>NC_133393.1:112051135-113286849 GCF_047511655.1 Castor canadensis | reverse complement strand
AAAGGAAATTCAATATATGAAAGATAATTTAAATATGTATATATTTCTGATGTTTTTAAGACTGTCACCCCAAAGAGAAAAGGAAATTAAATATATGAAAGATAATTTAAATATGTATATATTTCTAATGATAGTTCAAGAGTGAGAGACTAGAGAGACAATACTTGAGCAAATGACTGAGACTTTTTAAATTATAAAATAAAACTTTTTACAAACCACATAGCCTAGCCAGTTTTACTTCTTTAAGTTCATGATTAGACATACCAAAAGCTCATCAGAAAAACAATACAACTTTAAAAACAGAGAGAAGATATAAGCACCTACAAAAAAGTTAGTATTAAATTGCCAGAAAACTTCAAAATATTAACAACATCATCCAAAAATTAATGGAATTAATACTCCGCAGTACTGAGTTAAAGCAATAGCCAAAGTGAAATCCTTTATGCTGCCAACAAATGTTTGTTGTAAACCAGCTGTTTGGCCATAAACAACTGGCAAAGATTATTTTTTAAGAAAAGAATAAAGCAAAATATATTTGTTTACAGGCATCCAAAAACTACAAAGGAAACAAAGACTTGTGGAATGTTGAAGAAAATGAAAGTGTTAATTGATTAAGCCTGTATTTGGCTAAAATCCAGAAAGAAGAAACAGAAGTTCAACTGCTTGACAGGGATGGTGAGGAAACAAAAATTTCTAAATCTTTTGGAGAAAAAAAGATCCAGTTTAAAAAAAGATAAAGATTAACTCATTTCATTAAAAAATATTAGTCAATATATATATGCATAACAAAGATTAACTCATTTCATTAAAAATTATTAGTCAATATATATATGTATAACAAAAATAAATATAATATAGAAAAATGTTGAAAATATTAGAACAGTTAACAATGTAGACCAATATTGCATGATGACAGAATTCAAACTCCTGCACATAGTTTTAGCAAAAGTAATAAAAATGAAATAAACTTACAACAAATAAAATATATCTCTACAAAAGCCTGTGAACTTAATAAAACAAAATGATAAGCAGAAATACATAGTAACCTGTGGTAAATAGAGAAAAAAATTTAAATCTAAATTTGTTAAAACATATTATACTGCCCACTCATATTTTTTCCAGAATTTCATAGTAGAGATCTATTTGCAGATATAGAAATATGACAATTAAAATATACTTGAGGATGTTCATGTCAGTATTATTTCTAGTTGTAAAATAAAACAAAACACCCAAACAATGGCAAAATATCCAAGAAAACAAAAGCTAGAGACAGTTAAAATTTCAATCAAGGGGAATGATTAAGTTAGTTGTTACATTTCTACATTCTAGCCTGATAATCCCAACAGATAATATCAACATCTTTTACAGGTTTTTTTATTGAGACATTGTGCTGATTGCTTTTTACAATAGTTAATATTTCCCCATTGTGTGGATGTGAACAATAAAATTTAAATACATGTCTGTTGTCTCCAAAATGCTATTATAGTCCACTTTTTTATATTCTTTTTTATGTTATTACTGAGGAAAATAACTGGAAAGTAGTATTATTAAATATTAAGTACCTTTATTTTATAGTCTGGATGTTAGGTGATTTGCAATTTATTTTTAATATGAAAAAAAACCAAATAGCATTTTAAAGTAATCTGAGCCTTTTTCTTATCACAATTTGTGCTTCTTGAGTACTGGATCCACATTAGAATTTTCTGTCACTTTCATCAGAAGCAGCTGAAAATTGGACTAAATCTAGTCTGTATTTTATATTTATTGAATAATACAACAGTAACAATACTTTTTATGACAAGATTGACTCAATTTAGTATAAATTTGAGAAAACAAAAATAGCTGATGGTTACGTGGGTAGGGACCAGGATTGAATGACTTGTAATGATTCCTCAAAAATAATGTAGATGAAAATGAAAACCATTAATCAAAACCTCCTTAGATCAGCATCATAAATTTAATATTATTAAACATGGAATATTTCAAAAGGATAACAAATATGATCACTGTTTTCATATATAAACTAGGTAACTATATGTCATATAGTAACAGTTCAAGAAGAATATTTTGTTAGGCATATATTATATATTAGATCCCATCCTTTAACTGAAGGATGAAATGAAGAATAAGTTACCTTACCCTTTTTGGAATTTACAAGGAAAGTAGACATATAAAATAATGTATGCATGCTATGACAATCATAACTAAGAAATCGCAGGATGCTTGAAGATGTGGTCACTAATCCTGTCTACAAAGAAAAGCCCAGAAAGGGAAGTCAGGAGACACTTTCCACCGAAGTGATGCTTAAAGATAGTCAGGGAGAGAGGAAGGAGGGGATAGCAGACAAAGAGCATGCCAACATATACAGTCTTTTATTTAGAAATCGAGGAAGGAACCTCAACAGAGACAGTCAAAAAAATTGACAAGACATGAATGGAAATGAAAAACCTGTAACTTAAAAAATAAATTCATTTGGAAATAAAGATCACACCGGCAGCAGTACGAAGGAACTACACACTGCTAAAATATAATAAAGGACATTCTTATTAGAATTGACAAAACTGAACAAAGTATATGGCATTCGGAAGGAAGAAAAACAATAAATAAAGCAGAGTTATAAAGGAGACACAAGATATGCAAGTGTTTTACCTTTATAAAAGAAATTCAATCTAATGGAATGAAATAAAATTTAAGACAACTTTCCAGGGACAAACACATACTTGAGTCTGTAGTTTGGAAGAGGAAACAAAATTTCAGAGGGAAATTGCACACAAAACTATTAAACTTCAAGTATAAAAGGGGGCACAAAGAAAGAATTATTTAGGGATTTAAACAAAACACAGTATTAGATATAAGGCTAAAACAACCAATACTTTAAAACAGTGAGGCTATAACTACCAATCCTCCAGGAAAAAAATGTATGAATTCCATGTACCCAAGTCATCTGTGACTTTATTTTAGAACCAAGAGGATCAGTTGGACTTAACTTAACTGAGTCTTCTTGGAGAAAACTTTTACAGTACTATGTTCAGCCAGATATAAATGCATTGGAAAACTGCAAAGAAGGAACTACTGGTGAATAGTAACTTTATTTCTCTGTTCAACTAAAACAAAAAAGAAAATATGTGAGTGCATTCAAGTTAGACTTCCACTGTGCTATGGGCAATGTAGTCCACATGGAGAGGGAGATGTAGTTTTACAATCTACAGCTATAGCACATGGGTCAGTCACCCTCTGCTTCTAACTCCATCGCAGGGGTTCCCAGATGAGACATGGTAGTGTAAAAGATGTTGTTCTAGGTCTGTGCTTTCCAAATTTATGACTGACAGAATCTGTGACAATAGCAAAGTAAGTGCTTATGCCACCAAAATTGGTGCGATTAACTACAAAGCAATAGTTACTGGAATTAAAGCTAACCATTATACTGAAAATTTAACCTTACAAACCATTAAAAGTGATACACACCCAGAGAGAAGAGAAAATACCAAATGTGCTTTGAGAAATTTAAAAATATGAATGATATGGCTCCTGGGTTGGTGTGGGTTGCAGCAGCAGTGCTTTGACTATTATAAGCTAGAAGTTCGAATCCCACCAAGGAACTTCAACTAGCAAACCCGTGAGCGAAGCTAGCATTATTGGCTTGTACTCTAGAGTTGGTACAGAGTGTGTCAGATCACTCATGCTAGTGGAAGCAAGTTGCCCTGTTGTGAGGACATTGAACACCTTCAAGGAGAGCCGCCGTCCTGAGGCACCCCAGCCAAAAACCCCTGTCAGGCGCGGGGGTGACCCAACGTGGACGTGGAGCATGTGGCTCCAGTTAAGTGTTCAGATGACTGCAGCCTGAGGACCCAAAGCCAATCCACTGAGCTAAGCTACTCCTGAACTCCCAGAAATTGTGAAATAATGAATGTTTACTGCAGTCTTAAGCTGGTAAATTTTGAGGAGAGAGGCAGGACTGTGAGAGGCAGAGGAGCTGGTGAGAGATTTGAAGATGAAATGTTGCTGGCTTTGAACATGGAAGAAGGGGCCACAAGCTAAGGACTACAAACAGGTCTAGAATTGGAAAAGCCAGAGAACACAGCTCCCCTCGAGCCCCCAGAAGAAATGCAGCTCTACTGACACCTTGATTTTAGCCCATGGAAGTCCATTCTTTTTTTTTGGCTTCTGATCCCCAGCTCTTTCTGCAAACCAGGCAAATACAATACACCCAGGCCTGCCTCTGAGATCTTTATGGATGCACAGCCTAGGATGTACCCTTATGAAGACAGTCCTGACCAGAATTACCTCAGTGTTCTTTTATCTACCAGCGTGGTCATGCTGCTGTGTGGCAGCTAGGAATATTTGCTCCTACCAGGATGTACCTATGACACTCAGACCAACCCCCAAGCCTTTCTCACAAGGAAAGCAGGGGAGTTTCGGGAACACAGTGGGAAAAGCTGCGCACACACCCAGTCCCATCTTACTTCTCCCGCATACTCCATGATGAAGCTGTTCTTTCGGATCTTCTCCAGGGTGCCCACGCCCCAGCCATGCCCGTTGTCTGTGCGGAAGATGCAGAGGTACTCCACTTCAAAGTCATAGAGACTCCTCTTAGACACGCCAAGGTCAGGGCAGGAGAGCTTGGCCAGGCGGCGCAGGTCCTGCAGCTGATTCCAAGAGGACTTGCAACATACGCTGCAGCCTGGAATAAGGGTGCCGAAGAATTAGGGAGACTGAACCCACAGCTGCCAACGCTGAAGTCTTCTGCAACTGGAGCAGTGACCAGTTCCTCGAACCCCAATGTTCAATGCCCAAGGAAAGCCCTGGAGCAGTGGGGCTCAAGGTGGGTGGGGCTTGCTGATTCCCCAAGAGGACTCTATTCCCTAGGCCCCTCTACACTATTCCTAAAGCTGCCTGCAAACTTGCCTAGGGTGCTAGACCTCATCATTCTTCTTCCACTTTGCAAAAGAAAAGAGAACAATCTCCCATCTCAGTGGGGTGCAATTACCCTGAGAGGGTAGGGGTGGGGATGGGATTAAAATCTCCAGGGCACCAAAGGGGTTAATTGAAAAGGTTGATCTTCAATACCTTACATGAAACTCCAGGATCAGATGTGTTTTGCAATTCAAAAATTGGGGGACTTCCCAAATGCAGTTCTAGGTATATCCCATACATGAAACTGACTCTCAGTGTGGTCATGGATGTCAAGCCATAATCAAGTGAATTGCTAGAACTCCAGCAAAAGTGCCAAGTTTTCAAATCAAATAGAAATAAAGATGTAAAATAGCCCTCACTAAATAGTCCCATTTTACAAAATATCCTCTTGCCATGAATGGTGCCAAATTTAAGAAGACTTCCATTTTCAGGACTTTTTACATTTGGGGATTATAAATAAGGATTGTGGGAAGATATTTCATTACAGGAAGCTTCCTTGAATGATTAGTCAGGGGTTCTTTAAACCTCCAAGGTGTATTTTCCCACAATGCATTTTGACTTGTGGCCTCATCCACATTTCTGTGAAAGGTAAGGCCCACATCCAAAGGCTTTGCTATGAACTCAAGAAAGCCATATAGGTGAGATAATGACATTGGTTCATCTAAACATACCTGGAATATTTCTGGGACCACCAACATTTTTCAGCACACAGGATTTAAAGGCTATACGTTTCTGATTCAAGGCACATCCTTCATTAATGTGTTCTAGAAGCCATTTTATCAAATGTCACAAAACACTTCATTGCAAGTATACCCAAGTTGGCATCCTATTTCATCTTTTCAAGATGTTTAATATCTTCTGCCTACCATTACAAAAAATAAAACTTAAGCATTAGATATCAACCTAAACATAAAAAAAATGAATGATAATATATCTATAAAACTCAATAAGAAACATAACCAAGAATGGATGATAGAAGTAATGATATATTGTAAAAACATCAAATTCACCTATTAGATATGCTACTTATTGCTGTATAATGACAGGATTTTTCAAATATTAAATATTCAAATATTTTTAAATTATGAAGCTTCTCAATGAATTGCTATGAATAATTTGTAAAAATGATTTCAAATGCAGACTACAGGAATTTGAATTCCAATATTTTTTCTTTTTTTTTTATGGGTATGGGATTTGAACTCAGGGTTTCATGCTTGCAAAGCAGGAGCTCTACCACTTGAGCCAAACCTCCAGCTTATTTTGTTTTTGTTATTTGTAGAGCAAGTCTTATGAACTATCTGCCCTGGCTAGCCTTGAACCACGATCCTCGTAATCTCAGCCTCCCAGGCAGCTAAGATTATAGGCATAATCCACAAGCACCTGGCTACAATGTTTGCTTTTAAACAAGACAATGACAACTGTGTTCATATTCAAAGTGTATCTTGGAAAGCATACATTGGAAATCACAGTGGTTTCTTCCAGGGAAGCAAGCAGGTAAACAGAATAAAGTAAATAAAAAGGAAGGAAAATTTGTCATTGCATACTCTTTGGTGCCATTTATGTAGATACTATGCATATTTGATTTTTGTCCAAAGAAAAAAAAGAGGCTATGTACAAATAATTAGCTGCAATTAACCTTGAGGCTATGTCAGTAAATTTTAAAAAAGGAAATTAATTAATGGAGTCATAAAGGAGGGGAATATCCATTTAGCAAACATTGAGTAAATTACCCATTTGAAATAAAATTCAATATGGAATCCATTCTATTCAATTTTATTGGTTAGTCTTTTCCAATATGTACTTATTTAAATTTACATTTGATAGCAACTTATATTAGTTGCAGTCTCAAAGGATGAAGATGAAATTTTAACTCAAAGTTAACTTTGAATTAATTTCATAAAGCATCTACAACAACTGAAATTGAAAAATCTTATCCTTTTAAGAAATATCTGTCTTACATAGTTTTAGGAATGAATACTGAGAGAAGAATCACAAATTGTATGTATAATAGGGCTGTTCACTACTAATAGACGGATTCATTAAATAGCTAAAATTACATTTTATCATGTCAGTAAGAAATCGTTGCAATATAAACTATTTCCTAACTAATTTGTGAAAACACATTTTCAGGTATTCATGATTCAAGCAAATACAATACAATATAATGTAAGTCTTACTTTGCTGATGTACACATTCTAAAATTTCATGAAAAAGCAGAATATTAACTTTCTTTTAAATGCATTAGCTATGAGATTTATTCTTTATAATCTTATAATGCTGGATATAATCTATACTTCTGTCAGTAGTACCTAAACCATTGTAGATTTTCTATGTTGAGGGTAATTTAGATGACTTGTTATTCAACTCACTGAACTAGAAAGACATTTTAAAAATATCAATAATAAGATGTCACGTAAGACATTTGTTTCAGACATTTCGTTGAATTTTTTGAATGACATATGATAAAAAAAAATCTCCAAAGGATGAGTGTTTGTTATCAAAAGACAAAATTAGAATGATTTAAAGACACTAATTGGCTTTCATTTTGATTCTGAAGTTGGGCAACAATTAATTCCATCAGCTAGAATAGGTATTCCAATAATTCAAGTAAAAGAGAGTGGTTTTATAGACAGAAAAGGACTAAAGAAATCAGAAGCAAAAAACAAAGAAGTTGAATGATCATTTCAATGTTAAGTTCCTTGTGAGGAGAAGACAGTGATATAGAATAATAGGCAAAGAGTTAATTAGTTACCATAAAGTTATTTCAGGCTGTTTCTTTCATGGCAAGGACTTCATTATCAGCCTATTTAAACTGGACTGTTTGGGAAATTGGACAGCTAATGTTCTAATCCTGATTTCTCAGAAGATCACATAGGAGCTTCAGCTTGGTGACATGAGTAATTCTGCTTTGATTTTTAGCCTGGTGTGTTAGGGCTTCATGCAGAAAATTAGTTTCACAATAATAAACTTTTATGATTTTTATTTCATAATACTAACTTTATGCTTACTTTGCAATTTAAAAAGTTCAAATTGATTATTTTCCTAGAGCTAGATTCATTTTTTCATTGATTATCAAATTTATCTAAAGCTGATTAGCTAATAGTTATATTTTATGAGTAATGAAAAAAGTATTTTTCTCTAGTAAGATACATTTTAAAAAATATGAACTCTTTCCTATTGCTCAGGGGAAAACATTCTCTTTTATACAAGATATCTTCTCTAAAGAAATTGTTCTTATGAATTAATATTTCTAACAATTTTCCCAGTAGACTAATAAGAGATATGCACTAATATGAGGAAATTATGTTCATGGTTAATATTAATTAAATTGTGAAACCAAATAGCTATATCTACAGATAGTCTCATCTACAAAGGTGCCTTATCTTTACATGATTAATTCAAACCAATCTTATTTGCCCAACCTAGCTCGGCCTCTCTGTTCAACATCAAAGGCAAATCTCTACTTTTATTTTTTTCTTATCTTTCATTAAAGTGTTCATAAAATCTGGCTCTTTTTTCTCCTTATCTTAAAAGAGAACTCTTTCTCCTAAAAAACTTGCCAGCCATCATTTTTACCCAAGTATAGCAAAATTTTCCAAACTTGATGCTACAATATTTATAGTTCCATAATAACTAAAATAATTGTCTTCTATAATAGCTAAATGGTTTATAAGTGGTTTGACTTTTAGCTTTTTTAACACTTGCCTATATTAGGTTTTTGAAGAGTACATTAAGTTTTTGTTCTGTTTTGGGGTTTTTTGGCAGTACTAGGAGTTGAACTCAGGGTCTTATGCTTGTTAGGCTTGCTAGGCAGGTGCTCTATTTCTTGAGTCACTCCACCACCGCAAGCACATTATTTTTATTTATTTTTACTTGAAACACTCCATTTTTAATTCTCTATTAAAAAGTCTGTTTGCAAAACAGAAAAATTTCTTAACAATTTCAAAGTATTTTACCACTGTAATGCCATCATTGTTTTTGGCAAGTTACCAGTCATTCATTCTTTCTGTATTAAAAGTTTAAACTTAAAATAGTAAGCCTATAAAATACCATATAGGCATGTACATTTCTTTTATTATAAAGATATAAATCAGTAGCCAAAAGACACTCATGTTAGTATGATGGATAAGAAGTAATGCTGAGACAAGGAAACTGTATGCTTTAAAATATGTGGCTTTTTTGAGGCTGACGTTTTAATAAATACTTCTCTGGAGTCGCATTGTCCTCATTTTTGTTGCAATTCTCCTAAAGAGAGATTATTATCCTAATTAGAGCTCTTAGGTCCTAGAAGAGAAAAATGTGTGAGTAAGCTTTCTTTTGCTTCTCCCAAGGAAAATAAGTCTCTTAAATTATGAAGATCAAGTCAATAAAGTTGTTCATATAAAACATAATTTTATTGGTAAGAAACAATTTAGGTTTCCAACATGAAGCTCAAAATCAATAAACCTGTACTGGCTGATCTGAAAATCTGAAATCAAAATCACTCCCAAACCTAAACCTTTCTGAGCACCTTGATGAAGTCAAAAGTAGAAATTTCACACCATGAAATTTGGTATCATGCACATTATTGAAAATATTGTATAAACTTACCTCAGGGTGTGAAATATATATGAAAAACAATGGACTATAGTGTTTAAACTTACATCTCATCACCAACCTGCTCTCATTGTTTATCATAAATATTCCAAATGCTGAAAAAAATCTGAAATCTGAAACATTCCTGGTCCAAAGTATTTCAGGTAAGGGATAGCTAGGAGATGTTCAGTCTGTATAAAACTTTATATACAGAAACTTTCTTTGGCTGAAGCTCTCAGAAAATTGTACTCTTCTGAACTAGTCATTAGAATGGCTGCACAGTTGGTTGTCACTATCCATAAATTCTGCATCTGGGAATCCAACCAACCACATAGTGAAAATATTTTTAAAGAAGAAAATTCCATAAAGTAAAGCTTGAATTTGCAGCATGCCACATGCTAGGTTCCATGAACTGATGTGTAGGCATTGTGTTAGGTGTTATAAGTAGTCTAGACATGATTTAAAATATGGAGAGAACATATGTAGGTTATATGGAAATGCTTTGCTATTTTGTGTAAGGAATTTAGCATCCATTGATTTGGGTAGCCACAAGGCAGTGGGGATAGAGAATGTCATTTGAACTAATCCCCCAAGGGCATGAAAGCATGACTGCGTATACAAGTGATCAGCACATTTAAATATTTGGGCCATAGTGAATAGCTAGCGACCTTACTGGTGCTCAAATTTAAGGAGTCAATAGAAAATATTTGCACTCTCTACCTCTATTTTCATATTCCAATACAATTTGCTGCAAACATTATGAAAATATATATTAGCTTATGCTGCATTCCCCAACTCAGCACCAGGGTAGAGCCAAAAACCAATCAGAACAATTTTGTATACCAACAGCATTTAGTTGCCTTTTGAATAGAATTTAACAGAATTTTTATTTCTGTTGATTTTTATTTCTTTCTTCTTTCTTTCTTCCTTTCTTTCTTTCTTTCCTTCCTTCCTTCCTTCCTCCCTCCCTCCTTTCTTCTCTCTCTCTCTCTCTCTCTCTCTCTCTCTCTCTCTTTCTCTTCCTCTCTTCTTTCTTTTCTTTTTATTTTGTGATAGTACTGAGGTACTGAGAATGAACACAGAGCCTTGTGCTTGCTAAGCAGGTACTTTACCACTTGAGTTATGCCGCTAGCCTTTTTCTTGCTTTAATTATTTTTTGGTTCAGGTCCAGCCTGGGAGCAAAATCCCCCTACTTATGTTTGCTTTATAGCATGGATTACAGACTCATGCTACCACATCCAGCTTGTTTGTTGAGATGGAATCTTGCTAACATTTTTCCTGGGTTGACTCCAAATTGTGATTCTCCCAATCTCTGCTTTCTGGGAAACTGGGGTTTCAGGCATGCACCACCATGTCCAACTTGATTATTGATTTCAAATACACTGGGAAATTTTTTTCTAAAATACAATGCATTAAACATATTCTTTTATGATGCTAGACTTCAAAGGACATGTTTTCAAGTTCAGCTTTAGTTCAAACCTAAGTTCTTCTCCCTTTGCCTCTCTCCTACTGAATAAAGATTTTTGTTTCCCCAAATTTCCATTCTGGAGTCTAAATTCTCAATGTGGAAACATTTCAAAGGAGGGATCTCTTGGAAATCATTAAGTTATTTGTAGGATTAATGCTGCTGTAAGAAGAGATTAAAGAGAAATGATCTGTCTCTCTCCACCTTGTGAGGCTAGACGACAGTCATCTGAAATCCAAGAAGGTTGCCCTCATTGGAACTGAACTGGAAAGCACTTTAACCTTGAACTTACCAGCCTACAAACTGTTTAAGGCTCCTCAGAATAATATTTTGTTATAGCTTCCCAAAATAAGACATATTCAAAATATTCATGTAGCTCAGAAAAACTTTGAGATTTATTTTATAAATCCAAAAACTCTATAAGGTTAATAAATATAAACATAAGGAAAACAGCCCAATCAGAAAAAATGTACTGCCTAGTAAAGTAAATGAAA
The DNA here is from genome assembly GCF_047511655.1 of Castor canadensis. Classification (NCBI taxonomy): domain Eukaryota; kingdom Metazoa; phylum Chordata; class Mammalia; order Rodentia; family Castoridae; genus Castor; species Castor canadensis. The sequence continues at coordinate 113,275,401 of NC_133393.1, read as the reverse complement.
ATAAAATTAATATTAATACATGCATAATAAATTTTAAAATCAGCAGTAATATAAAAATCATTGACTCCCTAGTCGTCAAACAGCTTTCTCCTCATTACAGTTTTGAATAATCAAGTTTTCATTTACTTATCATTAAATATCTTCCTTTATTCAACTATCAGGTATTTAGGGTTTAATGGATGCCAGACAGTATGTTAGATAGGTAGGACAAATTAAGAATGACTCATGATTTTTCTTTGAGTGCTTACCATCAGTGCGTTTCATTTATAATATTTTGATCATTACAAAGTCTTATAGATTAGACTTGCATATTCTCAGCATTCAAGAGACTTCACTAAATAGTTTGTTACCACTGAATTGTGAGTCTTTGTTCTTTTGCATGATTGGTAACACATTTTAGTGACAACCTTACCCCTGGGTAAGACCTGTTCCACCCTCCTGTTCTCCAATTTTGCAGAAGAGAAACGATAAAAAGAAAAACAAGACATTTTTGCTTGTTTGAGATAAAGGTAGAAAATCAATGGCTATTGAATTTGTGTCCCTTCAAAGAGACTCAAGTTTAGGCGTTGAAAGCCATATTCTTCAATCTCTCTCTCTCTATCTCTCTCTCTCTCTCTTTCTCCTTTCTCTCTCTCTCTCTCTATTTTCAGTACTGGGGTTTGAACTCAGGGTTTCATGTGTGCTAGGCAGGCACTTTACCAGCTGAGTCATGCCTCTAGCCCTATTTGCTCTGGTTGTTTTGGAGATAGGATCTTGCTTTTTGCCTGGGCTGGCTTTGAACTGCAATCCTCTTGATCTATTACTCCTGAGTAGTTAAGATTTATAGGCACAAGCCACTGGTGCCCAGTTTTGAAGGTGGATATATTGAGTGAAGGAACAAACATAAAATAATTTGAGGTGAAAGGAATATGAAGCAATTGAATGTGAAAATTACAAAAAAGTACAATAGGTATTGATAAAATATATCAAAGTAGCCTTGAGGAAGTCAAAACAGGTCTCAGGGAGTGACTGATATTTGGGATGTCTCTTAGAAGATCACATGTCAGTGTATCAAGTGAATAAAGGACTGCATCCCCGGGAAAGAAAAGAACACTGGACAAGTTAAGTATAAAGCCTTTCAATACACCCGCTCTTCCCTGTATGTATATATATCTCCTGAAAATAGCTAGAAAGTCTTTTGTTTCTTGAAGTTGAAACCTAATCTAATAATCGAGATCTAGCACAGATTATCCACAGAGTTAGAGGCTTGGTAGGATCAGAGAGTAACAGGAAGTTCATGATAATTTGAATCCAAGGCAAGGTATGAGGAAGCAGAAGCAGGACTTTGGATACCATGTAAAATCATGAAGAAGCATGGGCACTATGAATGCAAATCCAGACTTTATCTTAGATAATTGAACACAGTTGGTACATTTTAAACAATTCAGTTACAGAAACAAAACTGCACTTAAATTAATCAGACTTTCCTGAGGAGAAGCAAACCTAGAAAGTTGGTCAGCTATCAAGACTATCCAGGAGAGATGAGGAAGCCCGTCTGCTGCACCAATGACTGGATTGCAGAAAAGAAAGAGCATTTGGACTATCTATTAGAATTAGAGTAACTAAGACAAACTGAGTATGAGTTGGTGTGTATTTCAGAAGAAACGTTTTGCTTCTTTTTTGTCCTGGGCAAAAGAACAAGTGAATGCTTGTAGAGGGTAGTGGTGATTTTGAGGAAGGACAGAAGAAATAGGGAAGGATGAACAAGTGGGGAAGACATTTTTGACTTCAAGTTCGATCATTATTCAGCAATGATTTGGCTTTTCTCTTTTATGATTCTCTCCAATTTTTTCAAATAAGGGAAAACAATAGCTGTTTGTTCAAAATGAAACATTTTTCCCCTCAAAAATCCCAAATCCACAGGAAGAACTTAATGTCTGTGATTTAGATCTTCAGATGAAGCACTTTCCTTAACTCCTAGTTTTCACGTGCTACCTATATGGCAGATACATTTCCCTATTTTTACTCCACAATTGTTAGTGTTATTTCCACCAGAGACTCTGGAACTGATGCCAGCTGTACTGACATTTTTATATTATGGTTTCTTTCTAAATAGAAGTACGAGTTTTGAGGGCTATTGAACAGTAAATGTTCCCCATGTATCAAATTGCAAAACACAGACCCGAGTTAAAGAATTTGATGTCAACTTTCAGTGAAAATGTAGTGTTCAATTGCCCAGACACTTCAAATTGTATACCAATAGTAAGATCTTTCTAGTTCTTGCACAATGAACTGCACAAAGCAGGCAGTAACAGACACTGGTGCAATATATTTTGGGGGATATGCACATTCATCTCTTTTTTCCACCTGTCTTGACTTCTTTGGTATTATATCACATTCACACATATTTAGCAGAAACCATGGGATATTTCATGGTTGCAAAATGTCATGAAAAAGATCTTAGTCTATTTACAAGTATATCTAAGCAGTTATAAATCACATTTTTCATATACATGAAAAATCTTAAAGGATGCTGTTAAATTTTCTATTTTAAAGCATAAGATAAAGATTAAGAGAAGATATATGAAGTTCAACTTTATTCTCAGAATTTCTTTTCTTTTGCCTAACTTCATCAATTCATGACCTCACATAAAGAACTTCACCTGGTGTTCATAGAATATTGGTCTGCAGTGGGCTTCTACTAAGGCAAAATTCAACATCAACACAAATAACCCACATGCCACAAGAGATTTTTTTTAGAGCAATAATTATCAGAGAAATCGGGTCATTCTAAAAGAGAAGATTAAACTCAATGTTCAACCAAATATGTTAAAGGAATTTTAGGTAGAATGCATCAGAGATGTAGGATATTCACAGGAAAAGAAAGTCTTCAGGACCTGAAAGGAGAGTCAACTTCTTCAACAAAATTAGAGATAAGGGCAGAACAGGTTCTGCCTGGAAGCAAGGGGGGATGGAAGGGAGAGGGTGGGGAGAAATGACCCAACACATATGCACATGTGAATAAATGAATAAAAAAAGACATGGAACCAAAAATCAAACTAAGTATAATGTGATTCGAGCAAAATGTGTTATGTTTTTACTCTTCTTCCTGTTGCACTGACGCTATCTGTATAGACAAACTATGTACTGACTAGTACATATGCTGACTAGATTGTTTCACTCCAAACACATTGAGTAATCTGAAATGTTTCCATTAATAGACAACAAAATCATCAGAATTGAAGTAATATACAGTTATTATAGGTAACTGCAGTACCTCATGATTAGATTAATGTGACTACTATAAAAAATACAATATATCAATGGCAGCATATAGTTTGACTTTATTTTCATTATCAGAAATACATATGCCCAATTATAGATACACTTTCTGTAATAACAAGGCAAGTTTGAGAAATTTTGACTAACATAGTTTATCTTAAAGAACAGACAAAACTCTGTTTCATTGCAAAATAAAACAAACCAGAAACCATATTATTATTAAAGATTATTAAAGAGAACTTGTTAAATTTTTAAATTATAAAAATGTATCTTACATCAAATGAAAAGTAAACAGCATGGACATCATTTTTAAATATTAAATAAATTTTACTTGAAAGAATATTCAGATCAGAGGTACATAGCTTAATTATCACAAATGAATGCAACTGTGTAACCACTCCAATGTTAGGAAGAAATCATCCTTACTTTCCTCACATGCTCCGTGTTCAAACCTACCCTTCTGGTATACTCCAGGTAACCACAGTTCTGACTTCTAACAATAAGTTTGAGTAATTCTTTTTAATGTTTATAAAATCTGAACCATATGGTATACATTTCTTTTTCTTTTTGGAATAAGTCCATGCTGTTGAACACAGTAGACATTGTTTTATTTTAAATTATCCCCATTAACTCTTTGAAATAGACATAAATACTTATTTTCAATTTGATGGAAATATAGAATGCAACAGACTGAATTTGTCCTCTCAAAATGCATATGCCTAACCTCCAATGTGACCATATATAGAGATAGGCTCTTTAGGAGGTTTTTAAGGTTAAGGTCCTAATCAAACAGAACTGTAGTCTTTTATGCAAGAAAAGAAAGAAGGTACTTCTCCCCTTTTTTTTCTCCTGCTTTTCTGTCTCTATCCTTCTCTCCTTCCCTCTACCATTGAAAACACAGACAGAAAACAGCAGTCTATAAACAAGGAAAATCAGAAATTGGGGCATTCATCTTAGACATTTAAGCCTCCAGAACTATGAGAAAATAAATCTCTTTTGTTAAAAACACTGAGTCTGTGGCATATATTGTAGCTTAAGCAGACTAAGGCAGATAAATAGGATATTTCCAATTTGAGGCTATTCAAAACAATGATGCCATAGGCATTCTTACAATTCCTGTGCTTTGAAACAAATATGCATACATATCTGTTTGGTATATATCAGAGGATATACATATGTTCAAGTTTAATTTGTTGATAATAAACAATATTTCAAAAAGGTTACAACTTTAAATTCCCACCATTCATGTATGAGTGTTCTAGTCGATCTACATATCTGCCAGAGCTTGTTATTATCAATCTCTTTATTTACTCATTTTGTGATAGGGGTATGTGTGTGTGTGTGCGTGTGTGTGTGTATACAGTGGTATCTCTAATGCTAACAAAGTGCAACACTTTTGGGGATTATTGACTATTTGGAGATAATTTTACATGATTTATTCATCCCATCTTTCAACATATTTTTCTACTGCACTGTCTACATTTTTCATAATAGCTTGTAATATTGTTTAATATTATTTCAACTTCTTTTCTCCTTTAAAGCCTTTTAATATTCCCAATAAAACCCCTTTGCATATTTAATATATCCTAATAAGTATTATATATATTTTTTAAAATGTGATATTTCTTCATACTTTTAAAGCAATGACAATTTGTGGTGAGTACTTGTAGTTTCTGGTATTTCTTTATGTGCACAGTGATGACATGAAAAGACAGTATTCATTTTAGAAACATGATATTGTTAAAGTGGAGAACATTTTCTTAATTCAGCAAAATGTCCAACATCAGGAATTCCAGTCCACCACAAACCACAGGAAAATACATGTGGTTGACTTATACAAAAATGAGAAGACCCACTCCAGGACATATTATTCCCACGTCAGCAGTCATTATTTATTCATTCATTCATTCACTTTATTCATGTATTCATTTATGCAGTGCAATGCTGGGGATGGAACTCAGTGACTCCTCATGCTAGCTAGTCAATTGACTTACCACTGAGTTATACCCCAGCCATCAATTAATAGTTATTTTGTTGGCACAACAGTTTTCAACTCTTTCAAAGAGAAAGTCTTAAATAAATACTATTTCATATATTTTATAATGGAATTGGAGTAGGATATGATACTTTGCTGTAATAAAGGTTCTTGACATATCAGAAGTTAAGTTTGGTACCACAGTTGGAACTTTGGGAAGAATTTTGGTTTTTCTCTTTTTGAGAGAAAAAGAAACTCAGAAAGAACAGACAAAAAAGAAGTCTATTCATGTCAGACTTAGCTGGGTTTTAGGTATGTGACTCAATGAAATCTTTGCCATAATCATTATGGATGTTCCTGAAAATAGGACTTATATTTGCTGAGCTCTCACTTTGAAGGATGAGATTATGGGTAGAAAACTATGCAAAATTTTCGAAATTATATGAATTACTCTTGTAGGCTGGAGTTGAGAGTGACAGGATTTGCTTGTCTCTTTGAAAGCTGAAATTCATAGAACGTTTTAAACTGCAGAATTCTTTAGAAGAAACTTTTGTTCTGATCAACTTGATTTTTAATTATTTTCTTCCTGAAGCAACTAATAACAGTCTGTCTTTAAAGGATGATATAATTGTATGAAGGACAAAGAAAATGATTCTACCATCTATTCAACTCAAAAAGCCTTAGAGATTGCTGATATTCCTTCACCCAAGGTAGTCAATTTCTGACAGTGGACGAAATGAGAGAACTAGTTATGTTTATAACTTACCTTTGAGAATTAGAGTGTTTATCAGCAATTCCAAACAAAACAAAAGATGAAATGATAGGATTTCAGGTGATTATTATTCACAATATTGAGTCAAAATTCTTACCATAGTTTTAACTGCCAATTCCTTCCAAAGTACTTAAATTTCCATATTTTAATTTCTTTTTAAGTATATTCAACCTGAAAAAAATTTATAGTTTTGAATAAATTATACACTAAGTGTTTCAAGATACAGATGACTTTTTCGTAATGATTATTTTATATTATAATAAATTGATTTCTTTATATAATGAAAAAATCATAAAATTTGTTATTTATGTAAAATGTAGATGTGAAAGTTTGATTACCTTGATTACATTAAATTATTGAGCTATCCAAAAAAGAATGAGTTTAATAAAGCATTAATTTGAGATTTACAGAGTAAATGAACAATTTTACTTTTCACATAGAAAAAAACCTAAACTATTGATAACTTCTTAGAGACATATATTTTGTGCAAAGTTGTCAGGATTCTATAAGACTCTCTAAAATAAGGTAGCTATGCTAAGCTCTTTGGTACTTTACTAATGGAAAAATAATGAATGTGATTTAGGAAAATAGTCTGATCCTAAATTACACTGCTAGAGAAAATAGTATTTTTTAGGTAGGAAGTTAGAATATTACAGTTTAGATTTTTTTTAGTGGGGAAAGACCTTTTAAGAAAACATTATGCATGGATTAAAATACAACATGTTTACAAAATCACTGATAACTCAAATTGGAATTCAAATAAGCTTGCTTTGGACACTCTTCACTGCTCTTACTACATTCTATCTGACCTTTTGATATTTTCTTACCTAACTTAAGGACCTGTTTGTAAGTATGTTTTAAAATGAATCACCAATATTAAAACACAGATGAAAGATCTACAAGTTTTACTTATGACTATATTTAAGGATGGCTAGAGAAATAAAAGAAATGCAAACAACCCTTATTTGAGATATTTCTCTTTTCTTTTTAAGCAAGAAAAATGTTAAGGCTGAGACATTTTGAAATATAATAATAGGCATAAAAATCTTTCATCCTTGTTACTTCTCTTAACATTTCCATAATCTTTATCAAAAGTTCATGTTATATGAGCTCCAAACTAATCCTGCCCGAGAAAGAAAGGACATATGTATATAGTCCATCTGATCTAATATGTATTATCCATGAGGTCATGATTATAATTTACCAGACTCCACTTCTCTCTACCTTAGGTAAATATTTAAAAAAGAAAAGAATCAGTGCTAATAGTCAGTGGTGGTGCATACGCGTGGCATGCTAGAATCCCAGCACTTGGGAAGTTGCGGCAGGAGGGAGTTCCAGGCCAGGGTGGGTTACATTTTGTGAAATAATTCTGTTTTGAAAATTCAGTTCTCATTAGTAGATAATTCTTGAGAATTTATGGTAAATCTTATTTATAATCTTTAGACACCCATCCTCTCTCACCAGACATCTTCAAACCTACTTGTTACTACTTTATCCAGTAATAAATAAAACTGATTCAGTTGTTTGCCTTCTGTTCTTAATGCCATCACTTTTGTGTTACGTGATTCTTATATCCTGAACTCCCACAGTTGCAGCTCACCCAGAAATGGCCCCCCATGTGATGGCTGAGTGCCCACATCATGTCCCTTTGCCACCTGATTCCTTTGTTTATTTTAAATTCATTTATTGACATGTGCATACATTGTTTGGGTCATTTCTTCCCCCTGCCCTCTGCCCCCACCCTCTCCCCCCTTCCCCCCTTGCTTCCAGGTAGAACCTGTTCTGCCCTTATCTCTAATTTTGTTGAGAGGAGACATAAGCATAATAAGAAAGACAAAGCGTTTTTGCTAGTTGAGTTAAGGATAGCTGTACAGAGAGATTCCTAGCATTGCTTCCATGTACAAATGTGTTACAACCAAAGTTGATTCATCTCTAACTGATCTTTACACTGGTTTCTGATCCCCTTCTCATGTTGACCTCTGTTGCTTTAAAGTTTCTGTATTAGTTCTTCTGGAGTGGGAACATGAAACGCTTTCATATTTTGGGTTTTCTACCTATCCCCATACCTCCCATATGTGCTCTCCCCTTAGCATGTGACCCAAGTCCTACAACATTGCTGTATTTGCCCTAGATCTAAAGACTGCATATAAGGGAGAACATAGGATTTTTGGTCTTCTGAGCCTGGCTAACCTCGTTCAGAATGATGTTCTCCAGTTCCATCGATTTACTTGCAAATGATAAGATTTCATTCTTCATGGCTGAGTAAAATTCCATTGTGTATAAGTACCACATTTTCTTGATGCATTCATCAGTAGTTGCCACTTGATTGCTTTACCTTAACCAAACTCAATAACCCCAGATATGTGACTAAAGTTGTTACCGTTCCTTCTTTCTTTTTCACTACTTCTCATATCTTAAGTATTATAAAAGTAATATATATTCATTTTATATGTGTATATATATATATATATGTGTATATGAATATAGCACAATAAAGTCCACCAAAACTGTTACAAATAAAGATGGAGGAAGCCAGGCACTGGAGGCTCACACCTGTAATCCTAGTTACTCATGAGGCAAAGATCAGGAGGATCGCAGTTTGAAGTCAGCCCAGACAAATAGTTCTCAAGACCTTATCTCAAAAAAACCCATTGAACCATGGGAGTGTTACCCAAGTGAAGGAAGGGAGAAAGACTGAGTGGAAGCAACCTAAATCACCCTTCCCCCTTCCGTCTACGTAAGTATCAAGAATATTTAAGCCAACATCAGCTTCCAGAGTCCTGAGTCTCCCAAAGTATGCCCTGTCTTAGTATCCCCAATATGTTCACTTTAGCTGGCATCATCCTATAGAAGGTACAGCTGTAAGCACAAATGCAGTAGTGGATTTTAGAGTAAAGCAGCTGCACCTCTTTGTCAGTTAAGGTGCCTATTGATGGAGGTCTACTAGGCATAGTCTCACGGCCACCTCAGTGAGTTTTAGTTATTATACTATGAAATTCATATTGTTCATGCCAGAAATGAGCATGGACCTGTTTATAGGGAGCTCACAAAAAGCCTGGAAGATAGAGAGTGGGGAATGGGGTTTTGTGGGGAGGACATTAGTCATATTAATTTCAGACTTCATATACAAATGATTCCTTTTGCCTGCATAGTAAAGTCTTTTGAGGAATACAGAAAATCATGGCACTGGAATGCAAAAGGAGTAGCAGAATATGGGGCCAGATTAACATATAGGGCCCTGGCCATACTAGTCTTTTAGCCCAAGTTATAGGTGTTTTTCAAAATCCAGAAAATAATGGGAAGACTTTGACTATATTCTTAAATCATGAGATATAATCATATTTAAATTTTAATGATATCATCATGTCTACTGAATAGAGAATGAATTAGAAGCCTGCAAGAGTAGACAAGGAAGGTTTAGGAGGCTATTCAGTCTATCAATAAAGAAGAGATGTTGTAGTATAGCAATTTCTGGTTATATTTGCTGATGTATTTCAGTTAATATTTTTATTTGTAATCTTTTTTTATTCAATAGCTCTTACAGATAATATAATTATGATAACTGCTCTGGTGCAATCTGTGATCAGAAGACTTCCAAATTCATTGTGTCCCACCAGGAAGAATCATGGGTGTAAAAGGAGTTTATTAAAAGTTAGGGAAGGGAAATACAAGAGGGAGCATGGCAGGTACAGGTGGAGTCTGATGGCAGCGAAGGTGCACTTTCCTTATCCAGGTGCTTTTAAAATTTACCCTAATCTATGGGAAGGGAGGAACCAGGTGATTTCCATCTAATAATCAATGAGTGCGGAAGGGCATGGATGGTTCCCAGCCAGGTGAAGGCTGTACCTGAGCCAAAATATGGTTCATCTAAGGTGTAATATCTTTTTATGAGTCCCAAGTTTTCCTTGATCTCAGCCTGCCTCAGTTATTGTTTTATTTCCCTCAATCCAAGGGTTTTATTCTTGTAGCATGTTCTTGTTTATTGCTTTCTTTTAAAATCTCCTACCACCTTTAGTATATTTTTATTATCGCCGAATAGGTTGCTATTATCTCGTGTATGTGGGACATTTTCTTATTAGCATGTCTCATACTTTTTGGAGTAAATTGGACATTTTAATTAATATAACATTCTATATTAATTAGATCCTCATCTCTCCAAATTTGTTTAGTGGCTTTTGTGAACTAATTCCGCAATGTCCCTATCGTTTCTTTTGTGAACTAATTCCGCAATGTCCCTATCGTTTCCTTACTTGTTAACTGAGGTCACTGTTCATTTAGCTTATTGGTCGTCAAAGGATTGGCCCCAGGAGTACTTGAAATTTCTGTACCAAATAAATCTGTCACTTCTTGTTGCAGAGCACTTGTGTGTATATTTGTGTATTACGTTAACGTTCAGTCAGGTAATTAACAACTCTTCCTTACCTTTTATTTCCTACTTCCACAAAATTTCAAATTCATCTAAAGGTTCAAACTTTGAATATACTCATGTTTTCCTCAGCATGGCCACAGCCCTATATGCGTGTGATCTTTCAAATTCTTGGCAATATGCATGTGAATTTCAAACACATATCATATATTATTCCTCAGAATTTCCTCTTTAACTTTTGGTTAATCTTTGTACCAAATGTTTTGCACCCTCTCAGGTAGCCAGAAAATTAAGTAATTATCTCTAATCAATTCTGACAACACTCCCTACACCCCCTTCCTTACCTAACTGAAAAGCTTTTATTACTGGATGAATTTGGGGCTTGGACAATAAAGACAAGTAGAGTCTTTAAAAATGGACTTTATTTGGAAATAAGGTTTTGAAGATGCTTCAACCACATTCTGTCCCCTCTGGTTGGCTTCCATGCTTTTAGTTTTCAAGGCAACAATGGCACTGAGGTAAGGGGGGCATTTAAATATCACAGAACTCATTGTTTTTACTGATGTTCAGTTTGGTTTTCCTGAATACTGCTTAAATTGTTGCAAGACTTTGATGAATTTCCAGAGTTTGAAAAATGTTGACTCTGACAATTTTTTTTTACTAGTTTTCTCTTTGCTTTTGCGGAAGAGAGGACTTTTGGTGTTATTTATTCCACTTTTTGCTAGTGCCAGCTTTTTCTTACTATATGGGTTATTATATTTTTGTTCTTATTTTTTGTGTGTATGTGTGAGAGGGAGAATTTTGTTTATTACACAGAGACAGTTGGCCCTCCATGTCCTTGATATCACTGGTCTCCACATCTGTGGATTCAAATAACATGGGTTAAAAATACTCAGAAAAATATGCTGTGTCTACCATAAATATGTGCAGACTTTTTATTTTCATTATTCCCTAAAACTCCCTCAGCACTAAACTATACCTTTTTCTGCAGCATTTATATTGAATTAGCCATTATAAATAATCCAAAGATGATTTAAACTATATGATGATGTGTATAAGTTATATTAAAATACTATGATATTTTATACAAGAGATGGAGCATCCACAGATTTTAGAATCTGTGAGTGGTCCTAGAACCAATTCCCCACGAATATAAGGGAATGGCTGTATATGATGTTTGTTTTAAATTTCATTTATGTTATTCTTTTATTTTCTATTTGCTATAACAAATTACAGAAACTTTTGTGGTTCAAAAATGAATGTATTCTCTTACAGTTATAAATGTTAGACTTTTAACATCAAGGTTTTGAGAGAGCTGTGTTTTGGAATATTCAGAGGAAAAACTACTACTTTTCTTTTCCAACTTCTAAAAGCCACTTGTGTTTCTTGGTCAGAGGCTTCCTCATCTTCAAAGCCAGTAATGACTATCAGATCTTTTCCCGCTGTATTGGGTTGACACTGTATTATAGTCAAACCTCTGCTGCCTCCCACTCATTAGAATATTTGTGATTTTATTGGGCCCATTCAGAAAGTAAAGGATACTCTCCTCACTTTAAGCTCATTAACTTAATCATAGCTGCAAAGGCCCCTTTTCCTTGTTAAGTAATACATTCAGAGGTTCTTAGGATTCGAACACAACATCTTTAGGGGACAATTGTTTGCTCTACCACACTTACTTTTAGGATTTTTAAATTATTTCCTTTCCTCCAATTGAACAATGTCACAATTCCTTTCTAATTAACATTACAAATTTGACATATAATTTTAGTATTTCCTGATATGTTAGTTTGACCTTCCCACCTACAAACAGCCTAAAATAGAATATTGGGCCCCTAAGTTATAATTTAGAGATTGATTTTATATCATCTACCTTCTTTTTTGATAATTGGTTGTTATATATGAAACAGCATATAATCAAGTGGTACAGTTATATATAAAACAAAAGATCAAAGAATCTATAACACTTCTACATCCCTCAAAAATATCAGGGTTTACATCTTTTTGTTTGTTTGTTTGAAGTCCACAGGATTTTATTCTTGATTACATTTACTTTTGTCTGGCAAAAACAGAAACTGTTTTTCTTTAAAAATTTACCGAGAAATCAGTCCTACCAGTAGTAGCTAACCACATTTTAAGAGTTCTGTTCATTGAAAGTGAACTTTGCATTTTCTTTTCTTTTTTTAATTATTATTAATTTATTCACATATGCATACATTGCTTGGGTCATTTCTCCCCCCTGACCTCTGCCTCCCACCCTCTTCCCCACTCCACCCTCTCACTTCAAGGCAGAACCCTGTTCTGCCCTTATCTCTAATTTTGTTGAATAGAAGACATAAGCATAATAAGGAAGATACAGCGTTTCTGCTAGTTGAGACACAGCGTTTTTGCTAGCTATACAGAGGGTTTACTAGTATTGCTTCCATGTACAAATGTGTTACAACCAAAGTTGATTCATCTCTAACTGAGCTTTACACTGGTTCCTGATCCCCTTCTTGTATCGACCTCTGTCACTTTAAGGTTTCTTTATTAGTTCCTCTGGAGTGGGGACATCAAATGCTTTCATGTTTTGGGTTTTCTGCCTATCCCCGTACCTCCCATATGTGCTCTCCCCTTGTCATGTGACCCAAGTCCAACCACATTGCTGTATTTGCCCTAGATCTAAAGACCGCACATGAGGGAGAAGATAGGATTTTTGGTCTTCTGAGCCTGGCTAACCTCTCTCAGAATGATGTTCTCCAGTTCCATCCATTTACCTGCAAATGATAAGATTTCATTCTTATTCATGGCTGAGTAAAATTCCATTGTGTATAAATACCACATTTTCTTGACCCATTCATCAGTAGTGGGGCTTCTTGGTTGTTTCCATAACTTGGCTGTTGTGAATAGTGCTGCAATAAACATGGGTGTGCAGATGCCTTTGGAGTAACCTGTGTCACATTCCTTTGGGTATATCCCCAGGAGTGGGATTGCTGGATCATATGGTAGATCTATGTTTAGATTTTCAAGAAGCCTCCAAATTTTTTTCCAGAGTGTTTGCACCAGCTTGCATTCCCACCAGCAGTGTACGAGGGTTCCTTTTTTCCCACATCCTCGCCAACACATGTTGTTGGCAATGTTTTTGACGATGGCTATTCTAACAGGGGTGAGGTGGAATCTTAGTGTGGTTTTAATTTGCATTTCCTTTATGGCTAGAGATGGTGAGCATTTTTTCATGTGTTTTTTTGCCATTTGAATTTCTTCTTTTGAGAAAGTTCTGTTTAGTTCAGTTGCCTATTTATTAATAGGTTCATTGATTTTGGGAGAGTTTAATTTCTTAAGTTCCCTGTATATTCTGGTTATCAGTCCTTCATCTGATGTATAGCTGGCAAATTTCTCCCACTCCATGGGTGGTCTCTTCAGTTTAGACACCATTTCTTTTGTTGTCCAGAAGCTTTTTAGTTTTACAAAGTCTCATTTGTCCATCCTTTCTCTTAGTTGCTGAGCTGCTGGGGTTCTTGAGGAAGTCCTTGCCTATAACTATTAGTTCCAGAGTGTTTCCTGCTCCTTGCTGTACTAACTTCAGAGTTTCAGGTCTAATATTAAGGTCCTTGATCCATTTTGAGTGATAGACATAAATCTAGTTTCAGTTTCTTGCAGATGGATAACCACTTTTCCCAGCAACATTTATTGAAGAGGCTGTCTTTTCTCCATCATATATTTTGAATTTACATCATTTACCATTTTGTGAATGGTGCTTATTAACTATTTTGCTTATTAACTGTAAACATAAAAACTGTGTTAATTCTTTTATTGATACGTCCACTCAAACCATCACTTATGGTGCTTTTGTCAGAAAAATTAAAAGAATGAGTGATATACTTTCCTCCTTCTCTCCTTACTCTTTCAACATTATTTCTAATTCTCCTTTATAGTTTTAATAATTTATTTTTTAATTGCAATACTTACCAATTATTTGATAAGAGATTGCTTACTTTAGACTTAAATTTACAGGGAAGCTGAGAAAATATTTTCCATTTTACTCTGTAAATAAATATAAATTTATCTATTTATATAGTTGATTAACTATATTTTCTCATTAGTTTAATATTAGAGATATATTTCATTATTAGTATGATACATTTACTGTGATGGTTGAACAAATACTGATCCATAGTTACTAATGCTATATTTATTCACATTTTATTTTTGTCTAATGTCTTTTGCTTTATAGGATCCCATCTGAGATAGCACAATAGTTACCTTTTACCCTTAAGATTGTCTTAGCTGTTGCTGGTTTCTCAGATTTTGCTCTTAGTTGAAAACCTTGACAAGTCTCATGAGGTCTGGTTAGATATTATATAAATTGTCATTCAATTGGGAACTTTAAAATCTGTTTCTTAAAATTGGAATAATGTGATTTATTGCTGGGAGATAAACAACAGCGATAAGGCATCCTTATCACCATACCAGGTCAAGGAATGCTGACTTTTCACTGTTGGTGTTCACTTGATCACCTGGTTGAGGAAATATTTTTATACTTTCTCCACTTCAAAGTTACCCCTTGTTCGTCTAATTTTAAGGACTTATAAATTATCACCCAATTGTTTTAAGGTAGCAGATTATAAAAGCAATTTGGGATTATTTTTCTGCATAGAACATTCACCTATTATTCCCACTGATTCATTTACTCATTCATTCAAATCAAATTTCAGATTAAGATTTTTCTTTACTAGGCCAGGTGCAGTACCTCACACCTCTAATCCCAGATACGTGGGAGGCAAAGATCCAGCCTGGGCAAAAAGTTATTGAGGCTCTCATCTCAACAAATAAACTGGATGTGTACTGTATACTGTGGTCAAAGCTATGCAGGCATAGGTAAGAGGCATGGGTAGGAGGATCACAGTCTGGTGCCGGCCCTGGGCCAAAACATAGGACCCTATCTGAAAAATGACCAAAAGAAAAAAGGAATGAGGGTGTAGTTCAAGTAGCAGAACACCAGCATAGCACATGTGAGACCATGAATTCAAACCTCAGGACAAAAAAAAATATTTTCTTTTCTTATATATACTTTAATATATATCTTTTATTGTATTTTAATTTAATTATTCAACATAATGAGTTTCATTATGGTATTTTCATATGTGTGTATTAGGTACCTTCATCATATTCATTCCCCATCACCTTTTCTTCTCCCCGTCCTCTGCTCCCCAAATTGTCTTTCTATTTTCATGTTTTATTTTTTTAATCTAGATTCTGCATATAAGAGCCATGGTATTGCTTTTCTGAGTCTGGCTTATTTCACCAACATTACAGTCTCCAGCTTCATCTATTTTCCTGCAAGTCACACAACTCTATTTTCTTTATGACTGAATAATACTCCAATGTATATTTTCTATATCTAATTGTCTGTCAATGGGCATGGAGACTGATTTTGTGACTTGACTACTGTGAATAAGCCAAAAAATATGGTGTGAAATAAACATGGGTGTGCAGATATATCTGCTGTATGCTGACTTTGATTCCCTTGGGTGCATACTCAGGACTGGTATATTGTAATGCTAGAAATCTTACTCTAAACTGAAACTGTTACATACAGAAATTTTGATCCATTATGTTTTCATATTAGTTTAGTGAAAATATTTAAAATATTTCGTGATACTTCTTCAGACCATGTTTGTTTAAAACCGTGTTTTTAATTTACAAGTACCTGGAGGTATTTATTCTCAAACTTTTTCTCTACTGATTTTGAATTTCATTTCATTCTGATGTGAGGACATACATAGTTTGATTTAAATTTTAAAAATACATTCAGATGTGCTTTATGGCCCAGAATTTGGTTTGCCTTAGTGAAGGTCCATTGCAAGCCTGAGAAGAATGTGCATTTTGCTGCGTGGGATGAAGTCTTCTGTGACACTGAGTGACATTGATTGACAGGGCTGTTCAAGTGAAGTGTATTCTTACAGCTATGCAGCCTGCTTCATCTAACAGTTACTGACAGAAAGTGTTAAAGTTTCTAGCTACAATAGTGATTTTTATCTATTTCTCCTTTCAGTTCAATTTTCACCTCATGTACCTGAGGCAAAACAGTGCTTCTTTGCCTTCCTAGATAATCAATCCCTTTATTTAAGATTGTTTTGTTTTCCTGGATATTTGGTCCCTTTATAGTTATGTAATGAGCCTCTCGTTGTCTTCCTTATTCTGAAGACTGCCTTGTCAGAAACTAAAATATTTATTTAAGATTTCTTTTGATTAGTATTAGCCTTATATAATAATGTATCTAGATTCATTCCTTTATTTTTTAGCTATATGGAATTTTTTTTCTAACAATGACATTTACCATGACCAAGAAGCTCTACATGTTAATTTTAACTTTGTAAAGATGTTACTTTGTCACACAAAGTAGTTAATCTCTATTTATTCCTTGCCTGGTTCCCTTCCTTGTAGATTCAAGTTTCTGAACTGTATCACTTTCCTTGTCACTGAAGAACATCTTTCAACATTTCTTAGAGGTCAGACCTACAGGCAAAGAATTAAATCTTCATAGTTTTTTTTTTTTTGGGTGTGGAAAAAAATCTTTATTTCTCTTTTACATCTTTAAAATATTATCATTGAATCTGAAATTGCAATTTGATGTGATTTTTCCCCCTCTGTTCATTGATATTTCAGTTTCTTCCTGTTTGCATGTTGTCTACTACAATTCTTATCCCCATTTGTGTCAGTAAGGGCCACCATTGCTGCCCATCCATTGGACTTCCTTCAAAATTTTATTTCTGTGTTTCATTTTCTACAATTTGACAAACACATTCTAGCTATAGTTTTGCTGTTACTTGCTTTGTTTTGGTTTTGACAGCCACCCTGTTTGGTGTTCACTGAGTTTCCTTGATCTATGGTTGGGCTCCACCATTAATGTGACAGTTTTGTCATTATCACTTCACACCTCTCTTCCGCTTTGCTCCTTTTATTTTTACCATTGCAACATGCATATAATATGCGTATATTTTACCCTTTGAAATTGTTTCAGAGTTCTTAGGTGCTCCAAAATTTTAATTTTTTTTTCTTTTTGTGTTTCACTTTGGGACATTTCTATTAACTTATCTTTAAGCTCAATGATTATTATCTGGTCTGTGCACAATCTATTTCTCAGAATTCCCATCTCTCCACTTGTATTACCCAGATACTCTTGCAAGTTGGCAATGCTTCCATTAGAACTCTTAAAATATTATCACAGTTGTTGTAAATTGCTTGTCCTGATAGCTTAAACATGTATGTGCTATCTTAATCTTTTTTCTAAAACTTGCTTTGTTTCTTCAGAGAGGTTTTTTTTCATCTTTCAGCATACTTTGTAATTATTTTGTTATTGAAAGGCACACATGCTTTTCCAAAGTCCTCTTTTCTAGCTTTTTGAAATAGACAGTATATAATGTATCTACAGTCACTTTAGTATGCAACAGTATAGCAGAAGTTCTTACTCCTATCTGACTGTAATCTGTACGCATTGACGAACCGTTCCTCATCTCTCTTTCCTTTCTACTCTCCCAGCATTAGGTAACCACCATTCTACTCTGAACTTCTATGATCTGTACTACCATATATTCCACATGTGCGTGAGATCATAAGACACTGTCTTTCTGTGCCTGGCTTATTCAACCTAACACAATGGCTTTCAGTTCTATTCATAATGACATGATTTCATCCTTTTTAATGAGTGAATAGTATTCAATATTGTATATGCAACATATTTTCTTTATCCATCCATCAGTTGATGAACAGGTTATATTCACTTTTTAGCTATTATGAATAGTGTTGCAATATCAAAGGCATGCAGGTGTGTCTTCAACATACTTTTCATTTCCTTTGGCTATACACCCAATGTTAGGATTGTTGAATCATATATGGTAGCTGGATTTTTAATTTTTTTGAAAACCTTTATTCTTTTTTCCATAGTGACATGCAAATTTACTTTTCCACCAAAAGTATGTAAGGGCTCTCTTTCCTCCACATCCTGACCACTATTGACTATCTTTTGATTTATGATTTTTTTGCTGTTTTTTTAATAGTCAATATAATGAGTGAGGTGAGATCTCACTTTAGTTTTAATTTATGCTTATGTGAATTGTAGCTATGTGCAGTATTTTTTTGTATATCTGTTGACCAATTTTTATGTTTTCTTTTGAGACATGTCTATTTAGGTCTATTGCCCATGTTTAATTATGTTATTAATATTTGCTACTAAGTTTTTGGAGTTCTATATATATTCAAGATATTAACCCTTAGTCTTATGTATAGTTTACAAATACTGTCCTCCATTCTCAGGGTGTCTCTTTATTTGTGAATGCATCCTTCGTTGTGCAGATTTTTGTGGGTTTTTTAGTCTGATATAAATCTGTTTATATTTGCTGCTGTCTTTTATGTTTTGGTGTTTTGTTGAAAAAAATCCTATCTCATTTCAAAGTCTGGAACAATTTTCCTCATTTTTTCTAGTAGTATCAATTTTAAGACATTACATTTAAATTATTAATCCATTCTGAGTGTTAACATTTTAGTAAGCCTGTGTCCCAAGGCTGTAGCATCCACACGTGTCTCTGGAGTGGTATCACTATGGTCCCCTGCCCTCTACTCTGTTCCTTGGATTCAGCAGCCCACCTTGATTCATCTCTGCCAGACCTCTTTGCTACTTCCCGTTCACCTTTCCATAGTGGCCCCAGCCAGTTTAAGATTACTTTACTCACTCTTCTTCATTAAGCATATCAACCACATTCAAGTTTTAGGTTTCCTTCTCTTTCCTTATTCTTCCCTTCCTCCCTTTATTGTGTAACCCATGTCGGATAATTTTACTGCATTTGTTTTAGGTCAATAATCTGCATATGAGGGAGAACATGTGATTTTAAAAAATGTTTGTATTATATGAATAAGGAAATTTTATCCTTACATATATTTTATTCTTACCATTTCTTTTACATTCAATTTATGTCAATGATATTATTATTATCATCATATTATTGATATATTCTAACTTGTTTCAAATACATATGCTATATATTATATGAAACAGTTGGATTTTATTTCTGCTTTATAAGTTATTTTTGCATTATCTATAATTATTAAAATAGCTGCTATTTATAACAAAATTTTATCAACTGCATAATCATATAGAATTATTTTACTTTGAGGATAGAATGCTAAAGTGAGAAGAATGGAAGAATTCTTTTAAGCTCAATCAATTCCTAAGATCTTTGTATAATTTAGTTTACTTTATATTTAAACTATATTTTTATACAAGATAAAATTTTACCTGAACTTTTGTCTCCTTTGTTTTCTGTATTTGCTTTCCATATGATATAATTAAAATTATCATTTTTCTAACTATTCGTTAAATGATGAATCAGCCGATTGAATTTGCTCTGTATCTTCCATTGTAACATCAATTTCACTGTTTCTAGAATCAGTGTTTTACACTTTCCTTTTTTATGTTTCTCTAACTTCAGATATCACAACTATATTTGGTAAACTTTCTCAGACACAATGTGACTAATATATTTTCTCAGTCCTTGCAGAGCCACTCTGATGTTTTCGAACTCGTTTGGCTCTGATGTTTTCGAACCCATTTCCCACCCTTGTGGACTAACCACTGTGAATTCCATCTAAAGGAATCCATATCTTCTGGCTTTCTTTTAGGCCCAATCCATGAGAAGTTCTGACCTGAGATCAGAGACAGAAAGAAAGAAAAGGTTAGGATATTTCTTTCCCGGTTCTCTTCTGCAAGGGCAATCGACTTTGACTTAAGTTCAGATAGAATTATTTCTTTTTATGACTCACATTCCATATCTCATTGACAATCATCTTTGGTATTAGTCAGTGTTCTACAGAGCAGCAGAATCAATAATATACACACACATACACATACAGAGAAAGAGAGAGAGAGAGAGGAGAGGGAGAGAGAGACAAAAAGAGAGAGAAAATTATGAGAACTAGTTCACATGATGATGGAAACCAAGGTGTTCCAGTATCTGCTGTCTGAAGCTGGAGAAGCAGGAAAGCTGGTATTGTAATTCAGTATGAGTTTGAAAGTTTAAGAACCTGGGGAGGAGGAGCATAGCACTGGTATAAATACATAATCCTAAGGTCCTCAAACCAACAGGACAGGGAAGGTAGATGTCACAGCTTCCCAGCTCAAGAACAGAGAGAAATAATTCACCTTTCTCTGCTTTTTTGTTCTGTTCTAATCTTCAGCAGACTGGATGATGCCTGCCTACATTGGCAAAAGTGAATCCTTTTTACCAGTCTCCTAGTTCAAACACTCCCTCACAGACTCACCTAGAAATTATGTTTCACCTGCTATCTGAGCACTCTTTAACTCACTAAAGATGACACATAAAATTCACCATTATAGCATTCCTGTGCAAATGAGCTTTCCAATAAGCATCCAAATTTAACAGTGCTTGCCTTTTCCTGCTAAGACATTAATACTCAGAACATTGTGACACTATACTTATTGTATCTCTGAACCTGAGGTAGCACAGAATTTTAGATTCAAAACCACTTTCCTCATAACACTAAAAACATAGTGCTTTGGAGTTTACTTATCCACTATTTTTTATTGAAAAGCCTGGAATGGACATACTTTTCATGAATTTGTACTTGAGAATATTTCTGAAATTTTCAGCTATTTTTCTTTAACTTTCATATGTATTCACTGCATAAGCAAAAAATCAAACTGCACGATGTGTTTGTCCAGTATTCTCCCCAATACATGGTAAGGTCTTTATGACTGCCAAATATTGCATTTCTCTCCTGTGAGAAATATCGTCATAATATTTCTATCATAACCCCCTACACACACACACACACACACATACACACACACATACATACACACACATACACACACATACACATACACACACATATATACACATACACACACATACATACACATACACACACTCACACACATACACACATACACACACACATACACACACACACACACTTACACACATACACACACTCACACACATACACACACATACACACACATACACACACACTCACACATACACACACATACACACATACACACACATACACATACACACACACATACACACACATACACACTCACACATACACACACATACACACACACTCACACATACACACACACTCACACATACACACACACACATACACACACATACATACACACACATACACACATAAACACACACACATATGCACACACATACATACACACACATACATACACACATACACACATACACACACACATACATACACACACACATACACACATAAACACACACACATACACGCACACACACACATACACACACACACATACACACACACATACACACATACACACACACATACACACACACACACATACACACACACACACACACACACACTCTCTCTCTCTCTCTCTCTCTCTCTCTCTCTGTATTTTCTTTTTCTGAGAGGTTGCACCCTTGAATTACTAATCTAGGTATCCTAACATCTCCCTAGTATTTCACATTTCTTATCATCTTTGTTCAATCATTTTAAAGAATTCTTTCTCTTAGAGATTTTATATTAAATTTTAAATTGTGGAATTAAAAAAAATTTCCATGAATTTTTTATTGCTATCTACTTACCCCTTTTCTGCTACTTTTGGTATTTTCTTCACACTTTAAAAAAATATATTTAAAGACGAGAAGATCATTAGATAATAACTGAAATGTAATTTTTTTATTTTCTAATTTCTGAAATACAAATTTCTTGTATAGTAGGTTTTGCATTTGTTCATATTAGTCATTTTCTATCAAACTGGCCATTTCTTTCAATTTTTTCCGTTTCTATTTTGGATGTATAAATATATTTTTCTTATTTGTAGCTTATAAAATATATACATATATATTCCAAATACATAATATGTAAATATATATTCCAAATACAAACATGTAAATATATATTCCAACATTATAAATATTTTACAATAATATTTATTCTAAATTCATGTTTGAAAAATATCTAAATATATGTAAGTATAGATATATAGTCCAATATATTCCAACACAGACACTCAGACAATCTCTTTAATTTTTCTCAGAAATTAAATCTCATTCTTTGAATGACAGCATTTTTTTATTCATTTATTCACATGTGCATACATTGTTTGGGTCATTTCTTCCTCTGCGTTATTTTACATATACTCTCCTTTAGCCTCCAGCTCATGTCTAAGAGATATCAAGGAAACTATGGCCTTCTCATCTCAAGAATTAGATATCATATCAATTCTTTCTCTGCATTTCTATGGCTGTAATCTGAAGAGGAATACCTCTGTAGAACACATGGGGTTGAAGTCTGGTTCATGTTGCCCTTCACAGGTACTGCTTCTGTTGGGCTTTTAGTGGCAGCTCATGTTCTCATCCGTTTCTCACACCTGTAGTCTCTAGTTATCTTAGAGTGGAAACAATGCTGCTTTTTCCTTTCATACTGTCCTGGATCCAGTTTAATTCTACATCTATCACATGGATTTATCTGTGCCTCCTGCTCTTGTGAGGCAGTAGATTTTTGTAACTATATTATCTGATTCTCTTAAATGAAGTGGTGCTTAACATCTGTACAACAGATGCTCATGCAAATGCCTGCCTATTCCATGTTTCCTCCTTCTCAATGAAAGCTAGACCACAGAATGTAATAACCTTCCATAGTATCTATTATTTCTTGCATTATTGTTTTTTGAGAGATACTAACATGGCATAGAGCTAGAAAGATGGTCAAAGAGGGAGACTAGGTAGAGAATGTTACTTTGAAATTCGGGGACTCAAAGCAGCATCACCAGGAAAGAAAGTCCTACCACACTCATGAAAATATACACTTAATCATGGAGGAAACCACTTTGTAGGCTCCACTCTGATTTTATTTCAGAGAATTACTTGTTACAATGTTTAATTGAGATTAAAAAAATATAAAAAAATAGGTCCTGGGAGGAACTACAGAAGCTAATTTATATAGGGTCAGTTTTCTCAATTTAATGTATATCATTAAAGTTTTGGAGCCCTAATTAAAAACAATTCAATAATATAATATTTTAGATAGAAATATAGGTATAGATAGACAGGTAGATAGAATATATCACATTAGTAGTGCTCTGAAGACAATCTCAAATAGATCAGGGAAAAGAGAAGACCCCATAATTATAAATTATTCTATCTCAAAAGAAATTGCTAAAAAATATGGGGTCTTTGCATTTTGTCTGATAATTGGGCACTCCCAGAGAGGATAAAAGCAAGTCACTGCTTGTAAGGTGGAAATTGGAAGCAGAGCTAATCATTTCAGGAAGTCTCTAGACAGGGCAGATTAAAGAAGAGTAGCAAAATAAATCTCAAATCGTGTCCTAGAGAGAAATTTCACACCTATGATGACAAAGTTTTGTTTCAATAGTAGCAGCATTTATCGTTTTTCATTAAAATTGATTATCTTTGTTATAATGTGAATGAAAGTTTCAGGTATTTTTCTGCATTGATTCCTCTATGATAGTACTTAGTTCTACTAGATCTACCAACTCTTTTGCACTACCATTGGTCAATAAATGCATCAGGATGAAATCAGTCATCTAAACTTATTTAGACAATAATTTATCTACTAAATTATACAAGACATGGAAACTTTAAATAATTTACTAAATTGTACTTTATCATATTCAGAAATATAGATTGCTCTCAGGATAATATCAATTAGTCCTTTATTTCTTTTTTAAAAATTATTTAAATATAGATTTGGACTCGTCAAAATAACTTGCATGCTTTTTCTTTAGACTGTGAGTTTAGCTTCATTACACAGTGTTTTAATTATGACACAAAAATGGAGTAAGAATATGGAATCAATATTTTAAATATTTTTTAACAAAAGTAATATTGAAAGTATAGCAATTAAGTCATTCCTATTTTCACAAACACTAATGGGAGAAAAACATTATTCTAAAAATAATGAAAGATAACATTATTTTAGGGTTCATGGTACTATAGCCATTGAAATAATCTCTTTATTTGTGTAAATTAAATGCACCTATAAATAAAAAACAACAGAAATAAATATGAGTGACTTTTGTAATTGTTTCTACTGTATAGGTAAGAAATGTAAAACTCAGAGAACTTGAGAAATGGGTCAATGGTCACATACCCAGCTGTTTATTGGATGAATTTCTGCCAATTTCCATATATATATATATATATATATAACAATAAGCCTATGACTCAATTCTGTCTGAAGTCAGAAACAGTGAGCAAGCACTGAGAATTGAAAATGATGTGCTAAACTGTGAAATTCTTGCCATCTTAAATTTATAAAAGAGAAGATGAATAAGAGAAGTGTAAAAAATTAAAGGGAAATTCATTAATGAAATAGTAGGGTATTTTTCTCTTTCACATAATTGCAGAAAGGGGTAAGTGATTTCCTGTCTAGACAATGAGGCTTTAAGCAGGCTATGTAAAAGGTCTTACCTAAACCTCCAGAGGCTGGAAGGATAACATAGACTGCAATCTGACAGAATTATGAGACAAGTAAAAGGTGAGAGTCTCTCTAAATATGAAGATAACTTTTGACAATTTGAGAAATAATGACATCTTCACTAATAACATGTCAAAAGTGAATGTTTTGCACTAATAAAATATACACCATAGAAAAAGAAAAGTGACCTAGAGGCATCTACCTGGAATTTCCCCCAAGAAGACTTTGTAGAAAAGCAACAGAACTTCAGCAAAGAGTACTGAAGATACATCTTTAAGAATCAGAGACCGAAAAATAAAGTACTTTTGAAATGCAGCCAGAAAATATAACCAGCCATACCTGAACTACATGTGACACTCCTCTCATACATGATTCCTTAAAAAAATCTTCAAAGCCATATAATTTGAAATTAATGTGCTTTACACACTTTCGAAGCCAAGAAAGGAACCTAACACTACAAGTGTCAGGTCAATTCCATGACTCTAGTCCCTTATCCTGCATCCTTTCAAAACACTTTCTTCTAGCTTTCTGGAATGTGTGATGCATTACTAGTTAGCTGCAGTCACTCTGTTATGCAACAACACAGCAGAACTTCTTCTCATCTAGCTGTAATTTGACCACTGACCAATCTTTCCTCATCCTCCATCCTCCTTTCTGTACTCTTTGAGCTTCCAATAAACATCATTCTACTCTCAACTTCTAGGAGAGTGATGTTTTTAGAATTCACATATGAGTGAAATCACATGACATCTACTTTTTGGTTTTTGCCTGGATCTCTAGTTCTTTACTGCTGCAATTGACAGGATTTCATTATTTTTTTATGTCTGGCTAGTATTCCATCCTATATACATGCCATTTATTCATCAGTTAATGAACACTTAGTTTATTTCTATTTCTTGGTGATTTTGAATGATACTTTAATGAACATGGGAGTATAAATATCTTTTTGACATACTTATTTTATTTCCTTTGACTATATTTGGCTTAATAAACATTAATGGACTTCGTAGATCAAAACTATTAATATAGGTTTATTTTAATTTTAATCCATTTTCTATAGTGGTGGAACTAAGTTACATTCCTATCCAAAATGTACAAGAATATGAGAAGCTTCAAGCAAACTTTAGAGTTTGATTATTATATATTATATATTTTAGTTTCTCAAATGAGATTGTTTTTATTGTTTGAAGTAACTAGAAAAAACTTTATTATCCAAGTGTGCAGGGAATTCAGAAGTTTTGTTCAAAAGGTCATCCAAATACTGAGGGAAAACTGGACCTAGACATTTGCTTTGAGTGACTAATACAGGTTGAGAGATAATACAGCTGTTTTCTGTTGCATTCTACTACTTCATGTGATTCCATCCCACCGTTATATACATGAGTCATCTATCATCTTTGTCAAACATGAGGTACAGATAGATATCACATATCCTAATTATCCACTCAAAATCTGAATAACTTTCTGACGTGTATCAGGTCCTGTAAATATAATAAGAGAAAAACTGATATAAGTGAAACAGGAACAAATAAAATATAAATATACGATTCTGGTAAAGCATATATTTTGCCTATAATACAAGGGTTTGACTTGTTCTTGTTGGTTATTCAAGACTTCTGCTGGAAGCACATTAAGGAGGTAAAATATGAACATTTATGATAGAAAGGAGGCATCTGTAAAATTTGTGTTTTGGTACAAAACATCTGGAAGATATTGGAGCTGGAACAGAAAAAGTGGAAGGAGGGAGAAAGTAGCTAAGGGATGAGCTACACAGGTCTTTGTAATCATAGTACAGGACTTTTCTCTTAAGACTGGGACGACTTTGAGATGGGCATACTAAACAGGTGAAAATGAAAGATAAGGTTTCCTCTCTCTCAGCTGCAATGACTTTCAGGTATAGAACTGGACATAAAATTAATTCCAAAAATCTTCCATCTTTAAAGGCTCTTTTGTCTTTGCTTATTAATTAGCTTAGGAGATGCTCTCAAATTGCACCATGTTCAAAGACCTTTCTATATAATCTTTAGCTCACTTCAGCAAATATGATGCTGTGAATATTAGCAATAAAAATTCAATCATGATTTTAATTGTGACAAAAATTAAATGCTAGCCCTTCAATTTTTGGCTATTTTCTAATTTCCTTTTACCCACTAATAGTTTAAAAATTAAGTAAGATCTAGGCAGATCTCTGGAAAGAGAAATGGAGGGAAAATGTGACTACCGTTTTCCCTTTCTTTTGTAACCATGCTCTTTAAAATGACAGGCTAGAATTTACTGAAGTTTTGGAAGAGGAAGAGAGCTATGCTATTTGCAGAACTTGAGAGATTTATCAAATGAGAAGGGAGCTATTTGAGGAGCACAAAGAAAAATGTTAGTTGTCTTGGGAAATCATTACAGAGATCTCAGAATACAGGAATGCATGCATCAAATACAATGATAATTTGGGACTTCCTAAAAATAGATTGCTACTATGCAAACCTAAGATAATAATTTAGGTATATTAGGAAAGAGCAAAGTCTATTGTCCTCTGATCTGATCTTAAACCTACTAATTTTTCTTAATCTATATAATCAGGCTTTTAAACTCTCACCATTTATTTAGGGCATATCTAAACTGCTCAAGTTTAGAGCATTTTAAATCACCAAGAGGCCAATTTCTTATTGCCTAGAATAATATACATATATAAAGAAGATTCCTAACATACTATTAGAAATAAATCAACAAATTCAATTAAATTCTCAAGACACGCAAAGAACAGTCAATCTACTGGTAATGATATAACACCGTTTCATGAGTGTGATTCATTTCTCATAATAATAAAAATTCCTGTGAACATAGATATAGTGCCAAGCTGCTTAGAGAGCTATTTTAAAATATCTGGCAAATTAAGATGTATTTTTAATTACAATATCATAAAATTAACAGGCAAGGTAGATACGCATATATTGAATATTCAAGCAATTTCATACTAATATATGATAGAATATAATATAATGTTTTCAAAACAAACTTTTATTAATCATATGAAACATTTCACTATTAATCATCAAGTGGTTGGATTCAATGCTCAAGTATGTAGCTTGGAAAAAATGAGCCCAGGAAGACAGAATTCTGAAAGGGAGTTTTGTCTACTTTTGCCCACTTACAGTAACATTGTTTTGATTATAAGTGACAAAAAATTCATCCTACTGAGATACTTGAATATGGGCATAAAAATCCCAGATTTGATGAAAATAACAAAAGTATTTTTTAAATCTAAAGTTAAAAGCATTTAACTTTTCACAGAAATTTTCACAGAAATTCTAATATCCACTTTCACATGTTGCTCATTTTGGATTTGATGATGAGCACTGTCCTACATGACTAAGGAAATAGTTTCAGTGACTCATGTGCTTGGTTCTTCCAACTCTTTTAATACTTTTTTGTACAATAGCATCTTTTCCCATTTCCACTATGTTGGAATATAGCCTTCCCTTTTCTAATGCACTTAGTATGGCTTAATACTTACATCTGCAAATACTCTGAGTTCATTTTATATACTGAATTATAAACCAAATGATTTTACACAGGAATGTGCTTCCCACACACAAATCCTGTGAAATGCTGATGGCCTATTTTATTTGATAACTAAAGTAGCCACTTCATCCTGGAGTTCTTCATATTTCTTGCCTGGATTCATTGAGTCTAAGTTTTTTCCGCTTTTATGAATATAAAAAAAGCACCCTGGTAGTAAAATATGCCTCATACATATCAGAACCAAAAATATTTCTAATAAAATGGGACTTCTATCTCTAGTGGAAGTACTAAAATCCATTCTTTTCTTCTTTAATAATAGGCATCTTTGAAGATTAGTTCAGTACATGCCCACTTCTCTGAGATACATGTGTATACACACACAATTAAAATATTAACAATACCTAAATCATTTTTAAATAGAAAAAGCATTAAAATATACAAGAATGATGTAGATATGTAAGGGGGTTTTGAATGGAATTAAATTTTGCTAAATTCCAGAAGGAAAGAAACATAGCAATTCATAGCAAGAATGAAAATTATAATTTGTAATTATTAAAATTTAATTAAAAGAGCCAAGCTTGTAACACTATATTATGGTATGTGATTATCAAAAAAATAGAGAGCAACAGATGATACAGTACACTTAGTAATCAGAAAAATAGGAAGTTCTTGTACATTTACATGAGTAGAGCCCACATTCATAGAACAAGATAAGACAAATTCTAAAACTGATCCAGTGAGGAAATAGCCTCATCTACGAAGTTATTGGTTAACCTAAATATCTAGATAGTTTTACTTATGTGGTAGCTTAATATGTGCTTAAATCAAGGCAATTAGATATGTAGAGCTAAGTTGTATCAAACTTTAATAATTCAAAATTTTATAATCTCAGGAAACATTTTATTAGTATAAAATAGAATAGAGTGTACACATTAACAAATACCCAAACTAACTGAACTTAACTTCCCAGAGTGACTTGTACCCTGAAAGTCATAAGTGCCAAAAGTCACGGTTATATTGCCTTGCTCTGCAGAGTGCATGCCTTGTTCAGTGATGACTTGACAGATTGTTAGGTTTCCTGGTGCCCAAAGAAGCAGTTTGCTTCCCCCAGGCTTACTGCTGGTAAACCAGCATCAATCAATCTCCCTTTTCAGTTTTCCCATCAGTTTTTATTATAGGGAAGTCTTACTTTTCCTTGAGTTTTTGAGGATTGTTTTTGAAAATATTTCTTCTCTATTACACACTTGAAGAGAAATTTTTGCTTTGTCTTTGCTCATTTTCTTCTGTTCTATCCCACACTATTTCCTTATAGCAGTTCAACTCAGGGATTATAAATCTCTATTGTATAAAATTATTATATTTAAGAACCTATAAACCTAAGAATACACAAATACTGTTCTTTGTCCTTGTTTCTCCATCTTCTTTTACTTATCAATGCATTATTTACTACCAAAACTACCAGTACTATGTTAATATATTAATGAAAATTTCAAAGAAAAAGTATTCAAGAGTTTATACACCCAAATATTTAATTTTTCAGTAAAAAATATAAGAAAGAGTCCATGTATTTTAATAATGCCATCATTTAAAATATTGATGAGGAGTTGATTTTGTAGTTTTAGTAAGGTATTTTGAAATGAGCATATAACTAGACAATTTTTAAGTTCCTCATTTGATTTTTCCCTTTCCCTACCTGTTTCTTCTCAAGCAAGTAGAAATCTCCTACTTGCATAGTTTCTCCTTAGTGAAACTATGTAGCTTGAGTTTAATTAGAAGTAGTCCCCAAGAATTACATTCCCACACCTACCAGTTTATTCTAAGACTGTTGACGAGAATAGAGTTTGGAGAGAGAGTTTTCTGCAGAACAAAAAAAAATACCTTAAATTCCCCAAAGCTGGAAGGGGTAGAAAGTTTAATGGTTCCAGGAAAATGGCACTTGGGTCTTTGATTTTAAGCAGCCTCCCAGGGAGCAGGCAAAATTTGAGTGGAAATGACAAAATAGTTCACTAAAGAAAGATGTCACGTTTACCAAAGTTCTCAAAACTTCCCACGCTCCAAACTTGAATGCAAGCATCAGATGCAGTAGAGCTCGTGGAAGCATACTAGAAGACTGTCTATCTCAGTAGTAACCATACTGAGGTGGGAAGATAACCTGACTCAACATCTTTATACTGGGTAAAATTTCAAAATCTTCCATGTACTTACAAGATAAAGATGTCCATGAATTATGAATTTTCAGATTTCTCTGAAGTTTTTAAGATGACAATTCTGACTCAAAATTAGCCTAATAGTGAAAAAAAAGTGAAATTTCTTGAATATAAGCTTATTGGCTCTAATCGATATGACTTTAACTTAAAACATTTAGCTTTGCTTTTAATCAAGTAAATTTGATATATTTCTATTCAATTAAATAAAATAACATTTTGAGTAGAAATTTAACCTTTTAATATGTCAGGTACAGTTCCAAAATAGCAATTAAGGGTAACTGTGGTAGACTGTTGTTATACTGACTTTGGTCTTAGTAACCTGACCCTCTACACACTCCTTGCAGGACCTCCTCCCACATGAATTCTATGACTTTTTTTAGCCATTAAGACCTGGAAATCGTGAAAACTAGCAGACTCAGAAATGGCTGGTGCAGATTGTATGTAATGAAGCTAACTGATAAAATTCTGTCTAGTTGCTGGAAAGTAGTTAATTATTGATAGTGCTCCTTTTCATTTTCAGACATCCAAGTTTAGATGGTAAATTATATGGCCACCCCAATTATAAAGTAAGAATGGATATCCCAAAGTACAAAAGCAATTTGTTATATGTAAAGTTTGAAAGGTCCCTACTTAAAACTTCTCTTCATGAATTAAGAGCTAATTAGGTGATAAATATAGAAATCAGACAAATGGAAATAAAAATATCAGCATTGTCATTGGCAAGTTCTATTTTAGAAAATGTGGTTAAGAATTTGAAGCAATGTGCTAGCTGACCCTTCACCTCAATTAAATTTACCTACCTTGTCAAAAATAGAGTAGAAAACCTGTAGCATCACCGGGACTATATAGCAAATCAAAACAAAATCAAAGAAGGCATATGTGGCCCATGTTCATAATTTGTCATTAACCAAGAATTAATCTAATTCTGAGTGTCCCTGATTTAATTAAAGATAATAAGAATTATAAGAAGGAAAACCTCTCATATATGCTGCCTGTTTTATGACAAGCATTTGATTATATTACATGTTAGTACATCTCCCTTTTGAGGACAGAAATACTGGAAAATTCTTTCAAGTTGAGTAATGAAAAGCCAAGGTAAGCAGCTTTTGTAATAGCAGGTCACATACAGTTGTCCTTCATGTCTTTCACCTCTGGTTTTTTTACTTGACTTTGAAAATTCTTTATATTGTTTATTTAAGATTGGCTAGTTTGGCTCTCGGTCAAGTCTATGGTACTTGCTTGGACTTTAATGATCCTGAACTTATTGGCTTGGGTTAATCAAAAATAATTGCAAAAACTATGCTGTCATCTTGGAAATTGGGAGACAATTTCCAGATTGTTCCTATGAAAAAACAATAAAGGAAAAGCTCTCACTTGAATACAAGGCCCCTCAAGCTTCTGCTGTCTCTGTTTCATGTCATAGCAAACTTCTGTTTGACTTATTTCTTCATCACTCATGACTATCTATCTTTAAACCTCACCATTCTACCAAACTAGAAAAGTAAAATTACTGGAGACTCTTGAATCAGTACAGCTAATGAAGCATTACCAAAACTCTTAATTTTCTTCAGTCTCTAAACAGCATTCAGTATTGTTGATAACTTCTATTTTGAAGCCACATGTGTCTCATGATTCAATGTTCTTCTAATTTCCCTCTAAAATCAGTGACTTCTCATTTTCTATTATTTGTAAATATATATTCTTTGATCCACCCTTAAATATTTAAATTTCCGAATGCTCTGTCAAAGGACATCCCTCTTCTCACTATGTTTAAGCAATGTACTTCATACTTAGAACATTACAATGAGATCTCCCAGATTTCTTTCTATATACTAGACCTCTTCTCTAAGCTTTCAGTACCCATAAATTAATGTTTTCTAGATTTACTAGAAAATTCCCAAAAGTGACTTAAATTCTACCCAGGCAAAATTGGCTTCATAATCTCATCCAAATCATTCTTTATTATTTACAACATCATATGTAGATTCAGTGTCCATGCAGGTTTTATGCCAGAATTCAAGTTATCCATGATACCTGTTTATCCTGTACCATACTTAGCAACTATTCCTGCTGTGTTGACAAATCAAACACATTTAACTTTTGTTACCTTTTCTCTATGTGCGACTTCTATCACTGTAATCCAATTCCAGTTACCAAAGTAAGGCAAATAATATTCTTATGAGCTCTAATAGCATTGCATATATCTACTTAATTATATTCAATATTTATGATTTTAAATTTGTTTAAGCAGTTGTAGTAAGAAGAATTTGAACACTGTTTCTGTGCTATTTGTAATCTAGAGTTCCTGTATAATGCTTGCCAGTGAGTGTTGAGGGAAGTGGGACTTACTACTGGCCAAAAGAATATGAAAAACATGGAGGGATTTTGCAGAAGGAAATGCCTTAAGGTCCAGACTTGTTTTGAATCACTTAAGAAGAGATATTTAATCAAATTAAAGCCCTTTAAAGAATTCAGAGATTCTTCTCACAGGTTTGATGAACCAAGAGCCTATGTTGGAAAAGTATATCTAGAGAGGTACTGTGAACAGCAACTAGGGCCCTAAGGGTGCTTTCACCTAATAGCCAGGAAAAAGCCAGCTCTTTAGTGAGGCAGCTGCATGGAAACAAATTCTGTTAGTACCCTAAAATAGCTTGCAAGTAGTTCTTCCCTTGTCAAACCTCCAAATGAATGTACAGCCTGAGCAAAACCTCTATTGCAACCTTGGGAGATGCTGGCTGATCCACAGAAGATAGGAGAAAACAAGTGTGTGCTTATTTAAGCTTCTAGATCTGTGGTAATTTCTTATTTAGTAAAAGCAACATAAAAGAGTAATTATATTAGTGTATATGAATTAAGCTAAACAGAGCAGGTTTTGTTGGAGAAATAAACACCATTAGTTTTAAGAGTTTGTTACAGAATAAGTAAGTCTGCTTAAGTTCAATAAGTTACAGGTTCTGATATACCTATAATGGTTTTGTCCTTATAAATGAGTAGTCAATTCATTAATTACATAAAATAAAAAGCAGAATATTTGGATACAAAAATAAATAGTATAATTGATGAGAATGCAGTCATATAACCAAGCCATGCATTGGGCCATACCTGAGGCTATTCCATAAATGATGATCGAGAAAAAGAAGAAAAAGAGAATCGCAATGAATTCAATGGAACGCTTTCAATGATAGGACATGAAATTAACTTGGATTAAAAGGAAACCAGTATATGAAGGAAAAATAAATGTGAAAAGGTGGTCAGTCATTGGATAGAAGGTACATGGATGAATGTGTACAGGAAATAGTATGCTGGAATTTTAAAAAGCAGTGCCCAGAGAGTTGGATGCTTGAAATTTAGATTTATGCAAGTGGTAATTGTTACTGCTAATGAAAAACTGGGTGGCATAGTTGTGGTGGATGTGGGAGGAATTAAGTGAAAGATGAAGTTATTTGAAATAAGGACATAACCAGGATCAGAATGCATTATTCAGAATATAAGGAATCAACAAGGATGGTGACAATATTGGTTGACAGGGGATGATACAAGTAGCAAAACCTTAAGAAAATGAGAAGCAGGGCAATAAATAATTGCAACACAGAGTATGCAATATAATCTGATGCTGTGTTATTTAGACACCATGTAGCTGCTTTTTGCTTATAATTTTTAAATTTTGCCTGAAATGGGAATAATAATTAAGTCACACAGGAACATATTCTATATTGTAGTCCAGTTTTGTGAGAAATATGGGAGATATAAAAGCCACTGCTTGAGACAGATTTTTGAGAACCCCAAGGTTCAGAGATCACATCAGAGGTATTAGAAGTTCAGCCACTTTTTCATTGATGATTCTGTGTTAGCCTTCCAGCCAGAGTGGGGTGCATTCTGGCTGCTATGAATACTGCCCTAATTCAGGTCTTTACTAATTTTCCTTGATATTTGAAAATGTTTCTAATGATCCTCTGCTTCCATTCTTCTTACTCTCTGCTATTCTCTCTCCCATCTTGTGGCCCAAAAGACCTGTCTATAGTGAAAATCCAACTAATTCTTCCCATATAAAAGTATTTAATTATTCCCCTAAAATTTATACTAAATATCCAATTCCTTATATTAGCATAGCTTAATCCTCCAGGCTTTCAGTGTTCTGCTATGACTTCCTCTATTTCTATTCTCTGCTCACTTTCCTCTAACAATCATTCTCTGAGTTACCATATTATTTTATGTCCAAGTGCCTTTTTTTATTTCTGTTCTTTCTGCCTAGCATTCCCAGAGTCACCTCTAAATCATAAGGTGACTGTGAAATTTTAAAAATGCAGTTGTCCTTTACACTGATACAATTTTCTGGAATTTCAATTTCCCCAAGCAACATTTTGAGAATTAAGGAAATGTATCCTTTACTCTGAGTAGATTCAGCTCCTGT
Organism: Castor canadensis; assembly: GCF_047511655.1. NCBI lineage: Eukaryota > Metazoa > Chordata > Mammalia > Rodentia > Castoridae > Castor > Castor canadensis. The sequence goes on along the minus strand of NC_133393.1, from coordinate 113,240,400 downwards.
GGAGTTCCATGAGCACCAGAGTGGTACAGACACTGTCTGTAGAGATCTCAAAAGTAACAAATTTAGTGTATGTATTGAGACCACTACCTAGTACTTATAAACATAATCAATGAAAACATCATCTCCTTTTTTGATGTTCTAAACAATCACTCCAATTACCCTTTGTTTTTTACTCTATACACACACACACACACACACACACATACTGATGTCTGATATCTAAAAGCCAGAGTTTAAAGCATAAGATGCTGTGAAAGTATGATGATCACATGGATTGTATGTGATTATAGGTTAAGAATACTGAAGGAGGTCTCCATCAAGAGAGCTCTAAGAGCTCTTAAATTTGACCCTTATCATAAACTGTTTGGAGAAGTCTTGAGTACTTTAAACAAAAAATGATGAGACAACAGTTTCAATTAGTGTGAGATATGAAGCCATTCATAAACTAAATAAAAACAAACTCAATGAAAAGAGACAAAAATAATACTATGTTTTAAGAATGAATAAAATTTTAAGAATTAGAGACACTGAGTGTAAACTAGTATTTCAAAAACACTAACAAAAATAAGAAAAAAAACCCCAAAAAATAAGAGTACCACAAATGATCATGATTCCCACAATTTGATATAAAACACAACAGTACATGAAGAAAAGATAAAATCACCCTGTAATTGTACCTGAACTAAATTAGAAAATTCAGAAGACAGTGAAATTTTTCACTAATAGAAAACCATATTTATGAAGGCAGGTTAGAGCCCAGTGTTTAAAACATTGCAGTTTGAAAAATACCACATAATTGTTTAATGCAAAATCTGATAAATCTAAGGCATACTTGATGTTTAGACTGCCAAAAAGAGCTATAAATAACAACTGATTCACCAATTACTTCAGAAATACTGTTTTTCCAGATTTTAAAGAAATTGTTGATAATAATCAAAAGATGATAAAAGTTATGTTTGTAAGAGCCAATGAACACCATATATTAAAAGTGTCCAAGCAGAGTAAACTAAGTCAGGTGATTATTACAATGTTTTCTTAAAGAGTCAATACATTTTCATAAGTCATTGAGTCATTCTGTCTAAGATAGGAAATGCTTATATTATTCTGCATTTACTAGGCAAGCAAATGTCATTATACTAAATCATATAAATATACGTATATCATTCTATTGTAAATCATTTGTTAGATATACCACCAGAACAATAGTATCTATACTACTGAGCCAAAAGAGATGTGAAGATTGAATAAAACAAATATTCTGGGCTGGGAGTGTAGTACAAGTGATAGAACATTTGCCTAGCAAGCTCGAGTCCCTGGGTTTAATTTCTAGTACAAAAAATAAACACACAAAAGCAAATATTCTTTTAAAAAGAGCTTAACAAGTATAACATAAAATTAAACTATATTTACAATATATGGTTATGTCTGTTTACAAACAAAACCTCACTATGGTTAACTCAAATTACTATTAATAAAAGTAATAGAATGAAGTGAGGAAAGCAGAGGGGAACATACTTATTACTTATGTTTAAATATTTTTTCTGCCTTTTGAAATCCCTCATTTCTAGGATATTGTCAGGTATGGCATACAGCAACTCACATAGGTCACCTGAGAAAACTAAAATCATTCAGGCTGGTCTCACTCTAATTTTCCATCATTTACCATTGTCTGTAGTCTGCCTCTATGAACCCTGGACCCAAATTTGCCTTGACCAAATAAGATAAGTTTAGTGCTTTGTAAGGGGATATATATCTGAATTGATGCAGGGCTAAGAGCAATCTTTTCACTGGAATCAATGTGCGTTGCAATCCATTGGCCAGAGATTAGTTATGACAGGTAATCAGAAAGAAATTCCAAAATTTTCAATAAAGAGTAAAAGATGTACAAGCAACCAATGCACAGATGGTGATAAAATGAGTCTTTCAAAGTATTCACATATTGAGTAACTGTGACAGTTCTTAGAAGACTGAGCTGGTCATAACTCATTTTTATGTGGAACACTCAACATCTGTAGTTATTACATGCACACTTATCTAATATGGGAAAGATACTGAGGGTATATTCTCTCCTGGTAAATTTTATGAACAAATTACTTTGACTGGAAAATGTGTTGCTTAAATGTTGTCCAAGAAAAACTGTACGCAAATAACTTAATAAGAAATTAAACAAACACTTACATTATACTTTGAGTTAGTAATTTAAATCTGATTACAAATGGAACTAAGTTTATGAGGTTTTGTTTTTCCTATAATCATGATGACTGCTTTTCTAATCTGTTGATATGAAAATATGAATGGATAAGTCAAGAAAATGAGTCAAATGATTGTTAATCAAGATGTATATCAGAGAATCTTGAATTGTTCCTTAATCACATGCAAATTAAATGCAATTTCTGCATTTGGTAGGTCCTAATAAATTACCATCACTTTCCTTGTCATAGAATAAAAAGCAAATGACAATACATTATATTCTTTCGTGTTTTATTGGTAGGTCATAACTTTTCTCCATTTTATTGAAATATTGCAGAACTTAGAAAACTACTGAAATCACCTCTTGTGATTAAAAAAAATTCCCCTAATAGATATTGTCTACAGAGCCAGGCATGCTTCTGAACATGAAACATATACAAAACTCTGGTAACATAGACAAATGTTGAATTTCTTTTTTACTGATGTGAAACCCCAACATTTCTTTTTAAAAATCTTCTTAAAATTAAAGAAGATATTTTAAAATCCGTGGATGTTTTAGATTGCTTGATACAATTTACTGCTTTCAAAATACAAATATTTTGCAAAATGTAGTAAGCCAATCATGAAAGACAATACTTCATAATACTATACTACCCCATTTATAAGACGTACCTAGTGTAGTCAAAATCACCAAGTCAGAATGCACAATGTTTGTTCACATGAGCAAGGTGGAGCCAAGTGAGGATGCATAGGATGGGGATTTATTCTTCAAGGGATACAGATTTCAGTTTTGCAAGATGAAAAGGGCTGTGGAGATGGATAATGATGATGGCTTTACAATATAAATTTATTTCATTCCACTGAATAGTATACTTCACAATAATTAAGATGATAAATTTTACATGTATTTCACCATAATTTTAAAATTTTGAAAAAATTATGATGTGATTCTTTTTTAGATACACAATGTATTTTTAATGCAATTGATCATCAATAATTATATAAAATATATGTATGTATATGTAAATATACATGTGTATATACAGACATATCTAATTACCAGGAAGGTGGTGGATTTGTCCTGTAGCTGCTATGATTGTTGGCTTCAAACTAGTTCCAGGTGCTGTCTTTTCTAGGAAATCTTCCCTAGCCAAATAAGAGCTGTTTAATTGCTCAAGAGGTGATCTGTCCAGTCACTCAGCACCAAGCTAAAAACTCCTGCATGAGAATTTCTTACAAGAGAAGGCTGGCTCTTTTGCCCCAATATAGAACTACTCTGTAGATCTAGTGTCCTTGAGACATCTTGAAGAAATAAGTCTAGAATTTTAAAACCACATTCTTGCTCAGCTTTCCCTCACATCTTCCTTATAAGTTTTCCTAAATAAATACCTTGCTCAGGTAACATCTCTGATTTAAGGAAAAGAAACTTAAACAATAGCAAAAGAAGCTACCATGTGTTCACTAAAAAAAAAAAAAAAAAAAAAAAACTCTGGAAATTCAGGATTAGTAAATGATTTCTGACCTAACATATCTCATTTGCAGCATAATCATTATCTTAAAATTTCATGATATGCTCAGTACCTTAGAATAACCTATCCTATGTTTATATGCAAATTTCTTAACTTTGGGAGCATTATACAGAACATTTCAAGTCTGGAAAAACAGATTATAACTATTCATAAAATCTTGCCTATTATAGAGGACAAGTGCAGATGGATGGCATTGGAAATAGCCATGGACCTGATATTCATGTTTGAACATTATGAGTAGGTTGGCTGCAAGATTAAAAGAAACTAAAAAAGTCTTATGGGCATACGGGAACATCCAGGCATCTCTCACAATGGTGAATGGAGTATCGCTGAAAGATGACTGAGTAGCTTTTTCCAATGACCTTTGCCAAAAAGCATTAAACAGAATATATCATGGCTATTTGAGCTCATGAAATAGTGCAAAGGAAGAGCATGGGCTCCAGTCATTTGGTAAGAATTCGCTGGTAAATGGATGGAATTGGAGAACATCATTCTGAGTAAGGTTAGCCTGGCCCAAAAGACCAAAAATCGTATGTTCTCCCTCATATGTGGACATTCGATCAAGGGCAAACACAACAATGGGATTGGACTATGAGCACGTGATAAAAGCGAGAGCACACAAGGGAGGGGTGAGGATAGGTAAGACACCTAAAAAATTAGCTAGCATTTGTTGCCCTCACCGCAGAGAAACTAAAGCAGATACCTTAAAAGCAACTGAGGCCAATAGGAGAAGAGGACCAGAAACTAGAGGAAAGGTTAGATCAAAAAGAATTAACCTAGAAGGTAAACCCACGCACAGGAAATCAATGTGAGTCAATGCCCAGTATAGCTATCCTCATCTCAACCAGCAAAAAACCCTTGTTCCTTTCTATTATTGCTTATACTCTCTCTACAACAAAATTAGAAATAAGGGCAAAATAGTTTTTGCTGGGTATTGAGGGGGTGGGGGGAGAGGGAGGGGGTGGAGTGGGTGGTAAGGGAGGGGGTGGTGGCAGGGGGGAGAAATGACCCAAGCCTTGTATGCACATATGAATAATAAAAGAAAAAAAAAGAAATTGATGGGGAAGTAGCTTCTTATTTAGTGTGTTGGCTCTTACAACATGAAAATATGAAAGAGATACTAATAAAAAGAGTGGGAATAAGTTGGCACATTAAAAAACAGTTATTACTACTATTAAAGACTTGGAATTATTATTTCATGATCTGGAACCACTAACATAAAAAGAGATGAGAACGAAACATTAGATAATCAATATTCACATGGAGTTAATATTGACAAGTATTAAAAAAGTAGAATTTTTCAAACAAAATACACTGTATGATATTTAAAAATTTTAGAAATATGAATAATCTGTGCATCATTAATTTATAAAGAAAATTTCAATAATGGAATTAAAGACTACCTATTAAGGGAAAATGTTTGCAAATTTTAAGTTCTTCAAATTAATCATATGTTATACGTCCATTATGTTAAGTGATCTGGCAATGATAATTGGATCCCAATAATATATTGAAGATTATATAAATGCATTCAAATTTATAAAACATAACTATAGTTTTTAAAACTATAACATGTACAAATGTCTAAGATATTACTCAAACCAAGAAGAATAGATCAGATAATGAACCTCTAAAATATCTATAATACATTTGCACTGTGATCAATTTGACATGATAGCTTAACAAAAGAAACTTGTTCACCTTTCTTACCTTGCTGAAAGCTAGTAACTTCATGATTTTAAAAGGCCTGTATTTTTCTTCTTGAATAAGTAGTTCACTTCTGAACTCTGACACACATATATGTGAACAGGGTAATGTGAATTATCACAGGCACAGTATACATTATATATTTATTTTTGCTTCACATTTGGGAATTAATTTACACATCAACATAGTCTCAATATTTACTTTTTGCTGATGCAAGTTCAATTTAAAAGCAAATATAGCACATAAATGGCATTAAAATCTAAGGTTCTGATAATTCAGGTGAAATAGATCATAGAATTTGGGGCAATTTTTTTAACTCTTCTGGCACAGTGATTGACTATGCTTACTACATATTTTAAAAATAAAAATACCATCAATAAGCACATGGAATGCTATCCAATCATACCTGTGCTTATAAACCAATGAAACAAGAAATGCTAAAGTACAGCACAAATTTCAAATAACAAAAAAAAAAATCACTGTGCAGTTAATTTATCACTTCTTTTGTTTAATGGAGATATATTACATTCAACCCCTTTTAAAATCTACTAATACCAAGAATATTTAAATTGCATAATAATACAATAGAATCCATTAAAACAGTCCTTAAATTGGTTTTAGATTCATTGTTATATTTTCATTCATAAGTATAATGTATGTCGATATAATGTACATGCATATCATGTACTATTTCTTATCCTTCCTCCCCCATTGCTTAAACGATTTTAATGAGTGTCATTATTCTATTTTCTCACATGTCTATGAAGGACTTCAGTCATGTGCACACACCCTTTGGCTTCTCTTTATCCCTTCCCACTTCCCATGGGCCCCACACTCCCCAAACAGCCCTGCCTTTATGCATTCATGTTATTCATTTTTTATTTTAGGTCTAACTTCCAGTTTTGTTGTATTTCATTGAGGAATAAGCATCCTTTGGCCTGGATGCTTATCAGAGATGTTGGCCTGTAGCTTTTTTATTTGCTTTTGTCTCTGATTGCTTTGGTTTTTAGGATACATCTGGCCTCATAGGATGAGTTTGGAAGGATTTCCTCCTTCAAATTTTTTAAAAATAAGAATGGATAAATAGTTCTTTAGATGTTTTGTAAAATTTAGCAGTGAAACTATCTCCTTGTTCTGGGGTTTTCTTTGATAGATTTTTCTTAGTGATTCAATTTCATTACTTGTTATTTTTCTATTCAATTCTTTATGAGTCAATCCATTTCTTCTTGATTATCAAATTTCTTGGCATATAGATACTCAGAATACTCTCTAATGACCCTTTGTATTTCTGTGGTGTCAGTTGTAGTGTTTCCTTTCTTCACAGATTTTATTTGAATCTTCTCTCTTTGCTTTGTTAGCTGTACTAAGTTTTCAGTTGTCTTTCAAAAAAACACTTCTTCATTTCATTGATCTTTCATAGTGTTTTTTAAATCTGTCTTTCATTTATTTCTTCTCTGGCATTTATTATTTCTTTCCTTTAAATTTTTTGAATAGTTTGTTCTTGGTTTTCTATTACTTGAAGAGCAAGGGAAAAGGCTGCTTTGGTGATATAGGTATTGATGGGTTCAAACTTCTTTCTTAGAAGTGCTTTTACTGAATCTGATAGGTATTGGCATGTTGTGTTTCCATTTTTATCTGACTTAATAACTAAAAAAATTTTTCTTCCTAATTTTTCCTTGATTCATTGGTTGTTCAGGAGTAAATTATTTCATTTTCATATAATTGCACACTTTTTCATTGTTTTTCTTGTTGATTACTCGTCTTAGTTTATTATAGTCAGAAAAGATATTCAATATGATTTCAATTTTTGTAAATTTGTTAAGTCTTGTTTTCTGGCTTGCCATGTGATTTTTTTTCTCAAGAATGTTCCATCCACTATTGAAAAGAAAGTGTTATTCTTCAGCTTCTGTATTAAATGCTCTGTTGCTAGGCTTATTTGGTTTAGGCTACAGTTTAACTCTGCTGTGATCAGTCCACTGCTTGAAAAGAGAGTATAAAAGTCTCTATCTTACTTTGTTTGTATCTATCTCTCTCTTTATATCTATTTATATTTGCTTTATGTATTTTGGTACTCTGATATTGTTTGCAAATATATTTATAATTGTCATTTCCTCTTGTTGGAGTAACCACTTTATTTTTAATAATTATTTTCCTTGTGACTTTTTTGAGCTTCTGATCTAAAGTCTATTTCATCTGATGTAGACATGGTGACTCCTTCATTCTGTTGGAAAATATTTGGGTAGGATATATTATTCCAAGCTTCATGCTCAGTTTATGCATGTCCTTAGGGATAAAATAAGTCATTTGTAAGCAGTATATAGTTGAGTCTTATTTTTGTTTTAATCCATTCATTTATTCTATGCCTTTTAACAACAGATTTTGTCCCTATACAGTCAAGAAAAATGTTAAGAGTTTTACTACTGCCATTTTATTATTTGTTTTCCAATTTTATTGTACTTTATTCCTGTCTCACAGTCTTCATTTGTGGCTAAATGATTTTTTTCTTGAGATAGTATATTTCAAATTCTTGCTAATTTTTTAAGTTGCTATAGACTATAGCTTTTTGATTATCACAAAGCTTATAAAAAACTTCTTTTTGTTATAAAAAGCTTACTTGAAAGCATTACAACTTAATTTTGGTTGTAAAAATGGAGAAACATAGAGAACTACTAATAAAAACTATACTTATACTGCATTCCTCCACCATTTTTTAATTATTGACTTTTATTTTATACCTTTCCATATTACCTCTGAGCATATTTGTATATTATTATTTCCATTGTTTTGATTTTTAGTCTCAATCTTCATTTATCCAGTTTGAGGAGTTTGCAATCAAGCAAATTGAACCACCCTTATTATTTACTTTTCTTGCTGCTTTGTTAATCTTCTCTTTGTCTTTCACCTTTGAGAGCTTGATTACAATACATCTTGGTGTAGACTTAGTTTGATTGAATATGACTGTTCACCTTTGACTTTCTTTTGTGTCCTTTCAAAATTTGCAATGTTTCCTTTCAATATCACTTTGAGTACAATTTCTATGCTTCTGACATTCTCAAGTCACTTCTGAGACCCAATAACATAAGTATTTGCTCTTTTAGTGGTGTCCCCAAATTTTCATAAATGCTCTTTAGTCTTCTTCATTATTTTTTCTCTTCTGACTGTGTCTTTTCAAATACACAGTGAGCCGCTCACTAACTCTTCAGTTTGATCCATTTTACTACTGATGTCTTTCATCACATTTACTTCAATGTCTCTGTTAAATATTTCTTACACATTTCACTGTGTTTTCTTGAAGCTTGATGAAATTTTTAAAAATAAATTACTGTTTTGAATTCTCTGTCCTCCACTTTTCACATATCAGTTGGTAAGAGTGGTTTATGGCAACTTAGGTTTATCTATTTGGTAAATCATGGTTTCCTGGAAGCTCTTGATATTTGTTTGATTACAATGTCTGCACATTGAAGGATTATTTATGTATTCCAGTCATCATAAACTAACTTTTGGTTCATTTTTGCATAAATTTTAAGCAGGCTACTTATTTCCTCTGAGCCTGAGATCCCTTCCCCTATTTCAGTGTTAGATGGCACCCCATGTTCTTATTTGCCTCAAGTCTACAGTTGCTGTGTTCTTGCTTTTACAGCAATAGAGGGTGGACCAAGCCCAACTTTGTCCCAAACTTGCAGTTGTGTTGTCCAGAATGAACTAGGGGAGTGTCTACAAAAGTTAGCTCATCCTTACAAGCCTATGCCTGTGTCCAGGCATTCCCAGATGTTTCATCCACAGTCACTACTCTGTGGTCTGTTACCATGAAATTGCACTCATCTCTGAGAATGACCAGACTTCTCTGCACAGCTTGATGCCTGTCTCCCTCTTTTTCCCACCAAGAATACAATTGTTCTTTCCATGTTGTGCTGCTTGTGGTTGGAAAAGAGATAAGGTGGGCAGCTTCTTGACCAACAATACAGCAATGCATGGATCTCACAGTCCACAAAGATCAGTGGAGAACATGGGCAGGAACAGGGCCCTTGCTCCTATGGGCTGCCTATGGCTGTGGTAACGCATGTCGTAAGACCACAGAAACCATTCACAGGTGATGCTTGCTAAAATAAAGGTCTGATCAACTAGAACTGTGGGTTTTAACCCGGCACTGGGCAGCTTCAGTTTTGTCTGGGGGCATTGGCTTGGGAATAGGAGCCAATGAGATCTGCAGGGATAGGTTTCCTACATCTAGCACTAAGTTCCAGGAAAGGCTTATGCTTGTTGTCTATTATCCCTCCAACAGATGGAGTCTTGCTCCAAGCTGTGCTGCCCAAGACAGGAAAACGACATATTAGTGTCTTCATTATTCATATCTCCTTTTTGATTCTGTAGAAAAATCATAATGGACCTCAACCTCTTGGCACTCATTCCTATAGCTCTTTTTAGACAGACTTTTCTGCATGTTAAACCTCATATCAATTTACAATATTTTGTTAGTTGATTCACAGAACTAATAGTTAAGGAGGGATATTACAAAAGTCAGCAGATAATGTGGGTCTGTAAATCCAAAGAAACATTTAGTAGTTAACATCACAGCCATTTAAGCGGTGCTTCTCTTTCGTCTTGCCAATACTAAGAAAAAGGAAGAAGACATAATACCTCAGGAGGGTATTTTAGAAAGGAGCAACCTTGGAGAAGGGCAAGGAGAGAGAGAAGTGAAAGTAACTTTGACAAGGACAACTTCCTAAGGTGCAAACTAGTTACACAATTATTTTAAACTGTGTCTGTCTTTTACTATGTGCATCTTATTTATCTTTTTGATGCAAGTCTCTTGTCAAATACATGAATTAAAGATATACAATTTTAAAATATAAGTAATAAATTTAATTTTTTATATAATTGCAATTTATACAATATAAATTTCATGTATTATAAATATAATATTATACATATTTTCTCTCTCTTTTTGTTTTGGTGGTAATGGGGTTTGAACTCAGGGCCATGACCTCACACTTGCTAGACAAGCAGTCTCCCATTTAAGCCATTCTACCATCCCTTTCTTATATTGGGTATTTTCTGGATAGGGTCTAACAAATCATTTGTCAAGCTGGCAATGAACCATGATCCTCCTGTAGCAATTTCTTAGTGTCCCATATATAGGTTTTACTTAACGTATACAAAATTTATCTTTACTTAATAAATTTTGCTGCATCTATTAGTGAATTTTAAATTTTTTCTAATTGATGTATTTTATAAAATATAATTAATTTTACAATAATGATCAGCGATCATGCTAAATTGAGCTATTACGTCTAGCAATAGTTTTATAAATTCCTTTGGGTTGTCTATAAGCAAAGAAGACATATAGGAATAAAGTATATTTTACTTTTTTCCTTTTCAATCTTTATTCTTTTTCTTCCCTATTTAGCCTAAGAAAAGAGGGTTTAACATTCAAAATTCCATCAGGGCAAACCATCACATTGACTGAATATTTTTTTATAAAGGGTCACCTTGAGTGCTTGTTTGAAGGTTCTAGCAGGGGAGCATAGATGCTCATATACCCTTAACAGAAGAATGGCCTTCCTCTATGGAGGATGGTAGTCCTTTTCAACTGAGCATGAATCTTCCATAGGGACGCACATTGAGCGGTGAGGAAGGAAGAGGACACCAGACTAGCCAGCCAGATCAGCTGAATCAGTGAGGTGACAGATGTTGCTGAATCAGTGAGGTGACAGATGTCGCTGCCAGAATGCCCTCACATCCAAAAAAAGAATCATCTTAACAAATTTAGAATGAAAACTCTGAGCAAACTATAAATAGATATGTTCTTGGTATGTTGCCTAAGTTGATCTTGAATCTGTAGACATAAGTGATCTTCCTGCCTCACCCTTTCCAGTGCCTACCTCAGGCAAAGCCCTGAGTTCAAACTCAGACTAAAGAGAAATGGGGAGAGCAGATATGGCTTCCTCATATGGAAAATTTAATGAGAAGCTTTTCTTTGTTATACCATTAAGAAGTATACCATTAAGAAGTCCTTCAAGTCAGGAGTGGTGGAGCACAACTACAGTCCCAACTACTCAGAAAGGTAATGTAGCAGGTTCACTTGTGTTTACAAGTTCAAGACCAACCTGGGCAACAAAAAAAACACCTTTATTTCTTCTAAAGTCAGGAATGAGACAAGGAAGTTCACTCTCCCTATTCATTCACCTTAGTTCTTGAATTCCTAGTCAGTGAAATAGGCAAGAGAAAGAAAACAAACCAACTTAAGTAGGAAAGAAAGAAGTCAAATTATCCCTACTTGCAAATGATATTATCCTATACTTAAAAGATCCTAAAGACTACACAAACAAAATGTTTGAAACTAGTAAACACTTTCAGCAAATAGTAGCAGCTTGGCAGGGCATAGTGCCTGGAGTCTATAATCCCAGCTACTCATAGCAGGAATTGGGAGGATCATGATTTGAGGCCGTCCTAGGAAAAAGCAAGCAAGAGTCCATCGCAATTAAAAGCCAGGTGTGATGGTATGTGCCTGTGATCACAACTATGCAGGAGACCACAAGTAGAAGCCTATGTTCATAGCTTCTGTTTGGCCTCCATCAAAGACACAAGATTTTACCTAAAAAATAACTAATCCCAAAAGGATTTAGGGAGTGGCTCAAGTGGTAGAGCATTTGCCTAGCAAATGCCAAGCCCTAAGTTCAAACACAGGTACCACTAAACACCAGAAAAAAAGCAGCTTTTCTATATACCAACAACTAATAGTCTAAGAAAGAATTCATGAAAATAATCCCATCCACAATACGCTCAAATAATATAAAATACTTAGGAATAAACCTCAGAAAGTGAAAGACTTCTGCACTGAAAAGCATAAAACACAGAAGAGAGAAACTGAAGAAGACACTAAAAAATGGAAAGACCTTCCATGTTCATGGACAGGCAGAATTAATATTGAGAAAACTGCTCAGGAAAACAGAAAGCAACCTACAGGTTCAATGCAACTCCCATAAAAATGCTAATGACATTCTTCACAGAAATAGAAAAATCAATTTTAAAATTCATATTAAAGCATGTAACACTCTGAACAGACCAAGCAATCCTCAGCAAGGAGAGCAATGCTGAATGTATCACAGTAACTGACTTCAAATTATACTACAGAGCCATAATGACAAGAACAGCATGGTACTGCACAAAAATAAACATAGATTGAGATAGAATAGAAGAAATGAAGCTTATATAGCTACAGCTATCAGATTTCTGTCAAGGGAACCAAAAAACATACAATGGAGGAAAGACAGCTTCTTCAACAAATGGTGCTGGAAAAACTGGATATCCACATTTGGAAGACAGAATCTAGATCCCTAATCTCTCATCCTGCACAAATATTCCATTGAAAATGAATCCAAGTCCTTAGAACATAAGACCTGAAACATTGAAACTACTACGAGAATAACGCTTGAAAATACAGGAACAGACAACAACATTCTGAACAGAACTTCAATTGCAGAAGCAAGAATTTACAAATGGGATTGTATCAAAGGAAACTATTGCCTAAATGAAGAGATACACAGAATAGGAGAAAATTTTTGCGAGTTATTCATTAGACAAAGGATCCACAAATAAACACCCAAAGAATAAATATTCCAATTAACAAATTCTTGAAAGAAAAAGTGCAAATGGCCAATAAGTACATGAAGAAATGCTCAGCGTCCTTAGCCTCAGAGAAATGAAAATCAAAACAGCACTGAGATTCTACCTCACTCCAGTCATAATAGCATCCATCAAGAAAACAAATGCTGTGAGGATGCTAGGAAAACGGGGTGCTTATACACTGATGGGAGTGCAACCACAATGGAAATCAGTATGCAAGTTCTTCAAAACAGTAAGGATGGAACCAACCATATGGTCCTGATGTATCACCACTGGGCACATACCCAAAGGAATATAAATCAAAAGACAGTCAAGTTACCTGCATATCCATGTTTATAGCAGCACTCTTCACAGAAGTCAAGCTGTAAGTCTCACTCTAGGTGCCCCACATCTGATGAATGCTGAAAAACTTTTGGTACATATATACAATGGAGTATAATTTGATCATAAAGAAGGATGAAATTGTGCAGCTTGCAGGAAAATACATAGAACTAGGGATCATGGTGCTGAGAGAGGTAAGGCAAGCTAAGGAAAGACAAGTATCACATTTTTTTCTCATATGTGGAATCTAGACCTCAGTACCATGGTGACAACAACACGATTGCAGAAAGGGGTGCTGTGAAGTTAGGAGAGCTAAAAGGGTGGACTGGAGACAAGTGGATGATGAGTGGGGTATATGAGAAAATAATTTTATATATACGTGTGAAAATAGCATATAGAAAGACATATTTTAGCAGAATTGTGTAAAGTTTCTTAAAATACATCTTTACACGTAAGTCACAAATTTTGATACACTGATTTGTCATTATCAATTATATTTTTAATTCTCTTCTGATTTTATCTTTAATGTATTTGTGATCTATTTAGAACTATTTTATTTTATATCCAGCCAACATTCTTTGAAATTTTAAAAAATATTGAGATTAATTTTTAAATGAATTATTTAATAATCACAGCATATGTAATATAGTTCTTTAATCTTTTGTGTTCATTGATATTTACTTTTTGTTTTTGAAATTAATATTATTTAGTAATCTCATATTATTGTACTGGGGCTACATTGTGACATTTACAAAAGTGTTTACAATATATCTTAGTTAGGTTCACCGTTCCATCCCTTTCCTTTCTTAAAATACTTTTTACAGGTCTCATTTTTTCTTTTTGATGATAATGGGATTTGAACTCAAGGCCACACACTTGCTATGCAGGTAATGTACTACTTGAGCCATGCTTCCAACTCAAGATTTATTTTTTGAAGAAGTAAGATAGGTATAATATTCTATATATGCCAATTAGATAAAGTTGGTCTATCCTGTTCCTACTGATTTTTTATTTTGGGTTCTGTCAATTTCTAGAGGACATGCACTATAATTTTCAAATATTAATACAGATGCATGTCCTGGTAAAGTTAAAATCTTTCAGATTTTATTTCCTTTATATTAAAACTCTTCTATCAAACAAGAATGACATAGAGTTAATTTATAAATTTGTTTTATAACAAATTTTGTTTCAAAATATTTTCTTATGTTTGTATTCTGGGGTTGCAGCCTATATATAGCTCTTTTCTTTCCCCATTTTTGTTTGGGACTTGCTGAGTTCTTCAGACTTCTTATTTAAGTCTTTATCATATTTGACAAAATATTCACTATTCTCTTTCCTGAGCCAATTCCACATATTTTAGAACATTTGATATTTCTTCACTTAGCACCAAAGAAGTAGAGTTAAATAACATTTTTTTCATCTTAAGAAAGTAAATGACTAAAGAGAATTATAATTTTTCTTAAAATATTTTGTCAAATATGAATATTTCTCCCTCATAAGTTCCTAAAAGAAAAATAAAAGGTGGAAGGTAGTACACTCAAGGAAAGTTTTTTCTTGGTGTCCATCCCTCCAAATTATCTCAGTTCCCATTCTTGCAAAATGGTTGCAGAATCTCCTCCACCTCAAAATCTCTTATATCTTTTCCAATAGTAAGGGAAAAACTACCTTCCTTAAATTTCAAGAAAAAATTCACGATTTCTAATTGACCCATTAATCATATGAACATTTTAAGTTTGATTTCAACTTAAAAAAATATTGTTCACATAAGTCCTACCTCATCAAAAGTTAGGTGTAGAACCTCATCCAAAATATGTAATCAAAAATGAGTGCAAGTGTGATTTTTGGTGGGAGTGGGGGCTTTACTGGAGTCTGAACTCAGGGATTCATTCACACCTGCAAGGCAGATGCTACACTGCTTGAGGCACACCTTCCGCCCTTTTTGCTCTGGTTATTTTGGAAAAGGGCTTCACTTTTTGCACAGGCTGGCCTGGATCACAATCCTCCTATTTATGTTTTCCACCATTCCTGGGATGACAGGTGTGTACCACTATGCCCAACTTTTCTCTGTTGAGACGGGGAAGAGGGTAACACAACCTTTTTTCCCAGTTTGGACTGAAACCTCAATCCTCCAGACCACAACTTCCCAAGTAGCTAGGATTATAGGCAGGTGCCACTGATACCCAACTGCAAGTGAGATTTTCTTGAAGAAAATTTGGTGAGATGAGTCAGTATTGGAGGATCCCAATATACTATCTACTCGTTAATTAATTCAGTTTAGTGTTTCTCACTTTAAAATCCCATCTAGAAAGGTTTACTCCCAGATGTGCTTTTAGTTTGAATGCATTCCCCCACCACAGATTCTACAAGTCTACCTAGGTCTAATCAAATTCAGGTTTATATTCCAAACAAAACAGAAAAAAAAGAAAAAAAAAGAATAAAAGCATTACCTGAGTTTTCACAGCCCATGAAGTAAAGAGACATTCTACTAATAACAGGATGCTTTTACACATTTCATTGCACTTAAGCTATTTTCCTTCTTTCATACATATTAAGCTTCTCAAACTGTGCACAACAAAAGATCCCTACACAAAAACTCAGGTAATAATCAATATGCAATTCTATTCTGTATTCTTCTCCTTTGATGTGTGCAGGTTGGACTGGGGAAAGGAGAGGCTCATGGAAGGGTTATTCTGAGGTACTTTTGAGCTGCTTATTAGCAGGTCCTTATTAGCAGCTTCTTATTACTAGCTCTCCCAGGCAGTTGTGACATGTTTTGAAGATAACTCCTTTGTTCCACTGAAACCATAATGCCTACTTTAATCTGCACTGAAGTCTAAAAAGAGAGAAGAAAAAGCCAATTAAATTATGAAACACCTCAAAAATCCCTGCAATACAGCATGAGCTTTTACACCTTAGACAATATTAAATTATAGAGACTTTAATGAAAAATTATGTTTTTCTTAGAAACTAGTCTAGCAGCAATATTATGTCCTTCCATACAATAGGTGCAAAAAAATTTGTACAATGGCCATCACCCTTTTAGAGCTGAAATGAATCCATAAATGAAATACCTTTAGAAAGGCTGGTATTTACTGAAGTATTTTGATTAAAAGAAAAATCAAATATTGATGTGTCAAACAATTTCCTGACAACTTACTTTGCCAGTATTATAGAGCTCCATTTTCCTTCCTGTTGGTTAATATAAACTGTTGAATGAGGTTGCATTTAAGTCATTATTGTATGAGCACGATATGAAAAGCTGCTCTTAGTTCTCCAAGTGAGGAAACTACTGCCATGATCCCTATTTTACTTACATATGGACAGTTAACAAATGTATCCATTGTTACACAATTATTACCAAATACAATGGAAGCTGTCTTAGGCTATTAACTTCTAGTGTCTGAGATTCTTTTGTAGACTTCCCTTTCTCTTTCTCTTTTCCAAATTCTGAAGTGGTACTTTATCATATATCACCCATACTCAGCAATGCATCTCTTTAACTTGACTGGTCTTCTTCCTATCACCACCAGAGAAATTTTATATATCCATCCTCCCCTGTTCTGTGATTTTGCTATTCTTGATTACTTAAATATTCCCATTTCTTGCACATTTAATGAGCCCTTGTTTAATGGTCCACACATTGTGCAACTTCTATAAGCAAATCTATCCTAGTTTGCTCCTTCCAGAGTTGGTCTCTTCACATTATCCATTCCTCAAAGTCTTATTATTATAGTTCACATTGAATATTATGGATTTCCATTCTTTCATAATGCATGTACATGAACTTTTTTAGTGAAATAAGCCTCAGATTTAAAATAAGTGAAAAACCAGTTGGGCACTGGTGGCTCATGCCTATAATTGTGGCTACTTGGGATGCAGAGATCAGGAGAATCATGGTTCAAAGTCAGCCCAGGTTAAAAAAAAAAAAGGCTAGATCCTATCTCAAAAATAGCCAACACGAAAATGGCTGGTGGAGTGGCTTAAGTGGTAGCGTGCCTGCTAGAGAGTGTGAAGTCCTGAGTTCAAACCCTAGTATTACAAGACAAAAACTAAAGAAAACCAAAGGTAGATAAAATTAGCCAATTTGTTCATTTTATTAGAGTCGACACATTCCTTCTTTTTACCAAAATGTTAATAATAACAATAATAATATGATTTAATTTTAGAATTATTAAGAGGATACAATATGGTGATACATATAATCATGCTTTATAACATCATAAACCATAAATATATTTTTAGGCATGCCCTAATCCCAACCCACACTCACACTGCCCCTAATAGTTAAGCAGTCTTTTGCAATATGTTATATACAATCCCTGAGTCAGCGTTATTTCAGATTGATAGAATTTTCAGAACACCTTGGTGTCTTTACCTAGTGCAGCTTGTAAATTAGGCTCAGGCTGTCTCTATGAGAAAGCTTACATGTGGGAGGTTTCTTTAACTGGGTAAGGCCAGTGCTCCAGCCATCAGTGTTTCTAGGACAGCTCCTCCTCTTTTTTCCTTTCCCTCCTCTTCTTCCTCCTCATTCTTGGCCTCCTTTTTCTTCACTGGTTTATTGAGGTGTAATTGCCGTACAGTAAACTATACCTATTTAACATGTGCATTTTTTGTTTTGACATGTAGACATGCATCAAACCATCATCACAATCAAAATAATGAATTTTGATAATAAATAATGAATGCCTCTGTCATTCACTTTTCTCTTCCAAGTCCCTGCATCCCTAGGTGATCATTGATCCGATTTATATCTCTGCAGATTTTGTTTGCATCTTCCAGAATTTCATATAAGTTGAATCCTTATGAAATGTCCTCTCTTCTGTCTGGCATCATTTACTTACTAAAGTGATTTTGAAATGTGTCCATATTGTCACAGTTTTATTAACTATTTCCTTTTTTACTGTTCAAGTGATTTCTTATATGACTATGCCACAGGATGTTTATTCATTCACCTGTTGATGGTCAATGGGTTTGTTTCCAGTTTGGAACTAACACAAATCTACTAAAAGTATTTGTGCACAAGTCTTTCTCATGACCATATGCTTTCAGTTCTCTTGGGTAAATATTTAGAAATAGAATGGCTCTATCACAAGACAAGTGTAAGTTTAAGTTTTTAAGAAACTTCCAAAGCATTTTACAAAGTATTTGTGGCATTTTATACTGTCACAAATCTCGTGTCAAAGTTCAGGTTGCTCTGTCTCCTCAACAACACTTGGTATGATTATTTTGATTTTTTCCCCTTCATATGGTCTTTTAGCCAACCCTCAGTTGATTCTTAAGATTTTTTTCCTATTTTACACCCAAAGTTTTTATAATTTTTAGCGCTTACCTTTAGGTATTTTTCATTTCAAGGTCATTTTCATTTGGTGATGTTCATTTTTATCTGCTTGAAATTACCTTTATGAAGAAAGCTAAAAGACAATGAATGATTTCCTCAGTGATCTGCTTTGCTTTTGTTTGTTTTGTTTTGTTTTTCTTTCCTGGACCAGGGGTTGAGTCCAGAGTCTCACACGTGCTGGTCAAGTTCTCTACCACCTGTAGTGCACAGCTCAGAGCATAGCCTTTGTGTTTCTATTTTCTTTTAGAGATGTAGGGCCTTGCTAACCTTTGCCTAAAATGACCTTGAATCTGTGATCTTCTTGCCTTAGCCTCCCATATAGCTGGAATTACAGTTATATACCACCACACCTGACTGGAAACTTTTTTTTTTTTGTCAGTACTGGAGTTGGAACTCATAGCCTCCCACTTGCTAAGCAGGTGTTCTACCACTCTAGCCACTCCACCAACTGGCTGGAAACATTTTAAGCAATTTAGTGGAGCAGACATTTGGGTTTAACTCTGGTCTCTGTTAGATATCATTTATATGGCCATCTTCAACAATCCTCACTGTGTTTTGCATTAGCTTTACAATAGATATGGATATCACATAGTCTAAGTCTGTCAGATTTATTCTTTCCTTCAAATTTATTTTGCCCATTTTTATTCCTTTGCATGTCCACATAAATTTTAGAATTAGCTTACAAAATTCTCAAAAAAAAACCCTCTTGTCATATGGATTGGCATTGTGTTGCACTTAAAATCAATATGAGAGAAATGAACATTTTAATACTGATTTTGCATATCCATAAACATTGTGCAGTTCTACATTGATTTAGTTCTTGTTACGGCTCATCAGTATTTTTGTTTGCACTGCTTATGATAAGCGTGTGTCTCTCAAAGTTGCCTAAATATTTCACGTTTTCATATCATCACTACATAAAATTATACTTGATATATTTCTTAATTTTACAATCAAAAAAATTGTATAGAATACAATTGATTTTCATATTGTCGTCTTTTATCCTGAAACTTTTCTAACACCATTTACTTACTAGCTCTAGTAGAATATTTGTAGATTCTTTAGAATTTTCTGTATAGATAATCATGTTCAGAATGAGTAGGAATTCCTCATCCAATCAGGACAACATAGAATTCTTTGCCTTTGCCATTGCACTCTTTAGAAGTTCTAGTAATTATTGAAAACAAGTGGTAAGAATGCACATCCAAGCTTTCCTTTTGATCTTGGAGGGAAAATATTTATTTCTCATCACTAAATTCCTCCTTCCTCACTCTCTTCCTCTCTCCCTTCCTCTTTCCTTCCTTCCTTCCTTCTTTCCTTTTTCTCTTTTCTGAATTAGGTTCTTTTTATGTAGCCCAAACTGGACTCAAACTCCTGATCCTCCTGCTTCAGCCTCCCAGGTGCTGGGATTACAGCATGTAATCCACATCGGGCTCTTACCACCAAGTTTAATGTGAGCCACTTTGCTCTTCTTCAACACTTTATTCAGTTTATTCTCAGGTAGCTGGGAGATCTATGTCATTTATGAGTATTGAATTTTTCAAACGATTTTTCTGGACTTACTGAAATGTTCATGTGTGGTTTAGTCTACAATTATGTAATTATGTGCATTACTTTTTTTTTGGTGGTACTGGGGATTAAACCCAAGGCCTCACGCTTGCTAGGCAGGCACGCTACCACTTGAGTCACTCCACCAGCCCTATGAATTGCTTTTAAAAAGTCTTTATAATGTTGAACAAATATCCCAACTACTTTATGCAATATCTGACAGTTCAGTCAAGTTCAACATTTTACCAAATTATGTCTTCAGAGTTAGACCTTCCTCAGACTTTGGATCATGTTTAGAATCAGACTTAAGTTTATCATCTTCAATGTGAATTCCAAGAACAGAGCTTCAGTTTGTTTCACATTGAAGAGAGAACATTGAAGAGAGGATGATTTTTTTTTCTTTTTATCTGGTGGTTTTCATTGAATTGGTAATTCTGGAACACTTTTTGAATCAGTTTATCTTAATTTATATTATTTTATCATTAAACAATGGAAAAGTGTAGCATCTGAAAGAATGCACTCTCCAACCACACCAGCTTAGCATGAATACTCTCTGTCACTTAATTGATTGGGACATTGTCTGATGTTCCAATGTATTTCATGTCTCTGCACTTCAGTTTCTTTATGTAGGAAACAGAAACAGATTAGTTATTCATAGTTATTACAGTAACTAAATATATTAATTTATAAATCACCTAGATCAATATTTAGCACATAGTGGACATAAAAGTCAAGAATTTTGGATCTTTAATTATTTGATTTTGCAAAACTTACTCAATCTCACAAACAGAAGGTTTTTCCATCTGTTAAAATGGGAGTGAATTATATAGCTACCTTATTGTTTTATTCACTGAGAAACCTCATCCTAGCCTCTGGTGTAACTCCAACACATAGTAACCACATAAGTGGTCAATAAATCAAGCCTATTTTTATTATTGGTATTATACTTTTTTTCTTATAATGCCACCTGCCGTAGCCATATTTCATACATGTTTTCATAACTTATGTGAGTTTATACTGTGATAAACATTAAAAATTATCAAAGGAAGCAATTTTTATTTAGTTACTCATTTTTTTGATAGCACTGGGGTTTGAATTCAATGCCCACATTTGACAGGCAGGTGCTTTACCACTTGAGCCTGTTGCCCCCAGTCCACTTTTGCTTTGGTTATTGATTGAGATAGGGACTCTCTATTTTTCCCCAGGCTGGCTTGGAACCATGATCCTCTCAATCTCTGCCTTCTTAGTAGCAGAGATTACAGCCATGCACCACCATGCCTGGCTAACAAGTGATTTTAAAGAGAAAGATTACATGAGTAACCAAAGAGTAGAATTTCTTTGACTTAGACTGTAAAACAGAAGGCCAGGAGTAGCAAGAAGATCTTTGAAACAAGCTATACACTTCCCTTCCCTTTTCTGAATGAGCCTGATGGATTCATATATTGGTAAAGTGACTAAATGAACAATCATACATGGAAAATAATCTCTGTGCCACATAAAATCCCAGAGAGTTTTCTTTCTAAGTGACAATATGTGTTCCTTCTAACAGAGAATGTAGCATGCATTTTAAAGAGTCTAACAGAGAAAAGCCACAGTTAAATTGCCACAAATGGCTAATACCTTTTATGAGTAGGAGAATAAAAGGTTATCAAATGCTATGTTTTCAAAATTATTGGTCTATGTAACCCCATCAGGGTACAAACAATACCTCTGGAAACTGAGGCACTGTGTATTAACCCCACTTGCCAAGATTTGAAAAATATATGCATGAAAACTGAAAAGTTATGCTCTGCCACGCCTCTCTTCTGACCCACTTCCACAGCTTATCTTATTTTTGTTTTTTTATTTTAACAATGATAAAAATAAATAAATGTGCTCTTCTTGCATTATTTTATTATTACATTCTAGTGATACAAGTACAAAAAATATTTTTAGGGCCAGGAATGGTAGCCAACACCCCTGTAGTCCCAGCTACTCTGGAGGGTGAGACATGAGATTCCTTTGAGCCCAGGAGTCCCAGGTCAGCCAACACAACACCGAGATTATCTTTTTAACTATTGGTCATTCGCATCAAGAAACATTTTCAATAGCAGATTGGGATGTGGAAGAAATTTTACTTAAGCTTTGGGACAGTATTAGTTTAACCTTCTACCTGCCTCTTTCATTCATGTTATTTAAAAATTACCACAAGTACAAATCCTTTCTTGTTGCTATGTTTGAAGAGTCACATTGCTGTACTGATCAACTCCACCTCTCCTGCAATAACTTGCCACTAATCAGTTCTGTTGCTCCATTACAGGCTCCATTCAGTTGCAAACCCCTTCTCCTCCTCCTGTCACCCTTCCAATCTCATCACCTCCTCAGTGACCAGTCATCTCCATGAATGTTTAGGCCTAGAAGGGAGATCTAAACTTCTGCAGACTCATGGGTTATTTACAGTGAGGTTAATGGAGCTCAATCTTGAGGCCCTTACTTTGTACTAGTCTCTTCTGAGGGTTCTAGAAATATAATAATAAAATTTCTAACAGCTAGATATTTGACCATTTCATTTAAGATTCATTTTCATATCTAATTCTATATTTGAAAATTTGTATTTTTACTTAAAAGGGACCTCCATAAAAGGTACCACAAAACCTAAATCTGCCATTGTTATGAAAGTTTAAAAAAAGTTTTGTTTTAAAAATTAATAGTAATAATTATTTGACCTAAGTGTGGTTTCCAACTTGTCACCTAGGACTTTCTGAGCCACTCAGAGACTGTGTGTAAAAATAATGTCACTTAATTTCAGATTTGGCCTTAGTCAAGCATGATTAGTAAGGTATAGTGAGGGGAAAGAGCAATTCTGCATATTGCAAACTAAGTATAATGTGTGTTGGATTAATTATGATTCTGTTTTAGCTCCTTTTCCCCCTTTATCTTTCATCAATAGTTGAATAGAGAGAATACATTTCATTTTGTTCTCTTTGGGCAAAGGTAAGTGCACATTTGTCAGTTTATAAAGCATTACCTAAACATTGAAAACTTTTAGAACTCTGAGATACAGGTACAGGTCTGACATTTGAACCAGGTTTATAGAAATTCATCAGATTTTTCCCTAGGTGCTTTGACTTTTTTTGAAGGGTTTGGGGTTGAGTTGAACCATTATTGGTCCTAAGCAAGGAATTTAATTAGTAATGCTGTTGTGGTTTTGTATGTGAAGTGTCATTTATTTATTTAGTTACTTACTTTTATTCATTTATTAATTGATTTAAATTTTCACAGTTTCAGAGTCTGACAACCTTTGATCAGGGTGCAGGATCATTGAGTTTCTGGTGAAGACACTCTTTCTGGTTTGCAGATATGGGTATTTTTATGGTACTCTCAAAAAGAAGACACATGAGACTGAGAGAGAAAGCAAGCTTTCCCATGTGTCTTCTCATAAGGGCACTGATCCATATAAAAACACATTTTTTGACATTCCATTCTGAAGATAGTTGTGCATTATATATTTGAACACCCAACTGACAGCCTATGCCAGGGTATATCATAGTGAGGTACATGAAGAACTATGGATAAATACATACTTATTAGGCTTTTAAAATAATGAATCTACAGGCAGAATATTTAAGATAAGTTTCATTTCATAATTATCTTTAAGTAATCTCACATAATGGATATCTATTTATTAGAACTCTGATAAATAATCCTGATAAATTATTACACCTCAGTTAACACAGCAGAATAAACAGTTGCAAGTTGTGATGATGCCAAAAGAAGCCATAGTTAATGAAAAGTCTTTGTTCTAAAGTGACATTTAATATGATTATAGTGAATTGGAATACTTCACATTCTGTGGGGGTTTTTTTGATGAATTTATACAAATTTTCTTTGAGATTTCTTAGTTTACATACCCTCGCAATACTTGCCTGGTTTTTACTCACCAAAATTAAGAGCCCATTTCAAAACCTAATATTGTCTTTTCATTTAAAAATGCATGATGGATACTTTTATGTTATCACTTAAGCTTTTAATACTTTTTCCTGAGCACTTAATAATGGTTAGCAGGAAAATATGGTGTCAATATCATATAAATAGCAGGGTTGTTTTTTGTAAACAGATGTTGGTTATTATCAAGAGTGACAATTAAATCTTGAGAAAAAAATAATTAAAATGAGCCAGGATTTTATGTGATCCCATATAAATCAAGATATTGAATATTATCATATTCTTATTTGACATCATGGAAATATGATTGAAAATAAGTTTGTACTTTCACCTGATTATTTTTTTCTGGACAGGTTCTAGACAATATGCAGCAAGAGTCCCAGAAATTTTGAGACTTACTTACCATCAGTTTACTCAATTTTTTTTACCCAATACAATCAAATTCTATTCACAAAAGATTATATATTCTAAAATATTTTCTATAACTTGACAAGTAAGTACTTTAAATTTATTTTAGCTTTCTGAAAATTTCAGGGTCTTTTAACATGGAAGTATGTGTAAGTTTACATTGTGTTCAGAAGCTGAAAGCAAAATAAATATTTTTACTTGCTTTTACAGTGTGACCCTCAGCAATCAGTGTTGTAAATTCTTATGCATAAAATGTATCTCCTTTACACATATTTGCACATTAATTATCTATGACAATGCTGATCCTGATCTTAAGTTTATAAAAACCTCAATTGCCTGTTTAAAGCAACCCCTCCAAAATACTGAACCTGGATCACCTGAAAAACATGATCAGAAGGTAACCTTAGATGACTTTCAGAGTGACACATGCAAATGCTGCATGATGGAGGGAGTGGAAGATAACAATGGAAGTGTGAACACCTGGCTCAAGCAGTAACTCTACTAGGCAATCTCTGAAATATATACTCTGGATTTTCCTTTGCTCTAGCCAGTTTTATTCTTTCTTGATTGGCATTGCATAACAAACATTATTTTGTAAATTAGGTTAATTATTTTAATTTCTTGTTGGTAGGCCAATGTTTGATGTATTCCTTTGGAAAATACTATTGCATTTAAAAAAAAAGAATAATCTTACATGGATAGGCATTTCTGAATTCACTTGCTTTCTGCATCCATATTACTATGTCCTCATTTCCTTAAGAAGAAGTATACCCAGTAATAATTTTGCCTGATTTATTTAGATTTACAGGTGCTATGTTGAGATTCAAAATGTATTTAAAACCCAAGGGAGATAATATATAGCATCACGGTAATTCAATTTTTGACACTGTAACTTTAATATAAAATTACATTGACATTTACTTAAAAATTGCTAATGTACACATCTTAATATGATTATTTTAAAAGAAAATTACATGTTTGTACTTTCCTAGAGAAGCATCCCTGTTATTTTTTGATGCTTTGATAGCAATGTGACAGATTATGATATGTTTAGAGCCCAAGGCATTTACTCCTGTGGATTCCTCCTCCAGAAGTATATTTTCACAGCAATTCTGTGTTTTAAATTTTCTAAATCTCTCAGAAGCCCACTTAGGGACTCTGGCTTGAAGTTCTCTTTAGAACCCTCAATGAAAATCAATTAATTGTTTTATAGCAATGTATCTCAATTTCAACTTTTGATCTTATTATGTTTCTTATACTTATTCAGTCCTATCTGTATTAGTCATTATGATGACTTAGAAGCAGATTTTTTTCATGTCCTCAGAAAACTTTGTATGTTGTAACCATGCCCTTTATCTGTGGGACATGTCCAAGAACTCCGTGGATTACTGAAATTTCAGAGAGTACCAATCCCTACAAAGGCCAGGGATTTTAAAAATATTTACATATATAAACATATATATGTCTATATATGTAAAATTATGATAAAATCTAATTTACAAATTGTGCATATTAAGAGATTGACAACCATTACTATTAGTAAAATAGGACAATTATAATAATGCACTGAACTAAAAGTTATTTAAAATTTTGGGTTGTTTCTGAAATTTTCCATTTCACATTTTCAGACCATAGTTGACCATGGGAAACTGAAACTACAGAAATTGAAGCCATGGATAAATGAAGGCTACTGAATAGAAAATTAATAAACATTAAGTTGTATATGCAGAAATCATTTTTATATGATGTAATAATCAGAATCCCAAGGTTAAATTTCTCTATTGCTTTATTGATAAATTTCAAACAGCAAGTATGATTTACGTACCAAAAAATGTATCTTTCTATGTGTGAAGATTAATGATTTCAGTACATTTATACAACTTTAAAATGCTATCATAATTCCCCACTATTTTCTTGTACTTTGTAATGAATTCTCTCTCCCATAGCTATCACCAGACAACCATATGGAGTTACCATGAGCATATATGAGAATTGGTTCCAGGACCCCCTGCAGGCAATAAAATCTACAGATGCCCAAGTCTTTTATAAAAACTGTGTAGTGTTTGAATAAACCTATGCACATTATACTATACACTTTAAAAAAATCTCTAGATTTAATACTTAAAATAATGTAGAAGGTACATAAATACTTGTTACATTGTTCAACAGACTTCTGGTATGTGTGGTTCCAAGGAAACTGACATTGAGCAAAATCCACAAATGATCAGAATGCATAAACTTCAATATTATAAGATGATACTCAGCAGATCACATGATGATTTAAATATGATTGATGATAATGTGGAACTGATTGAGAGCTTCTCTGCATCAATTGAGATGCATAATGCATTTGTGAGAATTTTAAATATTTGTTTTTGAAATTTCTTTTGATTTAAAAAGTTTTTGACAGCTCTCGGTCAAAACCATGTGAAATAAATCTGCAAACAAGGTGGGTTTACTGTATTGTTTAAGAAGTAATGAAAAAGAAACATGACTGTACATGTTCAGAATTTTGGAAAATATTTTGATTCATTCTTAGTTAAGCCTGTGGATGACAAATCATGGGTACAGATGATGGTATTGATTCTCTACATATAATTTTGCCTTGCTTAGAAAATCCATATAAATGGAATCCAATATGAAGACTTTTGTTTCTACTTCTTTCAGTTAACATGATGTTATTATGACTGATGTATATCCTTGCTCTCATTTAGTTTTGTATGTTTGTTTGTTTTATTTTGGTTTGGTTTTTCTGAGTAGTACTCCATATATTAATATAACACATATTCTTTGGTTCTGAAGAGTATGACTGCAATCTATCTAAATGTGGTTTGTAAGTTCAGATTTTTAATAAAAATGGGAAATACTTTTTGGCCATAATTTCTTCTTTTTGTTCTTCTCATTTCTCAGTTCTCTTAGACTCCAATTACATATATGCTGAAATGCCTAAAATTGTTTCAATGATCTGGGAGGCTGCATTTATTTTCTTTCAATGTTTTTTCCCTCTCTGTTCTTTGTAATGGAAAACTCTTTACTTAATTTTCCCTAAGTTATTTTTTTTAACCTTTGAGCTAAGTTTAGCTAGATAAGGTCATTTATTGAAATTTTATTCCAGTTAATGTAATTTTCATCTCTAGAATTTTCATTTGGTTCTTTTTATGTTTCTCATTTCTCTTTTGAGAGACTCTATTGGTATTCTCATTGTTATATTTCACTTTTAGCATCTGAATATATTATTTACATTTTGAAATGTTTGTGATAGCTGCTTTCAAATTTTCATTTGCCAAATCTAACACATGGACAGATAGAATCATACAAAATTATATTTTATGTCCCTTTCCCTTAAGTCATTTTCATATTTTCCTTTTCCATTGTATATCTAGAAAATTTGCTTTCAACCCAGGCATTTTGGGTGGCATAAGGAGTTAAGTCTGACTTATTTTTTCTGAGAATTCTTGCAGTTTTATATTATTATCTTGTCAGGAATTAAATGATGTAACAAAATTCCCTCACAGTGTTCTGCTGTGGTGAGCTCTGCTCAGTGTTTGGCCCTCCTCTTACTCCTTCTTCTTTTTTTGGTGGGAGAAGCATCAGGACAACCCATACTTATGACTTCATAGTTTATGGTCACCAAAAAAAAAAAAAAAAAAAAGGAAATCAAATGATCAAAATTAGAAGCCAGTACTCAATTATTCCTTGGCTTCTACTATTTTTCTTTTTTAAGGAAAGCCCTAGATGTTTTTCCACTTTCACAGTTTAGGAATCAGCCAGGAATACTTGGAGAGACTTGTTTTTGTCTTTCTTCTAGATCTTCCAGTCTAATTATGCTCTTAATTTTAATCCATATTTGATCTATACTCTCAGTATTAAAAACAGTTTCCAAATAGTTACATAGTCAGCAGCATTTAACCAGTGAAATCACAGGCTTTTGTGTGCCTTGCATCTCTTATTACAAAGTTTATAGGTTTTTCTGTCACCCGGAAGCAATTAAAGCTATAGATTTCTATAATTAAGCTGGTATAAAGGATAGAAAGAACCTTTAAAAAGTGAAAGGTTTGCCACCATTATCACCCAATAATGTTGGAGTTTTGAAGAACAATTTTGTTTTACTTTGTTGTCAATCTTTGATGTTGAGTATTCTAAAATAATTATGATTTTTTGAAAGTTTTTCTAGTTTTTCTAGTTGTTTTCTGTGGTGGTGGTTTACTCAACCTCCACTTACCACAATTACCAGAAGTTCTGAGAGAATTTTACTTGTATGGAAATTCTACCAAAAATCAACATAATCACGGAGAAAATGTAGAGATGAAGGTACTATCAGTCCTTATCAGGATATTGCTGTTCCAAAGTAGTGGATTATAAACTAAATATCTAAAAAAAATTATAGGCATTATTGGCTATCTAAGCCAACTGTGTTTTGTGAGCATATTTGAGCACCTGTATATTTTAGCCAACAAAACAATGGAAAAGTACATTGTTTGAGGTAAAACAATTTACATGTATGGTAAAGTAATGTAAAAATACTTCTGCAAGTGACTACAGAAATTATTTATTAAAAGCAAAATACTTATCACCTTGTGAGCGAAAAGGAAATTCCTGGCAATTCTACAAAGATCATCCAATTAAGGCAATTACCACAAGTATTTACCAACACTACAAGATTTTTAAATTTAGTTTCATATACCAAAGAAGTTTTATTGTGGAATGATGTAAAAGTGTACCTTGCTCTTCAGCTAATGTTGCTGCATTTGAAGCCCTGCCAAGGTATGAGAAGTGTTTTTTAAAGGACATATATAAAATTTGATCCAGGTGGGTATAATGTTGTAATTTTACATCTTTATGGTACTATTATCATTCTCAGACTTGGAAATTCTTGCAAATATTTAATATCATCATTTATACTTTATTTCTTCCATAACACAGGATATCACAACCATTTCTTCAAGCTGGTGCCTGAAAGTGTGAATGTAGCTTTGTTTTTATCGCTGTACTCTCTCTACATTAGCTCAGGCCTTGGCACTCCATGGGTGACCAACCTCAGTACAGGCTTTCCAATCAGATCAGTGCAACTACACTATATTTAGAAGCTTTATTGCAATATATTTTTCAGCTATTCAGCTGACATGTTATTTAAATTTCTTCTCTTTAATCTCAATAAATGTGGCTAATAATATTTAATATTTTTTAAAAAGAAGTAAAACAATTTTTATTTGGTCACTGTATAAGAGATTATTAAATTCCTCCCTGCTGCTTCTTTGTCAAGAAAAAAGTTATCTCCATGCAGTTATATCTAAGGAACAAGTCAAATCAATCACTTAATATAAAACGGCACTTCTTACCTGCTAAAATGGAAGAGGAAGATTAAAAAATTTTCTCTCATTTCAAGCACTGTATCTCAAAACCTGTAACATAAATTGTCATTTGAGAGACTACTTATTTTTCAAGCACTCAGGGAAGAAAAAGAAGTGAAAAGAAAAAGGTAGTTTTACATCCCTCCCAGACATATGATTGCATAAATCTCTAATATCTGATTATCAGATTGAGGGAGAGTAAGTTAGAGCTCAAAATACTTAAAAGACTATTTTTGCTCCCACTGGAAACTGTCTGATATAATAAAGCTCCTTAGAGAAAAGGTCTGACACTGAAAAAGTCCTGACCTTGGAAGTAGACTGGATTATTTGTTAAGGAGATTGTTCACTGGAATGTACTCTATTCAAGAGGTATTGTTGAACCTCTGTGCTTGTGAGTGACCAGTCACACAGGACTTGACTTTCATGAGCCAGATTTTGTATAAAGAAATTGACTTTGATATGAAGTCACCACTTCCAGGAATATCACTTTCATATCTATTCTGGAGGGAGACATAAATTTAAAGGTACAGCTGGACAAAAATTTGATCAGTTGAGTAGGAATAAGCATAATGTTTACTTTAACTCTCAAGTAAAGAATTTGAAAAGATACACACATGCCAAATAAAAAAGGAAACTGGTGCAATAATGTCTCTTGGGAGAGCTAAGGGAAATAAAGACAGCTTGGGAAAAATCAGTAGCTTTGACAATACACACACATAAAATCTAAAAAGCTTAAGATCAGAGATGATTCTGTCTATTTTAATTTGCTAGAAGGACAAAGAATCCACCAGAGTTCTAAATTTAATTGTTTCTCAGTATATCTACTGAAAATAATTTTTAGGGAGAATTCATAATACAGAAAGGTGTGGAGCATCCACTTACAGCCTGTATAAAGGACACAGGAATCAAAGAACAGTGTGCAACAAAAGAGAGAGAACCCCACCGTGAAAATAAATGCAATTTTTTCTCCGTAATTTTACTTGTGAATAAAATTCATTGAAAGTATTTGTATAACAAGGAACATATTTCCAACAATCTTAAAATATATATATGCCAATTTTTTATCAAAAATAATAATGATAGGAAAATCTGTTTTATAAATGTAATATCTGGAACATTTCTGTTTTGAATAAAGAATCAGTATGAAGTTGATAGGTAAGCAAGGTTGACATTACCTAACTTCAAAATATAATGGTGCAGGATATCAGGGGAATATATCTGCCACATTTCTATGTATATTTTGTTTCTGCAGTGGTGACAGCAGGTATTGACAGCTGGCTGGTGTACTATAACACCTGTTAATAAGCTACAGTGCCTGGAAAGGCTGTGGAGTAGTTATTAAAAATTGTATAAATTTTTTTTATTTAGTCCTTCTTAGTGAAGTTCAGAATGTTCTGTAAGTCTGTGGTTGGCTCAGTGACTTTTAGAATGGTGAAACTTTGTTTTACCCCAGTAAGCGTTTGTACATGGAAAAGGAAATTTATGTGGAGATTTGGCTTTCAGATTTGCGAAATCTCTATATTACAAAATAAGTTAAAAATGTATGTCTTAGGAAAGCAAAATTGATGAAGTGGGCAGGTCCTTCATTAAAGTCATTGGTTTGCCATATCTTCATATTTTAATTTGTGTGTGGTTAATCCACAATTGCCATGGTGAAAGAGAGAAATAAAGAAAAACAGGATTAATTTTATCACTTCCAAACATAGCTAGTCTAGATCTAAGGAAGTAAGTTTTCTAAGTAATCATAAAGCTGGTAATTTTCATAATGTCTCAAGGGTCTTCATGTTTGAGCTGAACTCTAACTAAACTAATGAAAAGGAGCTTTTAGTTTGATACTGTATTTTTTCCTGTCTATTTATATATTACATGTTTGAAGATCTGAGATAGTCCCATTTATCTATTTTTGCTTTTGTTGTCTGTGCTTTTAGTGTCATGTCCCTAAAGTCATTACCATAACCAATGCCATAAAGCTTTTCCTCCATGTTTTCTTCAAGGAGATTTATGCTTCCCAGTTTTACGTTTTTGATTTTCTTTGAGTTGAATTTTGTGTATGGGCTAATATAGGGATCCAATTTCATTCCTTTTCATGTGGATTTGTTAAAATTTGGTTAATGTTGGAGTTATATTCTTAACCCTTTGACAGAAGTCAATGTAGATATTCTAAGATTACAGTTTTTGTTCATTTGGATTAAGAAAACCTTAAACATTGTAAAAATTTGAGTTTTTGAAAAATGAATGAATATTTTTATTACCTTTCAGTGACATTTTCACTTTTCAAATTCTATGTTGAAAGTGAGAGTACCATACTTTTCTGTCTGACTTAAACAATTTAACCTTCCTTAAAGTATTGGTTTAAATACTTTAAGCATGCACTCCATCACAATTTTATGAGCATGTTTCTATACTAACGGGTGCATTCAAATACATATTTTTGCTATCAGTTTTAGAGAAGACAGAAGTCCCTAAAGTCCATCCTTAGACTACAGACTCTGGACACCTGATCTAGAGACGTTTTGCCATCAGAGGTATTCTACTACAATCAATAATTGTTTCCATAATACAATAAAAGATATTCAATAATGCTTGTTTAAATCTCAGAAAAAAAGTTTCACTAGGAGAGGAATTATATGAATTAGAATTAGTGTTTTTGTGTGATTATAAATTAGTTTAAAAACTAATGCAAAGTGAATTTCATAATTCAGAAATGAAATTGTATTTCTTGTTTTAAAAACCAGAGGCATTTTTTTGGTAATTTTGTTTTAATTTTGGGGAAATCATATGATTTTTCTTCTAGAACTTCAGAGAAACCATTATTATTTTCTATCCTATTGTGGTTTGGTGAGCTGGAAAGAAGAATGCTTTATAGGGGTACAGTTCATTGAGATTTTGTACATTGAATTTTTTTCATTTTAAACCATGTGGAGAAATAATATTTAAAGAATGCACCTCTATGTGCCGTATCCATGCCATTTACCTTCTGCAGTCAGCCCTATGTATCAAAGAATTCTACATCTATGGATTCAAACATCTGTGCTGGAAAACATTTGAAAAAAGTTGTACTGTAGTGAACATGCACAGACTTTTCTTATCATTATTCCCTTGATAATGCAGTATAAGAATTATTTGTATATAATTATAGTATTAGACATTATAAGTAATTTAACAATGCTTTAAAGTGTACAGGAAAATGTACACCAGATGTTTACTATAACTTTTTATCAGAGACTTAAGTGTTGCAGATTTTGTTATCTGAGTGATGTTCTAAAACCATTCATTCATCAGTAGTGAAAGAAGATTGTACTATTCTGATTTTGAATAATTTACATGACATAGCTATAAAATTACACTTACTTTTTTGTTTTCTCAAATTGTTACTAAGATTCAGAATTTTGATTGTCCTTGATTTAAAAATTTTAATTTTGTCGTTAAAAATACAATGCACAATTTACATAGCCAGGATTTCCTATGATCCAAAGCTCCCTGGTCAATCCTCAGAAGTCCTGAGCAGTCACAAAAAACCAGAAACACAGCTTTCACAATCCCAATGATTTCTGTCCCTTCTCACTAGATTGGTAATTCTAGGCTTCAAGTCTTCATGGATGAAATTGCTCTAAACAAGCCTCTATTTCTTTTCCAGTTTTGACACTGTTAGCATTTTGGGCCTGAAAATTCTTTATTGTCAACAGAATTCCTTCTGTCAAGGATATTGCTCTCTGAATGATAAATGTCTACTGACAATCTCTTGGAGAGTTCTATAAATGGCATGTTTATATGGCTCTTTTTTTTGAGTTTTTTTAACGCCATCTGTCTTTCATTCCTTTATCAATAAAGACTGAACTACCAGCAATTAGCTGAACTACATAAGGCATACCACAACACAGACATGTTGATAAGACTTTTTTTTAGCTTAGAAAGTTGAACATATAATATCTCTTTCTTTTCCATCCTCTTCTATTTGGACAATTTGACTGTTATAATTGTATAAACAGTGTCATCTCAGTCACGCAAAGCCTTAAATATTTGTACTCATGAACTCAGTAAATTTTATATTAAAAATACTTGTCATCTAGTAATGATTGTTCAATATCTACTAAGCTAGGTATTGCAGTCAGATCTACTAAAGATCCTAATTACAAATTCAAAGCATGTGAAGCCTGAGCTTTCTAAACTTTACATGCAGAGTTTTACTAAAAAATATACCCTCTCTAGTCTAACCTCCTGAGTTTGATTTCTGGCTCAACACTTACTAGGAAGGTTACTTAAGTTTTTTAATCTTACCCTCTTAAAGTATAGAAGATACCAGTTTGTAAGCATAGATTTATTGCTATGATTCAAAGAGAAAATTTATGAAAAATTCTTAAGAAGGCAACTCTTAATGACAATGGAAAGTTTGCTCCTTATTTTTCTTTATTTACTGACTCATGGCTTACAAAGTCTAAAGTTTGAAATGACCAACAAATCAGTTCTGGAAATCATTTGAAAGAATGATTTTTAATATTAATTTCCTTTTATAAACAACACTTCAAACTTGCATATGTATTTAATAGACAGTATATGCCTCTCTTATTCTAGTGGCATACTTTGAAATTTAAAATAAATATTATAAATTGTTTACTCTTATAAAACATGACAAAAGAAGAAGTCATAAACAGATCACCACTGTTTCCTTGGGGATAAAGCAAATATGTCCTCAAATAGTTCTTTCTCATCTTCAACATCTCAGATAGGTAAATGATAATGATGATGATGATAGATGACAGATAGATAGATAGATGATAGATTGGGTAGATAGATATATACATACATACATACATAGATATAAATGGATGGATGGATAGGTGATAGAGTTATGTGCAGGCACACAAATATACCATCTATCAACTTCTGTATGGTTTAAATGAATTTGCCATAAGTATCAATGAGTACTTTTCAATGTCTTACAATCAGTTCTTATTCAGAAAGGAAAATTAAAACTTTTTGATACTACATGTTTGGATGACAGAATTGAGTTAGGTATAGCCACAGCTTATATTTTAAAACATTAGCCTTACCACAGACATAAAGCATAAAGCTTAATAATAACAGCTAGAGAAATGAGATGCAAAAAGTTTTATTCAATGTTCAATTAATGTTAAAATATTTTGTTGTAGTGTGAAATGTGAGTACTGACAGCAAGAAGCATGAAGTCAATAGAAGAGCCTCTTACTCTTCCATGTAAACTGCTTCATGTGGCCAGCACTTCTGCAGAAATCATATTTTTAGATCACTCTTTAATTGTCAAGAGTTCTTCCTTTTCACTTAAAATGTTATCAACAAACTTTTGTTTCCGTTTCTCTGTGGAGCCACCCTCTTAAAACTTTTATTGCATCCCTGTAAAGTGCATTTACCTGGAACTTCATATTTACTTAGGTAATTGCATCACCTCACTTTTGCTCGTTAATGTGGTCATACTATAAAGCTAGGTATGCCAGGACATGTGATGACATTTATTTTCTCCACTCCAATTTCTGACAGAGTCAAGGTGGGACAACAGAGTGACTGAAAAAGTACTTCTAAGTACAGCTGACTATACACTGATTTAAAAGTACTAGATTTTTTTCTTGTAAATAAAAAGTTCTCAATCTAGACTAACATGAAGTAGTACAAACAAATCAATTATGGAAAATTTAAAGAGAACGTACTTGATTCTGAGAAATTCTTCACTTGCTTTGCAAATACTTATTAAGCAACTGCTGGGCAGTGCACTGGAATTTCACAGGTGAAGAGCATGAAGTTTACAAAAACATAAGTGATTACAGGATATAGAGATAATTGAAGGCAATTGTGGGAAGAGATTTTTTTTTTTGATGGTACTGGGCTTTGAACTAAGGGCTTCATACTTGCTAGACAGGTGCTCTACCACTTGAGTCATTCTACCAGCAACTGGTAGAAATTATGATACGAGAGAATAGATAATGTAGGAAGAACATCTAGATTTAGGATAGCTTTTGTTTTTAAATAACACCTAAACTATTTGTAAGAAATGCAGTTGGTACTCTGCTTATATCACTTTCAAATTCCCAGTTTGATGTGGTTAATATCTTATCTTTCAACTGTCAGAATCTGGATCTCTTTGCCAGCAAACTTTTTCATGAGAGGAGCAAAACCATTGCCATAAGAGCCTCGTAGAGGAAAAACGCCAGAGCATTAATAATACCCTCTTTGATTCTTCCAAAAGCAAACTTTCAATTAATGACTAAGAGGAAAGAGAGGTTAAAGACCAGAGATCACTAGTCTCTCCTATGAAGTAGTTGGAGATGTGTATTTTAAATAATTTCTCAAAGTTCTGTGAAGATTTAGTCTTCGGTCTTTCGTAATGGCTGCTGACTTCATAATACCTCTGTTATTTGCTGCCTATCTTTCTTGCCTTATCATTTTGCTGCAATCGCTTCTTCCATCTCCCAAATAAGTCACTTTTCCTCCAATAGTATTCATAAGGAACACAACGCATCATGTAATCTAATGATTTCAAAAATGGAGAAGTCTATACTACAATGAGAATTTACAAATGAAAGATATTAAACATTTATATGATGTAAAACTCACCATCTTCCATTCATTTTGTCTTCTATCATGAGTTTCCTAATAGTTCCTTCTACTGCTGTGTGATAATGAAACTCTGAGCCAAGAAAAACATCATATTTATAGAAGTTTGAAAGAAAAAGACAAAAAGTGTACCACAATCATTTTTAGGAAAAATTTCAAAAGTAGCTAGACTGTCTTCCCAACGCAAAAGCTACTCCTTAGAAGAAAAGGGAAGTATTTTTGATTTGGGGACTTTTGAAGTAAGAATTTCAATTTCTGTCCTTTAGCTAGATCACTACAACCTAGTGATTTTCAAAACTAGTTAAGTAACATCGAAATTATCTGTGGTCTCCGGTTATCAAAAAAAAAAAAAAACACAAAAAATTATGTGGTAAGGAAAACAAAACATATTAAAGTGGCTTTTTAAATATTTAGGTACAATAGGGACATTTGATTATTTTTAAAAAAGGGAGAGGAAATTTAAGAGCTATACGTTCCTATCCTTCACTTCCTCTGCACACCTAACAAATATTTGAAAGGGTATGGGACTTGGAGTATATCTCTTCCCAGTCTATTTTATTGTCAGAGAGACAGTACTGAAATGTCCACCAATTGCTCTCACCCTTCCCTCCATGAATCATATTACAATGCATATTTCTTTTCTGGCAATACAACTCATTCAATGGTAAAGAACTATTGAAATTCTATTTTACAACTAAAAAACATTGAGAATTACAGACGTTTCAAACACATATTTTTTTTGCTCTTGGCTTTTCAAGGAGAATAAACATCATTAGATGAAAATCTTTATTTTGCAAGGTCCCCAAGTCCTGGTTAAGTGGAGGTTCATGAAAATTTTCAAAATATTTTGTTCAAGCCAGGTACAGTTTTCTCATGCCTGTCAACCTACCTAGCTACTTGGGAAGATGAGAATGGGAGGTTCACAGTTCGAGACCAACCTGGGCAAGTCCTTGTGACTCCATCTCCAAAATAACCAGAGCAGAATGGGTTGGAGGTGTGGATGAAATTGTGGTGCACCTTCTTTGCAAGCACAAAAGGCCAAATTCAAACCCTAGTCCTACCAAAAAAAATTACATCTATAATGTTGAAGTTTTTCTCAAGTGTACTTAAAATTGCTGAGATGCTCATAGTAAAATCTTACACAAAGGCTCCAGTACTTCTGCATATTTAAGTGACATAAAGGAAAATGCAGAAAAGACAGACATTATATTACCATTGAAAAAATTCATATGTAGAATAGGAAAGGTAATATATCTGTAAAGATCTACTCCAACAGTACTGTAAGATAATGAATATTTCTCTAGATAAATCAAATTGTTTTCTGTACAGCTTTAAGGCATTCTTGGTACATGAATATTGAGTGCTCAAATAATACCAAAAACAATTATAGTAGCCACAACAATAATAATACTTCTAAGTCCTGTACCTCTTCAGATATAATAAAATACTTAATCTCCATAACAGAAAGAGATACAATTAATATCTGCATTATGCATGAGAAAACTTAAATACAGAATTCATTAATTTGCCCAAGGTCCCACAAGTGGCCAAAGTAAGAATTGAACACATGCTATATAAATTATAACCATTATGCTACTCTAAACACAATTACATTATGCTAATTATTTCAACATTATAAATATTACAACAAAAAGTTTTTGTAATAATCTATATTATTGAGCAATGTTTTTAATCCATCATCACTTTTCTTTGTAGTGACTCAATATGGACATGTGGAAAGAATAACGCAAACATTAAGAGTTGCTTTGGAAGAAAGGAAATTTGGTTTGCTTGGCAGAACAGTACCTCATCAGCATGCAAGAGACAAAGAACAGAGCCTCTGGAGGACTAGGATGTGCAAAAATATTCCACCTTTAGATGTAAAAGATGAGATTTTCAAACAGATGTTTGAACACATAGTCAAGGCATATATCTCAGACTCGAAGTAATTCATTAATGATGAAACAAAGACACTGGTAGGAAAGGTGTTCTTGTTTGAATTATCAGAGGTAAGATATCTAAGATCAGAAATCTGACCTGGTTCAAAATATGACAGAAACTAGAAACATTTCATAAGGTGAACAAAAAGGTTTTTATTAAAATTAATGAGTCTTATCCCAATCTTGAAAGAACTGAGATTGTGCCTGTTAGAGCTACAGGTGAGTTTATCTATTCTTTCTTAACTCTTGAAATGTCAGTTACCATGGCTAAGTTACTGATATAGTTGATAGCATGGAAATGAATCTCCCAACACATCCTTGCTGACATCTGTGGGCCAGTTGTGCCACAACTGATTCATCACTCCATTATGATGTGGACTAAATGCTGAACCAATAATCAAAGTGAAACAAAATATTCAAAATATAACATTGGCAATACAAGTAGTGTTTCTGGACTAAACATTTTCTTTAAGGAAAAAGAATAAATGTAAAAAAAATCTCTTCCCTTTTTAAAGAACAGAAAAATTGAAATAGAACTTCCACTAAAGCAAAGATTTGAGCATAGAATAATAAAACAAATGAAAAGCTAGCACAAAGAGCGCTGGGCTTAGTAGTCAACACAGTCTGTCAATCAATATGCACTTGCTATTTTAATGAATCCTCAAGTGTCATTATTAAGAGAAATAAGTATTCATTATTTCAGAATGTAAAATGAATTAATTCCCTACAATCCAAGAGGTCTCTAGCAACTCTCACTTTTAGCCCTATCCTTATTATGTACTTTCATATCAGAATAAGGTATGTTTTCACCTTGAGTAATGTTCAAATGCAGACAGATGTGAAGTGCCTCTTTTAGTCTGGCACAGCACAGTTCAGATTAACTATAAATTATCTTTGATTTCTGATCCAAGTATTACATAATCATCAGTGAGCAAGTTGATTCAATATCACTAAAAATAAACCACATATACCTGAGTGAAATTAGTCACTTTAGAGCAAGAAAGGTAGAGATATGGTACTACAGAAAGGTTATGGGCTTTGCTTTCAGAGAAACCAAGATTTCAATATACTCTTGCTCTCATGATTTAATCATGAGATCAAGTTTATTCAGCCAGAACACAGAGATAATATCTGTCTCTCAGAGATAGATATTGTAAATATTGTTATATCCATATAACACAACTCTATATGCTCAACATTGCTATATTCGGAGTTTACTTTCACCTTAAACAGAATTGGAATGATGTTGACAATCCAATAATCAAGTGAAATAGAGAGATTTTATTGTTTATGTGCAATATTTTAGCTCTTCCTAATTTCACCATCTTTTGAAACTTTGAAAACTCAGTAGTATTTTATCCACCAACCTGAAAGTGTATTGTTCTCAGAAATATTCTTTTAACTAGAAGAAAGGCTTACACAACAGCACATAATCAACTCACTGCAGATTCAAATGGATGTATAAATGAAAAAAAGAATGCAACAAAGTTCTAAGGATTCTTGTACACACCTCACTTCTATCTCAATGAGAGGAAAACCTTATTAAGAATCATTCCAGTAAAATAGCCATTTCAATTCCAAAATGGACAATGGAGCAGAATAAAAAGTAAAAAACATTTTAACTTGCCTCCAACATAACCAAAGCAATATCTTAATATTCTTCATAAATTTGTATTTAATTTGTAAAATGAATAAAAAGTAGCACAATTGGGGGGGAAGATCAAACAACTCTAACTCTGTCTAAAATTCAAAAATATTAAAAGAACAGTTTTATTTGTATAACAAGTTCAAGTGGAAGTGAAAATGGCACATCATTATGCTTTGCATGGAAAGACATAATACACTTTCAAGTTCATAAAAGTACCAGATATCTTTTTTTCTAAATGAATTCTTATTTTGGTAAATATAATTCTTACAAATACTTTAAAAATGAAATAACACTATGAAGAAAAATCTACAGGAAAAATTCCATAGCTCAACATTGCTACCACATACCACCAGAAGTTTGGAATTTGGGGAATGTCCAGAATTGCTTGGAATGATTTTCTCTGTTTTCCTATCTGTCATCCCCAGTTTCAGAATATTATAGAATGCTGAAGTCCTGACTATAATTTGGCAGTTAGTGGTCCTTTGCAGTAGTGGAAATTAAATCCAGGGTGTTGGGGGCACTCTACCACTTGAGCTATACCCCCAGCCCTCTACTTTTTACTTTGTTTTTGAAACAGTTTCTCACTATCTTTTGAACAGTTTGGCCTCAAATTTGAGGTTTTCCTGAGTAGCAAGGCTAGACATGCCTTGAATTTCTCTACATTGAACCTGATCACACTCAATCATAAAATATTAAAATTTTGATTAGTTTCTCCCTACTCCATTTTGTGGCAAATTTTTATTTTTTTCTGGTCTCCACGGATGCAAGCAATTGTGATTTCTAACTCCTATAAAGATCACACACTGCATTTTAGTTCATTTGGATTTCTTTTCCTCAACTCTCTGGTGTATTCAATAAAACTATGATACTATAGTTTTTCCAGATTTTCCTGCGTTAAGGTGTAATTATACTTTCTTGCAACTTTCTGGCTTCATCCTAACCAGAAACAGAACTCTTTGTTTGTTTTGACTTTTTTTTTTAGGGTTATGGAAAACATGAAAGCATATACCATACAGGGCTAGTATTATTAAATCCTAATTTTACCAAACCTTATATATCTTTAAATTTTTTTGTTGTGCTGGAGTACGTTGTGGCATTTACAAATATTCTTACAATATATCAAATATATCATACTTGAATTCACTCCCTCCATCATTCTCCTTTATCCTTCCTTCCCCACAGGGTGTAGGACAGTGAATCAGGGTGTAGCTGAGTGAATATAATGCAAATACTGTGTACTCACATACATGAATGGAAAAAACGGGAGCAGTTTACTTTGATTTTTGACACAGGATCTCCTTATGAAACTCAGGCTGGCCTTAAACTTGTGATCCTCCTGCTTCACTTCCCAAGTGTGAGGACAGAAACAAAACTCCTCAGTTTTAAAGACCATTGTCACCAAAGGAAAATTCTAGAATAATATACTTTCTTTCAAATTTAACAGTTTAATCACCCTTTCTTTAGATTTCATCATTTATTTTGACAAAATCTGTTAGTGTTGTTATTTCTCCCTTGAAATTGTCTCTTTATTCCTCGTCTACACTCAAGATTTTCTCTTTTTCTTTGTGTTTGGCAGTTTTATTATGATATGTCTGAATGTGATTTGTCGCTTTCTTTTCATGTTGACAAGACCTGTAGATCTTTCTGATTCTGTGAATTCTTACCATTTCAGTGATTTTGTCCTATTTTCAGACTGTTAATATTGCTTCTGTCCCATTTTCTCTTTAAATTTTTTTTTAACTTGATAGTACTTTTTTTTACAGCATATACATTACTGATTGTGTTTGAAAAGAAAAAGTGATTAACAAAAAAGTCCATCCAATTATCTGAAAAGAAATGAAGGACATAGGATCTTACATTAATTATATCATATTGTATTCCCAACACACACTGATCCAAAAAGTACTGTAGCATTTTTTTTTCCTTTTTCTTTTATTATTCATATGTGCATACAAGGCTTGGGTCATTTCTCCCCACTGCCCCCACCCCCTCCCTTACCACCCACTCCGCCCCATCCCTCTCCCCCCCACCCCCTCAATACCCAGCAGAAAATATTTTGCCCTTATTTCTAATTTTGTTGTAGAGAGAGAATAAGCAATAATAGGAAGGAACAAGGGTTTTTGCTGGTTGAGATAAGGATAGCTATACAGGGCATTGACTCACATTGAT
Organism: Castor canadensis; assembly: GCF_047511655.1. Taxonomy (NCBI): domain Eukaryota; kingdom Metazoa; phylum Chordata; class Mammalia; order Rodentia; family Castoridae; genus Castor; species Castor canadensis. The sequence goes on along the minus strand of NC_133393.1, from coordinate 113,198,116 downwards.
TTCCTGTGCGTGGGTGTTACCTTCTAGGTTAATTCTTTTTGATCTAACCCTTTCTCTAGTTCCTGGTCCCCTTTTCCTATTGGCCTCAGTTGCTTTTAAGGTATCTGCTTTAGTTTCTCTGCGTTAAGGGCAACAAATGCTAGCTAGTTTTTTAGGTGTCTTACCTATCTTCACCCCTCCCTTGTGTGCTCTCGCTTTTATCATGTGCTCATAGTCCAATCCCCTTGTTGCGTTTATCCTTGAACTAATGTCCACATATGAGGGAGAAAATACGATTTTTGGTCTTTTGGGCCAGGCTAGCCTCACTCAGAATGATGTTCTCCAATTCCATCCATTTACCAGCAAATGATAACATTTCGTTCTTCTTCATGGCTGCATAGAATTCCATTGTGTATAGATACCACATTTTCTTAATCCATTCGTCAGTGGTGGGGCATCTTGGCTGTTTCCATAACTTGGCTATTGTGAATAGTGCCGCAGTAAACATGGGTGTGCAGGTGCCTCTGGAGTAACAGTCTTTTGGGTATATCCCCAAGAGTGGTATTACTGGATCAAATGGTAGATCGATGTCTAGATTTTAAGTAGCCTCCAATTTTTTTTCCAAAGTGGTTGTACTAGTCTACATTCTCACTAACAGTGTAAGAGGGTTCCCTTTTCCCCGCATCCTCGCCAACACCTATTCTTGGTAGTGTTACTCATGATGGCTATTCTAACAGGGGTGAGGTGGAATCATAGCATGGTTTTAATTTGCATTTCCTTTATTGCTAGAGATGGTGAGCATTTTTTCATGTGGTTTCTGGCCATTTGAATTTCTTCTTTTGAGAAAGTTCTGTTTAGTTCACTTGCCTATTTCTTTATTGGTTCATTAGTTTTGGGAGAATTTAGTTTTTTAAGTTCCCTATATATTCTGGTTATCAGTCCTTTGTCTGATGTATAGTTGGCAAATATTTTCTCCCATTCTGTGGGTGTTCTCTTCAGTTTAGAGACCATTTCTTTTGATGAACAGAAGCTTTTTAGCTTTATGAGGTCCCATTTATCTATGCTATCTCTTAATTGCTGTGCTGCTGGGGTTTGATTGAGAAAGTTCTTACCTATACCTACTAACTCCAGAGTATTTCCTACTCTTTCTTGTATCAACTTAAGAGTTTGGGGTCTGATATTAAGATCCTTGATCCATTTTGAGTTAATCTTGGTATAGGGTGATATACATGGATCTAGTTTCAGTTTTTTGCAGACTGCTAACCAGTTTTCCCAACAGTTTTTGTTGAAGAGGCTGCTATTTCTCCATCGTATATTTTTAGCTCCTTTGTCAAAGATAAGTTGGTTATAGTTGTGTGGCTTCATATCTGGGTCCTCTCTTCTGTTCCACTGGTCTTCATGTCTGTTTTTGTGCCAGTACCATGCTATTTTTGCTGTTATTGCTTTGTAATATAGTTTGAAGTCAGATATTGTGATACCTCCTGCATTGTTCTTTTGACTGAGTATTGCCTTGGCTATTCGTGGCCTCTTGTGTTTCCATATAAATTTAACAGTAGATTTTTCAATCTCTTTAATGAATGTCATTGGAATTTTGATGGGAATGGCATTAAACATGTAGATTACTTTTGGGAGTATCGACATTTTTACTATGTTGATTCTACCAATCCATGAGCATGGGAGATCTCTCCACTTTCTATAGTGTTCCTCCATCTCTTTCTTCAGAAGTGTATAGTTTTCCTTGTAGAGGTCTTTCACATCTTTTGTTAGGTTTACACCTAGGTATTTGATTTTTTTTGAGGCTATTGTAAATGGAATTGTTTTCATACATTCTTTTTCAGTTTGCTCATTGTTAGTGTATAGAAATGCTAATGATTTTTCTATGTTGATTTTATATCCTGCTACCTTGCTATAGCTATTGATGATGTCTAGAAGTTTCTGAGTAGAGTTTTTTGGGTCTTTAATGTGTAGGATCATGTCATCTGCAAATAGGGATATTTTGACAGTTTCTTTACCTATTTGTATTCCTTTTATTCCTTCTTCTTGCCTAATTGCTCTGGCTAGGAATTCCAGTACTATGTTGAATAGGAGTGGAGATAGTGGACATCCTTGTCTGGTTCCTGATTTTAGAGGGAATGGTTTCAGTTTTTCTCCGTTAAGTATAATGCTGGCTGTAGGTTTGTCATATATAGCTTTTATAATGTTGAGGAACTTTCCTTCTATTCCTAGTTTTCTTAGAGCTTTTATCATGAAACAGTGTTACATCTTATCAAAGGCTTTTTCTACATCTATTGAGATGATCAAGTGGTTTTTGTCTTTGCTTCTGTAAATGTGGTTTATTACGTTTATTGATTTTCATATGTTGAACCACCCCTGCATCCCTGGGATGAAGCCTACTTGGTCGTGGTGAATAATCTTTTTGATGTGTTGCTGAATTCGGTTTGCCATTATTTTGTTGAGGATTTTTGCATCAGTGTTCATTAAGGAGATTGGCCTATAGTTCTCCTTTTTGGAGGTGTATTTGCCTGGTTTTGGGATAAGTGTAATACTGGCTTCATAAAATGTGTTTGGCAGTTTTCCTTCCCTTTCTATTTCATGGAACAGTTTAAGGAGGGTTGGTATCAGTTCTTCTTTAAAGGTCTGATAGAATTCAGCAGAGAATCCATCAGGTCCTGGACTTTTCTTTTGGGGGAGAGTCTTGATTGCTGCTTCAATTTCATTTTGTGTTATAGGTCTATTCAGGTGATTAATTTCCTCTTGGTTCAGTTTTGGATGATCATATATATCTAGAAATCTGTCCTTTTCTTTCAGATTTTCAAATTTATTTGAATATAGGTTCTCAAAGTAGTCTCTGATGATTTCCTGGACTTCCATGGTGTTTGTTGTTATCTCCCCTTTTGCATTCCTAGTTCTACTAATTTGGGTTTTTTCTCTCCTCATTTTAGTCAGGTTTGCCAGGGGTCTATCGATCTTGTTTATTTTTTCAAAGAACCAACTTTTTGTTTCATTAATTCTTTGTATGGTTTTTTTGGTTTCTATTTCGTTGATTTCAGCTCTTATTTTTATTATTTCTCTCCTTCTATTTGTTTTGGGATTTGCTTGTTCTTGTTTTTCTAGGAGTTTGAGATGTATCATTAGGTCATTGATTTGGGATCTTTCAATCTTTTTAATATATGCACTCATGGCTATAAACTTTCCTCTCAAGACTGCCTTAGCTGTGTCCCATAGGTTCCGGTAGGTTATGTTTTCATTTTCATTGACTTCCAGGAACTTTTTAACTTCCTCTTTTATTGCATCGATGATCCATTCTTCATTAAGTAATGAGTTATTTAGTTTCCAGCTGTTTGCATGCTTTTTGTCTTTACTTTTGTTGTTGAGTTCTACTTTTACTGCATTGTGGTCAGATAGTATGCACGGTATTATTTCTATTTTCTTATATTTGCTGAGGCTTGCTTTGTGCCCTAGGATATGATCTATTTTGGAGAAGGTTCCATGGGCTGCTGAGAAGAATGTATATTGTGTAGAGGTTGGATGAAATGTTCTGTAGACATCTACTAGGTCCACTTGATCTATTGCATATTTTAGATCTTGGATTTCTTTATTGATTTTTTGTTTGGATGACCTATCTATTGATGATAATGGAGTGTTAAAGTCTCCCACAACCACTGTGTTGGTGTTTATATATGCTTTTAGGTCTTTCAGGGTATGTTTGATGAAATTGGGTGCGTTGACATTGGGTGCGTACAGGTTGATGATGATTATTTCCTTTTGGTCTATTTCCCATTTTATTAGTATGGAATGTCCTTCTTTATCTCATTTGATCAATGTAGATTTGAAGTCTACTTTGTCAGAGATAAGTATTGCTACTCCTGCCTGTTTTCGGGGGCCATTGGCTTGGTAAATCTTCTTCCAGTCTTTCATCCTAAGCATATGCTTATTTCTGTCGGTGAGATGAGTCTCCTGTAAGCAACAAATTGTTGGATCTTCTTTTTTAATCCATTTTGTCAAACGGTGTCTTTTGATGGGTGAATTAAGTCCATTAACATTAAGCATTAGTACTGATAGGTATGTGGTGATTCCTGCCATTTAGTTGTCTTAGCTGTTTGAAGGTTTGATTGTGTGTACCTAACTTGATGTTAGTCTCTACTGTCTTGCTTTTTCTTTTCCTGTGGTTTGGTGCTGCCTGCCTTTTCATGGTTAAGTTGGGTGTCACTTTCTGTGTGCAGAATCCCTTGCAGAATCTTTTGTAATGGTGGCATTGTGGTCACATATTGTTTTAGTTTCTGCTTATCATGGAAGACTTTTATTGCTCCATCTATTTTGAATGATAGCTTTGCTGGGTAGAGTATCCTGGGGTTGAAGTTGTTTTTATTCAGTGCCCGAAAGATCTCACCCCAAGCTCTTCTTGCTTTTAATGTTTCTGTTGAGAAGTCTGCTGTGATTTTGATGGGTTTACCTTTGTATGTTTCTTGTTTTTTCTCTCTTACAGCCTTCCATATTCTTTCCTTAGTTTCTGAACTTGTTGTTTTAATGATGATATGTCGTGCAGTAGTTCTATTTGATCTGGTCTGTTTGGTGTCCTGGAGGCCTCTTGCATATGTATGGGAATATCTTTCTTTAGATTTGGGAAATTTTCCATTATTATTTTGTCGAATATATTATGCATTCCCTTCGCTTGCACCTCTTCTTCTTCAATGCCCATGATTCTCAAGTTTGGTCTTTTGATGGAGTCAGTGAGTTCTTGCATTTTCTTTTCACAGGTCTGGAGTTGTTTAATTAATAGTTCTTCAGTTTTTCCTTTAATTACCATTTCATCTTCAAGTCATGAGATTCTGTCTTCTGTTTGTTCTATTCTGCTGGATTGGCCTTCCGTTTTGTTTTGCAGTTCTGTTTCATTCTTTTTTCTGAGGTTTTCCATATCCTGGCAGTTTTCCTCTTTAATGTTGTCTATTTTTGTCCTGAGTTCATTTATCCGTTTATTCATTGTGTTCTCTCTTTCACTTTGGTGTTTATACAGTGCTTCTATGGTTTCCTTTATTTCTTCTTTTGCTTTCTCAAAGTCTCTATTTTTGTTGTCTTGGAATTTCTTGAGTGTCTCCTGTACATTTTGGTTGACCCTATCCAGTATCATCTCTATAAAATTCTCATTGAGTACTTGTAGTATGTCTTCTTTTAAACTATTCTTGTGGGCTTCATTGGGTCCTTTGGCATAGTTTATCTTCATTTTGTTGGAGTGTGGATGTGAGTTTCTGTTCTCTTCATTCCCCTCTGGTTCCTGTACTAATTTTTTGCTGTGGGGAAACTGGTTTCCCTGTTTTTTCTGTCTTCCCGTCATTGTCGTTGGTGTTGTTACTGTCCATGTACTGTGTGCAATTAAGTATTTTCTAGCTTGTAATAATAACAATGGTAATATTTAGAATGGAAGGGTGAGCTGAGATGGAAAGCAAGAAGTTAAAGGGGAAAACAAATATACAGACAAGAGGGAGAAAGCAGAACAAGGTATCAGACAAGAGAGTTTCAAAGGTATAAACAGGGAGTGTTAGTGTACTAATCGACAGTAAGCTGAACAGACATTAGAGAGACAGAGAGAGGATTGAAAATCAAAGATAAAAAAATAAAAAATAAGTAAATGAAAGAAATATCTATATATAAAAATGAATTAAAATTAAATGGAAAATAGAAAATTAAAAAAACAAAAAACAGATAACTTCCACGTTTATATGCAATGCAGTTTCAGTCTTAATAATTTGGTGTCCGTCTCAATCTCCAGTCCTGGAGTTGGTGCCTCAGATGTTGTTCTGTAGTTGTCTCATCAAAGGGGATGCATAAAGTAGAACAAAACTACACACTCACATACACACACACACACACACACACACACACACAAAAGCCCCACCAAGTGTCCCAAGTTCAAATGCAATACATTTTCAGTAAGTTTTTTGGCTTGCAGGTGTAATTCGGTTGTTCTCTCATCAAAGGTAGGGAGAAAAAGAAAAAAAAAGAGTCTGGAGACCGTTCTGAAAGTGGTATCTGCAACTGTGGCTTGCCTGCCTGCTGCACTCAGCCTGCTCTAGCTGGCGGCGTTATTTATGCAGATCTCTGGGGTGAGCTAGCATTCACCTGGTCGCACAGGCTTTGTTTGTTCAGAGTTCTCCTGTGTGGGAGCCTCTGCTACAAGCTTTCCCCTTTCCTAGCACTGGGAAAGGTGACACTGCCCCCACGTTGTCAGGCCTGCATGTTTATTTACAGTTCATGTGGGAGGTGGGTCTTCCCCCCTCTTCTGTGCAGTTTTCCTCCCACTGCCACTTTCACAAACTTTCCTGTTCCTGATTACTGGGCGGTGCTGCTGCTCCTGCCAGCTGCCATGTTTGTTTACAGTTCATGTGGGAAGTGGGTCTTCCCTCCTCTCCTGTGGAGTTTTCCTTCCTCCACCACTCTCACAGGCTTTCCCGCTCCTGGTTGCTGGGGGCATGCCCTGCTCCTGCCAGAGCCTCTCAGGCCTGCCGGCTTGTTTATTTACAGTCCTGGGAAGGATTCCCTTCCCCCAATCTTCAGCGCTCAGTGCGCCCCACCCTCTTTCCAGCGTGTCTTAATTGTTCTTATTGCTTATTACTCAGTTTCTCTTTTTTTCCCTGGGTGGAGGTCAGTCTGTCCAGGAGGCTATGCTGCTCTGGCCCAGGCTTGTCTGTGGGAGAACCACGGTACCGCAAAGCTCACCTGGTCCGCGTCTTCCCAGTGGGTGCCTGCCACTGGCAGACGGGGGCCCTCCTCGTTTCTCTGTTTAGCGTGAAGTGGAGATTCTCTGCGCCATCTGGAGGTGTGGAGGGGTCACAGTTATGCCTTTTCTCAGTGACTATGCCTGCAAAGTGTGTCTCCGGCGTTTCTCCAAGATTTCACTATAGGAGGCTCTTCTGCTTCCTACCTCTAGCCGCCATTTTGCCATTCTCTCCTTCTCTCTTTAAATTTCTCATTGACTTCTTTTCACTAAAAGATACATATTTTGAGTTTCCCATGTCACTTTTAATCTATTTTAAATATTTGTATGTTTCCCAGATTTTCAGATTTAGCATTTGTATTGATATGTCTTCCATCATACCAATCCAGTCTTATCTTTATCTAGTTAATGTTTCATAGTAACTTTATTTATTGTATTGATCAGGTCTAGAATTTCTTTTGATTATTTCTTTTTGATTCAAACTTTCTAGTGATACTCCCCATGTTCATCCTTTTCTATTTATTTCTCTAGCTTTTTGGATGTTTTTAACATAGGTATTTTTAAGAGTTTTGTCTGATAATTTCCTCATCCTGATTAACTTGGAGTTGTTCTGTTGCTTTGTCATATGCTCATATACTCTTGTCCCTCTGTGGTGCTATATTAATAGTGAATAAGTCTCCTTAAAATATTATCTTCCCCAAGGAAATGTTTCCCCTAAACTATCACAGAGCAATGACTTATGTGTTCAATTCCATCTAGGAACAAAATTAACCAAATCTTTGAAAGAATATTTGATAAATAGTTTGCCTTGCATTTGCCCACTATTGACTTTAGGCCATCATCCTTCCATATGAAAGTTATAAAAATGTTCTTAGATTTGTTTGGGTTATTTCATTACAGATTATGGAACCCAATTCTGACTAACAAGGAAAATGTGGAATTTCTAGGAGAACTAGAGAAGATGAAGGACCAGTGTGTTAGTCACCTTACATCACTGTGACAAAATATCTGAATTAACATAAAAGGAGAAAGATTTATTTTAGCTCATATTTTCAGAAATTTTAGTCTATGGTCATTTGGCTCCATGTCTTTTAAGCCTGTAGCATGTCAGAAACATCATGGCTGCAGGTCATGGAGGAGAAATGATGCTTACTTCACTCAGCCAGCAAGTAGAGAGAGATAAAGCAAGATGCCAGGGACAAGATAAACCCTTCAAAGGTGTACATTCAGTGACCTACTCCCTCCAACCATACCCTGCCTCCTCATATTCCATTTAGCTATGAACTCATCAATGAATAAACCCCTTTATGAGGACAGCATCTTCTTGATCTCATCACCATTAATTCCAATAGCTGGGGACAAAGCATTCAACATGAGTCTTTGGAGCATTCTCACATCCAAACCATACTGACCAGGCTTATAGTAGAGGATAGGCAGCATCCCATGAAATAGATTAGGGCTGGATGGATGAATATTAGCAACTATTTAACCATCTGATTCAGGTTTCTTAACAATTAAAATATAATACCTTACTTTTTGTCAGCATTGTTTCACTTTGTATTACATACTAATTTCTGATATTTTTTTAAAGCCCATGTTTTTATTATTTGAACTAGTCAAAAGAACAGAAGAATGCAGAATCTCTGAAAACACATAGGAAGGAATGTAAGCATGGGTTCTGACTAAGAAATGTTCCTTATAAATAAGTAGAAAGGGAAAACACAAATCTTAATAACTTCTGCTAATATTTCACTTCATATCATCAGATATATAGAACCATTGGGTATCAGGACATTAAAGTAGAAAATGAAATATCTATGATCTGAAACCAATAAAATTCCCAATTTAGTTATTTTTACTATTTCTTAGAGGCTCACTAAGATACAGATTACTATGGTAAGATATGTTTGAAGAGATTTATCTGAAACATAAGATAAATTGAATTTAAAAGACATACAATTTTATGTGATTACATTAATTTAATCCTCTAGGAAAATGATAATGTAACTATGTAATATTGATGTTTAGAAATAAAAAGAAAATTTTACTTTTGACAGTATGAATCATAGAATCAAAGGAACGTTAGAGATCAAATAACATTAGCATATCATTGTACATTAATTATTCTGCATAAAAGTGCTGAGTTAGTATAGACCATGTGTAGAATTGACTCACTTTTGGTTTCACATATTCTGAGATGGTTTTTCATTTAGTAAAAAGAAATAGAAAACTTACTCTTTAATAGAATTAATATGTGAATTACCTTTTATACATTACTCTAGAAATTCACAGAGAAAGCAATTAAGCATTGTCTATAGAAATTAGTTGATTGATAGTAGTATTCCCAAATATTGATAACAATGTTATCTGATATGATGGAAAAAAACATGCAAAATATTTATATGTAATATGAACTTGTACAAAGCAGTAATATATTCTTTTGCATTTGAAATGACAAACCTGAATGACCGTTTGACCTTGTCACCAAACTTAGCCTAAAATAACTTTAGCGATTGAACTATTAGACTTTTATCATTTGAACAACAATTGCAACACACAAAATATCAGGTTATTAAATGACAGATCTAGGAACACTCATCTCAAAGCACAGTAATTTTTTTTTCACAAATTGTTTCTTTCATAGGAGGGACACTTCTTCATGAACATCTATACCAGTTTTTAATTTTATTGGTGTGTTCCAAAAAGTGCTCTGTCTTTATTCTTGAAGAGTATATAGGCTATTGAATAGATAGCAGATGAATTTGAAATGAGTTAAAATTGTTACCAACAATGTACAAATTAACAGTAAAAAGTTATTATATAATAAATGACAGACTGTGCAGGATCAATCAGGTACTTTGTGAAGGTAAGTTTAAAATCATGTCGTGAGATGATAAAGATAAATGAGTAGAGACATTAGAAAAATAATCTGGGTAAAAACACAAAGGGAGCAATGGGTAAGTGTAATTATAGCTTAGTAAAATGTTTTTGGAGATGAGGATAGACAATTGGTATAATAGTTATTAGAAAGCCAGTGGAAGGCCTTGTATTTCATTTGGTGGGAAAGATTAAGTCAAGCTAATATAGTTTCTTTAGGGTAATATTGTAGAGTGAAAATGTGCCTAAAAAGGAGTGTTTCAGTCATAACAAATAGTATAACTTTTTACAAAACCAATTATTTGCCTAGCAAATTGAACTTGTTTCATTTAACTTTTTTATTATCCTTCACAATTGCCATGTTTTTGGCAATGAGTGCTAATTGTCTCTTGCATGGATTTCCTCTTTACATAGAATTCTCAAGTTTAGCAACAAAGTGACAACTGAGGGACATATATTTTGTAGCCTTTTGTAGATGTATCCTTGTACTCTGGGTCACTGATATATATGGAAGAAAATTGTATGAGCAAGTACTAGAACAACACCATGGATTTTCTTATTTACATTTTCCTAGTGGATATGAATGTGAGAGAATGTTGACAATACAAAATGCTTGGAGATGCTAAAGCAAAATGAAAGTAACATGGATCCATAAGTATTTTCATGAAACAAACAATTCTCTCCACCCCTGAACCACTCACTTGTATACTCTAGGTAAAAATCCCATGATTCAAGCCCTGAGTTAGGATCTTTTGCTCCAGCAGTATAGTGTGAACAATAATTAACACAGAAATTAGTGCTTACAAATGGGGATTTTAGCAATAAAAGTTTTAAAAAATATGGCATTTTTTTGTTGTTTGAACAACAAAAATAAAAAAGTATTTTTCATATGCTGATATACTTATTATATTGTTTGTCAAAAAGCATTTAGTGACAGCGATGATTGGGAGTCACACCAAATGCTTCTGAAGTTATAGCTATAGTGGAAGAGGCTGGGATAACAAGAATTCTGTTCCTTAATACGTTTAGCAAAATCCTATAAGAAAGAGATAAGCCCAGTCAAGAATTTGCCAGTGTGTAACCAAAAGTAAAAGCAAGGTTCTGCCTGTGGTCGTAATCTAAATTACTATGAATCAGGAGATTCAGAGACATGGAAAAGTCAATATTTCAGTTTCCCAAATAGCAGGGGATAAGTCACTCAGAGCCTTCCCTGGTCTGATACAAGCCAGACCAGATTCAAAAATGGGAGTTCAGTTACTATCCTCCCATTTGGCCCTGTTATTTCATGAGATAACTACTCCTAAGTTGACCACAACAGGGATGGAATGGTTATAATTGTTGCCAAAGGTAATTTAATTAATTCTCTCACTGAAAAAAACCAAAATCATACAAAGTACAAAATATGTTGGAGGAAGGGGATAGTTTATGAATAGTGATAATCTGAAAGACAATAGGAAACCCCTACTTGATTTCTTAAATTAATTTTTAAAGCATTTTAAGTGACATAATTGTACACACTTCTGAGGCACAAACTGATATTGGATATATGTACACATTGTGTAACGATCAAACCTGAGTAATTTCCATAACTATCTCCTAAAACATTTATCGATATCTTTGTGGTGAGAACATTTGAAACTCTTTCTTCTATGTATGTTGACATATGCAATACATTATTGCAAACTATAGTCACCCTACTATGTAGTAGAATTTCGGAGCAGGATGAATTTTGATTAAGAACCTATAAGTAAAGAATATGAATACATTTTCCACTTACTTTTTGGTTCCAAATATCATGTCCTGAAGTTTGAATCTTATATTGTCATATGTTTTATAAACCATCTTCGCCCAAATCTCAGTGAGGACTGTTTAAATGCACATTGTGGGACTCAAAGCAAGTACCCAATGTGTCAGATTTCTACTGGTCAGATGCTGATAATTGCTTTTTACAGTTGATTGTTAGACACATTAAACTTGAATAAACCTTTCCCTGATCTTATAAAAGCTAAGATTGAATATGAGAAGCACATCATCTGTTTTCATCATTTTGCTTTGTATGTCAGGAAGAACAATGTCAGTGACAGGTACTAAGCAAACGATGCAGTTAAAATAAAGACAACAGTTATTTTAAAATATCCACTTTTCACATAGACCACTATGACAACAGTAAATGTTGACTTATGAACCTTTTTGTTAAATGTGGACTATTTTGGAATACAAACACTATTTTATACTACGAAAATGTTAAATTATAAAAGAACATGGATAATGAACTTATCTTTAAGAATTGATAACAAACCTAGTAGATACAGAAATAATCTTTGTTGTTAGCACTCTGCAAATCTTTCATGATAATTTTTTCTGACCTAATACTTAGTTGCCCCTGTGTAATATGGTCCACAACAATGACAAAATCCAATGCTTTGGAAATCTGCTTTGAGCTCTTTCATATCATTAGAAGATATGAATTCTTAAAGAATTCTACCTACAAAATTTAAAAGAACAAGTATTTTCTTCAAATAATTTCCAGTGTGTATTAAACTGTGAGATTTTCCTAAAGTTTGTACCTGGTGTAAAATTGCAAATACATTGACATGTCACAGAAACAACCCATATTTATAGCACATAGTTTTTGCTTTGAAGTTTTGTTATCTTCAGAGCCTTTAGAAATAATTTTAATCTCTTGAAGTTACTTTCCATAGGTTTCAAAATCTAAATAAAATATTATGTAGCTTTATCAAACTTGAATAATATCCCTTTAAATTTAATTCAGTGTTTTCAATATAACTGTTACACAAGTTAAACAGAATTTCCTTTGTTTCTACACTCTGATGAAAATTCACAGATTATAGAGACCTTGTATAATTTGCCCTGTGATCTTCATTAAAAAGTTATATAAATAATACTTAGGAAATATTTTCATTATTTAAAACATTTTAAAGCAATATTCAGTCATAAGACTTGAAAACGTTGCTATTCCACATATCATTTTTAAAGCAAAACAAAGTAATGTACCCAGCATATGGAATTTTTTGATGTTTAAATATTATAATCTCCTATGGAATTTCCAGTGCTCTTCAACTGTAGGCATTTTACTACATGAAGATAACAGAAAGGTGAGATATAAAATTTGACTATTCTGAGTGATTCATTCACACAGCTTTGATTTAGAATGAACTTCTCTGTTTACTCTCGCAGTTGTATTTTCATTAATGGAGATTGCTTAGTCCTTGGCAGAAAATGACTAATCGTAATGACATTCCTTGCCAAGGTAGGGTGAAGCAGCTCTTATACAGATGTCATGGCTCCCTATGGCCATATGTCCTAGTGAAATATAGCCTATCAGATTTTTGCATAGATCTGAAGGTTTGCCCACGTCAAGTTTGATATGAAATACAAAGAAACCAGAGACCAACATAAACAACCTATTAGCTAGTTGCTTATACACATATGCATGTAGTTCCTGAATTCTCTTTCACTCAATATTCAGTATACAGTGATTAGTTCCACAGTGTTGTAAACCATTAAATTTTGTGATGCTCATTCTCATTCTACTATATACAACATCAAAATCTGCAAGCATCATTTAACTGTAACAAAGCATATTTCAAATTTAATTTGCAGTTCTGATCCTTACCATTATTTATGTCAAGGTGCAACCAAGAACAAAATTAAAAATGGAAGTCTACAAATTGCAATATAAAAATATAACAATATGAATGTTATTAATCAAATTGAAAAGCTGCTGAATAATGTTCAGTTCCTACTCTGACATGTATATGTTTATAATGTTCTAAAAGACCAAATTTGAAATGTATCAGTGTCCTCAGGTTTCTATATCACAATCTATCCATCCACAAAGAAGCAAGTCTTGATCCTCATCCCACAACATGTTCCTACTTCCATTCTCCATATTTATTTCCCAAATCACCACTAGTCACTTCTTTATTCCCTACAATTCATGGCCTTATGATGAACACAGGATATCCCAGGTCTCAAGTCCAAACTCAACCTATGCCTTCCATGACTTCGATTTAAGGATTTGCACACCAGCCATCGGTCTACATTTTCAAGTTCTGATGTAGGTCTGAAATCTATAAAGATCCTAGAAGCAGGTCGAGGACTTTTAAGGTAATGGAAGTCTTGGATTCCAAAGTGATAATGTAAAAGGTAGATTGCATATCCTAAATGGGTACAAGTTTTTGCCTCTGTACATTTCTCTCAAAGGAAAGATTCATAATGGAAAGGGAAGGGGGCTGGGACCTAGAGGAGGGGTACAGGACAAGGGACTACATTGACATGATTAAGGAGAAAATTTCCATGGAATATCCATATTATCTGCCCCAAATTTCTTTTGAGTTGTTTCAAGATATCCTAGATATTACTAAATAAAGATCAATTTTATCCTGCTGTAAGTGAAGGAAATAACTCTGTCATACATGTAAAATGAAGAATTTTAGTTTTGCTCATTAAACATATAGCTTAACTCAATTCAACATTTTCCTGAATTACTTTGAGTGTGAGATTTGATTTAAATGAGGATTCTATCTACCTCTTCTACAGGATTGGCGGTCCCTGCACTGCATATTGGAAATGGTGTTCATAAGTCTTTACGCATTCAGTATCCTCACTTAAAATTCCCATGCTTATTAGCTGTTTGAACCTATATCAGTCAATTAACTATCAAAGCCTTATTCTGCACTGATGGAATGGATGATATCAGTACTACTTACAGTAATTCTTATTTTTATTAATAACAAAAGAATTCATACTTATTACATAGAAATTTGTGATAAATAATAAGATAATAAGCATGAGGCTTTACCATAAGACACATTTATTTGCATTATTATATGCATATAAAATACATATATACTATGCAATATATATGTACATTTCATATTTACATAAATACACACATATTTTATATGTTATTATGCAATACCTATACATACTATTAAATATTTGGTAAAATATATATATTTATATATGTGTATATGGATATGTACATTTAATAATATATGTGTATGCATATATATTATTAAAATAATAAAATTATTTTATCATTATTGGTAAGTTTTATTTCTTTAATTTTATTTCTGCATAATAGAAAGAAAAAATATGAAGGTACATAGATTGAGAGGTTTGTTAGCCATTGTCTCTACCCTGTAGCCTAGTACCTTTAAAACATTCTTCAGTTACTTTAAAAACTAAAACTGTGGTAGAAGTGAATACTTTTTAATAAATATATAGTTCAGTCGTAATGGCACTATTTTTTTAGTTCTGGACCATTATTTTCTCCTTGAAGAAACAGAAAGTACCTCAGTTTTAGAATTTTGTTACTGGAACACAGTACAACTCAGTGGTGTACTTGTAAACATTTCAGACCACACGGGTTTAGGTGGAGTGCAGTGACTGCACTGTTGCCAACTTCCATGGTATAAATACAGCTCCAATGGGACAGCATGATTCAATTACCCCAGAACATGGGTCCCTCGCTTTCATAGTGCAGGTGACATTATCCGCAATATCAAAGTACTTGTTCTGGTAAGATATCCCCCTTTTGTGGATTTCTCTGTGACTATGAAAAAATATCTGCTAATGTAAAACTTCGTGCAAAACTTAGTTGTCTGTGTATGACGTAGCTATGTATTTCCTTATACTGTCTTGTTGAGGAAAAAAGTGTTGAAAATAATCTATTAACTCATATTTATTTAAACATAATCTAAAAAAGTTTTGAAAATAATCTATTAACTCATATTTATTTAAACAATCTAAAATCTTAAGAAGAAAAATAAAGTGGTAGTCTAAGGTAAAGAAATAGTTTTCATTTTTTTCTTGGATTGGTAGTGTGGCTCAAGTGGTAAGAGTGTTGGTTTAGCAAGTGTGAGGTCCCAGGTTCAAATCCTAGTGGCCTCCAAAAAGAAATAGTTGTTATTTCTTTATAAGTTTGTGACAAATTTTATGGAACTTTTAAATAGTGTTCTGAAAAATGGCTGTTAACTTTTTTTAACAAAGTAAGGAAAGGTAACTTCAAATATATTCTTAAATATATCAAGTGATTTGAAATATTTGTGTTACAGATAAATATGTCTTGTATTTACTTGGAGTGGCATCTTGATTAAAAAAATATAACTCATCTGATTTTGGATTTTCAGATTGAAAGTGAAAGTGGTTGAGCTTCTCCACTAGGATTAGCAAATGTGCACTGCTTTTCCATTAGGATTAGCTGTAACCCATCAACTGTGATACTAGAAAAAGCACCACTCTACTCTGAACCAGTCCAGACAATGAAGGCAGGAAGCTATTATCAGGCTGTCCACCCACGTCAAACCAGCATGATTACAAGAAGGCAAAGCCTATGCTGAATATTTAGCACAAAAATGGCTGCTTTACCTTGCAGTGAACTTATTATGACCTAACTTATTTCATTTAATAAAGTACTCCAGGTCTTTTTAATTTCCATTTCTCCTTGAGAAACAGAAACATTAAAACCGTGCTGTTTGTCTTTGCAAATTCAGAAACAAAGATGTTGTTTTGATTTAGGCCTCTTGGATTCAAAGTTCAGTATCTGCTTAAAATATTAGTCATGCAACTTAAAAAAGAAATACCAGGTCTGGCACATGGCTCACTCCTGTAATCCCAAAAATTAGAGAAGAGAATATTGAAAAGTTCATGGTTCAAGGCCAGCAAAAAGTTGGCCCATCTCACTCAATTATTCTGTGGTGCATGCTTATCATCCCAGCTGCCCGGAAGGCCATAGTTAGGAGGACTGCCATCTGAGGAGGCCCTGGGCAAAAACATGAGACCCTACCTAAAAACAACTAAAGCAAAAAAGGACTGGTGGAATGGTTTAAGTGATAGAGGACCCGCCTAGAAAGTGTAAGGCCCTGAGTTCAAATCCTAGTACCACCAAATGAAAAAAAAAAAGAAAAATCATTCTAGTGACATTACATATATGCACATAAATGCAAAAAGCATTGCATCACTTCATATGTCTTCATGTATGTATATTAACACATATATCAGTATATGTTTACATTAGCAAGTATTGTCCATGACTAATTTTTATTCAGCAAATATTTGCTTGGTAGTTAGAATTTTCAAAACATTGTGCAAGGAGCTGAAGGGAAAATCAATGTGAACAAAACAAAAACAGTATTTTATTTTGTAGTAGAGAAGACTAACACATACATAAGAAGTGAATTTGGAACATCAAGCAGTGGGGAAGAAAACAAAAGCAGAATTGACAATGACAAGATGAGGACCCAAGCTATAAGGAGCATATTCAAAATCCTAACTCAGATCAGATGTGGGTAAACCATTCCACTAGGTCTAGTGAGAGTAAACTCTAAAGCTGATACCTACATCCTTTTCAGGCAGACCATTCCCTTGGCTGTAGGTGCAGAGTAGTGTCATCAGTCATGTGACTACATAAAGGATAAAAGCATTGAAGGGAACTGTTTCATTACCTATCAATTCTTTTTTTTCATTTTTATTAGGATATATTCATTGTACAGGAGGGACTCATATGACAATTCCATATAGGCTTACATCCGTACATTGGTTAGATCTCCCCTACCATCTCCTATCAATTGATTTTTTTTTGTTTTATTCATTTATTCACATGTGCATATATTGTTTGGGCCATTTCTCCCTCCACCCCCGGCCCCCTCCAACTTCCCCCCAAGCCCTCTCATTTCTAGGCAACCCTGTTCTGCCCTTATCTCTAATTTTGTCGAAGAGAAAACATAAGCAATAATAAGAAAGACAAAGCTACACAAAGAGATTCCTAGCATTGCTTCCATGTACTAATGTGTTACATCCCAAGTTGATTCATCTCTAACTGACCTTTTCTCTAGTTCCTGATCCCCTTCTCATATTGACCTCCATCGCTTTAAGTTTTCTGTATTAGTTCCTCTGCAGCAGGGACATCTAATACTTTCATGTTTTGGGTTTCCTACTTATCCCCATATCTCTCTATGTGCTCTCCCCTTGTCATGTGACCCAAGTCCAACCACATTGCTGTATTTGCCCTAGATCTAAAGTCCACATATCAGGGAGAACATAGGATTTTTGGTCTTCTGAGCCTGGCTAATCTCATTCAGAATGATGTTCTCCAGTTCCATCCATTTACTTGAGAATGATAAGATTTCTTTCTTCTTCATGGCTAAGTAAAATGCCATTGTGTGTAAATACCACATTTTCTTAATCCATTCATCAGTAGTGGGGCATCTGGGCTGTTTCCATAACTTGGCTATTGTGAATAGTGCTGCAATAAACATGGGTGTGCAGGTGCTTCTGGAGTAACCTGTGCCACATTCCTTTGGGTATATTCCCAGGAGTGAAATTGTGGGATCACATGGCAGGTCTATGTTTAGACTTTTAAGAAGCCTACATATTTTTTTTCCAGAGTGGTTGCACAAGCTTGCATTCCCACCAGCAGGGTACAAGGGTTCCTTTTTCCCCACATCCTCACCAACACCTGTTGTTGGTGGTATTTTGATGATGGCTATTCTAACAGGGGTTGGTAGAATCTTAGTGTGGTTTTGATTTGCATTTCCTTTATGGCTAGAGATGGTGAGCACTTTTCATGTGTTTTTTTGCCATTTGATTTTCTTCTTTTGAGAAAGTTCTGTTTAGTTCAGTTGCCCATTTCTTTATTGGCTCATTAATTTTGGGAGAGTTTACTTTTTTGAGCTCCCTATATATTCTGGTTATCAGTCCTTTGATGTATAGCTGGCAAATATTTTCTCCCACTCTGTGTGTGATCTCTTCAGTTTAGGGACCATTTCTTTTGTTGTGCAGAAGCTTTTTAATTTTATGAAGTCCCATTTGTCCATCCTTTCTCTTAGTTGCTGAGCTGCTAGCGTTCTATTGAGGAAGGTCTTGACTATACCTATTACTTTCACAGTGTTTCCTACCCTTTCCTGTACCAACTTCAGAGTTTTGGGTCTGATATATAGGTCCTTGATTCATTTTGAGTTGATACTCATACATGGTGATAAACATGGACCTAGTTTCAGTTGTTTGCAGACAGATAACCACTTTTCCCATCAACATTTGTTGAAGAGGCTGTCTTTTCTCCATCACATATTGTTAGCGCCTTTATCAAAAATAAGGTGGACCTAAATGTGTGGATTCATATCTGGGTCCTCTATTCTGTTCCACTGGTCTTCATGTCTGATTTTGTGCCAGTACCATGCTGTTTTTATTGCTATTACTTTGTAATATAGTTTGAAGTTGGGTACTGTGATACCTCCAGCATTGCTCTTTTTGCTGAGTATTGTTTTGGCTCTTGTGTTTCCAAATGAATTTTAGGGTAGATTTTTCAATCTCTGTGATAAATGTTATCAGGATTTTGATGGGAATTGCATTAAACATGTAGATTGCTTTTGTAGTATAGCCATTTTTACTATATTGATTCCACCAATCTAGGAGCACAGGATATCTCTCCACCTTCTATAGTGTTCCTCAATCTTTTTCTGCAGGGGTTTGTAGTTCTCCTTATAGAGGTCATTTTGTATCATGCCACCTTGCTGTAGCTGTTTATGGTGTCTAGGAGTTTTTGGGTAGAGTTTTTTGGGTCTTTAAGGTATAGGATGATGTTATTTGCAAATAGGGACATTTTGACAGCTTCTTTACCTATTTCTATTCTTTTTATTTCTTCTTCTTGTCTAATTGCTCTGGCTAGGATTCCAGTACTATGTTGAATAGGAGTGGGGATAGTGGGCATCCTCATCTCATTCCTGATTTTAGAGGAAATGGTTACAGTTTTTCACCATTAAGTATGATGTTGGCTGTCGGTTTGTCATATATAGCCTTTACAATGTTGAGGAACTTTCCTTCTATTCCTAGTTTTTTTAGAGCTTTTATCATGAAATGGTGTTGGATCTTGTCAAGGCTTTTTCTGTGTCTATTGAGATGATCAAGTGGTTTTTGTCTGTGCTTCTATTAATGTGCTGTATTACATTTACAGATTTGCACATGGTAAACCACCCCTGCATCCCTGGGATGAAGCCAACTTGGTCATGGTGAATGATCTTTCTGATGTGTTGTTGTATTCAGTTTGCCATTATTTTATTGAGGATTTTTGCATAAGTGTTCATTAAGGGGATTGGCCTATAGTTCTCCTTTTTGGAGGTGTCTTTGTCTGGTTTTGGGATGAGTGTAATACTGGCTTCATAAAATGAGTTAGGAAGTTTTCCTTCCATTTCTATTTCATGGAACAGTTTGAGGAGAGTTGGTATTAATTCTTCTTTAAAAGTCTTATAGAATTGAGCAGAGAATCCATCAGGTCCTGGACTTTTCTTTTTTGGGAGACTATTGCTGCTTCAATTTCATTTTGTGTTATAGATCTATTCAGGTGATTAATGTCCTCTTGGTTCAATTTTTTGTGGTCACAAATATCTAGAAATGTGTCCATTTCTTAAAGATTTTCAAATTTATTAGAATATAAGCTCTCAAAATTGTCTCTGATGACTTCTTGGATTTCCATAGTGTTTGTTGTTATCTCCCCTTTTGCAGCTCTGATTTTACTGATTTCAGTTTTTTTCTCTTCTCATTTCAGTGAGATTTGCCAGGGGTCTGTCAATCTTATTTATTTTTTCAAAGAATCAAGTTTTTGTTTCACTGATTCTTTGTATGGTTTTTTTGTTTCTATTTCATTGATTTCTTCCCTTATTTTTATTATTTCTCTCCTTCTACTTATTTGGAGATTTACTTATTCTTGTTTTTCTAGGAGTTTGAGATGAAGCATTATGTTATTGATTTGAGATATTTGTGACCTTTTAATACATGCATTCATGGCTATAAACTTTCCTCTTAGGATTGCCTTTGCTCAGTAGGTTCCAATAGGTCATGTTTTCATTTTCATTAACTTCCAGGAAACTTTTAATTTCCTTCTTTATTTCATTAATGACCCATTGATCATTGAGCAATGTATTGTTCAGCTTCAAACTGTTTGCATGTTTTTTACTGTTGTGTTTGTTGTTGAGTTCTAGTTTTAATGCTTTGTGATCAGATAGAATGCATGGCATTATTTCTGTTTTCTTATATTTGCTGAGCCTTGCTTTGTGACTGAAGATATGATCAATTTTGGAGACAATTCCATGGGCTGATGAGAAGAATGTATATCGTGCAGCAGTTGGATGAAATATTCTGTAGACAAAAACTAGGTCCATTTGATGTATGGTGTGATTTAGATCTAAGATTTTTTTACTGAATTTTTGTTTGGATGACCTATCTATTGGTGATGGGGGTGTATTAAAGTTTCCCATTACCACTGTGTTTGAGTTTATATATGTTTTTAAGTCCTTCAGAGTATGTTTGATGAAACTGGTGCATTGACGTTGGGTGCATATAGGTTGACAATTGTTATTTCCTTTTGATCTATTTCCCCTTTTATTAGTATGGATTGTCCTTCTTTACCTTGTTTGATCAATGTAGGTTTGAAGTCTACTTTGTCCCAGATAAGTATTGCTAATCCTGTCTGTTCTCAGGGGCCATCAGTTTGGTAAATCTTCTTCCAGCCTTTGACCCTAGGCCAGTGCTTATTTCTGTTGATGAGATGGGTCTCCTGTAGGCAGCAGATTGTTAGATCTTCCTTTTTAATCCAGTTTGCCAAACAGTGTCTTTTGATGGGGTAGTTAAGTTTGTTAACATTCAGTGTTAGTACTGATAGGTATGTGGTGATTCCTGTCATTTAGTTGTCTTTGTTGTTTGAGGGTTTGATTGTATGCAGCTGAATCAATGTTACTCTACTTTCTTGACTTTTCTTCTCTTGTGGTTTGGTATTGCCTGTCCATTCATGTTTTTTTTTTTTTTTTGCTTTCATTTTCCATGTGCAGAATTCCTTGAAGAATGTTTTGTAGTGGTGGCTTAGTGGTCATATATTGTTTAGTTTCTGCCTATCATGGAAGACTTTTATTGCACCATGTATTTTGAATGATAGTTTGCTGGGTAGAGTACCCTAGAGTTGAAGTTATTTTCATTCAGTGCCTGGAATACCTCACTCCATGCTCTTCTTGCATTTAAGGTTTCAGTTAAGAAGTCTGCTGTGATTTTGATGGGTTTACCTTTTTACATTATTTGTTTTTTCTCTCTTACAGCCTTTAATATTCTTTCTCTGTGCTTGTTGTTTTAATGATAACATGTCATGCAATAGTTCTATTTTGGTCATGTCTGTCTGGTGTCCTGGAGGTTTCCTGTGTCTGAATGGGCATAATTTTCTCTAGATTTGGGAAATTTTCTGTTATTATTTTGTTGATTATATTACAAATTCCTTTTGCTTGCACCTCTTCTCCTTCTTCAATGCCTATGATTCTCAGTTTTGGTCTTTTGATGGAGTTGGTGATTTCTTGCATGATCCTTTCACAGGTTTTGAATTGTCTGACTAATTGTTCTTCAGCTTTTCCTTTAATTTCCATTTCATCTTCAAGTTCTGAGATTCTGTCTTCTGCTTGTTTTAGTCTGCTAGAGTGGTCTTCCATTGTGTTTTGTATTTCTGTTTCATTCTTTTTCTAAGGTTTTCTATTTCATGGGTCTCTTCCTCTTTAATATTGTCAATTTTCATCCTTAATTCACTTATCTCTCTATTTGTAGTGTTCTCTCTGTCAGTTTGGTTCATTTGGGGCTCCTCTGAGTTCACTTATTTGTTTTTGTGTCTTCTCATATTCTTTATTTTTATTGTCTTGGAATTTCTTGAGTGCCTCCTGTACATTTTGGTGGACCTTGTCTAGCAACATCTCCATGAAATTCTTAGTGATTTCTTGCAGGATTTCTTCTTTCAGAGTGTTCTTGTGGGCTTTCTTGGGTTCCTGGGATAGTCTATCTTTGTTTTGTTGGAGTCTAGAAGTGGGTATCTGTTTTCTTAATTTCCTTCTGAATCCTGTACTAATTTATTTTGGGGGGGGAGGGGGAGAATGGTTTCTATCCCTTTTTTGTCTTCCCAATGTTCCACTTGGTGCTGTTTCTGTCCCTGGTCTGTGTGTAATTCAGTATTAGCTAACTTACAATAGTAAAACTAATGAAACCAAGAAAGAAAGAGAAAAAAGAAAAAGAAAGAAAAAAAGTAGAGAACCAAAGAATCAAGTGGGAGAGATGCTGGACAAACAAACAGTGAACAAGACAAACACTTTGGGAGAAAGAAGAAAAAGAAAAATTCCAGGCTCAGGAACAATAGAATTTCAGTCTTAGTGGTTCTGTTGTTACTCTTTCAGCATCCACTCCTGGTGTTGCTATTTAAGCGG
The DNA here is from genome assembly GCF_047511655.1 of Castor canadensis. Taxonomy (NCBI): domain Eukaryota; kingdom Metazoa; phylum Chordata; class Mammalia; order Rodentia; family Castoridae; genus Castor; species Castor canadensis. The sequence continues at coordinate 113,175,298 of NC_133393.1, read as the reverse complement.
TAGCTCTGTCATAGTCTTGCCGGATGGCTGGGACAGATGAGTTTTGTGGACCACTATCTGCCCTATTTCATGCAGTGGTTCATCACTTGCCTACTGTCAGCCTATCTGCCTTTCTAGGCTTTGTTTATTGAAAGTTTATGTGGAGTTCAGCTCCTTGCCCTTCCCTCCTTCTCTGGTGCAGCAGCTTGTTGACTATCTACTTTTCCAGGTTTTGTTTACTGAAAGTTCTCCCAGAGATCACCTCCTTGCCTGTCCCCCCTTCTCCTGTGTGCTGAGTGCACCCTGCTGCCTCTGCTGCATGTCATTTTCAGTTCCTTGTTTATTATCCAGTGTTTTTGGTTTTTTGTTTTTTTTTTGTGGGGTGGCAGTCAGTCTATCCAGGGGGCTATGCTGGTTTATCCCAGGGATAGCTGTGGGAATACCATGTGCCACTCATTTGCTCATCTGTTAGTCTGTGTCTCCCAAGCAGATTTGGAGACAGAGTCTGGAGGTGCAGGAGCCCTCCTGTTTTCTCAGTGTAATGTGGCATGGAGAAGTTTTGTACTGGCTGGGGGTTCAGAGTGTCAGAGTTTTGCTTCTTCTTGGTGGAATTTTTTTCTGCGAAATGTGGTTCCATCTTCTGAGCAAAATTTTTGATTTACAGAGCTCATGCTGTCTGCTTCCCCCCTCTAGTCACCATCTTGGATCTCTCCTATCAATTCTTAAAATGCACACAATATTTAATATAACAAATTTATAATTAAACCTTGCTTCCCACCTTCTCAACTGGGAAAAAACTGGTATTTGTCCTCCTGAAAATACTCAAAAGGACATTATTACAATAGGATAAAGTTAGAAACCACCTACCTAACTTTCCAGAGAGAAAAACTGATCTGTGACAAATGTTACAACCATATAATTGAATAGCAGGCAAAGATAATGATGATTTTGTTTAAAATACACTCATTTACAGAAAACATTCACAATACTTTATCATTATAGAACAATGTCTGACACAGAATTAGCACTCAATACAAGAACACTTTGCCTTCTAAACAAAACTTAGAGATAGATGTATTTACAAAAGAATTTGTTTAAACTTGAACCAAAGTACTACCCATGGAATTTTTCATTGTTGATATATATTATATCATCTGTGGCTAGTGTCTCTTACACAATATTTCACAATGTATATATATTTTCAGTACTCAAAAGGATTCTATAAAGAGGAGGATTGCTCAAGATTTCAAAATCAAACCAAGTTGTGCATAGCATATGTTCGCCAAATCATGTTTATTTACCCCAAGCCCCTAACACAGTTATGTGTGTGAGGGATATGACAACACTTTCTAAATTCAGACCAGATTTCCACTGTGATGCCTTGATTATTTAGAGCTCAGCATTGTAAGGAGAAAAAAGCCTTACGTAAGCAGTATGTCACATCTCTTTTTTAGATTTTTAAAATTTTCAGGCACTAAATAAACTGTAATTGAAGTTTTGACTACGTCTCAATTCTAAAACAAACAAACAAAAATCTCTCTTGAGAGTTTTTCCTTCAATTCTGGACTTTGAGCTGCTCTCCAAAGCTTTTCTTTCTTCTTGGATACTTCTATAAGCACCTAAGTCTTGGAGTATCTTCAGTGAATGGGGGAATATAAGTCAGTAATAGTCACATAATGAATAAGTACATTATTATATACTGTCTCAGATGATATTTAATATCAGTTGCTTGATATCTGAAAAATATACCAAGTGTTTTCTTTTTGTTGTTGTTGATACACATTTCTATAGCCCTAGAACATCCATTTAGGTAAACTTGCTTTTCTGTACAAATAGTGCTTTGGTTCTTTGATTACTTTCCTTGAGTGCCATCAATTCCTTATTACATGTGAACATTTATCCCACATAGGTATAAAATAGTCAAAAACATGTGATGGTGTTGATGAGTTAATTTGTCACCTCATAGTTGTTTAGGCATTTCTAAATCTTATCCAAACACACTTTATTTAGAGATGTAGTTGACCTATGAGTTCCTATACCAGAAAAGCCCTAAAATGCAGATGCAGCACTAAATAATTGATGGCTGCATTTATATTTTTTCCCTTTATTATTTTGAGTTTTATCTAGACACTTTATGACATTGAGCCCTGAAGTTGGATATCTCTCATCTAACATCAAAGCAAGGCATTGATTATTCTTCTGAAGCTTTCTAAAATGGTATATACAGTAAATTATTTTAGTAGCTCTTGAACATGGCTGGCCATTTTTCTTTGCTTCTGTATCTCTCCTTAAACACAGTGATCTTCATTTTATATAAGGTAGAAATGATAAGATTCAAAGATGGCTCTTTGTACCTAATAGAAACAGAGTAAGGGATGTGTGAGAGATAGCCCAGAGTTAGAAGTTTCCTTCCAAACTGATAAAACCTATTCTAGTTACTTATATTTAATCTAATTCTTTTGCACAATTTCCCCTCTGGGTAGGTATCTCTAATAATGCATTTAAAACAGGATAAAAACTTTATCAAATAATTGCTACTAATTGGAATATCCTTGGTATTTATAGTTTTCCAATTCTCCCCTACAATAATTTCTTCATTTCTAGTTAGTTGTTTAGGTGACCCCATTAGCAGCATAGCTGAGAATTCACAGTTAGGAGTCTTGTTCAGCCAAATTAATTAAGTGCCATTTTTCTTCTGGGAGGAAATTAGCTGTTTAGATAAATATATTAATTGAGTGTTTGTTTTTGTTTATTGTAATCATATTCAGGATTCCTTGGTGCAATTATACCTTATTCCAAAAATCCCCTCTCTTTTAAATAGTTCAGATATTTCAATCACTTTTGGAAAACACCTAGAGTTTTATCATCCACAGAATGTAATTTATGATACATGTTTCCAATTTATATCATTCCTTTCTTTGAAGCAATTTCAGGAGAGTACAGTAATCAAAGTGATTCTGTATGTACATTCATTCAAAGAACTTGGTTCAGTTTCTATTCCTTGTTACTGAGAGGAGTCTACAATGTTAGCCTCAACATGAGGCATATCACAAACACTCCACAAAAAGGTAATACAGGGTTTATATGGCATTACTCTCGCCCATGATACAAATAAACTACAAATGTAATGAAATAGTGTTAGAAGAGCATTCAGAAGGGAAACATATTTCACAGGAGCACTGTTAACATTATAAATGTGGGCAGATATGTAAGTGGGCAAGTGTGGTGACTACATGTAAAATGCATTAAAGGGTGAACATATTGAAGAAATCTAATTTGGCCAAAATGCCTGTTGTAGACAGCTAAGTGTATGCAATAACCTACAGATGAAGACTGCATTTGAATTCAGACATTAGAAAAACTTTGGTCCCTAGCTGAAAAGTTAGACTTTTAGCAGGCAATGGGCATATTATGTATCTGTGCTCAGATTTGTGATTTGGAAGACAATTAAATTGCATTTTAATTTGTTTTTGCCAACACCAATGAGTACTTTCCTGAAAGATGGTCATATTTGTTTCACCTACCATTCTTTGTTCTTTACATCATTTAAATACTCAAAAAATTATTAGGAGTTGCTGATATATTAGTAATATGGAACCAGTCACCTATTCACTATATACTGAAAATATAGTGATATATTCATATCTATGACACACACAGGTGACTCAGACATGACTCTGGACTATTATTCCTATTCCATAAGATAGCATAAAAAGTAAATAAATAACTACAGAGTGAATTTTAAGAGAAGTAGGGTATCATGGAAATATTCATGAAAAGATGGCCTAAGAAGTTAGACTCAAATTAGTTATATCTTTATAAAAATTATTTTACGATTTATCTTAGGGATACACACACATGTATTTACTTGGGGTATTCTAGGTTGATATGCTACCCCAAGGCACCTGCTAAAAGACTTCACAAGATCCCTTTTGGTCTTTAGAAAGTGAATCCCATTGGATTATCTCACTGTGTTTCAATTGCATTTGAATTACCTGCTTGAATGCAGGTTATGATAGGTGATGAGAGGAGTTACTTCCAATTATAATAAATTCGTTTAGCACCTTATCAGATCATATTTTTCCATACAAGCAATTTGATACAAGAAGAAATTGGAATTTTGATATCATTAAGATTCCAAATCATAATGTAGATCACTGAGTCAGAATCAGAAAGATGACACAGTAAGTGAGTCTGAAGGACTAGGGAGATGCATGACAATGGTAGAGTGAGAGAACAAAAGTGGGAAACTGGAGAAACAATCATGAAAAACAAAAGAAAGAGGGTGGATCAGGTCCTGCCTGGTGGAGAGAGGGGTTGTTTCAGTGGGAGAAGGGAGGAGGTGAGGAAAGGTCATGGAACAGTGAACATAGTGCAAATACTGTGTACACATGTATGTAAATGGAAAATGATGCCTGTTGAAACTGTTCCAGGAATGGGGGAAGGGGGTAATAAAGGAGAATGGTGGAGGGGTGAATTCAAGCAAGATTTTTTTGATATATTGTGGGAACTTATGTAAATGACACAATGTACCCCCTCCCAACACAATAATAATAATAATAATAATAATAATAATAATAATAGCAATAATAAAAACCAAGAGGTTCTGAGGATTAAACTAGGCATCTCACTGTTTGACATGCCACTGCAGACACTCAGGACTTACATCCACAGGATATGCACTAATTTAATTGCTTATTGCCAGCAGCTGTTCTGACTGGTCAGGGTCTCTGTGGTAGCTATTACTAAATAATCTGCTTCCAGTTCAAACTCATGGAGTACCTGTACTTCTCTTGGTACCTTACATTAAATATTCCAATTCTATTCCAAACATATTGAAATTAAATTCTTAGTGCAAAAAGAAAAATTTTAAAACATTATTGTCATGAATGATTTTTTCCTTGAAATTTCCATTTGATTTGAGAAAATTATATAGTAAAGCTCACTACAGTAACTGGCTTTAGTTTCTTAGTCCATTTGATCATTTCTTTCTGGAGTCTGGCTCATTTCCCTGTTTCACAGTTCATTGAACCCCTTTGTGGTCTTCAATAACCCATCCATCTTATTTTCAGCTGAATTTGCGAATTTCACACATTTAGAGTAGAAGATAGGGATAAGTGGAATCTGGAAACAGAGGTCTCACCTTTGATATGCGTGTGACATCTAAAAGCAGATTTGACAAAAATGAATGAGACAGCTTGGGAAGTGATAGATATGATGAATATAGCATCTTCTGTGACCTTGAAAAGAAAATATTCATAGTTTTATATTGAGCCCCAATAATATTCACATGTATTTTCAAAATAATATATCCTTAATAAACTAATTCATATCATTTAATATACATTTGGTTTCATGAGTTTGTTTGTTACTTCTGCTCCCTCTTGTCTTTCTATGAACTTCTATCTCTATTTTAAATATATTTTTCTCCTTCATCTCTTTGATTTATATAATTTCTGATTGCATCTCTTTGGTTTAGATTTTATACTTAGCACTTACTTGAAGCTTTTAATCTTTAAAGCACCTTGAGAACATTACCTAATTAATCCTCCCCACATTCTTATAAGTAAAGTCATTATTAGAACTTCTACATTTTGCATGTGGGAGAAAATAAGACAGAGGTTAAATGACTTACCAAAAATCACAGATAGTCACAACATGCTCTGAGACCCTTATGCTTAATCCCCTCAATCACAAGGCTCCCGTCTCTCTCTTTTGGGGTCTTTCTTCTTGCATTCACTAGTACAATTTATTTGTCTTGATATTGTAAGATGTATTTCTTCATCATGAATTTTCTCCTCTTCATAATAGTTTTTTATAGTTAACTGTTTCTATTTTCTCAATACCAGTTTCTTGGTTACTTTACTTTTGTGTTTATTTTTAATTTTATAATCCTTTTATAATATAGTCTATGTTTTAGCCATCCATATTATTAATTTTTTAAATTTTAGACTTCCATATTTAAAAAATGTTTTCAGGTTGAATACTTACTTTTCAGTTTGTTCTATACTAATTGGTCTAACAAATTAATACCCTAATCTATGCTATCTTTTTTATATATTAGAAAAATAGAACATATATTTCACTGGACTGATGAAATAGAGAACACATGCAAAATGCCTAGCATAGCACTTGAAAATGGTTGTTTAAGCCCTTCCTTTTTAAAAATCTCCATTATTTTTTTAAATTAAGATGTAACTTTGCATCTGGGCACCAATGACTCACACTTGTAATCCTAGCTACTCAGGAGGTAGAGATGATGAGGATCACTGTTAGAAGCCAGGCAAATAGTTCTACAAAACCCTATCTCGAATAACCTTTCACAAAAAAAAGGGTTGATGGAGTGGCTCAAGGTGAAGGCTCTGAGTTCAAACCCCAGTATCGAAAAAAAAAATGTAAGTTTGCATACATTTAAAGGCTAAGACCTCAAATGTTCACTTTTATGACTTGCTAAATGTAACCATTATCTGCCTGTGGATATAGGACATTCTATCACCCATGGATTTTTCTCAGCAAGGTGAATAGCACCCCTAAGGCATCACCCTTTTGATTATCTTGGTTATTCACAAATTTCATAAAAATGGAATGATTTGGTATTATTTTTCTTCTATTTTCTTCCACTCAGCATGTATTTTGTGATCTACTGAATGTCATTGTATATTGTATCAATAGTTTTGCCCTTTTGTGTTTCTAATTCTCCTATGGATGGACTTTGAAGTTATTTCCAATCTGGATTATTTCCAATTTGAAGATAATTTCAGTAAAGATTCCATGTAAATTATTATAAAGTCCTGTTTTGAACAAATACTTGTATTTGTCTTGTGAAAAATACCTAGAAATGGAATGCAGATTCATAAGATAGTGTTTATTTAAGATGGTGAGACACTGCCAATCAGTTTTCCATGGTGGTTGCTCCATTTTATACCACCCCCAGGAATGGATGTAAGTCTCCTATTTCACGTTCTTGCCAAGTCTTTATAATGACAGTATTTTAAACTTGAGTCATCCCATTGGTTATCCAGTGACACTTCCTTATGGAACTGTTTTTGCATCTTTCTGATGACTAACAAGGTTGAGCAACAATTGACCCAATTATTTTTCTAGAAGAGCACTACTGTTTCATTTCTTAGCAACACTTTCATTGCTTAGTAGATTTTTTCTTCACATTTTCAGAAGACAGCAAATATTCATCTACTATCTCATCTAATTTCATAATGTGAACCTTATGGAAATTATCATATTAGAACTTGTTCTGTCAAAAGCAGGAGAAATATATGGCCAGCCCTTCTAATTTAACTTTCAGTATTCCCAAAATAAAATTACAGAGAATGATCTATTGCCTGGTTTTTGATAGAAAAATCATGAGATTTTCTTCTGAAGACAGAAACATCTTTATATTTCCTAGAATTTGATAGAAGTTTTTGGTGAAAATGGAAACTAAAGCTAGAAAAGTTGTAACAAAGTAGCAGTTTTCTTGAAAATTATGGAGGAGGAGAGAGGGCATGGTATACCAAAATAAGGGAATAATACTTTTATGTTTACTAAAAGTAGATGAATTAAGCAATTTTAGAGCAACTACTTAGAGAATCAAAATTTAGATCTTATTGGAATATGATGCATTTGAAAACAGGTGTTGGAGAGGAAGTGAGCAAGGAAAGTCAGAAACCATGCTACTAGGATTCAAAGTTCTCCTGAGAAGAAATCATTTACTTCCTCTTATCTTAACTGGCAAATTGTTTCTGTGAACAGAAGATACTTAAAGAGCTATGATAATTCTAGCTATGACTTCAAACCAAAACACACTGCAGGTGCTTTTCTGCACCTCAAACTTCCTTAACCACTTTTCATGTATCAACCACTCACTTTAGAAAGAACTGAAAGATTAGTATTTTAAAAACATATTAAAAGTATATATACCATACATGAAAGGTCTGCACATGGTGTATAACCTGATTGCATTCAAGCTTTTCAGTTTGATGGAGCATACTTGACCAACATGCCTTTAGTAATTATAGTTAGACTTTCATAATTGCTAATAAAAAGAAATTGTATTAACTGATTTTCTAATACTTTTTGAGTAACTATAATATTCAAAATTAAGTTGAAAATGGAAACTAAGTAGATATAATTCATGCCTACCTCATGTCCAGCTGCTTTGTTGTCCTGACTTCAGAGCAGTTGTTTTGTTTTATTTTGTTTGTTTCTGTATATGTGTGTGTGATTGTGTGTGATTCATAACAATAATTGCAACCAGAACAAAAATTTAAAAATTGCAACCATAAAAAGAAATGGTATCCAGCAACTGTGACCCAGCTATTTGGGAGGCAGACATGAGGAGGATCATGATTGAAAAACCAGTCAGAGCAAGAAAAATAGTGTAACTTCATCCCAACCTACAATATGGGCATGATGGTGCATGTCTGTGATCTCAGCTATGTGAAAGATAAAAGTAAGAGGATCCCTGCCCCAGACTACCTGGGAAAAAGCATGAGACACTATTTGAAAAATAACTACAGCAAAAGGGATTGGCGGCATCATTTAAGTGGTAGATTGCTTGCCCAGCAATTTCAAGGCCCTGAGTTCAAAACTCCAGTACTACACAAAAAGGTAAATTCTGTTGTTACTTAATATCCCAATGTTAGTTTAATTTTTAATAGTACCTTGTCTTAGTTCCAGTTCTCTAAAAGCAAACCATGAGATAGAGATAAATTTGTAAGTGACTTATTAACCTAGAAGGTAACACACACACACAGGAAATTAAAGTGAATCAACTCCCTGTATAGCTATCCTTATCTCAACAAGCAAAAACCCTTGTTCCTTCCTATTATGGCTTATACTCGCTCTACAACAAAATTAGAAATAAGGGCAAAATAGATTCTGCTGGGTATTGAGGTGGTCGGGGGGGAGAGGGGGGGCGGAGTGGGTGGTAAGGGAGGGGGTGGGGGCAGGGGGGAGAAATGAACCAAGCCTTGTATGCACATATGAATAATAAAATAAAAAAATAAAGAAAGAAAATAAAGAACTAAATAAATCAGAAAAAAAAAAAAAAAAGGAAATGCTTTCAGGAGAAACCAATAAGGGAAAGGGAGAAGGAAGGCAGAAAAGGAGAAGCCAAGCAAGGGTGTGATTGTGGCTAATTCCATTTCCTGTCCTCAGGAGACCTGGATGATACAACATATCACATTTTGACCACCCCTGACTCAATGGAGTTTACCTTTCATACACCTATTAATCCAGGTTAATCACTGACTGTGAACTGCGTCAAGGAATATAAACTCTCAGCTACTGCTGCCATGGAATCTCAAGGGTAGTTTTTTGTTCTATCAATGTTCCTCAAGTAAGAGCACCAGAGAACAGAAAAGTGAAAAACAAATGCTGATGACCATTGCTGGACATCCAACCTGTGAGATTATTCCTGTCCCTAGCTATTAACATAGCTTTTATATCTTTTAGTCATTTATGTTGATCACAAGAAAAAAAATATGGAAACAAATTGTGTGGGGGTAAGTAAAATGTCCAACCATCAAGTCTCAGCAATAGATAACTAAGGGTAAGCAAATCTGAAAAAGTATATTGCTTGGCTTTGAGATTAGCAGGTAAAAAAAGAATGAGTATTTTAGTCTAGAGGTTAAAGCTCTTGGTCTTCCAAAAGAAATACCCATTGATCTTGTGAGTTCTGCAGAAAAATAAACCACAATTCTTTTCAAAACCATTGGAAGCAAAATACAAAGAAGTTGAAAACAGATACAGAGAACTATAAAGAGAATCCAAGGAGATCTAGGCAGGACACTAACCATGTTCAATATAACCCCCATTTTAGAAAGAAGCAGACTAAGCAGTTCCATAAGTGTCCTGGTGTGTTGGGGAAGCTCTGGTAAAATCTACTAAAGGGAAGCTCCTTTGTTCAAACCTAACTTTTCAGAGAAGGGAAGAATAACCTCAACTTTTTTATTATTTATCTGTGCCTACTGGAAGGAAAACAGAAAAAAGATAGAATGATAATAATTATAACACTAATTATGTCAGTAATAGAAACTTTAAGGAACTTCAGAGAACATGAGCACATTACATTCAGTGAAGCAGAAGATAATGGCACAGAAAAAATAAATATTGCATGACCTCATTCATAGGCAGAATCTAAAAAATAGATCTGATAGGTGTAGAGAAGAGAATGGTGATTAGCAGAGGCCAAAGAGGTAGGGGAAAGAGGGCTGTTTGTGAGGGGATACTTAATTACAATTGGATTCGAGGATTAAGTTTGTGAAATCTATTGTACAACATGGTGACTTCAGCTAAGAACAACATATTGTGTTCTTTAAAAATGCAGAGTGGATGATAAGTGTTTTTACATAGAAATAGTAACGGAGGAATGCACTTGTTAATTAACTATATTATATATACTTAAAACATATGTTGTACATGAATAAATTTTATCTGTCACTTTAAAAATATTCTCAAAGTTCAAGATTGAAATAAAGAAATTTGAACAAAAGAGAAAATGCTGAAATAAAGTAGTCAGTTCCAACTGAACTTACCTATAAATTGAATAGGGTCTCAAGGAAAATATTAAAATAATATTTTAACTCTACAAAAAACCACCAAATTATTTTAGAAATTAAGCATTAAATCAGCCCCAGCCATCATAAAAACTGAAGTAGGGGAGAAAACTTGCCAGATATTAATTAGTACTTAACTTAGTCTACATAATCTTTAATCTGAAGAAGATCTAGAAAGATAATAAATGAATCAAACAGAATAAGGTCTGCAGAGAGATTCAAATAGGAGTGAATTTAAATTATAACAGGGGGAGCTCAATGTAGAATGAAAAGATAGTTAACAAATGGAATGGGAAGACTTATTAAATGTTTGGGCAAAAAATCTTTATTAACTTTGCTATCCAATCAATGTAAATTCAAAATATATTAAATACTAAAACCCAAATTGTAGTGACACAGAAGAACATCATGCCAGAAAGTATATTGGATATCACAGAATAGTTGATAGATGGTGTACCAAGTGTTAGATAAGTGTAAGCAAATGTAGATACAGGAGCAGAAGGTCAAAAAATGAGAGTAATGAGGGAAAATGTGACTCACGCATGACTTGATCACTTAGTAAATAATTTCATTATAGTGGAGTCTTATCTAAGTATTGTTCATTATTTTGTTTTGTAAACTAGTCAATTTTTTGTTCACCATTTAGGCAGGAAAACTTTTTTCCTTTACCAATCATTTAAATGTATCACTTAATTTCCTCTATATCATTATTCACAACTACAAAACTTGGAAATCACTATGCTTTGCTACTGTCCAATTAGTTGTGTTACAAAAGCACTGATATGATTACTATGAGAAAAAAGAGGAATTCAGCCATCCCAATCATTTAACTACAAATTTGTAAGACTTTGAGATTTTTTTTTCCACTCAGCTTTTGGAGAGTGGTAAAAAATCTGACATAGTTCATAAAAAACAACGATTTTCTCAGGGCCTGGTAGTCCTCTTGAAACTCCAGAGAACTGATAAGGGCTGAGTTTGCCAGGAAGGGAGTTTAAGTATCTCTACACCTGTGTTTATGCCACCCTTTTCCTACATGTCTACATGCCTTCTCCTGTTTCTCCTTCATTTGCTCTTCTTTTCAAAGTACTAAAAGCACAACCATAAATATATTTCTCCTTTCCTAATAGTCCTCAAAGATTTTTCACTGAATATTTGCATTGAATTTAGAGATTAAGAATGAAGAGATTCATAGACATGAATTCTAATTACCATCCACTTTCCTTCTTTTGCTCTGCTATAATTTCTGACTTCAATGCCATCACTGGAGATGTTGCATTATCATGGAAGTCATTTTGAAATGAGAGTTAAATAATCAATAACCTGTAACATACAAGTTATGATTCTTTGTTTTGTAAGGTAAAGAAACTGGACTTAAAAAAATTATCAGACAAGAAATCCGATGTGATATTCATGGTCCTCATTTCTTCAGCCACAACCGCAATGGAGTCCATGTGAACTCTTTTTGTTTTCCATTTTTCACAGAGGTTCTTATATACATTTATTTATCTTTGGTCTCATTGTCTGCCTCCATATGATCAAGGACAGTGAAAAGCCACTGAGTTTCTCATGATTCTAGCAAAATTAACTCTTTCATCTGGGCCTGCTGAGATCCTGAGTACCCACAGTTCTAGTTCAGCTAGGGCAAATAGTTTGTGAGACCCCATCTCCAAAATAATCAGAGCAAAAAAATGGACTAGGGGTCTTACTTAAGTGGTAGAATTCCTGCTTTGCAACCATAAAGCCCTGAGTTCATACCCCAGTCCCACCAAAAGAAATTAATAAATAAAATAAAATAAAATTTGTTAAGACCAATATATTATTGCTCAGGAAATACTCTGATTTACTCTAATCCAATTTCTAGCCCTTCCTGAAATGTCATGGCAAGGAGTTCAAATACTCTAAATTGTTGGCCTGGATCACTATGCATCTTTGTGCTGAAAATAGGTTTATCATGAGTGACATCCCACTGATGAAGAGTTGGTAGTGCTCTGATTGCTTTATTCCCGTCACATTCATCCTTTCCATGAATACCATATATGATCTTCTAAATGGCATTAAGGAGGTAGATGTCAAAGAGGTAAAATTGAAGCTAATACATAGCACTAAGAAAAAAAGATGCTGCTAGTAAAGTTATGCAACACTTACTGCTTATATTTTATTTTATACAATATTTGTTGAAAGAGATTCTTTAGATCTAATAAAAGTATGCTCTTGTTCACTTAAAGGGTCAAATACATGTGTTAAAGTGCCATTAAAATATTCACATTCAGTGCCCAAGTCTTCTAAACCTCTTCAACTCAGAGTCTGCGTATGAGTCTCTGTCATTGAGTGAGAGATTTGCTATTTCAATATTTCTTTAAAGAATATTCATCTTTGTAGCTGGAATTTTTTTGAAACTGGTAACACCCTGTCTGTAAGTTTTGATGCAAGGTATAGACAGGACAAGTGCTTCATAACTGTCACTGGGATTATAGCACTTTAAAGATAGATCCCAAATTCACAAGTGTCACACTATGGTAAAATTTGCATGTTAAAATCCATGAAACATATTATACCTATTATATATGTGCAATATAAGTGATTGGAATTTGGGTTTCTTGATATGTTTAGTTTCACTTAAAGATTATAAATATAAATTTATCAAATAATATATGAATACATTATACATACACATATATATATATAATGCAACATATACACACATATGATGTAACCTGTTCATTTGCTTCACCTAATTTATTTTCCCAAGTGGTTTCTCTAGCAGCTAAGTTTTTCAGAAATCTGATTCTAACAGTTTGGGTAGAGTCCTTACATAGTAGACATTTTTGAACTGACACAACCTAAACTCAAGTGAAATAAAAACCAGACATAAATATCACCCTTCAGAAATATTTGCCTACTGTAATAAATATGATTACATCATTTGCAATTTAGATTCTGAAGAATCAGTTTATACTCTAGTAACATAAAATTGCAACCCCCAAATATGTCCCCATACTAATCCCTGGAACATATTCCACGAAACTGTGTGCTATATAACAAGTACATAGTAGAGGTGAAAAGGTTTCAGGTAGAAAAAAGGGTGTTAATCAGCTGAACTTGAGCCAGGGAGATTATCTTGGATTTTGGTGGTGAACCTAATGTAATTACAAGTATCTTTAAAAATAAAAGAGGGAGATGGTAGAGTCAGTGTCACTGCCAGATAAAATGGAAAAAGTACTTGTCACTGCTGGCTTTGAAAATGGAAAAAGACCATGAGCCAAGGAATGTGAATGATGTCTAGAGGATGGAAAATACTAAGGACACAGATTCTTCCCTTCAGCCTCCAGATACAATGCAACCCACAGACATCTGGATTCTATTCCATTGAAGCCTGATTGAATTTCTCATCTGCTGAACAGAAAATAAATAAATGTATGGTGCTTATGATTTCTTAACTCTACCAATTTTCACAAAGAGTAATATTGTTGATTAGTAGACATCTCTGATTTGAGTTTCACAAAACACCGTTTTTCTACATTTTCATTTTTCTGGAGAAATAGTCCAATGTAACAAGACCTGATTCTTCTAACACTGAATACTGAAAAATGTTCCTGTCTTGATCTCAGGCTAGCTGGCTTCATTATGATGATTGAAAGGGAGGGAAACCTTCAAATCTTCCTGAGAGTGCCCTTGATTGGATAAATCACAGGCTGGTTAATCTGTCAGGCTACCTTTACAGAGAATCAAGGATCTTATTAACAAGAATCTATTCAGGAAGAACCATTGCCAGTAATCAAATACCAAGACACTTTCTGACAGTTGTAATTAATAATACAGATTTGTTTATTGGCCCGTAAAATTTTCAGAGTATATGTTTTCTATTGCAAAGTCATCTTTTAAATGAACAAACACAAAAACAGCCTATCAAAGACAGAGAGTCATCAAACATCATACAATATATAATGATTTGTGGGGAGAGGATTTCCACTACTTTGTACAATACATTTGGCTTCTGTCTTCTTTCTTATTAAATAAAAAGGGAGACACAGAGTTAGAAGCAAAGAAATGTTGCATTCATCTTGAAAACATTTGATGTCATATCTTGTCAAAGATGCTAAATAATAGAAATGTTTAATTCAATGTAAGAAAGCAATTGTCTCATTAGAAATTACCATCTACTTCTTCTCTCATTAGCAGTTTTATCTCATCACAATCATATGTGCCTTCAGACTCAAAGATGATATGAGACTAGCCATCATTAGCCCATATACTTAAAGTGTTCACTGACCAATTACAACAGTAAATAGCAATATAAATCCCAAAACAGGGCAAGAGTTGGGGGCTTCAGGAGTGAGTCCAGGGAATGAATCTGTAGACATGTGTGCCTCCTAGCAACCGTTTCCATAGTTATCCAAAACACAACACTGCCTCCCCACCTTCTTTCCCTGCCCTGTTTCCCCTCTCATTAAGACTAATTTTACTCAACAGCAAAGACTAATAAAGCAGAACCTTTTCATGAACTCTGAATTTCTGTGAATGCCTTTGGCATTTTCTCTGTATAGCCAGTTTTTATAACAATTGTATGAAGTCATAGGGAGCAATGTTAGAGTGGCTAAAAAGGTAATTATTTCTTTTTTATACTATTATAGTGGGTTAATTAAGGAAAATGTAGAGCTATAATTTTCATGGATTTACTATAGAATCTTCTGGAAGGTCACTTTGTTTTATCTTATCTAAGAAATTCATTGCATATATCATAAGCTATTATAGCACAGGTAATAAGAGCTGTCTAGAAGAAATTGTTTCATTAATAGGCTTTTTAAATGGCAAAAAAAAATAGAAAACTTGGGAGGGTGAAAGAATTTATAGTTATAGAAAAACTAGGCACAAATGTAATGTACGAATGCTATATAATAGCTCATATTCTTACATATATATGGATATATGTGTACCTATCTATAAATGCACAGGGGATAAGTTTATGGATAGTACTGAACCCTATGCATTTTTAAATTTTTATATTAGTTTTGGTTTATCATTCATTAATAATACAAGAAGATTTCATTGTGCATGCATACAGTATACTTGGAACAAGTTCATTGCCTTCATTATGTTCTCATCAATTCTCTCTTCTCTTTTTCAAACAATATTTGGTGGGTTTCATTATGCTGTCTTCATATACATATATGTAGCATATTTCCATTTTATAGATATACATCTGTGACAAGTATTTAAGTAATAAATTAAGCACAGTGAGAGATTATCAACAGTAACTAATAATAAAGTAGAATGAGTTGAAAATAATATAATAATAAAGTAGAATGTAATGAAATTGCCAGCATCCTATTTTTGCATTTTGGAGCCATTATTAAGTAAAATAAGGGTTGCTTAAACATAGAAGTGCTGTGATACCTACACCTCAGTGTCAATCCAGTAATTGACATAGCTGCTGACTAATGGGTGTGACGGGGGCAGTGGTAGCATACACGCTGTGAATGAACTAGAACAGAGGATGCTTTTAGTCACATTTGGAATGCAGCACGGTGAGACAAGACTTCATCGTAATACTCAAAATTGTACACAGTTTACAAGTTATGAGTCATTTGTTTATGGAAATTCCCTTTTAATAGTTTCAGGTGATTTCAGGTAATTAAAACTGCAGAAAGCAAAACCACAAAGGAGACTACTCATACACATGTACCAAGTAGATAGATATGTGTTTGGACATTGTGTAATTGTTAAAGTCAAAGTTAAACTAGAACTATTAGTAGATATAGTAAAGGGTTTTTTTTTTGTCACCTCTCCAAATAGAGCGCTTGTACATGCCTATCACTCAATAAATATGTAGTAATTGACAAAATTTTCATCCTGTATAATTTCAGATTAGTGTCCTATTCTTTACTTTCTATTTAAAAAAATCACCAACAACAGGAGTTGGCGAGGATGCGGGGAAAAAGGAACCCTCTTACACTGTTGGTGGGAATGTAGACTAGTACAACCACTCTGGAAAAAAATTTGGAGGCTACTTAAAAAGCTGGACATCGATCTACCATTTGATCCAGCAATACCACTCTTGGGGATATACCCAAAAGACTGTTACTCCAGAGGCACCTGCACATCCATGTTTATTGCGGCACTATTCACAATAGCCAAGTTATGGAAACAGCCAAGATGCCCCAGCACTGACGAATGGATTAAGAAAATGTGGTATCTATACACAATGGAATTTTATGCAGCCATGAAGAAGAACGAAATGTTATCATTCGCTGGTAAATGGATGGAATTGGAGAACATCATTCTGAGTGAGGTTAGCCTGGCTCAAAAGACCAAAAATCGTATGTTCTCCCTCATATGTGGACATTAGATCAAGGGCAAACAGAACAAGTGGATTGGACTATGAGCACATGATAAAAGCGAGAGCACACAAGGGAGGGGTGAGGATAGGTAAGACACCTAAAAAACTAGCTAGCATTTGTTGCCCTTAATGCAGAGAAACTAAAGCAGATACCTTAAAGCAACTGAGGCCAATAGGAAAAGGGGACCAGGAACTAGAGAAAAGGTTAGATCAAAAAGAATTAACCTAGAAGGTAACACCCACGCACAGGAAATCAATGTGAGTCAATGCCCTGTATAGCTATCCTTATCTCAACCAGCAAAACCCCTTGTTCCTTCCTATTATTGCTTATACTCTCTCTACAACAAAATTAGAGATAAGGGCAAAATAGTTTCTGCTGGGTATTGAGGGGTGGGAGCGGGAGGGGGTGGAGTGGGTGGTAAGGGAGGGGGTGGGGGCAGGGGGGAGAAATGAACCAAGCCTTGTATGCACATATGAATAATAAAAGAAAAATGAAAAAAAAAAAAAACTTGGAACACTAGGGAAATCTGAAAAAAAAAAAAACAAACAAACAACAACAAAAAAATCACATTCTTTCTTGGATACGTTCTGCCATTAACAGTCCAAAGAAGTCATGGGATAACGAGGTACTTAACTCATAGGACTCACCTAAGGTTACTTTTCCTGGGGCAAGAATTCATGCATACTCTAAAGGTTTTCTTTAATCTCTTGGAGATTATCTCTTTGCCATTATGCTTTTTTTTTAATTGCCCTCTGTTCTATACCTCAAAACCATTTTCTATGATATTATGCTTTCTCTCTACTTAAATATGGGAGGGATGTGGACCCATAACTTGAAAGTGTTTGATGTCCCCACTGCAGAGCAGCTAATACAGTAACCTTAAAATGACAAAATGAGGTCAATATGGAAAGGTGACCAGGAAGTAGTGAAGAGGTCAGGTAGAGATGAATCAATTCGGGTTGTAATACACTTGTGCATGGAAGCAATGCTAGGAATCTCTATGTAGTTATTCTTATCTCAATTAAAAAAATGCTTTGTATTTTTCATTATTGCTTATGTCTTTTCTTCCACAAAATTGGAGAAAAGGACAGAACAGGTTCTGCCTGGAGGCAAGGGAGAGGTAGGGGTCAGGAGCCATGGGGGAGAAATTGCCCCAACAATGTATGCACATATGAATAAATGAATAAAGAAAAAAATTCCCCAGAATAATTTTAATTAGACATATCTATTGCTGTGGCACTCTGGTGACAGAGATTTTAAGACAAGTACATATTTGACAAAAAATCATGTGATTTATTCATTGGGTGTTCAGCAAATTTAGCTGGCTGTCAAAATCCAATCACTCTTAATTTTTGTGGAAGTATTTGATATGATGTATATGTTACATAAATTAATTAAATCATTATATATTGTATACATATATCATAGCATCACTTTATACCCCATTAATATATACAATTGTAATTTGTCGATATTCAATCTGAAGATGAAAGAAAAAATTAGAATCACAAGAAAAGAGTTGTAAATAGCCAAGATACTTATGTAGGGTCTGTTATATATGAAAGTTGTCTCTGTTGCTTTAAAAGTCAATTCAGCCAAACCACACTGCTTTCAATATTTAACCTACAATGATCGATAGTGCGCTCTAGTTGCTATCAGATTCTGATTTCCTAATATTTATCCAGCTTTGTGAAAAAAAAAACTTGCCTTTCTATTTAAAGTAAAACAATATGTGGAAAAACATTTTGTGACTCAATTTCTCAGCTCTTTCCCCCTGCTGGAGTTGTTGCTTTTAGGAGCATATGTGAAATACTGGAGTTTATTCTCATTATCACCTGCTAATTACCTATTGAGAAGAATGTGTTTTATAATGTTTGACATTGTAAAACATTGATGGAAACTTTCTTAGCACTCAGAGGTATCATTGAAAATGTCTTTGTTTTCAGTGGCTATGTTGTCACAAAGTGAGGAGTACACATTTTAGGAACAACTATTCCATAAAGCCACCATTACCTCTCTATATCAGAAAATAATACATAAGAATTCTTTTACTTCATTTTTTCCTCTATAAGATTACAAGAGGAAAAATTCATCTTCACATGGAAAGATGAATTCCATGTAAAGAAATTAAATAGCTATAGCCTAGAAAAACACTAGTTAATTGCATTACCCAAATATCAGGAGACTCTCTGCTGTGAATAATTATGTCTAAATTAACATAAGAGGGCCTGTAGATAAACTAGGCACAAATGCAATCTATGAATGCTATATCATAACCTGTAATTTTTTAACAACGTATATGTATATACACCAGCCTCGTTCATCCACACAGGATGCATCCGAAAACCCTAGATGATGTCTGAGTTCATGGGTAGTCCTGAACCCTACGAATACTGTGTTCTTATTTACATACATATGTATGTAAGACACAATTTAACTAATAAATTATGCACATAAAGAAATTAACAATTACTAATAGTAAAATAGAACAAGCATAGTATGATAACTAATAAGAAATCAGAATAAGTACTACTTTTAAAATAGATAATTAGTGAAATTGAGCAATCATTTTGAATTGGAATAAAAAAGCTTTTTCATAAAATAAAAAAATAGAGAATAATCAATTTAAATCAAAATATAAATTTATGAATTTAAAAGACTTGTATATGATTTTAACTGCAAATGTAACACAAAACTGACTTAAGAGTTTAGAATTGTGAAAAGGCTACAGAAATATATTAAGAAACAAAGAGAAAATATTGTTATTTCTAAAGTTTACATAAGTTTATTTTTCTGAATGAATTATTGTTACTAAAAACAGCTGCTTCAATAATAAAGTTTTAGAGAAGCAAAAATAAACAAAGGAAACATCAAATTTTCTCATTTTTATTGAGTTGGAAATGTCTGATATCTTAGAATATGCAGCCATACTCCAACTGGAATAAATACTAAGGTTATCTGAATAAAGCAAGCACACAACATCAGAACAAATTCTTCCTGACTCCACCTGCCACGACACCCTATGGACACTCTCCGTCATCCGTGAATGTGTGTGTTCATTGCAGGATTAGACCTATTAAAGATGCTTCTCAGACTGGGCAGCTTTTACAAAATGTAAAGGTCTCAGCCCTTAAATGAATTCTGGAGGGAGAAATTCTGAGAAAGTCTATATGTTTGTATTTCATAAATCCTCCCAAGGTATTTGGAGACATGAGTTCTGTGGAAAAAGTATGAATGGTGTATTTTGCTTTTCCATTTCTTTCTAGTTATGATTCACTTTTCTAGAAACTAATTCAATTCTTAACACATTCAAAACCAAGGCAAAAAAAATACTATTTTTATGCTTTCCTTGACAGGAGCTGGTTTCTGTCAGTCAGTCTCTCCTGCTACTACTTATAATAGTTTTACATTGAGGTGCATCAAAGTCTACTTAGTCTAAATTAATCTAGCTCAGTTACACTTTTACCTACATCACCATGAGGGTTTGTTGGAATTCAGCTTGCTTGGCATCAGTTCCAAAGTTTCAAATTCAGTAGGCTTGAGGTTGTACCTCAGAATTTGCATTTGCAGTAAGTTCCCAAGTGATGCTAATGCTTCAGGTCCCAAACCACAACTTGAAATCCTCAGCTTTAGAATATTAGAGTAACATAAGAGGAGCACAACATTGAGCAATCTTCTAATTAGCCTAGTTTCTAGATTCCCTTATGGATTGCTTGTAATTAAAATATTAAGCATGCCTAAAAATTTTTTTTCCTTTATGAGACAAAGTCTTGCTATGTAGCAAGGGATATTTTCACCACGCTTTCACCTGCCAAGTGCTGAGATTATAGACATGCACCATTATGTACAGTCCTAGGAGTCTTTTGTTTTATTTTATTCAGTACTGGGGTTTGAACCCAGGACATTGTGCATGCTAGGCATGCCTGCTACCACTGAATTTTGCTGCAACCCTTTAAAGACAGAAAATTTTAAAATGATGAAAAGAATCATTGAAATAGATTTAAGCTCACTTCATCATCATACTCATGAACCGATATTCAACCTTTTCACACATTCAAAGAGTAGAGTAAGTTAGATTCTTTTTTCCATCAATTTTTTACATTTAGAAAACAATGTCAATAGCATCATTTTTTCCATTGCAAATGTTAAAATTATTGGCAAAAATAATAATTCCTTTGAAAAACCAAAAATTCCCTAGCAAGAAATTAAGTGTTTAGCACTTTGGAATAAATTAGTTCATAATAACACCCATATAAATATCTTTGAACATCTCATATTGTGAAGACACTCAATACATTGGTGTTCAATCAGGAATGTATTTGTAAAGTAAAATATATCACTATTGTTGCATTGGGTTAGATTTTAGTGCATTAATAGACAGAGTTTGCATTGCAAAATCACTTTATGCATTGATTTGTCCAAGAAACTTCAATGACAGATCAAATTAATAGATTTAAGTGTAGGCCTCATTGCTTGTATACTGTTTATTCTAAGGTAATATTTTACCTCTCTTCATCACATTTTTTTTCTTTTATTCATATGTGCATACAATGTTTGGGTCATTTCTCTCCCCTTCCCCCTGCCCCCCTCCCCCCTCAGTACAGGCAGAAACTATTTTTCCCTTATCTCTAATTTTGTTGAAGAGAGAGTATAAGCAATAATAAGGAGGACCAAGAGTTTTTGCTAGTTGAGATAAGAATAGCTGTGCAGGGAGTTTACTCGCATTGCTTTCCTGTACATATGTGTTACATTCTAAATTAATTCTTCTTGAACTAACCTTTTCTCTAGGTCCTGGTCTTCTTCTCCTATTGGTCTCAATCACTTTAAAGTTTTTGCATTGTTTCCTTTGCATTGAGGACATCAAATGTTATCTTTTTGGGGGGGGGTTTCTTGCCTATCCTCATACCTCCCTTGTGTGCTCTCGCCTCATCATGTGATCAAAGTCCATTCCCCTTGTGTTTGCCCTTGATCTAAAGTCCACATAGGAGAGAGAACACACAACTTTTGGTCTTCTGGGCCTGGCTAACCTTGCTCAGGATGATGTTCTCCAGTTCCATCCATTTACCTGCAAATGCACCTCATTTTATCTGTTGGTGAAAATTATATTTTTGTAAGGATCAAAGAGTATATTTGTATGTGAATATACATCTCAGTAATTATATTACATAGACTTTCCATAGGACTATGTAATGATGAATAAAATATAATGTATTAATATAATCAATGTTTTCCCAGTCAGTGTGTAGAAAAACTGAACTTAGAATTCTATTGCTCCTCAGCCACACCAAAGATCTTTCTTTTAAATCTGAGAAGAGTCAGGGTTCTGAGAAATAGAATCTGGAAGAAGAAACCAGACACATTGGGCATATGATGTGAACCCATATCTCAATGTCAAAGATGAAGTGTCTCTGCTGTCAGTTCCTCAAGGATTACCTCAGCAGAAGATGGTGGATTATTGACATCCCTAAATCCCTGCAGTGCCTAACTACACCAAAGAAGGAAGATACTGGTACCCCAAAGGACACCCAAAAGGTCCCATAACCAGGGAGACACAGAGCTCTCTTTGAATCCACAAAGAGAGAAGCAGCTAACTACATGAAAAAATGGCTCACAGGTCAGCATTCCTAATACTCCCATGCCACCTCCCCCTAAGTCTCTCCAGTTCCACTCCTCCATGCTCTACTCCAAGGTAAATCCTGCTTTCCCACCCACAAAGAGGCTCTGAGCTCCAGGCTGCCCCCAGCTCCAGGATGCTACTCCACACCCCTGCACAAGCAGGCCCCCAGGGCCCCACTGCTCCATGGGAGCCAGAAGACCCATACCTGCAGACTTTGTTTTTCCAGTATCAAGCAGTAGCTACTCTGCTCAGCATCTGGAAGCCTTCTCCCCCACACAAGCAAGCACTGGACCCCGCTGTCCTATGAACACCAAAAGGCACATGTCAGCTGGCTTCCTTGCCCCACAGGCACCCAGAAACACTACTCAAGCCCACTGCCACACTCAAGTTAACCTCACATTCCATGCTGCATTACTCTGTGGGAACCAGGAGGCCTGCTTCCCCACAGTGCAGAGAGGCCCAGTGCTCCCCACCATGACAGCCCACAGGAGAGTTCCTGCTCCCCTGTCAAAGATCAAGAACACCAACTCCTTCACTGAATGGAAGAAAGTGGTAATCTGCATCATAAGAACCATGCAAGGTTGGAGTGCCTCTCTGAGGAAAGTTGCTGGAGCCCTACCAGAAAAAGCAGATATGCTCCATGTGGCTGCCCTTGTACAAGAACCTGCCCTGGGCTGGAAAAACACAGGACAATGCACAGTGAAACTTCCAAAAAGCTGCTGACACCAGAGTCATCTGTCAATGAGTATACCTAGCAAAAGCCTACCTCAGAGCATGAATACAATCTGTAAGCACTGGGGTGCAGGAAAGGGAAAGCTGATGCCAGGTGATGACATGACACTGGCAAATTGACAAGAGATTCAGCTTAGATCTCCAAACACCCCTTATCCCCACCATCAGCTACCACAGGGATCCTGAGCCAGGTATCCAATTAGACTGCATCTAGTGGACTGAAAGACCCAGTCACAAAGAGGGAGAGGACATAAATCGCTCTGAAGAGCACAAGAAAATTTGCAGTCTTTTAACGTAAAATTTGTGTTTGTCACTGTCAAGAATGCAATGTAAATTTTATATTCATCTACCTATATCTTCCTGTGCTGTGCACTCCAATAGCAGCTACACATTCTCCACTCCAATTTTTCTCTCAAACCCTATCTTCCATCTTTCCCATTCTGGGCCATCATCCCAGGAAAGCATTTCAGTCTTTAACCTTAAACCATTTCTTCTCCTCCTTTCTGTCACCATCCCCAACTCACACTTTCCTTCCCAAAACAACTACAACCTCTCCCTAGCTCTTATTTCCCCTTTTATTGTTCACCCACCTACAATTCTTTGTCACTACCAATACTATTAGTGTCTAAACTGAATTCCAGATAAATTTGCAGTTTTGTTGTGGTCATATATCTGTCTGTCTGCCTTCCAACTTTCTCTATTATTATGTCCCCTTCTCACCCATTTCAAAATCTACTTATAGGCTTTATCACATTCCAGTTTTCTTAATCATCTCATTCTTTTACCCAAGTTACCATACCTTTCTGCTATATAAACTTCTCACCTCATATAATCCCCTAAATCTTTCCCTGTCTCCCTTCCATCACAACCCCTACAACTTTTAGACTTTCAGGACCACAAACATACAACCATTCTCCAATACATAACCAAGACACTGGAACAAAGTCATGAGGCATTATTGTAATTCCAAGGCTTCAGTTTAACAACTGAAGCAGCTGTAATAGCTAAGCATTTCTACCCTAAGAGGAACAAGGGATAGAATCCAGAACCCTGAAAATAATCAGTAGAAGAGAATATTATTGAGCTTCTACCTAACATCTAGAGACAAGAAAACACATCAGAGACAACCCTTCATAAAACCCCAACCACAGAGGCACAAGTGATTAGAATCCTGAACCAAAAACAACCCAGATGTGTAAATCTCAACACAGAAGCATGAAGCAACAACACAACAACTCTCCCTCAATACCAATTCCACCACTAATGGTCTAAACAACTACAAAAGAGAAATATCAAATATTGAATACCAAAAAAAAAAAAAAAGTAAGAATGATCAATGAGCTCACAGAAGAGACACAAAAGCTCTTTTCTATCTTAAAGAGGGTGTGAATAAACAACAAAATGAGTGCAAACAGAATACAAATGGATGAATGGAATTAAGACTATTCATGCTGTGAAAGAGGAAATCAATATAACTATGGAAATCCTGAAAAATAATCAATTTGAAATAAACAGCTTCCCAAATAAAAATCTCACTTGAAAGCTTGGTGAAAACAGTGGAGCAAACTGAAATTGGAGTATCAAGGAGAGAAAACAAAGTAGAGAATTAGATCAAACAGTAGAAGATCATGAAACAAAGATAAGAAAATATGAATGGAAAATACAAGACATCTGAGATGCCATTAAAAGACCAAACCTATCAATCATAGGTATAGAAGAAGGAGAAGAGATACAAATTAAAGTCAGTGACAACCTGTTCAGTAGAATAATAGCTGAAAACTCTGCTAACCTCAAGAAACAGACAGTCATCCAGGTGCAGGAAACTTATAGAACACCAAACCACCAGGACCAAAAAAGAAACACCCCCAGACATCATAATCAAATCATTCAACACACTGACATACTGGACAAAAAAAGAATACTGATAGCTATAAAAGAGAAAAGAGAAGTCATGTGCAAAGACAAATCCATTAGAATAACAGCAGATTTTTCAACACAAACTCTAAATGCAAGAAGGCATGGAAAGACATATTTCAGGTCCTGAAAGAAAACAACTGTCAGCCTAGACTAATCTATCCAACAAAACTATGCTTCCTAATCAAAGAGACATTAAAACCTTTCACAATAAGGAAAAACTAAAGGAATTCATGACTACCAAGCCAGCACTGCAGAAAATACTTAAAGACTCTTACACACAGAAGAAGAAAATAGAATGAGACAGAAGATGCAAGAAAGAATAAATCCTCTTGACCAAGCATATCAGTAAATAAAGAATAAGTAAAAAGTAAACAACAGGGGAATAAAAATGACTGGAAACACCACACACCTCTTAATACTAACACTGAATGTAAATGGCCTCAATGACCCAATCAAAAGATGAAGAATAGCAAACTGGGTTAAAAAACAAGACCCAACAGTATGCTGCTTACAAGAGACTCATCTCAGCAAAAAAAATACATACTGGCTTAGAGTCAAAGGATAGAAAAGGGGTTTTCAAGCAAATAGACCCTATAAACAGGCAGAAGTAGCTATACTCATATCTGACAAAGCAGACTTCAGACTATCAGTGAAGAGAGACAATAAAAGTCACTTCATATTAATTAAAGGAAGAATTCATCAAGAGGAAATATTAATTCTTAAAATATATGCACCAAACATAGGGCACCCATCTACATTAAAAAACTCTAATGGACCTAAGACCACAGATAGACCCCAAACCAATGATAGTAGGAGAACTGAATACCCTACTGCCAGCAATAGATATGCCATCTAGGCAAAGGTTCAACAAAAAGAACATCAGCTCTACAGCACACATTAGATTAAATGGACATAATAGACATCTACAGAGTATTTCATCCAACAACCAGGCAATACACACTCTTTTCTGCAGGTCATGGAACTTTCTCCAAAGTAGATCATATTTTTGGACACAAAGAAAGTCTCAGCAAATTCAAGAAAACTGATATAACTCACTGTATTATATCAGATCACAATGGAGTAAAACTATACCTAAACATCAAAAGAAACTGCAGATAATATTTAAAAACATGCAGGCTAAATAATACACTGCTGAATGACCAGTGGATGACCAAAGAAATAAGGGAAGAAATCAAAAAGTTCCTAAAATCTAATGAAAATGAAAATACAACCTACCAGAATTGGTGGGACATAGAAAACATTTTGCTAAGGGAGTTTATAGCTTACATTAAGGGTGTTTAGTGCTTACGTTAAAAAAACAGTGACTTCCCAAATAAACAATGTAATGGTGCACATTAAGTTTCTAAGAAAACAAGAACAAACCAAACCCAAAACCAGCACACAGAGAAATAATAAAAGATCAGGGCCCAGATCAATGAGATTGAGACCAAAAAACACTATACAAAGAATCAATGAAACAAAAAGTTGGTTCTTTGAAAAGATTATCAAGATTGACAAACCCTTAACCAAAATGACAAAACAAAGGAGGGAAAAGACCCAAATTAATAAAATCAGAGCTGTAAAAGGGGACATAACCACAAATACTACCAAAATCCAGAGGATCATTAGAGAGTACTTTGGAAACTCGTATATCAAGTAAACTGGAAAATCTACATGAAATGGATAAATTCCTAGATATGTGTAACCAACCAAAACTGAACCAAGAAGATATTAACCACATAAGTACACCTAATACAGGCACTGAAATTGAAGCAGTGATAAAAGCCTGCTTATAAAGGAGAGCCCAGGACCTGATGGAGTCATAGCAGAATTTTACCAAACTTTTAATAAGGAGCTAATACCAATGCTCCCCAAACTTTTCCAGGAAACAAGAAGGGAGGAAACACTACCCAACTCATTCTGTGAAACCAGCATTATAATCATTCCAAAACGCAATAAAGATGTAACCAGAAAAGAGAATTATAGATCAATATCTTTCATGAATATAGATGCAAATATTCTCAACAAAGTACTGGCAAACAGAATTCAACAACATGTCAAAAAGATCATACACCATCTCCAAGCCAGTTTCATTCCAGGGATTCAAGAATGGTTCAACATAAGTAAGTCTATAAGTGCATATAAACAGAGGCAAGGACAAAACCCACATTATCTTCTCAGTAGATGCAGAAAAATACCTGTGACAAAATGTAACACCCTTTCATGATAAAAACACTGAAAAAAACTAGGAATAGACAAACCTATAGCCAACATTATACTAAATGTAGAACAATTGAAACCATTCCCACTAAAATCAGGAATGAGACAGGGAAGACCTCCTTCCCTACTCTGACTCAATATAGTCTTAGAATTCCTAGCCAGAGAAATAAGACAACATCAAGGAATAATAAGAAGTATTCAAATAGGAAAGGATGAAATCAAACTATTCTATTTGCAGTTAACATGAATCTATACATAAAAGACCTTGAAAATTCTACCAAAAAGTATTGAAATCATAAACTCCTCTGACAAGTAACAGGATACAAAATTAATATGCAGAACTCAGTATACCAACAATGAACAGACAAGATAGAAAGCAGAAAAACAACCCCATTTACAAAAGCCTCAAAAATTAAGTAACTTGGAATAAAATTAAGGAAGGAAAGCAAGGAGTTTGTTGATGTAAACTATAAATCACTGAAGAGAGAAAGCAAAGAAGGCATCAGAAGATGGAAAGACCTCTCATGCTTGTGAATTGGTCAGAACAACATTGTGAAAGTAGCCATATTACCAAAAGAAATCTACATGTTCTATGCAATTCCTATCAAAATTCCAATGACATTCTTCACAGAAATAGAAAAAAATCAATTCTAAATTACATATGGAAGCACAAAAGGCCTTGAATAGCCAAAGCAATTCTGAACAAACATCCAATGTGAGAGGAATCACAATACCTGACTTCAAACTATACTTCAGAGCCATAATAATAAATACAGCATGGTTTTGGCACAAAAAGAGACAGGAAGAACAATGGATTAGAATAGAAGACCCAGAAATAAACTCATGCAACTACAGCCAACTGATCTTTAACAAAGGAGAATAAAACACACAGTAAAGAAAAGACAACCTCTTCAACAAATGTTACCAGGAACACAGGATATCTCTGTCTTTCACCCTGTACCTAAATTAACTCAATGTTGATCAAAGACCTAAATATGAGGCCTGAAACTTTGAAACAACTTCAGGAAGCATTAAGAAATACAATGGAACATATAGGTATAGGGAATGACTTCCTAAGTAGAAATTTAGTTCTCAACATCAAAGAGCAAGAATGAACAACTGGGACTGCATCAAGCTAAAAAGCTTCTGAATAGTGAAAGAAATAGTCACTAGACCTAAGAGACAGCCCACAGAATGGAAGATAATATTTGCCTGCTATTCATTTGATAAGGAACTAATATCCAGAATCTACAGGGAACACAAAAACTCAACCCCCAAGGAATCAGCATATCAATAAAGAAATGGGCACTTGAATTAAATAGGAAATTCTCAAAGGAAGGGGTAGAAATGGCCATGAAATACATGAAGTATTCAACTTCCCTTGTAGCAAAAGAGATACAAATCAAAACTACACTTTGATTTCATCTCACCCCAGTTAGAATGGCTGTAGTCCAGGAAATAACAAGAAATGTTGGCAAGGATACAGCTAAGTAGGAGCCCTTATACACTGTTGGTAGGAATGCAAATTAGTACAACCATTGTGGAAAGCAGTGTAGAGATTCTTCAAAAAGCCTAAGATAGACTGCCATATGATCCAGTGAAACTGCTCCTGGTCATCTACCCAAAAGAACATAAATCAGGATACAGTAGAAACACCTCAACACCAATGTTCACTGGAGCACTATTCACAATAGCCAAGCCAATGAAACAATACAGATGCCCTACAACTGATGAATGGATCAAGAAAATGTGATATATATACACAATGGAGTTTCACTCAGTCATAAGGAATAATAACATGTGGTTTTAAGGTAAATGAATGCAATTGGAGGACATTATGTTAAGTGAAATAAGCCAAGTTAAGAAAGTCAAAGGTCACATGTTTTCTATCATACATCAAAAATAGATCCAAAAGATAAACATATACACAAAAACAAGCATGATCACATACAAGCTTATATGTAGAACATATTTGAATAGTGGAACTACTCTGTGGCACTTGGAAAAAGAAGGAAAGGGAAGGAGAATGATAGAGCATCAGTAATAGCATAAA
Organism: Castor canadensis; assembly: GCF_047511655.1. NCBI lineage: Eukaryota > Metazoa > Chordata > Mammalia > Rodentia > Castoridae > Castor > Castor canadensis. Next base: position 113,145,886 of record NC_133393.1, on the reverse strand, counting down.
CTATAACATCAGTGTAGTAGAGGATATAAGGATGTATATTGAAAGCTGTTGAAAAAATGGGGGGATAGGAGATAAAGGGGTAAGGGAGAGTAATGAATTGAATGGACCAAAGTAAAGTATATTCACAGCAGGGATACATTGAGAAACCCCTTTGAACATTGACTTAAATATTAATAAAGACAGGATTGTAAATTAGGTACAGTATGGGGGGGAGTCCTGGGAAAGGGCGGGTGAATGAAGGAGATTAAAGTGAGGGTATATGGTTGATGGATTTCATGTGCTTATATGAAACAAGACAAAGAAACCTCTTGCAATTTCTTTAAGTGGGGCAGGGAAGGGGTTGAGGGGGAGAGACATTGGGGGTGATCTAACCCATGTACAATATAAACCTAATTGGAATTGTCACTATGAATGCCCCCCTGTATAACAAATATATCCTAATAAAAATTTATGATTAAGTAAAAAGAATCACCAGATCTGAAATAAACTCCCTGCTTGAACATTATTCATCTTCCTAAGAAATCCTGTATCCAGAGTTGAAAAAGTCAGAAGAACAAATAACTGGTCATTTACATTCAATGCAGGAAAAAGTTCTGAAGGGTCATTATAGTTTTGCAGATTTTCTTGTGGTCAGCTGAGGCTCTGATTGGCCTACATTTTAGTTCTACTTTTCCCTTTGCCCAAGCTTGCTCCCTTACATCCCTCTTGACAGATATTGATTCTAAAGGTATCCATTACAACCATTCTGCTCAGTAAACTTTAATGTAGCCCTCCAAAAAAAAAAAACCTTCCAACACCAAGACCATAGCTATAGCATCAGCAAAAGCATCAATAGCTTCACAGATTCTAAAGATTGATCTACCACCATTCATATTCTATGAGAAGGTATTTTCTTTACAAAAATACATCAAATAAATTAATATAATACCCATTTGTCAATTAGAACATGGAGGTCCAAAGTTATGATATTGTGTCCCAATAGCAGCATCCCATTAGATGAATCTAATTTAGATCAAGAAAGAGAGGAAGAGATTCCAAGATGGTGGCTAGAGGGAGGAAGTGGAAAGTGAGCCTCCTATAGTGAAATCTTGGAGATACACTGGAGACACACTTTGCAGGCAAAGTCACTGAGAAGAGGCAAAACTTTGACCCCTGCACAGCTCCAGCCAGTGCAGAGAATCTCCACGTTAAACAGAGAAACAAGGAGGGCCCCTGGGCCACCAGTTGCTCGTGCCCAGATGGCTTGAGAAGACGCGGACAAGGTGAGCTTTGCAGTACCGTGGTACTTCCAGAGACAAACCTGGGCCAGAGCAGCATATCACCCTGGACAGATCGACCTCCAACCAGGGAAAAAAACAGCAACTGACTAATAAGCAATAAGAACAATAAAGACACATGGGAAAAAGGGTGGGGTGCACTGAGTGCTGAAGATTGGGGGAAAGGAATCCTTCCCAGGACTGTAAATAAACAAGCTGGGAGGGCCGGAAAGGCTCTGGCAGGAGCAGGGGCACATGCCCAGCAACCAGGAGTGGGAAAGCTTGTGAGAGTGGCAGAGGGAGGAAAACTCTACAGGAGAGGAGGGAAGACCCACTTCCCACATGAACTGTAAACAAACATGGCAGCTGGCAGGAGTAACAGCACTGCCCAGTAATCAGGAGCAGGAAAGCTTGTAAAAGTGGAGGTGGGAAGAAAACTGCACAGGAGATGGGGGAAGACCCACTTCCCACATGAACAGTAAATAAACACACAGGCCTGAGGAAGCAGGTGCAGTGTCACCTTCCCCAGTGTGCTTGGAAAGGGGAAAGCTTATAGCAGAGGCTCACGCACAGGAGAATTCTGAGTAAACAAAGCCTGCAGGGCCAGGTGAGTGCTAAGCTCATCCCAGAGATCTGCATAAATAAGGCCTCCAGCAACAGCAGGCTGACAGCAGTGGGCAAGCAAGCCACAGCCACAGATACCATTGTCAGAACTGCCTTCAGACTCTTTTTTTTTCTGTTTTTCTCCCTACCTTTGATGAGAGAATAACCAAATTACACCTGCATGCTGAAAAACTTACTGAAACTGTATTGCATTTGAACTTGGGACACTTGCTGGGGTTTTTTTTTGTGTGTGTGTAGTCTTGTTCTACTTTAAGCGTCCCCTTTGATGAAACAACTACAGAACAACATCTGAGGCACCATCTCCAGGATTGGAGACTGAGACAGACACCCAAATTATTAAGACTGAAACTTCATTGCATTTGAACATGGAGGGTTTTTTTTATTTTCTATTTTTCATTTTGTTTTATTTTATATATATATATTTCTTTCATTTACTTATTTTTTAATTTTATTCTTATCTTTATTCTTTTTATTTTTTATTTTCAATCCTCTCTCTGTCTCTCTAATGCCTGTTCAGCTTACTATTGATTAGTACACTAAGAATCCCTGTTTATACCTTTGAAACTTTTTTGTTTGATTCCTTGTTTGTTTTCTCCTACTTGTCTATTTCTTTTTCCCTTTTCTTTAACTTCTTGCTTCCTATCTCCTCTCACCCTTCCATTGTAAGTATTACAATTGTTTTTATTAAAAGCTAGAAAATACTTAATTGCACACAGTACAGGGACAGTAACAACATCAAGGACAATGACAGGAAGACAGAAAAAACAGGGAAACCAGTTTCCTCACAGCAAAAAATTAGTACAGGAACCAGAGGGGAATTAAGAAAACAGATACTCAGATTCAGACTCCAGCAAAATGAAGATAAACTATGCCAAAGGACCAAATGAAGCCCACAAGAATAACTTAAAAGAAGACATACTACAGGTACTCAATGACAATTTTATAGAGATAATACTGGATAGCATCAACCAAAATGTACAGGAGACACTCAAGAAATTCCAAGACAACAAAAACAGAGAATTTGAAAAAGCACAAGAAGAAATAAAGGAAACCATAGAAGCACTGTATAAACACCAAAGTGAATCAGAGAACACGATGGATAAACAGATAAATGAACTCAGGACAAAAATAGACAACATTAAAGAGGAAACCACCCAGGATATAGAAAAACTCAGAAAAAAGAACGAAACAGAACTGCAAACAAAACAGAAGGCCAATCCAGCAGAATAGAACAAACAGAAGACAAAATCTCAGAACTTGAAGATGAAATTGTAATTAAAGGAAAACCGAAGAACTATTAATTAAACAACTCAAGACCGGTGAAAAGAAAATGCAAGAACTCACCGACTCCATCAAAAGACCAAACTTGAGAATAATGGGCATCAAAGAAGGAGAAGAGGTGCAAGTGAAGGGAGTGTGCAATATATTCAACAAAATAATAACAGAAAATTTCCCAAATCTAGAGAAAGATATTCCCATACAGATACAAGAGGCCTCCAGGACACCAAAGAGACCAGATCAAAATAGAACTACCCCACAACATATTATTATTAAAACAACAAGTTCAGAAACTAGGGAAAGAATATGGAAGGCTGTAAGAGAGATAAAACAAGTAACATACAAAGGTAAACCCATCAAAATCACAGCAGACTTCTCAACAGAAACATTAAAAGCAAGAAGAGCATGGGGTGAGATCTTAAAGGCACTGAATGAAAATAACTTCAAACCTAGGATACTCTACCCAGCAAAACTATCATTCAAAATAGGTGGAGCAATAAAAGTCTTCCATGATAAGCAGAAACTAAAACAATATGTGACCACAAAGCCACAACTACAAAAGATTCTTCAAGGGATTCTGCACACAGAAAGTGAAACCCAACTTAACCATGAAAAGACAGGCAGCACCAAACCACAGGAAAAGAAAAAGCAAGAAAGTAGAGAGTAACCTCAACTTAGGTATACATAATTAAACATTCAAACAACTAAGAAAACTAAATGACAGTAATCACCACATAACTATCAATACTAACAATTAATGTTAACGGACTTCATTCACCCATCAAAAGGCAGAGCTTGAGGAAATGGATTATAAAAGAAGATCCAAGAATTTGTTGCTTACAGGAGACCAATCTCACAGACAGAAATAAGTAAGGCTTAGGATGAAAGGCTGAAAGAAGATTTACCAAGCCAATGGCCCCCAAAAACAGGCAGGAGTAACAATACTTATCTCTGACAAAGTAGACTTCAAACCTACATTGATCAAATGAGATAAAGAAGGACATTCCATACTAATAAAAGGGGAAATAGACCAAAAGGAAATAATAATCATCAACCTGTATGCACCCAATATCAACGCAACCAGTTTCATCAAACATACCCTGAAAGACCTAAAAGCATATATTAACACCAACACAGTGGTTGTGGGAGACTTTAACACCACATTATCATCAATAGATAGGTCATCCAAACAAAAAATCAATAAAGAAATCCAAGATCTAAAATATACAATAGATCAAATGGACCTACTTGATGTCTACAGAACATTTCATCCAACTTCTACATAATATACATTCTTCTCAGCAACCCATGGAACCTTCTCCAAAATACATCATAACCTAGGGCACAAAGCAAGTCTCAGCAAATATAAGAAAATAGAAATTATACCATATATACTATCTGACCACAATGCAGTAAAAGTAGAACTCAACAACAAAAGTAAAGACAAAAAACATGCAAACAGCTGGAAACTAAATAACTCATTATTTAATGAAGAATGGATCATTGATGAAATAAAAGAGGAAATTAAAAAGTTCCTGGAAGTCAATGAAAATGAAAACACAACCTACCGGAACCTATGGGACACAGCTAAGGCAGTCTTGAGAGGAAAGTTTATAGCCATGAGTGCATATATTAAAAAGACTGAAAGATCCCAAATCAATGACCTAATGATACATCTCAAACTCCTAGAAAAACAAGAACAAGCAAATCCCAAAACAAATAGGAGACAAATAATAAAAATAAGAGCAAAATCAATGAAATAGAAACTAAAAAAACCATACAAAGAATTAATAAAACAAAAAGTTGGTTCTTTGAAAAAATGAACAAAATTGATAGAAACCTGGCAAAGCTGACTAAAATGAGGACAGAAAAACCCAAATTAGTAGAATCAGAAATGCAAAAGGGGAGATAACAACAAACACCATGGAAGTCCAGGAAATCATCAGAGACTACTTTGAGAACCTATATTCAAATAAATTTGAAATCTTAAAGTAATGGATAAATTTCTAGACACATATGATCATCCAAAACTGAACCAAGAGGAAATTAATCACCTAAATAGACCTATAACACAAAATGAAATTGAAGCAGCAATCAAGAGTCTCCCCCAAAAGAAAAGTCCAGGACGTGATGGATTCTCTGCTGAATTCTATCAGACCTTTAAAGAAGAACTGATACCAACCCTCCTTAAACTGTTCCACAAAATAGAAAGGGAAGGAAAACTGCCAAACACATTTTATGAAGCCAGTATTACACTTATCCCAAAACCAGGCAAAGACACCTCCAAAAAGGAGAACTACAGGCCAATCTCCTTAATGAACATTGATGCAAAAATCCTAAACAAAATAATGGTAAACCGAATTCAGCAACACATCAAAAAGATTATTCACCGCGACTAAGTAGGCTTCATCCCAGGGATGCAGGGGTGGTTCAACATACAAAAATCAATAAACGTAATAAACCACATTAACAGAAGCAAAGACAAAAACCACTTGATCATCTCAATAGATGTAGAAAAAGCCTTTGATAAGATGTTACACTGTTTCATGGTAAAAGTTCTAAGAAAACTAGGAATAGAAGGAAAGTTCCTCAACATTATAAAAGCTACATATAACAAACCTACAGCCAGCATTATACTAAATGGAGAAAAACTGAAACCATTCCCTCTAAAATCAGGAACTAGACAAGGATGTCCACTATCTCCACTCCTATTCAACATAGTACTGGAATTCCTAGCCAGAGCAATTAGGCAAGAAGAAGGAATAAAAGGAATACAAATAGGTAAAGAAACTGTCAAAATATCCCTATTTGCAGATGACTTGATCCTATACCTTAAAGACTCAAAAAACTCTACTCAGAAGCTTCTAGACATCATCAATAGCTATAGCAAGGTATCAGGATATAAAATCAACACAGAAAAATCATTAGCATTTCTATGCATTAACAATGAGCAAACTAAAAAAGAATGTATGAAAACAATTCCATTTACAGTAGCCTCAAAAAAAATCAAATACCTAGGTGTAAACCTAACAAAAGATGTGAATGACCTCTATAAGGAAAACTAAACTTCTGAAGAAAGAGATTGAGGAAGACTAGAAAGTGGAGAGACCTCCCATGCTCATGGATTGGTAGAATGAACATAGCAAAAATGTTTATACTCCTAAAAGTAATCTACATGTTTAATACAATTCCCATCAAAATTCCTATGATATTCATTAAAGAGATCAAAAAATCTACCATGAAATTTATATGGAAACACAAGAGGCCACAAATAGCCAAGGCAATACTCAGTCAAAGGACAATGCCGGAGGTATCACAATACCTGACTTCAAACTATATTACAAAGCAAAAATGATAAAAACAGCATGGTATTTGCATAAAAACAGACATGAAGTTCAGTGAAACAGAATATAGGACCCACATATGAAGCCACACAACTATAACCAACTTGTCTTTGACAAAGGAGCTAAAAATATACGATGGAGAAATAGCAGCCTCTTCAACAAATACTGCTGGGAAAACTGATTAGCAGTCTGCAAAAAACTGAAACTAGATCCATGTATATCACCCTATACCAATATTAACTCAAAATGGATCAAGGATCTTGACATCAGACCCCAAACTCTAAAGTTGATACAGGAAAGAATAGGAAACACTCTGGAGTTAGTAGGTACAGGCAAGAACTTTCTCAATGAAACTGCAGCAGCACAGCAACTAAGAGATAACATAGATAAATGGGACCTCATAAACTAAAAAGCTTCTGTTCATCAAAAGAAGTGGTCTCTAAACTGAATAGAACATCCACAAAGTGGGAGAAAATATTTGCCAGCTACACATCAGAGAAAGGATTGATAACCAGAATATATAGGGAACTTAAAAAAACTAAATTCTCCCAAAGCTAATGAACCAATAAAGAAATGGGCAAGTGAACTATACAGAACTTTCTCAAAAGAAGAAATTCAAATGGCCAAAAAACACATGAAAAAATGCTCACCATCTCTAGCAATAAAGGAAATGCTAATTAAGCCACTCTAAGATTCCACCTCACCCCTGTTAGAATAGCCATCATTAGCAACACCACGAACAACAGGTGTTGGCAAGGATGTGGGGAAAAAGGAACCCTCTTACACTGTTGGTGGGAATGTAAAGTAGTACAACCACTCTGGAAAAAAATTTGGAGGCTCCTTAAAGCACTAAACATTGATCTACCATTTGATCCAGCAATACCACTCTTGGGGATATACCCAAAAGACTGTGACACAGGTTACTCCAGAGGCACCTGCACACCCATGTTTATTGCGGCACTATTCACAATAGCCAAGTTATGGAAACAGCCAAGATGCCCCACCACTGACGAATGGATTAAGAAAATGTGGTATCTATACACAATGGAATTTTATGCAGCCATGAAGAAGAACAAAATGTTAACATTCACTGGTAAATGGGTGGAATTGGAGAACATCATTCTGAGTGAGGTTAGCCTGGCCCCAAAGAGCAAAAATCATATGTTCTCTCTCATATGTGGACATTAGATCAAGGGCAAACACAACAATGGGATTGGACTTTGAGCACATGATAAAAGCTTTAGCACACAAGGGAGGGGTGAGGCTAGGTAAGACACCTAAAAAATTAGCTAGCATTTGTTGCCCTTAACACAGATAAACTAAAGCAGATACCTTAAAAGCAACTGAGGTCAATAGGAAAAGGGGACCAGGAACTAGAGAAAAGATTAGATCAAAAAGAATTAACCTAGAAGGTAACACACACATACAGGAAATTAATGTGAGTCAACTCCCTGTATAGCTATCCTTATCTCAACTAGGAACACTTGTTCCTTCCTATTATTGCCTATACTCTCTCTTGAACAAAATTAGAGATAAGGGCAAAATAGTTTATGCTGGGGATTGAGGGGGTGCAGGGGAGAGGGAGGGGGTTGAGTGGGTGGTAACAGAGGGGGTGGGGGCAGAGGGGATAAATGACCCAAGACGTGTATGCACATATGAATAATAAAACAATAAAAAGAGAGAGAGAGAGAGAGGAAGAGTTGAGGAAGAATGAATTACCAACTTACAGGACAAGGATGTTTGCCTCCAGGTGTATGTTTTCTCTGATTCCAAACTTTAAAAATGGCAAGTATTTCATAGATGGTTGATGGACTTTTCTTTTGCATATGCTCTGTACTACAACTCTTTCCCAAGTACTAAAAGATAATGACTATTCTATGCTCTTTCATTGCATGACCCACCATCTATAGCATAGACAGAATAAGAAACACAAGGTTCCTGCTTGAATTTTCATGGTGGAAAATAAAAAATAAATAAGCAAAATTATTTTAGATGGGAATTGACAAATATAATGAAACTAGATCAGAAGATTATGATGCACAGTAATGTATGAAAAATCATATTTAGTGGTCTAGATCTTCTTAAATCTTCATTCTGCTATTGAGTTTGGATTGTATCACTCTCTTGTGCTGACATTGATATCTCTGCCACAGAACAAAGGGGACAAGTTTGTACCCTTTGCCAGGGATACCCTTTCTCCTCTTATTTTTCAGACTGAGGTAAGTTTTGCTTACCATCACAATGAGATTAAATGCCTCTACAAAAAAAAGTGTTACTATGTACAATATTTGTCATGATCAGAGTTTATATTTGTTTGACTGTTTACTTGTTGAATATTTCCTTGACCAGACTGCAAGCTGAAAGAGTAAAATAGAAATTTCATAATTTTTGTTTACCTTCCTATTCATTGTACCCAAGAGAGTGCCTAAAACATAACAGAAATTCAACCAATTATGTGCTAGGGGTTTTGTCCAATACCTGGAATGCAAAATAATATGCAAAAAATTAAAACTGGTTATCAACTTCAATGAACTCACAGTATAAGATGAATGATTAGCATTCCAAATTCATGATAAATTGTGTACTCTGTTAGAGTTACCATTTTAATATTAATTATACTTCTGTGTATAATGATTTTCAATAATTAAGGAGTTTGGAGGAATTTTATATATACACATATGATCTGCACTATATATTACCTTATGGTATAGTTATTCAGACCAATAATTCTCAAATTAGTTATATGACTATTGTACCAGTTAAATAAAATGATTTATCATAAAGTTTATAATAAATTTTATGCTTATCATCTCTTTAGTTTGTTGGTTATTTATTCCATTGGAGAAGGTATTTTAAGTAGCAGTGATTTAAGTAATTAAAGACATGCACACCCATCCTTCAAATCTTAAGTACTGTTCTTATTGATAGGAAACAAAAATAAGTTACTTCACTTTCAAGTGAACATGAGAAAGCATCATATCTTCAGGCTGCAAAATAAAATAAATTCTAAAAATATTGTTTTTTTGCTTATGGAGAATGCATAAAATACAGAGGCTACCAAACAGAGATGTAAGAATGCAATCCTACTTTAATTTATCCTGCTTCCCTTCAGTGTGTACCAAGTAGATCTTCCAAAGATCATATCTTAGAGACAATACATTTAAATTACTCAGGATGCTGGTTTCCTAGCTAAGATAAAAATTTAACTTATTTTGCCGTGTACACACACACACATTGGAAGATAAATACTTAATTTTTTTACCTTTCTGGTATTTATTTTTCAGTGTAATCATCAGAACTTACATTTAATTCATTATGACAGTGCATTGTCTTTCTATAAGAAAGACAAAACACAAAAAAACTTTGCAAAATACACAAGTTACTGGCAAGTAATCATAAAACATCTCAAATGATTGTTTTTAATAAAACTCAAGTAAATATATCTCAGGATGATTTAGAATATTAGAGCAATAAGTTTACTATAAAGAAAGCTGGGAGATTATTGATTAATTGATGTAACCAAGTGGATCAGCTTTCAAATGGAAGAACTAAACTTAAATATTGTCTCTGAAGTTGCATTCTTCTGAAATTTTACTACTATAATAGTACTTCCTAAGTTATTTCAGTGTACTGCAAACATTTTTGTGGTATTTAGAGAAAAATTCTGTACTCAATACAAAACAAAATGAATAATTTTGAAGCATATTAAGAGTCCTTTAGAGATATTATGAAACACTGTATTGAACTTGTTTTTTTCCTAAGGACAGTTTACATTTTATTCCATTTTCTCTAAACTAGCAACAAATGTACTGAGAATTTATATGAGATAACCACTATTCTCAATGAACAAACTTCTAAAATAATGTGCTATTCTGTTTGCAACCAGGAAAATATAACATTCACAATTTTCAGAACAGTTTCATGAAAAACTTCTGAAATCATAAAAATGAAATAAACATGTCTTTTTTATATTAATTTATTTCTTTTTTACCTAAAGATATATTCTTCATTGTCCCGTCTATGCCTATATTAACAGAAATATAGGAAGTTTTATGTTGTCTTAGATCTTAAAAGTTGATTTGCATGTTCAGAATACATACACACTGTTAGGCTCTTGATTAGTTTCTTGCAATTTATGAGGATTGATAACTTCAGGCAAACCAGGTAAGATGGTGTCTTAAGCATTTATTCATTGAGAGGTGATCATTCAAAAACCTGTTTTCCTGTCTACTGGTCAGAGAAAAGTGTCTACAGCATTGAATTCAAGAGTGAAGGTAGATTAATATATTTGAAAACTTAAGTTAAGCCCTATTTTCCAGACACTGGATCAATTGTGATCATTAGTATCATTAGATGTCCACTTATATTAGAACAGTTTGAAAACTCATCTGGATTCACTGTAAATATTGATTTCAGGTACATTCATAATACATGGTGGGGAAAAGTGACTAGTTTAATAATTACATTAAATTATTCTGTTATATGAGTTTAGACACAGTTTTAATAACTGTGTGTTTTTTAACCAATTGTACTTGTATAATTTGCTGAACTTCTTATAAGAGTAAAAAGTGCAAAAGCTAGAATATGTTTAGAAGGATAGTACATGCTCTTATAAAATACACAAAGTACAGATAGTCAAAAATTCATCTTCATTTATAATACACTGAGATGCCCAAGTTAATATTTTTATGGATTAGTGATTTACCTAGATAATTATATTTTTAGTGAATAGAAGATAATATGTTTTATACTATTTAGTAGCATGGGAAGGAAATCTAATTACCTGTTTCACAACCATAAGAGAAGTATTGAACTTGAAATGAGTATTTAATCTTTAGGGGTAATAATAGAAATCAAGTAGTCAAAAGATATTAGATAGATCAAAATGTTTTATAGTTATGATAGAAATAGTGTGGAAGACAGATAAATTATCCAGGAATAAAAATCTAACAGAAATGAAAGTGACAGGTGAATAGAAACTGGCAACAAGAAGGGTGATGTTTGATGTAATTTAGTGATAACAAATCAAAAGTACAGAATTTTACAGCAGAGGTGGCAACAATGAACAAAACTAGCCCACTTCCAATTCCATGACTAGAGATACAAGAAAAGTGGGAGAAAAGACAGTATCAGTTAAGAAGTCAGCAGCAGACACAATATCTCCAGATTCAAATAATTTTTAGTCAGTGCAAAATCAGGCTAATAAATTTCAATAGAGTAAGACTATTGCATCCTTTGCCTATGAATTAAGAAAGTGGAAGAAAAAGCATTACAATTTGGGAAGAGGTGATGATAAAGTTAGAAAAGAGTATGTTCAAAGTCCATATAATCATGGAATCTGGAGGTTGGCGTATTCCTGGGATTTTCTAGATGTCTTGAGGTGATTGACAAGGTCAATGCCATTCAGCATATATGATTTAGGGTCTACCACATGGGAGGCACTAATCTACAACCCATGGATAAAAGATAGAATAAGGTTAGACTTGATCCCAAAATTCAATGGTCATTAAGCTCTGAGTTTTGGGGAAAAAAAAAACATGGGGTAGACTACAGGAGAACTCAAATTTCTGAACACACGCTTTTGCTTTTACACTCCTGTGAATTCGCAGTGACAGCATTCCTTAGCCAGAGTGACTGGATATTTGAAGCTTTCTTATAATTTCCAAGGCAGAACTAGCTCTAGCATTCCCTCAGAATTCCTTCAAATTAATCAATAGAGATCCTAGAAGAGATTATCTTCTCTGGAATAAGTGTTCTCAAGAGTATATATATTGTCTTGATTTATACGTTTTTTTGATAATCAACTTGATTTAAAAAACTGGTTAACAACTTATAGAATTAAAATATATTTTCAGTTGTTCAATTAAAGGCCTTTATGGAAAAGCCTGAGGTCTCCTGTACAAGACTTATCCTACAGATTTTAGACTTGTCAGCCACCCTAATCTCTCTCTGTCTCTCTCTGTCTCTCTCTGTCTCTCTCTCTCTCTCTCTCTCTCACACACACACACACACACACAAACTCACACACATTCTTGTTTCTTCTATGTCTCTGCAGAACATCATCTTATAAACTTAACATTCATTTTTGTTTTTAATTTTCTACTTTCTGTGGTTGCCATGGTCTGAATGACTGTGTCACCTCAAAGTCTGTATGTTGGTCTTTAGTACATGATTAGGAACTAGAGTGTGGTTCAAGTGGTAGAGTACCTGCTTTTCAATGGCAAAGTCCTGACTTCGAACCCTGCTCCCACTAAAAAAAAAAAAAAACCAAAAGTGTAGGTGATTAGGTCATGAAGGCAAATCCCCTCATGATGAATTTAGTGGCCTTTTAAATGATACCTGAGAGAACTCCTTTAGCCTTGTCACTAGGTGTAGACACAACTATATGTGGACTAGAAACACCAAATCTAGAAATAGTTGTGCTTTTCACAGATAAGTTGATGGAATTTGATTAGGAATGCAAATGAGTCCACCCAGAAGAGAATAGATAAATAAGCAAAGATAGGCCTCTCATACTATGAATATGGTATTTCCCACTATTGATTCACCCAATAGAATATTCCTTAACCTCACTCAAAAATCTTTTTTTTTTTATTCTTGTGCTGAGTGGGGGTACATTGTGGCATTTACAAAAGTTCTTAACAATGTATCAAGTATATCATACTTTAATTCATCCCCTCCATCACTCTCCTTTATCTTCCCTCCCTCCATTCCTAGAATAGTTTCAACAGGTCTCATATTCCCATTTACATGTGTACACAGTATTTGCGCATATTTACACTCCTACACCCTTTACCACCTCCTCCCCACTCCCACTGGTATCAATCCCCCAGGCAGGACTTGTTCCATCCTCTGATTTTGTAAAATAAAAAAATTAGAGTTTTATTTGTTTAAGATGGCTACACAGGGAGTTTCCATGTGACATTTTCATATATATATATATTTATATATATATAAAATAAACTGAATTTGCTCATCTCCTTGACTTTTCTTCTTTTCTCCTTAAAATGCCATAAGTACAGGACAAAGAAAGAACATTAAAGTTGTGAGAAAGAATTATCAACTTAACTATAAAAGAAAACCCATTAGAATAAAAGCAAACTTCTCAACAGAAATTCTAAAGGCCTGGAGAGCATGGAATGATGTAGGTCAAGCACTTAAAGAAAATCCAGCAATGTTATCCTTAAGAATTGAAGGAGAAATAATGACCTTCCATGCTAAGCACAAGTTAAAGGATTTTTATGATCACTTAGTCAGCACTGCTGACTTACAACATATAGCACTGAAATTTAGATAGTCATTAGCAATAAATTAAGAATATCACACAGAAGAGGAAGATAAACATAGCCAAAGAGCACAGGGAGGAATAATACCACTAGAAATAGTAGATAAACAAATAAGAATTAGGAAATAATTAAACATTATAAAGACAACCTAATACCAGGTCTTAATTCATACCTCTCAATTATAACTTTGAATATAAATGGTCTTAACTCTCCAATTAAAAGAAACAGAGCAGGTATTTGGATAAAAATTAAGATTCAAATGTTTGCTGTCTGCAAGAAACACCTTGCCTGCAAAGACATATACCGACTGAAAGTAAAGGGATGTAAGATGATATTCCAAGAAAATGAAATATAGAAGCAAACAAAAGAGTTGTGCTCACATCTAACAAGTCAGATTTCAAGTCAAAATTAGTGAGAAAGGACAAAGAAGGTCACTACAGTATGTACTGGTAAGGGGAAAAATGAATCATTGTAAATATATGTACATGAAACATCAGTGCACCTAATTTCAAGAAATGCTAATGGAAATAAAAGGCACAAATAGTACCAAGTATTACTGGATGACTTTAGTACCCCAATATTACCAATATATAGGTCATTCAGACCAAAAATAATGAATAAAGAAATTTCACAGTTAAACCATACTGTAGATCAAATGGATTTAACAGATATTTCTAGAACATTTCATCAAAAAAACTGCAGAATACACAGTATTTTCACAACCCATGGAACTCTGCACAAAATAGGTCATAATTTAGGACACAAAGCAAGTCTTAACAAGTACAAAAATGACAGAATTTTCTTTCATCTTATCATACCATAATAGAAGGAAACTAGAAATGAATCGCAATTCCAAGAAGGAAATTTATAGCTGTGAGTGCCTATGTGAAAAAGTCAGACAGCTTTCCAATAAGTAACCTAAAAATGTACCTCAAAGCTCTTTAAAAAAAGCAAGAACAAGTGAAATCCAAAATCAGTAGAAGGAAATGAGTAACAAATATGTCAGCTAAAATGAATGAAATAGAATCAAAAGGGATCAATGAAATAATGAGTTGGTTCCTTAAAAAGATTAACAAGATCCACAAACTTATAGGCAAACTAACCCAAAGAAAGAACAAGAAGACCAAATTTATTAAAATAAGAGATGAAAGGGGACATGTTAGAAAAGATAACACTGATATTCAAACAATTATTAGGGGTTACTCTGAAAACTTGTACACTAATAAATTTATAAAATGTAGGAGACATGGGTAAATTTATGATCTAGCAATATTAAAAAAGAAGGTATAAAAATATTAAACAATTCAATAACAAATAATGAGATTGATACTAAAAATGTTTCCCAAAAAGAAATGCACATAATCAGACAGAGGAGTTAATATAATAACCTTAAAATGACAGAGGTCACTATGGGAAGGTGACCTGGAAGTAGTGAAGAGATCTGGTAGAGATGAATTAGTTTGGGTTGTAATACACATGTGCAAGGAAGCAATGCTAGGACTCTCTCTGTATAGCTATTCTTATCTCAAACTAGAAAAAACTCTATGTCTTTGTTATTATTGCTTATGTCCTCTCTTCAACAAAATTGGAGAAGAGGGCAGAACAGTTCTGTCTAGAAGCAAGGGAGATGGGGAGAGAAGGAGGGGGTGGGAGACAGGGGGGAGAAATGGCCCAAACAATGTATGCACATATGAATAAATGAATAAAAAATGAATAAACAGAAAAATCAATAGCTCAGCAAATAAGAGCAAGGATTGACAAATGAGAATGCATTAAGCTAAAAAGTTTCTGCACAGCAAACAGTTACTAGAATAAGCAGACAGCTCATAGAATAGGAGAAAAATCTTTGCCAGCAATATAACTGACAAAGGATTAATAAGTAGAATATGAGGAGCTCAAAAAACTAAACTCCAAAAGAACCAACAACCCAATGAATAAACAGGCAAGTGAAATGAGGACAATTCTTGAAAGAAGTACAAATACATGAAGCAATGAAAACTTCCCTGGCCATTAAGGAAATAACAGATGCAAACAACATTGAGATTTCATCACACTCAGGTCAGAATGGCCATCATCACTAATTTAAAAAACAAATAGTGGTGAAAATGTGTGGGAAAAGGAGCCCTTATATACTGCTGGTATGAATGTAAATTAGTACAATGCTATGGAAAACAGTATGGAGGCTCCTCAAAAAACTAAACTTAGAACTGCTGTATGTTCCAGCAATACCACTACTCTTGGGCATAGATTTGAAGGAATGTAAGTCAGGATACAACAGAGACACCTGTACATCCATGTTTTCTGCAGCACTATTTACAATATCCACACTATAGAATCAGCCTAGATGCCCTTCAACCAATGAATGAATAAAGAAAATGTGGAATAAAAAAATGGACTACCTTGGAATAAATGTATCTAAGGAGATAAAAGTCCTCTATAATGAGCATTAAAGAAAGAAACTGAAAAAGACATTAGAACATGGAAAGACCTCCATGTTCAAGGGTAGAAAGAATCAATTTTGTGAAAATGGCAATATCGCCAAGTGATCCTCAGATTCAAGGCAATCCCCAATCAAAACACAATGGCATTGTTCAAAGAAATAGAATGTAGGACACTCCAGTCCTCTTCACCTCTCAGTATCCTTTCCTTTCTCCCTGCCACCTCCTGGTCATCTCTCCCTTTCACATTCAAGTTCCATTATCATCATCACCATCATCATTTTAGGTCAATGTTCCACAAATGAGCAAGAATAGGTGACATTTGTTTTTTTGAGTTTGGCTTGTCTCACTCCATATCACAATCTCTAATTTCATCCATTTTCCTATAAATGACATAATTTCACTTTTATTTATGACTGAGTAGTATTTTATAGTATTTACGTATATGTATATATACATGTAGATATAGATATTGATATATGAATCTTTATCCATTCATCAATTATTGGGCACCTCAGCAGACCCAAGTTTAGCTATTATATACAGAGCTAGATGGATATGTAGGTATCTCTCTTGTATTTTGATTTACACTCCTTCAAATATAAGTCCAGGAGTGGTATGTTGTGGTTATAAGGTATGTGTATTTTTAGTTTTTTGAAGAACCTTCATACTGCTTTCAAACTGGTTACACTCACCACAGTATACAAGATTCCTTCCTTTTCCCCTGCAACCTTGCCAACCTTTTCGTTGTTTGTTTTCTTGATGATTGTTAATCTGGCTCTGGTGAGTTGGAATCCTAGTGTAGTTTAGATTTACATTTCCTTTATGACAAAATGTGCTGAACATTTTATTCATATAAATGTTTTTGCCACTTTTGTTACTTGAAATGCAAACAACAAGGGGCCTTTGACTGAGCCCTACTTTGGATCAATCTAATAATTCACAGAAAGCAATGCCCTAAAGAATCAACTGTTTCCGGGTACCTTAATTATACCCCTGATCAAAGATTGAGAATATTTATAGGAGCACAAAAGTACCTGGCAGGTAAAATTCACAATGTTTGTCATCCAGTCAGTCTACCAAGTATAAAACAATATGAAACACAACACAAAAGGGAGGAAAATAGTCACTAAGAAAATGGACACAAATGTTAGAATTCAGAGAAAAAGATAAGACAATTTATTATAACAATTTCTTACATTTAAAAATATTAGGTAAATATATAGAATATGTAAAAAGACAAAAATCAGTTGTATAGGCCTCAAACAGACCATTCTAATCATAAAACAGTAATAAACATGAAGACTGCCAATGATAAATACACTTTTGAAGAAAAGTCCTAATGCAGCAAATAGAAACAAATAAAAAGAATTTTCAGGAAATTGAAAAGGAATGAAAGAGGTAATTATTATCTTCAAATATATAAGAAATCATATATTCTCAAAACAAAATGCAATAAAATAATATCAAAGTATTAAATATAGCTAATTAAGTGTTGGAGAATGAAGTTAAAGAGATTTTCCTCAATGTGTACCCTAAAAGACAAAGCAATAGGAAACAAGCAAAGTAAACAGTGAAGATGAAAAACAAAAATTGATCAAATCCATTTTAGGATGTGAAACATTTGAAAAAATGGGAATATCAGAAAGTGAAAGAAAGAAGATGGAAATGATGAAAGATGACTCAAGAAAACATTTGTGAACTAAATGAAAGTTTCCAGACTGAAATGAATTATGTCTACTTTACCTTGTATGAAAATAGACAGATAATAAGGCATATTTTCATAAAATGTCAGAAAATTGAACTAATATACAGTTCTACAACCTTACAGAGAGACAGAAAGAGAGGTTTTATTCAAATGATCAAAAATCAGAAAGTAACACTAGTCTTCATAGTAGGACTAAAAAATGGAATACAACAGACTTTTGAGGTTTTAAATTCTGAAGGAAAATGGATGAAATAGGATAAACATATTTATAGACATGCCAGGCCTCAAATTTTACCTTCTGTGAAGAAGGTAAACTAACAAAGATGATGGTCTGGGATGACTATAGCAGAGAATCCCAAGAAGAGAGAGGAAAATCACTAGCTAATGAGGAAACACATGTACAAATGCTGGGCCCAGAGGACAGCCAGGTTAAGACCAAAGAAGGTTAGAAGAATCTGGGAGGAAGTTTCTCAGGTGGTATAATTTATGTAAGATCAAAAATAGTCTAGCATACTAATGAAATAACTTCAGCATTAATTTGTTAACAGCACACAGAAAAAAAACAAAGGAAAATAAATACAAAGCCTAAATAATTAATATGCAGAGAATAAAAATGATTACAGTATACATTTGTGTATATATAGGTTCTACATACATTGTATGTTACTTGTTTTAGCTCTAATGAACCATGCTACTATAAATTCTGAATTTCTATCTAATCAAAATCAAGACATAATTTTGGGGATTGTAAGAGACAAAAATCAAGTATGGGTCTGTGTGTATGTGAGAGTTAGGTTCACATTTTCTACAATGAGAAGTCAATAGATGGTGTCTCAAACTGAACAACTAAAAAATTTTAGGAATATTACTTAGAAATACAGAAGTAAATACTACACTTCAGCTGAAGATTTTATTTGCCCTGGGAATATAAAGTAGTTTGCAAGGTTGGGGTAGGTATCTGCTATTTTCATAGCTAAATGTCCAGATATAAATGACTGTTTAAACTGTATGCCTGTATAAGTTTGATAAAAATAAGCACATGCTTAAATTTAAAATTAATAAGTCTAATATGATAGATTATATAATTTCACTTGTATAAAGCAGAAAAAAAAGATTCATTTACAATATTAGAAGTCAAGATAACATAGTGTTTTATGCTGAAGCAAAAATCAGGCATATTTGCTATCCGTTATCAAAGGTTTAATTTCCCCAAATTCAGTATCTCCCTCTGTATGTGTCACTTGGACTTCCTTATGTCACCCTCTGGGAAATACATTATTTGCCTTAGACTAGAAAACATAAATACATCGTAGATCATCATGCATCAAAGAATTAAAAAAAGATATATCACAACTCCCTATTAGGAAAAGCATAGACAAAATTTCAGAACACCATTCACCAGATAGGAAAAAAGTTACATAAAATATGCATGCTTAAAGATGCAGGTTGAAATATTAACACAATAGAATAAGGAAGTGAAACCCATCAAGTTAATAATTATTTATGTGTTGGAAAAAAGATGGGTGATATCAACAGGAAGGACAAAATACTTTGATGTGCTGTGATGTTAGTTTTCTAACATGGATTATAATTACAAAGGTCTATGCTTTACACAATAGTGTTTTGGAGGGTTGTGTTTTTTTCTTTGTGTGTTATATTTTATAAGAATGAGTTTTAAAATTTAATTGTTTTTTATATATATTCTAGATAGAAATCCTTTATTAGAGACATGACTTACTGCTGGTGGAGTGGCTCAGAGGTGAGAGCACCTGCTTAGTGACATAACTGACAAATATCAAATGTAATTGTTAAAATAGAATCTTAGTCATTATGCTGGGCAACAGATGGGCTAGGTTCAAAAAAAAGGAGAATATTTGAACCAGAAAATAAACCTGATAGAAAATAACCCAAAATGCTTCAGAAAGAGATTCCACAAACAAGATAATTACTTAAATGAATTTAAAAATTATAAAGAATACTGCAATAAGGTCTAAAATATGTTTAATTTATGTTCCTAAATGTAGAGTATGTCAGAAATGTAGTATTTGATAAAATGTCAACTGGAACTTTGTTAAATATCTAAAAGTTACCCATTTTCAGAATATTAACCTTAAAAAAGCTCAAACAAGAAGAGTAAAAATCACATCTAAAATTATGAGGATGAAACATAACACCAAATATGAAGAGATAGGAATCACAGAACAAGCACTAATTATTTCTAAGAAATGACAATTTAGTAATTGTCTGACAATGTGGGTCAGATGTCCTTGGAGTGAAATCAGCATGTCAAGAGAAATAAACCAGTAACTTAGAATTTTATAGCCAAGGAAAGGTTGGAATAACGTGGGGAAAAGTACACAAAATAATGAAATTTAGGGAATACTCTTAGGAGAGGATTTAGAGTAAAACTGCTAAACAATTTTTCCAAGGAGAGCAAAAAACCCTAAATTTTTAAGTCTACAAACCCTAACAATCTCCACCACTTCATTTGCTAAGCTAGTTGCAACACTGGGAAATGGTGTGGACACAGGAATCTGATGTAAATTGGACTCAGATTCACATGCATGGATCTTCTTGGGTGGGAAGCAGGAGCCATGACTCAGAAGGAATTCAAGGGTGGTTATATAGAGGAAATTGCAGCCTGAATCCTAGTAAGAAGAGAAAAGACAACTGTGTGGATATTAGTGAAGGTGCTAGGACAAAGGACTTCATGTCCAGAGCACACAGGATCACTCATTACTGAATGTCTTGCCTCACTAGTGCAGACTGCTATAGTCTGTCTACTTTATATACTCTCAGAGGGACAAAGACATTTGTTGAAAAGTAACCACTGCTCAGGAATTTCCTGCACCCAACACATACAGGAAGAGTGCTTCTGATGCAAGGGTGAATCCAACAGGGAGACCTTGAGCTAAGCTCACAGAAGCCACTTGAGGATGCATTCTCTGTATTTTGAGGCCTCAATAGTAAAGAACACTGACAGGAATCCAGCCCAACCCTATAGCAGGAAATAGTACCTTATGTTCTGACCTATGTGACTTGTAGGGGAAAATATTGCCACCTCCCACACCAAGTAAACTGCAAAAGACAAGCCAAAGGGGTTGTATAATCTTCATCCCCACCCCCCTCTTTTTAAATTGTTGTGTCTTTCTCTGTGTTTATTTTAATGTATCCTTCCTCACCATTATTTCTTACACCTCTACTCCATATGCTTTCTTCATTCCTGTCTTACTTCTTCCTTTTTCTTCACTTTTTCCACCACCCTCTTTTCATTGATTAATTTTTAATACCTTTAGATTTAACAATTTTTAAGCTCCTAGCTTATGCTAAGAGTATCCTAGTTCCTTTTTTTCTAGCCTTTTTTGGGAAGGTTGTTGATGTTTCCAATTTTTTTTTGCTATATTTAAATATTAAGTTTGTATTTTTGTTGTTTTACTACTGCTATCTGCTCTCTCTCCTCTGGGTGTTTTTGAGACTCAAGATGTGAAGAGAAGCCTTCCCACTTAAGAATACTGCCATCAAAAAAAAAAAAAAAAAAACCCTATGTGATATCTGTCTCAACAGATGTGCAAACTGTAACATGGAAACACATGAACTGTGAAAAAGCAAGTCAATATGACTCCTCCAAAAGCTCTTCACTCCTCAATAACTGAAATCAAAGATGCTGAAATCATTGAAATTCTGGGAAAATAATTCAAAAGTCAAGTTTAAAAATGATAAATAACCTCAAACATATCAACGAAGTAAAAAGTCAACTCAATATCTGGATGACAAACATTAACCACATGCATGAGAAATTCAGCAGGAAAATTAGATTCTATAAAAAAAGGAAATGTTGAAAATATAATCAACATGTAAATCAAATACATGAATATAAATCAAACAAACACTGTGAAAAGCACCAATAGACTACATCAAGCAGAAGAAAGAATATCAGGAATTAAAGGCAAGATCAGAGAAATATTACATTTTGACAACAATAAAGAAAAAATATGCAAGCATGACCACAATTTTAAGAACTAAGGGACTAACTAAAAATTCATGGTATAGAAGAAGCAACTGAAATGCAAACTAAAGGCAAAGAGTTGAGATATAAATTAAAGGCTTTGAAGACTTACTCAATGAATATATAGCAGAAAAATTTCCCAAGTCTAGGAAAAGATATAGACATCAAAGTACAGGAGACAATAGACATGACAAAAAAAGAACTTCCCAGATAGATTCCAAGATGGTGGATAGAGGGAAGAAGGAGAAAGCATGCCTCCTAAAGTAAAATCTTGGACAGATGCTGGAGATACATCTTACAGGCAAAACCACTGAGAAGAGGCAAAATTTTGACCCCTCCACACCTCCAGGCCACGCATAGAATCCCCACCCCACATTAAACAGAGAAACCGGGAGGCCACTGCCAGACAGCAGTGCCCAGATGGCATGGGAAGACATGGACAGCAAGGTGAGCTAAGTGGTATGTGGTACTCTGACAAACAACCCTGGACAGTTCAGCATAGTCCCCTGGACAGACTGACCCCCACCAAGGGAAAAAAAGAGAAACTGAGTAATAAGCAATAAGAACAATAAAGACAAGTAGCTAAAAAGGTGGGGCACCCTGAGTGCTGAAGAGGGGGGAGGGGAATCCCTCACAGAACTGTAAATAAATAAGCCGGGCAGCAGAAGGCAGGAACAGCAGCACACGCCCAGCAACCAGGAGCTGGAAAGCTTGTAAAAGCAGCGGTGAGAGGAAAACTCCACAGGAGGGGGGGAAGAACCACTTTCCATGTGAACTGTAAATAAACATGCTGGCCTGAGAAAGCAGATGCAGTGTCACCTCTCCCAGTGTGCTTGGAGAGGGGAAAGCTTAAGCAGTGGCATCACACACAGACCTCTGAGTAAACAAAGCCTGCAGGGCCAGGTGAGTGCTAAGAACACTCCTGAGATCTGCATAAATAACGCCTCCAGCAACAGCAGGCTGACAGCAGTAGGCAGGCAAGCCACAGCCTCAGATACCATTCACGGAACTGCATCCAGACTTTTTTTTTCTCTCTCCCTACCTTTGATGAGACAACAACCAAACTATGCCTGCATGCTGAAAAACTTACTGAAACTGTATTGCACTTGAACTTGGGACACTTTGTAGGGATTTTTTTGTTTTGTGTGGTTTTGTATTCTTTTATTTTTTCTCTTTGATGAGACAACTACAGAACAACATCTGAGGCACCATCTCCAGAACTGGAGGCTGAGGGACGAACATCAAAATTATTAAGATTGACACTTTATTGCATTTGAACTTGGAGACTTTTTAATATTTTTTCATTTATTTTTTATTTTTATTTATTTATTTATTAATTTTAATAAATTTTCAATCCTCTCTCTGTCTCTCTACTGCCTTTTCAGCTTACAGTTGATTAGTACACTGTCTCTCCCTATTTATATCTTTGAAACTTTTTTGTTTGTTTCTTTGTTTTGTTTTTTCTACTTGTTTATTTGTTTTTCCCTTTTCCTTTAACTTCTTTGCTTTCCATCTCCTCTCACCCTTCCATTCTAAATATCACTAGTGCTATTATTACAAACCAGAAAATACTTAATTGCACACAGCACAGGGATAATAACACCAAGGACAATGATGGGAAGACAGAAAAAACAGGGAAACCAGTTTCCCCACAGCAAAAAATTAGTACAGGAACCAGAGGTAAATGAAGAAAACAGATACTCAGACCCAGACTCCAACAAAATGAAGATAAACTATGCCAAAGAACCCAATGAAGCCCACAAGAATAATTTAAAAGTAGAAATTCTACAGGTACTCAAGGAGAATTTTATAGAGATGATACTAGATATGGTCAACCAAAGTGTACAGGAGACACTCAAGAAATTCCAAGACAACAAAAATAGAGAATTTAAAAAAGCAAAAGAAGAAATAAAGGAAACCATAGAAGCACTGTATAAACACAAAAGTGAAACAAAAAACACAATTAATAAAGAGATAAATGAACTTAGGACAAAAATAGACAACATTAAAGAGTAAATGGCCCAGGATATGGAAAACCCCAGAAAAAAGAATGAAACAGAATTGCAAAACAAAATGGAAGGCCAATCCAGCAGAATAGAACAAACAGAAGACAGAATAACAGAACCTGAAGATTAAATGGTAATTAAAGGAAAAACTGAGGAACTATTAATTAAACAACTCAAGACTGGTGAAAAGAAAATGTAAGAATTCACTGACTCCATCAAAACACCAAACTTGAGAATCATGGGCATCGAAGAAGGAGAAGAGGTGCAAGCAAAGGGAATGCGTAATATATTCAACAAAATAATAACAGAAAATTTCCCAAACCTAGAGAAAGATATTTCCATACAGGTGCAGGAGGCCCCCAGAACATCAAACAGACCAGATCAAAATAGAACTACTTCACAGCATATCATCATTAAAACAAGTTCAGAAACTAGGGAAAGAATATTGAAGATTATAAGAGAGAAAAAACAAA
Source organism: Castor canadensis (assembly GCF_047511655.1). Classification (NCBI taxonomy): domain Eukaryota; kingdom Metazoa; phylum Chordata; class Mammalia; order Rodentia; family Castoridae; genus Castor; species Castor canadensis. The sequence continues at coordinate 113,121,467 of NC_133393.1, read as the reverse complement.
TAACATACAAAGGTAAACCCATCAAAATCACAGCAGACTTCTCAACAGAAACATTAAAAGCAAGAGCATGGGGAGAGATCTTCAAGGCACTGAATGAAAATAACTTCACCCAGGATACTCTATCCACAAAACTATCATTCACAATAGATGGAGCAATAAAAGTCTTCCATGATAAACAGAAACAAAACAATATGTTACCACAAAGCAACCACTACAAAAGATTCTTCAAGGGATTCTGCATACAGAAAGTGAAACCCAACATAACCATGAAAGGACAGGCAGCAAAAAAAACTACAAGAAAGAAAAAGCAAGAAAGTAGAGAGTAACCTTCAACTTAGGTACACACGATCAAACCTTCAAACAACTCAAAAACTAAATGACAGGAATCACCACATACCTATCAGTACTAACACTTAATGTTAATGGACGTAATTCACCTAAAAAAAGGAACTGCTTGATGAAATGGATTAAAAAGGAAGATCCAAGAATTTGTTGCTTACAGGAGACCCATCTCACTGACAGAAATAAGCATAGACTTAGAATGAAAGGCTGGAAGAAGATTTACCAAGCCAAAGAGCCCTGAAAACAAGTAGGAGTCACAATACTTATCTCTGTCAAAGTAGACTTCAACCTACAATGATCAAACGAGATAAAGAAGGACATTCCATACTAATAAAAGGGGAAATAGACCAAAAGGAAATAATAATCATCAACCTGTATGCACCCAATGTCAATGCACCCAATTTCATCAAACATACCCTGAAAGACCTAAAAGCATATATTAACTCCAACACAGTGGTTGTGGGAGACTTCAACACCCCATTATCATCAATAGATAGGTCATCCAACCATAAAATCGATAAAGAAATTGAAGATCTAAAATATAAAATAGATTGAATGGACCTACTTGATGTCTACAGAACATTTCATCCAACTTCTACACAATATACATTCTTCTCAGCAGCACATGGAACCTTCTCAAAAACACATCATATCCTAGGGGACAAAGCCAGCCTCAGCAAATATAAGAAAATAGAAATTATACCATGCATACTATCTGATCACATAGCAATAAAACTAGAACTCAACAACAAAAGTAAAGACAAAAAACATGCAAACAGCTGGAAACTGAATAACTCATTACTTAATGAAAAATGGGTCATTGATGAAATAAAAGAAGAAATTAAAAAGTTTCTGGAAGTCAATGAAAATGAAAACACAACCACCAGAACCTATGAGACACAGCAAAGGCAGTCCTGAGAGGAAAATTTATAACCATCAGTGCATATATTAAAAAGACTGAAAAATCCCAAATCAATGACCTAATGAATCATCTCATACTCCTAGAAAAACAAGAACAAACAAATCCCAAAACAAATACAAAGAGAGAAATAATAAAAATAAGAGCTGAAATCAATGAAATAGAAACCAAAAAATATATACAAAGAATTAATGAAACACAAAGTTGGTTCTTTGAAAAAATAAACAAGATCGAAGGACCCTAGCAAACCTGACTAAAACGAGGAGAGAAAAAACCCAAATTAGTAGAATCAGGAATGCAAAAGGGGAGATAACAACAATCACCATGGAAGTGCAGGAAATCATCAGAGACAATTTTGAGAGCTTATGTTCTAATAAATATGAAAATGTTAAAGAAATGGACAGATGTATAGATACTTATGATCATTCATAACTGAACCAAGAGGATATCAATCACCTGAATAGATCTATAACACAAAATGAAGTTGAAGCAGCAATCAAGAGTCTCCACAAAAAGAAAAGTCCAGGACGTGATGGGTTCTCTGCTGAATTCTATCAGACCTTTAAAGAAAAACTGATACCAACCCTCCTTAAACTGTTCCATGAAATAGAAAGGGAAAGGAAAACTGCCTAACACATTTTATGAAGCCAGTATTACACTTATCCCAAAACCAGGCAAAGACACCTCCAAAAAGGAGAACTATAGGCTAATCTCCTTAATGAACATTGATGCAAAAATTCTCAACAAAATAATGGCAAACAGAATTCAACAACACATCAAAAAGATTATTCACGACGACCAAGTAAGCTTCATACCAGGGATGCAAGGGTGGTTCAACATAAGAAAACCAATAAATATAATAAACCACATTAACAGAAGCAAAGACAAAAACCACTTGATCATCTCAATAGATGCAGAAAAAGCCTTTGATAAGATGTTACACTCTTTCATGATAAAAGCTCTAAGAAAACTAGGAATAGTTGAGTTATAAACTCAACATTATAAAAGCTATATGTGACAAACCTACAGATAACATTATACTTAATAGAGAAAACTGAAACCATTCCCTCTAAAATCAGGAACGAGACAAGGATGCCCACTACCTCCACTCCTATTCAACATAGTACTGAAATTCCTAGCCAGAGCAGTTAGGCAAGAAGAAGGAATAAAAGTAATACAAATAGATAAAGAAACTGTCAAAATATCCCTATTTGCAGATGATATGATCCTATACCTTAAAGACCCAAAAAACTCTACTCAAAAACTCTAGACACCATCAATAGCTATTGCAAGGTAGCAGCATATAAAATCAACATAGAAAAATCATAGCATTTCTATACCCTAATAATGAACAAACTAAAAAAGAATATATGAAAACAATTCCATTTACAATAGCCTCAAAAAAAAATCAAATACCTAGGTGTAAATTTATATGGAAACACAAGAGGCCATGAATAGCCAAGGCAATGCTCAGTCAAAAGAACAATGCTGGAGGTATCAAGATACCCAATTTCAAACTATATTACAAAGCAATAACAATAAAAACAGCATGGTACTGTCACAAAAACAGACATGAAGACCAGTGGAAAAGAATAGAGGACCCAGATATGAAGCCACACAACTATAACCAACTTGTCTTTAACAAAGGCGCTAAAAATTTATGATGGAGAAAAAGCAGCCTCTTCAACAAAAAATTCTGGGAAAACTGGTTACAGTTTGCAAAAAACTGAAACTAGATCCATGTATATCACCCCATATCAATATTAACTCAAAATGGACCATGGATCTTAATATCAGACCACAAACTCTAAAGCTGATACAGGAAAGTGTAGTAAATACTCTGGAATTAGTAGGAATAGCTAAGAACTTTCTCAATGGAACCCCAGCAGCACAGCATAGATAAATGGGACTTCATAAAACTAAAATGCTTCTGCTCAACAAAAGAAATGGTCTCTAACTGAACAGAACACCCACAGAGTGGGAGAAAATATTTGCCAGCTACACATTAGACAAAGGACTGATAACCAGAATATATAGGGAACTTAAAAAATGAAATCTTCCAAAACTAATGAACCAATAAAGAAATGAGCAAGTGAACTAAACAGAACTTTCCCCAAAGAAAAAATTCAAATGGCTAAAAAACACATGAAAAAATGCTCACCATCTCTAGCAATGAAGGAAATGCCAATTAAAACCACTAAGATTCCACCTCACCCCTGTTAGAATAGCCGTCATTAGCAATACCACCAACAACAGGTTTTGGCGAGGATGTGGGGAAAAAGGAACCCTCTTACACTGTTGGTGGGAATGTAAACTAGTACAACCACGCTGGAAAAAAATTGAGGGGCTACTTAAAAAGCTAAATATGGATCTACCATTTGATCCAGCAATACCACTCTTGGGGATATACCCAAAAGACTGTGACACAGGTTACTCCAGAAGCACCTGAATACCCATGTTTATTGCAGCACTATTCACAATAGCCAAGTTATGGAAACAACCAAGATGCCCCACCACTGACGAATGGATTAAGAAAATGTGGTATCTATACACAATGGAATTTTATGCAGCCATGAAGAAGAATGAAATGTTAACATTCTCTGGTAAATGGGTGGAATTGGAGAACATCATTCTGAGTGAGGTTAGCTTGGGCCAAAAGACCAAAACTCATATGTTCTCCCTCATATGCAGACATTAGATCGAGGGCAAACACAACAAGGTGATTGAACTTTGATTACAAGATAAAAGCAAGAGCACATAAGGGAGATATGAGGATAGGGAAGACACCTAAAAAACTAGATAGCATTTGTTGCCCTCAATGCAGAGAAACTAAAGCAGATATCTTAAAAGGAACTGAGGCCAATAGGAGAAGGGGACCAGGAACTAGAGAAAAAGTTAGATCAAGAAAAATTAACCTAGAAGGTAACACACATGCACAGGAAATTAATGTGAGTCAACTCCCTTATAGCTATCCTTATCTCAACTAGCAAAAACCCTGTTCTTTCCTATTATTGCTTATACTCTCTCTTCAACAAAATTAGGGATAAGGGCAAAATAGTTTCTGCTGGGTATTGAGGGGGTAGGGGGGAGAGAGAGTGGGCTGGGTGGGGGTAAGGAAGGGGGTGGGGGCAGGGGGGAGAAATGACCCAAGCCTTGTATGCACATATGAATAATAAAAAATAAATAAATAAACAAATAAATAATAGATATGTGTCTATATTTTTAAAAAGATCAGGGAGATATCAAATAAATATCCTACAAATGTACCCCAAGTTCTTGGAAAACAAGAACAAACAAAAATCCCAAATTATTAAACTAGTAGACAGAATTAAATATTAAAAATCAGAGTGGAAGCCAGTTTAGTGCAATGTAATCCCAGCTACTTGGGTAGTAGAGACAGGAGGATTGGAAGTTTAAGGTCAGTCCAAGGGAAAAAAAAAAAGTAGTGAAATTCTTTCTTAAAAACAAAAAATGCAAACAAAAGAAATAGGAGCAAAGCTCAAGTGGTAGAAAACTTGCCTAGCATGGGAGAGGCCCTCATTTTAATACCAAGTACAACAAAAAAAAACTAAAAAAGTACCAAAAAAATCATTGAAATGAAGAGTTGATTCTTTGCAAAGATAATTAAGATTGACAAACAGTTATTCAAACCAACCAATACCTTCAAAAAACAAGTACAGAAAGAAAAGACCAAAACTGATAAAATAATAAAAGTGGGTTATAACAATAGACACCAAAAAAAGCCAGAGGATCATAGGGAATATTTTGACTACTCCTACTCCAATAAATTGAAAAAATATAGGAAAAATGGATAAATTCTTAGATATACATGACCCACCAAGAGGTATAAAAAACTTAAACATGTCTATATTGAGCAATGAGATTGAAGCAATAATAAAAAGTCTCCTAACAAGAAGAGTCAAGACTAGGCAAGTCACCACTGAATTCTCCCAGGCATCTACAGAGCTCCAATACTCCTCAAACTATTCCATATAATAAAAAAGGAAGGAATGCTACCAAATTCATTATATGAAGACAATATTATCCTGATACCAAAACAGGATAATGAAACAACAAAATAAAGAGAACTATTATTTTTCTTCATAAACATGGATAAAAATATCCTCAATAAAATACTTGCAAACTGATTTAATAACACATAAGAAAATCATGCACAATCAACAAGTTGGTTTCATTCTAGGGATGCAAAGCTGGATCAACATTCAAAAATCAATAAATGTAATGCAGCACATAAATTGAATCAAGGAGGAGAATTTCACTATCATCTAAGTAGTTGCAAATAAAAGCCTTTGACAAAATTTAACATCCCTTCATAATAAAACCACAGAGAAACAAGGAATTGAAGGATAATACCATGACATAACTATGGCTACATATGTTAAAACTACAGGCAACACTATACTAAACATAAAATAAACTGAATGCAATTCCTCCAAATGAAGAATGACAAAAGGGTGTCCACTATCTCTACTTTTATTAAAATAGTGCTTTTATTCCTAGTCAGAACAACAAGGCAAGAGAAAGAAATGAAATGGATACAAATAGGAAAGGAAGAAGTCAAATTATCCCTAATTTTAGATAATATGATCCCGTTCTTAAAAGACCCTAATACCCTACCAGAAAACTCTTATATTTGATAAACATGTTCAGCAAATAGCAGGATACAAAATCAACATACAAAAATCAATAGCTGTTCTATATATCAAAAATGAACATGCTGAGACAGAAATCAGAAAAGCAATCTTGTTCACAATAGCCTCAGGAAAAAATAAATCAATAAAAAAAAAAGACCTTCATGATCAGCAGGACTACTACCATAGAAACTGCTATACTACCAAAAGCAACCTGAGACTCAATACAATTCCCATTAAAATTCCAATGAAATTACTCAAAGAAATAGAAAAAGTAATCCTTCCAAGTTCCTAAAATTCATAAGTAAATAAGAAAGACCCTGAATAGCCAAAGCAATTCTAAGCATAAAAGCAATGCTGAAGGTATCACAATGCCTGACTTCAAATTAAACTACAAAGCCACAGTGACAAAGACAGTGTGGTACTGACCTCAAAACAGACACATAATCCAATGGAGCAGAATAGAGGACCCAGAAATAAACCCACTCGGCTACATTCATGTGATTCTTGACAAAGGCGCCAAAAAAACTGCACTAGAGAAAAGATAGCCACTTTAAGAGATGGTGTCCACATATAAAGAACAAAACTAGATGCCTATCTCTTACCCTGCACAAAAATCAATCAAAGACCTTGATGCAAGACCTGAAACTGAAACTCTTAGAGAAAAACACATAGAAACACCTGAAGATGTAGGTACAGTCACTGATCTTCTGAGTAAGTCTCCAGTGACCCAGGAAATAAGAGCAAGAATTGATAAATAGGATTGTATCAAATTTAAAAGCTTCTGCAGATCAAAGGAAGTAATTACCAGAGTGAAGAGATAGCTTATACAATGGGCTAAAATCTTTGACAGCTATTTATCTGACAAGAGATTGATAACCAGCCAACACATCTCTCCCCCTCCCACAGACACACACACATGTCAAAAGAACAGTCTAATCAATAAATGTAGTAATGATTTAAACAGACAGAAACTTGAAAGACAATCCACATCCAAACCATAACATCTAGCAGTAACTTCAATGCAGAAGCATACTTCCTCTGCCCATATGACTTGCAATGGCCAATGAACATGACTGGATATGAAGTAAATTAATCCAAGGAGAAGCTTTAAATTCAGTTATGTGATTACACTTAGACTGGAACATCTGCTTTCAAGAATGAAAATGTCCAGATAGGATCTGATCCTTCAGCCTAGATCCCAGACTGAGAACACTTGTGAAGCAAACATGCAACTGATCTATTGTTTGGAGTAGAGCAGCAGCCAACAGACAAGACCTGTGGAGACTGGCCTGTAGTTCTCTTTTTTTGATGTGTACTTGTCTGGTTTTGGGATGAGTGTAATACTGGCTTTATAAACCGAGTTAGGCAGTATTCCTTCCCTTCCTATTTTGTGGAAAAGCTTAAGCACTGTTGTGTTAATTCTTCTTTAAAGCTCTGGTAGAGTTCAGCAGACAATCTGTCAGGTCCTGGACTTTTATGGGAGACTCCATAGCTGCTTCAATTTCATTGTGTGTTATAAATCTGTTTAGGTGATTAATATCCTCTTAGTTCAATTTTGGATGTTCATACGTATCTAAAAATTTTTCCATTTCTTCTAGGCTTTCCAACTGATTTGAAAATAGGTTTTCAAAGTAGTCCCTGGAAGTTCCCTGGATTTCCTTGGTGTTTCCCCTTTTTCATTTCTGATTTTATTAATTTGGGTCTTTTCCTTCCTTATTTTAGTCAGATTTGCCAGGGGTTTTTCAATCAAGTTTATTTTTTCAAAGAACAAGCTTTTCATTTCCTTGGTTCTTTGGTTTTTTTTGTTTGTTTGTTTCTGTTTTTGTTTTTGTTTTACTCTATTTCATTGATTTCAGCCCTTATTTTTATTATTTCTTTCCTTCTGATTGTTTTGGATTTAGCCTTTTCTAGGAGTTTGAGATGTACCATTAGGTCATTTACTTGAGATCTTTCTGTGTTTTTAATATATACACTCATGGTTGTCAACTTTCCCCTTAAGGCTGGCCTTTGCTGTGTTCCAGAGGTTCTGATAGGTTGTGTTTTCATTTTCATTAAATTCCAGAAACTTTTTGATTCCCTCTATGAGCCACTGATTGTTGAGCAATGTGTTGTTGAACCTCCAATTGTGTGTGTATTTCCTACCACTTCTTTTTCTATTGAGGCCAAGTTTTATTGTATTATGGTCAGACAGTATACAGGGGGTTATTTCAATTTTCTTATATTTCTTGAGACTTACTTTGTGCCTTAAGATATGGTGTAGTTCAGAGAAAGTTTCATGGGCTGCTGAGGAGAATATACATTGTGCTGTTGTATGATGAAATACTCTGTAAACATACATGGGGAAAAAGACAGCCTCTTCAACAAATGTTCTGGGAAACTGGATATCTGCCTGTAGAAAACTGAAACTAGATCCATGTCTGTCACCCTGTACAGGTATCAACTCAAAGTGGATTAAAGACCTTAATATCAGACCTGAAATCTTCAATCTAGTACAGGAAAAAGCAGGGAATACACTGGAAGCAATAGGTACAGGCAAGGATTTCCTCAGTAGAACTCAAGTGGCTCAGCAACTTAGAGAAAGGACTGAAAAATGGGACTACATGAAATTTAAAAAGCTTCTGCACAACAAAAGAAATGGCTTCTAAATTGAAGAAGTCGTACACAGAATGGGAGAAAATCTTTGCCAGTCATACATCAGACAAAGGATAGATAAACAAAATTTATAGGTAGCTCAAAAAACTAAACTCCCTCTAAAAATCAATGACCCAGTGAAGAAATAGGCAAATGAACTGAACAGAGCCTTTTTCAAAGGAAGAAGTACAAATAGCTAAAAAAAAAAAAAAATGAGAAAAAAAGTTTGTCATCCCTGGCCATAAAGGAAATACAAATCAAAACCCCATTAAAATTCCAACCTACTCCTTTAAATTTTGGCAAGGATGCCAGGAAAAGTAACTCACATACACTGATGGTGGGAATGTAAGCTAGTACAACCAAAAGTATGGAAGCTCCTTACAAATCTAAAAGTAGACCTGCTGTGTGATCCAGCAATACCCCTCCTATAGATATACCTAAAGGACTGTGAGTCAGCTTACACCAAAGGCACTGTCACACCCTTGTTTATTTATTTTATCTTTATTGTTTTATTATTCATATGTGCATATAAGGCTTGGGTCATTTCTCCCTCCTGCCCCCACCCCCTGCCCTTATCTCTAATTTTGTTCAAGAGAGAATACAAGCAATAATAGGAAGGAACAAGTGTTCTTCCTGGTTGAGATAAGGATAGCCAAACAGGGAGTTGATTCACATTAATTTCCTGTGCGTGTGTGTTACCTTCTAGGTTAATTCTTTTTGATCTAACCTTTTCTCCAGTTGCTGGTCCCCTTTTCCTATTGGTCTCAGTCGCTTTTAAGGTATCTGCTTTAGTTTATCTGCATTAAGGGCAACAAATGCTATCTAGTTTTTTAGGTGTCTTACCTACTATCCTACCGCTCTCTTGTGTGCTCTCGCTTTTATCATGTGCTCAAAGTCCAGTCCCCTTGTTGTGCTTACCCTTGAACTAATGTCCGCATATGAGGGAGAACATACGATTTATGGTCTTTGGGGCCAGGCTAAACTCACTCAGAATGATGTTCTCCAATTCCATCCATTTACCAGCAAATGATAATATTTTGTTCTTCTTCATGGCTGCATAAAATTCCATTGTGTATAGATACCACATTTTCTTAATCCATTCATCAGTAGTGGGGCATCTTGGCTGTTTCCATAACTTGGGTATTATGAATAGTGCCGCAATAAACATGGGTGTGCAGGTGCCTCTGGAGTAACCTGTGTCACTGTCTTTTGGGTATATCCCCAAGAGTGGTATTGCTGGATCAAATGGTATATCAATGTTTAGCTTTTTAAGTAGCCTCCAAATTTTTTTCCAGAGTGGTTGTACTACTTTACATTCCCACCAACATTGTAAGAGGGTTCCTTTTTCCCCACATCCTTGCCAACACCTGTTGTTCGTGGTGTTGCTAATGATGGCTACTATAACAGAGTAAGGTGGAATCTTAGTATGGCTTAATTAGCATTTCCTTTATTGCTAGAGATGGTGAGCATTTTTTCATGTGTTTTTTGGCCATTTGAATTTTTTCTTTTGAGAAAGTTCTGTTTAGTTCACTTGCCTATTTCTTTATTGGTTCATTAGTTTTGGGAGAATTTAGTTTTTTAAGTTCCCTATATATTCTTGTTATCAGTCCTTTGTCTGATGTGTAGCTGGCAAATATTTTCTCCCACTCTGTGGGTGTTCTCTTCAGTTTAGAGGCCATTTCTTTTGATGAACAGAAGCTTTTTAGTTTTATGAGGTCCCATTTATCTATGCTATCTCTTAATTGCTGTGCTGCTCGGGTTTCGTTGAGAAAGTTCTTACCTATACCTAATAACTCCAGAGTAGTTCCTACTCTTACATGTATCAACTTTAGAGTTTGGGGTCTGATATTAAGATCCTTGATCCATTTTGAGTTAATCTTGGTATAGGGTGATATACATGGATCTAGTTTCAGTTTTTTGCAGACTGCTAACCAGTTTTCCCAGCAGTTTTTGTTGAAGAGGCTGCTATTTCTCCATCGTATATTTTTAGCTCCATTGTCAAAGACAAGTTGGTTATAGTTGTGTGGCTTCATATCTGGCTCCTCTATTCTGCTCCACTGGTCTTCATGTCTGTTTTTGTGCCAGTACTATGCTGTTTTTATTGTTATTGCTTTGTAATATAGTTTGAAGTCAGGTATCGTGGTACCTCCAGCATTGTTCTTTTGACTGAGTATTGCCTTAGCTATTCATGGCCTCTTGTGTTTCCATATAAATTTCACATTGTCATTGGAATTTTGATGGGAATTACATTAAATATGTAGATTACTTTTGGGAGTATAGACATTTTACTATGTTGATTCTACTAATCCATGAGCATGGGAGATCTCTCCACTTTCTATAGTCTTCCTCAATCTCTTTCTTTAGAAGTTTATAGTTTTGCTTGTAGAGGTCATTCACATCTTTTGTTAGGTTTACACCTAGGTATTTGATTTTTTTTGAGGCTATTGTAAATGGAATTGTTTTCATACATTCTTTTTTAGTTTGCTCAATGTTAGTGTATAGAAATGCTAATGATTTTTCTATGTTGATTTTATATCCTGCTACTTTGCTATAGCTATTGATGATGTCTAGAAGCTTCTGAGTAGAGATTTTTGGGTCTTTAAGGTACAGGATCATGTCATCTGCAAATAGGGATATTTTGACAGTTTCTTTACTTATTTGTATTCCTTTTATTCCTTCTTCTTGCCTAATTGCTCTGGCTAGGAATTCCAGTACTATGTTGAATAGGAGTGGACACAATGGGTATCTTGTCTGGTTCCTGATTTTAGAGGGAATGGTTTCAGTTTTTCTCCGTTTAGTATAATGCTGGCTGTAGGTTTGTCATATATGGCTTTTATAATGTTGAGGAACTTTCCTTCTATTCCTAGTTTTCTTAGAGGTTTTATCATGAAACAGTGTTACATCTTATCAAAGGCTTTTTCTACATCTGTTGAGATGATCGAGTGGTTTTTGTCTTTGCTTCAGTTAAGGTGGTTTATTATTTTTATTGATTTTCATATGTTGAACCACCCCTGCATTCCTGGTATGAATCCTATTTGGTTGTGGTGAATAATCTTTTTGATGTGTTGTTGAATTCGGTTGCCATTATTTTGTTGAGGATTTTTGCATCAATGATCATTAAGGAGATTGGCCTATAGTTTTCCTTTTTGGAGGTGTCTTTCCCTGGTTTTGGGATAAGTGTAATATTGGCTTCATAAAATATGTTTGGCAGTTTTCCTTCCCTTTCTATTTCATGGAACAGTTTAAGGAGGGTTGGTATCAGTTCTTCTTTAAAGGTCTGATAGAATTCAGCAGAGAACCCATCAGGTCCTGGACTTTTCTTTTTGTGGAGACTCTTGATTGCTGCTTCAACTTCATTTTGTGTTATAGATCTATTCAGGTGATTAATTTCCTCTTGGTTCAGTTTTGGATGATCATATGTATCTAGAAATCTGTCCATTTCTTTAGATTTTCAAATTTACTTGAATATAGGTTCTCGAAGTAGTCTCTGATGATTTCCTGGACTTCCGGGATGTTTGTTGTTATCTCCCCTTTTGCATTCCTGATTCTACTAATTTGGGCTTTTTCTCTCCTCGTTTTAGTCAGGTTTGCCAGGGGTCTATCGATGTTGCTTATTTTTTCAAAGAACCAACTTTGTGTCTCAGTAATTCTTTGTATGGTTTTTTTGGTTTCTATTTCATTGATTTCAGCTCTTATTTTTATTATTTCTGTCCTTCCATTTGTTTTGGGATTTGCTTGTTCTTGTTTTTCTAGTAGTTTGAGATGTATCATTAGGTCATTGATTTGGCATCTTTCAGTCTTTTTAATATATGCACTCATGGCCATAAACTTTCCTCTCAGGACTGCCTTTGCTGTGTCCCATAGGTTCCGGTAGGTTGTGTTTTCATTTTCATTGACTTCCAGGAACTTTTTAATTTCCTCTTTTATTTCATCAATGATCCATTGTTCATTAAGTAGTGAGTTATTTAGTTTCCAGCAGTTTGCATGTTTTTTGTCTTTACTTTTGTTGTTGAGTTCTACTTTTACTGCATTGTGATCAGATAGTATGCACAGTATAATTTCTATTTTCTTATATTTGCTGAGGCTCGCTTTGTTCCCTAGGGTATGATCTATTTTGGAGAAGGTTCCATGGGCTGCTGAGAAGAATTTATATTGTGTATCAGTTGGATGAAATGTTCTGTAGACATCAAGTAGGTCCATTTGATCTATTGTATATTTTAGATCTTGGATATCTTTATTGATTTTTTGTTTGGATGACCTATTTATTGATGATAATGGGATGTTAAAGTCTCCCACAACCACTGTGTTGGCGTTTATATATGCTTTTAAGTCTTTCAGGGTATGTTGATGAAATTGGGTGCGTTGACATTGGGTGCGTACAGGTTGATGATGATTATTTCCTTTTGGTCTATTTCCCCTTTTATTAGTATGGAATGTCCTTCTTTATCTCATTTGATCAATGTAGGTTTGAAGTCTACTTTGTCTGAGATAAGGCTACTCCTGCCTGTTTTCGGGGGCCATTGCATTGGTGAATTTTCTTCCAGCCTTTCATCCTTAGCCTATGCTTATTTCTGTCAGTGTGATGGGTCTCCTGTAAGCAACAAATTGTTGGATCTTCCTTTTTAATCCATTCCTCAAGCTGTGCCTTTTGATGGGTAAATTAAGTCCATTAACATTGTGTTAGTACTGATAGGTATGTGGTGATTCCTGTCATTTAGTTGTCTTAGTTGTTTGAAGGTTTGATTGTGTGTACCTAAATTGAGGTTACTCTCTACTTCCTTCCTTTTTCTTTTCTTGTGGTTGGTGCTGTCTGTCTTTTCATGGTTACGTTGGGTTTCACTTTCTGTGTGCAGAATCCCTTGAAGAATCTTTTGTAGTGGTGGCTTTGTGGTCACATATTGTTTTATTTTCTGCTTATCATGGAAGACTTTTATTGCTCCATCTATTTTGAATGATAGTTTTGCTGGGTAGAGTATCCTGGGGTTGAAGTTATTTTCATTCAGTGCCCAGAAGATCTCACCCCACGCTCTTCTTGCTTTTAATGTTTCATAAAGAAGTCTGCTGTGATTTTGATGTGTTTACCTTTGTATGTTACTTGTTTTTTCTCTCTTACAGCCTTCCATATTCTTTCCCTAGTTTCTGAACTTGTTGTTTTAATGATGGTATGTCATGGGGTAGTTCTATTTTGATATGGTCTGTTTTGTGTCCTGAAGGCCTCTTGCATCTGTATGGGAATATCTTTCTCTAGATTTGGGAAATTTTCTGTTATTATTTTGTTGAATATATTATGCATTCCCTTCACTTGCACCTCTTCTCCTTCTTTGATGCCCATGATTCTCAGGTTTGTTCTTTTGATGGATGCGGTGAGGTCTTTCATTTTATTTTCACTGGTCTTGTGTTGTTTAATTAATAGTTCTTTGGTTTTTCCTTTAATTACCTTTTCATCTTCGAGTTCTGAGATTCTGTCTTCTGTTTGTTCTATTCTGCTGAATTGGCCTTCCGTTTTGTCTTGCAGTTCTGTTTCATTCTTTTTTCTGATGTTTTCCACATCCTTGGTGGTTTCCTCTTTAATGTTGTCTATTTTTGTCCTGAGTTCATTCATCTCTTTTTTAATCATGTTCTCTGTTTCACCTTGGTGTTTATACAGTGCTTCTATGGTTTCCTTTATTTCTTCTTTTGCTTTCTCAGGTTCTATATTTTTGGCGTCTTGGAATTTCTTGAATGTCTCCTGTACATTTTGGTTGACCATATCCAGTATCATCTCTATAAAATTCTCATTGAATACCTGTAGTATGTCTTATTGTAAGTTATTCTTGTGGGCTTCATTGGATTCTTTGTCATAGTTTATCTTCATTTTGTTGGAGTCTGGATCTGAGTATCTGTTTTCTTCATTTCCCTCTGGTTCTTGTACTAATTTTTTGCTGTGGGGAAACTGGTTTCCCTTTTTTTCTGTCTTCCTGTCATTGTCCTTGGTGTTGTTACTGTCCCTGTACTGGGTGCAATTAAGTATTTCTATCTTGTAATAATAACAATGGTAATATTTAGAATGGAAGGTTGAGAGGAGATGGAAAGCAAGAAGTTAAAGAAAAGGGAAAAACAAAGAGACAGGTAGGAAAAAACAAAACAAGGAATCAAACAGTTTCAAAAGTATAAACAGGGAGTGTTAGTGTACTAATTGACAGTAAGCTGAACAGGCCTTAGAGAGACAGAAAGAGGATTGAAAATTAAAAATGAAAAGAATAAAGATAAGAATAAAAATAAAAGATAAGTAAATGAAAGTAATATATATATATGTATATAAAATAAAAGAAAATGAAAAATAGAAAATAAAAAACCTCCAAGTTCAAATGGAATGAAGTTTCAGTCTTAATAATTTTGGTGTCCGTCTCAGTCTCCAATTCTGGAGATGGTGATTCAGATGTTGTTCTGTACTTGTCTCATCAAAGGGGATGCATAAAGTAGAACAAAACTGCACAAAAAAAAATAATAATTAATTAAAAATAAAAACACCCACAAGTGTCTCAAGATCAAATGCAATATAGTTTCAGTAAGTTTTTCAGCATGCAGGTGTAGTTTGGTTGTTTTCTCATGAAAGGTAGGGAGAGAGAAAAAAAAAAAAGAGTCTGGAGACAGTTCAGTGAATGGTATCTGTGGTTGTGGCTTGCCTGCCCACTACTGTCAGCCTGCTTTTGCTGGAGGTGTTATTTATGCAGATCTCAGAGGTGAGCTTAGCACTCACCTGGCCCCGCAGGCTTTGTTTACTCAGAGTTCTCCTGTGCAGAAGCCTCTGCTACAAGCTTTCCCCTTTCCATGCACACTGGCGGAGGTGACACTTCATCTGCTTTCTCAGGCTTGCATGGTTGTTTACAGTTCATGTGGGAGGTGGGTTTTCCCCCCTCTCCTGTGCAGTTTTCCTCCCACTGCCACTTTTACAAGCTTTCCCGCTCGTGATTACTGGGCAGTGCTGCTGCTCCTGCCAGCCGCCATGTTTGTTTAGAGCTCATGTGGGAAGTGGGTCTTCCCTCCTCTTCTGTGGAGTTTTCCTCCCTCTGCCACTCTCACAAGTTTTCCCACTCTTGGTTGCTGGGTGTGTGCCCCTGCTCCCACCAGAGCTTTTCCAGCCTGTCCAGCTTGTTTATTTACAGTCCCTGGAAGGATTTCCCTTCCCCCACTCTTCGGTGCTCACTGCACCTCACCCTCTTTCCCACATGTCTTTATTGTTCTTTTTGTTTATTACTCAGTTTCTCTTTTTTCCCCAGGTGGAGGTCAGTCTGTTCAGAGGGCTATGCTGCTCTGGCCCTGGGATGTCTGTGGGAGTACCGCGGTATCACTAAGCTCACCTTGTCCGCATCTTCCCAAGCCATCTGGGCGCGGGTGACTGGCAGCCTGGGGTCCCTCCTGATTTCTCTGTTAAACGTGAAGTGGAGATGCTCTGCACTGGCTGGAGGTGTGGAGGGGTCAAAGTTTTGCCTCTTTTCTGTGGTTTTGCCTGCAAGGTGTGTCTCCAGCATCTCTCCAAGATTTCACTATAGGAGGCATGTGTTCTGTTTCCTCCCTCTAGCTGCCATCTTGGAATCACACACACCCTTGTTTATTGTAGCACTATTCACAATAGCTAAGCTATGGCCAAGATTCCCTACTATTGACAAATGGATTAAGAAAATATGATATTTACACAATGGAATTACACTCAGTCACAAAGAAGAATGAAATTTTGTCATTCATAGGTAAATGGATAGAACTGAAGATCATCTTAAGTGAAGTTAGCCAGAGTCAGAATGCCAAAAGCATTCTATATTATGTGGAATATAGACCTAATACAAATGCAGCAATATTATGAAAATACAGGCACACTAAGGGGAGGTCAAACCAAGGAAGAGTAGGGAAATTAAGAACTTGGATATAGTTGATATACTCTCTGTACAAGAATTAATATAGAAATCTTAAATGGACTGAAACTACCACAAAAAAGGGACTAAGGTAGATTGAGGAAAATTACAGGAGATAAACCAATTGGGGTTTTTATACATATATACATGGAAATATCACAAGGAAACTCCCCCATGTATCTACCTTTTATCTCAAACAAGCTGAAATGCTAGGTTTTTCATTTTATCTTGCCTCCTTTTTCTTCTACAAAATCAGAGAACAGGAAATTGGAACAAGTCCCACCCAGGAGGAAAGGCTGGCATCAGTTGGAGGGGGGAAGTGATGTTGAAAGGGATTAGGAAGGTGAATATGGTGCAAAAATGTGTACACATGTATGTAAATGCAAAAATGATCAGTGTTGAAACTGTTCCAGGAATCAGGGGAGAGGGGATAAAGGAGAACTATAGAGAGGGTGAACTTATATATGATATATTTGATACATTGTAAGAACATGTATATATGCCACAATGTACCCCCACCCAGCAAAACAATAAAGAAGAAAAGCAAAGAACTGTGGAGAGTCTCATTGCATATTCTACCTTCCTTTCAGGCTAAGGTATTAACTTGATGGACTCATGAATGTTGGAGACAAAAGACTTTAACACAGCAAAAGCAGTAGCCAGATTGTCAACATGTTTGAATCAGCATCCCAAATCTCTATTCCCACAGTGATGTCGATGGGCCCTGTTGAATGCCTGGTCAAAATAGTGGGCTGAATTACAGGAAAAGACGATTAGCTTGCTACTGTAAGTCACTGTATTATTCAAGGTTTTTTTTCACATGCACACACAAAATTCTTTACAGACAGTTCTCAAAAAAGTACAAATGACCAATGAGTGCATGAAAGAGTGATCTGCATCCTTAGCAATCAGAGAAATGCAAATACTACGTTGGGATTCTATTTCACTCCTGTAAGAACAACTATCAACTAGAAAACAAATAGCACCAAATACTGGTGATGATGCTGAAGAAAAAGGAACCCTTATACACTGTTGGTGGGAAAGTAAATTAGTGAAACCACTATGGCACTCCACAGTATGGAGGTTCTTCAAAAAACTGTAAATAGAACTATCAAATGATCTTGCTATATAACCAAAGGAATCAAAGTAATTATACAATAGAGATAACTGTATACTCACATTTATTGAAGAAGGATTCTCAATTATCATGTTACAAAATCAGCCCATGTGCCCATCAACACAGGATTTGATAAAGAAGATGTGATATATATATATATACATATATAATGGAGTATTACTCTCCTTTAAAGAGGAATGAAATTGTGTCACTTGCAGGAAAATGGTTGGCACTGGAGATCATGATGTGAAAGAAATAAGCCAGACTCAGAAAGAAAAATTTCTCATGTTTTATCTCATGCTAAAAGAATTTTTAAAATATTTAAAAAGCATGGAAGTAGAAGGAAGACTATTTGAAAGGGAAAAGAATGAGTGGGAAGTGGGAGAAGGACGCAGAAAGTAAATGGGAGTTGAATATGATCAAAATACATCACATACATGTATGAAAATGTCATAGTGAAACTCATTATTTTGTACAATTGATAAACACTAACTAAAAGTTAAAGAAAAGTAAATTTTACTCAAAAAATTCAGAGGTTTAACAAATAGCTCTTCATTAACATAGTTCTAACACATGGATTCTTAAAACAGAACACAAAATGATAGTTGATATTTCAGCACATTGGAGCAAATACAGTTTTTTAATGAAAAATAACAGTAAAGTTGTGTTGTATGTGACAAAAATCAAGTCACAATGTAGTAAACATGAGCAGGATAAATTCAAGAATAAATGAAAAGAGTTACAGAATACTAAATCTTTGTGTTTGTAAGGATGGTATATTGACTAAATTTAAGATTTTAAATTTTGAAAACTTTTGGTAGGAGTAAGAGGATTTTTAATCTGCAACAAGTAATTCCTTAGAGTAAACTTAAAACACAAGAATATATGAACAAAGCTTAGTATTTCAGGATTTACTTTTGTAAAAGCACGTGGACATATATTAAATATTAGCCTTGCATTTTGAACATTACAATATAAAGCACAAACATTCAAACTCAAGCACCAATTTCCAATGCTTGCTTTGGATTTAGATATTGAGTATATACTTTACAGAAAAGTATTTTCAGTTTTATCGGTACAAAATTTTCAATACTATTTTTCCTCATCAGCATTTTAATGATATTTAAAAATCTGCTATTAAAACTAGTTAATGTTTTATTAAATATTTTAAAACACAGCAGTTTTGATTAGCCTTCAAATTTTCAAAGCATAAAAGATAAACAAATGGAGCATTAATAATATGTTTTAACAAATGTAGGATTATTTTGTTTTTAGTCCTGAGAGAAATATCTTTACCTTTCAGATATCAAAAAAAAAAAAAAACAAAAAAAACATACCCTGAGCAAACATAAAAGGTGTATAGGTTTAAGTTACTTTTTAGTAAAAATATGTACCATCAACTTTTAAAACAAATCCTTAAGAGCATTTAAGAAACATTTCCTTTTTATAATTTACAGGTGATATGCTTATATGATAGAAGAAGATAAAAATTATAGAAACAAAACTTCATCTCGAAAACTAAGAAATTTGATAATTATGTTATTACTAATGTTGCTTGGAAAATAGGTCTTACTTTTGCTCTCAAATTCAATTTAACTGCTTGGCATATATAATTTCATACTTTAAAAGACTGTAGCTAGCTTACATAATAGTATTTATGGTGTAACTTCTTTGGATATACGTGTTTCAAACAATTTTTCAATTAAGAAGAACTGAATTGATAGATTTAATCACTATTTATGCTTGACTGACTTATAAATTTATGGCTTATTCAGTAATGTAGATGTCATAAGGGCCAAGAAAGGAATAATCTTATAATTGCTCACCATAGCATTCTTCTCATTGGTAAAACTAAGCCAAGAATGTGATTAATAAACCATGCATTTGGATTACACAAAAATAGATGTACAATGCCATACTTTTTTCCCTTTTTCTTATGAATACTTCAAAGATTTGTGGGTTTGGTTAGTACAATACAGAAAAAGAGAGTAAAAATACAAGAGGGCACTTAACACTATTGCCCCTACCTTTATCATCATAAAAATAATTAATGGCATTATTTTTGCATTTTTAGATTTTATTCAGAACATAAATTAAAACCATTTTTTGTGAACTTCAGGTATATACACAATACATACACAGCCTTATGCAAAACACTTTCACAAGTAACATTACATTTTAAAATATTCAAAATAATATCTGTACTGATTTCTTTTGACCTAATGGAAAAATGAAGAGAAAAAATTCAATTACAGTAGGTTGCATTGATATTAAAATTCCCATAGTTCAAAATGCCTACCTCACTCTTTATACTGATGACAGGCTGTACAATGTCTTGAGAGGATTCATTATGAGAAAAGTGTCAGTCACAGCCTTACTAATGTACTTTGGAAGGAACTAATGAGAAAGGAAATTGAAAGGTGAGACTTCATCTTTGTTTTCAAATAAGTGCTCTTAATTTTCCTTTTTATAGAACAACTTAAATTCAGTTTATTATAAACCACTAATATTTGCAGCCCTCGGGTAGAGCCCATCACTTCATTTATACGAAGACTATGACCAGGAGAGATCACCTAAGCTTAAATTATGACATCATTCATTCAAGTCCTTGGCATAATCTTGCACCAGTAAGACCAGAACATGCTTGTCTGTGCCTTTGGTGATCTTTAACGGAACTTAGCTTCAAAAACTTAGAAATTTCTGCCAGAGTTACACATTTGTTATCATCTTACTTATTGAAAAACAATCAGAAATTCAGCTTTCCTTTGATTCTCATGCACTAACCTTTTTTAGACTTCTCTAGTGACAGAAATACTCTTGCTGTTTATAGTGTGCACAGCAACTGTTACCAACTCCATGTTTGTCTAGTAAGTATTCTGGGAGGACCAAAGAGATGTTTAGACACCAACATACCACATTAGGAAGGGAGTAATAGTTATCACTGTCTCGTCTACATTGCTTTCTATTATAGGAGATGGATGCACACCATCATTCATAGAAAATTGGGGATGGATGGCAGTCTTCCCTGCATTATCCAGCCCAACAATAGCAACTTTAAGTTCTGGCTATCAGACATAGCTCCTGTGTTGTTTATGAGTAACCTCACAGGCTACCATCTTCCTTCAGATCCTCTTAGGTGGCTATAATGGCGGAGACCTAAGATCTTAAAAACTGTACTACATTTTCAAATTTCCAGAGTAACCACTAAATTAACAGATATGTTACATGATGTTTCGGGGCCCAGGGCTAAAATCACTGTCTTCACAGGCCAGGTCCAACGACTTATATACACACACCAAACAAAAGACAGTAATGATGAAGGGCAAGGAAAGGAAGTTTTTACATGACAAAAGTAGCCACAGGAAAAGGAAAGGTAGCATTTCAACTCATCTCCCCAGAATGGACATTTGCTTTAGGTTTAAATAAGAGGAAGAATTGGAGGTATTGGAATTATAGTTCCTGTCACAGGTGTATTCAGGTGGTCATAGATGGGGTAGGTGGTTTGGCAACTCACTGTCTCAGGACTGGTCAAGGGGTCTTGTTATAATAAGAGTCATGAGTACTTGGCAGGTGGTCTTTCTTGGATTTCAAGATGGCTGCAAAGTGACTGCAGGAAAGACAATGGTTCAGAGCAAAGAGTAGAATGCCTTGATTTTGCCCTACTTTCAGCTAATCAGTGGGCTCAAGTAGGAGTCAGTACTTTTCAGCAAATGCAGCTTAAGTATCTGTTACAGACATAGTTAAAAATCATATAAAATAAGGAAAAATAGAAATTTTTTAAAGGGGAGTACATAAGCTTAAAAGGGGCTTCTAAAAATGACAAGAAGCACAGTAATGTAGATGAATTAATTTTTTAGTTAAAATGTATTTTTTCAAACACGAAAAAGACAATGTGGCTATTTTGCTACATACAAGATAAATGCTTTAACAATAAAGACTTAGAAAGATTTGAAGTAAATATTTGAAAAACTACACCCACAATATGATAAAATTTAAAGGAACATGTATTATTATAGGAGGTCCCTGACTTAGGATGGTTTAACATGATTTTTCAACTTTACAATGTTGCAAAAGCAATGGGTATTCAGTCGAAATCATACTTTCAATTTTTAACTTTTGTCTTTTCCCTGGCTACCAATTAATATGTGCTTAAATCCTCTCTCTTCTTGCTTGGTTATGGAACCAAGCTGCAGCTCCCCACTATCCACAGCATCAAAAGGATGAACAATCCACACTCTATGGTGTTCACTGTGGCTAAGCCCATGATTCTGCACATTATGTATAGTACATGCACTTTGACTTATTTTCAACTTACTGTGGTTTCATGAGAATATCACCTCATTAAAAGTCAAGGAGAATCAGCACGCCTATAATCTTAGCTACTCAGGAGGCAGAGATCAGGAGGGTTGCTGTTCAAAGCCAGCCTGGGGAAATAGTGCACAAGACCCTATCTTGAAAAAAAACCCATTCCCCCCACACACCAAAAAAATGGCTGGTGGAGTGGCTCAAGCACTAAGAGTGCCTGCCTAGCAAGCATGAGACCCTGAGTTCAAACCCCAGGGCCATAAATAAATAAAATAAGTCAAGAAGCATGTGTATTTGAAGACCTACTAAGTATTGGCATCAAGGTTAGACTGCCAGGAACATATGACTATTGTAAATGTTTATGCATCTAAAAATATAGGTTTAATCACTGTAAAGTAAAAATTAGTGGAACTGCAACCACATGGACAAGTTCACTAGGAAATGTTCACAAACTTTTCTTAAAAAGTAATATATCAAAAAGAAAATCAGTAAAGATATAGAAGATGGGAACAACATAAATTAACAAGCATGATTTAAAGTAGAATACAGCATCTAAAAGTTGGAAATTGTACTTTCTTTAAGATACTATGGAATATTAATGAAAAATTTTTCCAGCAAATTCAAAGAAATGTTATTGCACAGAACACATGTTTTGGCCTCAGTGCAAATAATTAAGCAAATAATGGCAACAAAAATGTTAACGTTTATAACATTTAGGTTTTTAACACTAATTCTAAATAACTAGATTATTATGACAGTTATAAAACCAGAAACTTAACATAGATCATAATTAGGTCCTAATACCTAATTGTGTGTTTAAAATCTACTAAAAAGGATGAATTTTGCTATATGAAACTTATCCTTCAATAAAGCTGTTAAGAATATAAAGTTCCAATCAAATTATCAAGAAAAGAGCAGTCTAATATAAAAATAGCCTAAAGATATAATCATTTTACAGCATAGAAATAACCAATAAAATGTGACTCATTCTCCTTAAAAATCAATAAAAGACAAAATATAACCAAAATAATATATCATTTTATACCCAAAACTTACAAAATTTGAGAAGCTTGGCAATATGCTGAAAAAAAACATAACAAAAAAAATCAAACATCATTGCTAGGAACATAAATAGACCAAACCTTCTGGGGTTTGGGGAAAAAATGATATTATGTACTAATATGTATTTTTCCTTTTCACTTAGTAATTTTAAGTGTGTGTTTGTGACATGGAAAAAAGACAGCAACAACAAAAAGAAACCAAGAAACAATTCTAATTTTCAAAAACAGAAGTAGGATGAACAAATTGCAACACGTTTACAAAAATGAAATACATAAAGTGAACAATAGACAAATTACTGCTATATATATCAACATAAGAAAATTTCAAAATCATGAGTGTGAGTAAAAAATAAGTTTTACAGAGTATAACTTCATTTATAACAATGTAAAATAAGTAAGCTAAATTGATATTTTGATGCATATATATTCACATATATGTGATATAATACTGGGAAAAAGGAAGGAAAGAGGATAATTTTCACAAATTCAGAATGGTAGCCTCTGACAGGAAGGCAAATGCAACCAGGGAAGGGTACATGAGCAGTCTCAAAGTCTCTGATCCTTTAGTATTTATTAACCAATGAGAACATATCAATGTTCAATTTTTAAATTTTCAAATTAGACCTGTGTGTTATGTGTAAAATATTGTATTTAATTTCTTTAACATTTTATATCAAGATTCTTTACTGAATGAGATTATTTGATATTATAAGGTTTTTCTTCCTTTGATCTTAATGGAAGGTTCCTTTCCTTTTATTCAGTTATCTTACCCTTTAAAATAATTCTATTTTGTTGTTATATCCCTAATTTTCTTGAAAGCATACAGAAAATGATACTTAAATTAGCTTAGTTTTCCAAGGAAATTATTTAAGAATGTAATATTCCAAAATAATTTTGCCTACTAAGTTTTACCCTCTTTCTTTGGAATTATGATTGATGTCTCATGTTTTGTGTTGAGTTGCTCTCATTTCTATTATGCTGTCTTTACCTTATAATGAAAAGGAATTATTCCAGGTATAGAGGCATGCTAAATCATTATAAATGAATTTCCATGTCTCTTAATCATTCACTAATTAGACATTTGTTCTATTCTTTTATCAGAGTTCCATAATCTATTATAAATTCACAAACTTCTATTACAATAAAAATATTCAATGCACAAAGAAAAATGTTTTCTGAGCCTCTATCAAAGTGTTATTAATATTTTTGTCCAAATTAACCTATTCACCTACTATAGATTTAAACACATTAAAGGTGACATTATTTTTTTTCCCCAGTTTCAACTATTTTATTACAACAACTGAAGGTGGACTAAAGACACCTGGAATGCTCAGAGTCAGCCTCAGAGCACGTGGTGAATATTATCTTATCAGCAGATTGGTTCCTACCTGAAAGACATAAAAGCTAAGCCCCAGACAGGAAAAGACCTGCCTGAGACTATGCAGCAGATCAGGGGCAAAGCTGGGGGTTGGGCCCAACACACCTCCACTTCTCCCAGACCATCCTGCATGAATAGAACAGCAAGAGAGAGTGGAAGATGACAGCAGGAGAAGCAGGCTGGCTGCATTCTCCTCCTCCATGATCAGAGTCCCTGGGCCCTGCCCCCTCATATAACAACCTGCAGCAAAGACATAACATTCAAAGCCATAGATTCTGGGGAAAGAACCAGATAGTTGTCTCACAGATTGCAAGGGGAGAGCTTTGGGCAAGCATAAGTGAAGAAGAAAGAGTTTAAAGCTAAAATCAACTCAAGTAGCACAGCCATAGGCTTGTTGTTTGAGACAGGGACTCACTATTGTAGCCAAAGCTGGTCTCAGCCTCCTTGTTGCTGGGATTGAGGCACCACCAAAGGCTGTCATATTTTCTCTAATGATTACCCTCACATTGAGCTAGTAGATAATGTACAAAGGTGCTCACTTTGATATCTCCTCCCTATTCCAAAAC
This sequence comes from Castor canadensis, assembly GCF_047511655.1. Lineage (NCBI taxonomy): Eukaryota > Metazoa > Chordata > Mammalia > Rodentia > Castoridae > Castor > Castor canadensis. The sequence continues at coordinate 113,096,604 of NC_133393.1, read as the reverse complement.
TAAATAAATAAAAAGCAAAATATGGTGCTATACCAGATCACAAGCCCCAAGATTTTTTCTATAGACAGAAAGAGGAATATCTTTTGGCTTGAAATCAGAGGTGGCTCCAGCATCTTTTATTTTCCCCTAGTACTGGAGGTTGAACTCAGGGCTTCATGCTTTCTAGACAGGTGGTCTACCACCTGAGCCACTCCAACCAGACTATTTTTTGTATGTTGGGTATTTCTTTTATTTATTTATTTATTTATTATTCATATGTGCATACAATGTTAGGGTCATTTCTTCCCCCTGCCACCCACCACACCCCCTCTCTTTCCCCCCGACCCCTTCGATACCCAGCAGAAACTATTTTGCCTTTATCTCTAATTTTGTTGAAGAGAGAGTATAAGCAATAATAGGAAGGACCAAGGGTTTTCGCTAGTTGAGATAAGGATAGCTATACAGGGAGTTAACTCACATTAATTTCCTGTGCATGTGTGTTACCTTCTAGGTTACTTCTTCTTGATTTAACCTTTTCTCTAGTTCCTGGTCCCTTTCTCCTATTGGCCTCAGTTGCTTCTAAGGTATCTGCTTTAGTTTCTCTACATTGAGGACAACAAATGCTATCTAGCTTTTTGGGTCTTACCTATTCTCATACCTTCTTGTGTGCTCTTGCTTTATCATGTGATCAAAGTTCAATCCCCTTGTTGTGTTTGCCCTTGATCTAATGTCCACATATGAGGGAGAACATATGATTTTTGCTCTTTGGGGCCAGGCTAACCTCACTCAGAATGATGTTCTCCAATTCCACCCATTTACCAGTGAATGTTAACATTTTGTTCTTCTTCATGGCTGCATAAAATTCCATTGTGTATAGATACCACATTTTCGTAATCCATTCGTCAGTAGTGTGGCATCTTGGCTGTTTCCATACCTTGGCTATTGTGAATAGTGCTGTAATAAACATGGGTGTGCAGGTGCCTCTGGAGTAACCTGTGTCACAGTCTTTTGTGTATATACCCAAGAGTGATATTGCTGGATCATATGGTAGAGCAATGTTTAGCTTTGTAAGTAGCTTCCAAATTTTTTTCCAGAGTGGTTGTACTAGTTTACATTCATTCCCCCAACAGTGTAAGAGGGTTCCTTTTTCCCTGCATCCTCGCCAACACCTGTTGTTCATGGTTTTGCTAAAGATGGCTATTCTAACAGGGGTGAGGTGGAATCTTAGTGTGGTTTTAATTTGCATTTCCTTTATTTCTAGAGATGGTGAGCATTTTTTCATGTGTTTTTTGGCCATTTGAATTTCTTCTTTTGAGAAAGTTCTGTTTAGTTCACTTGTCCATTTCTTTATTGGTTCATTAGTTTTGGGAGAATTTAGTTTTTTAAGTTCCCTATATATTCTGGTTATCAGTCCTTTGTCTGATGTGTAGCTGGCAAATATTTTCTTCCACTCTGTGGGTGTTGTCTTCAATTTAGAGACCATTTCTTTTGATGAACAGAAGCTTTTTAGTTTTATGAAGTCCCATTTATCTATGCTGTGCTGCTGAGGTTCCATTGGGAAAATTCTTACCTATACCTACTAATTCCAGAGTATTTCCTACTCTTTTCTGTATCAACTTTACAGTTTGTGGTCTGATATTAAGATCCTTGATCCATTTTGAGTTAATATTGATATGGGGTGATATACATGGATCTAGTTTCAGTTTTTTGCAGACTGCTAGACAGTTTTCCCAGCAGTTTTTGTGAAGAGGCTGCTTTTTCTCCATCATATATTTTTAGCTCCTTTGTCAAAGACAAGTTGGTTATAGTTGTGTGGCTTCATATCTGGGTCCTCTACTCTGTTCCACTGGTCTTCATGTCTGTTTTTGTGCCAGTGCCATGCTGTTTTTATTGTTATTGCTTTGTAATATAGTTTGAAGTCAGGTATTGTGATACCTCCAGCATTGTTCTTTTGACTAAGTATTTCTTTGATTATTCGTGGTCTCTTCTGTTTTCATAAAGTGACATTATTTTAAAAATGGTGATAAGTTTTGGATGGTCATAAGTATCTAGAAAATTGTCCATTTCTTCAAGATTTTCCAACTTATTGGAATATAAGTTCTTAAATTAATCTCTGATGATTCCCTGGATTTCCTTGGTGTTTGCTGCTATCTCCGTTTTTGCTTTTCTGATTTTACTGATGTGGGTCTTTTCCCTCATCATTTTAGTCAGATTTACCAGGGGCTTGTCAATCTTGTTTATTTTTTCAAAGAACCAGCTTCTTGTTTCATTGATGCTTTGTATGGATTTTTTGGTCTCTCATTAATTTCAGCTCTTATTCTTATTATTTCGCTCCTTCTGCTTGTTTTGGGTTCTGCTTCTTATTTTTCTAGGAGTTTGAGATGTCAATACCGTTTCATAATGAAAGGTTTAAGAAAACTAGGGATGGAAGGACTGTACTTTGGCATTATAAAAATATATGTAACAAACCTACAGCCAACATCAAACTTAATGGGGAAAAACTGAAACTATTTCCCCTAAATTCACAAACAAGACAAGGATGCCCATTCTCCCTACTCCTATTTAACATAGTCCTGGAATTCCTAGCCAGAGCAATAAGGCAAGAAGAAGGAATACAAATAGGTAAAGAAATAGTCAAACTATCCCTATTCACAGATGACATAATCTTACATTTTAAAAACTCAAAAAGCCCCACCTAAAAATTCCTAGACACCATAAACAACTTCATAAATGTAACAGAATACAATATTAACTTTCAAAAATCAGTAGCCTTTCTCTATACCAAGAATAAACAAATTGAGAATGAATATAGGAAAACAATTCCATTTACAAAAGCCTCAAAAAAAAAAATACCTAGGAATAAATTTAACAAAGGATGTAAATGACCTACCTCTACAAGGAGAACCACAAACCACTGAAGAAAAAGACTAAAGAAGGCTACAAGAGGTGGAAAGATCTCCCATGCTCATGAATTATCAGAAACAACATAGTAAAAATCGCTATCCTACCAAAGCAATCTACATGTTCAACACAATTCCCATCAAATTCCCAATAACATTCATCACAAACATTGGAAAATCTACCCTAAACTTCATTTGGAAAAAGAAAAGACTGCAAATAGCCAAGGCTATTCTGAGCAAAAGGAGCAACAATGAAGGTATTGCAATACCTCACTTCAAACTATATTGCAGAGCCATAGCAATAAAAACAGCATGGTACTAGCACAAAAACAGATATGAAGACCAGTGGAACAGAACTGAAGACCTGGATATGAATCCAAGCAACTACACCCACTTTATTTTTGACAAAGGTGCCAAAAACATATGATGGAAAAAAGACAGCCTCTTCAACAAATGTTGCTGGGAAAAGTGGTTATCTGCCTGCAGAAAACTGAAACTAGATCCATGTCTGTTACCCTGTACTACTGTCAACTCAAAGTGGATATAAGGACCTTAATATCAGACCAAAAATCTTGAGGTTAGTACAGGAAAGAGCAGGGAATACACTGGAAACATTAGGTATAGGCAAGGACTTTTTCGGTAGAACTCAAGTGGCTCAGCAACTAAGAGAAAAGATGGATAAATGGGGGCTAAATGTAATTATAAAGCTCCTGCACAAGAAAAGGAATGGTCTCTAAATTAAAGGGATCACCCACAGAATGGGAGAAAATATTCACTAGCTATCCATCAGATAAGGGACTGATAACCAGAATATACAGGGAGTTAAAAAAACAAACCCCCTATCCCCCAAAATCAGTGAACCAATAAAGAAGAGAACTACACTAAACAGAATGTTTTCAAACAAGAAGTCCAAATGCCAAAAACACATGAGAAAAAGGATCACCATCTCTGGCCATAAAGGAAATGCAAATCAAAACAACATTAAGATTCCACTTCACTCCTATTATAATTATTACCATCAAGAACAGCACCAACAATAAATGTTGGTGAGAATTTGGGAAAACAGGGATCCTTGTACACTGCTTGTGGGAATGTAAGCTAGTATAACCACTATGGAAAACAATATAAAGGGTTCTTAAAAAATTGAACATATCTGCCATATGATCCAGCAATACCATTCCTGGGGATATTCCTGAAGGAATGCTACTCAGGTTATTATGAAGGTACCTGCACACCCATGTTTATTGCAGCACTATTCACAATAGCCAAGTTATGGAAACAGTCAAGATGCCCCATCTAACAAAGAATGGATTAAGAAAATGTAGTATTTATACACAATATAATCTTACTCAGCCACAAAGAAGAACAAAATTTTGTCATTTGCAAGTAAATGGATGGAACTGGAGAACATTATCTTCAGTGAAGTTAGTCAGGCTCAGAAGGCCAAAAATTGTATGTTCTCCCTCATATGCAGATTATAGAACTAAAACAAATGCAGTAATATTATTAGACATGGGTCATAAATTAAGGTGAGAACGCACATGGGAGGAATAGGGAAAGGGAAGGAAACCTAAAACTTGAATGTGGTCAATGTGCTCACAGTATAGAAGTGAATATTATAATCTTAGACTGGAAGAGGCCACTATGGGAAGGGGACTAGGAAGTAGTGAAGACGTCTGGTATAGATGAACCAATATGGGTGGTAATACACCTATGCATGGTAACAACACTAGGAATCTCTCTGCTATCTTTATCTCAAACTAGCAAAAAAGCTATGTTTTCCTTATTATCTCTTATGTTTTCCCTTCAACAAAATCAGAGAACAAGAGGGTGGAACAGGTTCTGCCTAGAAGCAGGGAATGGGGGGCTGGTTGCCCAAATAATGTATACACATGTAAGTAAATTTAAAAACAATAAAATTAAATTAAAATTAAAAAATTATAATCATGATGACAGTTAACATTTAATGAGAAGCCCAAACAATGCAACTATTTTGCATGTTTCTTCTTCTTTCTAATAATGCATGAAATAATGCAGGAACTAAGAGTTTTGAAGACAGTCCAGGATCACTCAAATAGTTAACAAGTAGAGGTGGAACTCAAATTTAGTATACATGAATACAAATAGTTCATGATAATATTTGCTATGCTATTTAATAATGTTTTGAAGGTACAGACATATTAGAAAATCAATTCCAAGAGGAGATATATTTAAGTATACTAATATGCTAATGATTAAGCTATTGTATAATAAAAAGAAATTCATTTTTCTAAAAAATACAAGGGAGACAAGTTTTGATTTTTCCTTTCTTTCACTTTCTTTTCTTTTCATTTCTTTATTTCTCTGTGTTTCCCTGTTTTACCTCTGTCTCACTTAACTTATACTTCCACAAAATAAAGGCATAAACCTTTGGGCCCCATGAAGTCTGTAACCCGTAAGCTGAGTTCATTGCCTTCCCTGGGGGGGAATGGTATATTTTACCACCACCTCTATTTTAATTATATCATGTGATCACTTGAAGCTCTGGGCTTGTTTTTTACTATGTAAAAATGGTTCTAAGGTTCTGTTTCTGCAAAGATTCCTTTCTTCTACTCTTTTAGCATGCCTTTGTTGACCTAAAATTACATTTATTTCCCATAGTATTTCCTGGTTGGAAAGTAAGACAAAGAGCTAGTTTGTTTTTGGATGTTGGCACATGGGAAGCTATCTAGTGTCATCCAAAAATAAATACAGCAGTCCAACCAGGCAAGGCTGGCTTAAAGCCAAAGAAAACATAGGCATTCCTCTCTGGTTATAGTACAAGAAGGCCAAGAAAGTCAGCTTGCTTACAAAATAAAATAAAAACAAACCAAGAAATATAATCATGATGGAGTAAATAAGATGAGAGAACACAAATTTAGAAGTCAGGTATTACTGAGGTGTAACCACAACTACACCGATGTCAATTAAGAGAGTCTGTGAAAGTTACTTAATTTCTAAGTCAAGTTTGTCAATGTTCACATTCTGGGCAACTCAATCTTGGTGCTAGTGCTTAGATTATATACTAATATAAAAACTAGCAAGTCTCTGCCACATAGTGCATAGAAAGACATGGCAAAATGGTGCTTTTGTTATATAACTTAAATTTGCAAGGCATCCACAGGATGAATGTACTCATGAACATGATGTGTGGACTGTAAGAGAGCTTGAGGTTTCAGTGGTTGTAGTACCAGCAGCAATGGCAAAATTCCAGCTGATTAAAAGATCCATGAGACTCATACTGTCCCTGTGGCACCGTATTGGCTATGCCTTTCCTATTTAAGCTGTTGCCCAAGCTTAGATCTCTGGCTTTCCTAATGATTCTGTGATTCACCTGAAATCCTTCCAATAAAGTCCTTCTCTGCTTAATTTGTTTCTGTTATTTGTTACTGCAAACCATGACTAGCATAAAAATTGGAGTGGTTTCTAAGGACAGACCTTCAGGGGCACAGGGACATCTGAGCTTTGTTCTCTAGCATATTTGGCGTTATCTGAAGATAGTGTATATGCAACTAACATTAATTGACAGAGTTTTGTCATTTTATAGCTTAGTATAGGGAAAGAGCTGTTCAACCCATTTCTGGCATCCCCTGAAATAAGGAGTCCAGTAGAAAAGTCTTTGAGATGTAAGTAGCAACTGCTATAAGCTAATATGAATGGTCAGTGAAAATCAAATATCTACTTCTATCACACTCAATAGTAAGAAAAAGAATAACAAGACTGAAATCCAAAATCCTCAGTGCAAGATAATGGCTGAAATCCAACCCTATTCCCCCTCTGACAAAAAAGCCATTCTAGGATATTGTCAAATTACAAAGGAAAGTAATTTCCCTACCCCCCAGTTCCTCTAAGTGAAACTTAGAGCATTTGCAGAGGAGTTGGACCCTGATAATTGGAAAGGGATATAAAGGACATTAAAGAGATTCGGAATATCCTAACACTCAAATCACTTCATATCCTTTGTCTGAAGAATTATTCTGCTGACTTGAAGACTGATAATAATATGAATATTGACTGATGGAGCTGTCTTGGAAAAGAAGCCATTTTTCCTGAGGTATCCCACTATCAACTCCCCTTTGTCTCTAGCTGGTAACTTCCAATTCCATCATTCACTTGGAAGAATGTTTTAAAAAAGAAATCCTTCCTCCCCAGAAAAACCTAAGAGAACAGCTTTGTAACTCTGAAATAATGATCATATTTCAGTAACTTGGTAAAATTCTGTGAGACATATTCAAGATGGATTCTATGAATGCTAGATCAACAGGAACTGGTAAAAAAGTCTTAGAAATTGTTTTTTTCCAATATTTTCCACTATAACTGGGATAAAACAAAAACTCCAGTAGTATGAAAATAAAACGTCAGAATTAGCAGGGTCAGTGGCAGCAATGTCAGCAACAGGAAGTATTGCTATTCTGAACACGGTGCTCCCGGGGCTCCCCTCTGCGCTGCTCTTGTGGGTCCATCCAAAACTAAGTTCACCAGAACTGAGTCCTGTAGGTTCTGTACCCTTCTTAGCAGACTTCTGATATCTTTCTTTTCAGCATAAGTTAATGTGTGCTTATTTCTGATTTGTACAATAGGTATTAAATTCTGTTATTAATTCTTGGAGTACTGTGCAACATGCATATGTTTTTTGAAAGATGACTAACATTTCTTATAGAAAAAGCAAGTTGCATCTGACTTCATTAGTGTGTAATTGAACTCTAGTAAATACATTATAGACTAAATGTTCTACCAAAGAATAATCTTAGTGAGAACTGTCTTTGAAATTTGAATTTTGATCTTTTGCCAGGCTACCAATATGAAATCCATTACTCTGCCATGATGCAGATCTCATCTGTAAATGAGATTGTGTGGCTGACTGGGAGCAATGAGATTGTGTCACTCATCAGAATGACAGCACTCTAAACTGTACTGCAATGCTAAGCTATGATGCTCACTACATCAGGTGCATTAAGTGTATTTCTTTCTACTCATGATATATTCCATTTACTGTTTATTTATCTAGACATACCCCATTGTAAATTGAGAAATATTTGCATTACAAATCTAGATTAATAAAAATATTATGCTTCTGGAATAGAGACATATACACTAATGGAATAGCCCAGAACTAAATCTGCATATCTGTGGTCAACTTATGTAAATGAGGCTGTTAAGAACACACAATTGAAAAAAGCATTGTCTCTTCATTAAATGCTGGGTCATTAAAACATGCAAAAACTTCATATTGGGCCTTTATCAAACATCATAAACAAAATCAACCCCAAATGTAGTAAAGACTTAAACTTAAAACCAGAAATCATAAAATTATTAGAAGAAAACATAAGTAAAAAGCTTTTTGATATTTGTCTGAGCAAAGATCATTTTGTAGATATGACCCCAAAAGCACAGGCAAAAAAGCAATTATAGTTTAGTGGGATTATATCAAACTACAAAGCTGCACAACAAAGAAATAATCAACAGAGTGAAAAGTTAGCTTCGGGAATGAGAGAAAATGTTTGTAAATCATGTATCTGATAAGCATTAATATACAAAATATATAAGGAGCTAACAGCTCAACAGCAAAACAACAAATAGCCTGATTAAGATACAGGCTAAAGACCAAGACATTTCCCAATAGAAGGCAAGGAAATGACTAACAGGTATATGAGGCAGTGTTCAGCATCACTAATCAGCATGGAACTGCAAATCAAAAACACATGAGTTATTACCTCACACCTGTTAAAATAGCTTCTAATAGCTATTAAAGTAGCTATTATCAAAAGATAAAAGTGTTAGGATGTGGAGATAAGGGAAACCTTATATACTGTTTATGGGAATGTAAATTGGTACATCCATTAGGGAACACAGTGTGAAGGAGTCTCAAAATCTTAAAAATAGAGTTACGATATGATCCAGCAATTCTACCACTGAATGTATATTCGAAGAAATGAAATCAGTGTCACTTAGAAATAGCCATACCACCATGGTCACTATAACATTATTTAGAATAACCAAGAATAGAAACAACCCAAATGTCTATGACAGAATGAATAGATAAATAAAATATGGTGTATATACAAAGAGCAATATTATTCTGCCTTTACAAAAGAAAATCCTGCCATTCATGACAACATAGATGAAATTACACTAAGTAAAATAAGCCACATAGAAAGACAATCACTGTATTATCATCTCATGTAAATGAGGAATCAGTTTCATAAATGAATCATTTTCATAAACACAGAAAACAGAATGGTGGGTGCCAAGGTCTGGAGGTTGGGGAATTGGAGACATGTTGGTTAGGGAGGAAAAAATTCAGTTACACAAGATGAATAACTCATAGAGATCTAATGTATAGATGTGCAACTGTAGTTAATAATACCATATTGTATTTTTTAATTTGCTGAGAAGGTTGATCTTAAGTGCTTGTGTTCTCAAAAAGTAAAAGATAGTTATGTACTATGGGAGGTGAGGTGATGGATATGTTAATTAACTTGATTGTAGTGAACATTTCATTGCATACACATATCAACACATTAGTTGTACAGTTTAAATCTGTACAATTTCTACTTGTCAAGTATAGCTCAATAAGGCTACAAAGAAAAAAGAAAAAAAAAGTGAAATTGATTGAAGTCATAAATTAGTGCTACTAATTTGATGTTTTATTCAAATTAGCCTTTGTACTTTATTGAGAATAATTTTTGTAGTATTCTTCACTTTCATCTTCTGAAGTCATAAACAACACCCTAGTGTTTCTTTTTAAATGCAAAATATAAAATTTAAGCAATATTGGAATATTGTTTATGCCTAGAAAATTTGTTTTTCTACCTGTTGTATTTAGATACTATATATAATTCCATGTGGTCTATTAAATGTCAAATGACTATGTTCCTGGTTTTTTATTGGAAATATTTTAAACTATCACTCTGGGAAAACATAATAAAAAGTGCTAAAATGATTTTAAGTGAAATAGATACTTACTTTCCTTGTATTTATGGTATTTTGACAATTCATAAGTTACAATTTCAGCAAACGTTTTTTTGTTTCCTTTCCAGGACTGAGGTGCTCTTTCAGCAACACTGCAGGTGGGAGGACCTGTGGTTTTTCTTCTGTTTTCTTGATAATTATAAGCAGGAGGTAGTCACAGCTCAACTACTCATTGTGGGTGTGTGCTTAGTTTGGGGAGGAGATTTGCTTTGAAGAGAAAAAACTGAGCTATTTTTTACAGAGTAAGGAAATGACACCTAGCACAAATCTGAAAGTTTTTCAATTAAGCCAAGTAATTAGACTTTGGAATGTATCCAGCAAACTTCCACTAAGTAGTCTAAGTAAGAAAGCTCAACAGCACTTCAAAAATGTTCTGTATAAAATATAAGTAAAAATATAACAGAATAGATGATTAGTGAGTGCTCCTATGACAAATGTGCTCCAAGTCCAAAGCCAGAATAATATATTTTTCAAATTCTCAGCTAATATCCCCTAATGACCTTGACAATGGAATTATATGTAAGAAAACAATGAAATTTGAGTTCTATGTTTTCATAAATATGACAGTGTTTCTCAAACATGTAATAATTTTTATCTACTAAGATATTGCCTATCAATGTATGATACAATACGAGTTCTGACAAAATTATGACATTGTCTTTTTGGATAGTATTTTTTGTAATTATCACAATGAAAGGAATGATTTTTTCTTGGCACTAGATTAGGTAAAAGGAAAATATTGGAAAATGTATAAGAGAGAAATTGCCTTTTTAAAGGAGGTAAAAACAAACTTTAATGGACCTTCCAGAAAGTAATTTAACTTTCATTGCATCTCTAAAAAATAAACTAGCAAACAATTCTTGTAATTGTCATGGTTAAAATAACTTATTTTTTAAAAGATTCTTCTTTCAAACTTAATTCAACATTGAAAATATTTCATGTTATATTTATCCTTGTGTTTTTACCTGAATTTTCTATATCTTCTCACATTTAGTTTGTCTTCTTTTAGAAAAGACTATCATAGAGTCAAAAGATTGTATATATATTTAATCAACCTACCTCTTCAAAATAGCTAATATTGTGAAGTTCTATACTACCAAAGTAAATCAGTATTGACAATGATGAGAATTGTTTGCCAAATAAAACCATATTCATTGCTATAGTCCAGAAATCAGGATGGAATATAAGTGCTACCTGTGCCTATAAGAGAACATAGAAGACTATTACAAGGAAAACATCTCCTAATCAAGAAAGATAGCTCTCCAAAGACCCCATGCTTTGGAAAATGCCCTGAGAGGGGTTATGTACAACCTCAGGATATTCCCTAACCCTCTCACAGACACATAATGGTTCCCCAAGATGATATTACTCTCCTGTGCATCTCTCAGAGACAGAAAGATGTATCTAAAATAGCAATAGAAGGAGTACAAATATAAAATGATACTTACACTTTTGCAGCTTTAGCAGAGGCCAAGAATGAGAGGATTGGGGATAAAATGTGTCATTTGTATAGTGCTGCAGAACATATTTTTATATTCTGAAGTGACAAAATGAAAAAAGTCAGGTAGAACGAGATGGAAAAAGAAGTATAAAATTATCAAGCATAGCTATTGTAAATATTACTTAGCAAAATGTCTTTTTCTTAACTTATTACTTAGAAAATTATTAGCATTTTTGGTGTTACTGCAATATAAACTCTATACTACTTGAGCAAAATCCCCCATAGTTTTTGGTGGTTGAGATGGATTCTTGACAAATTTTTACCCAGACTGGACTTGAACCACACTCCTTCCAATCTCTGCCTCCCAAGTAGCTGGGATTACAAGTGTGAACCATAGCACTCAGTTTATCTTTTATTAATAAAAAGATAATAAGAATCTGACATAGCCCTAAAACAAAAGATAATATTTTACAATGTAAATATGCAAGATTTACTTCAGAGCCAAAGAAATAGAGCAAAATTGCCATGGATCCCAGACCACTCTGCCTGCCCACTCCACCTGACTCCTTTGGGAGACAGATATTTATTAGTTTATGAATATTTCTCCAGATAACTTTTTCAATTGTACTTCAGTATTCTGCAAGTAGATGAGTGTTTCAGTGCCTCATCTCACTGTGACACTGTGATCTCCAAATGTCCATTGAGTGATCATTACTGAGAACCAAAGAATTATCATAGTTCTCAATGGATGAATTTTCACACAATAAATCCCTGGCCTTTGCTAGCTGCAAGATCCTGAGGCCAGGAGTTCAAGGGCAATTTCTGAATCATGACATGGAACACATCCCCCAGTCTACCTGCAGGGCTACTTCTTCTTTTTCATTAGAAAGGAGCACTGACAAATCAGAGGAATTGAGAGTTAACAGCCCAATTTGTTTTGATACCCAATATCTATTTTTTTCTACAAAGAACACACCATTTATAGTTAAAATATCTGAATTTATTTATCAAATACAGGACGCATTGTGTGTGTAACCTTGGGATTTTGATGGAGAGTGTTGTTCCAAAATTGACACTCATTTAGTGATATTGAATTTGAAATTTGGATTCTTGATGTGAGCTTACAGTGAGCATTGAATTTCAGGGGTATATAGGAAAAGACACTCTGATCATAATTCCATTTTTTCTCAGGACCATTTTCTTTTAATTTCTAATTCTAAAGCTGGATGAGGGAGAAAGATGAGTAGTTCACTGATATCTATAAAAATCATCTCAGTCACTATTTGTATATTTGCCTTAAAAAGTTTTATAGACATGTCTTGGGGAAATTCTCTGTTAAAGGAGACTTCAACAGTTAGAAAAAGTTGTCAGTGTTATACAGGTGGGATCTGGAAGGGTTGTTCTTCTCAGAACAACCCTCATTAGTACTGGTCTTATATTCTTCCATTTGTCCCTCTACTCCAACTCATAGATTTGGGGAAAAGAACTTAGATTCAATGCACTGGAATGGATTTCTATGTGGATTATCCAGGTTGTGCCCAACTCAAAGCAGGAGAAAGCATTAGTAATGCAGCAGTTAACAAGGAAGATGCTAGGTACTCCCCAAAAGAGAGCAGGACACCAATAGTTACTAGGCCCTATTTTGAGATGGGGGGAGCGGGGAACTCTAAAGGTGAGGTGAGGATGTCATAAGGATTCTGAGGGTGATTTTGAATCTGAAGTTCTTGAGAGGCTTGAGTTTCCCACTCATCCCCACCTCCTTAAGCCAGGGCTCTTGTGTATCTATTTTTGATCAGGCACAAAGTCAAGAGTAGGTGGACAGAATCTCAGGGTAAATCTCAGGTTGGAGGCACACAGGTTCAGAAGTGGTCGATAATGCACAAATGGGAACACTTGTCATCTACCTCCACCTCAAGCCCACCTGTCCTGAGCTGACTTGGCCCCAGCTGATTGATGTGTTGTCCAGGGAGTCTCATGCCTACATGTTAGATTTTAAAAATAACTTTATTGAAAAATAACTTTATTGAAGCCTATTTCACGTCAGAAAATTTATCCATTTCAACTCAATGATTTTTTGAGCAAGTTTATCAAGTTGTGCAAGGATTATTTTAAATCAGCTTTCACTAAAGGAGTACATCCCCTTCTGCAGGGAACAAACTAATCTGTTCACTATCTCTATAGATTTTAGAGACTAGACTTATTTTAAACAATTTTGATACCATGTTTAAATATTTTAAACAACGGAGAGTCAATGATAAAGTATTGAGAATCACAAGTTTCAGATGTTTATTTCAGAAATTTCTTAAGGGAATAGGCATGAAATATTAGCAGCGAGAGCCTGTACAACTGGAGATGGTGATGAAAGTGTTGCACTAATCCAGCTGCTAAAGATGAAGTAGAGAACTTGAACTCAGCACTGAGTGAATCCTGCACAATCAGAGCAGCTATGATGTGAGCTCATTTTTGCATTTGTTTGTTTTTTGTTTTATTTTGTTTCCTTATAATTTTTCTTTTTGCTATTGGGGATTGAACTCAGGGCCTCACACTGCTTTACAATTTGAGTCATGCCCCGAGTCCTTTTACTTTTAGTTTGTTTTTCAGATAGGGTCTCATGCTAATTGTCCTTGGACAGCCTTCAACCTCAATCCTCCTACCTCTGCTTTCTAAGGAGCTGGAGCCACAGGCATGCTCCACCATATCTGGCTTGTTTTTGACATAGAGTCTTGGTAACTTGCCTGGACTGGCCTTGAACTGTGATCCTTCAATCTTGGCTTCCTGATTATCTATGATTACAGGCATGAACCACCACATCCAGCCCTCTGTGGTGTAATTTCTATAGAGCATTCTTAACAAGGAGCTAGTTTCCCATAGAAAGACAAAATCATCGAGGGAACTTTTGTTTTATATAGCTGGTGGTCTATAGAATGGAGGGTTTGTAGGGAAATCGCTTTTCTTTTTGTGTATTCTAAGGACTCTGGCTATAAGAAAAGGAAGAAAGAAAGGAGTAAGAAGAGAAGGAAGTGAAAAAGCAGCTATTTGGTTGTGATTTACACATGGTGGCAGATAACAACAAAAGTCTAGCACAGGCAAAACACGACCATAATTTTTGGGAGCAATTCTATGGAGGTGATAGTCAGCTATCCTAAAATATCTCAAGAGTTCAAAGAGTGTGGATATTGTCTATTGTCATGAGTTGATGGTTACTAAAATCATACACTATTCCTGTCCTTGACTTGTCCAAGGATGGTGAGTTAGTTTTTTCCCTTATATTAAAGTCTACCTTCTCAAATACATCCATAAAAATGTTAAAATGTAATTTGGGTGAGATATTGTATTATCTATTATCACTTACTGGTCAGTGGCAAATTAGATGTTACCAAAAAAAGGAGATACTTAGGAGAAAAATAGGAAATAGATCAAACAATACATGATGGATCTGTCTTGAGAAATAATACTACCAAGAAAACTGAGCTGAGTATAACTGGGCCTCTGGGAAAGAAGACCTTTCTCTTTTCATAGCACATACAGGTATGATAAGCACTTGACATTCTTATTGTGTATGCCATTTCTTCCTTAGGTAATCTTGTGTTTTTGTATGGACTCTTGAATTCTTAAAGTAAAACTGCTTTTCATTTTTTCTTTTTCTTCCCTTAGTTATTACTTTGTTGCACTTACATGATTTTTCTCTCCAAATGAATTAACTGATCAATAGACATTTATTCAACTTTATTGTGTGTAAAAACCTTATGAGGAACATGAAGAAGTGTTAAGTCTTCAGAACCAGGAGACCTGTCAGGAAAGAAGTAGTCATTCTTTCCTTCTGTATTAACAAAGTCTAATTTTATTTCAAGTAGTAATGAATCCACTAAAAATTTCTCTCTGGAAACTACAAATGTTCATGTAACATAACTTTGTCCAATTGTGTATAATTGGGATTAACAATTTGGTTTTTGAAGAAACAAATATATCTGAGAACTAACCCAGGCAGGATACACATTTTTGCTTCATGCTAATAGGGTTCTTTTTGCTAGAATGCAGGTGTGAGGCCATCCTATAATCTTAACATGGGGTATATGTATGTAACTGAAAATATAAGAATCAGGATTTCTGATGACCTTGTAGTTATCTTGTTAGCTTCATTATGTGACCATAGCAAGAACCCTATAGCAAAAAGTAATTACTAACTGATATGGGAGACTCATAACAATGACAAAGTAAGAAATTAAAACAAGATATTCTACAGTTACAACTAGACAGTCATGTCCACAAGAATGGAAAATATTATTGGGGATATTAGAAATAAATAAATACAGTTCTATCTGATAAATTCTATAACAGCTGTGAAACCATGGTATGCTAGTCGCTGATTTGACTTGAGTGAATGTTTTTCAAGGGAGCTAACAATTCAACAATGACTTGAAAACTGAGAGGTTTTCCAACCAGTTAGAGATACATGGAAGGAAACTTAGGGAGGAAATCCATGCAGAGAGATCAGTCTATGAAAATGTACAAAGCCCTGTAGAAAGGATGGGAGAGGTGGATGCAAGTATTTTGGTACAACTGGAGTCTATGCCGTAAAAAATGGTTAGAGGATGAGCTGAGTCAGAGATCATGACCAGATGTGGAAGGACAGGATAGGCCATGCTTAATCCTATAGCCATGTTTTCGAATTGTCAGTTAGAAGTACAACACAGAGTTGTGTAAGATTTAAATTAAGATGTTCATCTTTGCTGAAGTGGTCACCAATACTTTTTAATGAAAGCTACATTATGTACATTAGACAACACACATATGTACATTAGACAGCTGATACCTGAAAATATACATATGTGTGCAGGAATAAATGGAAAGCAGAAACTTCTAATGAGGAAAAGCTTGATTTCATAATAATATGAAAAAAGTTCCCTAAGTACCAGGGGAAGACTAAAAGAGAATTTAAATAACTCTAATAAACTCCAGCAAAGATGAAGGTAAGAAATGGTCCCATTCAAGAATTTACAAAGAAAAGCAGAGAAACCAAGGAAAACATTTCAATAAGTATTTATAAATGAAATTTTACAGATAAGATTTTCATGATTAAAAATACAGCTCTGTAATTCTTCCAAATATTTGATATATTAACACACAAGTTAAAATACTATATATTTGATTAGTAATTCAAGCAGTAATAAACATTCAGTAAATAATTACCAAATGTAAGCATAACTTTGTAAACTTTGGGAAATACTGCATATTTTTGCCTAATAGACATTATAGCCTCTAAAAACCAAGGTGTGGAAGCACTGTAGCTGTCCATTATTATCAAAAGAAATAAGGTAGGCAGTAAAAAGGAATGAAAGAATAACAGATTTTAAAGTGGTCAGTTTGCAAGGTAATATTAATAAATTACCAAGATATGCCAAAATATTTTATTTAACTCAAGTAGTTTTAACATCTTCACTAATGAATAAAATGTATAAAATGCACAAATAGAAAACATAATATATCCTGTGAACATTTTTACCAGTGTGTTAATGATCTGCTGTGTTAGCACCTTGGGCTTTGCCTCCAGCCTTAAAATACACTCAATTATTACCTGCCCAAATCTACACCACCACGTTTTAAGTAGACTAAATATACTCTAAGGAGAAGTAAATATTATACTATTTCCTTTTCATTCTCAGCTTCTAAAATCACAGCTATTATTCATAAGTCAATTGTAATTTTAAGTATGCTATAATGTATCTGTATGTGAAAATCATGTACTTGTGACAGTATTTGAGTTTCTTGACTCATAAAATTAGAAATACCAGAGTGTGAAGTATGTTTACAGTGCTTTCTTATATATACTTAGGTAATGTGCTATCATTATTTTTCCTTTCTGTCCAAATATACTTACGTCTGAGACCATAGCTTTTTGAGATGGTATTAAAATACCTGTTGCAGAATAAGCTAAACATAACCTGAGTTTAAAGCCATTATCAAACTATACAGGAGATATGTAGCACTCAGGAAAAGGATCAGTCACACAAGAAATAGTTATTAATTTGATCATTATTTGGACTAACTCTTCCTTCTACCTTTTAGCCAACAAAGGAAATTAAATTTTGTTAATTATTCACAGGAATAATTTTTTGAGGAGGAAGAAATAATATTTGAAATTTTAAACAGTCAAAGCTATTTCTGCATTGTTTGTTCATCCAAACAGAAGTAGATAACAATTGTATAAGCAGCATTCTGGTGTTTAGATAGCTGACAGATTGCCATGTTTTAAAGTTTAAGATTGCTTGATGATGTCATGATCTTAGGGTTACTATCATCCCTAAATTTTCAGAAATTTGAGTGAGGCAATTTATATTAATGATGATGATAATGAAATATAATGATGTTGACAGTAATAGCAGCCACTATACTAATTTTAATTAAACACATCAAATGTACATGCCCTGTAGTAAAAACTCAGATTGTCTCATCTAATTTTCAAGACAACCCTATATATAATAAGTCCTATTATTTCTGTTTTGTCACTAATAATGGCCAGTATTAATGAGTTCTAACTATATTTTTATTTTCAACATACCAATGAGATAGTTCCAATTTTCTAGGGAAAAACATTTAGAATGATAAAGTTTTTTGCCTAAATTTCCATACATGGAAAGGTTGGAGTCGTAACCCATTTGTGAGAACTCATGTTCTTAACCACAATGCTGTGGTATCATATATATTAAACCAGCATAAGTAAATCTAGAATGCTTTAAAAAATCTCATTAGATTAACAAAATAAAATTTACATTGGTAACTCATGTTATGATCAAAGATTCAATGCAATTGAAATGTTGTGTATTAATTATGGAATCTTAAGAAGGGGTTCAATAGAGTTCATATGTGTATGCAAGAGAAAAATGAAATACAGTTAGCATCTTCTCAGCTACATTTTATTAATAATTCTTGATTTTTCTGTGAGAAATTAAAGAAATATTGTATGATTTTAGCAGAGTGATATCAGTAAATTTTCATTTTAGAATTATGAACAGAGTGGCATTAAAGAGTATAGGCTGCATGAAAGTAGGTGAGACAAGAAAAGAGGAAATTGTTTATGGAGACAAATGTATATGCAAAATTATGAGACCAGGAAGAATACAGTGGCTGTAGATATAAAGAGCAGAGGTACACAGAGCCTCAAGAGATATTTAGGGGACAGGTTCAAATGGATTTATTGAATTTTGGATATGAACAATTAAGAAGGGTCAAAGATACATCTAGGGTTATAAGTTTGGACCCTGGAGGGATTGTGGTAAAGATTATAACATAGAAGTGATTTTCTTGCATGCATGGAATAGTTACCAATAGGAGTCCTTTGTCAACTGGTCACAAATAATTACTATACTGTATATGAGTTATTCACATTGAAATAATAATTTTGTGATAGCAAAATCCAGAAAAATCAAGAAGTGCAAAATTAATCAATATGGTTAGATTCATTCAAACATTTATCCAATAAATAATTTGAAGTATACACTGCATGCTAAGTATTATCCTAGAAACTGGAGGAAATCAAATAAGAAGTGGAATCTTTGGCTTAAGAATGTTTACGTATAGTGGAAGACACAATCATGATTCAACTTCATAAATGTTATGTAAGAGCAAATGGGATTATAAGAAAAACAAGATAAGCACAGCAAAATCCAGAAGGATGCAAGAGGGGGTCAAAATTTCCTCATAAAAGTCTGAAGAGGGGATAAGAACTAAGCAGAAAAGCAATAGACATGTTTAGTTTGAAGGAAGAACTGGTACATAGATTTAGGAGGAAAGTGGAATGGAATGCCATGATTAAGGATAGCAGGAATTTCAAGTACGGTCTGAATGTGGAACTGAAGAATTACTACCAATATATAGGGCTTGTTAGGTAAAAACTATATGAAGGTTTCTTACAGGATGTCATAAGTCTTTAGAGGATTTCAACTTGAAAGTGAAAGAAACTAGTGAAGGATTCTTAGAGAAATGGTTTGGACCCATTTGTGTTTTATAAAGGTCATTCTCATAACACTGTGAAGCTAGGATTGGATTGGCAAGAGATTCTGTTAAGGAGCTCTTAGAGAAGTGCAGCAGAGAGTGATAGTGTCCTGAAATAGCATTGTTGTAGCATGATGAAAAGGAAGAGTTTTAAGAAACTCAGGCAAAATGGATAGGATTTTATCCCCAATGAGATTAAAGGATAAAAGAAAGGGAAAAATTAAAACTAATTCCCAGATTTCAACTGGGTTCCTAATAGTGTATTTACAAAGATAGAAAAAAAATTAAAAGACTGAGCAAGTCTGGGGAGATAAGAAGAAAATAAATTCAGTTTTGTCCATACAGTTACCTTTCTTAATCCATTTTCTGTTATTATAACAAAGTATCTGAGATTTATAAAGAATAGAAGGTTATTTGACTCATAAGTCTGGTAAGTTGAAGAACATGGTGGAAACATCTCTGTATCTGGGGAGGGTCTTCTTCCTACGTCATAACCTGGTAGGAAGTATCACACAATGAGAGAGAGCAGGTGTATTAGCTCAAGTCTTTTTACCTCTTCTACAAAAGCATTAATACCACCATTGGCGACCCACCCTCATGATGTCATCTGATCCTAATTACCTTCCAAATATCACACATCTGAAATTCACACATCTGAATTATTTTATTTCTTTTTTTTTTTCCAGTTTAAATTTTATTTTATTTTTATTATTGTGCTCGGTGGGGATATATTGTAGCATTTACAAAGGTTCTTACGATGTATCAAATATATCATACTTGAATTCACCCTTTCCACGGCTGTCCTCATACCCCTCCCTCAATTCCTGGAACAGTTTTAACAGGTATCACTTTTGCATTTATATTACATGTGTATAGATTATTTGCACCATGTTCATCCTCCTACCCCTTTTCCTGCCACTTTCCCCCTCCCACTGGTGTCACCCATTTCCCCCCACATACACTGCCACAGGTCAGAACCTGTTCTGCCCTTCTGTTCTCTGATTTTGTAGAAGAAAAAACAAGGTAATAAGAGAAATATGGTGTTTTTGTTACTTTGAGATAAAGATAGCTATACAGGGAGATTCCCTGTTGTTTCCATTCATATATGTATTATCCCAGTTGCTTCATCTCTACCAGTCCTCTTCACTCCTCCCTAGTCCTCTTTCCATGGTGGCCTTGGCCAGTTTAAGATTTCTATATTCATTCCTGTACAGTAAGCACATCAACCACATTCAAGTTTTTGGTTTCCTTCCCTTTGCTCTATCCCTCCTGTGTTCAGCATCCCTTAGGGTGACCTGTGTCCCATAATATTCCTGCACTTGTTTTAAGTC
The DNA here is from genome assembly GCF_047511655.1 of Castor canadensis. NCBI lineage: Eukaryota > Metazoa > Chordata > Mammalia > Rodentia > Castoridae > Castor > Castor canadensis. The sequence goes on along the minus strand of NC_133393.1, from coordinate 113,075,971 downwards.
TATAATTCACATATGATGGAGAACATGTGGCTTTTGACCTTCTGAGCTTGACTAACTTCACTTAATATGGTGCTCTCCAGTTCCATCTATTTACCTGTGAATGACAAAATTTCATTCTTTGTGTAAAGTAAAATTCTATTGTGTATAAATACCACATTTTCTTAGTCCACTTGTCACTAGTGGGGCATATTGACTGTTTCCATAGCTTAGCTATCATGAATAGTGCTGCAATAAACACAGGTGTGCAGGTGCCTTTGTAGTAACCTGCCTCACATTCCTTTGGGTATATCCCTAGGAGTGGTATTGCTGGATCATATGGCAGATCTATTTTCAGTTTTTTAAGGAAACTCCATATTGTTTTCTGTAGTGGTTGTACTGGCTTACATCCCCCAATCCTTGCCAACATTTGTTGGTGTTGTTCTTGATGGTAGCTATTCTAAAAGAAGTGAGGTAGAATCTTAGTGTGATTTTCATTTGCATTTCCTTTATGGCCAGGGATGGTGATCATTTTTTCATGTGTTTTTTAGCTATTTGGACTTCTTAGAAAAAGTTCTGTTTAGTTCAGTGGCCCATTTCTTTATTGGGTAATTGACTTGGGAGGAGTTCAGGTTTTTAAGTTGCCTTTATACTCTGGTTTTCAGTCTCTTGTCTGATGAATAGCTAGCAAAGATTTTCTCCCATTCTATGGGTGGCCTCTCCAATTTATAGACCATTTCTTTTGTTGTGCACAAGCCTTTTAATTTGATGTAATCGCATTTGACGATCCTTTTTCTAAGTTGCTGAGCCGCTTGAGTTCTCTTGAGGATGCCTTGCCTATTAACATATGAGTTTGAGAATTAAGTTTTCAACATGTAAACATTTAGTGGACTTATCTAGAGCAGTATCTCTGAGGCATTTCACATAATGTTCACAGCAAGAAATTGAACATATTTTTGCCCAATTTTCATATTTCCTTTGCCTTTACCTACTTAACTTAGTGCTTTATGAAGCAAAAAAAAAAAACTCAGTATTTCATTCAGAATGACTTCTCCTTTTTAACTTATTTGACTCCTGCTAGTGATAATTAGTAATATAAGGAAATGAAGATTAAATACAAACATATCACCATAACTAATTGTTGCTTAGTTATCTAAAAATCATATTTTTAGATGATAAGTATAAATTAGAGAAAGAAAAGCTTACCTTTCCATATTTTCTTCTGTTTCCAAAGAAAGGTAGCTTGAAAAGAAGAATGTGAGCACAAATAAGATTGCCCTTAACAAAACCCCACAGAATACTAGTCAAAAGTTTCTGTTAATGTCAATATATTTATAATTATAAACTATTGTAATTTGAATTCAAATTGTATCCCTTTCTCAAATGAAAATCAAATAATTAACATAAAAAGTCAATAGATATTTAATTATAATGACTGGTATGTAATAGAAATTATAAAAATCGCAAGGTAGTTACACAAAATTATGATCTTCATGAGATGAGTGTGTATTCAACCAAAGAAGCTACATAATTGCAAAGCAGAGTTTGAAGCAGCTAGATTAAATAATAGGAGTTTTTAAAAATGAAATTATTTTAGAAAACACCATTCAGAAAACTTTTGCAGAAGGTTTTAGTGCAGTCTACATGATTTGCACATATTTACTTAAAAATTGAAACTAAGCATGATTGGGGATTTTAGGAATGGAACTCTCTAAATTTGAATCTAGAAGAGTTTGTCAGGAGGCTTCAGACCTATGAGTTAATAGGGTTTAACCATACATGAAGCAGTTTAAATATTTCTGAGTATTTGGTGAAGCTAATTTAAAACTTCATAGTCACTGCTGGCCGCAACAGTTGTATATTCCAGTTGTGGTTTACCAAACTTTATGTCAACTTTTTGAGAGAAAACTCTCCAACAGTCCTTTAAAAACTGGGAAACTGGAAAATTCACCTGGCTGACACAATGCTCTACATCATGATCAGGAAAGAAATCTTCTCAGAAGGAACAGAAATTTTCAGTACCGTGCCTGAGAACATTGCTTTCTTTGCTCTTCTGTAAGTATAGACCTATCAATAGTTTCAATCCATGTCTTTACTCATTTAGGAAAATAGCTTGTCTGAGAAGACTTTTTCTTTAGAAGTTATGACAACTTTCGTTCATAATTTGAGATCATATAATCTCTAAGCAGCTCTTATGTTAGTGCTTTAATCAGAAAATGTCTCTACCAAACAAAGTTTTGTTATTAATATGCAAATGATTGCTGTAAGGCAGATGACACTTTTTCCCAAACCACATTCAATTAACATACCAATAACTTTAGGTGCTCCTCCTGTAATCAGAAATAGTGTTTTACATGACAGATTTTTTTAACACTTCTTAGAGTCTAAGAATGAATAATTTGATGTTATTATTTATTACCATGAAGCAAATGCAAACCATAAAAGCTGAAAACTATAAAAGAAAATAGCCAAAGAAGACACAAATCTAACAATGTTAGAAATGGTCTTATTCGGGCATCTGAATTGATTGCTGAATTCAGGAAGCACATAATTATCTTAAATAGGGCATTTAGTATTAAAATTGATAACAGTGCCCATCTGTTATATTAGAATTATATAATCAAGTTCTCTTTCACCATACAAGAGAGGATGATACAACAACAAAAACCATTAAAGAAAAAGCATAACAGATCAGAGGGTAAACTGTTCAAACTCTTAAGTATAACCCAAAGCAAATTCACATAGTTAAAGCATTTTAAAAGACTAAAGTTCAAAATTTAGAATTAACCTCCAGACATTTCTACAGCTTTCTGAGATAAGTAGAAAGTTATTCAGCTTCTCAGGATATTATTGCCCAGTCTTGTTTCTATATAAAGTATCATGTGCTTGCATCAATATGGAATGAAAAAACTAAGGTCTTTTATTTTATTTTCTTTATATTGGAAAATGATTTAATGAAATTTATTTTATTTAATAATCACTTATCTGTCACCCATTTAGAGACTCTGTGACTATTCTAGATTCTATTATAAAGTCTGTGACTTTAAAATTTTTCTTCTAACAACAAAAGTTGTACCTTTTGCATATTAGATGTCATTTTTAGACATTCATTTGTAGTTTATAATCTGTGATGCTAACAACATGGATAGAAAAATCAAATGTTTTTAAACCAGCTTCTTTGAATTACTCCCTATGTTCCATCAGATGTGTCTGACCATTTCAAACATATACGTTTCTAATAGATAATAAAGACTGGTGTATGCCAGCAATGACGATCAGGGTCGTAACCATTTACTGAGATAGCTCGACTTTGTAAATGGCTTCTCCTGATAAAAAGGCTGGCACCTTCTTCCCAATTTTAATAGTCAATATAAGCTTAAAATATACAAAAACCCAAGAATGTTTCTGGAACTCATAGTCAGCACTAATGCCATTAATGTTAAATGAATCTGGATGGTTTCTCAGTAAGCATTTATGATTCATTTGAATTTCAACATATTTCTTATTTCAAACATTAATTTGGGAGCAATCTGTTCCTGACATAATATAAATTAGAGACATTTGAAACAGAAAGATGATTTCTTAATTAAACATAGTAGTTCCTATCCTTAACATATTAAGATTTTAAAATTTAATATTTAAATATATCACACTTTAGCCTCATATTTCACATATATGCCTGTTGTGTTTTCTAGGGTGTTATTTTTGCCACTCATATGGCTAACATTCAATATATTGTTCAACAGCATGACTTTCAACACCTCTTCTTAGTATGTTACTCTTTGCTATAATTACTCTTTGAACAGCACCACATTCCCCAAAGACTTTTTATTTACATATATATTTTTAACCCTTGCAAGAGTGTGACAAAATATAAAGGACATAAGACTCAGACATCTATAGTCACATAGTCTTCTTTTCTTTTCTTCTCCTCTCCATTCTTCTTTTCTCATCTTGTTTTTTCACTCTTTTCTATAGTAGTCAGGTGATTGTCTCAATAAGATTAAATTAAATATAATAGTAAAAGTAAACAAAATAACCAATGCTGGAACACCTCTCACCTAACAGCAAACACCTTCTATCTCTATCATAAGCAGAATAACTGTTTTTTATTCTAGGGGCTCGGTGTAGTGGTCCATGCCTGAAATTATAGCTATTCAGAAGGGGAAGGTCTAAAGGATTACTGTTAGAGGCCAGCCCAGACAAAAAGTTAGTGAGATGCCATCTCCACCAATCAGCCTGGCCTGGTTGTCCACACTTGCTGTCCCCACTACATGGGAGGTCATAGATAGAAGATTGTGGTCTGAAGCTGGCCCTAAGAAAAAACAAGACATTATCAAAATACAAAATACAGCAAATAAAAGGTGTGTGGGTAGGCAGGGTGTGGTTCAAGTGGTGTGTGCCTCCCTAGGAAGCACAAAGCCCTGAGTTCAAGCCTCAGTACCTCAGAAAATTTTAAAAAAAACCCTCAAAATCATAAAGAAGCAAGTAAGTAAGAGTCAAATGCTGCTTTGAAGTCAAATAATATAAAAACCAAAGGTTTTCTCTTCATAACCACATATAAGGAAAAATCATAAATTTCCTCACCAGCTTCTTTTTAATAAAATAAATCATTTAGTTGAGAAAATAGTAACACCTTTGCTCTTTGCTTCCTTGGAGTCTTACAAGATGCTATACTTCCTATCCATAAAAATTCCAATAAACTCCAGCATCATGTAACAATTTCATTTAATAACAAACATGTTTTAAGTTAACAGCTTTTCTTCCCAGATTTTATCCTTAGGAGCTGGATCAAGCCTTATACCACTAAATTGGATTTAAAAAGAGTTTTCCATAACATACTACCAGATTTGGAATTTAGAATTCTAGTGTAAAATTTTTTTTTCACCTGCACACCTATGTTTATTTTTTTTTATTGTTTTATTATTCATATGTGCATACAAGGCTTGGGTCATTTCTCCCCCCTGCCCCCACCCCCTCCCTTACCCCCACTCTGCCCCCTCCCTCTCCCCCCACCACCTCAATACCCAGCAGAAACTATTTTGCCCTTATTTCTAATTTTGTTGTAGAGAGAGTATAAGCAATAATAGGAAGGAACAAGGGTTTTTGCTGGTTGAGATAAGGATAGCTATACAGGGAGTTGGCTCACTTTAATTTCCTGTGGGTGTGTGTTACCTTCTAGGTTAATTCTTTTTGATCTAACCTTTTCTCTAGTTCCTGGTCCCCTTTTCCTATTGGCCTCAGGTGCTTTTAAGGTATCTGCTTTAGTTTCTCTGTGTTAAGGGCAACAAATGCCAGCTAATTTTTTAGGTGTCTTACCTAGCCTCACCCCTCCCTTGTGTGCTCTCTCTATTATCATGTGCTCTCTCTATTATCATGTGCTCAGAGTCCAATCCCCTTGTTGTGTTTGCCCTTGATCTAATGTCCACATATGAGGGAGAACATACGATTTTTGGTCTTTTGGGCCAGGCTAACTTCATTCAGAATGATGTTCTCCAATTCCATCCATTTACCAGCAAATGATAACATTTCATTCTTCTTCATGGCTGCATAAAATTCCATTGTGTATAGATACCACATTTTCTTAATCCATTCATCAGTCAGACAAAGGACTGATAACCAGAATATGTAGGGAACTTAAAAAACTAAATTCTCCCAAAACTAATGAACCAATAAAGAAATGGGCAAGAGAACTAAACAGAACTTTCTCAAAAGAAGAAATTCAAACGGCCAAAAAACACATGAAAAAATGCTCACCATCTCTAGAAATAAAGGAAATGCAAATTAAAACCACACTAAGATTCCACCTCACCCCTGTTACAATAGCCATCATTAGCAACACCTCCAACAACAGGTGTTGGTGAGGATTTGGGGAAAAAGGAACCCTCTTACACTGTTGGTGGGAATGTAAACTAGTACAACCACTCTGGAAAAAAATTTGGAGGCTACTCAAAAAGCTGGACATCGATCTACCATTTGATCCAGCAATACCACTCTTGGGGATATATACCCAAAAGACTGTGAGACAGGTTACTCCAGAGGCACCTGCACACCCATGTTTATTGCGGCACTATTCACAATAGCCAAGTTATGGAAACAGCCAAGATGCCCCACCACTGACGAATGGATTAAGAAAATGTGGTATCTAGTGTAAAATTGTTCTATATTTAGGATACAATGAATATTTCCAAGTACTTTTATTTAAGTCTCTTGCTCATGCAATATTACACATACTAATATTTTTCTCTGACCAGACTGTCAATGCATTTAAGAGACAAGATGTTCATTTTATTCACCTGTGTATCCCCCTTCATTTCTAAAATGTAGCTTGGCTTTAAGTATGTAATAAATGGTCAAAATATTTGTTAAAATGTTGCGTTATATTGCATATGCTATAGTTTATATCTTAAATGTGTCCCAAAAGTCCATGTGTTAATGACTTGGTTCCTGGAGTTAGTGTACTTGGGATGTTGTGGAAATTTTAAGAAAAGGGGCTTGTTGTGAGGTACTTAAGTTATTGGAGTTTGTCCTTAAAGGGTTCTGTGGGACTTTGACCCTTTTCTCTTGTCACAAGCACTTGTAGTTCAATCGAGTACAGATAAACAGTACTGCAGGGACTCTTATTTCAGAGAACAGGATTTTATTTAAACAAATCTACAAGGCACTCTCCCATGGATCCTAATGCCTGTCTCTACTACGCTAGACAGCCAGGAGTTTACTCAGTCCTTCCCCCAGCCTTGCTCACCTTGCGATTGTTCTCAGCTGATGAGGGGGGTCCAGTGGAGCCCCGGGAAATTCCTCACCTCGGCTTTCAGTGCAGGTCCAGTCTCACGGTTCACCAGAGACACGCAGTGGTCATCGGGAGAAGGGGCACACTCTCAAGTGGCAGCTGCCTCTACATCAGAGCCTTGGGACCACCCCTGACATCACGTGGTCTCCAGCGTTCAGGGGGTAAGACATGAGTGGTAGCAAGGCTTGGGTTTTTATGCTTTGTGGTGACCTCATAATTGGTGTTATCGGCCTTACCACCTTAGGCTTGGCTTATTTGCATATTACTTGCCACCCTCTGGTTGGTTTCTAAATCCTAACACATACTGGCTAATAATTCTTATTTCAACAATTTTTCCTACTTTAACACAACACAATCCATCAATACAACAGCAATCTTATATGTGCTCACCACATCTCTCCTTCTGTTTGCTCCACTACAACCTCTTACAATGATATGCTACCTCACCACCCAAAGCAGCAGGGTCAACTGACCACAGACTGAAACCTTTAAAACTATAGCCAAAATAAACCTCTCTTATAAGTTGATTATTTACTATGGTAATGGGAAGCTAACTGACACAAGCTATAAGGAATTATCTTTCCACAAACACCCTGTCAGAACCAGGACAAAATACTAGAATTATCTTTAATTTTCCCTTTCAAGGTTATAAAACCATCCAATCACATTCAGAAATTTCTCCTCATTTGAGCCACATCATACAGTACTTTACCTGTTCCTACATTTTTTAGTCATCGTCCAATTTTCTATTCCCCACTTTTCTCAGGGACATTTTAGTCCCTTGTTCACTATTCTTTTCCTTTGCCCAAATTCTTATCTACATTTGAGGAATCTCAATCAATATCTTTTCTCAGATGTAGTTTATTTTTTCCAAGAAATTAATATTTATTTCTACCACAACAATAACTAGCCAAGGTAAACATATTTTGACAATTTCATAAAAACTAATACAAAATTAGTAATATTTCTCCTGGGTACTTTTTTCTCTTCATTTCAGCAACTTATTCCAATCTTCTCTTGAACTTGAACTATTTCCTCATCTGTTGGGTGCAGTCATTGGATACTATCTTATCCTCCTAGTTTTATTATCTTTTATAATAATTCTAAATTTTGATCTACTATTCTAAACATACTAGATATCCTGTAATCTGGATATTTGTTTTTTTTTGTTTCCAACTTGCTAGCTTAAATCCTGACAAAACTCCAATTATTTCTTTTGTCAACCCTTACTCTTGGAATGATATCACTGACAAAAATAAGAAACTGATAATCTTGCCATTCCACCCACATAGGCATATATTATAGTTGTCTGGAAGTTTGTGACTTGGTCATAGATTGCAAAGAGTCTGGTACAACAAATAAGTGTTTAAAATTAGGCTGGAGGGAGACTGCCAAAATCCAAATTTGATTAAAAGAGGCTAAGCCCCAAATTTTAGATAATATTTTAAGTTACTATAAAAAGAATGAGATATTACTTCACCAATGATAGGCACTGAAAATATATATATTATAATAATATAAAAACAAACTTTACAATGTGAGTGCATACTAATATGAAATCAATGATATAGAGGAAAGGAAGTTGATAAAAATAGACTTTACATTCAGTAAAAGCTAAATTTTCTCAGGTCCTTAGCTGTGCTGGTTAACAAAAGTGAATTTTTTTTTAAATGTGGTAATACTTCCTAGTTCTTTTTATTTTTTTCTTTGTTCATTTTTTCATGTGTGTACATTGTTTAGGCTATTTCTACCGCCTGTTTCCCGTTTCCTCCCTCTCCCTTCACCACCGCCCCCCTCACTTCCAGGCAAAAATAAAGTGAATTTTTATGATAATCTCTGTGGGACATTTAAAAAATACAGAGACCAGGGCTCCACCCTTGAGTTTATGATTCTCTAGGTTTGTAGCAGGATGTGTAACCTCTGTTTTTCATTACAACCAGTAATCACTGTGATGTATTCACTAGTCTGAGAATCACTACTTAAAGAAAATTCTAGTCATCTTTATTCTTCAATATACGGAGCTGTAGTTTCTTTTCTTCTCTCTCTCTTTTCTCATAATCAGTCATTTTAGGAGACATCTCTAAGCTAACAGCATTTTCCTATTTGTTCTACTAGAAACTATTCTTCACAGGTTGAATAAGCAGTTCCCTATGGGCTACATTTCCCCCAGTCAGAGATGTTTTGCATTGTCTTGCTGTCAATCATTCTTTCAGTAGTAATCACCTATCAATTTCACCTCTCCTGTCAAGCAATTTTTACGGCATCTACGATTTATGTGGCAAGAACTGCTTTCCAGAGCAAGGCGTCAGTTTTGAACACTATTTACAGAACTAGGATCCATCTCAATGCCGTGCTATCAATGATTATCCTCAATGCTATTGAGAAGTAGTTAGAACAGCTTGAGATTCAGTGGCAATTCTCTCCATACAATCATCAGACAAACTCAGCATGTTGGATTTCTTTTGCCAAAGGGGTGAACAAATAAACACTTCAAAGTTCAAGAGAATTTGCTTTAAAATTCAAAAGCTGTTACATTTTTTCCGGGTTTATTAAGGTCCTGCTGGGAAATTAGAAAATAATATAGTTCTAAGTTGTATTAGATGGTGTTTTGATCTAAGTATACCTTGTGTGATGACTCCCACAATTAAGGTAATTAATGTATCTGTCACCTCACATAGCTACCCCCTGTTTTATTTGTGGTAAGAGCTAGTCTCAGTAAATTTCAAGCATATAATATTTTATTAACAATAGTTACTATTCTATACCTTAGCTTCTTGATATTATTCATCTCTTTTAACTGAAAATTTGGACCCTTTGACCATATATTCCTACTTCTCCCAACCTTCATTCTCTGGCAACCAACATTCCAACCCTGTTTCTCCAAACTTAACGTTTTTGGATTTTTCATGTAAGTAATATTATTTACCAATGATGAAATAGAATTTGAACGATTTCAATGTATAGAAAGGGTCTAGATAACATAATGAATTTTTTCCCAAGTAAAATCTGACCTCATTGTCAGGACCTTAATAAAAATATGCAATCATTTTTGCTATAATATTTCATACTTGAAGTCTTAAATATGCTAATCTGAATAAAATATTTTTGTCACTAGTGATTTTGGTAAATTATTGACTTGGATCCCAAAGCAAATTTCTAGGAAGAAATTAAATTTATGTTGGTCTCACCAGCAAAATTAAAATGCCTGGTTTGATGGCCCTTGCCTCACAAATGTCAGCATTGACCCTATTCTTTTCCCTCTGATTACTCAATAAATAATAAGTAGCTGTGTTCTTTTTTCTTAACAAATTTGAAGAAAACTAATAAACTCATATTAGAGTTGTACAATTTTCAAGGTGAGTACATTTAAGAAGAATCCAGAATATCCTGAATTACTTAAACCCATTTCTACATGTAAAATTTTGCTCCATTCCCTTATTAATGCCCTCTTGAGGCATATTTACCTAATTTTGTATTGAGAATCATTTTAATAGAGACAACAAATGCTGAAACATAACTAGTGCCAATTAGTAAAAATGTTATATTTATAGACTCACCATCTTTTTCTTCAGTTACTATAATGTAGTTTTTAAATGGTCTGTCATAATTTATATTGTCTTGCCTCACAAGGCTGTCTCCTGGTCTCAGGGACTCCTGGGGAGACTGAATCTAACAAATCTATATATCACTTCAATCTACCATTAGTTGATCCAGGCTCAGAGTTAAAGACATGTCAATCATTGCATCTACATCTCAATAACATTAGAAGGCATAGATACATATTGTACTCAACCACTTTTATTAAAGATGTCTTTTCCCTATACTTGGCAAGTTAACTAAGGCTCTGACTCTGCTCCCTCAGTTGAGCTCGCTTTCCACATCTCTTCCCAACTCTACCCTCTAACTTATTGCTGTACTCTCCACTTTGCTGGAGCAGAAGGCAGTGCATTCTTCATTCTGGTCATTCCTATGATAATCTGAGCAAGTTGACTTTGTCCTTTCCACTTTTTTGTCTTTCCACAATCCTTATCACGCAAGTCTAGAGAACCAGACGAGGTCAATGCCCCAGTCCACAGGGAAAACAAGAAGACTAAGAAACACATGAATAACTTTTGACCCTTTTCTCAAAAATGTGTAGTATAGAAATTGTATGGTCAGCTAAGTCTTGAACATGGAACACTGGATATCTTAAAAGAATGGAAAATCTGCTTTAAGATATAAATATCGATTAAGTATTAAAATACATAAATAAAAATATAAATAAATATCATGGCCATTTGTGGAGTGTGGTGTATTTTATATTATGATATTTATATGATCTCTAAAAACTCATCTTATGTATATATATGATTGGTTATTTCCATATAGAAAAACTCAAAAACTCTGAGTTAAAATGAAGACATCTAGTGGCCTTGCTCAGTAGTTTTAGAATTATCAAGTGCCTTCTTTAATCTACCAGAATGTTTTAAAATTCTTACATAGACATATCCTCAGCCATTTGAGGATAAAAATCAATAAATGATTGAAAGAAAAAAGAAAAAGTGATAGAGAAAGTGAGGAGAGAAAGATACAGAGAGAAATCTCATAAGAAGTTGTAATGGCCGGGCAAGGTGTTGCACATGTGTAATCCCAGCTCTCAGGAGGCTGCATAGTGGATTAAGACCATCTACTTTTTTTTTTTTTCATTTTTCTTTTATTATTCATATGTGCATACAAGGCTTGGTTCATTTCTCCCACCTGCCCCCACCCCCTCCCTTACCACCCACTCCACCCCCTCCCACTCCCCCCCTTAATACCCAGCAGAAACTATTTTGCTCTTATCTCTAATTTTGTTGTAGAGAGAGTATAAGCAATAATAGGAAGGAACAAGGGGTTTTGCTGGTTGAGATAAGGATAGCTATACAGGTCATTGACTCACATTGATTTCCTGTGCGTGTGTGTTACCTTCTAGGTTAATTCTTTTTGATCTAACCTTTTCTCTAGTTCCTGGTCCCCTTTTCCTATTGGCCTCAGTTGCTTTAAGGTATCTGCTTTAGTTTCTCTGCGTTAAGGGCAACAAATGCTAGCTAGTTTTTTAGGTGTCTTACCTATCCTCACCCCTCCCTTGTGTGCTCTCGCTTTTATCATGTGCTCATAGTCCAATCCCCTTGTTGTGTTTGCCCTTGATCTAATGTCCACATATGAGGGAGAACATACGATTTTTGGTCTTTTGAGCCAGGCTAACCTCACTCAGAATGATGTTCTCCAATTCCATCCATTTACCAGCGAATGATAACATTTCGTTCTTCTTCATGGCTGCATAAAATTCCATTGTGTATAGATACCACATTTTCTTAATCCATTCATCAGTGGTGGGGCATCTTGGCTGTTTCCATAACTTGGCTATTGTGAATAGTGCTGCAATAAACATGGATGTGCAAGTGCCTCTGGAGTAACAGTCTTTTGGGTATATCCCCAAGAGTGGTATTGCTGGATCAAATGGTAGATCGATGTCCAGCTTTTTAAGTAGCCTCCAAATTTTTTTCCAGAGTGGTTGTACTAGTCTACATTCCCACTAACAGTGTAAGAGGGTTCCTTTTTCCCCGCATCCTCGCCAACACCTGTTGTTGGTGGTGTTGCTGATGATGGCTATTCTAACAGGGGTGAGGTGGAATCTTAGTGTGGTTTTAATTTGCATTTCCTTTATTGCTAGAGATGGTGAGCATTTTTTCATGTGTTTTCTGGCCATTTGAATTTCTTCTTTTGAGAAAGTTCTGTTTAGTTCACATGCCCATTTCTTTATTGGTTCATTAGTTTTGGGAGAATTTAGTTTTTTAAGTTCCCTATATATTCTGATTATCAGTCCTTTGTCTGATGTATAATTGGCAAATATTTTCTCCCACTCTGTGGGTGTTCTCTTCAGTTTAGAGACCATTTCTTTTGATGAACAGAAGGTTTTTAGTTTTATGAGGTCCCATTTATCTATGCTATCTTTTAGTTGCTCTGCTGCTGGGGTTTCATTGAGAAAGTTCTTACCTATACCTACTAACTCCAGAGTATTTCCTACTCTTTCTTGTATCAACTTAAGAGTTTGGGGTCTGATATTAAGATCCTTGATCCATTTTGAGTTAATCTTGGTATAGGGTGATATACATGGATCTAGTTTCAGTTTTTTGCAGACTGCTAACCAGTTTTCCCAGCAGTTTTTGTTGAAGAGGCTGCTATTTCTCCATCATATATTTTTAGCTCCTTTGTCAAAGATAAGTTGCTCATACTTGTGTGGCTTCATATCTGGATCCTCTATTCTGTTCCACTGGTCTTCATGTCTGTTTTTGTGCCAGTACCATGCTGTTTTTATTGTTATTGCTTTGTAATATAGTTTGAAGTCTGGTATTGTGATACCTCCTGCATTGTTCTTTTGACTGAGTATTGCCTTGGCTATTCGTGGCCTCTTGTGTTTCCATATAAATTTAACAGTAGATTTTTCAATCTCTTTAATGAATGTCATTGGAATTTTGATGGGAATTGCATTAAACATATAGATTACTTTGGGGAGTATCGACATTTTTACTATGTTGATTCTACCAATCCATGAGCATGGGAGATCTCTCCACTTTCTATAGTCTTCCTCAATCTCTTTTTTCAGAAGTGTATAGTTTTCCTTGTAGAGGTCTTTCACATCTTTTGTTAGGTTTACACCTAGGTATTTGATTTTTTTGGAGGCTATTGTAAATGGAATTGTTTTCATACATTCTTTTTCCGTTTGCTCATTGTTAATGTATAGAAATGCTAATGATTTTTCTATGTTGATTTTATATCCTGCTACTTTGCTATAGCTATTGATGATGTCTAGAAGCTTCTGAGTAGAGTTTTTTGGGTCTTTAAGGTATAGGATCATGTCGTCTGCAAATAGGGATATTTTGACAGTTTCTTTACCTATTTGTATTCCTTTTATTCCTTCTTCTTGCCTAATTGCTCTGGCTAGGAATTCCAGTACTATGTTGAATAGGAGTGGAGATAGTGGGCATCCTTGTCTGGTTCCTGATTTTAGAGGGAATGGTTTTAATTTTTCTCCGTTAAGTATAATGCTGGCTGTAGGTTTGTCATATATAGCTTTTGTAATGTTGAGGAACTTTCCTTCTATTCCTAGTTTTCTTAGAGCTTTTATCATGAAATGATGTTGGATCTTATCAAAGGCTTTTTCTGCATCTATTGAGATGATCAAGTGGTTTTTGTCTTTGCTTCTGTTAATGTGGCTTATTACGTTTATTGATTTTCGTATGTTGAACCACCCCTGCATCCCTGGGATGAAGCCTACCTGGTCGTGGTGAATAATCTTTTTGATGTGTTGCTGAATTCGATTTGCCATTATTTTGTTGAGGATTTTTGCATCAATGTTCATTAAGGAGATTGGCCTATAGTTCTCCTTTTTGGAGATGTCTTTGCCTGGTTTGGGGATAAGTGTAATACTGGCTTCATAAAATGTGTTTGGCAGTTTTCCTTCCCTTTCTATTTCATGGAACAGTTTAAGGAGGGTTGGTATCAGTTCTTCTTTAAAGGTCTGATAGAATTCAGCAGAGAATCCATCAGGTCCTGGACTTTTCTTTTTGGGGAGACTCTTGATTGCTGCTTCAATTTCATTTTGTGTTATAGGTCTATTCAGGTGATTAATTTCCTCTTGGTTCAGTTTTGGATGATCATATGTATCTAGAAATCTGTCCATTTCTTTTAGATTTTCAAATTTATTTGAATATAGGTTCTCAAAGTAGTCTCTGATGATTTCCTGGACTTCCATGGTGTTTGTTGTTATCTCCCCTTTTGCATTCCTGATTCTACTAATTTGGGTTTTTTCTCTCCTCATTTTAGTCAGGTTTGCCAGGGGTCTATCGATCTTGTTTATTTTTTCAAAGAACCAACTTTTTGTTTCATTAATTCTTTGTATGGTTTTTTTGGTTTCTATTTCGTTGATTTCAGCTCTATTTTTATTATTTCTCTCCTTCTATTTGTTTTGGGATTTGCTTGTTCTTGTTTTTCTAGGAGTTTGAGATGTATCATTAGGTCATTGATTTGGGATCTTTCAATCTTTTTAATATATGCACTCATGGCTATAAACTTTCCTCTCAAGACTGCCTTAGCTGTGTCCCATAGGTTCCGGTAGGTTGTGTTTTCATTTTCATTGACTTCCAGGAACTTTTTAATTTCCTCTTTTATTGCATCGATGATCCATTCTTCATTAAGTAATGAGTTATTTAGTTTCCAGCTGTTTGCATGTTTTTTGTCTTTACTTTTGTTGTTGAGTTCTACTTTTACTGCATTGTGGTCAGATAGTATGCATGGTATTATTTCTATTTTCTTATATTTGCTGAGGCTTGCTTTGTGCCCTAGGATATGATCTATTTTGGAGAAGGTTCCATGGGCTGCTGAGAAGAATGTATATTGTGTAGAAGTTGGATGAAATGTTCTGTAGACATCTACTAGGTCCACTTGATCTATTGCATATTTTAGGTCTTGGATTTCTTTATTGAGTTTTTGTTTGGATGACCTATCTATTGATGATAATGGAGTAAGACCATCTACTTTTATTGCTAAAATACTGAGTTCCAGTGCAGCCTGGGCTAGAGAGCAAGACTCTTGTATTAAAAACAGAACACAACCAAGAAATTCTGCTGGATATCAAGTTTATACTTATACCTAAAGATGAAAGATGGCTAGTACATAAAGAAATAAGATTTTTTATTACTTTCTTCAAAGGATGACACTTATAAAATGGAAGAAGCGCTAAATATGCTGATTTTTATCAGTTTTCTATTTTTTTTGTAGGCTTCTTCAACTCCACTCAATAAGTGAACAAATTAATCAAGATGAGTATGGAGATCTAATTCCATTCATGTTTTAGAAAGTATCTTGCTAAAAAATTGAACATTTAACAATAAATTGAAGCCAAATTGTCAGGGGATGTAAATGGAAACAAATAAGAAAACACAGAAAAAAATCCATAGTTTCAGGCATTCAAATTAAAATTTTTATTCCTTTAAAAAAAGTCCTCATCACAGTTCTCAATACTTGGAGTCAAAGCCAGTGAGAGCATCTGTGTATCATAAAATTCCTATGTCAATTCCTGTATTTCCTAAAAGAATTTAAAATCATATTATTCCATTGTTCTGTACTGTTTTATCCCTCAGTTGTCTGATCTGCTACTCCCTTAGTTGACTCTGGTATGATTAATTAGCAATTCTCCCTCTCTTCCTTAGAAACTGGGAAAAATCAACAATGCAGCCCAAACCACTAACCTATTCTATAGGTATCTCTTGTTTTATTTTATACAAAGCTTTTCATAGCCACATGCCCTGGGAAAGACTAATTAAAATCACTGAAGGAAATATGATCAGCCAGATGAGGCAGAAAATCAATCTACAGGAAAAATCATTTACTAGTTGCTGCATTTTTGTAATCAAATGCTTTTCTTAGATGCTGAAAGAATATATTTCACGAGAAGTTATTAGCAGAGGTAGTGCAATTTTTCCTACTTTATTTTTATGTATAGTAACATATCTAAGTACTCAATAAATGTTTTAAATAAAATTCACATGTATTAAATTTGAAACAATCTAATATAAGGCTTTCTTCCAGATAGTAAAATACATATAAAGAAAGAAAACATAGTTTTTGTAGGTTGAGTAGCTTGCTATAAATCACCTCAAGCTGATTATTAGAATTACTTCCAGACTGTGTGGATCCACAGGAAAGGCATAAGACAAGACTGAGCCTTGATACCTCTTTATAAGGCCTAAGAGGAAAAACTATACTCCAATATGTCTGCTTTTTCCAAATAGTTCATCATAGCCTAGCATACTTCCTAAAAATGTATCTGTTTCTGGAAAGCAAAATCCAGAATATAAAGAGCTTAAAATTCAAATGTGTGATTTTTCACATTGATGATGCTCAAAACTAAATTTTATGTTCTGCATTTATATCTCTATATCCTCTGGAATCTGTAACTATGTTTTTTTTCCTGATATTTATTTTATTTATTTTTAAAAAAGAAATAGCCATTATTTAACTAAACTACATTAGTAAAAGTATATTTTTTCCCACATTAATATGCACACACTCACACACACATAACCACATATTCAGAATCATGGAACTTTTATACAAGATATTACTAGGGGAAAACATCTCAAAATCCTCATCCTGATCCAATTATTTTGCTACATATAATTTTATTTTTAAATTCTATATATTGAATTTCCGAAATCTGTTTTATTGATTTGTCAAGGCAGCCATATCCAAACTTCCATCTTCTTGTGTTACGGATTTTTATCTTTGAATAATTCAAACATTTATATTAAATTCTCTTGCTGATTTCTTGTTAGCACCAGCCTGCTATAATGGAACTCAGTCTCGTAGGAGTAACATTATCTCCTGACTTGTAATTTCTGAGTCAATTCTCAGAAAGCCTAGCCCTTGAGCATCTCCACATACATTGGTCCTGGGTGGTCAAGGTGGCCTATGATGTTGTTTTGTGGCTGCATCTGTCATGGCTTTGAGGAAGGCACTGGCTTAGGATCAGCTTTGCATTAGTTTGAAGGCTGAAGGTTAGTATATCACATGAGTACTGAAAATTTAACTTATTTTTTTACACTTTTATTAACATGTTAATTGTACAGTACGGGGGGTTCATTGTTACATTTATATATGCAGTTATAATATATCTTAATTAGATTCAGCCTTCCATCATTTTTCCTCATTCCCCTGCCATACTTCTTAGAACAATTTCAACAGGTTACATTATTCTGTTTTCATACATATTTATAAAGAACATCAACCATATCATATTCTTTATACTCCTTCTAATCACTGGCACATGTCCCTACACAGGACCTCTTTTATCTTCCTATCCTTCCATTATTGTAGTGTATATTGTTTGTTGAAGAGGATTTTTTCCTTTGTATTCTACACATGTATATATTATACTTTAATCAGACTTTGCCACAGAAAGTTGGGTGCTTTCATTGCTAAATCTTCACTGAGCCTCTCATTTGTAACCATAGTTCTTATAGACCACTGTTATGCTCTGGCCCTGGAATTTTGTCACAATAAAATTATAATTTTTAATAATTATGATTTTTAAATTCAAACGTGTTCCAGAATGATTAATATCCCGATAAGCTCTGTGGTTACTTATATATATAATGGATATAGACTTAACTTCCTCTATTGCATTGTTGTTCAAACTCAGTGTTTAAAGAGGGGTTCTGATACATGACTATGTATTTTATTATACCCAGATTGCTGGGTTCTACCTTCAGATTTCTAATTCAGGCAGTGGTAATGAATTTGCTAATGATTCCTGCTTAAAGTTGATGCTTACAATCTGGGAGCACACCTAGAAAACAACTGATTGTGCATGCACGTGCGTGTGTGTGTGTGTGTGTGTGTGTGTGAAGATGCATATGAGGATGAGGACCTTTGCTTCTTTGTGAGTTTAAAATTTCGTTGACTACGGAGATCAGAGATCCCCTTTCTTTTTTCTTCCTCACTATCTTTGTTTTGCCCTTCTCCTCCTCCTCTTCTTTTATCTTTTTGAGAACACACCTATTAGTTTGTGTGTCCTTTTAAAATTACTTAGTTTCACCTGGAGTCAGTATGCAGAAAAATGTGTCAATGAAAGACTTCATTTCACAGACTGTTACCCTGGCTGACTGTTCAAGTTCTATCTTTATTTTATTTCTACTAATACCCTTACTTCATTTCCCCCCACAAGATAGGAACCAGCAGACATCTTTAATCCATAAGCTTTAAAATCCTCTTTTATTTTAATTCTTGTAATATGTGTTAGTCACTGTTCATTGCGGTGACAAAAACATGAGAAAAGAACTTCAGTGGAGAATTTATTTTGGCTCTTGTTTCAGAGGTTTCCATCCATGACCACTTGGCTGCATTGCTTCTGGGTCCTTGTGTGATGAGGCAGAACATCCTAGCAGGGATCATGGGGTGGAGCCAAAGTGAATCCTTCATGGTAGGCAGGAGCAGAGAGACAGAGAGGAAGGGGCCCAAGACAAGCTATACCCTACAAGTCATGCCTCTAAAGACCTCCCTCCTCCAACTAGATCCCATTTCCTATTTGTCCATTCAGCTATGAATTCACCAATGGATTAATTAATCCATCAGAGAAATTATAGCCTTCATGATCTTCACCTCTCAAAAGCTCATCAGGTGGCAACCAAATCTGAGCACATGACCCTTCAAGGGATATTTTTACATTTAAACCATAAAAATACTTAATTTTATGATACAGTACTTTGAATACTCTGAGATTCATTTAGCTGAAATTGTATTTCGCAATTTCACCTCTATTTTTATAGATTTTAGGTTTTTTTTTACTATTTTAATTATATTTTTGAGTTAAACTGATATAGTAGGATCGCCTCCATTTGTACCCTCTCAAAGCTATAAAGTTTTTCTTTACTTCATATTTTCTAGAGTGAATTGTATTTTATGAAATTTTCCCAGACTGGATGGAAATCATAACAAAACACCACCCGTAAAATTTTATAGACCTTAAATTTCTTTTATGGATCAAGGGAAGGCAAGAAAGTGTTTGATTTCTAATCAATTCTTTTGGTATTTAATAGTTTTCTAATTCTGATACCAATTTTGTAAACTATATTGTTTAAAAAATATATGTAGTTCACTTGGCAAATTTTGGAGTGGTAGGGAGTGGAAAGGTAGAAATAATGTAATATAATACATGGGACATGAGCCAGCAATAAGTACTACAGGATAAGAATTATAGCAAACAATAAGAAATTTGCAATGGGTGGAAGTAAGATGTCTTTAAATAGTTCAGATTTGATTAAAAATCTAAAAGATAAGGGGGTAGGCTATGTAGTTATTAGAGGGAAGAGTGTACTAGATCATGGGATACCTATACAAGGTTCTTAAAGCAATAGTTTATCTCTTAATTTACATAAATATATTCTGAATTATTTCTTCTGCCAGGTATAATTACTCTGTTCTTCAGGATGTAATTTACATTTAATTTTATTTTATATTGAAATTCCTGCTCATGTTTAATAGTTTCTAGTTATTTACCTAATATTTGATTTTTCTTTTTGCCAGCAGAAATCAAAATTTATTTAGCACATCAATGTATATGAATGTCAATATTTACTATGATATACTGAAAAATTATCCCTAAATATTTCATGTACTAACATCTAGAAAGCACAATTTTTATTGTAATTGGGGAAAATCTTTCAGATAATCAAGTTACTGTTGCTAGATGGGTAATTATTATGGATGTCAGTTGTCCTTAAATATCATCATGCTTCCTTATAAGAAGTTGCTTGAGAGCTGGGGTGTGGCTCAAGTGGCATTGCTTGTCTCTAACAAGTATCAGGCCCTGAGTTTAAACGCTAGCACCATCACAAAAATAAAACTAAAAAAATAAAAAAGAAGTTTATTGGGAGACATTTGACCTACTGAGGAAAGAAAGCAACAGGAAGGAAGAGGTAAAGACTGGAGTGATTCCACCACAACCCAAGGAATTCTGGCACTCATCAGAAGGCAGAAGAGGAAAAGAATAAAATTGCCCATAGGGTCTTTAGAGTGAGCACACAAACACCTTGATTTTGGACAACTAGCCTCCAAGACATTGAAGAAAATATTTTCTGTTGTTTCAAACTACCCAATTTTTAGTAATGTGCAGGAATGTGCAATAGGAAACAGATACACTTATTTTCCTAAACACCCTTGTAGTTAAAAAGTGACCATGCAAAACAATCATCATCCCTGAGTCTCAGACAGAAATCTTCTGGGGGAAGGTATAACTTTCCTAATATAGATGACATCCTATCCTCTTCTTTCTCTCTGCTTCTTTCCTATAACATGGAAATGGCTGTGGGCAAATGAAATATCATCCCACTGAGGCTGTTCTTCTTGCATGCTTTATCCTCCTTGACTCTGTCTAATTTTAAGAGTGTGAGTGGAAGAAAGGAGAAGACGATGCTTAGGTCCTGGCAATCAGTCTGAACTTATTTTTATTCTCACTTCTCTCCAGCAGGCCTTGGCATGACTTTGATATTTTCCCCACTGTCTGTGGTTCTCAGCTGCAGCTGTTGTTTGTCTGCCTTCAGTGGTGTGGGGGCAGGGAAGAAATGGGGTAAAATGAGCAGAAATAATAGTTCTTTCCAGATTGCCTGTTTCTCCTCCAAAGCACAGACGCTCACTCTGTCTACCCTGAACTGGTGTTTGCCTTCTATGCTAGGACACACCTGCCCTCTTATCCTCAGGGGTTTCTCATACTTATTTGCTATAATTACTTTGTTCCATACACTTTCATTTCCTCTCTGGCATCTTTAGACTTGTGCTGGTGGAGAGACCCAGCATACTGGGTTGTCATCTTGTCATGAGCCAGAAACCTCAGATACTTATTTAAACTTTTTCTTTCCAGCTGCTTTTATATATTTCCATATATTTACAAGCAGAAATATACTTTACCATTGGTTTCAGCCACATTTTCAGATTTGCTTTTAATGACTTTACATTTGTGAATTTAATTATCATGAACAAATTGTTTTATTTTTTATTTACTCTGTTGTATAGATGGAATTCAAAGCAGGTTAAGTCATTTTCTATGGTTGGCAAATGGGTATGAATTCCTGTCGGTCATATCTGAAAATATTGCAGGCACTCGATTAGGAGAATGTAGTTATACTTTCCTTCTTTAACTCAAAGCATCTCACAGAGTTACCTCTAGGCATAGGATTCACATTCACAATGGCAAGTAGATAAAAAGATGAGTAGACAACTAATGCTATTGATCAAAAGAAATTTGAAAGATTCTGAGGATAAGGGCAGTTTCCTTCCTGTGATCCATCTAAGTCTTTTAATTGCTTTTAATGAAATTTTATCTTTTTGCATTGACATAAAATTGATTTTATCCTTTGGTCCCTCTTTATCTGTACTATCTAAAATGCCTACTTCATTGTAGCTGTACCTGTGTTTAAAAAGTCAGAGTGAGAACACTGAGCAAAATGTGTGTATATGTGTGTGTGTGTGTGTGCACATGTGTGTGTGTTATTCTTAGATTGCCAGAAGTTCTATGAGAGGGAAGTAAATCTTACCTTTTTGTTTGTTTATTTCATTTGTCTCATTTCCTTGTAATGCTATGGATTGAACTCAGGATGGTGCATATGTGAGGCAAACTCCTTACCACTGAGTGCACCACTGAAGATGGTGCATATGCGAGGCAAACTATTCACCACTTCTTCATCATTAATCTTTTAATTCTTATTGTTTTAACTGAGGCTGCTCAGACCATAAATTTATATTTCATATATATATATATAATTTCCAAATTGAATTCAAGAAACACAGACTCTAAGGATACAATGTCACCTTGACATTGAAATTGATGTGACTAGACTAAAGAATCTGAAGAGAGGCTGGGATTAACTCCTGTACGCTACAGGAGAATTTCCTTGCTTGTTTGGAGATCAGGCAGTTCACAACAGGACTATCTTTAATGATCTTAGTAGTTTGACTGAAATATCTTTCAAGGCACATCTTCTTATGAACTACATTACTGAATTTGTAAGTGTGTATTCCAAAATTACAGTTGAGGTTTTCCTTCATATACCAAAAGAGTAACAGGGAAATTTTCTCTCCTAACTCACATAAATGAAAATGGAGGACAACTTGAATCAATATATTACTGAATATTACAACACTTAAGATAATGGAGCTATGGAGTCAGAGAGACTTGGATTTAAATATTCTTTGACACCTACAAATTGTGTGATTTTTGTGGAAAATTACTATACGGAAAATCAGTATTATCATAGGTAAGATGAGTATTGTTGTAGCTTCCTCATTAGCAAGTTTTATAATTCCTATGTGTTAGTCAACAAAAACAGAACCAAAAGCATGTATAAGCTGTATATGTACATGTATATGTGTGTGTATATATATATATATATATATGTATATATATATAATATATGTATGTATCTATAGCAGATATGTAAGGAGCTGGGTGTTTTAAGAAATTGGCTATTATATGAGTTGACATGTTGAAAATCTGTAGATAAGATCACCAGGCTGGAGACTGAAGTAAGAGTTGGTGCTATAGCATGCAGCTAAATTTTGCAAGCTATTAGGCTTGAGGAGAAGTCCTTGTGAGGATGGTGAGGGAGGCATTTGTCCCATTCTTCTTCTGTAGTTTCTGATAATTTGCTGCAGTCTTTGGTGAGTCTTGGCTTATAGATTTCTGTCTTCATGTTCACATAGTGTTCATATTGTGTGCGTGTCTCTGTATCCAAATTTTCTCTTTTTATAAAGATACTAATCATGTTAAATTAAGTGTCAGTGTGATGACTTCATCTTAATTAATTACAACTGAAACAATCTCTTTTTTCCAAATAAGGACTCAGGTACTGAGAGTTAAGAATCCAATATGTTAATGATAGGGGTCCACACTTTACCCTATAACATTCATATCATACTAAGTATTCACCAGCTGAGAGCTATTATTTTCAAACATGAGCAGCTGAACTTAGGTTTCTTTAAGAAAAGAACCTATGAATTATGCAAGAATTTGAGCATAACTCAAGGAGAGAATTCTTATTTGTCCTCTTACTAGTATGAATAAAAAGATAATACTATGTTTGCTGAAAGTGCTCCTATTTTTTCCTAGAGAATAATTCAATTTTTTAAACTTTTCAGAAGCACATCTTGAAAGATATCGGTTGAAATGCTCATGAAGGGAAGGTCTGAGTTTTCCTATAAGGAAAAGCACCAAAGGGAAGGAATGGGAGCAACATAACTTTCGGGGAGGACTGTGCCCTTGCAAAGAAATTCTAGTGTTATGTTACTGACTGTGGTAATTTCCAGTAGAAATTACATCTTTTCCCTACTCATCAAAATAATAACAAAATGTCCCATGATCAAATATAGTTACATCAAGTTTTATTCAAAACTCTATTCTTTCTTTTTGACTTTCATCTCTACATTTATCCCTCATCTACTCAATCTTGTGGTGAATGAATGCATGGTTTTATTCTCTTTTCTTAATTGGAAGTTCCATGCTTTGATCAGTTTTACACTCACAACTCAAATTTTCCATTCCATTTGTATACAAACTGAATTCAAGTGATTGCTACCATGTGGGAATATATGGGAAATAATATCATCACCACAATCCCTATCTTCAGTGTATTCCCACTTCTAATCCATGTTTTTATCACTCCCAAATTACTTACCTCAGATTATGCCTCCTTCTCCATATAGAAGAATGAAATAACTTTGTATTGCTCTTTAATCCTCAGACTTCAATCT
The DNA here is from genome assembly GCF_047511655.1 of Castor canadensis. Taxonomy (NCBI): domain Eukaryota; kingdom Metazoa; phylum Chordata; class Mammalia; order Rodentia; family Castoridae; genus Castor; species Castor canadensis. The sequence continues at coordinate 113,051,883 of NC_133393.1, read as the reverse complement.
GGTATTCCTTGTCTGTGACAGATTGTTTTCTAAATGAATGGAAGTCTTCATCCTTCTTATCTCCATACCTTTTGCAATGTGATTTTACAGCCTTTTTCATCAACATGTAAATATTAATTCTCCACCTTGAAATTTGCTTTGTCAAATACAATTCTCAGAAATTGACAGTTTGTAAATTCTAAATCCAGGCTTCAAGAGAACATGCATGCTTCTGTTCTCTTTGTACCCTGACATTGCATATGAATAAGTCTATTAAATGGTGAGAAACACCTGGCCTAGTCAGCTCCATTTTCTCATCAAACAGCATTATTTTAATGATGGTTATATTTTCTTAATAAAATGGTTCTAATATTTTTTAATGATTTCAACTCTTCCAGGATCATTATTTTCTATTTAACTTATTTGACATTATAAACACAGAAGTACTTTTAGTATGTTTTATGTTCTTTTTATACACATTTGTGGTTACTTTTTAAGATAAATTTTCATGCATCTCTTTAAACACAGATACATTAGATAGGTGAGTAAGGCTATCCTAGACCAGCCAGCCCCAACCAAATTATCAGTTGACCATAGGTACATGTGTGAACCCAGTCAAGGCCAGCCACGCCCAGCCAGACAAGCAGTACTACTTTGATCTGCCCGACAACTTAGATGAGATAGAAACTCATATACAACAACAGATGCTTGTGTGTTAAACCACTGAGTTTTAGAGTGATTGGTTATGCTCCAATAAATAAATGATGGATAACCCTTCAGGAGATGAACTCAGTGTAACAGTATTCCCTAAAACTTTGCGTGCTTTTGCCATCTCAGTCACACCTGCTTCAAGACAGACTAACAGATCTGCTACTGAGATACTAGAACTGCTATCTACTGCTAAAATTCCTTAGACTCTTACAGATACTGAACACTGCTTTAAGTCTCACAAGGGATTTTTCTGATCCCTTAAAATCTAATGCATCTTTTAATTGAACCCTTTCTTCTACAGGTAACTTAAATGCATCTATTTTAAAGAAACTTAGCACAATAATTTTGTAAATTTATTAAGCAAAGTGAGGAGTAGCACAAGTCCCAAAGGACTGAAGATAGCCACACTGGCTGTAAGGGGAATGGATACAGATCACAGAATCCTTCTCTTTTCCCCATGTAGTTAAAAGCACAACCAGTATGGCAAGAAGAGAACCAATGTGTCACAGAAGCTAAGTAGGAACAGAAAGTTACTCAGGAAGAAATAAGTAACAGCTTTGTTACTATCCCAACAGTCTTCTCTGTGATATAAGTCCTTTTCAGTTCTTCCTTTGCCCAACATCCTCATTTTTGTTTAACACGTTCTATTTGCAAAATAAATTTCTGATCACTGTATAAAACAATACATAAGGGAAAAGGAAGATAGGGTGGGGATAAAGAATATGAAAAGGGGAAAGGAGAAAAAATAGCAAAGCAAAGAAGGGCATCCACTATTAACTGAGTGTATCAATTGTACTTCATTATAAACCTAATTTCTTCCTATTACTCACAGTTAGAACTCAGTATAATATCACGAGTATTATTTCAGAGCACCATTTTAATGATGGTTGTATTTTCATAATAAAATGCTTCTAATACTTTTTAATGATTTCAACTCTTGCAGGATCATTACTTTATCTTTAACCAACTTGACATTATAAACACAGATATTTTCACTACATTTTAAGTTCTTTTTATCCAAATTTAAGGTTATTTTTTAAGATAAGTTCTCATATGTCTTTTTAAGCCCAGAAACAAAACCACTGCGTTAAAGAATATGAACACAGTTAAGGCTTCTAACAAGTATTTACACTTTGTCTTACAATAAATACGCCTCGACAGCTTACATTTTCATCAGCAGTGTATAAGGATATAAATTACATTGCACTTGCCATAAGTTAGACATTTAAAAAAATATATAAACATGTATATATATGTGGATGTTGATGGCTGAAAATGACTTGTTTTATTTATTTAAATGTCTTTGATATTTTAAGGGAGGCTAAATTTTTCCTTTAAGTATTTGCAAACCATTTTTACTTCTTGCTTATATGTGTGAAATTTGCCTCTTCTTTCTTATTACTAATATTTCTACTGGAGTTTTATTTTTGTAACAGTATTATTTTTGTGAATTCTTTACTTTTAAATAATGTTGCTTCATTGTTTTATACCTTGCAAATATTTTACTAAAGTGTTACTTAATGTTTCTACTTTGTATGTTTTATAAATATATTTTTTCTTTTTCTACAGAAGTCTTTATTTTAAATATGCAGAAAATCTGGTCATGGTGGTACACATGTGCTATCACACTGTGATCTTAGCATGTGGGAGACAGAGGCAGAAGGATCACAAGTTTGTGGGCTACATAGCAAATTCCAATCCAGCCTGAGCTACATAGTGAAAAACCATCTTGAAAAGAAACAAAAAATATATTTGCAGAAATATTTATGTAGTCAAACTGTTCTCTCCATGAAATATAAAGTTTTACTAATATTTCCTTGACTTTAAAAAAAATTACTTTATAGGCCATACATGGACATCAATGCCTATAATCCCACCTATGCAGGAGGCACAGGTAGGAGGATCAAGATCCAAAGTTGGGTAAAAGTGGGAGAGCCCAGTTGAAAAATAATCAAAGCAAAAAGCACTGGGAGCATGGCTAAAGTGGTAGAGTACTTACCTAGCAAGCCATGAGCTCAAATCCAAATCCAGAACTGCCAAAACAATTGCTTTTTATCTTATAATCAATATTTTAATTTATCTGGCATTCCTTCTGTTGTATGGTATGACATGAAAACTATTTCTTTTTTCCACAATTACTTAAACATTGGTTTCAAACTGATCTCTTGTAAAAGTGTCAGTGTGCACTAGCACCTCTTTCTCTCCCTCTCTTTCTCTCACACATTCTCTCTCTCCAAGTAAGAGTTTATGTATCTCAGTTGTGATCTTGCTTACTGAATACATATTCTTAAGCCAACAGCATCCTAATTTAAATACCAGAGTATTAAAATACTATATTCATATCTTATAAAACTAATTCTCCCACCTCACTCATTCTCCAATATCCTGGAGTTTTAAATTATCTGGAATCTTTTAAGATAATTCTTACACAGTTTTATTTTTCTAGCTACACTTTTTCTTTTATATCCTTGTCAATATGAATGAGATTGCTATTGAAATAGCTTTATACTTAAATTTGGCAAGAAAAAATAGGAATGGTAGTCATTTCTTAAATGATTCACGTTCTTTTTAGGTTCCACAGTAAAGGATTGTGAATTTATTCACATGGTCCCACCCATTTTCTCCTATGGCTATTTGTAGCAGTTAATTGTGGAACAAAGATTGTAATTTGAATTTTTATACATTACATATTCTTGGCTATTAATGGCCTACAATGCCACTTATTTCAATTTTTAAATTTTTACTAAAAAGGGTACTTTTCTAAGTTAAGCCCATCTGGTATTAATACCAACATGATAGATAGTAGCTGAGACAAAATGCTTTTTTCATATTGACTTTGCTGACTTTCTTCTATGGATTTAAAGATATAAGTAAACTTCTGTTTTTGAGACATATTCTCCCTGCATTAGAGCAACCAATATTAGCAAATCTTTTTCTTTTTTAAAATATAAAGACAGTCCTGAATCTGGGATGGTATCTAAATAACAATTTAGATATTAAGCATTCTCTTTATTAATGAACTAGATCCTCATTCCAGGCACAGCATCATTTCTAAGAATTTTTATCTTTTCCTTTATTCTCTTCTTTTCTTTGATGAGGTGAATATCCTACTTGCACTTGTATTCTTAGAATCTAGACTTCAAGAAGCGATTTATTTATTTATTTATCCTTTTCCCTTCCTTTCTTCCTTCCTTCCTACCTTCCTTCCCTTCTTCCTTCCTTTCTCTTTAAGGAAATTGTTATTCAGGTTAGCTCCAAAGAGAATGGAAATTCCTCCTAGGCAGGGGTCCAGCCAATGAATTTTGGAGAAGTAAGAACTTATCTACTGGTAAATTTTTATTTTATGCATTCATAAAATATTCTTTATATTGCCCCTGGGCCTTTGAGAAAGTTTGCTAAACAATGCAGCACTGTTTTAGCTGTGATTTGGGAATTGAGAGAATATTTGAAGCATAATGGAGCAGGAAGTACTGCCACGGCTTAGATAACTATTTATGAAAGCGTTGTTGGTAAGTGGAGACTCAGAAGTGTTCAATGGCATAGATAAAGACACTCCTTCTGGGGATTTTCAGGAACACTTGCATGGTGGAGTGGACTTGCCTCAACATAGGATATGACTTATCACCATATATTATTTGGATTTATTAAACAAGAGTTTATCCACCTATACCTCCCACAGATACCAACCTCGACTCAGAAAGTTTAAGTATTATTATAGTATTTACCATTGTCTTATTAAATCTAATAGTTCTCAAGTCTAAAGTTCCCAAGATTTCATAACAGTTCCACCTATAAATTGTAACATAATATTTTAGTTCTTAAGAATCTTATCTTTCATATGTTTCATGTATTCATGCATCGGACATAGCATCTAGAATCATATAAAATGATAATAGAAATAACAGTTATCCTTGCTGCTTTTCTCTTGGTTTTAATGAGTATGTTGTTAGTGAATTACCATTGTATTTTGTTGTCTATTGATGTGAGGTATAGATTTTATACAATTTTAAGGAAATATTCATCCAGTCCTGCTTTTTAAAATTTTAATATTATTAAAGATTTAGTGAATGTTATTTAGACAAAGACAGTCGTTGACAAATCTAAGTCGATAAGGCTTTTTAAATCCATAGTTCATGAAGAAACAATGAATCGTTTTCATCATATCAACTTCAAAAATGCCACATGACAAACACAATTTATATAAAACAAAATTGGGGTATGATTAACAGTAATAATCTTATGATTACAGCAGGCAAAATTCAAAATAAAAATTTAAGCAAGTTTACATGCATGTAATGTTGAATTTAGTTTATTTTGAATATCCACTTTTACACTAACAAGTGATTTTAGGCACTGATATTTTCTGTTCTATATCATACTTACAGATTAATACAGCAGGATAGACAACCTCTGTGTTTTTCCATACTTTATTTATTCTCTGTAATACACTATAGCATAATAACCGCTTTCCAAACCATGAAAGAACTCACCTGAAGAATCCTATGGGTTAATGATCTCTGTCAAAGTAATTTCCTAGAAGACTGTTAATGCCTTTAAGTTTTACACTTTTAGAATCTGCTTTAGTTATTTCTATTTTCCAGAAAACCATTAATTGCATTCAAATGTTCATTCAATAAACAAGAAGTACAATGAGAAACTTAAAATGATAATTTGTGTTTTCTCAGAATCAAGTCAGCTAGACAGGTGATAATGCAGAAATTTAAAAAGATTCAAATACAGTCAATATTGGTTTACAAGTTTACTTTAACTGTGTCTTTTGTCTTTTAGAGCATAATTCCACAGAGTAGACCATTTTCTTTTACTTATATCTTTGTTTTATTTGTTGTCTATGTTCTGGTCAATTAATTTTTGCAGTTGCATTTATTATTTATTTCTTGAATATAAGGTTTAGGTTATGTCCTTTAAGGTATGCATTTATCATTGGCTAATTTGTTATTATATATAACAAATATAAATAAATATTTAAATATAAACCTCCTTTTTTTTTTTTAACTCTGCATTGTGTTGAAACAGGGTATCACAGGCTGGCCTGGATTTTCCATCCTCCTGCCTCTGCCTCCTGAGTGCTAGTGCAATGCCACACCAAACTCAGATATTTTTTAATCTGCTGACAAGTTTTCAATTTTAAACTTTTGTAACTAATTTCATGTTTGATGGAACATAATGTCAACACCACAGTATATACTATTCGAACAGAGCTTGCAACATAATCTTATTATATAGCTACGGTTATTATTATTATTATTATTTTTCCTAATATACAACTCAAGGTTTTTAAATGTTCAGTAGGTCCAGAAAATAAAACAAAGTTATTTCACTTATACTGAAGTAATTTCATGATGTATCTATTAGTTAATTTTATTTTATTTTATTTTTTTTTCATTTTTCTTTTATTATTCATATGTGCATACAAGGCTTGGTTCATTTCTCCCCCCTGCCCCCACCCCCTCCCTTACCACCCACTCCACCCCCTCCCGCTCCCCCCCCCTCAATACCCAGCAGAAACTATTTTGCCCTTATCTCTAATTTTGTTGTAGAGAGAGTATAATCAATAATAGGAAGGAACAAGGGGTTTTGCTGGTTGAGATAAGGATAGCTATACAGGGCATTGACTCACATTGATTTTATTTTTATATGAAGTATATTTTATCTATAGTTGGATATTTGATTTATCATAGACTAAGGGATGCTTGCTAAAAATTTCCCAATGAATTTATATTCCTTTGAATATTTCTTTGTAGGTCAAAATCTTTTGTTTTATTTATGTTGCAGCTATGTTATTTGACACATAAAGATCATCATTCGCATCTGGATTATGGATTATAGCTATGGATATAAATCTCTTTTTTCTTCTTTCTTTGTCTATCTTACCTGGATTCTGCTTTATAGGATGTCATGTGTTTCACTGTATCTTCCTTTGAAATATTCATTTATTGAAGTCTTACCCCTGACTACTTAATATAAGACTGTCTTTGGAGAATATCATTATGAATGTGCTTAACAAAGGTGAAGTCATACAGGAGTACACTGGGCCTCTAACCAAATATGAACGTTTTCCTTAATAAAGGATGGAACTGAACACAAACACACATGCACAGGGAGAAACTCGTGAAGAAGACATACAGGAGAACACAGAGACACAGGAAAACACAGCCATTCATAAACTAAGCAGTGCCCTAGACTGCTAAAAGTGAGACATGATGGTATTTAAGCCTCAATTCAAATTTCTTTGAAATTTTCTCATTTCTCTGAGTACTCCTATATGCATATGAGATCTACATGTTATTACACTTCTGCTTTTGTATGTTTTCCTATTAATCCATTGTTTGTTGTGAGTGGTGGATATGAACTAAAGAAGTATAGAGAGAAACTTCATTTTCCTCCCCTACACTCAGTTTTATATCTAAAATGACAAATTTCATTGATACAATTTACAATCAATAAAAAGCTTTTTAGTGTTCTCATTATTAAAAGATCTTGAGATTAAAAAAAATTGAAAACCAGTTAGGTTATTGAGAGGGTTTTGTTTTTCTTCCACAGACTTTGTTGCTGGTCTCACTCCACTTGTCATATGCTCAGCTAATCCATATTTCCCACACCCACCCTCTATAAATGTAGTTGGTAGAATGACTTCTCAACATTCTCCCTACTCTCACCTCTTCCATGGACATAAAGCGTGAACATTTCTTTTTCTTTTGTTGCTCAAATCGATGAATGCTTTGTCTGACTGTAATAGGCACTTAACTTGGGATATTGGATGAACTGTTAAAAGATTCCGTCCTTGAGAATAGAGATTAATACATTTGCTAAGAGACAGAAACCTGAACCTGGCTCTCAACCCAAATAGTAAGGACTTTTTAGTAGTTGTAGTGATCATTTTCTCTGTTGACTTCATTTTTTCCCCTATGTGCTTTGTGTTGAACAGTTATTGAATCATACCATCTACTCTTACCCTAGTGATACAAGTGTTGTATTTACTACTAATAATAATAAAAGGAACTTGTTGGCATAACAGTATACTAAATAGTGTGCTAATCATTTGTTACTCCTAAAATAAGCATTCAGGTGTTTTCACAATAAATTAACTTGGACTTCAGAAAAGATACTCCAAATTTTTGCTTGAAAAGCATCTACTCTTCAATATTGCAGAGAAAAATGTGAATGATTTGAAAATGCTCAAAAATGATTGCTAGGTTTCTTGTCTAAGATATTGCTCTGAGTTATTTCCATGTTTCATTACAAAATTCTGTAAGTTATGGAATTTATAGAAATTATTTTTATCTAGGCAAGCACTCTACCACTTGAGCCACTTCTTCATCCTCAGAAATTATTACCTATAGAAGTGAAAATAAACTGAATTGTATCTAACAGAGAGGTAACTCATCACTACCTTATGGGTGTTGACCAGTCTTCCATCTACTTATAAATTCACTTCACATTCTTGATCTCCCAAGTGTGTACATCCTCTGACTTCTACTTTGAAGGTTTTAACATCTTATTGGTTTTCCTTTCAATGATTTAAATTAAATTACTATGACAGTCATCATGTTATGTTTTTAAAAATTATCCTCTACTATGCCAAAAGATTTTTATTTCCTTCCAATCAATATTTTGTAGAATGACACAAAAAACAAGACTAGTGGGCTCTCTGACACTCATAGCTCACTAACTTTTCCTTGCCACAGTATGAATCACAATACAGTTGTGCAGCTGTGCTTTGTGTGAGGCTATATTGATAGAAAAGAGAGGGTGAAAGTTAAATTAAAAACATTAAAACCCAAACAAAACAAATCTTCTGTCATTTCATGATAGGATACTTTAATAGTAAAATATTGAAAGCATATAAATTCAAAATAAAAATACATTAATGAATAAATTTAGACTTGCTAAGGCATATTACAGCATGTTTTTTTTTTTACATCATTGCAGACACATAAAAACTTTATCAAAATTTACCACTGGCCCAGGAACCAAATTTAAAGAAATTAAAATTTAACTAGATATGCATGGTTGAGGCTTTGCTGACTTGCTTAAGTTAACTGTATGCATACAACTATACTGACATATTCTTAGTGCAGTACAATTGTCATTCTTCCCTAGGAGGCAGTGAGGTTCAGAAGGCTATTTGGTGGAGACTACTACCTGTCAAACAAACTCTGTAATAGTCACAGTCTTGACTGCCTAACTATATTACATTCCCAGTCTTGCTTGCAATTAGAGTAGCTATGTCTGTTACATTTTCACAGATGGAAAGTAAGGACATATGAAAAGTGCATTTCACTCAAGATCCCTTAAGAGAGTAAGTAGGCTTCTTTCACACTCTCTTTTTACTTCCTAACAGTGATACACCAAATGTGCTGGCTATCAGTTACTATAGTTGGGGATGGTGAAAAAATGATGAAAAGGACCTGGGTTTTCAAATCACCATGTGGAATAAATCTGCCTACTGATATAGAAATATTCAAACAGAGAGATAAGCTTCCATCATTGTTAAGCTTCATGAAGTTGGCTTTCTGTGTTACAAGATTCTAGATTAAATAATCAGGGAAGGAACTACATATTTGTTCATTTTATTATCTCAGTAGTCATGGCTAATGACTGGCACATAGAGACACACAAGTACTTCACACATTAATAAATAAATGAAGAAATGTTAAGTCATAGCTCCTTGCAAAGTAAATTTGCAGGGTTATAGGGGTTTCAATTTATTATAAGGTAGGTAACAGTACAAACTTTAGCACACAAGAGGCCTTGTTTTGAGCAGTTTATAAACATTTAATAAAATAATTACTATGACCATCTTAATGACAGACAATGGATATTATTATTAGCATGTCCATTTATAAATGCAGAAATTGAGGCTAAGAAGTAAAGTAACTTTTCAAGACTGATCAGATACTTGTGGTAGATACTAGTTTTGACCCCTTCTATGCTAATATGAATTCATTCAGAGAATAATGCATAGGTAGTATATATACCATATTTGGAGAAAGTGGCTGTTTTTAACAAAAACATTGAGGTGGAAGTTCAATTAATTTCAATGGATGTTTCTTTCAAAGCCTGCCTCTTTTAAAGGTAGATAACTTATTCAATTCAACTTGCTCAGTTTTATAAGTTCACCCCATCCTCTGCTCCAATTCCTATACACAGGAATTCCAAAGCAATATCAGCAATATCAGGACATAAAATAAAGTACTTTCTTCTTCTGGAGACACTTCTGATTACTTCTTTACAAAAGGGTAAAATCTAAGATTAGCTGCCCATACAGAGTTAATATCTTGATTGATTTTGATTCCATTTTTTTCTGTCATTGAACCATTTCATACCACCACAGTGACTATCTCCTCTAACCACAATGCTATTCTTTCCTAAAAATCTTATTTGGAGCACCTCAGCTGTTCTGTTTCTTAATAACACAAGGCATGGCTCTTTGATTAATTTGTAAGAGAAGCAAGGAGTAAATAACTGTTAAAGTAAGAGGCTATTTGTCATGAGCTATACAATATTTGGAATACAGTAGGAATTTTCCTTTGTGAGTTTATCTTGTTTCATTTTTGACTAAAAATATTTTCTGATTTTTCTCATATCTATACAAAATGACACATCATATCTAGAAGTAGCCTTTAATTTTTTTTCTGCATAAAATATTACCTTTATACACTACTTTCATGGTTACAGTATTTTTTGCATATTTTAACTTACCATGGAAAGCTTACGAATATTATTTCAATATTTCCTATTTAAATTGCAGTTTCAGGCAATAATATCCCCAACCAGACAGGTATACAATGGTAAAGTATTACTCTCAACATTGCAGAGTCCGGGAGACTTCTAGGTTATTATTGGCTTTAATTATCACTCACATAAGCTGCAATATTCTTTATTTTGAGTGAAGCAGCACTCCACAGAGTGTGAAATCCTTCCCTGCTTTTGAAAATACCCAAGAAATGAACTGAATCACTTCCAATCTGCTGTAACAACTGAACACCCACTGATAAGTATAAGCAAGGGGCAAATTTATCATCACCAATTGAAAATAGGCTTTTTGAAAGTGAGATTTGAGACACCTAGTTGGCTGCTTACTACCAGCAGTGATCAGCAAAACCAAATTTACTTTCATTTTAAGCTTACAGGCATTTTATTTTCCCTGATTGGTATTCAAGTCAATAAAAAAAAAGCACAGTCTTTTTTTATGTCTGTACTTTATTTACTGCTATAAAATTTAAACACTAAAATATCAAGATAAATAGTTTTTATAGTTATAACCATTAATTTCCAGCCCTACTCCCTTCCACAATGTCTGCTTCTTTCCTTCCTTCATCTGCTTCAAGTATAAATCAGACCTAAGGATTTTGAATAGGCTCCATTTAGTTTCTCTTCCGGAGGCCCAACCCACACAGTCCCAATTTCTTTGCCTCTTAAAGTAAGGCTTATGTAAACACTCAGCATAAAGACATATGTTGTTCAGACTGAAATTAGTTCACAGTGATTCATTTCTCAATATGACCTCAGGGTTTCAGCAAGTCCTTTGGTTTCCATACTACAACCAGAGTGAGTTCCCTACTAGTTCCATGATCTGAATTTCAGATCAAGTAGTAAAGGAGCTATCAAAGAAAGACTGCAGAAGGAAGTGAAGCAACTATATGCAGGAGTGTTCAGCTACTTAGCACACCTTATTCTTCATTTTAATTATATAAATAATATTTCAGAAATATTATAAACTAAAAGGAAGAAAAATTCTATAGTTTTTCATAAGTGTAGTACATGTACTTTCAAAATGCATTTTGTGAAGCTGTTTAGCCTAAAAAACATCAGTGACATAAACCATCAATTGTTCTCATTCATGTTAATTTTTATTGAAAGTTTAGAAATTTTTCTCTGCCGTGTCATTTTATTTCTGAATCCAAGAGTTATGATTGACTTATTACTATATTAAAAATTCCACAATTGTCTGTAACACAGCAGGTAGCCAGTGATATGGCAAAAATGTATGAACAGAAGACTGTCATTTACTGATGTTCAATGTTACATTTCTTGTGTGTGCCTGCAATTTTTAAATCTTGTAGTTCTTGAAATTATAGGTATGAAAACCACAAGGTAAATCAAATCAGAGAAAAACAATAACTGTGAAATCAGTTTCTTTTGGTTTGGTTGTCTTGTTTCTACTGATGTTGGAAATGGAAAAAAAAAAAACCTGTAGTGGTTTTTATAAATGGTTACAGAAGCCTTGGTCTTGTGAAACAGGAGATTTTAAAGTTTTTCTCTTTACAAAATATGATTTTATTTTCATCCTCTGAAGTTAGTGAACTTTTATGCATGGCATATCAGTATTCAGAATGCTGATAGGAAATTGCACATTTTAATTACATAGTACTTCATGAATATCATGATCTTAGTAACCATAAAATTTCCTTTTTCTTTTTAGTTTGCTATTCTAATATACTGTTCTAATATGACATATAATATAGCCTAGTGTTGCATGACAATTCTGAGTATATGTATTTCTGGAGGAAGGAAGAAGTATGGAGAAAAGAGAAATGAAAATATAACTAAATGACACCAAGGGGAACAATTTTGTTTGAAATAAGAACACCAAGTGAATACAGAGACTATTTCCATAATTTAAACTAAACCTTCTCTATTTTTTAAAAAGATAATTCAGCCATACCATTAGGTAAAGATTTGCAATTCAATATCATAAACACTTCAGAATGAGCAATCGTTTTGCCAGCATTCTGAGCTGTGTTTTAACAATGGCAGGTATCCCTATTGCCTACCATGTAAGACTAAACATGCAAATATGCTCTGTATTATTACTGTAGGTCACCTGGAGACTTGCCATTTGTGCTATTATGATCAGAGCCAGAGCCAATTTCCTTCCAACCATATTTTTTAAGCTGGTAAGCATTATCCAGGAGCAGTCAAAATGACAGGGCACTAAGAATATGAACAGAATGAACATCCGGCAAAGAAGTTTAAAGGAATACGACTGCAATAAAAACTGGTAACAACTGCCCAGTGATTTAGATGGTGAACTATATTTAAGTTTTAAACAGTTTGAGAGAGGGTGTGTGAATTGCTATTCCAATTCTATGGTATTTTTTGAGTGAAATAGAATATGACTAGACTGCATTTCCTCTTAAAATACTTTCAAATTTGGTCTAGGTGAAATAAAAATGGCATGAAAATGTCAGCTGAGCCTTGGAAGATTTAGGATGTGCTGCTCTGAGATTTAGTTGATGGCAGGTATCAGTAACCTAAGCAGTTCATTCCACTCTCTGATTTCATCTTCAAGGGGAACATTTTTAGACATGACTTATAGGAAGAATAAGAACTCTCCCCTTCCTAATAACCATGTTGTTAAAAACACTTGTAAGTGGAAATGTTTATGGAAGAATGTTTAAGAAATCAGCTAAAAAAAAATCCCAAGTTCAAATCCAAAATGCATAATTTTATTTAGCCCATTTATTAAATAAGTATTTTTCTGTCCCTCTATTAACAAATATTCAATTAATGATATCATTTAAATCTTTGAGTCATTTTTGGATGCATAACAAAATGAAAATTTTACTTGCTATGATTATTATTTCATAGGAAAGATGATAAGTAGAAATTGCTAAACATCAACCGATGGGATGTTTGACAAAAATTGTTGTCAGTTAAGGGTTAAATCACCTTTGGATCCTTCAAGAGCAAAGAGAAACTCAAGATTAAGAAAATGATGAGATGTGAAAGAAGAATGGTACATGGACAGTTCATATGACAGTTAGGTTATAATCCACCTCTTTGACTTTAAGGATATGGAAAATAGATGAAAAATACAGTAATGTTTCAAAAGCATCTATAAGGTATAATTGGAAGGTACCAAGATGTTAGAAGAGCTATGTGATATTGATATTAAAAGTGGCAATTTGAAGTTTGGGATATAAAAATTTGAATCTAGAACAAGTTAGCTTTCTTAGTCACCTTTTCAATTCCCACCTGTCTGTGAAGTACTCATCCTTACTCTAAGTTTTCATGAGTGTCACATAACATGAAGCTTCCTCAGATACCCATAGCTCAGAGTTTGGACACTTCCACAGTCCTCTTCCACAGTGCTTCCATAATCTACTGAGTGCCAGAGTAATTTATACCTGCCTCTGGGTTCCTGAAGAGCAGAGACCATGTCTTGACATGATTTTTATTCCTAATATCCCAGGACAGGGCTTGTACACAGAGCAATTCTCAATAATTTTTCAGACTTAAAATATTTTCTAAACTTGCTTTTTATATAAAAATCAATACTTTGGCAAACAAAATTTCTTATATCCCTCAAGTAACCAAAAAAATGTCTTCTAATAACCTTTTCAAAACAAAAAATTACCTTGGACTCAATTGACTAAATATATTGTTTCAACACTGAAAATTAAACATTAAGATTTAAATTTTTAACATGTTTAATATCTACAAATAAAATTTAGGAAGTATATTTTAGCATATTTTCTTTTACTTTTCCTAGTATACTTATTTTTGTTCAAGAACTGTTACTGTTCTTCACACAGTAACATAACTATATTCCCATGACATTAGAAATTCCTTGTAACTCCTCATTAGTGGCTGTGTAACCTGTCCTATCAGTAAACAGTAACTTAATTAAGAGTTACATTTCGTGTTGACATTGAGGTCTATTTTCCTTTAATAGATATTATGAAGATTGTTGCAATACATATTGCAATAGTGAAAACTGAACATTTATTCCAACTCTTAAATTATTTGTAATAATACTTTTGCTAGTTGCACAAACAGAAATTGGTGGGGATAAAAAAAGGTCTAACATGGCAGAGAAATCATGATATAGTTTAGCATAATGGTTTTAAAATGTTTTATTCTTCATGTTTATATTACTGGCCTTTTACCTTGATTCAGAGAGCATGAATCAAGAAAATTCAGAAAAGAAACTCACCCTCAGCTAACATAGGAAGACATATGTACAGTAAAGCTGAGAAATTTACCTACACAACTCTTTTACATTCAGTATATGAAGTGAAATATAAAACTAGAAAACACTTGGCAAAAGCTACTATAATTTCTGCTTATATTTTATACTAAAAAATCACTCCATGTGTTAAGTCGTGCAGCATGTTTTAGTAGGGACCTATATAATTACGAACAACACAAAATTTTTGGATTCAAATAGTATTTCTTCCACTGATTAGGTGTGTGATTTAGAACAAGATAAACATATCTGAACCCATTATCTTTAACAAGATAAACCGCTTTGAACCTGTTATTTCAATTGCAAAAGGGGGACCAATAGATGTGCCCATCTGGTAGAACTGGCATGCATAAGAAATAAGCTAATAATATGATAAGAAGTTTGTACAGCTCCGTTCTAAACAGTTTGTGCATATTTTACATATGTAAGTATGAACAGACATATGCAGTCATGTGTGCTTATTGATGGGAATATGTTCTGATAAAAGTAGTGTTAGGTGATTTTGCTATTGTGGAAACATCACAGTATATTAATACATGCCAAGGTTGTATAGCTTACGCACACAGGATATAGGGTATATCCTATTATTCAAGAGTACAAATCTATAGAGCATGTTTGGTACTTGTGCTGAAAACTGTAGGTAATTGTAACAGTGGTATTTGTATATTTAAGCATATCTAAAAATAGTAAAGGTATAGTAAAAATACATGGCAGTAGGATATTTTTGGCCCCATTTTAATGAGTCCACTATTATATATGCAGTATCTAAACATCCAGATCTAACCATCCTGGTTAGATCAGCCCTGCTTTTAGTGTTCATACATGGCTTGATACATAAAGATATCACACGTGACATAAAATATGGAGAGAAAGCATAGCTTAGTGTTTAGAAATGTGCATCATGGAGACATGATGAGATTGATTGATTGAAGATCTATGATTTATGAGCTGATGTTATTAATGTTGTTAAACTGTTTATTTTTTCTGTGTTTTATTTGCTCTATTTACAAATGAGATAGTAATTCCTATACTTCATGTATTGTAAAAGTTCAGCACGTTAGTATCCTTTTTTTCAGCATAAAATTTTGATTTAATTTTAAACATTTTATTAGCATATATGAGTTGTACAAGAGGGTTCATTGTGCCTTTTCTATATATGCTTACAATGTACCTTGGTTAGGTTCATCTCCTCCATCATCATCTTTTTTTCCCATTTATTGTTGTGATGGGTGGGGGCACATTATGGCATTTACACAGGTTCTTACCTGTGTAAATATATCACACTTGAATTCATCCCCTCTACCCCCCTCCTTTATCCCCTCCCCCATCACTGACTTCTGGAGTAATTTCAACAGGTATCATTTTTCATCTACAAATATGTGTAAACATTTTTTGTACCGTATTCTCCATCCTACCCCTCTCATTGGTTCCAGCTCTCCCCCCCACAGGCAGGATCTGTTCTGCCCTCCTGTTCTCTGATTTTGCAGGAGAAAAAGATAAATAAATAAAATGAAAATCATGACATTTTAGCTTGTTTAAGGTCTGCTAGGCAGGCATACTACTGCTAAGGCACTCTGCCAGCCTGGCAAGTTAACATTCTTAAAATGCCTAGAATGTCTGTCAAATAAAAAGTTCTATATCTATTTATTAAATTAAATTCATACTTATGATTACTACCTAACTAACACCAAAAATATTAACAAGGAAGAGAAAGGGTAATATACAGATCTGGTGAATCTCCATACCAGGACCACCCTTTTTTATAGCTACAATATGTGCAGTAATTAACACTGGTTGTCCCCATATTTTTCTGTCTCTTGAAATGTTGCCATAGCTCAAGATCACATACTTCAAGCATGGGAGAACACTGTCCAACATTTCAGAACAGAAACTGCAAGGTAAATTCTGAAAGACAAAATGCAACTACTAAATTGGAATTCTGGCAACAATTTTGGGGAAAACGATATCACTGACAATAGAAGGACAATAGGAAAAATCTTAATATAGCTGGTAGAAATGGAACTTAAACAAAATTACAAAGTAGGACAGCCAGTAAATAAAGAGAAACACATACCAAGCAAAGTATAAACAGAAAACTGATGTAAACTGAGCCCTAGAACTTAAAGCTGAACTAGTTTGTCTTAGAAAATGTGAAAAACATAAAATAAGAAACAATTGTGTTACAAAAACAACAAGATGAGTGTGTACCTTTTGTTTTACTAGTGGAGACATTTCTCTGGCTTACACAGCCCACAAATATGGAAACGTGTATACTTTATTGCATGCAAACAGGTTTGTATTCATTTAGTCCAGCGTTTCTCTAGCTGGGAGCTACTGACATTTGGGTTGCATAAGTCTTTGTTGTTGGTGACTATCCTATTGCATTATAGAATGATTAACAGAATCCGTGTTCTCTATGGGGGAGTTTCCAGTAAAACCACCCAAGTCGTGACAAAGAGAAATGTGTCCTGACATTGGCAAATGTCTCCAAGTGTCTGCGGGGCGGCGGGGGAGGGGGGGTTGGAACGAGTCCTCGTAGAGATCACTATTTTACTCAAAAAGAGATAAAAGTAATTTCAGCTCTGAATGACGGCAAAATGATTATATACGTCTGCTCTCAACACATTAATTTTTCTCCATAATACCTCCAATTAATGTTCATATAATACCCCCATGACTTCTATTAACGTACTTTCTCACACCCAAATTTCACACTACCCATTGTATATTTCCTTTTACATCTACTTTTCTATGAGAGATTTTATCATATATGCTTGTTTTAATTCTGCTAAGTCTTTTCAGTCCCAGAGCAGAGAGGAAATCCTCCTTTTTCTCTACTGAATATTCACATATCACAGCTTTGAGCTCCTTCAACAGTCTGCTAGTGGAACACATTTGTAAACATGTCCTCCAGATTCCCTGTGGCCTGAGGCAAATATACATTGAACTTTCATCTGCCTTGTTCCAAACTCTATATGAAATCTGAAATCACATAACTTTATTTAGAAGTCATATCAAAGTTTTCTGTCATACCAAAATTCAAGACAAAAGGGGGAAAATATTCAAGACAGGAAAAAATTCAATTTAATTCCATTTGTGATATTACTGTATTTATTACACATTTCTTAAGTTATTATAGCTCTTGAAATAAAAGGGGTATTAATTCCATAGACAGTGTATACTTTTTGATAGAAGACATGTCAAAGCATTTAATAGAAGGGAGGAAAATCGATCAAAATGAGGACAATCTATGCAAACTAACCAAATATCAGCCAACAGACATAGGTAATTTCTAAAACTAATTTTTGGACAGTGAATTGATTTCTGCTAATTTTCATCCACTATTCTATTCTGTGCAGTGTAAAAATATGTAAAACACACCTTTTAAATGACCCCAGATTAGAAAGCTTATTTTACTTAGTTCAGCATGACAAACACAAATGAACCATATTGTATATGACATCATCACCTCAATCATAAAAAAAGTACCATCTGTTTTTCTAATGCCAAACAAGAGCAAAAACTCCTATGTGCTTTTCTTAATATTTCCCCAAAGCCAACTCCCCTGAGGTGCTTCTTGGCAATGTTGGTACTCTTTCTACTTTAGATATTCTTAACATGATGTGAGACTCTCTTTGTCAGTCAGAGTTGTTCATGCTTATCACATTTATTCCTCAACTAATTTCTTTATCCATAGTCAGTTTATAGCCTCATAAAATTTAAACAAATTGTATGTCAGGCTTTTTAACAAAACTGATCAACATATATTTTTATAGATAAATTACCACACCGTCTGCTTGAGTAGCACAAATAATGAATTAACAATTAAATACAGAAATTTATATGCTAAACATTTTATGTTGTAATACATAATCTTTTAAAACACTTTATTATACTTTGGCTCCTTCCAAAAAACTTTGGTAATTTGATATAACTACCATAAGACATACTAAAGAAATTAATAACATAAATAGAAAACCAGATCATGGGGATAAAATTCAGAAGATGAGCATAAATTTGCTAATTTGAAACCCACTAAGGCTACAAAGAAGAATTTCAAGACTAAATTATTATTCTTTGTTTTCCCATTGTTCAGTTTAATATCTGATATTTGGAAGTGAAAAATAAAAAATTAGTCATATTAAAGATGAAAAAATAGTTTTTCATGTAAACAATGTGCACAGTTCACCCAGTTTTTATTGTAAAATTTCATTGCCTTAAATTTTTATATTTTAGAAAGCAAGTCCTCAGAAATTTACTTAAGAAATATATCTTTAATATTTTATTAAGTTTTTATTCATAAAAAGTGGATATACAAAAAGTATGAATTGATGCCATTTGTACCTGTTAGTGACACTTAATATCATTAAATCTTGTGCCTGGATTGAAGTTCCAGAAACTTATAATTAAATTATGAGAGTTTTGCCATAGAAGTTATGGATGATCGCTCTCCAAACAATTAGTAACCTAATAGCATTTTTGACCAATTTCAGAGATCAAATGGTGCAATTCATTGTCTTACTACTAGGATGTTTTCTTTCCTTTTTTCCTTTAAAGTTTAACAACCTATATAATTTTGTTCTCTGAAGAAACACAGAGTAAATACTTATCTATATTTGCCAAATTTAACTTATGTTCATAAGCCATGGGGGTTGCAGTGTGTGTGTGTGTGTGTGTGTGTGTGTGTGTGTGTGTGTGTGTGTGTATCCATCCTTAAATCATAATCCCTGAAAATTCTGGTCCAGTAAAGCTGGGTTTAGAGTTCTGGCATATATATTTCCAAAGGTCACCTTGGTTATACTGATCTTCAGCCTGCACTGGCAGTCACTGGACCATTAACTTCATATTTTAATTGTGAGAACAGGATACCACTCAGGGAAGTGTATTTGCTATTGAAATAAGACAGAAAAGAAAACTGAGATCATCCTAAGTCTATATATACATTACTTGGAAAAGAGTAGCTGAAAAAAAGACTTCAATTGTGGAGATACTTTAAGATATTACTTTTTGTATTAAGCCTCATGATGAGAACTTGTTTCTGCAGAATGAGAAGGAACTAAAGTGTAATTTTCAATAAAGCCAACTCTAGTCAACACATATTGTTGAGGTAAAACACTCTTCTCCAACAGATGGATTTTGATGACCTTATTAGAAACTCAGCAGGAAAGACCTTTTGGTAGCTGAATCTGTAGCTGGCTTTTGATGAAAACTTAATCAATAAATAAACCACTATGAAGTTAAATTATAAAATGCCAATTCACAGTAAATTTTCTACAGACAAATTCAGGTGCACACCACCAGGAATATCAGACTATTTATTACAATAAAGATGATGAATTAATAAACATAATTGTTCTTCTATGAAATCAACTAACTTTAAAAAAGTAAGAAATCATTTCCTTATGCTTATGTTTTTTGTTTTTGTCTGGAAAATGAATTAAAAGAATGCATTGGATTGTTAAACATTTGAAACTCACTTTATTTTAGGCATTCATAAGACAAAAATAAGGGCCCTGAGCTCTGGAGAGTAGTAGAAATCTAAAGCAGTATTTATGTCACTTAGAATTTCTAAGGAGAAAGATTTTTTTTTCTTATGTTACTACTTGAAGAACGAATAGGATTGCCACTCACATTGTGAAGTTCAATCTGCTTTACTAAGTCAAAATGTTAATTACATGTAGAAACACCTTTACAGACACACTCAGAATATTGTTTTATCAAATGTCTGGGCATCTCATGACCCAGTCACGTAAAAATAACCACAACAAGAAAGGTACAATTAGCAATTAATAAAATTCTTTTTTAGGGATAGACATTTTAGGTAAAATAATAATTGAGAGAGATTGCAGGTATCCTCAGAGTCTTAGTCAGGGACTAATTAATATCTGAAAATATTATCGGGAATTGGGAGACTGTTCAAATTTTCCAGCAGAAGTAAATATGGGTTTATAGCTATTGAGATGTTGACTGTTGATGGGAGGACTGTTACTTTAGTAAATGACTAAAATGATTTTAAGATTTTTCCAACATCTCAGTGGTTTTTAAGTTTGTTTTCCTGATTATTTTATTTACAAATGAAGTACTTCCCAGAAACCCCTACATGAAATAGATAAATGTGTAGATATCTGGTCAATGGCATGGGGGTGGGGAAGGTGGCTACGTTTCACAGACTCCATTGTAGAATGTTCTATGTATTCACAACACAATCAGGCAGAATGAGGGTATATCATGATGCCATAGACAGAATAAGAACAGTAAGAGGAATTATGCTTGTAGTAGGGATTAATAAATTTGTTGCTCATTCTGAGGTGATGAAATTAGAAGAGGCAGTTAGTTTGAGTAAGAGCACAGGGGAGAAATGAAGGGAAGGCATAAAATTTTAAATGATTTTTGATATTGTCATAAGAGATAATGTTATCAAAAAAGGATTTCCAATGAAAGGATAAATATGAATGAGTACTAGTCTTTAGTCATTCAGCAATTCAGTGTTTAGGAAGCAGAAAAGAATTCAATAGGAACAGAGAGAGAAGGGATGTAGCAGGTGAATTTGAAGTCAAATATGCTTTAACAACAATTGGTGGTATAGAAATTAAGGAACGACCTTTTGACTATTGGCTGCTTTTATTTGTTTACAATTTTTGAGTAAATATTTTTCAAAATCTATAACATTCTTCAAGATACAATTTGTGTCTCTAAGCAAAAAAGTGTTTTTTTTTAAACAAAAAAGAAACAAACATGGTTAGAAAATACAATCCTAGATTACTAACCCAGAATTACCAAATTAATTTGTGAATAGAATGATTTTATCTTATTCAAATTTGGCTCAAGGGAACTAGATAATACACCAGTGAAAGTGAAGAAAAGAAACTTGAAGGCACAAAGAGCAAAAACCAAAAATAGGTCATTGCTACCATGGTTGTGTTAGATTTTTTTTAATTCAGAGCTTTTATTCACCCACAATTCTATTAAAGAGTCAAAAGTGTATGAATGACATATTAGTTAAATAAGGTAAATTTCTTAATGACATATTAACTGGAAAAATTATATGTCTATCAATATATATTTAAAATAATTTTCAAAGGAGCCTTAACCAATCACTGTGAAGATATCAAAAAAATGAAAACTGAGAAGACACTGGATTGGAGGAATAGATCAATGCTGATTACTCAGACTAAATAATGTTTAAAAGCCTTTAATTTTTCTGATTGTATGATTCTAGTTACTCAGGGATATGCATCTCTCTCTGTATATAATCTGAATATTTTATTTTTAGGTAAAAATGTGCATGTGTACCCCTCCATACACACACACATTCACATTTACATAGAAACTCACCAATACACACACTCAGACTTCATACTCTATCCTAAACAGAATGCACATTGATCATCACTGCATTTAAATTTTATTATAATGTTTTGTGAATTTTAAGTGCATTTCAGACAATACACTAAGTAGAGACAACCCAACAGATTACAAGGATCATTCTAATTTATCTGTATTAGCTAACAAATTTAAACTGTTTTGCTATTAACTCTTTATATATCTGATAATAGAACACTATCCTACTAGATTTCCAAAGGTGTGCATAGGATGCATAGCACATATTCCTAAAATTTGGTGATTCTGAATTATACTTAAAATATTTCTGATGTCAAGAGAAGTTCATTGCACATCAACTCCTCTATTAGATTCCCGCCCCCGCCCCCCACAGTTGGAAATCATACCATATAACTTTCTTTTTTTTTTTTCATTTAATTACAAATCTATTCATTGTTTGGGGCCAACAACCCCCACACTCCGAGTGTTTCCAAGCAGAACCTGTTCTACCCTCCCACCCTCTTGTTCTCTGATTTTGTTGAAGAGAAAAGGTAAGAGATAATAAGAGACATAGTGTTTTTGCTAGTTTGAGATAAAGACAGCTATACAGAGAGACTCCTAGAGTTACTTCCATGCACTTGTGTATTACAACCCAAATTGTTTCATCTGTACCAGACCTCTTCACTACTTCCTGGTCCCTTTCCCATAGGGACCTCAGCCAGTTTAAGATCACTTTATTCACTCCTCAACAGGGAGCACACAACCACATTCAAGTTTTAGGTTTCCTTCCCTTTCCCTATTCCTTCCCTGCTCATTCTCTCCTTAGTGTGTGACCCATGTTCAATAATATTACTGTATTTGTTTTGGGTCTATAATCCACACACAAGGGAGAACATGCAATTTTTTGGCCTTCTGAGCCTGACTAACTTTGCTTAAGATGATGTTTTCCAGTTCCATCCATTTACTTGTGAATGACAAAATTTCATCCTTCTTTGTAGCTGAATAAAATTTCATTGTATATAAATACCACTTTTTCTTAATTCATTCATAGGTAGTGGGGCATTTTGGTTGTTTCCTTGGCTTAGCTATTGTGAATAGTGCTGCAATAAACATGGATGTACAGGTGCCTTTGTAATAACCTGAATCACATTCCTTTAGGTACATCCCTAGGAGTGGGATTGCTGGATCATATGGTAGATCTATGTTTAGATTTTTAAGAAGCCTCCACAGAGTGAGAGAAAATCTTTGCTAGCTATACATCAGACAAAGGACTGATAACCAGAATATACAGGGAGCTCAAAAAACTAAACTCCCCAAAAAACAATGAACCTATAAAGAAGTGGGCAACTGAACTAAACAGAAGTTTTTCAAAGGAAGAAGTTGAAATGGCTAAAAAACATATGAAAAAATGGTCACCATCTCTAGCCATAAAGGAAATGCGAATCATTTCCTTTAAGATTACATCTCACTCCTTTTAGAATCACTAACATCAAGAACACCACCAACAACAAATGTTGATGAGGATGAGGGAAAAAGGAACCCTCGTACACTGCTTGTGGGAATGTAAGCTAGTACAACCACTTTGGAAAACAATATGGAGACTTCTATAATTTTCTTTTAAAAGGTAGTTTTCATGTGTCTCTAATAGATATTGTGTCTATAGAGTAAGACTTAGTATTCTAAATGGTTTGATGTTATCTTCAGGGAACACTTAAATCATTTCTTCTTACCACAATCTACTCATCTTAAAATTATCAGAACTGCATATTTTGCATCTAATTCTCTTTTCAAAAAAAATATGTTCTCCCTCATATGCTGATAATAGACCTAAAGCAAATGAAGTAATATTATTAAACATGGGCCGCACACTCAGAGGAGAATGCATGTAAGAGGAATAGGGAAAGGGAAGGAAACCTAAAACTTGTTTTACTGTTTGATGTGCTCACTGTAGAAGAGCAAATAAAGTAATCTTAAACTGGCAGAGGCCATTATGGGAAGGTGACTGGGAAGGATTAAAGAGGGGGCGTGGGGGACAGGGGCAAGGGGAAGAGAGAGCCCAAACTATGTATACACATATGAATAAATGTATAAACAATTAGCAAAAAAGTCAAATCTTAACAACAAAAAACCAAAAAAGAAAAAAAAAATAGTACATTGAAAAGTAAATAGAGCAGTTTTAGAAGGGGAATAAATTATCAAAATTAAAATCAAATCAAAAGAATTACATATAAATCAAAGATAAATATTCTCTATTGTAAAAATTGTAAATAATTTACTTGTAAAGAATTTTAAAGCATTAGGATAAATGGGTCATCCATGTTGTTGGCAAAAATTAGTTCTTTAGTATGTCAAAGATATTTCAGAATAACAGTGATTTTAAGGATGGAATTTAGTGCCTTGTTGAGCTTGCCAGACTCATACTCAATACTCAATACTCGATACTCTACCACTGAGCTATATCCCTAGCCTTAAAAGTACTTTTAATTGCAACCAGTTTGTTTTTTCTGTATGGCAATGATGATCCCCCAGGGTACACACCAAGACTCTTCCATCTTCTTTCCACCAACCAGACAAGGTATACAAGGTCACTTGCATCTCGACAGCTTCACTCAGAGATTTTAATAGTTTAGCTATGGTAAGGTGGTTATGTTTATGATCTCTAAACTTACTAGATCAGGAACTCATTAAAAAATGTATCCAATTATCATAGCACAAGTAAATCAAAGGCTAAGTATGATTTTATATGTTTTATTTCAAAATGCACCAGCTATAGCTACAAAAAGGAAACATTTCAAACTATGTCACCATAAAAAGAAAAGTGCAGTAAGTTTTATAGATTAGAAAACTAAAGATGGCAAAGATGATGTTAAATATATGCTACAATTTTCTGATTTTCTTTATAAATATACACCTATGTGACACAAATGGAGATACAAATGAAAAAAAAAAAAACAATAATGGAATCATGGCACAGTGAAAAAGAACTTTAAACGAAGTCATCCCAGTCCATGGATATGTAGCCTTCCCAGACACTGAGGTATTTCATGCCTCAGGCTTTGTATATAATTCATTCCTTCACTCTCTCAGCTCTCTTAATGAGGCTTGAAGCCCATGTTGAATCACACACTCTATAAAACAATGCTTGATTTTTTTCCCAACTAACTCCCAGAAAATGGCATTAACCTATAATGTTTGCTGAACATAAGTCTTTTTTAACAGCTATCACCTTGTACAGCGTTCACCCGTGTATCTGTCATTCTAAACATCCGTTCCATGAAGACTGGGACAAATGTCATGTCTGTAAATGGAAAACATTTAGCCAAGTTCTTGGAATTTAGTAGAGGCTCAGCAAATTCATGCAGAATGATTAAAATTGCATATCACTAATTACTCTATTTCATTATCTCTATTCTTCATTTTTGTTCTCCAAAAGTAAATCTTTTCTCTTGCCCTTTAACATGGAATCCCAGAGTTGGAGATGGGGAGGTAGAAGAAAGCTTGGTTTACTTTATGCTGTCTCCATTTATAATCCTCTCCTTAAAATGTATATGTATCTAATGTAAACCACTAATTCTTTATATATTATTTCTTTTTCTGTTTGTTTTTGGTGGTACTGGGGTTTGAATTCAGGGCCTCACATTTGCTGGACAGGCACTTTGCTGATTGAGCCACTCAACCAGCATCCTTTATACATGAATTCAATCTTTAAATCTCTAGTTCTCAACACAAGTTGGCGCTAAATAATTTTGTTTCTGCAGAGGCAGTTTTTTTTTTTCTTTTTAATTCTTACCTTTTTCCAACTCTTAAAGTCAGGATAGTATTTAATGTCCACTTCAGAGTTTTTGTGAAAATCAAATAAAATCACTCATAAAAGGGGCTTAACATGCAACCTGGTGCAAAATAAGTTTTAAGAATTGAATATGTAAATTTCCATTGGGTACATACCCAGTAAACATTGTATCTTGTATAAAGTGAAACCCATTATATTTCGAGATAGAATCTACTTTTTGTGAATGAGCTATTTCATCTAATTCATTCATAGTTGTGGGAATTGAGTTTGGATATAATGTTAGAAAAAACATTAAACTATCTTAATGTTTCTTGAAAGGGTCATCAGATGAATGGTTCAGTCCAAGTAATCTGGTTAAAGAAAAATAAAAGTCTATCATTAAGCTAATGTAGGATCATCAAAAGCCTGTTTTAGGAAGGAATAGTTTTCTGAATGCCATTTTCTCAAGAGACACAGTCAATATGTAAGTATACTTTCTAGAACCAATAGTAACTCAAATACTCTAATAGTCTTGTTTAAATGGAAATAGAAATGTTTTTTAAAGTCTTGAAGATTAATAGTTGATAGGAATGACATGGGGTCCAAAATCTAATATGGAGTTTCTCTTTTTCACTTATGATTCATTTCTTGAAATGATCAATGTTTACTCTCACAAATAAGAATAATACTTTAAAATGCCCACATAGAAAAAGACTCCCAAATCCTTAAAGTTGCATCTTTCTTCTATTAGAAGTGTGACACTTCCATGAGGGGATTGTAGCAAGTGTATTTCAACACATCATTTCTAAAATGACAAGAGACCATGTAACTTAATCCATTATGCCAGAATGGCTAAACTTCCCTCAAATTTGAACATGAAAAACTATGTTTTGTCAAACACAAAATACAATAAAAACATCCCATAGAGTTGAGCACTAGGGAATAATGCCTATTCAGTTCAGGTTTTCACATTCATTTCTAAAAACATTTTACATTCCTTCCTACAAGTATAATACTTTTTTCTGCATTGTCAAACATAGAGGCAGATATAGTATAGCCTTAATGTTTTGGTACTTTTATAATAAAGTATTTTATATTAGACATTTTTCCCACAACATCATTAAACTTGCTGTAGAATTGCTATGGGCTTAATACAAATTTCGAAAGCAAAAGGAAAACATATTATTCCATGTACTGTTCCATCAACTGTCAACCATGGGCAAGAAAGCTAATGGCAAAATGCCTTTTTCTTTTCAATCTAAACTCTTTTCACTCAGAAAATACATTCTGGCCCTCTCAATACTTTCAACTTTTCTTTCCACATATTTATTAGAATGCTTATTTAAATTATATTGTGAATTATGGAAATCTCAATAGGATTAATAAATGGCCAATGAATGTTCTAAAGAACAATAGTGAATAGAGCTTTTAATAGGCGCAATTGAAAAACAACCAAAAGGTTTCATGTTTCAAAAAGCTTGGAAAACTGAGTGAAACAAAATAAAACAGGTTTCTTTACCACAAAATATGCAGAGCCTTTAGTATGCTAATTTGTATTATGACTCTCCAAGGTATGAAAAGCAGCATTTGTGAAAAAAAAAAAAAAGATTGCAGAGCCGTTTTCTTCTTTCCAGCTAGTTTCCATTTATTTTTTCATTGATCAAAAAATTATTTAATGCACATTTACTATATTTACTATTTTTTGTCTTTACTCCAGCTCACATTCCTAAATGACAGGGATAGAAACAGGTACATATGGTTTGCTAAATGTTTAGTCAAAGGCAGCAAAACATAATGGGAGGGGTCGAGGGAACTTTATCATGACAGAGAATCTCTGTAGGGGAGGATAACTGAGGGAGCCCTGGAAAGAGTTGAGAAAGAAAACTAGCTAGAGGGAGATTAGAAGAGCCCCAGTGCATCTGAGCATCGAGAATAGAGTGGGGGCTATCTGTATGTGGCAATATGTCATAATTTTATCAATTTCTACTTATAAAATTAATTCATTTAATTGAAAAAAAAAGAGTGGATGCTACCTAGGCTGGAGTTCAAGTGCACAGAGGAGCAGAAAGACATGAGGTTGGAGAAAGAGGAAAGATATTATACCACATGAAAAGTCTTTAGATTTTATCATAAATACAACACATAACACATTACTAGTGGTGGTAATGCTAGGGTACAAACGTTAGGGTACCTTTGAGGCTTGCAGCCCACTCAGCCTGAAACCGGCCATGGCTAACATGATCCAAGCCACCACTTACTGGAACAAAGGGAGGTGGGATGGTTTCTGGGAACAGGGACTGTTTCTAGTTAATCTTGCTAAAACTGTATGTGAGTCAATGAGTTGAGACACCTGGTGTTTACCAAATTCCTGATAAATAATCTTCAAGTAATCTGGCCCCACTACCAGGATGTGGGAGATATCAGAAGAATGTGACCCCAGGGACCATAAAAATTGCTGTGTAACCGTGACTAATGTCTAAAAAAATATAAAAGCAGCCTGAATTTTGTATTCGGGGTCCGTGTTGAAACCCACTGCGTCGGGCAGATACCCGGACCCCAGCTGGCTGGAAATAAACCTCGCTTTGTGGCTTACATTATTGTGAGTGTCTTTTTGTTCCTCTGAGGGGTGGTCAACTCTGGACCCCAACAGTAATATAAGACACGAATCTGCATGAGGTCAGCTAAGTATAGCACAGACCCTAACCCAGGGTTAGCCCATAGAAAGCATCCTATAATTTTGTACAACTAAGACACAGAAAGTTATGGTCCTTAGCTAGAACATAAAATATTTATCAGAAAACAAAAACAGGAAGAAGTAATTTTGCAATGGCATATCTATGTCATGAACAACTCATATACAGTATTAAAATTTTGAAAGAGATCTAGGAAATGATTTTAGCAAAAACTCATTCAGAATATATTTACAAATGTTTATAAATGATTTTTGTTCCATACTTATAAAATTACTCAGGGTCCACAGGGATAGCTCACATTTTCCAGATATGTTTCTCTGTATTTTACTGATGAAATAAATGTTATCGTGACTTTTTATGTAGCTAGAGTTTTAGAATTCTTAGGATATTTAGGATCTACTCAGTATGTGAATGGCTAATCAGGAAGCAAAAAAAAAAAATTCTCAAGAACACACTGTCCCTAAAACACAATTCCTAGAGGAAAGTGTGTATTCTTTTAAGTGAGATTTTCCAATTATCTTAAATTATAATCATATCAATTATATCAATTACATAGTTTACCTCAAAATATTTTTGTAAATATACATATGCATATAGTAATTTTCAGGCAGACAACTAACTGCAAATATGTCATATAGAGGTAGAGAAAATATTGTAATTGCACAGTAATACCCTTCAGTATTTGGTGTAAACATCTTTAGTTAAATTACAATATCATCGCATGTACATAAATGTTTAGCTAGCTAGTAATTATAGCATAATTATTACCATGGTCCTGATGAAGGTAATATCTGAAAAGACATTTTCAATAGTTTCAGAATCTCAAATCGACATTTCATATTAATTGCTGCTAGTTTCGAGGGTTGATTACAAATACAACTATACTCCCTAAATACAACTACTTGATACTTGTCTCCAAATAAACAATAATTTTTCTAACTAATTGGAAATACAGGTTTAGGAGAAAAGTATGTGCTTGGAGAAGAAAAATTAGTATTTATTTCCTATACATAGTACAGCTGAATAAAAAATAAGTTTAGTGTGCAAAGATCATTTCAATTGTGTTAATTTCTACCTACTAGTGCCACTTTTGTCTTATACTTTTAGAGTTAGAATATATGATCTGCAATATTAGACTTAAATGTTTTAATATTAACATTAGACCTGATTCACACATTTGCTTATATTTTGCTAGTTCAAATACATTTGAATATTCCTACTTGGTTATTATATGCTCATTAATGTTAGTCTCATTTTCCACGTGATATTGTACATGATTAAAAGGGCTAATTAGTTTTCTCTGTCATTGATACAGTTTGTAACTTTTAGAGAATGTATAAAAAAAAATTACCCTACTCTTTAACAAGGTTGTTGTGCCATTTTCCATTTCCTCCAGCAGTGAATGAAAATTTTAATTACACACATCTTCACCAACATTTAATGTGGTCACAATTTTGATTTTCACCATTTTACTTGATATGTAGTGGTGTCTCATTATGGTTTAATTTGCATTTTTCTGATGAGCAATGATATTCAGCACTTTCATATGTCTTTATTAGCTATCAGTACATCTTCTCTTGTAAAGCTTCTGTCCATTTTTATTGGATTTTTAAAAAGCCGCAAAAGTTTTCCCAATTCAGTTTTTTTTGTCCAATACATGTAATGTGAATACTTCTCTAAAAAAATTAGGGCTGGTTCAAAATGTGTTCAAAGATCAGAAATATAAACTGTGAATATAACTTTTAATCATCTTAGTATTTTTCTGGAGAATCAAGATGAACAATAAGATTGCTAAGTTCATTAATTTCAGAAGGAAAATTATAAAATCAAGATCTTGAATAGTATAGAATACACCTGAAATAAATGATTTATAATTTTAGTCAGGCGCTGTAATCTCAGCTACTCCAGTGGCAGAGATCTGGAGGATGGCAATTTGAGGCCAGCCTAGGCAAAACAATCCCAAGGCAGCATCTCAACCAACAGAAAGTTGGCAGGGGTGCACTTTCATTCCTGCCATGTGGACACATAAATAGAAGTGTGGGCCAGGCCAATCTGGACATAAAAGTGAGACCTGATTCAAAAAATAAGAAAAGCAAAAAAGGCTGGATGTGTGGTTCAAAAATTAGGATGCCTGTGTGATGCCCTGAATTCAAACTCAATTATTGCCAAATAAATAAATTATATATAGTTTTAATAAAAAAAAATTTGACTGTCATTTAGATATTGTTAAGTTATAGTAGATCGGAAGTACCCGGTAGGTCTTTTATCACTAATACTCTTAAGTACTTCTTATAACCAGTTAGAATACTGTTAACATTCACTGGTACTGAAATTGGAGGGTACTGCAATACCCATGGAATAACCCCTGGGAATAGAGAAATTCCTATAGAATTAACAGCATCTACTCTCTAGTAAACAGCTACTTCTTTCCATATATACTCACATGCATATATATATATATAAATACACATACACTATACATATAGATGTATGTGTCTATATACATATAAACACATATACATGTGTACAATCTATTCATATCTTCATAATATCTATATGTACATACACACATATAGATATCTGCGCACATTTATATTTGCTACAAAATTTCAAAACATGAGAACCACATCTGTGGAACAAAAGAAAATCTCAAGGGTAAGTATATCCCCAATGTAGGAATTCCAAAGAGGAAAAGTTGGTGTGTACATTTGTGTGTGTCATATGTTGTATGTGTGTGTATGTGTGTATAATCTTATATAGGAAATCACCTTCAAGATCAAACACTGGTAGAATTGGTTAAATATATTTAGTACATGTACTTGAAGATTAAAAATTTAAATATAGTCTAACTAATGAAATCTACAATCAATGTCTTCCTAGAAAAGTAAAATAAGAAACTGAGTGACTAAAGACTATTTTTAAAAATTCAGGACTCCTTGAGGAACTTCTGGCTTGAATACTTACTAAAAAAGGAAAAGATGAGATGATGCTGTGATTTTTTTACAGTGCAATCTTTCTATCTTTGGAACTCATTTTGAATAAGATAAACATTACCAGTAAAATTGAATAAAACCATATGTTAAGAAAATCAGGTTCTGATATAAATCACATACTGGACTTGAAAAGTCAGGTATGATTTCTTATACCAAATATGATTTCTTTTGAGAAGCCTGAGTCCAGTAAAAGATGAGTATATCTGAGACAAGATAATCCACTAAACACATTTAGAAATTGTACTGCTTTTGGAAACACGTAGTAGGAAATGAAGGAAAGGAAAACACTTTGAAAAACTTATTACAACATGGTAATAGACAAAGAATAAATAAATAAAGATCATCCTTCTGTCACTGTATATAATACTAAATGCCTTTCCACAGTCTATTAAAGTTATACATGAATCCAAATGGAGGAAACAAACAAAAACAATACTAATCACCTGAATAATTTTCCCCAAGTTCAGAAATAGGAAAATAAATATTTTGACTGTTAATGATTTGATGAATGACTAATTATAAACATTTCTTATGGAACTTCTTAGAGAAAATATTTTTTGAAAGTAATTAAATGACTTTGTCTTTTGCACTGAAGGAATGCTACAGGTAAGTGAAAAGGCACATTAATGACAAAGGACTAGTAGATTTTGCCTTTCAGATGGGCAACATGGATGATAGGTTTTCATTTCCATACAAGCCCATGTCTTCATCCCTGTTCATCAACGCAAAGCAGGTCATAGATTGGGATGGCTTTTGGATCCCCCAACTATCATTGGGGAAACTATCATTTCCTGCATCTTAATTTCTCTGTAGGAAAATCCAATGACAATCTTCTACATCAGGAAAATACTTAAAGCATCAATAATATATATTATATATTCCAAATATGTTTCCAACAAAGGCCATTTATAGTTATCCAATATGATCAAGCTGACCCTAAGTGAACAGCAGCTTTTCCTCTACTAAAATCTAGATGTAAATGACTTCTACCAAAATTTATTCACCTCTCCTGGGTATCACAATGTGGTTTTCCAGAGTGTCAACTCATACCAAACATGTACAGAACATATGTCTAATTTTTTTTGAATTTTGATGCTCTTAAGCCTGTGGTTGGTATTTAGAGAACACTACCGTTTGATCTCAATAGGAAATTAATATATTTATTACACAGGAGGCTGAAGAAGCATCCTTGATGTTCCAAGGAAAAGAAGCAGAGAGGAGAATGTGTAGTAATGCAACAGGGGATGACTGCAATGTTTTATAAGCCATCCTAAAGGTTTTGAACTGTATTCTAAGTGTCATGGATAGCACTGTAATTTTTCATAGCACACTGTAAGATTTGATAATTTTGTGCTTAGAATTTTTCAACATTATTCAGTTTGCTGATTTGTAAGTTGTCTCAGCATACAAACATGCTATTTTCCTCCAGCTGTAATTTGCATTTTATATGATCAATCTCAGTTTACTCTATTTTGCATGTATTTCTTAGCTTCTTGTGTACAATTTGATTATATGCTCTCCATGACTTTGAGATACCTTCATTTTATCAATGGCTAAAGCTTTTGTAAACACTGTGTACTTTCTCCTTGTTTTAGAATGATTAAATTGCATTGAGTATACCATCTATCTTTGAAGTCATTTTCTTCAGTGTATTAGTTCCCATATCACTATTTTCAAAGAAGCTTTTCAACACATTACATTCACAGAAAATCACATCTGTAAGTGCAACTTTATCAGATACCTTTGAAAAGCTTTAGTGAATTTTTTCTTATTTATTTATCTTAATATATTTAAATAAGACATCAAAAATATTTCATGTTATTAATATTTCCTTATAGGATAATGCTTTCAATAAATTTAAAATATTTTACTTGTTTTGCAGAAATGTAAAGCCAAGCAATATTGTTTTCTATTTTTAAAGTTTTTAGAGTATATAATGTAACAAATAATGACAATAATATCATTTACAGTATGAATTTTTGTTGAGAATATACAGCTTAATTTCTCTCTAGAGAAGGATATTTAAAATAAATACTAAATGAAAGAATATCACTTATTCTGTCATTCATTACTTCACTAATTCATGCAAAGACTATTTTCATTGCCTAATAAGTTAATGTATTATGAAGAATGAAAGTTAAATTCTACCAGAATTCAGTCTTCCAAGTGCTAGCATTCTTGTATCACGTAAAAGGTATTAGATAACTAATGTGATAGAATTATTGATGTTTTTTGTAAATGAATTTGAATATTCTATGGAGAAAAGTAAATTAAGGAATCTAATTAAAATAAATTTAAAATATAAATAAATGTTAAAAAATTCCCATGAGGAATAAAATACTTATCTCTGTTATATCAAGGATCTCAATGCAATTTTTAAACACTCACTAATAAAAGCTGGTAAATGATAGGAAGAGAAAATTCCCAAAATAAGTACAATTTTGCTGAAAATAATGTTGTACAGGCTTATCATTGTTTGTCAGTAGTGGACACTTTTATGGTTGAATATAATGTAGCATAAAAGTTTTAAAAGTCAAAGGGGCATTACATTTCAGAAGTTCAAACTTTGATACCTAGTAACAATCATTGTAAAATTCATTAGAATGGTCATGGAGTTTTAGGACAAACTCCCATAAGTACTACATCAAACTAAAAAGTACCTGCACATCAAAAGAAACAGTCATCACAGTGTGCAGAGACAATCTACAGAATTCAAGAAAATATTTGAAAATTATATATTGACCAAGGATTTATATCTTAAAAAAAACCTCCAAAAAGTCAATAACCAAAAAAAACCAATGTACTCAAGGCTTATTGTAGCACTATTCATAAATGTCAAGGAATGCAGAAACTGGTGTTCATCAACTGACAAATGAATAAATAAAATGTGCAAATATGCACAGAGGAATACTATTCCACTATAAAAACAGAATGAAATCTTGTCATTGGCACAATATGGATGGCTCTGACCATCACATTGAATAAAACAAGTCAGGCACAGAAAGACACATATTGTATGATCTCATTCATAATGTGAAATATAAAGAAGTTGATCTCATGGAAGTTGAGAGCAGAGTGATGGTTGCCTAAGGCTGGGAGGGTTCGGGGTTATGGGGAAGGATGGATGGGAAATATTGATCATTAGTGCTACCTTATACTTAAATAGCAGTAAGAATTTCTGTTGTGCTATTGTACATTAGGGTGACTGAAGGTAAAAATAATGTACTGTGCACTTCCAAAAGTCAGAAAAAAGGGAAAAATTCTTTCTTGAACTAGTAGCAACTAGAAAGTTGTCAGTATAAAGAAATGTTAATTGTTTGAGGAACTATTCAATCTTATTTAAACATTAAAAAATGTATACATATTTAGAGATGTCACATGGTACCACATGGATATGTATAAGTTTTATGTTTTTATGAACCAGTTAAAATACACTTCATAAGACTATAAAAAGATTAAATAGGAACAATACAAAATGTGCCAAAATATTTATGCATAATTATTTTATTGATTTAATTTAAAATTGCAAAAATTAATCTTCAGAGGCTGATTATATTAAATACATATTTAAGATGGATAGCCATCTTGTCAAAAATTGTATTTTATATGATTATTTAGTGATAAATGAATATCTCATGTAACTAGGTTAAGTGATGAAATAACAGAAGATAGTGCTTTCCACATAACTTCCATTTTATTAAGTAGTTATTTATGTATATATGTCTGCAATACTAACAAAAGCAGAAAAGTAAGGAAAGATAACTGGGGAATGTGGATATAAGTAACATTTCAAATGCCTTACAATAAATTCTAAAAGCCATATTATTACTATTATAAGCATTATATATTACAATACCAATCTGTTTCATACTGTACACATTGAAAAACAATTTAGTACACATAATAAACTAAAAACTCTGAAAGACAAAATGAATTAGTGTTCTAGTAAAAGATTTGATCAGGGTTTTGGAATTCTGAGACTAATTATTTCTGCTAAAATAATTCATCAACAAATACTTCATGCTTAAGGTTAACCTCTAATTGAACCTTAAAGATAGAAATGAGCCATACATCAACATGTGTATTTCAGGGTAAAAAGAATAATGCTTGTGAGATGAGAGCAAAGGTTGCCGTTTTTGAAATAAAGATGGAAACCATATCCTCTTACCCAAAGGTAGATATTAGCCCATTCTCCTTATGTTTCTCAGGCTAACTACTCCCCAGTATTTAGTTAAATGAATCATTGTCTAATTTTCTCTTCAAGAAAGGATAATAATGTTCTGTGATTATAAATTAGAAATTCCTAGATGTGCAAGTTGTAAATAATTCATCCATGTTACATTCCCCCCTCACCCCACACACACCCTTATTCACAGTTTTGTTATCTGGTTGCTTTTTCCACATTTTCTGTTACTCGTGGTCAGCTGCAGTATGAAAATATTCAAAAGCAAGTTCAGAAATAATTCATAAACCTTAAATCACATGTAGTTCTGAGTTTCCTAGCACCATCCTACCTGGATTTCCAACATATCTACATGCACATTCCACCCACCTACCTGTTAAATCACTTAGTAGTTGACCTGATTAGATCAAATACTCCACTAGCAAAGTGCTTGTATTCACATACCAGGTGAAAAAGTGAGGCTGGCAATTTTATTACAGGGCATTTTTATAATCATTGCATTTTATAATTACTTATTATTGTTAATCCTTAAGATGCCTAATTTATTAACTAACCTTTATCATTGGTATTTATACACAGTTTAAAAAACATATACTGTATCTAGGGCTCAGTACTATCTACAGTTTTAGGCACACACAGGGGTCTTGAAATACAACCCATAGATAAGGAGGGACTACTCTAATTTGCTTTTGCTTTTAGAAAATGCTAATGCTGAAACGTTTGTCAACTTTTTCCACAGAGCTCAGCATTTTTTCAGACCTTTCAGATGCTCTTTGCCAGTCTAGACTGCTTTACCTGAAACTCTCTTAACTTACATACACATAAAACTCTTTCCATTCTTTCTATAAGATGAACTTTTTCTCTATTAACTTCAGCGTTAGAAGCTAGAG
This sequence comes from Castor canadensis, assembly GCF_047511655.1. Lineage (NCBI taxonomy): Eukaryota > Metazoa > Chordata > Mammalia > Rodentia > Castoridae > Castor > Castor canadensis. The sequence goes on along the minus strand of NC_133393.1, from coordinate 113,015,349 downwards.
CGTCTACTTTGTGAAAAGTGTTATAATAAACGTTTTTAAAATTTGTACTACTAATGTTCTAAACTTCTTTATGCTTGCCATTTGGTATAACTTAAATGAAAATATATCTTAAATTTTTCTTAATTTTTTCACGGTAAAACATTGATATCATTATAAATTTCTTTTTCATTTCTCTAAGTCTCACTAATCATCAAAATCCTTGACTCTAAAACAGCATCGTTCAATCGTTACACTTGTGTGTTGCAGACAACCAGTATGTAACAGTACTGAGGATATTTATAATATTTAAGCAGCACATTGACAATTAATGTTTTGTTCAAATATTTGTCCCTAAATTAAGACAATGCCAAAGAGCTAACCCTAGAAGACAACACCACTGTTTGGAATGATTTGGGCTTACCTATGACAGCTAGAAAAACTAATGTTCATGAAATAGAGAAGTTAGTGTGAGGGCTGGAACAAACACAGCCTAGAAGTTAGAAACCTGTATACTAGCATCAGAATGCTGGCATTTACAGCCCTTCTCCGTCATTAACTACCTGTATGACATTAGGCAAGTTATTTAATCTCTCTGTGCTACTATTTTCTCATCAATAAAGTGAGAGTAGCAATAAAGTTTAACTTTAAAAAACTGAAAACTGAATAGTACGATAATATCAAAGTAGCAAAGTATGCACCTAAAACATAATAAATGCCCAATAAAGGCATTTGTTATGCACCTCTTTAAGAGAAAACAGTACACTGGTTCCATTCTTTCTAGGGAGCACATATCCAAGGGCTGAGTATTTCTTAAGAGACATTATGGATATAAGCATAACTCTGTTTTCTATTGTTTCCTCTGGAGTTATTCAGAAATGCATTTCCTTTAAGCAAGTTCTAATAGCTGTCACTATGATTTAAAGCTTTCTACAGAATCTCTCACATAGGGGATGGCTGCATAAATTACTTGGGACCTAATTTTAGATAAACTGCCATAGCAAGTGTTGAATAAATGCATGAGTAAGCAAAGTAAAGCAAAACAGATATTTAACATTTGTGACTGTTGTTATCTTTCTGGAGTGTTTGAATAGAAGTGGTTTAAGTTGGTTAATTAGTTTCCCCCCACACAACCAAAATTCATGTTCAGAAACATTACGTTACATTCATCATCTCTACAAGGCTTGTCACTGATTTACTTCTAGCTTAAGAGAGACAGAGAGAGAGAAAGAAAGAAAGAGAGTTGAGATCAATTCCTTCTAAGACATCATCTCATCTTTTAATACAAAAATATCAAAATACTAGAGAAACTCCACATTCAAATACATTTGGGCCAGCAGGATTTTTCAGGAGAAAATTTCTGTAATTCACATGATGTTACCTTGGTAAAATTGCATTATACTTCCATTAAACACATTTTGATTATAGACTTAAGCTATTAAACTAGATGAAAATCTTTAAAAATAAAATAAATTTGATACATTTTTTGACAAGGTGGAAAATGAGAGAAATGTCAACATCCTACAACTTGCAGTTGGATTTTAGATGCAGCTCAATGATAATATGAATGAAAGCACGGGGCTAGGGGTGAGGCTCAAGTGCACAGCACCTGCCTAGCAAGCTCAAAGCCCTGAGTTCAAAACCCCAGTGCCACAAAAAAGCAATAAAAGCATGGATTACAGCCTCTCAAGTAGCTAGGATTACAGGTGTGAGCCATCAGCCTTCAGCTGCAAAAATATATTTTAAAAAGTAAAAAGGAAATTTTAGCTTTGGATCTCCAGACAGTCAAGCAACATCCTCATTATTCATACATCAGTGCCAACTGCTGGTATTTAGTTGAGCCAATTCCAAAGGGTGCTCTTGCCAACACTGATTTTCACTTTACTAAGATTATAATTGGTACGCATTTTGGCATCCAAGCTTCCCCTCCAGCCAGATGACTGGCTGCAGGTTCAGCAGATGGACTATGGATTTTCCACATAGGCATGGAGACCAGTTTCTTCCAAGGTGTTCTCCAATTCTAATTATTTTTCATTCTTCTTTGATCCTTCTTCACCTACCAATTTCTTCTTCTTTTTTTTAAATCTTCCTATGTATCCTACTATCCTAAAACATTGAACAGGCAGATCTATCCACAGTTCACTGTTATTATAGGCGGGTTTGAGGGTCCTAGCTGTATTTAGGATAAGGTATTATTGTTTCTTAGCTCATTACTCTTCACCAGAACAGCTTGTTAGAAATGAAGTCTACAGGGGTCTGACAAGGTGGCTTGCCCCTGTAATCCCAGCTACTCCAGAAGTGGAGAATGGGAAGATCATGGTTTGAGGTCAGCCTGAGCAAAGAGTTAGTGAGACCCAGTTGTGGAGTAAGAGATTTGAGGTCCAAAGCCAGCCCTAGGCAAAAACACCAGGTGCTATCCAAAAAATGACTAAAGCGACAAAGGGCTGAGGGGTGTAACTCCAGTGGTAGAGACCCTCCCTAGTAAGTGTGAGAGTCTGAGTTCAAGCCTTTTCACCACCAAAAAAAAAAAAAGCTATATCTCACGATAGACCCACTAAATCTGAAATACACATTGAAATTTGCAAAACACTGAAGCAAACACAGTTCATTCAGCTGAGAAGACAAGATAACACCTTTATATGAGCCAAAATATATTGCAATAAAACATAAATATCTGAACTACGCAAGTACTAAATTTTTTTTTACAAAATTAGCTGTTAGGTAGTAAGCATTTCCAAAAACGCACTTTGATTTGTAGAAACCTACCTAACAATATTTTACTGGTAACAATACTGAAACAGTGCATGTCAAACATTAACATAACAAGGGAAGCCAGTGGGCATAGAGTAGGAGGAGTCCATTTACAAAGGAGACAAAGATGTATTTTAAAAAACTAAAAAGAGACATTTCTTGTTTACGAAGCTAATATCTACTTCTTCCATTATGTATATCAAGTGTGTGTGATGTTTCTAGGACTGTCTCATTTTCAATGCTATTCACTTTCAACACACATACAATATTTAAGGAGCAGTCTACTTCAAAATACAGTTTAGGCTCAGAGGCTAAAATTTTGAATTCTTTTCCCCTTTACAACACTGATTCTATCTACAAAGCAATAGCAACTGCACAATAAGTGTGTGAAAACACTATATAAAGTGTGTATAGGGCATGCCTACTGCAATGAAATAAAAAGACTATATTTTAAAGCATGGCACCCCAGTTTTGTAAGGTATATGGTACCATTCTTAAATACTTTCTTCCAGTGTTCTTTGCATAAGCATATAGGGCTTGCTTATACTGCAGTTCTGATAAAGTAATATTATTTCCCATTGTTGATTCACCATATGTGTAAGTATGTAATTATCATATTTATATAAAATGCAGTAAAATAAACTACTTTCCAATAAAATGAAATGAAGGAAATTTTTGTAAAAGAAGTAAAGGCTAATCCAAATTTATTTCTTTATAACAATATGTTTGTATCATTATTTAAAAGAGTAAGTTTTATTACCAACAGTTCTATTTATTACAGCTCCTTTGAAAACCTCCTAAGGTTTGGGGAAATGTTTTTCCCAAATTTGTCACTGGTTTCAAAAATAAATGGTTGGAAATTTTTTCAAACCCTTGGAACTTAATGTTTTCTCTTTCTCTGGGCAGTGTGCTTCCACTGTAATTCTCAGAGGAGAGTTGACTAAATATTTAGAATTTTGATGACTCTCTCTCTCTCTCTCCACACACACATACACAAACACACACACACACACACACACACACACACACACACACATACAGAAATGAACCAAAAATATACTAGGCAAATATTGACTCTCGTGAAACACATTATGCCAACAAAGATTGCTTTTGATGAAAAAAAGAAAAATCTTTTTCTTAGCTTAAATTATGTTCTTTGTTTTTTCCATAGAATTTCTCCAAAGATGCAAATATTATAGAAGTGGATTCATAAATATATATAAAAACAACTCAAACTTGACAAACAACCAAATTACAAACCGTAGTTAAAACAAGACATTTTCTAGTTACTCGGCCAAGGAGTTCCCTTTCTAAATCTACATTGCCAAATACTGGTGATTTACTACAAAATCCTGTGATATGTGAGGCTATGAATCCTAAAGGCATAGTGATACAAATCTAGACCACACAGACCAAAAATAGAGGTCTCAGTCTTAAGGTTGATCCTCTCCTGTACCATTTTGCTCTTTTGGGATGCAACCTTTGATTTTAGACTATTTACCAGTTTATACTTTACCAGTATAAAGTATACTTTACCAGTTTAAAGTATAAACTGGTAAATAGTCTAACCAGTCTTACCAGTTCCAACGCCCTTAGAGAAGAAAAGTACCGCTGGACATGATCTAAAAAGCCATTTTATTCACATCTCATAATTTTGATGCTTGACAACTTATGAAGGAAGATTTTATCCCTGATGTTAAAATACCTAAAGAAGTGGAAGCTGGGAATGCCAGAGAAGGAAAGGAAGCACACTCTTCCAAGAGCAAGGACTATCAGGAGCTTTACTTCTCTACACAGTAGAAGAATGCAATGTAGGTGTCAGCATCTTATAATGAAGGCTACATGATAAGAGTGCTCATATGAGGGAAGACTCCTTAGATGCTACCCATGATGGGGTGCCAGTTACTAAAGCATCAAACATCCAAATTTAAATAAAGGGATAACTACAACCTTCTAATTTAAACAATTGAACATGTCTATCTTTAATTTTCCAAGATGCTTTGACAATAAAATGATGCCTTGCCTTTTGTTTGTTTGTTTGTTTTGATACCCTGAAGCTCCTGGTTGCTCCTGAAGGTTGTAGGTCCTAAAACAGACAGAACCTAAGAACCAGAAATTAAGATTATGGAAGATTTTGGTTTTGGTTATTAGTCCCTTGTATTACATACAAATTGTAGATGCTTGACTTCAAAACACATCTTGAATGTAAACAAGAATTTAAATTCTAGATTTGGAGAAACATAATTTAGAGTATTAGTTCCCATGATTTTCCACATACAAGCATTTATTTCTCTTCCATAGTAGAAGATAAATTCCCCCAATAAATAAAGCTGACAAGTGTCTACAATCTTTATGAACAGCAAATAGATAACATAGCTACAATATTTTTATTTTTCTACAATATGCAAAATACCCAAAATACTACCATTGTGTCTTTTAATCTAATTCTGCTCTCCACATTAGTATGGTGGTGTTATACAATTATTGCTGCAAAGTTGTAGTACTGGCAAAGTATACTGAATACCAAATGTTCATGCCTCCCTACAATGATCAAAACTGCCACAAGTAATACCCACACACTAGTTTCAGCACCTGACATTTTGACACGCTGATGGATCCAAGGAACAGCTGCTAGAACTCAATGACAAATCAAGGTTTTAAGAAGCTTGGGGTGTTTTATGTCAAGTGCAGTCAAATGCAAAGAGAGATGAGGGTTATGTTAGGGCAGGGGAAATGATAAAGGAAAATAAAAATCTATGCTAAGTACTTACCCAAAAGGTCAATAAAGAGAGACATGATGATTGAAAAAAATTCAAAATACACCTTAAGGGTAGTGCAACATTGAAAGCAATACTGGATAAAAACTAAAATACCCCTTTCATTCCATATGGAAATTTTTGTCTTATTCTCTCTCTTCTCCATAGATCAGCAGTTGTTTTCATTTTTCATCCTCATGTTCCACTCTTTTGCCTTCTTTTAGCCCTTAAATTATTTTCCTCCTCTCTCCATCAGCAGGAATTTCTATAGGCCTTGCTCATCCCCAAGAATAATGTTTAGGGATAAAAACATTGCTCTGTAAGATCCCTCAGGAGCAGGATGAGAACTGAAAAATCCTTCTTTACAAATAAAAGCTCTCTACAAATCACTTTATAAACTATTTTTGGTAATGAAGACAGTGTTCAGGAATCATTATGAAAAAGAAAGAAAACTAATTGTCCCTATTATAAGAAAGAACTATCAAGATATGGTATACACTAAAATCATCAAGAAATAGGAAGCAAAAAAACACAAAATCTTAGAAAACTTACATTCAATTTATGGAGGAAACTATGAGTAAATTAAAAAGAAACAAATATCAGAGAAAGGAAACATTGGGCAAATGTAAAAGCTAAAGTAACACCTGAAACCAGTACCACTGAACACTGAGCAGTCTTTAGAAAATGCATTCTAGCAACATAAAGAATTTACTTTAAAAAGTGGATTGTGATTTCTTAGCCCTAAAGTTCATGAGAATATTTTTAAAAATCCCCAAAAATACAGAAACACAGGTAAAGGTAACAGAACTACTCCCAAGTCCTGAGTGATATTAATGTTTACTCAAGAAGATCTCAGTGTGATGTCATTAGATAAAGTATGGAATGAGAATGGGAAAAGAGCCTCCCCTCATAACTGGCAGGACACAGAGTTTGCTAAGGTTGGGGGAAGGGGAGTCAGTCTCATTCTTTCTAGTGACACAGATATAGGTGGGCCTACTTGATATTAATCTTCAACTGTCCTACTCTTTGACAGTATGATATGTATAGGGATTTATAAAGAAAGCAATGAAATGTCTCCCTTACAGAGGAAGACTTGTTTTCATATGTCTGAGTTTTTTATGGTTCTAAAGGCTCTTTTAGAATTATTGTAGTCATGTTCAATACCTGACCTTTGGATAACTTGTTAGCAGCCTGAAAACAAAAAGCACAGTGTAATAAACCTCCTCACCAACATTGTCACCTGCCACCCAGGTAACTAGTTCAGAAGAAATGACAAAAAGTGTTTTTGTTTAGATGGCAGACATTGTTTTTAAACATCAGCATCTGTCCTAAACAACAGATTGTCTAATAAATGGTTTAGGTGGTGTGTAACCCAATAAATGGCTTTAGTATTCTTTGTTATAGAATCCCAGTGGTTTATTTTGAGCACTGGAGTTATAATTTCCAGCTGTGACACAATCTCTCAGAATCTAGGTTTGTCATCTATTGTGTAGGTTTTAGGATTAAATGGGATTAAGAACACAAGTACATTGTAGGTGTGAAAAAAATCGCAATGTTTTATATTACTACTGCTGGTGACGTTATTGTTAGCTTTTATACCAGACAAGTACATAGTGTATGAGTGTTTGTGTATGATGTATGCACATGTGAGCCGTTAAAAGAAGGGTTTTGAAAATACGGTAGACTAACAAAGATATATTTGGGAAGAAGATATAATGGTAGCATAGTGTACTGATAAGCTCAACAAGGTAGAGATCTTGTATATAATATATACGTATGGACATTTTATTGCTTGAATTTATTTTGAAATGATTACTGTCTTTTCAAAAAAAATGGAAAAGGAAAATCAAAACAATGATTTTTTATGAATAAACTAAAATATATCATCACATCAAATTATTTTCTGGTAAAAATTCTCTTTCGCACACACACACAAACATGTACACACACTTTTTGCCTCAGCTGGTTGTTTTTCTTCAATTTTTTTTGTTTGTTTTGATGCAGGGTCTCACTATGTAGCCCAGGCTGGCCTTGAACTTGTGATCCTACTGCTTTAGCTTCCCAGCTGCTAGGATTATAGGAATGTACTACCACACTCAGCTTTTCCAATTTTTTAAAACTTATTTTTAACTGATAAATAAAAACAAAAATCATATGTATTACTATAATATAATGTTTTGCTGCATGAAAACATTGTATAACATTTAAATCAGGTTAAACATATCTGATTCCTCAAAGATTTATCCTTTCATTATGGTGACACCTTTCAAAGTTCTTTACTCTGGCTTTTTGAAACTCATAGTACATTATTGTGATCAGAAGTCATCCTGTTGTGAAATAGCACACCTGAACTATTTCTTAGTTCCCATCCATCATCCTTACCCCAATCTTTCATTCCTTTTTCTTCTCAGTCTCTGGTAACCACCATCCTACTCTCAACATCCATGAGGGAAATATTTTTGGATTCCACATGAAAAAGATAATTTTGTGCTTGTCTTTACATCTGGCTTATTTAGGTCAATTTTTGAACCTCCAGTACCACCTGCCTTGTCACAAGTGACAAGATTTCATATATTTTAGTGGCTTAATAGTACTGCTTTGTGCATAAGGACCATATTTTCTTTATTCATTCATCAGTTGATGAGCAGTTATTTCTATCTCTTGGCTACTGTGAATAATGCTGCAATAAACATGGGGTCCAGATATCTCTTCAAAATACTGATTACATTTCCTTTGTACATATACTCAGGGAGATTTCTGGATCATACAGTACTTTTATTTTTAATTTTTTAAGGAATTTCCAAATTGTTTTTCATAATGGCTATACTAATTTATATTCCCACCAATCATGAATTAAAGGTTCACTTTCTCCCTATCCTTGACAATAGTTGTTATTTTTTGCCTTTATGGTAACAGAAATTCTTGATGGAGTGAAGTGATATCTTAATGTGGTCTTTTAAAATTTATGTTATTATTCATTTATTCACATGTGCATACATTGTTTGGGTCATTTCTCCTTGATTTGCATTTTCCTTATGATTAGTGATGTTGAATATTTTTCACATACTGATTGACCATTTGCATGTTTTCTTTTTAGAATTTTTATTTAAGTCTTGTCCATTTTCAACTGCGTTACTTTTTCATATTTTTGTAGTTCAGCTATATTCTGGATATCAATCCCTTGTCAGATATCATGTGCAAATACTTTATCACATTCTGTACCTTGTCTCTTCACTTGTTGATTATTTCCTTTGCTGTGCAGCACCTTTTTAATTTGATGCAATCCAATTTGTCTATTTTTATTTTTGTTTCCTATTCTTTGGAAGTTTTGCCAAAACATACTTTCCCATTCCAATAGCTTGAAGTGTTCCCACTGTTTGCTTCTGCTAGTCTCACATCCCATGGTTAAGTTATTAATCTACTTTGAGTTGAGTTTTTAGCTGGTGAGAGACAGTTAAGAGATCCTTCCTCTTCATGTGGATATCTAGTTTTCCCATCACCGTTTATTGAAGAGACTGTTCTTTCTCCAATGTGTGTTCCTAGGACTTATGTTGAAAATCTGTTGGTTGTACATGCATGAATTGATTTCTGGGCTCTATATTCTAGCCAATTGGTATAGGTGACTGTTTATATGCCAGTGCCATGGTGTTTAAAATATTGCAACTCTGTAGCATATTTTGAAGTCAAGTAGTACAATACCTCTGTTTTACTCTTTTTGATCAAGATGGTTTGGGCTGTTCAAGGATTTTTGTGGTTCCATATAAATTTTAGGATTTTTCTAGTTCTGTGAAAAATAGCATTGTTATTTAGACAGGGACTGCATTGAAACTTAAATATCTTTGAATAGTGTGGACTATTAAGTATTGATAATTTTAGTCCATGAATGTGGGATGTCTTTCTACTTTTTGTAACCTCTTCAATTCCTTTCATTAATGATTTTTAATCAAATGTTTAACATTTAAGGCTTAAATTATTACTTAGAAAAGAGGTCAATGAGGCTATTTTTGATGATATTGTTTAGAGACTCAGATTGGATAATTTATAGAAAAGTGTTTTATAATTTAAGAAAATTCAAGACTGGTGGAGTAGTTCAAGTGCTGGAGCACCTGCTTAGCAAGCATGAGTGCCTGAGTTCAAATGCCAGTACCACCAAAAAAAAAAAAAAAATCCAGAAAGTTCAAAGAAAGTAACTTAGGAGAAAATAGTGTCTGTAAAAATATTATATGACCCCTTAGATTTGTGCCTTGGAATTATGAATCTAGAAAATGCCTCTATTCTAAATCTGGTAGTTTGGCTCTTAATTCATTTTTCTCTACATGCAGATTTCCTGCAGAAATCTTTTGTGTTATGCCATTTCTTTATCTCAGCCTAAATCTCAAGTATTTCTCTTTTTTCAAAACATCCTCAGTCATATATTCGGCCAGATACATTTCATATTTACTTATAATTCATGAATGGATTTGTTTCAAAAGTCCATTAAAATGATACAATGTATGCTCAAGTTCCTGGTTTTAAAGTTCTGTTACTAAATACAGTTGTAAGACTGTCCATGTTAGATAGGTGCTATCACTAGAACATAAACTCAGAGCAATGTTCTAGCGTATGGATTTTCTCATCCAGTTTCCTTCTTTCAAGATGCTCTTTCTCTGCCCCATGGCTCTCCTAGCTTTTACTAAGATGTTTTCAGATCATTTCTAAACATTCAAATTACATCATCATCTGTTCCTTTTTGACTGATTCTACTAGCTACTCTATGCATAGAAGACATTTGATCAAATGCTGGCTGATTCTGACCTTATTGTACTTTATTATTGACCTTATTGTACTGAGTATTATGAAAACACCAAGAGGCATATATAGTCATCAGCCCAAAATTGATTATTCACAGGTAGATTCCCCACATTGCAGTCTCCAGTCAAAGCACATTTTCTTGCTCAGCTGCTTCATACTACCTCAGGCAGACTTTGTTTTTCAGCTTGTATTTCTGCTGCTCAGTCAGACTGCCTTACTCTTTGCAAATTATACAAGGTCTTGGACAGCCCAATGCTCAGGGCCCAGCTTTGCAAAGTCCAATCAACCTCTCCTGGACTCCCACTGCCTTTGAATTCTCAAGTGGCTTTTCGAGGTCTACAGGTGAGTGCATGCCTCCCAAACATTTCTACTTTTCCTTACATCAAGAATCTAAGCCATTCCCTAAAGAGACCTATGTACAAACATAAATGTCTTCCTAATCCCTCATTTCTCTTTCCCAGCACAACATCTAAGAAAATTGGGAGTCTAAACTGGCCCAGACACAGTTCTAGTTATAATAAACAGTTCTTAAAAGATATCCTAGAAAGGACAGGTGCACAAAAGTAGCAAAATGGAGAATCAGAAGGTCTCTCTATCACTTCAATCAGGACCAGGAAAACTTTAAAGAGCCATGTACTTTTGAAGAGTCCTAATATTTACATATACACCACATATGCAAAACATAGTACAATTATAACCAAACATTCATACAAATTTTCAAATTGATGCTATATTTCATGCCTGGGGAAACTAAATGCCATGCATATCTATGTTACCCTTAATTTCTAATGACTCACAAAGTGCTTAGGGCAGCATAGGCACCTTGCATAAAATAAGTATTAACAGAGAACAGAATATGCATTTACAAAAAATGCTTTAGGGTGCTTCTATTTTATATTTTATAAAAAAATCACCAACTGAAACAATAGAGAGAAAAAAATCAACTGGGTTTTAGTTAGTAATCAACCAAATGCTTAAAATGATAAACACACCCAAAACTAATTCCTCAAAATTATTTCCTGTCATTTGTTGATTTGATTGAACTGGCAATTCGATATCCCAGTTAGAAGGAAAGATTGAAAGACATTTTGCAAACAGTAGTATGAATTTATTTTTTTCTGGTAAAGCTAGAATCGTTTTTATGGCATCACCAATAAGAATTTAAGCCGTTTTCTTTCAGTCCTTTCTTCTTTCTTTCTTTGCTCCATTTATTCATTGAGCATTTAATGAGAACCAACTCCATGTCAGGCACCATGAAAAGACAAAATATATCCTATATGTGAAATTAAGTTCATCATAAAAGCAATCATTATGAGGAATTATAAGTATCTTTTCTGGGGCATGGAACAGCTGGTCTGAATAGATGACATTTGAGCTGAGATCTGAGCGACACTGCTTTAGACCAGATTCGTTAGAAGGCAGATACTGAAATGAGCATTTTTGTAAAAGTGATTTATTAAGAAAGTGCCCTTGAGAGTAGGACAGGTAGGGCAGGAAAAGAGGCACAATCTAAAGGCTCACAAGGAAAGGAGCACAAAGTGAGGCTATAACAACAAATAAAAGACAATGTGATCTTCCAAGAAAAAATTCAGATGTGGGTTCTTACATGGAGAAGAGACACACAGAAGAGGTTTGGGAAGTACTTAGACTGGTAAAAAGGTATCCAAGAGGATCTGGGCAGACCATTGACAGAACCAGCTACTGATGCTTGAAAGTAAGCTTTATAAAGGTGCCAGATAGCATTCCGCACAGATGGAATTTCATGTACCAAGGCCCTGCAATACAGTAAAGCATTTAAGGGACGAGATGAAGTTCAGTGAAGCAAACGCAATTAGGGAAGGGAAAGGAGCACAAAGTGAGGCTATAGAAATAGAGATAAGTTAGACCATCATCCTAGCCCTGGTAGGCTAGAATAATACTGCTCAAATAAACGAATCCCCAATTGTTAATGGTTTAACATAATGTCTATTCCTCATGATCTGAGAGTCCTATATAGCTATTTGTGACTGGTTGGTTTTTTTGTGTGTGTGGATAATTCAAAACACAAGCTTTTAATGCCTTGTGATTCAGCCATTTCTATGAACTTAGCAGTTTCCGGCAACCATGCAGGAGGGAAGGGAGCAACTGAGAAATTCCAATGGCTTCTTAAAACCTTGGCTTAAAAAGAGCAATTGTTACTTCCACTCATATTCCATGAATGAACTAGTTTTAAAAAAGGGAAGGAAAACTAGGAAACGTAACACCATGCTAGGTAGTTTATTGTACAAGTCCACATTGTGTTGTTTTATGCACAGTTGAGATAAGTGTTAATGTTCTCAGATACTTAATTGGTAAAGAAAGAAAAATAAGATGCATGAGAATACAAGTAACAGGCAGAGAGTAGAAGACAAATTAGGATTCTATATATTATGGTTCACAAAGAGAAAGTGAGAGGGAAAGAATCTCAAAATGAGAGTTATCAATATGTCAAATGCTGCCTAAAAATGAAGATGAAGCCTGAAAAATGACCACTGATTTAAGGGTAGTCATTGATGACCTAGTGAGAAGCAGAGAGATATGGGTGTTAAGTCAACTGAAAATTGAGGGGTAAGTGAAAAGATAAATGGAAATAATCAGCAACACAATTCTTTTTAGATGTTTCATTATAAAATGTTGGGAAGGAAACAATGGTGGCTGCAGGGGCTTCTTGATTCACGGATGGGTTTTTTCCTGATGTTTCTGGTTTGATTTTTTTCCTATTTTTTGTTAGTTTACTGTGATTCCTAATTTGCACATATTTAAAAGTAAGATTCAAAAAATATTTTAATATGTAGAAAAGACCAGGCATAATTGACAAAGTTTGGTTTCTGAAGAGGTGATACAGAGGAAGCACAGGTAAAGGGTATCGTTTAGGTTGAGAAAGGAGAATACAGTTGCTGCTATCCCACCAAGGAAGGAGGATAGAATGGAGACAGTTATAAGCTAGTCATAAAAGTTTATAAAAAGAAAGCTGAAGTTTCCATTTAATACCTGTCCACACACACAGTTTTTTTTCTATAGAGCAGGAGGCATTATTTATTTGCTAAAAACTAGGATTAAGAGTAAAAACAGGGCAAGCTGGAGAATAATTGAGAAGATTTGAAATAAGTTTTGCATATTTTGAGGACTGACTTGACAAAAAGAGCATAAAAATCTCTTGGGAAATATAGAGATTGCATCTGTGACAAGTCATTATTAATTTATAAAGCTTTATAGTGCTATTAATTTTCTCTATCAATCTTCTCCAAAAAATGTTGTACATACATGTTTAGTGAAAGTGGACAGATGTATTCAACCATAATTGGCATTGTGCAAGATAGGCAGGTGAAAACACACAGTCAAGGAAATTTGAAGAATTATCAAGAGTAAATAGTAAACGGCTCTAAATCAGATAAAAATAATGAAGAAAAAAAGAAGGCTGAAAAACTGAGAGAAAGCAGAGACTTGAATGGACAAGAAGTCCCAAAGACGTCAAAAGGTTAACAGGAGAACAAGGACAAGCAACGTTGATAGAAGGTTGTGGCTTCTAAAGAATGCAATGACTGAATTAGACCTTTAAAATTAGAGAAGTTTGTTGTTTTTGTAGCTGTATCTTTATGAGGTAGCAGCTGAGATGAAGTAAGAGTTGAGGAAACTTATGATAGGTGGATGAAAAAATGGAAAGACTACAGAGTTTAAAAATGTAGATGCTAGAGTCATCCAGGGCGAGCCAGGTGACAAGTTGTTCACAAAATAGCTTGAAATTTGTTTTCACAAAAGGGGCTGACTGTTAGGAGTGATAAAAGTGGAATTTCCTTATCTTTACAGACACACATATCAGACTTACTTACTTAAGCAAGTCTATGTCCACATGCACCCTAGTGTCTTAGAACCAAGTCTATTTCTGCATACTTCTAGATTGCCAACAAGCACACTTGACTGAGAGTATCACACCTAGGAATCATTTTTCTGATTTGCATGCTTTTGAAAGAAAAAAATGTGTTCCAGGAACAGATCATTTTTGAACAAACTATATATTTCATTTTCTTTTTAAAGATCATTGCATGAAAGCCAGGTATGGTGGCCTGGTGGCACACACCTATAATCCTAGCACTCAGAAGGCTGAGGCAAGAGGATCATGAGTTCCAGACCAGTCTTGGACACATAATGAGGCCTTATTTCAAAAAAGCCAAAAAAGAAATCACTATATGAAGTACTGAGAAACCCAGAAAACTTTCTGTTTTAATCTTTAACTCACTTAATCATGGAACACATTTTCACCCTACAATTACTGAAATGATTTAGCAAAACATTGTAAATGGATAACAATAAGTGTTATAATTTCTGTATTATTCAATATAGCTGGGTAAATTGTTTTACACACAATTTTAACAGATCCTTATAATGAAGTAGGTAGAAGTACCCTCATTTAATAGATGAGGAAACAAAGACTTTCAACTAATTATTTTATTGAATCAGATTCAGACCCAAAGTAGTCTGATTCCAAAGCTTATTTATTTATTTATTTGCTATGCAGAACAGGCTGTATAGTTTGTGAGAATCGTTAAAAACTTAAAATGCATTAACTCTTGCACAAAATTTATTGAAAATTTCAATTGAGGAATATAGAACATTAACACAAATATGAAGCCCTTCTGAACATGGAACCTTGAGCTGTGTACAGAGGCAGGAATATGGTGCCAACCTTGTCACTCCAATATTGCCCCCCAAAATCCCAAGTCACTATAAAAAGAAGCCACTTATCATTATAGTAGAGACCACTATCATTTTAACTATCACGTGATTCTACAAACAGAATAGCTCAGAAGCTTACAGATTAAAGATTTTATACCCATTGTTTTGAAGGCTAAAGCTTGCCACTTAATATGTACTTGCTAAATAAAACATCTGTTTGCCATGATAAATGAAGGACACAGTAAATTCTGAGAAGTCATAGGTTAAGTGTTACAATCAGACAAAATGCATAGTTAGTTTAAACTGGCATTTATGATTTGCATGATTAGTATAAGCATGTTGGGTACTTACACATAAGGTTGACAAAGGCTGGAATTGTATTAACTTTACAAAATATGACATTAGTATAGCCATATCAAGGTCAGAAGGGTTGATGGAAAAATCAACTTTCTTTTAGGGGTTTATTGGATGTTTACCATTGTAACCAGATTTCTGAAATCAGCTTTGTTAGTGATGAGTAGGGAAAAGTACAGGTTTTAAGGCTGTCATACAAAATTTGATGAGACATTTTCCTTGGGGCCCCATTGAATACATGTTACTGGGTCCACAGGGCAAATACAATCTAGTAGCAAGTTCATAGTTTTTCCTGAAGGTATGTATATAAGTTAGCTGCCCTGTTCACATTGTCTGACAGACAGAAATATATAGGGAAAGGTACTGATCTGTAGCTATAACAAAACAGATATTGGGATAGCACAAAAGTCAAATTTGCCAGATTTATTCATTACCCAGAGACATTACCCAGCAACTACAAGTCAACTCCTCGAATAAGAGCTGGGATTTAGTGTTAGAGAGGAAGCATAACATTTTCACAACCAAAGATTTAAGTGGGATAATAAAGAATCTGACAATAGAGAAACATAATATATGACTGGCCACTGAGTCAAAGCCAGAGCAGATTAAAAACAAATAAGGAAGGTGGTATATGATTCTCTGTCAAACCTCCTAAGCTCAAAAGCCACATTGCAGTTGAAATACAAAAAATGGGGAGAGATATAGCAATATTATAATAATATTAAGGGAAAAGCTTTGGAAATAAACATAAGTAAAAGAAGGAGAGAGTAAAAGACTTAGTCAGAATTCCAGCATGCTGAACAAGACAAAAAGCACAAGTGGTTCATAAACAGAAGAAGGAACACAAGGAAAGAAATAGGTTTTAAGAGAACATGGCAAGAAAATTCACTTTGTCCATTTGTACTTGAGGTAAAAACAATTGCAATACCCAGAGAAATGTCAGTAAATCAACTTGAGTAAACACAGGTTGGAGAACAGGTTCACACATGGGGATAGTGATTTGAGGATCATTTACACAGTAGCAGGAGTTGGAGTCATGGAAATTGATGACATGATAATAGAAAGTGACTAAGGATAAAAATTGATAAAAATCTTCATGAAAATGTTAGGGGAGACAATTTGAGGATTTTTTTTTGGAAAATCAGATCCACAAAAGGATTTTGCCACAGACTCCTAAGGGGAAGAGCATTCACATATAAATCTTCTAATAGCCCATCTACAAGATGTCAATGAAGTGGAATTTTCATGCTAAATACAAGGCTTTGATCACTGCTGTACTTTATAATCAATACCATCTCTTACGCAGGTTAAGTGGCTTATTTGTTTCTGCTGCAATTGTCTTAAATAAGAGAGAATGATCTCTGTATTTGACATGCAGAGTGCTTAACTGGCTTTTCCTTTGGTCAATATGAAAACTCTTGTTTTTCTTTGCATTTTCTTTCTCCCAGTTATATCCATAGTATTCTGTAAAATATTGCTCAGAGGGGAACATTAATTATACTATTATTTGATTCCCTTTCCTTTATGATTCTCTGGTGAGCCTTCTTGGAAGAACCTAGCAGTACTGTACATATCAGTGATATATCACTTGTCTTGTGTTTTCCCTGGGTATCTCTAAAATCATAACTCAAATGTTAATAGAAATCTCTGTATTTTAATATGACACTCTTGTCTACAAACTCAATATCAACTCAATTATATATTCTATAAAACTATTTATAGCTTTAAACTCAATGCAAATCAGAAAAACTAATTTAAGACCTGTGAGTTATTCAACAGTAACAAGAATTTCGTAAATAGAAGATGACTTTTTGTCTAATAGATATGAATTACTCATCATTTCAAATTTATGCTAATTCTAATAACAGTATTATACCATGAAAATGAGCTTGGAACTTCTGAATATTATCAGTGGAAGCATCAAGAAAATTGGTTGTTAACTTCTTACATAGTTGAAATGCCTTTTATTACTGCCATGTTCTGTTCCACCCAAAAAGAATCATCCACATTCCACCAGTGAGCTACTTTAATGATTTTGTATAAAAATTCAACCAACAAACATGAAAATTTATTCCTATATTTCTGTATTTAGTCAGTCTCCATTCTAGAAATACCCATAGTAGCAGAAAATGAAAGTCAAGCTATAGAGGTGCTTTCATTTTCATTATAAGTATCTCTTTTATAATTGGCAAGGAAATATGCACCTTATAGAGAGACTGAGAAAGAACATTTCTAATGTTAAAATTTTCTAGTAAATGAGAACAAAAAAGTATTGCACTATTTTAGGGAAAGTCTTCATATGTTTAAAGTAATTAATTTCTCTTCCAGTTCATTTCTTTTCTCTGCCTGACCCTTGCCCTTTTGTGTCCATGTGAACTCACAGATGAACAAATGATGTATTTGGTCACTGACCTCATATTTGATGGGTGAGCCACAGCAAGATCTGCAAGTCTTCAGTAATTTTGGTTTCTATTTGATTCTGAGTTATGTCCAGATTTTTTATTCTGATAGTATTTGCTGGGTTTAATTGTTTTGCTCATAAGAAAGAGAGGAAAAAAAGTATGTAGGCACAAATACTGAAAATAAAAAAAAAAAAAGCGGAAAACAACAAAACCACTTAGCTATTTATAATTTTATTATAATAAAATTTCCACTTCTGAAACATATCCTGAAAGCATTTTTCTTTCTTTCTGTTTGTGTGTCTGCCTATTTGTATGTATGTTTCTTCTCCCTCTCTTCCTCTTTTTCTCTATTAATAAAGCTGGACAAAAGAAAAATAACCTTTGTCCCCTGACCCAAGAAGGAACATCAAAGAAATGATTACTAAAACAAATATTTAGAATGCTAATTTCTTGGCCAAATTTTGACATATGAAGTTGTGGAGTGACTTCATTGCTCAATCATCAATCCACTACAAAGTAAAGCTCTCTTTTAGGAAAAAATCTTACTAAACCATTGAGCTGAAGTCAGATACAGATTCAGTAATCCTTTTTAACAGACACATTACCAAAAATATGCTAAATATACAGATAAAATTAAGGAAAACTTTCATTTCAAGAATGAAATTAGAGATAATATGTAGACCAAAACAACAGCTTAGTATTTTGCAAAAAATATTGAAATGAAAGAATATGCAAGATTTTCTTACATAAGCATAACTTGCTTACTTTACCATGAAATGCCAGCATCAGAAATAGGGCAACTGTGGTGCCAAGAGCACTGGGAAGGAGAACTCTAGTTAGGTCTTCTTGAACTAAAACACCTACATGTATAGCTGTTTCTAAAAGAATGCTACAGGAAAATGGGCACACTGAAGCCAGAAGGTTTCTCATCTACCACCAAGTGATGTGAAGCTAAGAGTAGGTTTTCTACAACAAATGTTGGCAAACATGTGGAGAAAAAGGAACTCTCATACACTGCTGGTGGGGATGTAAACCAGTACAACCACTTTGGAAAATGGTGTGGAAGCTTCTCAAAAACCTAAAACTAGAACTGCCACATAATCCAGCAATACCAACCCTAGGAATATATACCTGAAGGAATGTAAGTCAAGTTACAATAAAGACACCTGCATACCCATGTTTATTCCAGCATTGCTTACAATAGCTAAGCTATGGAAACAGCCAAAATACCCCAGTACTGATAAATGGATTAATAAAATATAGTGCTTACATAGAATGGAATTTTATTCAGCCACAAAGAAGAATGAAATTTTGTCATTGTCAGATAAATGGATGGAACTGGAAAACACAATCTTATATGAAGTTAGCCAGATTCAGAAAGGTAAAAGTCCTATTTTTTCTCATATATGTGGAATATACACCTAGTACAAATAAAAGCAATTCTATAAAAAAACATAGGAGAGAGGGAAGGTAAAAAAAAAAAAAGAAGTTAAGAAGGTGAATATGGTTGATGTACTTTTTATACAAGAATGTAGAATTTTTAAACCCACTGAAATCACCATAAGAAGGGGAATGAGAAAGAAAGGATAAAAAGAGAGAGAATGAACCAATTTGGGCTCCAATACATATACACATGGAAACGTCACAATGAAACACCCTGTATAGCTATCTTCAATTAAAAAAAAAGTCTTTTAAAAATATGAAGAAAGGACAATAAAATGGGTCTGTCTGGGGGGTTGGGATCAGTGGGAGGGAGAGGGTATAAAGAAAAGGTGTAGGGGGGTGAATGTGGTAGTAATATTGTGTACTAATGTATGAAAATGGAAAAATGAGATCTGTGGAAATTACTCTATGAATGGGAGTAGGAGAGATAAAGGAGAATGATGGAGGGGGTAAATTCAACTATGATATATTGTAAGAACTTTTGTAAATGTCATTATGTATTCTCAGTACAACAATAAAATGGCAATTAAAAAAAAAGACTAGGTTTTCTGTTCTACATGTGATCCTTGGCAGAAAAAGCTCTAAGCCAGAAAGAATGTAACTTCATATTCATTTCTCCAATCTGCCATCACACAAGCTCAACAGATAACCTATACTTGTCATTGAACATTGAGTCTATATTTGCAAAGTGTTTATCAAATTCTCAGTGGTTTTTTTAGAACTCACCATTAGTAAGTTACTCCTTAAAGAAATCTCTGAAATAAAGAGCAATATATAATGCTAATATGGCCACCAAAGAACTTAATAATTTGTATTTTTTCACTCCATTTCTTAATGATCAAAAAATATCATAAAGCCTTAGATTCACAATATACCTTAGAGATGAATTCCTTCATTTTACAGAAAAGTAAATTAAAGCCAAAGAAAGGCATTCTCTCACTGTTTTTATACCTGTGGGGTTTAGACTAAGTCAACATTTGGTTTTCCTCTTCTATTTTTCATTTACGTTTAAAATATTGACCTTGATGAAAGCCTAATATGTTAATGAAGCACACATATATTAAAGAATAAGCCACTCAAGGCAACCAATGCCATTTCCAATAAATAACATACCAGAATTAGCTCTTTCATAAATATCTAGGGGCAGATGGGGACTTCCTTGTTGTTAATAGCACATGACTTTTTTTTTAGGTTAGTCACGATAGTTTAGCTACCCACCCTAGAACTGCAAATAAATGTCTGAAAATAGCAGATGGTCTTTTAAACAAACATATTTTCTACTGTATCATCAGCATAAAGTAGGATACAGATTCCCTATTTTCGCTCAGACGCAGCATCAGTGAGCTGATCATTACCACATCTTTGTTAAACTCAATTTTAATAATAACCCAACTGCATCTTCAGGGCATAATGTCAGAGGTAAAAATGTTGACGCTTAAAAGAGACATCAATAAACCAATTATTTTTCCTCACTTTGTCAAATTTGAAATGTATATTCTGTTTTGACTAATGCAGCAATTAAATTTGTTCAAATGGTATCCAAATGCACAGGCACATTAGCATAATGCAAATGCTTCTTTTTTGCTTATCCTGAAATAGAAGAGTACTAACCAAATGAAAAACAGTGAAATGTAGCTCAATTCTCAAGAGACTGCTGTCATGTTATGCTGACTGGGGATGTCCCCAGCTCGTAACTTACAAGGGAAACCAATAGTACACCCTCAAGCTTAACCCACAGCATTTACAAACTATAAATTCCATTTTCTTATTTCATATTTTCCCAATAAGGGTCATCACTAAACTACAAGTCTTTTTTTTCAATAAAAAGGCATTTTAAAATTAAAAAATAAAAGACTCAGCATTTCTATTACATGGTGATGATATCAGGAAATGTGACATAAACTGTGACTAATGAGAGATGACTCAGCAAGAGATCTATCCAAAGGCTTAATTTTAAACTCTAAACCATTAAGTGGGTAGAGTAAGTGGGAAAAAAATGCATACACTGCTACAGCACTTGCCTTGCAAGTACATGAGGAATTAATTTTTTGGTAGTAGGGTATACTCATGAAAAGAGTATAAATTCACCAAAAATATTAGTATAAATAATTTTACATGGTTAAGTAGAAAACACAAGCATATAAAATACTAAACTTTTAAAGTATGAAAGCATACTTGTATTAATGTATAGAACATATTTTAATTCTTAAATAATTTTAATGAGCATATTAATTATTGTGCTACTTATAATTTCATTCACTTAATTAAATGTTTTTTGAGAACTTACTGTGTGCTAAGCGCTACACTTTTACAAGTATCTATCAATGAAAAAAAGAGAATGCTTCCTTGACTGAATCTTAGAGTTCTTGCTATTTAGCTATTCAAAACTTTATTTTGTTAATAATGAAATAATGAAATAAACAACATATTTAAATTATTTTAATATATTCTGTGTATATTAAATTGTATATATACAGTACATATTGACATTTCTTCTAGAAAGAAGTATTTTTTCTTTTCAATTTTTTATTGTGGTAAAATTGAACTATTAAACTTATAATTTTTGAATGTACAGTTCAATAATCCCAGAAAATTCATATTTTTGTGTAATCATAGCCTCTATCCATCTGTATAATTCTTTTTATTTTGTAAAACTGAAATTCCAAACTCATTTAACAAAAATTCACAATTCACCCCTTTCTACAGCCCTTGGCAGTCACTGTTCTGCATTCTGTCTCTACGATTTTGACAACTGGACTTCATTTACATGGAAAGAGTGTATGTCTTTTTGTGACTGGTTTCTTTCATTTAGGTAAAAGGTCCTCAAAGACAGAACTTTTTCAAAGGAAGAAGTCCAAATGGCCAAAAACACATTAATATCACTGACCATAAAGGAAATGCAAATCAAAACCACTCTAAGATTCCATCTCGTGCCTATTGGAATGGCTGCCATCAAGAACAGGAACAACAACAAATGTGAGCTAGGATGTGGAGTAAAGTAACCCTCATACACTGCTGATGGGAGAATAAATTAGCACAACCACTTTGGAAAATAGTATGGTGGCCTCTCAAAACACTAAAATTAGGACTGCCATATGATCCAGCAATATCACTTCTAAGGATATAACTAAAGGAATGTAAGTCAAGTTGCAATGTAGGCCCCTGCACACCCATGTTTATTGCAGCATTATTCATAATAGCTAAACTATGGAAATAGCCAAGATGCCCTACAACTGATGAATGGATTAAGAAAATGTGATATTTATATACAGCAGAATTTTATTCAGCCATAAAGAAGAATGAAATTTTGTCATTTTCAGGTAAATGGATGGAACTGGAGATCATCATCGTAAGTGAAGTTAGCCAGGTTCAGAAAACAAAGGGCTGCATGTTTTCTCTCATATTTGAAATACAGACCTAATGCAAGTAAAAGCAATACTATGAAAAACACTAAGGGGAGGTCACATGGGATGAGGGAGGTTAAAAAGAGGAAGTTAAGAAGGTGAATATGGTTGATGTACTTCCTACACAAGAATGAATATACAATTTTTAAACCTGTTGGAATCACAAGAAAGGAAATAAAGTAGAAAGGACGAAAATAGAAAGGATGAACCAATTTGATTATAATACATACCTATGTGGAAATGTGATAAAGAAACACCTTACATAGCTATCTTAAGCAAGCAAAAATATCATTTTTTTTTATAAAAATGGAGAACAGGACGACAGAATAAGTCTGAAGAGTTGGAACCAGTAGGAGGGGGAAGGATATAAGGAAGGGTGTGGGGGGTGAATATGGTGGACATATTATGTACACATGTATGCAAATGGAAAACTGAGACCTGCTGGAACCATTCTGGGAATTGGGGGAGGAGGGACAGGGGAAAATGATGGAGGGAGTGAATTAAACTGTTATATTTGATATATTGTAAGAACGTTTGTAAATGTCACATTGTATCCCCAGTGCAATAATAAAAAAATAAAATAAATAAAAGGTCATCAAAATTCACACATTTTGTTGCATATGTCAGAAGTTCCTTCCTTTTTAAAGCAAAATTTTAAAAACTGTATATATCACATTTTGCTTATCTATTCATCTCTCCATAACCACTTGTGTTATTTCTACTTTTTAACTGCTGAAAATAATGCTTTTATGAAGTATGCGCTCCAGTCTGAATGCTTTTGCCCACTAAAATTCTCATCTTCCATCCTTAACACTAATGAGGGCCATAAGAATGAAGCCCTCATGGGTTTAACGGCCCTATTAAGAGGCCCCAAAGTGTTGTCTTGACTTTTCTACCCTGTGAGGACACAGTAAGAAAGCACCATCTACAAGCCAGATTGTAAGCCTTCACCAGATACTAAGTCTTATGGTGCCTTGAGGGTAGACTTTCGAGCCTCTAGAGCCCTCAGAAACAAATTTTTCTTGCTTGTGAACTCTCCAGTTTGTGAAATTTTGTAATAGTAGCTTGAATAGATGAAGACAATGGTTGTAAAAATATCTCTTGAGCAACTGCTGTCCATTATCTGTGGAATAAAAACAGAAATAGAGTTGTCAGATTAGATGGAAATTGTACTTATATTTTGTAAAAAAACACCAAAATCTTTCCACAGAAGCTGTACTATTTTACATTCCTACCAACTGTGCCACATGGGTTACAATTTCTCCACATCTTAACAATTAATATTTTGAGATTTTTTTCACAGTAGCCATCCTCATGGTTCTGAGGTGATATTTCATTATTGTTGTTAACTTTCACTTCTCTAAGGAGAAGTGGTTTTTAGCATCTTTGCATGTGTTTCTTGGCCATATATCATTCTTATTTGGAGAAATGGCTATTCAAGTATTTTGCCTATTTTTTAATACAGTTATTTGGTTGTTGTATTTTTGTTTGTTTGCTTGATTATTATTTGCTATTGAGTTGTAGCACCTTTTATATTTTGGATATTAACTTCTTATAAGATGTAGGGTCTGTAAATATTTTCTCCCACTATGTAGATTGCCTTTCCACTTAGTGGTACCCTTCAATGAACGAAGGCTTTTCAATTTTTATGAAGTCCAATTTGTGTACTTTTGCTTCTGATGCCTATGCATTTACTGTGAAATGAAAAAAGTCATCACCAAATCCAACATCATGAAGCATTTGTCCTGTGTCTTCTCATAAAACTTCCATATTCTGTCTTACATAGAAATTGTAGAACACTTTGAGAAATATTGATATCTTAAAAATGATAAGTATTCTATTTTGTGAATAATGATACATTTCCATTTATTTATGACTTCCTTGACTTCTTTCAGCAATGTTTTGTATTTTTCATTGTACAAGTCTTCCATTTCCCTGGTTAAGTTAATTTCTACGTTTGTGTTTTTCTTGATTCTATAGTAAATTATATTGTTTTCTTATGCTATCATATGATATATTGTTATTATACAGAAATATAACTGATTCTTGTGCAGACTGTGCATCTGGATACTTTACTGAATAAGTTTATTAGTTCAAAAAGATTCTGTGGAACTTTTTATGAGTTTCTACATCTAAGAACATATCAGCTACAAATAAAGATAATTTCACTTGTTTGTTTTCAATGTGGATACCTTTTATGTCTTTTCTTGCTAAATACTCTTTGCAGGACTTCCAGTAAATATCCTGAATGGATTTGACAAGAGAGAACATTTTTGGCATGTCCCATATTTTAAAAGAAATACTCTGTCTTTCACCATTGACAATATAGTATCTTTGTCTGGCTTTGGTTTCAGGACAATCTTGGATTCATAGAATAAATGCTATCCTATACTTCAATTTCTCAGAGAAGTTTGAAAAGTTTTGGTGTTAGTTATTCTATAATTATTTGGTGGAATTTAGCACTGTAGCTATTAAATCAAGGACTTTCCTTTGCCTAGATACTTTGATTATTGCTCAATTACTTTATTAGTTATAGCTCTACTCAGGTTTTCTCTTTCTTTAAGTTTTGGTCTTGGTAAATTTGATGTTTCTAGGCATTTGTCTATTCCTCTATATAGCACAATTTTGTTGTTTTGCCAAACAAGTATTCATCATAGTCTCTTATGCAGTTTTTTTAATTATTATTTTTGTAGAATTGGTACTAATATTTGGCTTTCATTTTTTATTTTTGGCAAGTTGAGTTTCCCTATTTTTCTTTTTTTCATCATTTTTACATTTACTTATACATGTATATATTATGGGCCACCTCCCCCCAACACTCCACTTCTTTGTTATGAGCTTTATTGATTTTTTTTAATGAGCAACTTTTCATTTCATTGATATTTTATTCCATTTTCAGTTCTCCATTTCCTTTACTTTGTTCAAACCTTTATTATTTCCTTCCTTCAACAAGCTTTGTGTTTATTTTGGGCTTCTTTTTCTAGCCCTTTGATTTGCAAATGTAGTTGTTAATTTTAAATTACTTTTATGAAGTAAGTAGACCTATAAAGATTTCCCCCTGTGCAGTGATTTTGCTGCATCACGTAAGTTTTGATATGTTTTGTCTTCATTTTCATGTCACTAATTATTTTATAATTTCCCTTATGATTTTTTTTATCAATTAATCCTTTAAAAGTGTGTTGTTTACTTTAAAAAATTTTCAAATTTTTTCCAGTTATATTTCTGTTAGTTATTCTAAATATGTCATTGTGGTCAGAGAAGATAGTTTATATGATATGTATCATTTAAAATATATCATAATTTAATTTGCAGCTTACCATATGGTTTATCCTAAAAAATGTCTCAAGTTCACTGGAGAATTTGTATTTTGACTGTATCATCCTATTACCTTTGGGCCTCCAAAGTTTCTGATGAGAAAGTTTCTGATAATAATATTGGAAGTCTAGTAAGTGTGATACTTTTTTGTACTTTTTTGTTACTTTCAAAATTCTCTCTTTGTCTTGGAGACTAAGAGACAAATTATAATGTCTCTCCATGAATTTGCCCTAGGTGGTATTTGTTAGGTTTCTTATCTATTTACATTCATATCTTTCAGCATATTGCTTATACATGCAGTTGTGTTTCAATGTCCAGTCTTTAATATCAGGCCAACAAGCAGGAGACAGAAAGAGAGAGAGAGAGAGACAGAGAGAGAGAGACAGAGAGAGAGAGAGAGAGAAGAAAAGAAAGAAAGAAGGAAGGAAAGGAAGAAAGGAAGAAAGGAGGTAGAAAAAAGGAAAGAAGGAAGAAAGAGAAGAAGAGTCAAAAAAGTTACTAGGTCTTTAAATCTCTGAAGTTGCTTTAGCCACAGGGACAGGGCTTCCAACAGTGTGGGGTGGGGGGGTATGCAATGATGGCTGCCTGTCTATTTCTGCACCTTCATGAGGAGAAACCGCTGGTGGATTGATCAGCAATCACAACACAATTACAGATTCCTCAAAGATTATTCTGGCTCGCATAAAGCATGCAAGTTCCTCTCCAGTTCCTACAGTGCCTGCCATGAGGGTGAGGGTGGGAACTAGATAGCTGTTATTGAGCTAGAAGCTGAAACTGACTGAAACAAACTGCTATTTACTGTCTAAGCCCTCCTCTAGAAATTGTAAGCCTTCCACAGAGTCTAGAATTCCCAAACAGTTACATCAGACACATTCTATTAATGCAATTGTTTTCTAGATGAGGAGATAGAATTCTGGTGTTTCAGCCATCTCCCAGTATTCTCTAAGCAACTAGTATTTCTCTGATGTGAAAAATGGTGTGTATATAAAAATTTTTATTATACAACATTTTATTAAGGAAATTGATGTTTCAGTAATCTGGACACTTAGCTCTGTCAACTTCAGTGCTTTCTTTTATTAAATCATCTTTTACATGTTCACACAAAACATATAACTCCCTTAGGTTACTACCATTTTCCATTACATATATTTCTCCTAGATCAGGTCTTTTATAACTGACTGCCAAAATTTTGTCTTATTAACACCTACTCTAATCTCACAGATGTGGTAAGTATAAAGACAAATTAGTACTGTAAAAGTAAGTGTGACAAAAGCAAAGAAATACCATAGAACAAAGATGGTGTAATAAATTGAGTGTTGAGATCTACTCTTGGAGTAATATTTTCCTGACTTTGCAGATTTATAAACTGAGATATAGAACACTGGTCTTCAGATGTGTTTGTAATAAAAGATATATATGTTTTGTACCCTAGTTTATAAGTCTGCAAAGTAAAGACAATGTTAGTTCAACAGGTACATTATATACTCAATATCTTTCACTTTTATTCCATCTCTGTCATATGTAGGTGAGAAAGAAAATGTTTAAAATGCTCAAATGTAATTTTTGACTTTTATTATGACTTTTATAAAATCACTTATTATGGATGTTTTTGAATTTCATTGTAATAATATTATTCATGAATAGTACATGTATACATTTATATGTATGTATATATAGGTAGGTAGATAGATACACAAACACAAATGTGGGTGTACAAAAAGTATTACAATATTTTAAGTGTCTTTTCCAAATAAAAGAATCTAGGAAGTAAAACTGAGATTTGAACCTAAAGTTTCTGATTTAGCTTTTCCATATTAGAACTGAAAATATTAAAATTTCATTTTTTGTCATGATTTTCTTTTGTCTACTTGAGTTTGTTCCTACAACTTTGCAGAAGTTCACACCTGTTCTTTGAAGCCATGTGTCATCATATTCTCTGTAAAACCTACCACAGTCTTTCCCAGTGATTCTTCCACATCTGTCAGTTATAACAGTGACCACATCATATTGAATTTGCTTGCATCTCTTACTCCTTACACTTTTCATCTCTTACTCCTTACACTTTTCACATTTTAAAAATATCAAATATGTTTCACTCATTGAGTTTCTGGCAGTCCACACAATCCTTGAAGCTTGATAAATTCCCAATAGATGATAAAAAAAGAGAGTAAGAATATGACCCAGGATGGGAAACATTTCCTAAATAGTGAATTATGTTCCAAAGCTTGGAATTACAAATTAGAGTACAGTGTTTAAGGTAGTCATGCCAGGCTGGCTGGAATATTCAATTTAGGAAAACAACATATGGACTCATGTAATATTTAGTCCAAGTAGCAGAATTCCCTAATATAGAAAGCTCTAATGTGTATCAGAAAATTTGTAATTTAGGATTTCAATCAACTCAAACCATTACATTTAAAGTACTGCCAGGAGGGAGAACAGTATGTATAATGTGTAGACATCAATCTCTATGGGTAGAATTATGAGTGAATATATTTCATTAAATTCGCAGGAAGTATACACAAAGATTTACCACAAAATGGGCTACGATGCCACTTAGCTCCTTGCTATGCTTGGAGCTATTCATATAATGTCCAGATGACTTCTTGTCTAGACATTCTTATCAAGAACTGAAGACTGAACCAGTTATACATAATCCTTAATAGTTTATCAAAATTTTAAGTTTTTTTAATAGAAAATACCCCCATCTTGGGATGCCAGTATCCCCAGACATAGAAGTGCTGATTCCCTCTTCAATGTTTTGACTTCTATTGACAATACAGAGCAAAAACTTCTCAGCATATGTTTCAGGTATTTAAATAAAGATATTTAAATAGCTTATCAAGGAACTCCAGTAGTGCAATGGGTTAGCACACTGTACTTACATGAAATAGCTGACCAATGAGATGACTCATACCAAGAAAGAAGTCTCATACAAGTCAAATGGAGATATGGGGCATCTCACGTTTGTGAGATTTTATAAAAATGCATTTAATTTCTGCTCTGTGCTGAATAGAAACTGAGCCCTTTACTCAAATAATTTTGGTGTGAGGATCTACTTGTTCAACAAAGATCTACTTTGCAGGAAAGGAATGTTTTTGGACATTTTACTTTAAAATACATCCTAAAAAGCCAGGCACAAGGGCTCAAACCTTAATGCCAGCTCACAAAAGTAACTAACTGAAGCCCTTAGATCAAATTCAACTTACCTTTTGTTTTACTAAATAAAGTTTTATTGAAACATTGTTCTGCCCAGTCATTTATATGATATCTTTGAATAATTTTACAGTTAAATTGCAGATTTAAACAGTTGCAACACAGACTAAGTAATCCAGACAAAACCAAAATATTTACGCTCAGTGTCTTTATAGAAAAAAAGTTTACTGTCCTCTGTTGTAGAGCACTGGTTTATTAATGAAGGTCAGAGTTCTGAGCATGCTGTGTATTATCGATGTGAAATGTTGCAGACTCTATGGAGAGTAAACTGACACAAAATAATTTGATTACATGTATTTGAAATCCCACATGTCAGATTCTAACTCTGAATAAAACAAAAGAAAACTTGCCAAAATATAGCAAAACAAACCAGAAACAAAGGCAGTGTTATTCACTGAATCACTATTTGGATAATTCTAATACAAGGAAAAATTGATTTCAGGAAAAGCAAAATGAAATACTATGCACCCATACAAAAGAATGAAAACTAACTTTGTATACTATGAAAAAGGAATGCCACAATATAATATTGAATAAAAACTATTATAGCGCATTATACCAGTGTCTTTATTTATCCAAAAATGTAAGGGAGTATAAAGATGCATCAACTTATATAATACATTTCATTAATAACAAATAATGGCAGAATATGACATAAAACAAGAAAAAAAATGTTTATCTATTGGAAGAAGAGGAAACAAATAATGCAGAACAGAAGACAGACATCCCTGCAAATAACTGTACTGCAGAATTAATTATGGAATCCTGTGAATGTTCTATGTGACTATTGCTTATGTGGTTAAAATAAATAAAACTGTGTGTGTAGTTGGTAACATAGTCTCAGCAAGGGGACTGTGACAGGCAGAATAAAGGCTCTCCACCACATTTTCCACACATGGACATCAGCGCCATACTCCACAGAACTCCTGGGTATGTTCCCTTGAATACCAAAAAGGATTATGCAGATGTGACATTGAGATGCCAAACTTAGCAAGGAAGAATTATACTCAGACTGAGTTTGTCCAGATATAATCACATAAATCCTCAAAATTGAAGAGCCAGGCTGAAGATGGTAGCACATACAGGTAGTGTAAGCTACTCAGGAGGTAAAGGCAAATGGACTGTGGCTGGAGGCCGGCTTGAGTAAAAGTGTGAGACCCTTTCAAAAATAAACTGAAGTGAAAAAGACTTGGGGGAGATTCCAAGATGGAGGCTAGAGGGAGGAAGCAGAAAGCATGCCTCCTAAAGTGAAATCTTGGAGAGACTCTGGAGACACATCTTGCAGGCAAGGCCACTGAGAAGAGGCAAAACTTTGACCCCTCCACACCTCCAGCCTGCACACAGCATCTCCACTTCACATTGAACGGAGAAACCAGGAAGGCCCCTGGGATGCCGCCAGATGCCCATGCCCAAACAGCTTGGAAAGAGGTGGACCACAAGGTGAGCTAAGTGGTACATGGTACTCCCACAGACAAACCTGGGCCAGATCAGCATAGCCCCCTGGACAGACCAACCACCTCCCAGGGAAAAAAGAGAAACTGAGTAATAAGCACTAAGAACAATAAAGACACGTAGCAAAGAGGGTGGGGCACCCTGAGTGCCAAAGAGAAGGGGAGGGGAATCCCTCACAGAACTGTAAACAAACAAGCTGGGCCTGGCTGGAGAGGGCGGGAGCGGTGGCATGTCCCAGCAACTAGGAGCTGGAGGGAGGAAAACTCCACAGGAGAAGGGGGGAAGACCCACTTCCCATGTGAACTGCAAATAAACATGCAGGCCTGAGAAAGTGGGTGCAGTGTCACTTCCCCCAGTGTGCTTGGAAAGGGGAAAGCTTGTAGCAGCAGCTCACGCATAGGAGAACTCTGAGTAAACAAAGCCTTCGGGGCCAGGTGAGTGCTAAGCTCACCCCAGAGATCTGCAAAAATAAAGCCTCCAGCAACAGCAGTCTGACAGCAGGGGGCAGGCAAGCCACAGCTGCAAATAGCCATTCACAGATCTGTACCAGACTCTTTTTTTTCCTCTCTCGCTACCGTTGATGAGAAAACAACTGAACTACACCTGCATGCTGAAAAACTTACTGAAACTGTATTGCATTTGAACTTAGGACACTTTGTGGGTTTTTTGTTTGTTTGTTTTGTTTTGTGAAGTTTTGTTCTATTTTACTTTTCCCCTTTGATGAGACAACAAAAGAACAACATCTGAGGCACCATCTCCAGGATTGGAGGCTGAGGGATGAACACCAAAATTATTAAGACTGAAACTTCATTGTATTTGAACTTCAAGATTTTTTTTATTTTTATTTTATTCATTTTTTTATTTTTATTTATTTTTTGTTTTATCTTTTAAATATTTTTTCTCTTTCATTTACTTTTTATTTTTATTCTTATCTTTATTCTTTTTATTTTTTATTTTCAATCCTCTCTGTCTCTAATGCCTTTTCAGCTTACAGTTGATTAGTATACTGTCTCTCCTTGTTTATATCTTTGAAACTGTTTTTGTTTGTTTCTTTGTTTTGTTTTTTCTACTTGTTTATTTGTTTTTCCCTTTTCCTTTAACTTCTTTGCTTTCCATCTTCTCTCACCCTTCAATTCTAAATATCACTAGTGCTATTATTACAAGCCAGAAAATATTTAATTGCAAACAGTACAGGGGCAATAACAACATAAGGGCAATGACGGGAAGACAGAAAAAACAGGGAAACCAGTTTCTCCACAGCAAAAAATTAGTACAGGAACCAGAGGGAAATGAAGAAAACAATACTCAGATCCAGGCCCCAACAAAATGAAGATAAACTATGCCAAAGAACCCAATGAAGCCCACAAGAATAATCTAAAAGAAGAAATACTACAGGGATTCTTCTTGATACTGGATATGGTCAACCAAAATGTACAGGAGACACTCAAGAAATTCCAAGACAACAAAAATAGAGAATTTAAAAAAGCAAAAGAAGAAATAAAGGAAACCATAGAAGCACTGTATAAACACCAAAGTGAAAAAAAAAAACATGATTAATAAAGAGATAAATGAACTCAGAACAAAAATAGACAACATTAAAGAGGAAACCACCTAGGATATGGAAAACCTCAGAAAAAACAATGAAACAGAATTGCAAACAAAATGGAAGGCCAATCAAGCAGAATAGAACAAACAGAAGACAGTATCTCAGAACTTGAAGATGAAATGGCAATTAAAGGATAAACCAAAAAACTATTAATTAAGCAACTCAAGACCTGTGAAAAGAAAATGCAAGAACTCACTGACTCCATCAAAAGACTAAACTTGAAAATCATGGGCATCAAAGAAGGAGAAGAGGTGCAAGCAAAGGGAATGCATAATATATTCAACAAAATAATGACAGAAAATTTCCCAAATCTAGAGAAAGATATTCCCATACTGATGCAAGAGACCTCCAGAACACCAAACAGACCAGATCAAAATAGAACTACCCCACGGCAGATCAACGTTAAAACAACAAGTTCAGAAACTAGGGAAAGAATATTGAAGTCTATAAGAGAGAAAAAACAAATAACATACAAAGGTAAACCTATCAAAATCACAGCAGACTTCTCAACAGAAACATTAAAAGCAAGAAGAGTGTGGGGAGAGATCTTCCAGGCACTGAATGAAAATAACTTCAACCCCAGAAATAAGCATAGGCTTAGGATGAAAGGCTGGAAGAAGATTTACCAAGCCAATGGCCCCCGAAAATAGGCAGGAGAAGCAATACTTATCTCTGACAAAGTAGACTCCAAACCTACATTGGTCAAACAAGATAAAGAAGGACATTCCATACTAATAAATGGGGAAACAGACCAAAAGGAAATAATAATTATCAACCTATATGCAACCAATGTCAATGCACCCAATTTCATCAAACATACCCTGAAAGACATACAAGCATATATTAACTCCAACACAGTGGTTCTAGGAGACTTTAACATCCCATTATCATCAATAGATACGTCATCCAAACAAAAAATCAGTAAAGAAATCCAAGATCTAAAATATGCAATAGATCAAATGGACCTAGTTGATGTCTACAGAACATTTCATCCAACTTCTACACAATATACATTCTTCTCAGCAGCCCATGGAACCTTCTTCAAAATACAGCACATCCTAGGGCACAAAGCAAGCCTCAGCAAATATAAGAAAATAGAAATTATACCGTGCATACTATCTGATCACAATGCAATAAAACTAAAACTCAACAACAAAAGTAAAGACAAAAAACATGCAAGCAGCTGGAAACTGAATAACTCATTACTTAATAAACAATTGGTCATTGATGAAATAAAAGAGGAAATTAAAAAGTTCCCGGATGTCAATGAAAATGAAAACACAACCTACTGGAACCCATGGGACACAGCTAAGGCAGTCCTGAGAGGAAAGTTTATAGCCATGAGTGCATATATTAAAAAGATTGAAAGATCCCAAATCAATGACCTAATGATACATCTCAAATTCCTAGAAAAACAAGAACAAGCAAATCCCAAAACAAATAGAAGGAGAGAAATAATAAAAATAACAGCTG
Source organism: Castor canadensis (assembly GCF_047511655.1). Classification (NCBI taxonomy): domain Eukaryota; kingdom Metazoa; phylum Chordata; class Mammalia; order Rodentia; family Castoridae; genus Castor; species Castor canadensis. The sequence continues at coordinate 112,981,718 of NC_133393.1, read as the reverse complement.
AAATCAACAGAATAGAAACGAAAAAAACCATACAAAGAATTAATGAAACAAAAAGTTGGTCCAATGAAAAAATAAACAAGATTGACAGACCCTTGGCAAACATGACTAAAATGAGGAGAGAAAAAAACCCAAATTAGTAGAATCAGGAATGCAAAAGGGGAGATAACAACAAACACCATGGAAGTCCAGAAAATCATCAGAGACTACTTTGAGAACCTATATTCAAAAAAGTTTGAAAATCTTAAAGAAATGGACAGATTTCTAGATACATATGATCATCCAAAACTGAACCAAGAGGAAATTAATCACCTGAATAGATCTATAACACAAAATGAAATTGAAGCAGAAATCAGGAGTCTCCCCAAAAAGAAAAGTCCAAGACCTGATGGATTCTCTGCTGAATTCTATCAGACCTATAAAGAAGAACTGATACAAATCCTCCTTAAACTGTTCCACGAAATAGAAAGGGAAGGAAAACTGCCTAACACATTTTATGAAGCCAGTATTACACTTATCCCAAAACCAGGCAAAGACACCTCCAAAAAGGAGAACTATAGGCCAATCTCCTTAATGAACATTGACACAAAAATCCTCGACAAAATAATGGCAACTGAATTCAACAACACATCAAAAAGATTATTCACCACAACCAAGTAGGCTTCATCCCAGGAATGCAGGGGTGGTTCAACATATGAAAATTAATAAACGTAATAAACCATATTAACAGAAGCAAAGACAAAAACCACTTGATCATCTCAATAGATGTACAAAAAGCCTTTGATAAGATCCAACACCATTTCAAGATAAAAGCTCTAAAAAAACTAGGAATAGAAGGAAAGTACCTCAACATTATAAAAGCTATATATGACAAACCTACAGACACCATTATACTTAATGGAGAAAAACTGAAATAATTCCCTCTAAAATCAGGAACCAGACAAGGATGCCCACTATCTCCACTCCTATTCAACATAGTACTGGAATTCCTAGCCGGGGCAATTAGGCAAGAAGAAGGAATCACAGGAATACAAATAGGTAAAGAAACTGTCAAAATATCCCTATTAGCAGACGACATGATCTTATACCTTAAAGAACCAAAAACTCTACTCAGAAGCTCCTAGACACCATCAGTAGCTATAGCAAGGTAGCAGAATATAAAATCAACATAGAAAAATCATTAGCATTTCTATACCCTAATAATGAACAAACTGAAAAAGAATGTAGAAAACAATTCCATTTACAATAGCCTCAAAAAAAATCAAATACCTAGGTGTAAACCTAACAAAAGATGTGAATGACCTCTACAAGGAAAACTATAAACTTCTGAAGAAAGACATTGAGGAAGATTATAGAAAGTGGAGAGATCTCCCATGCTCATGGATTGGTAGAATCAACATAGTAAAAATGTCGATACTCCCCAAAGTAATCTATATGTTTAATGCAATTCCCATCAAAATTCCAATGACATTCATTAAAGAGATTGAAAAATCTACTGTTAAATTTATATGGAAACACAAGAGGCCACGAATAGCCAAGGCAATACTCAGTCAAAAGAACAATGCTGGAGGTATCACAATACCTGACTTCAAACTATATTACAAAGCAATAACAATAAAAACAGCATGGTACTGGCACAAAAACAGACATGAAGACCAGTGGAACAGAACAAAAGACCCAGATATGAAGCCACACAACTATAACCAACTTGTCTTTGACAAAGGCGCTAAAAATATATGATGGAGAAAAAGCAGCCTCTTCAACAAAAACTGCTGGGAAAACTGGTTAGCAGTCTGCAAAAAACAGAAACTAGATCCATGTATATCACCCTATACCAGTATTAACTCAAAATGGATCAAGGATCTTAATATCAGATCAAAAACTCTAAAGTTGATACAGGAAAGAGTAGGAAATACTCTGGAGTTAGTAGGTATAGGTAAGAACTTTCTCAATGGAACTTCAGCAGCACAGCAACTAAGAGATAGCATAGATAAATGGGACTTAATAAAACTAAAAAGCTTCTGCTCAACAAAAGAAATGGCCTCTAAACTGAAAAGAAACCCACAGAGTAGGAGAAAATATTTGCCAGCTACACATCAGACAATGGACTGATAACCAGAATATATAGGGAACTTTAAAAACGAAATTCTCCCAAAACTAATGAACTAATAAAGAAATGGGCAAGCGAACTAAACAGAACTTTCTCAAAAGAAGAAATTCAAATGGCCAAAAAACACATGAAAAAATGCTCACCATCTCTAGCAATAAAGGAAATGCAAATTAAAACCACACTAAGATTCCACCTCACCCCTGTTAGAATAGCCATCATCAAAAACACCACCAACAACAGGTGTTGGCCAGGATGTGGGGAAAAAGGAACCCTCTTACACTGCTGGTGGGAATGTAAACTAGTACAACCACTCTGGGAAAAAATTTGGAGGCTATTTAAAAAGCTAAACATTGATCTACCATATGATCCAGCAATACCACTCTTGGGGATATACCCAAAAGACTGTGACACAGGTTACTCCAGAGGCACCTGCACACACATGTTTATTGCAGCACTATTCACAATAGCCAAGTTATGGAAACAGCCAAGATGCCCCACTACTGACGAATGGATCAAGAAAATGTGGTATCTATACACAAAGGAATTTTATACAGCCATGAAGAAGAACGAAATGTTATCATTGGTGGTAAATGGATGGAATTGGAGAACATCATTCTGAGTGAGGTTAGCCTGGCCCAAAAGACCAAAAATCATATGTTCTCCCTCATATGTGGACATTAGATCAAAGGCAAACACAACAAGTGCATTGAAATTTGATCACAAGATAAAAGCGAGAGCACACAAGGGAGATATGAGGATAGGTAAGACACCTAAAAATTAGCTAGCATTTGTTGCCCTCAATGCAGAGAAACTCAAGAAGATACCTTAAAAGCAACTGAGGCCAATAGGAAAAGGGGACCAGGAATTAGAGAAAAGGTTAGATCAAGAAGAATTAACCTAGAAGGTAACACACATACACAGGAAATTAATGTGAGTCAACTCCCTGTATAGCTATCTTTATCTCAACTAGCAAAAACCCTTTTTCCTTCCTTTTATTGCTTATACTCTCTCTTCAACAAAATTAGAGATAAGGGCAAAATAGTTTCTGCTGAGTATTGAGGGGGTGGGGGGGAGAGGGAGGGGGTGGAGTGGACAGTTAGGGATGGGGTGGGGGCAGGGGGAAGAAATGACCCAAACATTGTATGCACATATGAATAATAATAAAAAAAAAAGTCTGGGGTATTTTCTCAAGTGGTAGAGTTCTTGCCTAGCAAGCTCAAGGCCCTGAGTTAAAACTCAGAAACCACCAAAAATAAACCCTAAAACTGAAGAACTTTTTCCATCTGTGTTCAGGGAATTATGTGTGGGCTGAATAACCAGCAAAAAGAAGCAGCATGTAACTTTGATGATGGAGCCAGGCAGTCATGAGCCAAGCAATGCATACAACTTGTAGAAGCAAGAAAGACAAGGGAATGAATTCTTCCACATAGTGTTCAGAAAGAAGACCAGGACTGCCAGTACCTTAATTTTAACCCAATAATGAACCTCTGACTTACAAATAATAATTTGTATTGTTTTAATTCACTAATTGTAATTTGATATAGTAACAATTTCAAGAGACTCTAAAATGTTATTTGATTTTATACCTTTAAAGAAATAAAACAAGAACTAATAGACTGCAAACTTTTAACACTATTTTCAGAAATTATATAACTGTTTTTTTCTACTTTCATACTGCATAAAATGAATGCAATAGTGTTGCTGGGAGTGGTGGTTCCTGGCTATAATTCCAGCACTTGGAAGACTGAGGCAAATGAACAAAAGTTTTGATCAGCCTACACTACATAGCAAGTTCTAGACCAAGCTGAGCTACATAGGAAAATCCTGTCTCAAAAACAAAAAAAGTGTTGGTACTTTTGAGAATCAAAACATTTAACATGAGAGAAAAAGATCCTCATGAACCCAGGAAATATTTCTGCGTTTTATTTTTAGTTGATAAATATAGAAAGAAAAAAATAGAGGAAATGAGCCAAATTGGGTTATAATACATATATACATGGAAGTGCCATAAGGAAACTCTCTCTGTAGCTGTCTTAAGCAAGCAAAAATGTCATTTTTAAATTTTTCTTTGTTTCTTAAACAAAATCAGAAAACAAGAGGGTGGAGCAGGTCTTTCCTGGGGGAATTAGTACCAGTGGAAGAGGGGTGGATGTGGGGAAATGATGAAGGAGTATGAATATGGTACAAATACTGCATACATATGTATGTAAATGAAAAATTATATCTGTTGAAACTATTCCAGGAATGGGGGGTGTATGAAGGAGAATGGTGAAGGGGGGTGAATTCAAGTATGATATTTGATATATTGTAAGAACTTTTGTAAATGCCACAATATACCCCCACCCAGCACAACACTAAAAAAGGTAAATGTGAAAAAATTAAATAAATAGAAGATTAAATTTTTAAAAATAATAGTTGTACATGTTCATGTGGTATGATGTGATATTTTGATAAATGTTTACACTGAGGAATGATTGTCAGGTGATTAACAAATCCAACACTTACCATATCTAATCATTTTTGCTTTGAAAACATTTAAAATCTATTCAATTAGTTATTTTGAAACATATAATTCAATATTGCTTTTTATAAGAATCATTCTGTACAACAGATATCTGAAGCTTATTCCACCTACCTGAAATGTTGTTGCCTTTGAGGAACATGTCTGCTTTCCCAACTGCCTTCTTCCACAGTTTTGGGGATCTATCACTCCACTTACTACTTCAGTGAGTACAATTTTAGATTCCACATATAAGTGAGAGAACGTAGCACTTGTCTGTCTGTGCCTGGCTTATTACACTTAGCAAAATGTTTTCCAGGTTCAATAACATTGTCATAAATGTTAGGCTTTCCCCTTCTTCAGGCTGAATATAATAGAATATATATAATATATTTTTAAATGTTTATATATTTATAAACACATATATATGTATAATTAAAATATATATACACATACATATAATATGCATAGAGAAAATATGTACATATATGTGTACTTGTGTGTGTGTGTGTGTGTGTGCATATACACACCACATGCTTTTACTCATTCATCTGAAATGGTAATCTAGATGCTTCCAAATCTTAGCCATTGTGACTAATGCTGCATGAATGCATGTGCAGATGTGTATTAACAGCATACTGATTGGAACCCCTACAGATGTAATCACAGTAGTGAGATTGCTGAACCATACTGTAACTATTTTTACTTCTCTGGGGAGCATCCATGCTACTTTCCATAGTGGCTGTAATGTCTTACATCTACATTGCACAAGGATTTCTTCATCTCCACATTCTTGACAACACTTGTTTTCTTTCATCATTTTGACAATAGTTGCTATGTCTTGGCTTTTACCAGGGTTTCACAGCATCCTGCCTGAAGCCCAAGGCTCCCGTAAAGAATCCTTATTGTTTTTGGGAAATATAAACAGGTGCCTTTCCATTCTTCCATCTTGTGGACTCATACTCTAAGGAAATATTTTCTCTTTTAAAAAAATCAGTTCTGTTTACTAAAAAATCCTAAGAACAATGAGTGACCTACCCATTTCTGAAAGTACTATTTTCTTGTAAAACAAAAAAAGACTTCTTTAAGAAATAGCTAATTTGAAATCTGAAGAAGATGAAAAAGCTTTTTCACACTAACAAGCCAAGAAGTCATTGAAGACAAAATACTCAGGAGTTAATTGCTCAGGCCCCACTCATCAAAATTTGAAAAATTTGAACATTATTGAGGATGGTAACTGCAATGAATTTGAACAAGTCAAGTATGTCTTGGTTTTGTAATTATATCTGCCCCCCCAAAACAAACACAAATTAAAAAAAATCAAAGTCTATAATGTTCTCCTTAGCAAATATGGTAGAAAACTAATTAGCTGGATTTTTTTTCAAAATAAATAAAGGAAAATAATATGGCATTGATTCTGCCTCATCTCTAAAACTGTAGCTCTGCATAAACAATTTGTAGATTTGGGGTGCATAATAGAAATATTCCAGAGAGTAGGATATTTTATTAGAGTATCACAATTATGCAAGCCTTACTAAATTAGCTAGACACTAATGACAATTAATGTAGCTACAATCACAAGAGAGGTACAATTAGACCTTACATGCTAGAAATCAACCACTCTTAAAAATATTTCAAGGAAGCAAGAAACAACAATAGAAACAGTGACATTTCAGAGTGATCATGAATTTACTTAAGCTTCTACCCAATATTATATCCAACATATGAATAATGTAGAGGAGAGAAGAATTTAATATGATGTCATGTGTACAAGGTGATGATATTACAGAATTGTTCATTAATTTTAGAAAAGTTATAAAAGTACTGTGTATATATTTTTTTATTTTATTATTTATTTATTCACATGTGCATACATTGTTTGGGTCATTTCTCCCCTCCTCCCCTCTCAGTTCCAGGCAGGTCCTGTTCTGCTGTATCACTAGTTTTGTTGAAGAAAAGAGACAAGCCTAAGAAGGAAGATAAAGCGTTTTTGCTAGTTGAGTAGAAGATAGCTATACAGAAATATTCCTAGCATTGCTTTTGTGTACACATGTTATGACCCATGTTGATTCATCTCTAACTGATCTTTACCCTGGTTACTTATCCCCTTCTCATGATAACCTCTGTAGCTTTAAGCTTTCTGAATTAGCTCCTCTGGAGTGGGGACATCAAATGCTTTCATGTTTTGGGTTTTCTACCTATTTCTATAGCACCCATATGTGCTCTCCCCTTGTCATGTGATCCAAGTCCAAACACATTGCTGCATTTTCCCTAGATCTAAAGTCCACATATGAGGGAGAACTTACGATTTTTGGTCTTCTGAGTTTGGCTGACCTTGCTCAGAATGATGTTCTCCAGTTCCATCCATTTACTTGAGAATGATAAGATTTCATTCTTCTTCATGGCTGAGTAAAATTCCATTGTGTACAAGAACCACATTTTCTTGATCCATTCATCAATAGAGGGCATCTTGGTTGTTTCCATAACTTGGTTATTATGAATAGTGCTGCAATAAACATGGGTGTGCAGGTTCCTTTAGAGTAACCTGTGTTGCATTCCTTTGGTTATATCCCCAGGAGTGGATTGCTGGATCATATGGCAGGTCTATGTTTAGATTTTCAAGAAGTCTCCAAATTTTTTTCCAGAGTGGTTGTACCAACTTGCATTCCCACCAACAGTGGATTATGGTTCCTTTGTCCCTGCAATCTCACCAACACATTTTATTGTTGGTGTTTTTGATGATGGCTATTCTAACAGGGGTGAGGTGGAATCTTAGTGTGGTTTTGATTTGCATTTCCTTTATGGCTAGAGATGATGAGCATTTTTTCATGACTTTTTTGGCATTTGAATTTCTTCTTTTGAGAAAGTTCTATTAAGTTCAGTTGCCCATTTTTTAATTGGTTCATTGGTTTTAGGAGAGTTTACTTTCTTAAGTTCCCTGTATATTCTGGTTATCAGTCCTTTGTCTGATGTGTAGCTGGCAAATATTTTCTCCCACTCTGTGGTCGGTCTCTTCAATTTAGAGACCATTTCTTTTGTTGTGCAGAAGTTTTTTAATTTTATGAAGTCCCATTTGTCCATCCTTTCTCTTAGTTGCTGGGCTGCTGGAGTTCTATTGAGGAAGTCCTTGCCTATACCTATTTGTTCCAGAGTGTTTCCTGCTCCTTCCTATAGTAACTTCAGAGTTTCACGTCTGATATTTAGGTCCTTGATCCATTTTCAGTTGATACTACTACAAGGTGATAGACATGGAACTAGTTTCAGTTTCTTACAGATGGATAACCACTTTCCCCAGAATATTTGTTGAAGAGGCTGTCTTTTCTCCATCAAATGTTTTTGGCAATCTTGTCAAAAATGAGGTGGGTATAGTTGTGTGGATTCATATCTGGATCTTCTATTCTGTTCCACTGGCCTTCATGTCTGTTTTTATGCCAGTACCATGCTGTTTTTATTGCTATTGCTTTGTAATGTAGTTTGAAGTCGGGTATTGTGATACCTCCAGCATTGCTTTTTTTGCTGAGTATTGCCTTGGCTATTCGTGGCCTCTTATGTTTTCAAATGAACTTTAGAGTACATTTTTCAATCTCTGTGATGTTAGTCATTGGGATTTTGATGGGAATTGCATTAAATATGTAGATTCCTTTTGGTAGTATAGCCATTTTTACTATGTTGATTCTACTGATCCATGAGCATGGGAGATCTTCCTCGATCTCTTTCTTCAGGAGTTTATAATTCTCTTTGTAGAGTTCATTCACATGTTTTGTTAAATTTAATTCTGCTTGTAGAGTTCATTCACATGTTTTGTTAAATTTATTCCTAGGTATTTGATTTTTTTTTTTGAGGCTATTGTGAATGGAATTGTTTCCATATCCATATTTTTCAATCAAACTTTTAGAGAAACATCAGAGAATTTATGCAAAAATGATATAAATCTGGTATTTGTTTCAAAATAGTCTTACAGGGAAGAGATAGCATTAAGTGAGTGGGGGCTAATGATGGGTAGGGATGGATGGTGGTGGAGGAAGTAGGTGTGGGCAAATGAAATAGACTTATCTTGCTATTGTTGAAATTGAGTGGTAAGTACATGGGGGTTCAATATACTTTTCTGTTTCTATATATGTTTTAAACTTTCCAAAACAAAAAGTTTTTTTTAAATAAGAAGACAACGTTAAAAAAATCACTATGCAGAGCCATAAACTGCTTCTAAGAAATTATCCTAAAAAACTCCCCCTTTAAATCCTGTTCTTGCAGTCAGCCATATTAAAAAAAAAACTCTGAAAACTGCTATCTGCTGGAATAAAACAGTTTAAAAAAGTCTCCATGTTCTTATTTCTAATGGCTGGAGTCATAATTTTAATACATTATGAAATAACTGTGCAATTATTGCACAAGGGTCCTCAATTGTTTTACTCCATTTCACTGTTTATGAGCAGCAAGTTCTCCTTACCTTATAGAATCCTATTTCTTTTTAAGTTATAAGTCATTCAGAATAACAATTAAATATAGATAATTAAGATCTTTTTCAATTTTTCAATGGAAATTGATAGAAGTGACCAACCCATCTAATTCCCAGTCTCTCGGAATTAGATCCCAGAAGGTTTGCCTGGGAAACAGAAAGATGCATTCTTTTCAGAACTAACCCAGGATATGTAAGTTACTATTGAAAAACACAGAGAGCAAAAAAAAAAAAATCTAAAATATTAAAAGACATTGAAACTAAAAGTATTAATTTTAGTCTCTGCTTTTCTGCAAGCCTGTCACTAGGGTGAGATATTCTTTCTTTAAGAATATAAGACCTTTGAGGTTTCTCTTTTTCTTCCTTCAGCACTTAAAGGAGTACAACTTTTTTCAAACACTAAGGAAATGAGGTCACTTCGTCTCTTCAATTATTTCAAGAAGAAAACCAAGCAATCCTGCAGTTCTGTGTGATGATAAAACATACATTCCCAGAGTCCAGGAGCTGCCACCAAAAGCTGAAATAGACTCAAAACTAGGTGAGAATCAAGAGGCACTGGACAGGAGGAACAGAAAGTATTTCATCAAGTTCTCACATTGGGAATAGTCAATTGAAAGCTTCTAACCTGGAAAAGTTGTCTTTGGATGCTTGGTGCCACAGTATTTCCATCTGCGATACCTCTGGTCCCTAATAGTAATGTCTTAGCTTTCCTTGGGATATCTGAGATTTCACATTACTCCCTTAAAAGTCAAATCCAGAACTGGGATAATTTTGTGTTGTCTAAATCACATAATGCCTTGGAGTTTAATAACAGGAAATAGATTATCATCTCTCTTTTAGATTTGCAGAATAACACTCCCCCAAAGTAACAGGAAATATGTTCAGATGCTGATATCCAACATGGACCAACGGCCAAGATGCTTTCCTTACAAGAAGATGTGTCTAGCAGCCAATGGTATACCTAGTCACAGAAATGAAGTCACATTCTGATAGAGGGGTATGTATCAAATGCTTCATCTGACAATCTGTATTTCAAAAGAAAATAAGCTGCAGAAAAACATACTGGGTATGAAGAAAACCACACAATAAGACCTGTTACGATTTCTTGCTCAATTTTCCCCATTCTAGTGAAGAGGAAGATAGCCACTACTAGCCCTACTTTATGGGAGAGCACATTCCTTGTAACCTGATACCCTGCACTGCCTTTTAAATATCCTGTGAATCCTTTGTTCGGGGCTCAGACACTGGTACACGTCTGGGCCCGCTAATGTAAAAATTAAAATCTGAGTTCTCCACTCCTCCGAGTGTTGCTTGGTTTCTCCTCTGACTATATTGCCACAACAAATGGAGGCCCCAGTGAGATTCCAACCAACTGGCCCTTGTGCCACCAGCCAGCGGCTGGGCTGCATCGGAGTAGGGAGGGACACAGGACTGAATGAGGTGGCGCGCCACCTGATGGTATTCCGGGTTCTCCTTCACCCTGGTGCCCCAACTCTCTGAGCAGTCTTGACCTGGCTTGGACTCCAAGGAGAAGTGGACCAACTCATCTGGCAGTCTTGTCCAGACTTGGTAAGCACCACCCCTGGGAAATCAGTCCTAAGTCAGGTCCCGTCCCACTGGACAGAAGGGGAGCTTGATCCACTCCCAGGAACCTCCAAGAGGAGTTCCACAAGTCAGGCGCTTCTCCCAGAGGGGGGGAAGGAAGGTGTAATAACTTTGGTGTGAATGTGTGTGTGTGTGTTTGTGTGTGTGTGTGTATGTGAATTTGTTTAAAGCATGGGCAAAATTTAATTTGCTCCTGGAATTCCAGCTCATTTTATGCACGCCTAAATTGACAGTTTTTCTGGCATGCTTAATTTATAAAACTTTTTGTGTGTGCATGTAAACATCTTTAAAATGGTTCTTAAATTGATACTATAAGGTTAATATGATATTCAAGGAAAAAAAAAACAGGATATTTGTTTTAAAGATCTTTGTTATAAACTGCTTAGACTTTTACATTTAAATATGTAAACACCTTAAGGATGATTCTTATTGTAGAGTAAACGTAAAAGTTATTACTCTGTTCTACTGCTACCTTAAACAACAACAACAACAAAAAAAACAAGCTTTCAAACTTATTTCAGTCAGGCCTCACTAGGATGCAGACACTCAGGGGTTAACAATCTGGCTTAGCTAGGAAGGAAAAAAAAGAGGCTACAGTCTGCAACAAAGTCTTGGAATTTAGGTAGTTAAAATGACCTTAGCCTGTTTCATTCTGTCATAAATAAAATCTGGGATTTAATTCTCTCTTATAATATATGGGTCTATTAACAAATGAGTTTTCTATAAATTGCTTTTATACAAAAAATAATTTCAGAGTTGCTTTCTTTCTTGTTTTTTTTTCATGCAAATATAAGGCTCTAAGTTAAAAGATTTTATGAGTTATTTTCAACAAGTAACAAAATATATAAAAGGTATTAAGGATATGGTTTTTTTCAAAATAAATAAAGGGTTAAAAATATACTTTTAGATAAAAAAGAGGATAAAGACCAGCTTCCCAGAGGATACAAAATAAATTGTCACAAAGATACAGAGTAAATTGTCATAAAATGATACAGTTTATAGATGGTATATAACTAGTTAAAGTTAACTAAAATCCAGTTACATTAAAGGTTTTATAGCTTCAAAGTTTAATGTAATGATGTTAAACTAAAATTTAATTCTCTAAGCTCATAACAACAAGGCTACCTTAAAAATATTATATTGGTCTAGATAACATTTACAAAAATTGTCTTTTAATTGTTTTGTTTTGTCAAGATAACTCAAAAATTTTTGATACTCCAAGTTAATCCATAAATTTGTCAAGATAACAAGGTTTATTAAAACACAGAGAGACAAGAGGCAGCTGAACACAGGGAGTACTGCTGCACTGATATGAGGGTTAAGACAGATTTACTTATGTAAAGCCAAAGTGCACCTTCCAGATAGGATAAAAATAAATAAATAAATAAGTAAAAACTCCAAGAGGAGCACTACACTGGAAGTCAAGATCTCCAGTTTTTATTAGACATAACAGAGTGGAGATGTTAGTCCTACTCCTTCCACATGGCAGGTGGAGGAAATTTTTCCCTGAGATGACCAGATTGGGGCTGTTATTTTAGGGGGGGTTCCATTGACTGCAGGTAATGGGATTCTGCTATATGTCAAGAGCCATCTGTTAATGTCAACAATCTGGGATATGATTTCTTATCAACATCTGAGCCATGGTTCTTGGCCACTATGTTTCCTAACTTCACACTTAGTCCCCATAAATATTTACCTGTGTTCTCTGGTGATTTTTGTCAGGGTTTTAACTACTAAGGTAACTGAGTCATGTTCATTTAAGAGTTGGTTTATGTTGGGGTTAACAATGAGGACAGCCATGTTAGGACTAGACCCCCCCCCACCTTGCAGCTGGCTCACCTTTGTCATCCTGGATATATGCCAGGGACAGCTGGGCAGACAGTGACTTTCCTGGTACTTTTCCACTAGCGCCCTATGTCTAGCCCAAGCCTGTATATGGCAATGGGCTCTTGCTGTCTTGCTGGGGTCCCCCTCCACAAGGCTCCTGCCTAAATAATAAACCCTGTACCAGTGTTTCAGCTGTCTCTGTGCCTATTCCATGCCTCTTATTTTCTAACAGTTATGTAAAACTTTCTAGATGACCTCATGGTTAAACAACTGTTGTCTTAGATGATTCTAATACAGTTTGTACCCTATGCTAGTTTGTGACTGGGCTGTTTGGGTTTGCTAAAACTGTTCTTTCCCCCTACAACTGATAAAAATCTAAAGTTTTACTTCAAGAGCAACAACTAAATTAATATGTGTATTAACCTCTATAGAGTTGTGATGCTGTTGCTGGTTCCTGTGTATTAAGTATATTTGTATTTTCAAGTATATCAAGGCTTCTACAATACAAAATTTAGATAAACATGGTAACAAAAAGCTAGTGGTACTGATGTACTGTTCTGTTGGTTGCTAAATTGTCCATCAAAATTTTAACCATGGCTCTTTTAAGTTTTTGTCATTTCAGTTCTGATCCTCCTGGGACATTTATAATCAAGTCCATAAAAATGACTAATGAGTGCCTATGTGTCAACCAAGGTAACTACTTAGACATCTGCTTTTGTTAGATTTTGTTTTGTATTGTCCTTGTCTAAAAGTGCACTGCCTAAGAGCCATTCCTTCTAAGCCTCTTTGTTGCTTAAATTTGGCCAAAAGGGTCTTGTTGGCACTGACTCCCACCTGATCTACTCATTATTCCCTCCCAACGTGGGACTGAAACCAAACAAACAGAATCCAGGAAAAAGCAGCCAATCAAGAAAGATCTTCAGTCTGCAGCCATACCACCCTGAATGCACCCGATCTTGTCTGATCTTGGAAGCTAAACAGGGTCAGGCCTAGTTAGTACTTGGATGGAAGACAGATCTTCAGAAGAGACTGTTCGGAGACTAACAATTTGGAGACAAAGGGGGGAATGCCATCAAAGTTCCAATGGAGTCATTGGTGCCAGACCTCTCAAAGATAACCAAGGCCAAGAGGATTAAAGAAATGGTTCTTATGCATGTGTGGCTATCTGACATTAAATCTTTTCCAGACACAAACTCATATTTTTAGACAGGGTCTTCTACTTAAATAGAGACAAAATAACTATTTTTACTGGATCTAAACATGTCCTTTAATACTTAAAGATGGTGTTTTTAACTTTAAAAAAAAAAGTTTTCTTGGACACATATACTGACAGTATATTGTTGCCAAGGTAATTCTACTCAGTTAAAAAAAAAAAAAGGGAGAGATATGATATATAAAAAAATTAAAAAGAAACTACTCCAACCCAGTTGTATGGGTCCCCATGTAGTAATGTTGGCAGTTCTTAGGACTGTTGAAGTTACAGGAGTCACTCCCGGGACTCATCACTCCTAGATAAAAGGACAGCTGCCCCTGCAGAGCGCAATGTCTGACAGGCTCTCCATGATTCAACTAATACCCCTCAGATTAAGGTTCCAGAGAACTTCACAACAGCATGCCATCACTGTTGAGATCTCCAGCCCTGCCCCAGCCATATCCCTGAAGCTGGTTGGTCAACGCATGGCAGAAGCCTGAGCATTCATTCACCAGGACACAGATGTATCCTCTTCTCTGTCACCCATACCTTATCCTGCTGATTAGCATTGTGCAATCTGTTTACACGAGGACTGGCTGTCACTGCTCCCCAAGATTGAAATGTAAACCAGAGATTACTGCTGGCCTTCTGTTACCTCCTCATAGTAGGAAGCCTTACTGCTGTTTGGTGTCATCTATAGCCCAGACTCCAGTCTCAGGCATGAGGTCTCTGATGTGTTATTGCCTTCTGACTCTGCTACATTTTGAGGTTGTCCAATTGGGAGGCTGGGATGACTGCCCAGCCTGCATAAGGCCGCCTTCCTTCCAGGGAAAACTGAGGTATGCCTTTACCTTTTATCAGTATCTGTCACCCATGTGCAGCATATCAATCTCTGAATGCACCAGGAGAGGGATGATTTACTATAAAGAAAGCTGATAGCCTAACTGGGTTACAAAAAAAACAAAGACATTATAGGGCATATGGATTGCTGGGAGAAAGACAGGGACACCTTAAAGTCATAAAACAGTGGAGGAAATAAACCTCCTTGTGCCACCCTACCCTTCTACCCCACTCCCATATCAGTTTACTACTAAAGGGAGAGCCACAGATCTAGAGAGGCCACCCAGAGGTGATTACCTAGGTGGACCTGGGCCAATAAAAGACATTGATCTGCCACCACCATGACCCCCGTTAAGGCTTCCTTCTAGGACAGGAAACCTTAACTTGGAATCTCAACTGTACAGCTATCGCCATTCGATGTACAGTTGACAGGCTATGGTGCACCAGCCTGGGGTTCTTCCTTGTCTGAGGGACTCTTGCTTACCAGTACTTGCCAGCTGACTGGAAGGGCATTTGCACATTAGCATTCCTCACCCCAGATAAACATAGTGCCTAACAATCAGACACCCCCACCTTTAATGGCTCATGTGTGGTTGAAGAGAGCTACCCAATTCGTACCTTTATTAATCGGACTGGGGATAATGACTGGGAAAGGAACAGGCATAGGAGGGACTGCCTCATCAGCCTCCTACTATAATCAATTATCCGTGGACCTAACAAATGACATAGAACAAGTGACTAGGTCTATAGTGACCATGCAGGACCAGCTAAACTCTCTAGCATCAGTGATCCTCCAAAACGAGAGTGGGTTGGATTTACTCACTGCCAAGAAGAAGGGCTTTGACTTTTCTCAAACACAGAGTGTTGTTTATGTAAAGCAGATAGAAATGGTCAGAGATACAGCTCATTCCATTACCTGGCCTCTCCTTATGCTTCTATTGACACTTGTGTTTGTATGTGCCGTCTTAACGCTATAACTAACTTCATTAGCTCGCAATTGGAGGTGATAAAGTTACAGCTCCTGGTAACACAATATAGGTCTTTGGGACAAAAAAAAAAACCTTATAAGATTTCTAAAGTCTAGTGTTGATGCTTGTCCACAAGTGGAAAAAGCATCAAAAGGGGGGAATGAAGAGGAAGATAGCCTTGAAACAGGGTTGTAAAACATGGTAAACTGTCAATTAAAAGCTGTAACCTCAGACAGAGCTGTGAGGAATTGCCCATTAGAGCCATGCAAAAGTTTGGGACCAAGATGAAAGGCACCATGCAGAGATAAGCACCCATTCCTGCCTTCCTTTGTCTCCACTTGTAAATAAACTTTCCAAAGCAGGCCTCCCCCGCTGCTCTTATCTAAACCTTAGGTCTCTAATCCACTACTAGCCCTACTTTATGGGAGAGCACATTCCTTGTAACCTGATACCCTGCACTGCCTTTTAAATATCCTGTGAATCCTTTGTTCGGGGCTCAGACACTGGTACACGTCTGGGCCCGCTAGCGTAAAAATTAACATCTGAGTTCTCCACTCCTCCGAGTGTTGCTTGGTTTCTCCTCTGACTATATTGCCACAACACTAGCATGTAAATACTGTTAGCAATTATTCAACCTCTGAAAACTCTGGTTTCATTATCAGTAAAATTTGCTTAAAACTGTAGTTACCTCAATGGAAAAGAATCATAAAGGCAACATAGCCATTCCCGGCACAGAGTAAGTATTTAGAAAAGGTGGGTAGTAATATTGTTTCTGCTAATAGTATTGCTATCAACACTTTCTCTAATAGTATTAGAAATGAAAATAAATTCTTATAATTATTGCTATGAACTAACAATAAAAAAGAAAACATAAAGAAATCATATTCTGAAGGTCAGTTTTTGTTTTATCAGTGGCTCCTCCTTGCTAAGCCACTTCTCTGCACCTCAGATTTCCAATGGATGTCTACATGGTGAGCTAGGCAACTCTGTCGGAAACAAGCAACACCTTCAGGACAGACCCAGTACATCTTTTAGTAGTCCCTCAGATCTTGACTAGGTTATTTGGATAATTGCCCATAAAAATATTCACAAATTTTACCTTTCATCTAATGCAAAGCATCTAAGAAAAGTATGGATTATGTAAATTTAAATGAGTATACAGTCTATCCATTGCAAACATTTTTTGTGCCCTTCCTCCTCATACAGGCCAGATTAAGGCTTCAATTTCATTTAAACAGTTGTAGTTTTCCATCACCAGTTCTTTGTCTTCTCTCACAACAGGACTGATAATTCCCTCTCTGTGTAATATAATCAGTATTAGAGATGTAAAACTTTTCTATGAAATCATTGAATTCCATAATCCTTTCTCTGAAGAATAGCAGGTATTCAAGAAGTGTTGACTAATTAATTAATTAAATATAGGAAGTAAGCTTAAGGCTGGATGTCAAAATTTTCTGACCAATATTAAAATGAAACTCTTGTAGTTCACATTTGTAAAAATTGAAAACAAAACCAAAAAACTTCTATTGAAAATTATAATGACATTGAAGTTGATTCCTTTCCCACTTTAGTGCTAAAAAGACCACTGAAAACAAAAATCACCATTAATCATCTCATTTAATTTAATTGAAATAATGTACATGAAGGTGTTTTATAAATTGGTATGCTGTATACAAATAAGGTATTTTTACTACCCATCTGTTCTTCCATATGATGCTATAGTTTTGATTATGCAAGTAAAATTTTCCTGTGAAAAAATATTAAATAGTAGTACCTTGTCAAAAAAAAGGGTAAAATGACTTTTGTTTATTTGGGTAACATACTGCTTATCACTCATTTATGTGCAATCATATTGTGTATCACGTATTAGTGTACTAAATGAATATATGCATATATTTGTATGTGTATACTTTAACAATTCAAGTCAAAACAAATCCACAGCTTTCTCATGAATATTAAGAAGCTTTAATCCTGTAATAGATAAAAATAAGGCATTAAAATTTCCATTTCCTATATTCAAAATTTCTAGGGTTTTAAAGGTTAAATTCCAGCCACAGAATGTACAACATATAACAATCCACTGTATCACCAAAAAGATGAAATACAATGTCTAAAGGTTATTTATTTACTACTATTTATTTACATGCCTTTTGAGACCTCACAAGAAACTGTTCTCTCATTCTTTAAAGATCAGCTCAAATAACTCTCGCATAATTAACCTACATCCTCATCCAAAGCATTACTAATAGCATACAAATGAAATTTACCTTCAATTTCCATAACAATCACTGTGATTAACATAAAATTTAAATAATAACAATCATAATTAAGTAGCATTATAGTAATGGTTATAAAAACAGCCATCATAAATAACATACACTGATATAAGTTTGACAGAGACAGGAATTTTAAGCAATATCCATATTTATTTTATTGTCTCATTTTACTGGAAATGTATCCTTGCCAATAATCTCTTGCAATATTTGCATTTAATTTCAACACAGGACCACAGGAATATATATATATATTTTTTACATAGTATGATATATTCTAATTATCTGAAAACAAAGAATATATTTACAAATTTTCCATTTGTGGACAATACCTAGAAACATGAAGAAATTAAATCAGCATTAGTTTTTGTTATTTTACCATTATAACATGTTATTTATACTTTTTCTTTGCCAGGTTCAACCATCATTGTGCATCACTTTAGCCTCTTGCCTTTTAATTTAACTATTTCTCCCAAAACATGGTTTTTGGTCCACTCTAACATTTTTATTTTCTTTTTCCCCTCCAAAATAATTATATCTCTCATTTTATCTGCTAATGTAGGATTAGTGAAAGAATAGTTTGATATATAGTGAAAAGAACATTTCTAGGCACAGAGGATATATTTAAGAGTACTATCAAGGAAAACTATCACTGAACAGAGTTAAACAGATAGGAAGCTACTGAAGACTATACTAATAGGGGAAAGAAATTGAACTCAACCCTGCCAAGACAAAAAATGGGAGGGTTTTTAAGCAATGGAGGGAGATAGTGGAAAAGTACTGGAAGACATTAGGAAAGGCAAATCATTGTAATTAGGCCAGCTGTGCTGGCTAATTAGAGAATGTTATGCTAACAAAAATTGGGAGATGGAATACTACTTTTTTCTTTAATTTTTTTATTGTGGTATGATCAGTTTTGTATCTTTGTTATTAAATACATGAGATAAGCAACTTAGAAGGAGGAAAGATTTATTTTGGTTTATGGTTTCAAAGGTTTCATTCCGTGGTTGCTTGGCACCTGGGCCTATGATCCATCATGGTGGCAAATATATGTAGCAGAAGAGGCTGCTCACTTTGGGGTAGATAGGAAGCAAAAAGAGAGAGGGTTTGTTTTGCATAACAAGTCCCCTCCCCCAATCCCATTAAATTATGAATCCATCAATGGATTAATCTGTTCATGACCCAATCATGAACAAAGGCCCCACCTCTAAGTCCTTGCTACATTGTGGATCAAGTCTTCAATACTTGAGCATTTAATAGCCAAACCATCACATGTGGAAATTACAGAAAGGCTCAAAATAGCATTATAAGTTGCTTCATTGATATATATGTGTAATAATCCATTATATAATATATTATGTATTATATAATGTATATTATAACATGGGTATGAGTGATGAATTGGAGGCTCAGAGCAGTGAGAACTTATTGAGAAGAAAGAAATAGAATGTGCTTCAGAGTTCACATGGAACTCTATTTTTGTTTGGTTTGTAAGAAAACCCTAAAATTAAAGAAATGGTAGGGACATGTGTTTTTCTCATATTATTTTACACATTCTGTAATTATTGAATTATTTAATAATAAGACAAATAATTTGTCCCTTGAAATAAAAAAAAGAGAGACAATAGATTTTATAGAGGCTGCACAATATAGTGAAACAGATTCATATTTTGAATTAGAAAACTTGACTTTTGCTTTGGAATCTTGTTCATTCTGATTACTTGTCACCATTAAACATGTTAAAGACAAACACTGAAGACTAAATAAGGATCAAAAAGCACTGTGTTTTAACACAGAAGAAACAGAACCTTGTATTCCATCCCTGACTCTAAGTCTAGCACTCCAATGTCTCTGACTCCAACAGAAGCACAGAAAAGATGGAACCATTAAAAAAGACTGTGTGGAAAAGTTCCTGTTTTATAACCAATGCTGTGTTTGATTTCAAATACTGCCACAAGCTAGATTTGTGACCCCACACAAATTATTTAAACAGTCTAAGCCTGAGTTCCCACATTTATAAAATGGAGCTATTTACATCTGCCTTACAGGGTGTTATGAGGATTAGAGATAAGGTGCTTAATGTTTAGGACACTGCCTGGAATGGAGACAAACACCCAATGACACACAATAGTTTCAAATGCTAAAGATAATCCCTCTTGGAACAATTCTGAAAATATTTTGAATCCTTGTCAAAGCAAAAGGACATCTATTCATCTTATGAATGATTGTTTTAAACTGCTCCTCCAAGCACATATGAGCTTAAAGGAAATGATAATTAGGTAAACTAATATAGTAATTATTACTAATTTTTAAATGATACAGTTTCAGTAAGTTCTAGAAATATTGTTTGTAGTGATTTAACACAAAGTAGATAGCATACCATGATCTCGTTGACTTAAAACTATACATAACCCAATTAACTGGAATAAAGTTTCCCTATGCTTTTTTAGAACAAATAGGAAAATAGTTCACACTCATTGCTTAGAGACAAAAGAATTTGCTGGCATCTACCTGGAGTAAAAATAGGAGATTATGGCTACTCTGGATACGTGTTAGACAGTTTAGGATGAGTGGCTTTTCTGACCACAATAGCATCCTAGTGGTGATGATGGACCCAAGAAGCAATTGTCTCCTATAAGAGTACTCATTCTCTGCATTTTCAGACCTGTGCTGAAGAAAATTCTGCTACTTCTTTAGTGACAGAGAGAAAGCATGTTTTAACGAAATCTGACCACATCACTAATTTTTTCAATCCAAGTAAAATTAAGGATAACACTTCACAATATTTTCGTAATTAAATGGAATGTTACATGTAAAAACACCTGACACAAAATAGATGTGAAAGTGAATTCACTTTTACTTTTCCTATTATTTTCAAGGAACATCCGATCACTGCTCCAATCAAGCTCAAAACAACATGCAGTTTTGTATCAAGCATTGACACACATTCTTCAGGCATGGATTAAAGTCAAGGTGATGTAACCCTCCATGAAGATAGTAACATTTCTGGTCTGAAAAATTCATTTAGAAAAATTTCTGTGCATAGAGAAAACTGTTAAGTTTTTATTAGGAGGAAATTTTCTAGGTACTCTCTCTGAACCTGTGGGTCATAAATGGAGAGCAAGAAGCATACATTAGACAGGGAAATAAGGGACATCCCTACCACAGTGAGCAGAATGTACAGGCACAGAGGGCAAAGTAGCTATCACATTACTTCTGCATCCATTCATTCTGACAGAAGCAGACATAGCACAATCTGTCTGTGTTATAGCTCTGGCAACAAAATGATGCCCAACAGACTTTTCACAGTGGAAAGATCTCTCCCCCAAGAATGTTAAGGTGCACAGTGATTGAAACCCTGGGGCTTTGGTTGGTAGAAATTAGTCTTTGGAATCATTTGCATGCCAGAGGAGAAAATTATTGTCAGTCTCTTGTATTTGTAAGCTTCCAGGTGAGAAATTTGAAAGTCCTACAGAAAACTGATTTTTTTCGAGGTAAAATTATTGTGTTCCTTCGTTTCCATGAATGAGTATGGAGGTCATTTCTAATGTAGGAGAATTCATAGGAATGTAGAAAGGCCTTATGAAGAAAATTCAGGAAAATTATATTTTTTAAAAGTATATAGAATATGGAACAAATAATGGGTAAAGAATTTTTAGGACCAAAAAGTAGCTAAAGTGGATAAAAAACTTAAAATGAGTTTACTATTCTACTTTAGAAAAAATAGACTGGGAATATTATAGAACAAAGAAAGGAAAAGACTAAAATTAAGACAATAAAAGAAGAAAAGAAAAGGACAGGCAGGAAGTGTGAACCATCAGATCCTAGTAAATTGAACTGCAGAATTAAATCAGTATGGCACATCCTTAATACAATATGTCATTGTGCACTCAAGCTTGGCTGTCTGTGTCCTTCTGTTGTTTCTGATAAACACAATCATCCTATTTTCCATTGTTCTTTAAATTATAAACAGAGCCATGACTGGAACCAACATTGTAAAAGAACCTGCCAGAATGTGGTGATAACAACTAGGATGCTTCATAGCTGTCTCATTTAGAATCCCTTTACACTAACAGCTCCAAACAAGCCCACGATTATGCCCACTCTATGGAATTCTGATCTGATATTATGAATATACACCACAACACATAATATAGACTCATTCAGCAAATTTTTAACGTCTCCATTCTGAGTGCCTTGCAATTCCCCACTTAATCTTTTCTACCACTCATGTTAGAGGTTTAGCATCTTGACTTCCCTTGAAACATTCTAATATTTGCCTTCAGAGTCAGAGAATAGGTATTAACTAAAGGTCAAAATGTGAAGAAATTATGACCCAATTTGTCCCTTTATTTCTAATTTTGGTCTGAAATAAGCTGACCAAAAATCCTTCAATGAAGTTCAAACAGTACTATGCTTAGTTATATCAGAATTGCTTTGGGAGGAAAATAGCTGCAATTCAGATATTAATTTGATACATGCTTGAAAAATCCTCCAAGTTGGTTTTGTAAACTAATCAAATTTGTCATAATTTGAATAGATACTGTCTTAAAGCTACTATTATTTCATGAGCTAGAATGGCATTTCTTAGTCCATTTGTACTGCTACAACAGAATATCATATACTGAGTAATTTAAAGACAAGAGAAATTTACTTTTTCATAGTTCTGGAAGCTCTGAAGTTCAAGATTAAGATGCAGGCAAGTTCCTTGTTTGGTGAGTGCTGCTCTCTGCTTCCAGGACTGTACCCATTATGCACATAGGAGACAAGCTATGTACTCCTATGTTAGAATATGGAAAAGCAAGAAAGCTGAATGTTGTGTAAAGCCTCTGAAAAAAGTCTTAATCTGAATGAGATTAAAAGTCACCTAGCTACCTCTTAATAATATCACATTTAGCATTTAATTTCAACCACTGAATTTTGGAGAACACATGCCCAAATTCTAGTAATATTCTTAACTAAAATTTAAATTCCTGGAAGGCATAAATTCTCTTTTTATTCTCAGGGTGGTGTATGTAGCATTCTACCAAAAATAGTGAATACTTGGCCGAACTAATTGCTATGGATTTAAGTACTACCTCTGGAGTATCTAAGTGCCCTCAAGTCTAAGTGCCATAGCTTTTTTTTTTTTATCTCCCACATTTTATTTCTACCATCTTCTTCTCATTTTACATCTTTACTTTCTTTCCTTTCGTTCTTTCTATTCTAATGGTGCCTTTCGATGATTAAAAGTAAAAAAAAAAAAAGAAAAAACTCCAAAGACAATGTTTGATAGCACCACTGATGTCACTCAGAACTGATGGGGTTACTGACCATTATCCAATTTCCTAGGTAACAAGGAAGCAATGTTGAATTGAGTTAGCTTCAGTTGGAAAGATGCACATTTACCTCTGGCCAGGGTGTAGGTAAAAAAAAGGCCACTGCTAAACATAGCTCCCTTTCCTCTGTGTGTGTCATTTGCCATTTTTAATAAAATAGAGAATGTATTCAATATCAGTGTATCCAGTTCATATTATGACTACCATTTGTTGATTCAGTATCAACATGATTCAATGTCAACTAAAGAAATCCGTGTCCAACCTGGAAACACTGTTCCTAAGAATAGGTAAATTTATTAATTCTCTTGCAAGAAACACTTACCTTGGAAACACCTTTTTTTTCCCTCTCTTCCAAACAGCCATTATGTGCCTTTATTAAACTAGGTATAATATGTAGTCTTTTACACTGTACCTACTAGTATCTATCCAAAGGGAGAAAAGGTACAATGTTTCAGTGTTTCTTGTCAAAGGGAGAATTTATAAGTATTCGTCAATATAAATCATGGAACAAGGATTTAATTAGGGTCTCTGGAGTGAACTTTGTCATACACTGCTCTAGCATTTTTTGACTTTTAGACACTTATTTAAAAAGATGAAAGCTTGAAAGGAATGGAATCTTTGACACTTTGAAATACTTGAGTTTTAAGGAACCTATTTTAGATAAAATGAAAACCCTTGCTGATCCTGGCCCACTTTTAGAGACACATTCAAACCCTAAGCTTTTGTTATTTCTAAAATAGGTTGTTAAGTGATTTTCCTTTATATTTTCACTTTCTGCCTGAATGGACCCACTTCTAAACACCCACATTGGTTTGTAAGGACATTTCTGGAAAAACAGAAAGAACAGTTACAAATTTCTTTGCTTTTTTTTACTTACAAAATAGATCCATTTGTGATTTTAACCCTGGGTTTGTATATATCAAGATTCTAATTGTTCAAAGATGTACAATACACAAACACCAAACTGACAGCCAAATACAACACTTGAAATTTTGAACTTCACATTTTCTCTGTTATCAGTACAAACACATTATGTGCTTGCTTGGATTTCACAATGAGAAATAAGAACACTGATCCTGAGGAAATAGCCATCATTCTGTTGAACCAAATTTACCTTTTGTTCCATTTCTTTGCATCATCCACAATAGGTTTTTTAGTCCAACTGTGATAATATATCTTTTTGTGAACATACTCTTTCTTCATGAAAATGACAACAGGAGATTGACACTGGTATGACTTAGAAGAAAATAAACGTGAACATATACAACTTATACACAAACAGAGTACTAAACTTGTAATGATTAGCACAGTGATTATGTATACATTAGATATAATATAAATGTTATGAGCATCTATAAATAATTTTTCTTTTTCCTCTTTATAATATCATTGTAATCAGCTGAAAAAGAAAGACTCAAGATTTTCAGAGACAAAGGAGGCCAATAACTAAAAGGTAAACTTTCTCAAGTACAATATTCTTAAAACACTTTGTTCTGAAAAGAAACATTGCAAACCTTTCATATTCATAAACAAAAATAATTATTTCACATTACAAAATTTCTAGGGCTAAAAATATATTAAAATGTTTTATTTGATTTAACTTTTGTCAAGTTTAATAAAACTAACCTTCATCTCCATTTCTTAAGTAAGATAAGCATGAAAATCTTCCCTCTAAC
Organism: Castor canadensis; assembly: GCF_047511655.1. Classification (NCBI taxonomy): domain Eukaryota; kingdom Metazoa; phylum Chordata; class Mammalia; order Rodentia; family Castoridae; genus Castor; species Castor canadensis. The sequence goes on along the minus strand of NC_133393.1, from coordinate 112,956,956 downwards.
TGATTTCCACATATGTTGTTTGTAGTAAAATAGCTTATTTGATTAAATGATATATTAAACATTCTATGTAATTAAGTGCAAATGTCTATGTCATTAGTAATGCAACTTATTGTTGCCTTGAAGTAAAGTATTTACACTTAATTTTCTGCTCAAATTGTAAATTCTCTATGTATCCACATCTTGATATATTCCTAGATCTTCCTGTATTCCTGCATAGAGGAAATCATGAACAAGAGAGTCCACTCTTGTAAAAGTAAAAACAGACATTAATGGGTATGAATACAGCTTGTAGAACTTCTGGGAGAGCTGAGGAAATACTGTCTTGGTATATTTCCCAAAACATGACTTTTAATATGATAGTGATACTGTTCTCCAAGGAGGACATTTTCATGATCCATCTCAACAAATTGAAAGTTCCAAACATACCCTTGTTCTCTCATTACTTAAATCTAAACCAAAGTATTATATGACCATATTTGATTTTCTAAACCTAAATCATCTACTACATCCAATATTGAAACTTGTAAATCCAGTAAGCTACAAAAGGACTGAAAATATTAAATGGTACTACTCCAGATTCTACATTCCACGAAGAAAATATCAGAATGGGTTCTAAGAAAGTCACTGGGTCTACTTTCCTCGTTTATTGTATTTGGAGACCAAATATTTATGAGTAAGGGCTAAACAGACCAAGATTAAATCCCAATAAAGACAACTTTGTTTTACACTGGAGCAAAATAATTTAGCTCAGAATCATTCCATCTTACATGATTTCTAACTGAAAGGGTCAGATGAAACATCAGAAATCCCTGGACAGTGGAAGAAAAAAATAAAACATGTATAACAGCTGTTGCTCCTTTTATTGACTAATGTGGGATCAAAATGGTAATTTTCATTTATAATGTTGTGAAAATCATGTTTGTGAGACAGAGCATTGGACAATCTAAAATTGTGATCCTGTTTTACGTACAAGTTCACTCTATTATGTCTTGCATATCTCAAGTTCAAGCATATTATAAGAATTTTGAGAAACAATATAAAGTAATTTTAGTCATGTTTAAAGAGTTTGGTTTGTTTAAGAATCCAGTAAAATTTTATTGGTAAGTATCCACCAGGGACACAAAAATGAATTTTTTAAATCCCATTATAATGTTAAATAATGCACAGGTTGTTTTTTAATGGTAGAAATGTTAGCTGTTGTTTCTCCTATCCCATCTCCAACAATGAGAAACGAGAGTAGTTTAAGGGTTTCTGAAAGTCACAGATGACACTGATGGGATTCACCTGGAGAATTACAGGAAGATAGGTAGTAAAATCAACTTAGTTTGCTGCTGGTTGAAGCACCAAAGCCACATTTTTTTGTTTTGATATTAAAAAAAAAGAGAGAGAATTGATGCAAACCAAAGAGAAAATTGATGCACTAGAAAAATACTAATCTTAACCAGGTATATTTTATTATTTTGATTATAATAAAATGAGTTACCATTTATAGACAGCTTCAGATATACATTTGTATCTCATTCAGCTTCAGATACACAATTAAATATATAAAACTAGTACCTTTATTTTACAATTAGCCTTTTCTAGAAAATTTCCACTTGTTGCCCTCTTTAATTGTTCTTCCTCACTTTACCTTGACATGGAGCTGTATCATTTAAAACTGTTCATCTCACAGCAAATAGAATATCATGAATACTGTATTTGTGGATTTCAAATGCTGTTAACTTTCTACCACTGTTTTTGAAGCTTCACAAAATAAATTTAATTTGTTTTCCATATGAGACTTTTGCCCTCTCTAATATAATTATAAAATCTTTTGGCCAGGATCAACATATTAAAAAAACTAAATGAACAGTTTGACATGTTTACATTTCTGATAGTAGCAGAATAGATACCATAAATAAAAACCCTATCCTTGTTAAAAAAAAAAAAAGCTAAAAATCAATGCTACAACCATGACGTTTATACTAACTTTATAATGGCAAAACATGAAAGCAAAAAGTTGTCCTTTAGTAGATTAGTGTATAATCTACTATGGTACATTCATAAGTGTTATATCATTTAGCACTAAAAAGAAATGAGCCATCAAACCATGAAATAACACCAAAGAATTCTGAATACATATTACTAGGAGAAAGAAACCAATCTGAAAAGGCAACATTCTGTACGACTCTATGTGATGTGACAGAAAAGGCAAAATAACAGGGGCAGTGAAAAGGTCAGTGGTTTGGAGGATAGTGGGGAGGGAAGGATAAATAGGGGAGAATTAGGAACACTGAGGTCATTGAAAATGATTCTTTTTCTATTTGATCAATAAAAATATTATTTTGGATTTGACTAGATGAATGTCTAAACACTTTTGCATTCTAATGTGCAAAGAAAAACATCTTAATTCTAAAAAAAAAAAAATAAGTACTTTTCTGCAAGTTCCAAAAGTCTGGAAGATTTTCAAGTTTTCTTTCATCACCAAAACTTTTAAATCATGTATTTCTTCCATTAAATTATTCTTTAAGTGAATTAGATTTCTTAAATATACCTTGATTTTTCTTAATCTTTAATTTACCCTAAAAAGTTGAAAAATGAATTGAGTGTTCTGTTTCCATTGTAAATTATAAATTCTTGTGCTCAATGCTCATCAATTTAAAGGTTTTCATATTCTAAAGCATTTTCTTGTTACTTGTAACTTATATAATAGAAAAGAAGAATAATCATAAATTTAAAATAAAGTACTTCAAGTCCATAATGTTAGCATCACATATTTAGAATTTGATTGTTAGGAGAGATCAGCATTCAGGCTTCATAACAATATTTTCATAAATGATGCTATAAATTACATCAAATCATAAACACAAATGAAGATGCAGAATCAAAAAATAGCACAAATTCACATAATTAAATCTTCACATTTTGCACAATTCACAAAGTAATCACCTATTAAGTTTGATTTTTCTGTGGAAGTGAAATAACATTTTTTACTCATAGACTTTTCATGAGTTTGCTTGTTTGGAATTTTGTATTGTATGTTTAGGAAATTCCATTTCATACTTCCTGCCACAATGCATTCCTAGAAATTGGGTGTTATGCTCCTGACTAAAAACTTAGCATTGGATAAATCTTAGTGTAAGCCAAAATATGTCATACAGAAAACCTTGCAAGCTTTCTTATAGAAACCATATTATATTTAAAATTAATGAAATCAGTTAAATAATAAAAACAATGTCCTTTATTTAGAAAATAAACATAAATTTGTTATGTATATTGATTATGGAAAAATTCCTATTATAATGTAAGATATAGTTAGGAATTTCATCAAAAAACTACTATCTTAGCTATAAGAGATATCAAATACTTAAAATATCTATATCTTCTTTAATTTCTTCAAATTCAGAAGGGTGGATAGGAGATTATGAACCTGGTGTCTTTAAGAAAGTTCATAAGGGTCTAAATTTCTCAGTGGTAGGCAGAAACTTTCAAAAAAAATTTTGTTGACCTTGGAGGTAGGCTTTAAGTAGTGTATTTACAGCTTCTGGTTTTGTTTTTCTCACTGAAATGCATTTAAAATGTAAGGTTTTACCCATCTCCAGCAAGAATGAAGCAGTTTTATCAGTGCCTTAAAGATTTATTCTGTCTCCTGAGAACTCATCACACTCCCTGACTCAAATGTTTAAATGCTTATTTCCTTTCATAGCTTTCCCCCTTCACACTCCTAGGCAGATCTAAGTTGCTTTGAATAAGCTGAAAAAAAAAAAAAGGATAGGTTTAAATGACTTTTAAACATAACATAATGACCTACTGGATATCAATTAGTGACTTAGTCATGTTAAAAGCAAAAGGTAAGACAATTCCTTAATAAGATCTAATGCTCATTGAATACTTGCTGTGCATCAGGCACTGTGGTAGGTATTTTATGTACTTTACCTCCAATTCTCATAATAACATTTGACACAAGATAATTCTAAGCAGGCTGAATAGAGGTGCCCAGCATTTATCTCCTCCATAAAAGAACCAAAACAACAGTGAGTACCTGCACTTCAAGGTAAATAGCTGGAAATCAGCAAGGGAAAGCAGAGAACCATGGAAGATAGAGAGGTATGAGATGGCAATATAGAGGAGGAATAAAGTATACCGGCAACTGCAACTCTGGTTCCATGGCCAGGGGGACTCCATATTGCACTAAAAGTGCAAATTAAAGAGAACCAGCAGATTCCATCACTACACACACCAAACACCAGCAATTCTAACTACAGAAGAATTCTGCATTCATCATAGGCTTGGAACCCATTTGGGTGAGCTACCTAGAGTCTAGTGTATGCACATTTTCTTTGCTTCAGAGAAGGGATGCTTCTCCCCAGAGTACAAGCTATAGCAGTGTGCACATCTTAAATAAGTAGCCACTGTCAGAACTCATACTCCCAAAATAAACAGAATTCAATACATATACCATCCCTTCAACTCCACTGGTATTCCACTACCCCAGCAAAATTTATTGCAGCCTCATGAACACAATTACACCCCACAGTGGAACTGTAATCTCAGCACCAAGGTCAATGTAATACCCTGTGCTATCTGAGAAGAGTGACTCAGCACAGCATGGGATGATACCTTCAAACTGATAGTCTGGAGTGTTTGCCCTTGAACTTCCAAGGGAAATTCCATCTACTTCCTTCCTAACCCACTGTTTACCCACATTTGGAAAAGTAAAGCAAAATGATACCTGCAAATGAACAAAGTCTCCTTAGCAGTTGACTCCAAGGAAAAGGATATTGGTGAATGCATGAAAAAGAACAAGTGATCCTAAAGAAACTCAATGAGGTACAAGAGAATACAGAGAGTTTAATGAAATTAGAAAAAACAATTTGTAATAAGAATAAGAAATTCAGCACAAAGCTATGTATCACAAAAAAGAGTCAAAGACAGATTTTGGAACTAAATAATTGATTAGGATAAATAAGAAAATGATCACAAAATCTCACTACTGGATACATATCCAAAGGAAATTAGATCATTATATCAGTGAGATACCTTAATGTTTGTGGGTATTGAAGCACAATTCACAATAGTTAAGATATGGACATTAATCATGATGTCCATTAGCAAATGAATGTGTTAATATGTGCTAGATGGTATATATAGGAGTATTATTATGTCATAAGAAAGAATGAACTGTCATTAAAGGAAACATGGATAGAAGTGGAGAACACTGTGTTAAGTGAAATAAGCTAGGAACAGAAAGACAAATGCCATATATTCTGTCTCATTTGGGGAAGCTAAAAATGATGGTCACATAGACATACAGAATAAATAGAGGCCCCCTGTAGCTACAAAGGGGAAAGAGAATTATGAGAGGCAGTAGATTGTTACAAAAACACAATTAAAGAGAAAAAGTAGTTCTGGTGTTGCATGGCACAGTAGGACATTTCAAACCACCTAAAGGGGAGAAGGCTGAGGATTCCCACCACAACAAAATGATAGTATTTGAGCAGGTAGAAATTTTAATTACCTTGATTCCATCATCATCACACATTTTACAAAAATGTCAAATTATAATATTATACCCTATAAATGTATAGTGTGTCAATCTAAAAATAATAAAATAAAAATGAAAAATATTTGAAATGCAGATTTTATTATTTCCATCTGCAAGGTGAGTAAATTAGTGGAAGAAAATTTAGAAATTTTCTCTGTAACACATATACAGTGAATGGAAAATTCAGCTTTGAAGTAAGTAAGCCTAACTCTAAAATCTGTTCTTTTTTCTCTCACACTAACGTCCTAGGAAACTAAAGAGTGAAGAGGAAAATAATTTAGACTTTAATTCCCAAAAAGGTAGATGTAATGTGAAAATATGATAGGTAATTTATTTTCATGTAATTCCACAAACATCTCTTAAATGGATATCTTGTGGTAAACCTATTACACAATTGTATGGACAGCACAGTTAAAACAACATTGTGAGTTCAGGATGCTATGTCTAGAAACTACCTAGTTTAATCTATCTGTGCCAACTGTTAGTCTTTATCCATTGGTCAACTGCATACATAAATTACTTTTCCATATCAGACACAACTCACAGATATGCACAAAAATTAATCTTTGTCTTCCTGTAACACAGCAAACAAATTGTGCTAAAGTAATCTCTGCAGACTGCATAGGAGGAATTTTCAAAGAACCATTGATTAGATAAGATTGACTTCGTGCATTTTTTTAAATAGTACTTTATTTTGCAAATAAAAAGCATAAGATGAGAGGTGAGAATTGTTGTTATATGATCTCAAGCCTTTGGGTTCGCTTCACTTAAGTACATTCTACTGAGAATGTTTTCTGATGGATACATACACCCAGTCACAGACACAGGTTTCCATGCTACTAGATAAGCTCCCACAAGCTCACTGGCCTCCATCAGGGACTTTGGAGTTTAGCATTATGTACTTGCATGTTTGCAAATCTATTCTGGATGTTCCAACTAGCATTTTTATTCACTGATTTGACCAAAAAGTAAATCGAATGCTGAAATAAATTCAATCTATTTGCTCAGCTCTTTATTCCTTACCATAGCAAATATTAAACTGTTTACAGGGCCATTAAGTGAATTACGTTTTTCACTGTTTTGTTTGTATGTATGTTAGTTTGCTTTTAATTCAGCCAACTAGGTGAAGCAGGAAATAAGTCTGCGTATTTCTGGACTACAGAAGTACAAAAGCAATATAAAATATTTCTCTGAACCAAATTTAACCAAGCTGGTCTGGAGAGGAAGCACTACACTGGCTTCACATACAGTATTTCAGTGACTTAACACTCTTTCTGTTTTTTTCCTTTTTTTTTTGACAATTACCGGGATTTGAATTCTGGGACTTATGCTTGCTAGTTAGGTGCACAACCACTTGAACCATGCCTCCAGTCCATTGAAGACACTCTCTTAGATTGAATTTCAGAAAACCATCCCTCTCTGATGTTGTAATGACTGACTTCCTCTTGATATTTTGTCTAAATTATTTACATTCAACTTTTTCCCTCATGATTCAGACAATCAAAATGAATTTGAGCATGCTCACTCACAGACACACACAAACACACACACACACACACATGTGTGTGTGTGTTACAGTTCCTATTCCTTTATTTAAAAAAAAAAAAAGTTAGCCAGGCACCTGTGGCCCATCCCTGTACTCTTTGCTACTTGGGAGGCTGAGATCAGGCAGACAGCTTGCAAGGCTAGACCAAATAGTTCGAGAGAAACCCCATCTCCAAAATAACCAGAGCAAATGGACTGGAGGTGTGGCTTAAGTGGTAGAGTGTCTGCTTTGGAATGGAGAAGCCCTGATTTCAAACCCCAGTCCCATCAAGTAAATAAAAAATAATAAATAAATAACAAATGAGTTAGGTGCCACTGACAACTATACTATGAACCTGCTTCTCACTGTAAAGTTCAAGATCTTCTGTAATAGTCTTAACTTATATTCTAACATTATTACACAAATTTCCCCTCTAGAAATTCTACATTACCACAAGTTGGAATACTTACTATGGCTAACATTAATCAATAATTTTCTATATTTGTGACATTGTCAATGTTGCCCTTTATGCACGTTTTCTTCCTGTTTTTTAAGAGAACTTCTACTGTCAAGGCTTTTTTAAGTCAAGGATAGTCTTTGGACCACAACTTGAGAAAATTATCCCATGCCTACTCCAGAATTTTTGAATCAGAACCTTTATTTTAGCAATGTTCCAGGTATTATGTATATGCATGTTAAACAAGGGGCAATATCAAGTGATAATTTTACTATGATACTTGATTGATACTTTCAACAAATGCTATGGTTTCCTCTTTTGATCTTCGTGGTCATAGATTAATTCATCATTTCTTATATCAGCAGGTATTTATTTTTAAGCGACTACTAGGTTCCAAGCAAAACTGAGAAGGACCACAAAATGACATTTATGGAGACAGTTGTGAAAATGCAGACTTTAATTTTTCTGAAGAGTAAGCTATGTATGTAAAATCAATAGAAAGTAGAAAAAAGATAACCAGAAGTTTAATCATTGATCTGCAGAGGAGTATCATATGTGATGAATCCTGACGTACTTGATGCAAGGCAATAATCTGGCATTTTCTGTACATTATTATTCCAGGGTGTGAAAAGGAAATTAGGTGATGATAATAAGCCTATTAATTAGTAAGGTAACCCACCAGGAACCTGAGACAACAGTCCAAATAAAGATTAAGAATTTGAACTGGAGAGTGGAGGTGGAGAACTATTCATTCATTCAGTAGGCATATGTTGACAGTCCTTTAAAATATAGTCAGCTGCAACCAAGACCATTCAGACAGTTTGACTTATTTCAAAACTGTTTCACTTAAAGTTCAAGTTTATTAGCTATACCATCTGCTTTCTGTGTTACCATGGGAAGAAGTTCTATTAAGTGTTTGCCATACAAGGATCACCACTTTTTCCTGACTCCTGTAATGGATTCATGATCACTGACTGCCAGGATTAGAAGCAAATATTACACATTGCATATGTTTCATTAGAATACCAACCAGTCCTGGTACCAGTTTCTCCACAGAGGCCATCCATACAGCTCATCAATGTTCCCTACCCTGCTATTGCTCAGATTCCTCTCTGTTCCACAACACAGTTGTGGAGCGTCTTAGCCTGACTTTTCCAAAACTCTCCCAAGCAATGATAAGAAAACAGTTTATTCCATAAAATATCAACCATATAAGTAGAAAGTATTCAATATGGTTTTGCTGAACCAAAACAATGTATTTTCTACGATATAGTATATTATTATATTCTTAGGTACAAATAGGACTTACTGCATCACCTTAAAACTGTGTGTGTGTGTGTGTGTGTGTGTGTGCCACTGATTAACAGTGTAACATATTACTTTACTCTTTAAAAAATGTGAACCTGGAATTCCAGCTTCAGAACTTACCTGTAAGGAACTTGGAAGTCACCACTTCATCCTAATATCAAGTAACAATCCAAACAAGTTAAAAATCAACAACTCTTTTTAGATACATGAGAGAAGTGAAGTCACTGGGCAAACCACATCCCCCTGCCTCTGCAAAGTTGAATAATGAACCAGACACAAACAGAAAATCAAGCATGTCTCCAAGCTTCTTCTTAGAAGAAAAGAAATAGCAACACTAGCCTTGGTTAGCCTTTCATGTAGAAGAAGGAAAATACCCAACTACAACCCATCCTAACCACACTATCCCAACCAAAAGGGAAGAGACTGAGAAGCACTTTTAAGGGATGATGTTTCACTATGTTACTCAGGCTGGAGTGTCATTATTCACAGGCAGTGTCCCACTACTAGTCAGCATGTGCAACTGTGGCTGTCCCCTGCTCCTGGGAGTTTGTGCTATTGATGTTGACTTAGTGCAGACACTCACTCAACAGAGCGTGTTACATTCCTGAATGCATGAACTCCAGCATTCTTCCGAATTCAGCTTCCTAAATAGATTAGACAGCAGGAACACCACTAGCCCTAGCTTTGATATGCACTTTTGAAGTAAAAAAACAGGAACTGACTAATGGGAGTAAAGACTGCTTCCACTTCTCCACACTTTCTTACACTTTACACAATACCTATTTGCAGCAATTTATCTTATCCAATACATCATGTTGGGCTATCAAGGCACACTGAGAGGTTAAAAACACAGTTTGAACAAACAAAGCAATCATCAAAATTGTCAAAACCAGACTCAAATGTCAGTGATATTGGAATTTTCAGAAAGCACATTTAAAATAGGTATGATCAAATTGCTAAGACCTATAATGGATAGAGTAGACAGCATGGAAGAACAAATGGGCAGTGTAAACAGAGAGATGGGAATTATAAGAAACAATCTAAATCAAAACTAGAAATTAGAAAATACTGTAGCAAAAGTGAAGAATGCCTTTAATTAGTAAACTATGTATGGATGAGGAAGGACTCTCTGACCTTGAAGATATCTTGACAGAAATCTTTAAAACTGAAAAGCTAAGTCAAAAACTTGAAGAAAATACATAACAGAATATCCAAAGCCTCTGGATAACAGCAAAAAATGTAACACATGCAAAATGGTAGTTCCAGAAAAGAGTAGTGAAATTGAACGAAATAATTTGAAATAGTAACAGTTGATATTTCATCTAACTTATGTCAACAATAAACCACAGAGAGGGTACAAGTCAATTAACTGTATCTAGGCATATTATATTGCAAAAATTCGAAGATAAAGAGGAAATCCTGAAGAAGTTAGAGGAAAAGAACAGAAAAGTAAATAAAAGAATTACATTTGACTTCTCAGAAACTACACAAGTAAAAAAGAAGACACTATTTAAAATATTGACAGAAAAAGAAAAATACCAACCTAGAACTCTTTATCTTACAAAAGTAAGGAATATTTCCTCAGACAAACAAAATTTGAGTGAATTTGTTTCCAGTAGGCCTGTCTTGTAAGAATATTAAAAGAAGAGCTTTAGAAAAAAGAAAATTTTATCACTCTGAAGCAAAGAATTGGAGAAGGAATAAGTAAAGGTACACTAAACTTTAATTTTTATTTTTCTTAATTGATCTAATAGATAACAGTTTATTCAATATAATAATATAAAAATACGTTTTATTTCTGTATGCATACATATGTAATATACTTACAAAATGTGATTATGAATAAGTAAAATGTATGACAGCCACGATATAAGGGAAGGGAGAGAGGAAGTAGAATATTTTGTTGTTATAAGGTGAAGTGGAATGTTACTTAAAAGAGGACTTGGATTAGTTGCAAATATATACTATAAATTTTAGGACTACTACTACTAGAAGAAGAAAAAAACCTGATATGCTAAAGAAGAAAATGAAATCATAAAATGCTCCAAACTACAAAAGGCAAAAAAAAAAAAGGAACATAAAAGTAGGAACGTTAAAGAAAGGCAACATGATAAAGAAGAGTAAGAAATGCAGTAGACACTATTCCAACTGCTGTATCAATTATCACAATAGATATCAATGATCTACACACATAAATTAATGATCAAGATTTTCAGAGGGGATTAAAAAATAACACCCAATTATATGTTGTCTATAAGAAATCCACTTATAGACATTTTGTTATTATTTCATTATTAAATATAATGAAATGTATACACGAAAAGTAAACAAATGTAGAATGATACTTATCTAAAAGCTAATCAAAAGAATGTGGGGTTAGGTATCTGTATAGCAACTTTATTCACTATTGCTAAAGCTTAGAAGGAACCATGATGTCCTCTAGTAGATGTGATAAATGATTTTTACTATATCTACACAATAGAGTATCATTTGGCACCAAAAAGAAATCTATCAATAAAAACATAGAGGAAACTTAAATACTAAGTGAAAGAAAATAATCTGAAAAGACCAAAATACTGTGTAATTTTAACTATATGACATTTTAAAGGAGACAAAATTATGGTGATAGTAGAAAGTTTTGATTGTCAGAAGTTGGAAGGAATATTTGGAACAGAGGAAACTTAGCTATGTGGTTCTGTGATTGTGGATATATATCTTTATGTATTTTACCAAACTCCAAGAATGAGAAAATACAACTAGAGTAAGCCCTAATGTAAACTATGGGCTTTGAGTGATAATGTTGTGCCAATGTAGGTTAGTGAGTTGTAAAATATGTACCACTCTGGTGGAAGATGGTAATTGTGTGGGAAGATGAGGACTATGAGGCAGAGAGTGTGTGAGAACTCTTTGCATTTTTTTCTGCTCAATTTTATTGTGAACCTAAAATTATGCTAAAAAATAAAGTTTATTTGAAGAAGTGATCTCAAGTGACAGTTACCATTGAATATTTGAGATAAATGTACAGTTGTTTATTATCATTTTAATTTGTTTTCACTTTGAATCTCCATAGACAGAAACAAGTTCAAATAGATGCAAACATTTACTAGAGAATTTCCTATACTTTTCATCAAACTTTTATTTTACTAATATAAAAACAGCAAGCATTATTTAATGAAAGTTTACATGTACCACTTTTGTGCATTTTATCTAAATTTATTTATCATCCTAATTAATTCTATAAGCAGTAATTATTGTTTTTCACACATAATAGAGTAGGCAAATAAGGGATAAAGATGATAAAATATTTGTGCAAAGTCATACTATACAAGCAGTTCACCAGAATTTGAAAACAGAAAGCTTGATTCCTGAGTTTACTTCTTCTTGAATTCTATGTAACATTCTCTGTTAGAAAGTGAAAGCTTATAAGATGATAGAACAAAGTTGTGAAAGTTGCCCTGAATAGGAATGTATGCTCTAAATTGGAATTTTTCAAAACCAGTACCATTGATACTTTAGACTGCTTAATCTTAATCTTTTAGATGGTAAGGTGTTTAATAACATCCCTGGCTTTTACTTACTAGAGTCCAGTGCTTATCTCCCCAACTCATAGCAGTCAAAAACAACTCCAGATGTTTCCAAATGTGACCTGAGAAGCCAAAATCATCCCCTTTTGAGGACCATTGTCATAATTTTTAAATTAAATTCAGAACTTATTTAAACTCTTATAAGTATTTGAAACATCCTTCAAATACAGAGTGGTCGAGTGACTTTTCTTCATCAAGATATAACCTAAATTAAGCACATTTTATTCTGGGAACTCACAATCTTGTTTTCACATCAAGATCTCTTTTAGGGATGAAAACTATTTTTAGAAGCTGTTCTCTGTCAGTTCCTTCAATCAAATTTCCACAATAACTATCTACTAAAGAAAAGAAATACCACAATAGACTCAAATAGCTGTTGGTAAAAGATGTTTCAAGAAGTCTTCCTTATGCAGCTATTGCAAATAAGCCACCATGTGCAAGCTTTTAAGAATAGCTTTCAAGTAATAATGATTTTTTAAAAAGTGAATTCTTAGTACTAACACAGAAAACCATGCTTAAATAAAATTTTTCATCTCCTCTTCAAGCAACTAGTTTTATATAGGTATTAAGAATATGATTATGTCTATCACGTATTAAAATTCACAATATTTTCCACTTTTTCTTTGGATTTTTCCTTTTATTAGAGTATAGTATTTGACAAAGGGGGCTTCATTCTGATATTTCCATACATGCATATAATGTACTTTGATCATATTCACCTGTGATTACTTTCTCCCCTCTTTTACTCCTTCCCCTTTTTCTTACAATGTTAATGGGTTTCATCATGCTGTTTTCATACATGCATATAATTCATCTCAATCACGTTCACCCTTACATCATATAAATTCTCCTTTTTACCTCCCCAATTCTGCTGGTTTCCCCATCCCAAATAGTCCCCCTTTTATATTCATGTCATATAAATATATGTGTATATATATATATGTATATATATGTATATAAATATATGTGTATATATACATATGTGCATATATATATGTATATATATATATATAGTCTGGATTCTATACATAAGAGAAGCATCAATACTTGTCTTCCTGAGTCTTGTTTATTTCTGTTAACATGATAATCTCCAGCTCTTGCCATTTTCTTGCAAACAACAGTTTTACTCCTCTTTATGGCTGAATAATAGTCCATTGTGCATATATATCACATTTTCTTTATCTATTCATTAGTTGTTCCTCTAAAATACTAAATTTCGAGACCCATAAGTTCTGTGGCTTCATTAGAATCACTTGCATCCACATTTCCATTACTTCTTAACTAATATCGCATAATTAACCACATTATCATCTGTTCATATGTGTTCATGTGAGGATGACTGACATGTGTAAGTTCAGATTCAATCAAGAATTAGATAATTTTGCCAAAAGTTATCTCAACTCAGGAGCCTTTTACACACTTCTAAGATTCTGAAACAAAGCTTTGCATTCAGCCAACTATGGGGCAAATCATTTATGGAATAGAACATGGTAATAGAACATGGCAATATAAATCATACTTAGGTGTTGTGAACATTCAACTGTGGGTTGTGGTGGTGTTATAAGTAAGATGTGACATTTTATATCATAGTCAAACCAGCTAAGAGTATGCTTCTATCTTACCAGTTTATTGTGCAGACAAAAGTAAAGTGAAATTTTTCATATACGTTATCCTATTAAAGTTTTACAATTATTTCAAGAATTGAATGAAATCAGTCCAGTTTCCATTTTGATACTGATTAGTATCAAACAAATACATGAATTATCATTATTATTACTACTTTTCACACTTGAATATTTCCAATCTTTAAAGCTTTTCTTGACACACCTTACTTAAAGAAAATGATATAAAATGACATTTCAGTCATAGTATCAGAAATAACTTTTCTTAGCCCTTTTAAGACAGTTATCTGTTGCTACATAATAAACACCCTCAGTGCAGTGGCTTACAGTAGCAATTATTTATATGGCTCATGGGTTTATAACTGACTTGATAGTTCTGATGTGGCTTGGCTCATTCCTGCACCTGTCATCATCATACAGATCAACTGTGAACAGGCTGGTCCACTAAAGTCTAGGCTAAGAAAATGCAATTTGACTTCATACAACCTCTCATTCTCCATGATAGCAACACAGTGGATTTATACGGCAGCTGGGTAGTCTTCCAATAGTGAGCAGAAATGCCCATAGTCTCTTGAGGGCTAGACTTGGAAATGAAATATCACATCTGTTGCATTCTGCTGGCCAAAACAAGTCACATATCAAGTCCAGACTTAAGGGGAGGGGAAATCTATTCCACCTCTTCATAAGAAAACTAAAAGTCAATAAAACGGAAGGAATATATAGGAAGAAACAACTGTTTCTTTTTTTTTTACCGATCTTTGAATGTAAGCAAAATGCTACTTCTGAATATGTGACTATGTTTTCCACATGTAGTCAGAATAGATTGGTCATGTCCAGCAATTTCAGAGTTCATTGTGCAGTTGATTCAATTGACTGACTTACAGATGCAAAATGGAAGATGGCTCCTTTTTTGGAAAGAATTGAGAATTTAGTGATTTTTGCTGTAACCTTTACTTTACCAATAAATATGACAAGAGATATGCAGTAACAGAAAAATATTGAGAAGTGTCTTTAACATTTAGTCCCATTTTGAAGAAGCTCATCTAACACAACACTCTATGGATTATGTTATTCTAAATCAGTAGGGTCTTTGTGCAAAAATGACATTTGAAGGAAAAGAAAATGAGGCAGAATGTTCTGTTCTTTTATGCGGGAAAAATTGTCATGTGCATATATTCCATTTCAATAGAAAAACCCCATGCAAATGTAGCATTCCGAGCAGAACTAAGACTCACTACAATGCTGCCTGGTAATATTACTTCCAAAAGCTATCATAATGCATAGCTGGGGTTCAGTAGTCTTGTTGCTCATGAATGTTCAAATTGCAGGGAAAACATATTTAGAATAATTATCTTTTTTAAGCCACAACAAAGATATTTTCTTTTGTTCCTGCATGCTGGGGAAATGTGTACAGAAGTTTAAGTGGAAATCAAAATTTAGGGAGTGGAAGAAAAACATCACCTATGATGTGAAAGTGAATTATATATGAATTACATGAAAGGTATGCATGCTTTCCAGGACTAATCAAATGAAGTAGATGTCTTCAATCATTTGGGAGTATACTTGCAAGTACATATGATTGCATATGAGAGATACTGTGAGCTAAGATCAGTAACAAAGAATATCATATGTGTATATGTCTTTGAAAAGTATATTCTCCAACCTATATGGAATGCAGGGCATTATACATATCCCACTTTATATGAAAACAATAAAAACTCAAGAAGATGGATTTAACTGTCAAATGTCACACTTGATATGTAGAAGAAATGTGTTTTTTCCAATTCCATCTCCAGGGCTCTTCTCCATACACCAAGATAGCTTTTGCATATGGACATTGAATAACAATGCTGTTTTGTAGCTCAAAATGCCAAAGCAGCAAATGCAGTAGATACCCTTATTGTCCTTACTTAAATCTAACTAGGTTCAACGTCTAATGAATTTGCACAATGACAGTAGAAATCTAAAGGACCTCTGAGGGAACACTCATTCTGAGAAAAAAAAAATGGGCATGATGAATTTTATCCAACAAGAAAACTTTGGCTATTAGAAGTGATAATTTTGAATGTGGTAGTAGGCACTTAAATCCATCCAAGCTCAGTCTTGCTTCCTTATCTGCATATAAAGTAAGAGACATAGACATTCCTCCTCTCTCCACATGCTAAAAAGATTACCAACAGCTCTATCCTACCATTGACTCTCAGTAAGGCACCACATTGCTTACTGGTGGGAGACTGATTTTGTTACACAGTAGTGATGACCAGTAGGAGACATGGTCTTAGCACAGTAGTAAGGTAAGAAGGTATTTCTGTGAGTGCAGTGTAATGAAAATGTATACCCTTTGTCTTGGGTATATTTTAAAAAATACTACTTCCTCTAGTTCTTGAAGTGCAACAATTTTTTTTATTCCAACTGCCTTCAGCATGCAATTTCCTGTGCCCCACTCAAGGCTACTTGACACGGTCAAATGATTTGTCAAAACAATTCAAGTCGCTGTCTATTTCAAAGTTCAGTCATCTGTGAAGAAATAGTCATTGTAAAGCTTCTTGACCACAAGTTCCCTCTTACTTACTAGCACCTTTCTCTTCAGGATCATGTGCATTTTCTAAGTCAGGGAAGGGGTGTGGTTTCCAGATTACTTCCAGGTGAGGTGTTTCATTCTTTCTTATGGACTCCAGTAAGTGTCTGTGCTCCAATACTTCCCGTGTAGTTTGACAGACAAGTGTCTGTGCAGGCACTTGTTTTCATATCCATGGACCCTGCTGTTTTATCTATTCAGAGGCACTCTTGCTCTCTGGCTTTCTGTCTTGCTATAGTTTGCGTGTGATTAGTTCCCCAAGGTTACATATGTTGGAAAGTTAATATACAGTTCACTGATATAGGAAGAAAAGGAACCTTTAAGAAGGAGAACGTAATTAATGGAAGCACTGCTCTTGAGGCTGCATGCTAGCTTACTGGAGAAAGTTCTTGTGAGAGTGAGTAATAAAAGCCTGAGACTGACCCCTGCATTGATCTTTGCTTTCTATCTGGTGATGTGATCTCTGTATGCTTTCTATCTGGTGATGTGATCTCTGTACACATTCCACTATAAGGCCATCTACTTTGATATCCTCATCAGAGTTGAGCTGATACCTGAATCATCATTTTTATCTTCAGAACTGTGACCTAAATTAACCTCTTTCTTTTATAAAGTTACACAACCTCAGATATTTCTTTATACTAATGTAAAATGTATTAGTACATGTCCTATAACCCCAAATTTTTGCTGAGTGAACTTGTTCACACTTCTAAAACGCCAACAGGGCACAGGAATTCTGGACCATCTTATTGCACAGAACTGGAATCCAGCACGCTGTGTACATTTTACCTAGAAGCATCTATCTCAACTCTTCCATAGAAATTGGTCCTACTCTGCTTTCTTACCATAGAGTATGGAGATATAACGAGTTACCATAGAGTATGGAGATATAACGAGTGGAAGTTTTCCCTGGAAGATTTGTAGTCTCCACAGGATATATTAGACACTGAACCTAATCTGCTTCTACACTTTTATATTCCCATGAAAACCTGGATTTTGCCAAAGCAATAACATCTTTTTTCTGGCCATTATTTTCTCTTCCCCCTGAATACCTAAATGCTTCTGGTTAAACAGACATAGAGTACCAGGTAGCTAAGAAACATTAGGATGTTATTTGGAATGAAGCTGTATTGATTCCTTATTTAAAAATATAATATCCACATTATTATCAAACGTAAATTATTCCTGGAATTAGTAAAAATTCACGTGGGGAGGGTATTAAGATCCTTCATTAAAAAGTAGAATAACAGCTAATAAAATCTGGGTCATTATGATAATATGGTGTCTGTTGCAACTGCAAACAGATAAAGTCTAAGGAAATACATTTGCAAAGCTTTCCTGTATTGGGATGGACACATAATCCATAAAGCTTATTTAGTTCAGTGATTTTCATACTATGCCCCACAATGCCAGGAAGGTCTGTTTCTGCAGTTGTCAGATGGAGAATTTTCACTGTTTTACATACTAACATTCTGATTCAAATTTTATTTAAAGGAAGTATTTGTTTTTACAAAAATAATGTCAATAGATAGTAGATATATTAGCAACAATGTGGAGGGGTGGATGGATAGATTAAATGGATGGATAGATAGATCGATGAAAACCTCTATTTTAACTTTTAAATTAAATGCTTTCCTGACAAGAAAATCTACTTGAGTTTATGATAGTGTGTTGCACATGATGGAAAAGGAGGGATGGCTTGATTTTTTTTTTGATACAACACTTGTTATTCAAGCATAGTACATATTGTGTTCACTATTTAAGTCATTCTTACAAGAATCATTTGAGATGGTATTTCTAGCCCCAATTCATGAATTGAAACAGGCTCAGAAAAGTTAGGTTGAAGGCAGAAAACTTGAAAACTAGTGGTTTTCAAGCTAACTCAGATAGGACTGAATTAAAAGTCCATACTTTTCTACAACACCTGGATGTCCATTTGCCTGTATGGAGTTGTGCATTGTATAGATGTGTTCACTCTAAGTAGGACATGAAGAAAAACATGTAGTTCCAATTACTGCTGCAATTTCCATGATTCAAACAAAGGGAATTTAAACCTGGGCATGAAAAATCAACAAATCCATAGTCCCATAAAATTCCTATATGTGTGCCTCTACCTTAAAAATCTTTGACTAATTCTTTAACTTCAAATAGAATTGTGTTAATCACAGTTTTTTATCAAAAGGTAAAATATTATAGATGTTCTTCAAAGTATTCAAAGATACTCATATTTGAAAATTAGCATTCATAATTTTGTGAATATTGAAAATTAACATTCCTAATTTTATTAGCCAAACACACATATTTTAAGACAATATACTGCCAAACAGTCCATTACATCATGCCATTTCTTTTAAAAACCTGATTTTTTACTTTCTTACATCTGTTTTATACTCCAGTATATTATCCAAATTTACTCTTTAAAATGTAAGTCAGCTGTGTTTATTTCGCTCTATGATCAATTCCATTTTACAAAATATTGTGACTAAACAGCCAAAAATAATTATGAACAGAAGTAAAATTAACAAAAAAGAAAAACTAATAGAAAATTGGTTGCAGTACTCTAGCTATGATATCAAGAAGAGACATCTTAGATGAAAACAGTAAAGTAACTAGTCATGAGAAGGGCAGCTGTATTGCAATTTTTTTTAATTCATTTATTTATTCACATGTGCGTACCTTGTTTGGGTCATTATTCTCCCCTGCCCTGAACATCCAACCTCTACCCTACTCCCCCTCACTTCCAGGCAGAACCTGTTCTGCGCTTATCTCTAATTTTGTTGAAGAGAAGATATAAGCATAATAAGAAAGACAAAGTGTTTTTGCAAGTTGAGATAAGAAGAGCTATACAGAGAGATTCCTAGCATTGTTTTCATGTACAAATGTGTTACAACTGAAGTTGAACCATTTCTATCTGATCTTTACACTGGTTTCTGATCCCCTTCTCATGTTGACCTCTTGCTGCTTTAAGGTTTCTGTATTAGTTCCTCTGGAGTGGGGACATCAGATGCTTTCATGTTTTGGGTTTTCTACCATCTGTGCTCTCCCCTTCTCATGTGACCCAAGTCCAACAACATTTCTGTATTTGCGCTAGAAATAAAGTCCACATGTGAGGGAGAACATATGATTTTTGGTCTTCTGAGTCTGGCTAACCACGCTCAGAATGATGTTCTCTAATTTCATCCATTTACTTGCGAATGGTAAGATTTCATTCATTTTCAAGGCTGAGTAAAATTCCATTGTGTATAGATACCACATTTTCTTGATCCATTTGTCAGTAGTGGGGCATCTTGGCTGTTTCCATAACTTGGCTATTGTGAATAACGCTGCAATAAACATGGGTGTGCAGATCCTTTGGAGTAACCTTTGTTGCATTCCTTTGGGTATATCCCCAAAAGTGGAATTACTGGATCATATGGCAGATTTATGTTTAGATTTTTAAGAAGACTCCAGATTTTTTTCCAGAGTGGTTGTACCAGCTTGCATTCCCACAAGAAGTGTACCATGGTTCCTTTTTCCCCACATCCTTGCCAACACATGTTGTTGGTGGTGTTTTTGATGATGGCTATTCTAACAGGGAGGGATGAGGTGAATCTTCCTGTGGTTTTGATATGTATTTCCTTTATGGCTAGAAATGGTGAGCATTTTTTAATGTGTTTTTTTGCCATTTGAATTTCTTCTTTTGAGAAAGTTCTGTTTAGTTCAGGTGCCCATTTCTTAATTGGTTCATTGATTTTGGGAGAGTTTAGTTTCTTAAGTTCCCTGTATATTCTGGTTATCAGTCCTTTGTCTGATGTATAGCTGGCAAATATTTTCTCCTACTCTGTTGGTGGTCTCTTCAATTACAGTCCATTTCTTTTATTGTGCAGAAAATTTTAATTTTATTAAGTCCCACTTGTTCATCCTTTCTCTTAGTTGCTGGGCTGCTGGGGTTCTATTGAGGAAGCCCTTGCCTATACCTATTAGTTCCAGAGTGTTTCCTGCTCCTTCCTATACTAACTTCAGAGTTTCCGGTCTGATATTAAGGTCCTTGATCTTTTTTGAGTTCATACTAGTACAGAGTGATAGGCATCAATCTAGTTTGTGTATCTTGAAGAAGGATAACCACTTTTCCCAACAACATTTGTTGAAGAGGCTGTCTTTTTTCCATCATATATTTTTGGCACCTTTGTCAAATATGAGGTGGGGATAGTTGTGTGGATTCATATCTGGGTCCTCTATTCTGTTCCACTGGTCTTCTTGTCTGTTTTTGTGCCAGTACCATGCTGCTTTTATTGCTGTTGCTTTGTAATATAGTTTGAAGTCGGGTATTGTGATACCTCCATCATTGCTCTTTTTGCTGAGTATTGCCTTGGCTATTCAGTCTCTTGTGTTTCCAAATGTACTTTAGGGTAGATTTTTCAATCTCTGTAATGAATGTCATTGGAATTTTGATGGGAATTGCATTAAACATGTAGATTGCTTTTGGTAGTATAGCCATTTTTACTATGTTGATTCTACCAATCCATGAACACAGGAGATCTTTACACCTTCTGTAGTCTACCTTGATCTCTTTCTTCAAGGGTTTGTAGTTCTCCTTGTAGAGGTCATTCACATCCTTTTTAAGTTTACTCCTGGGTATGTGATTTTTTTTGAGGCTATTGTAAGTGGAATTGTTTCTATATATTCTTTCTCAGTTTATTTGTTGTTGGTGTATAGAAACGCTAATGATTTTTGTAAGTTGATTTTCCATCCTGCCACCTTGCTATACCTCTTTATTGTGTCTAGGAATTTTTGGGTAGAGTTTTTTGAGTCTTTAAGATAAGATCATGTCATCTGCAAAAAGGGATATTTTGACAGTTTCTTTACCTATTTGTATTCCTTTTATTTCTTCTTCTTGACTAATTTCTCTGGCTAGGAATTCCAGGACTATGTTGAATAGGAGTGGGGACAGTGGGCACCCTTGTCTCATTCCTGATTTTAGGGGAAATGGTTTCAGTTTTTCTCTGTTAAGTATAATGCTGGCTGTAGGTTTGTCACATATAGCCTTTACAATGTTGAGGTACTTTCCTTCTATTCCTAGTTTTCTTAGAGCTTTTATTATGAAATGGTGTTGGATCTTGTCGAAGGCTTTTTCTGCATCTACTGAGATGATCAAGTGCTTTTTGTCTTTTTTTTCTATTGATGTGCTGTATTACATTTATAGATTTGCGTACATTGAACCACTCCTGAATCCCTGGGATGTAGCTGATTCGGTCATGGTTTATGATCTTTCTGATGTGTTGTTGGATTCAGTTTGGCATTATTTTATTGAAGATTTTTGCATCAATATTCATTAAGAAAATTGGCCTATAGTTCTTCTTTTTTGGAGGTGTCCTTCTGTCTGGTTTTGGGATGAGAGTAATATTGGCTTTATAAAATGAATTAGGCACTGTTCTTTCCCTTTCTATTTCATGGAACAATTTAAGAAGGGTTGGTGTCAGTTCTTTAAAGGTCTGATACAATTCAGCAGTGAATCCATCAGGTCCTGGACTTTTCTTTTTTGGGAGACTCTTAATTACTGCTTCAATTTCATTTTGTATTATTGATCTATTCAGGTGATTAATATCCTCTTGGTTCAGTTTTGTGTGGTTGTAAGCATCTAGAAACCTGTCCATTTCTTCAAAATTTTCCAATTTATTAGAGTATTGGCTCTCAAAGTAGTCTCTGATGATTTCCTGGACTTCTGTGGTGTTTGTTGTTATCTCCTCTTTTGCATTTCTGATTTTATTGATTTGGGTTTTTTCTCTCCTTGTTTTAGTCTGGTTTGCCAGGGGTCTGTCAATCTTATTGATTTTTTCAAAGAACCAGCTTTTTGTTTCATTGATTCTTTATATGGTATTTTTTGTTTCTATTTCATTGATTTCAGCCCTTATTTTAATTATTTCTCTCCTTCTGCTTGTTTTGGGATTTGCTTGTTCTTGTTTTTCTAGGAGTTTGAGCTGTAGTTAGATCATTGATTTGAGATCTTTCTGACCTTTTAATTTATGCACTCACAGCTATATATTTCCCTCTTAGGACTGCTTTTGCTGTGTCCCATAGGTTCTGATAGGTCATGTTTTCATTTTCTTTAATTTCCAGGAACCTTTTAATTTCCTTTTTTATTTCATCAATGACCCATTGATCATTGAGCAATGTGTTGATCAGCTTCCAATTGTTTGCATGTTTTTTACTGCTGTTTTTGTTGTTGAGTTCTGGTTTTAATGCATTGTGTCAGATAGAATGCATGGGATTATTTCTATTTTCTTATATTTGCTGAGGCTTGCTTTGTGCCCTAAGATATGATCAGTTTAGGAGAAGGTTCCATGATCTGCTGGGAATGTATATTGTGCAGCAATTGGATGAAATATTCTGTAGACATCAGCTAAGTCCACTTGACCTATGGTATGATTTAGTTATAGGATTTCTTTATTGATTTTTTGTTTTGATGACCTATCTGTTGGTGATAGGGGTATTAAGGTCTCCTACTACCACTGTGTTGGAGTTTATATATGTTTTTAGGTCCTTCAGAGTATGTTTGATGAAATTGGGTGCATTGATGTTGGGTGCATACAGGTTGATAATTGTTATTTCCTTTTAGTGTAGTTCCTCTGTTATTAGTATGGAGTGTCCTTCTTTATCTTGTTTGATCAATGTAAGTTTGAAGTCTATTTTGTCCAAGATAGTCTTGCTACCCCTGCTTGGTTTCGGGAGCCATTGGCTTGGTACATCTTCTTCCAGCCTTTCACTCTCAGCCAGTTCTTTTTTCTATCAATAAGGTGGGTCTCCTGAAGGCAACAGATTGTTGTATCATCCTTTTTAATCCAGTTTGCCAATTGGTGTCTTTTGATGGGTGAATTAAGTCTGTTAATGTTCAGTGTTAGTACTGAACATTACTGAAAGTGGTGATCGCTGTCATTTAGTTGTCTTTGTTGTTTAATGGTTCGATTGTGTACAGCTGAATCAATGTTACTCTCTACTTTCTTGCCTTTTCTTCTCCTGTGGTTTGGTGTTTCCTGCCCTTTCATGGTTTTGTTTGCTTTCACTTTCTGTGTACAGAATTCCTTGGAGAATCTTTTGTAATGGTGGCTAGGTGGTCATATATTGTTTTAGTTTCTGATTATCATGGAAGTCTTTTATTGCTCCATCTATTTTGAATGATAGTTTTGCTGGGTAGAGTATCCTGGGATTGAAGTTATTTTCATTCAGTGCCCAGAAGACCTCACTCCATGCTTTTCTTGCTTTTAAGGTTTCCGTTGAGAAATCTACTGTGATTTTGACACATGTACACTTGTATGCTATTTATTTTTTCTTTCTTACAGCCTTTTAAAAAAATTGGAACTACAGAATTGACAGAAGAAGATCTAAATTCAAATCACATTTACCAACTAGTTTATCAAGTAATTTAATTGCAACTTCTCCATTTCATGATCTTTAAAATGATAAGAATGTTTATCGTACAGTAATTATCAGTATTAAACAAAATAGCATGTGAAAACATTTTAAGATATAGAATGCTACATGAATAAAATGTGAAATTTTAATAAATCCATTTTATATTTCATATTGACTGGGCTTAGCTAGATTTCCTCATGTTGCCAGCCCAAGTATCTATGGTTAGTAAATGAGAGGCAGGTGTCAAAAAGAATCTGAAAGGCAAAGAGGAACTAGCTTATCAGAGTATTCTAATTGCATTTCTTTTTAAACCATAAGCCCAGAAGTTTTCTAATACCCTTTCCCTGTTTTCCAATCAACACACCTGAAACTCTTTGTAATTTTATGTCCTCATTTTCTTTATGCTTTGATGGGGTTTTCCTCCTGTCAATGAGGTTTACTGATTGATTAATCATTTTCTTAGTAACTTATTTGTTCCAGGCATTATTTGGGGTGATACGGTAGGGTATTGTACAAGAATAAATTTTGTGTAAGAGATTGTGTTCAATCTCTTGTTTTACAAAAGAAAACACAGCAAGGTGATACGATAGAAATTATAACTAGCTGTTTACAGCCATGATGCCCCACTACTGATAAATGGATTAAGGAAATGTGATATTTATACCAATGGAATTTTACTCAGCCATGAAGAAGAATGAAATTTTATCTTTCTCAAGTAAATGGGTAGAACTGGAGAACATCATCTTAAGTGAAGTTATCCAGGCTCAGAAACCCAAAATTCATATGCTCTCCCTCATATGCAGACTTTAGATCTAAAACAAATGCAGCAATGTTATTAGACATGGGTCACATGCTAAGGGGAGAGCACATACGAGAAGAATAAATAGGGAAAGGTAGGAAACCCAAAACTTGAAAGCGTTTGATGTGCCCACTGCAGAGGAGCTAATATTGTAACCTTAAAATGACAGAGGTAAATATGGGAAATGACCAGAAAGTAGCGAAGAGGTCTGGTAGAGATGAGTCAATTTGGGTTGTAATATACATATGCTTGAAGCAATGCTAGGAATCTCTCTGTATAGCTATCCTTATCTCAAACTAGCAAAAATGTTATGTCTTTCTAATTATTGCTTCTGTCTCCTCTTCAACAAAATTGGAGAAGAGGACAAAATAGGTTCGGCCTGGAAGTGAGGGGGATAGAAGGAAAGAAGAGGCAAGGGAAAGTGGGGAGAAATGGCCCAAACAATGTATCCACATATGAATAAATGAATAAAGAATAAATATTAAAAAAAAACCCTAGTGTTTCAAAAACTCCAGTTACTCCCTAGGTTTACCCTTTGGAGAAGGGATTTAATTGATCTTCAGTTTCACTGCCTAGAAAATGAAGACAAGAATGTTAATTATTTCAAAAAGGTATTGAGAAAATTAAATGAATGTTATATACAACATATTTAGAACACACTTTAGATTAAATTTCCAGTGCAGGAATTTCCAACAAATTAATAGTTTAAGTAAACACTAGATGACAAGAAGATGGCTTTGAGATATTTGAGCAGAACTTTTAGGACAGAAAGAATAGCTCATGAAAATGCTGTGATTTTGAAGCCAAGTTTCAGTTGCATGGTAAACCAGTGGTTGAGTGGGAGGACACTAAACCTTGTAAGCTCTTGAAGAAGCTTGACTTTATTGTAAGTTTAGTGGGTTGCCTTCAGTAGTACTTCTTTTGGAGAGTAAAATATAGTGGACATAAAGACTATTTTTGTAAACAACCATGATATGAAAATGATTTAGAGTTGAATGATAATCATATTGGTGAAAGAAAGTAGGCAGATTGCAGAATGAAAAGAAATGTGCCAAAAAAAAAAAAGGAATAAGATTTGTGTGTGAAGAAAAAAGAGATTTATAAAACATGGCATCCCAACAGTCAAACGAATGAACTTCACAAAGGAGGGAGTATCCAGCTCTTTCAGATGCTGCTGATTAACTGGGTAAAATAAAGATAAGAAAATGATCATAATCACTTGATGATGGTCACTGAAAACCTTGCAAAAAATCATTTTTTTTTTGGCAAGGAGAAATGTGGATGAAAGACTGGATAGCATGAGAAACAAATCAGAAGCAGTGAAGGGAAAGAAGAAATAAGCAAAGTTGTGCTATGAAAGATATCAGGGGATATTAGATGGATCTAGGTTAAAAGATCCATCTTTTAACCATCTTTTTGGTTGTGGTGATTTTGATGTTTTTGATATGAGAAATGCTGGAGCACCCACTTTCATTTTCTAAAATAGATCATTTATAGTTTCTAGTCAGCAAATACGTAATCCAACAACTTCCAGTTATCTACTCATTCCTAACATTGTGTTTTCTAGATTTTTATGAGTTTGAACCTCTTAAATATGTAAATGTTTACAAACATTTGTGTTCTCTATATTCATTGATTCCTTTACCTGTATTTATGAAAACACTAGAATTAAGACAGAGACCATCTTATCGTAAACTGATTTACTTAGAGAAAGGCCATCTGAAAAGATTACATCAGTTACTTTGAATCTATCACTTTGGCTTGTGTCAATTTCAACTATTTAGTAGTTTCAGTGTTGTTTTAAATGTTGATTCTCCATTTATCTACCCTTTATATGTCAAAATACCCATATGCCCAAGTAACTCAGTAATGTGGATCATACTGTGTCTTGAATTAAACATGACCTTTCAATCTACCTACTCTCCCGCCTCCTGATGCTCTGGAATTTACTTCCACCCAGCACTTCACACTTGACATGGCATTTCAATAGTGCATCTTATTTCTATAGTAACACACTGAGACAATAACAACATTACCTAAGAAATATTCTTTTTCAAAATGTTTAACCCGAATCTAATCATGATGAAACAATCAGGCACATCCAAATTGAAAGTCATTCAGCAAAACAACTCACTTTGGCTCTACAAAAATGTGAATGCCATACAGATGTGCTATAATGCTATAGAAGGCTGATCTAGTCTTCTATTCTATTGATAGAGACTGAAGAGATGAAATGCCATGTGTAATCACTAATTAGATCTTTGATGTTTTTCTCAAAAAAGGACAACTGGAAATTCTTGTATATGGTCCACATATATTATATACATATCAACTACATCAAAATTAAATTTGTGGATAATTCTACTGTGGTTATAAAGAGAATTCTCACATTTTTATAAACTAATTGCTGAATACTTTATGTGAATTGCCGTATGTTTCTGCGACTTAGTCTATTTTTTCCCTCTTTTTTTTTATTTCTTTTATTCATATGCACATACAATGTTTGGGTCACTTCTCCCCCCTTCCCCTCACTCCCTCTTTTTCTCTCATCCCCTCTATTTTCCCCTGCCCCCCTTTCCCCCTTCGCCCCTCACTTCTGAGCAGAAACTGTTTCACCCTTATCTCTAATTTTGTTGAAGAGAGAATATGAGCATTAATAAGGAGGACCAAGGGGTTTTGCTTGCTGAGATAAGGATAGCTATACACAGAGATTCTTTGCATTGCTTTCCTGTACATATGTGTTACATTCTAAATTGATTGATTCTTCTAGAACTAACCTTTTCTCTTGTTCCTGGTCCCCTTCTCCTATTGGCCTCAGTTGCTTTAAAGTTTCTGCATTAGTTCCTTTACATTGAGGACATCAAATGCTTTCTTGTTTTTTAGGTTTCTTACCTATCCGCATACATTTCTTGTGTGCTCTCACCTTATCATGTGATCAAAGTCCAGACCCCTTGTTGTGTTTACCCTTGATCTAATGTCCACATATGAGGGAGAACATACAGTCTTTGGTCTTAAGTGATTCAGAAGGTGCTAACGGACAGAGAGAGAAGAAATACACAAACAGGACAAATTTTTACATTTGTGTATATGGGTTAAGAGGTACAGGAGGTCCTAAAGCAGATTTGTAACTTTTCTGAGATTAAAGAAATTTTCTAAATAACAGTTCAATAAAATATGAAGAATAAAGACACAAACTATTCCTATTCTAGTCTCCATATCCGCACACAAATACTTACAATACTCACAATCTAGCAATACTATAGTTCAGTTTTGCTCACTGGAATACAAAATCTTGTGGGCAAGAACCACCTTACATCTCTTATCTAAACACAAACTGTAGAAAAAAATGATTGCAAAAACTGAAATTCAACAAATATTTGCCAATACAAAAACTGTAAAAATGCTAACTATATTGATGAGGCTTACTCTCCACCAGCATATATTTAAATTCTATGATGCAAATAGTTTAGCTACAATTTTTTTGAAACGTAAAAAAATTATACTTCAAACCACACAGACCAGTAAAGGATCCAGCTCAGAGATAAAATGATTATTGTCACTTTAGTAATAAAACCATTGATGAGTAATTATGCCAGTCATTGCCACAACTACTGTTGAACATTTTGAATGACCAACTATGAGCAAATCATTAATTTAGAAATTAATGTCATAGGAAATATCTCAATACAAACTGTCCAAATTCAAATTTTTAAATGAAATTTATCATTTTAGCTCCAGAAAAATGAAATATTTCATTTTATATAGCATACAATGATTCACCAAAATATACACCTTTCTATTGTCCATAAATAAACTCTTGTGATTCTGCTTAGTAGAATCACAAATTCTACTAAATTAATAAATTTTAATTTCTGTTGTGAATATACCTTTACAGAGTGTTACAGTTTTATCTCCTCAAAGCTAAACTGAAAGTTTATGTGAACACATTTCTCTGATTCAATACATACAAATAGTGCAACTATAACTAAATTTGTATTTTTAAAACAAACCCTAAAGTTAAATGTAAATTTATTAAGTAACTCTTTGGTTATGTTTCTGTTTATATCTTGATTTACTCAATTTTAACATATAAAAGTCTTTTATAAAGATTGACCACACATCCACATCCACACATTCACAGCCATTGCTAGAGAAGATATAAATTAGAGACTGGAGACTCACTTGGCATATTAACTGCATATTCAGATTTTTAATGTTTTTATAACACTGCTGTGGAAGTCCACAATCTGCTTTTTCATCTGTGAAAATTAGTGGCTCCACCATCACACAATGGACTATGAAGAAAGTGCAAGCCTTTTTTTCTTACAAGTCCCTTTATAGTATCTGATGTTATTGGAGCAGGGATTGCTTAGGGCGAGAAAAAAGTAGGCCATGTTTAGATCCAGCAAGTTTATGCATTTCCCTTTATGTTTACTAGTATACCACTTCCAGTAATAAAATTTTCAGTCTATGTTTTGGCATTCAAAATCATGAAATTAAAATGACTATCAAGAAAACATCACAGGCTATTTATCTTTGTGAGGTAAATGGTTTAGAAATATAAGTTGTGTGTTTAAATCAATAAAAGTAACCAAAATATTATACTTGATGATTACTGGTGACTTTATTCTGTGTTTAATATTTTGGGGGAAATTTTTCAGTAATACATTTAGAGTACAGAAATGTACTCTGGCTATAAAAGAAATGTAAATCAAAACTACACTAAGATTTCATCTCACCTCAGTTAGAATGGACATCTTCAAGGGCAAAAACAATAACAAATGCTGGCAAGGATTCAGCAAAACAGGAACCCTTATATACAGTTGGTGGGAATGCAAATTATTACAACAGTATGGAGACTCCTCAAAAAGCTAAAGATAGAACTGTCATATGATTACAGGATAGTGCTCCTAGGCATATATCTAAAGGAACATGTCAGGATAAAACAGAGACACTTGCAAGCCAATGTTTATTGTGGCACTATTCACAATAATGGAGCTATGGAAACAATCCAGGTACCCTACAACTGATGAATGGATCAAGACAATATGGTATATATACATAATGGAGTTTACTCACACATAAGAAAGAGTGACACCATGTGGTCTGAAGGTAGATGAATGCAATTGGAGGACATCATGTTAAGTAAAGTAAGCCAGGTTCAGAAAGACAAAGGTCAGATATTTTCTCTCACATGTGAAAGATAGATCCAAAGATAAACATATACACAAAAACAAATGTGATCATATGCAAACTCATGGAAGGAGGAAAAGAAAAAGAGAATGATGAGCATCAACAATATCATAAAGTTCCTCAACATTATAAAAGCTATATATGACAAACCTACAGCCAGCATTATACTTAATGGAGAAAAACTGAAACCATTCCCTCTAAAATCAGGAACCAGACAAGGATGCCCACTATCTCCACTCCTATTCAACATAGTACTGGAATTCCTAGCCAGTGCAATTAGGCAGGAAGAAGGAATAAAAGGAATACAAATAGGTAAAGAAACTGTCAAAATATCCCTATTTGCAGATGACATGATCCTATACCTTAAAGACCCAAAAAACTCTACTCAGAAGCTTCTAGACATCATCAATAGCTATAGCAAGGTAGCAGGATATAAAATCAACATAGAAAAATCATTAGCATTTCTATACACTAACAATGAGCAAATGGAAAAAGAATGTATGAAAACAATTCCATTTACAATAGCCTCCAAAAAAATCAAATACCTAGGTGTAAACCTAACAAAAGATGTGAAAGACCTCTACAAGGAAAACTATACACTTCTGAAGAAAGAGATTGAGGAAGACTATAGAAAGTGGAGAGATCTCCCATGCTCATGGATTGGTAGAATCAACATAGTAAAAATGTCGATACTCCCCAAAGTAATCTACATGTTTAATGCAATTCCCATCAAAATTCCAATGACATTCATTAAAGAGATTGAAAAATCTACTGTGAAATTTATATGGAAACACAAGAGGCCACGAATAGCCAAGGCAATACTCAGTCAAAAGAACAATGCAGGAGGTATCACAATACCTGACTTCAAACTATATTACAAAGCAATAACAATAAAAACAGCATGGTACTGGCACAAAAACAGACATGAAGACCAGTGGAACAGAATAGAGGACCCAGATATGAAGCCACACAAGTATGAGCAACTTATCTTTGACAAAGGAGCTAAAAATACACGATGGAGAAATAGCAGCCTCTTCAACAAAAACTGCTGGGAAAACTGGTTAGCAGTCTGCAAAAAACTGAAACTAGATCCATGTATATCACCCTATACCAAGATTAACTCAAAATGGATCAAGGATCTTAATATCAGACCCTAAACTCTTAAGTTGATACAAGAAAGAGTAGGAAATACTCTGGAGTTAGTAGGTATAAGTAAGAACTTTCTCAATGAAACCCCAGCAGCACAGCAACTAAGAGATAGCATAGATAAATGGGACTTCATAAAACTAAAAAGCTTCTGTTCATCAAAAGAAATGGTCTCTAAACTGAAGAGAACACCCACAGAGTGGGAGAAAATATTTGCCAATTATACATCAGACAAAGGACTGATAACCAGAATATACAGGGAACTTAAAAAACTAAATTCTCCCAAAACTAATGAACCAATAAAGAAATGGGCATGTGAACTAAACAGAACTTTCTCAAAAGAAGAAATTCAAATGGCCAGAAAACACATGAAAAAATGCTCACCATCTCTAGCAATAAAGGAAATGCAAATTAAAACCACACTAAGATTCCACCTCACCCCTGTTAGAATGGCCATCATCAGCAACACCACCAACAACAGGTGTTGGCGAGGATGCGGGGAAAAAGGAACCCTCTTACACTGTTGGTGGGAATGTAGACTAGTACAACCACTCTGGAAAAAAATTTGGAGGCTACTTAAAAAGCTGGACATCGATCTACCATTTGATCCAGCAATACCACTCTTGGGGATATACCCAAAAGACTGTTACTCCAGAGGCACCTGCACATCCATGTTTATTGCGGCACTATTCACAATAGCCAAGTTATGGAAACAGCCAAGATGCCCCAGCACTGATGAATGGATTAAGAAAATGTGGTATCTATACACAATGGAATTTTATGCAGCCATGAAGAAGAACGAAATGTTATCATTCGCTGGTAAATGGATGGAATTGGAGAACATCATTCTGAGTGAGGTTAGCCTGGCTCAAAAGACCAAAAATCGTATGTTCTCCCTCATATGTGGACATTAGATCAAGGGCAAACACAACAAGGTGATTGGACTATGAGCACATGATAAAAGCGAGAGCACACAAGGGAGGGGTGAGGATAGGTAAGACACCTAAAAAACTAGCTAGCATTTGTTGCCCTTAATGCAGAGAAACTAAAGCAGATACCTTAAAGCAACTGAGGCCAATAGGAAAAGGGGACCAGGAACTAGAGAAAAGGTTAGATCAAAAAGAATTAACCTAGAAGGTAACACCCACGCACAGGAAATCAATGTGAGTCAATGCCCTGTATAGCTATCCTTATCTCAACCAGCAAAACCCCTTGTTCCTTCCTATTATTGCTTATACTCTCTCTACAACAAAATTAGAGATAAGGGCAAAATAGTTTCTGCTGGGTATTGAGGGGTGGGAGCGGGAGGGGGTGGAGTGGGTGGTAAGGGAGGGGGTGGGGGCAGGGGGGAGAAATGAACCAAGCCTTGTATGCACATATGAATAATAAAAGAAAAATGAAAAAAAAATATCATAAAACATAGTATCTGTGAATGTAGAGTATATAAGGATATGTACTAAAAACTGTTGAAAATGGGGAGTGGGAGGGAAGGGGTAAGGGAAAGTAATGGAAGGGCTTGAACACACCAAAGTATACTTACAGAAAGGATATATCCAGAAACTCCTTTGAACAATGACTTAGAAATTAATAATGAAAGACAGGACTGTAAAATTATTGCAGCATGTGTGTGTATGAGGAGGTACTTGTAGGAAGGGGGAGGGTAAAAGGAGGAGGTTCAGGTGAGGAAATATGGTTGATGGACTTCATATACATACATGTACAATGACACCTCTTGCAATTGTTTAAGGTGGGAGGGAGAGGGTTGGAGAGGGAAGATGGTGGGGGTGATCCAACCAATGTACAATATAAGCCTATTTGGAATTATCACAATGAATCCTCCCCTGTACAACGAATACATCCTAATAATTTTTTTTAAATATCACTCCAATAAACATAATAAATACTTACTAGAAAGAATTGTCTGTTTTTCCCCTAGGATCATGATTAATACAGATATATCGTCTCTTACCACTGATATTCAACTTCATAATTGGAGTTAGTGCAGAAAGATAACAAAAAGAAATAAAAGCTACATAGGCTAAGAGGAAAAAGGAATTCTTTTATTTGAGACAGCATGATTGTATATGAAGAAAAACCCTCAGGGGTTAAAAAAAAAAAAAAAACCTCCTGGAAATACTAAGTGTGGTTACAGAATACAAAGTCAACAAATTGAATTGCTTTCTTATGTACCAAACATGAGAACTTGGAATTTAAGATTTTAAAAATACACTACTCTGTTTGTAATACCATTCCAAAAAACTGAAATATAGGTAAATATAATAAAATGTGTGTAATATGTATGTGTGGAGAACCACAAAATCCTCATGAAAAAATGAAATCTAAATAAATGCACAGATATTTCTTACTTATGCATTGGAAGACTCAAGACATTATGATGTCAATTCTTTGCATCTTGAACTATAGATTTAGACAATCTTGAAATCCAAGTAATTATTTATAGGTTAAAGATGTAAAATTGATAGATAGAAGAGGCAAAGGATTTAGAAAATCTAAGATAATAATAACAAAGTTAAAGAAGTCACATTTCTCAATTTTATAACTAGTTACAAATCTATTGTAAGCAAAGTGGCATGGTATTGATGAATGACTAGACAAATCACTGAATACAATAGAAATCTCAGAAATAGATCTGCACAAATATAGTCAACAGACGTTTTTAAAAAAAACTTGCTAAGCCAGGACAGACTTATCAGCAAATGATTCTGAAACAAATGGGCATTGTGAAAACAATAATAATAAACATACATACTGACCTTATACATTTCACAAAAATTAACTCAACATATACCATAAACCTAAGTGGAAAACAGAAAACTATAAAATTCTAGAAAACAACCTAAGAAAACTTAGATGAACTGGGTTTGGAAATGAATTTTAGAAACATTTTTAGAATCCTCATTCACAAAAGAAAATTTGATAACTTGGACTTTAATAAAATAAGAATAAAATTTTCTCGGTGGAAGACAATATAAAGTGGGAGAAAACTGTAGGAAACAGTGTATCCAAAACAATCGAAGAACTTTTACAACCCAAAAATGGGCAAAAGATTTGAAATACCTCAGGAAAAATATGTATGGAATAGTAACAGCAAAACTTGTAACTATCACGATAGTCCATTCTTCCACAGAAAATACCTAAAACATTACTGCCAGAATCAATATTATCAGAACTCTAGCAAGCAGTCAAAGGTTTATAGTAGCCAAGTAAATGCTGAAACAAGGGAAAAAAACAACTTTAACATATTAAGAAAGCTTTGCAGCATTTTTACGTGCCCTTACTACCCTTTCCTCTCTAATTCAGTGGTGATCTTAAAGATAACAGTTAAAAGCCCAAGTCTAAGGTCCTGTTCTTTGGTTATATGGGGAGCAGGGAAGAAATTGTTCTTAAAGAATTGTGTTTGTTTGCATTGGCCTGCCTGGAAGCCTGACATGAAACATTTGTTTTACCTAACACGGAATATACTCATGACATGCTCACCTGTCATTCCTCTCAAACCTTATAGTGCAAATGAACAACTTGCTTCCACTTGGGACAAAAGATTACAGTTGAGGTAAGCAAAGGTGTATCAATCCTGGGAGATTTTCTTTGAAAGACTGGGACATCCAAAAGAGCAGAATTGTTTGGAAAGCCTAAAGGCAGAATGCATACTGAGAAAAAAACCTGAGAAGACCCTGAGATTTCACTTTTGGATGGTCTATGCTCTCAATTTAAAAAGAATAAGGCACGATTGCAAATGGTTTCCATCCCCAAGCATTGAACTAGTATTGTAACACAGGGTCAAGCTGCAAAGATTGGGAGAGCTTTTGATTGTTTTGTTTGTTTATTTTTTCATTACGTGGTCTTTCACTATTATTCTGTGAGAAATGTTTTTTAATTTTCTGAGTGATTTCTACTTTACCTATGACTTATGCAAACTTGTTTAATTTGAAAATATTTTGTCATTTACTTCTTATCTATTAATTTCTAACAATACTATTGGGAACAGAAAACAAAACTTTCCATGCTTCAATACTTTGAAATGCATTGAGGTATGTTTTATGACCCACTATAGAATATATGTATACAGACATGAGTTAATAATCTAATTCTGTTATATGCATATGCTGGAATTGAGCAATTAAGTTAAAGGATTGCAAATAGTAGGACTTAGGTTCCTCAATGTTTAAGTATAAGTTTATAGATAAGCAATGGCTTAAGACCAGAATGATTCATGTGATAATAGATGGGAGTCGAAGATATCAACATGCACTCATGTTTTCTTAATAAAAACATAGTTACACAAAGAAGTAATTATGATGTAATGATGTGTGTAAACACATCAGTTGCTCTGTTAGCTGAGACATTTTTTAGCACTAGCCCTCTCTCTGTCACATGAGAGGGCTTAGAAGCAATGACAAACTTTAGTAAGAATAAGCAATTCACCCATGACCCAGATATTTGTTTCTAATGTCATTCTCTACTAAGAATAATCAGAAATCCTTAGAAAAATGGCTTAGTCTACAAATGGGTTGGAAATATATGGGATGAGCCTGATGGTGCACCTTGTAATACCAGAAGATGAGAAAGTGTATCCATCCAACCAAAAGGCCTACTAGACTACGAGAATAAGTCAAAAGCATACAGAAGCCAAGAGAAAGAATTTATAATGACTAAAGTTGGAACTTAAACCACAAAATATATAAAATAGTGTTGAACTATAATCCAAAATTTAAATAAACATCTATGAGTTCATATTTACATAAAGCCTCATACTGATTTAAATGAATGTTTGAAACAAATGTTATAATATGATCTAAATAATGCTTGAATAAGTAAACAAATGGGAGGAAAGAAAATCTGAATAAGAAAACTACACCGCCTGACTTCTTAAAGAAGAGCAGCATATAGCCACTTTCTCCAAAACAATACAGAATTTAATGTGAAAAACAAGAAGAGTAACTTTATAGTCAAAAAACACTATAAAAGCCACGCTTTGCTAAACTGGTATTGATCAAAGTCAATACTAATAATGATAAGTCAAATCCATACCATGTATTCTTGGTATGAAGAGATGAGAGGGCCATTTGACCTCTGAGAACTTCCTCCCAGTATGTGCAACCTCATTCTAATAAAGGGGGAAATCAGATAAATTGCAATAGAGGGACATTGTGAAATATATCTAACCAATATTCCTGAAACTGTTAAGGCCATTGAAAAGAAGAAAAGTCTGAGAAACTATTACAACAAAGAGGAGCTTTTATTTATCTAACGTGAAACCTTAAATGGAGACCATGTAGGAGAATTTCAACAATAGTTGAAAACTGAGAAAATGTAAATTAAGTATAGACTTAAACTCTTCTCAACCTACCAAAAAGTAATACACTAATAGGCAATGCTAATAATAGGTATAACTGAGTTTGGGTTATATGGAAACATTCTGTGTACATTCTGTACTATTATTATTATTTTTATAAAATCTAAAACTGCCTTCAAAATTAGTTTATTTTTTTTTAACTTTTTCTATTTTTATTGTAAAATTCTAGGGAAAAGGAGCATTCACAATAATAATACTTTTTGATAATCTGTGGTTCATTACCACCTTACCTGCCCAGTCACTTAAGGACTTCAGCGTGTTACCTGGGCCTGCAGGCTTTGGGCAACAGCTACCGAGCAAACACTCAGAGATGAGAAAATATTGTCTTAGTACTTTATCCTCTATCCTTTGGAGCTGGGAGTAACCAATGGGAAATCATAATTTAAGCACATACAATGTGTTAAATTACGGAAAATGGGAATTAGCTTGCAAATTCATATTGAGGCTTTGTTAGCACCAGAGAGTTTAGCATGTTTTTGTTTCATACATAAAGCCACAATTCACATACCTTTCTATCCAAGCTTAGCTTGATAGACATGGGACTGTCCCTTTTCCATGTGATCAGAGAATGTGGGCTCTTCCCTAGGCTCTGGAGAACTCCGCCTGCAATCCACAAAACAATAACTATGGTCTGTCCCTTACACCAAGATCTTCACATGTCACCATGGCAGGATCAGAGAAGGCTGTCCTTTGGGGGCAATCTCTTCAAGAACAGAGCTTTATTTCTGAGTAAGGACAACCAGTATTGAGTGGTTGAGACTCAAGAGCTCAATATGAAAAAAATTCTTAATTCTAAATCTTTATGCAATGCCCATAATGGCACCTCCAGAGACCGAAGAGATGATGGTCCCTTTCTTCTTCAGATTGGCGAGGGAAATAGGCCTGCAGGCCACCAGAACCACAGCTCCCCATGGGGGTGCTGCCCATGGCCCATACTCTCATTGCCCAGCTCTCTGGGCTGACTGGCCCCTCTCCTTTCCTGGCCTCGCCCTGTTGCTTCTCACCTTTCCACTGCTGCTCGTGATTTCTCAAGGCTGTGTGAGATGATCCAAGACTGAACTGGGCATGGAGTTTTGCTGGAGTAATCACACACCATTTCATGCTGTCCTGTTGCCAAATGACCCTCAAAATTAGTTTATTTTTTAAAGCATAAGCAATTTTCTGCCAAAAGTAGATACATAGTCACCCTTTTTCTGTGAGAGAGCAGGAGGGTGGTGAGAGTTCCTAGTTCATTATTAGGGGCTGTCATTTTCTAACACCTCTCCGTGGGTGGTGGTGACCAAAGAAGGAACAAGGCATTTAGAAATTCTAAACAGATTGCTAAACAGATACATTTGTGACCTTTATTCCTGTTTACATAACTGAAGAAACTAGTGCTCTCCCTTCTCCCTTGAGCTGGTCATCCATGTTCATATAGTTCTCCTAGAGTTTGGTAACACCAGAAGTCTTAGGACTAAAGTTGACCTGATGAAAAAAAAGTAGTATCTTTGACTAGTAAAGCTGAACCACTTGCATGACCTGAGATGAACCTCTGATGCTAACACAGCAGTAGACTTGAGTTAGATTGGGAAGGTCTTTCCACAACTGGGTTATCAGCTATACCTGTAACATAGTTATTTTGTATAAATTGTATAAAGAGAAGACAAGATACAGAAACAGTTTTATTTGCATATTCAATAGGCTATCTACAAACTGGTTGATGGCATCCAGGAAATAGGCAAGATATGTTTTAAACAACAATAAGAGAACCTTTTATTTTTAGTTAAATTTCAAAAAGAAATAGTGTAGACTTAACCATAAAACTAGAAATAAACTGAACAAGCAATCCAAAGATTATATATATACATTTACATATTAGATTACATTCTTAGCTCTCTAAAAATACCTAATATATTATGAATTATATAATATGTATTTAATAACTACAATATATTATATATAATATAATAGATATATTATATATAGTATAATATATATATTACAATATATTATATATGGTAATATATTACCAATAATTGCATACTACTATATATTAATGTTTAGACTATGTTATATAATTATTATACTATTGTATAATATACATTAGGTACATTCGTCTTTCAGAGCACTGAAGATGTATTTAAATGAGCTAACATCCATGCAGGATATACATTGTCTATTATAAGGAAAGATACCATCACTGTTCTCATCCATGCTGGAGCAAAAGCAAAATGAATTGATTGATGAGAGAAGATACCACATAAATTTACATCAAAAATTTTATAGCCACACATGGACTAGCATGATGAAGTGGTATCCCAAAGAACCTTCAACTACATAACCAATAATATTCACCTGTCATCTCCTAACACAGGTCTACAAGTTTAGGTGTAGTAGGCCAAAGACTTGGTTCAACATAAAGGAACTGAAAGGTCCTCCCTGAATCACATGGGGCCTGCTCAAAGAGAAATCACCACTCGACTGGAAGATGGAGTCATAGCAAAAGAGCTGAGAGAATTTTTCAAAGGCACTCTAATCTTTAACCAACGATAGAACAGCAGCTACAGAAGGTTAGGAGCATGCATATATAAGTATATATACTTTAAAACAAAATAATTACAATAAATTATGAGATTTATCTCAGATGGAGCAGTGCAAGATATGTTGGGAACAAAAGGGGAGAGAAGAGCAAATGAAATGATACTATTGGAGATTAATTTGTTTGCCATGATACTACTTAGAGCTAGATTGTGAACTTATAGAAAGGTAGTAGACATTTTATAAGAATAGTTAAACTATAAAACAAACTGTAGCTAATGTTGAGGTTTAAATGTGTAAATGTGTCCTCCAACAGCTAATGTGTTGGAACTTAACCTCCAAATTCATTCATTAGTGGAATTTGGCAGGGGCCTTTGGGTGGTAATTAGGTTTAGTTGAGATCATAGTCTTGAGACTCCTACCTTGGCATTAATGACTGTCTAAGACAAAGGACAGATCCAAACTACCAGACTTTCTCTCTCCCCATTTATCCCCTCAGCTTTGTCATAGTTCATTAGCCAGGTACTCACCAGGTGCTGAGCACATGCTGCTGCCAGCCTCGAACTCTGAACCAAAGAAGCATCTATTGTTTATAAATTACTTGCTCTCAAGTATTTTACTATAGTAACAGATAGCAGACTAAGACAGCTAGTAATCAAAAAAGAAAATAAAATGAAATGCTAAAAAACACATGACTTGCTGAAAAGAAGTAAGAAAAGGAGGTAAAGAGAAATCAAGGACATATAAATAAATTCCAAGATAGTAGACTTACATAAAAACATATCAAAATTAGACATCAAATGTAAATGAACCAAACACTCCAATGGAAGGCACAGATAGACTGAATGAAAAG
Source organism: Castor canadensis (assembly GCF_047511655.1). Taxonomy (NCBI): domain Eukaryota; kingdom Metazoa; phylum Chordata; class Mammalia; order Rodentia; family Castoridae; genus Castor; species Castor canadensis. Next base: position 112,917,084 of record NC_133393.1, on the reverse strand, counting down.
AAATATCCACATATATAATTCATGTAAGAAATACTGTCTATCTGAGAGATAAGAATGGAAAGAAACCTAAATGGGTTAATATTCATGCAAGATATATTTCAGTCCTAACAAGTGTTCTAAAAATTATTTTAAGTAGAGAGACACAGAAAGATTGGAAAGTAAAAGGGCAAATCTATATCTATGTCTCTACATAATATAAAATGGTAATAATATGAAAGTGAAAGTGTCTATATAATTACCAGATAAAATTGAACTCAAATTCAAAGAGTATCACCAGAGATGGATAATTCTTCATGATAAAAAAGGTCAGCTCACTAGAAAGAGATAGAAATGTACATAAAACAAAATGAATGTGCTACCAAAGCTCTCAGCCAAAAAGGGCCTCACACTGGGTCAGGACACTGGCCCTTATCATGAAAAAAACAATGCCATAAAATACAAAAAACCAGAAAAATTTACTTATTTTACAGTTCTGGCCAAAACTGAGGGTAGCCATTCTCAGTCTGTCTTCACCTTCTCCACAGCAGTTACAATTTATAGAAGGAATGGAACAAAAACCAGGAAATGCACATATAGATTCAGCTATGGGTTCCAGTGAGCTGAGCTGGAAAATTAGTCACAAAAGTTACAGTTCTGGCTTTTCCAGGTTCTTGTCATATACTTCTGGTGCCAGGGGTCAGAGCTGTTTGGGGTGAGGGGGCTGTCTCCACCCTCAGCATGGTATTTTCCTATAGGGAGCTGGAAATGAAAGGACAACTTTTAAAAATCCTAATTTCAATGGAACCCTGTTGCATATGCACCTAATAACAAAGATTCGATTCATGCAGTAAAATTTGGAGAACTAAAAGGAGAAATAGACAAATCCATGACCATATTGGAAATTTTAATATAACCCTGTCAGGAAGTGATACAATAAAACAAATGCTATCAAAGATAAAGAATGATGGAAAAACAAGTTTCAACATCTGCTACTAAATTGATATTTATAGAAAACCACATCCATGAGCATCAGAATATACATTTTCAAGTGTACTTACATCATAAAACACATCTCAATAAATTTCAAAAAAACTGAAATACACAAGGTATTTCTTTCTGGCTATAATGATATTAAATTGAAATTTTAATTCATTTAAGAAACAAAAAAGAATATCAAGAAAATCTCCAAATATTTGGAAATTAAGATGCCGATCTGAATAACTTAGAAGTCAAAGAAGAAATCAGATGGGAAATTAGAAAATATTAACTAAATGAAGTGAAATACAACATGAAATTAATAGGATATACCTATAATAAAGAGTAATTTTTTTTAGTATTGGAGATTAAACTCAGGGAAGACCTTTGCTTGGCTAGGGCTCTACCACTTGAGCTATGTTCCCAGTCCTTTTGCTTTTAGTTTGTTTTCTAGATAGGATCTCACTAACTTTGCCTTGGGCTGGCCTTAGAACCAAATTTTTTTGCCTCTGCCTCCTGAGTAGCTGGAGTTATAGATGTGCACAGGGCCTGAAACACGCCATTTTTGATATTTGATTACTAAGAGCTTATGAACTCATCCTCCACCTTTCTTTTTTGTCTCACATCTGGGCTAGTCAGAAAATCTTCCTTGCACATCCTGCTTGTCAGTAGCAGAATATCCAACTCACCCAAGCGCAAGCCCACTTGCTCAGACCTGAAATTTCTCCAGGCCCATCTGTTAGCCATAATAAAACCAACTCTTTACTTTGCTCAAGCTACATAAACTGAATTTAGGCTGCATTACTTTATCCAGAAAACACCGCTGTGTGCACAATGGGCATTTGCATAGCCTTCTGGTATACATGATGTCTTGGGTTTCTACATCTGACCCAGTTTGGGGTGGAGAATTGACCTCATTTGGGCAATTAACAATGAAACAATTGTATAAAGAGAAGTATATCAATAAAATATATTAGCTATATGTTAATACATGACAAGAAAAATGTTTGAATCCACATTCTAAGTTTCAACCTTAATAAAAATTGTAAAATGCCAATTAATCACAAAGTAATTAGAAAAAATAAAATGATAAAATATCAGCTAAAATCAATAAAATAGATGTGTAAAACAGTAATGCCCAAACATGGTTGCTAAAAGGAGATATGCATGTGTGTGTGTGTACATGTGCATGTGTGTGTGTGTGTGTGAGAGAGAGAGAGAGAGAGAGAGAGATTCCCAATATCAGGCTGGAAAGAAGACAGATAGTGTCAAACATTCTACAGACATTAAAGGAGGTATTATGGATAAGTTTATGTTAAGAATTTGACAATTTAGGTGGAATGGATGCACTCCTTGAAAAGTACAATTATGAAAATTACACATATGGAGATAAAAATAAATATCTGGAACCCTTATACTATACTATTAACAGCATAAAATGGCACAACTTTGGAGGTTGGCAATTGCTTATGAAGTTAAACCATTATTTACTCTATGACTCATCAGTTTCAGTGTTAGGTATTTATTCAAGAGAAAAGAAAATTTATGTTCACAAATCTTTGAGAATGTTCACAGCAGCTTAAATATAATGGTTAAAAACAAGGGGAAATTATTACATCAACAAGAGAGTACTGATAAAAGTGGACACATATATAAAATGTAATAATACTCATTAATAAAGCCATTGATAATGTAACAAAACTATGTAGGTTGAAAAAAACATGACATATTCTGTATGAAGTTCAAGGAGAAAATCAGAAAATGATGGCCAAGGTGGGAGAGGCTGGGGTTAGGGTGAGGTGGATTGAAGGTCACTAGGGTACTTCCTGGAGAGAGATGTGCTATAATATGATCCAGATGGTGGTTACACAAATACATGCAGTTGTCAAGCTCATCAAGCTACACATGTAAGATATGCTTACTTAATGTCTGTAAATTATAGCTCAATAATGAAAATTGACCAATATTTTTTTCTAAAGTATTCTAAATCATTTACCAAAATTGCACTTCAACTTGCAGGGCCTAAAACTGTTACTAATTACTCTCTTAAAGTCATCTAAATTCATTCATAATGTCTTTTGAAACCTCACTTTTTTATTCAGTTCATTCTTTCTATGAATATGTTTGTAAAATGTCTTCACTGAATCTTAGGGCTATATCGGGATCTTCTCTGCCTTTGGGTCATGGTGGTCTGACATTTTTGGATAAACCATTTTCTAAACAAACATTTAAAATGTGGTTCCAAAATCTCTGAGAATTATGCAACAAACTAACAATAACCAATCAAGTGAATGCAAAAGATACTAGATGAATTTTTCTTACTGAGACTGTTCTCCACATGGTTGAAATTTTGAGACATCAAAACAATTGATTAATTCAGTCAATAATATTAATTTTAACATTATATGGCTCTTTACTAAATGTCACATTGCTAAACATTTTTGCATTTTTCCTTTCATTTAGTGCTTCTAGTATGTCTAACACAGTATATTGACTCCCACTCAACAGAAAATTTTCTTAGAGAAATTCAATAACTTTTCCAAATATACACAACTAATAAGTTTCAGAGGTAGCATTAGAACTCTCAAGAGTCAGGCACTTAACTTCTTTGCATTTAACTCCTATGTTGTAATACTGCACCAACTCACATAAATTCCTGAAATAGGAATATAAAAAATGGAGGGTAGGTCAGTCATTTAGAAGCAGAATAATGTGGTAGTAAAAGCATGGTCTTTTGAGTCAGATTGCCTGGGTACAAAATTCAGCTCTGTGACCTTGAGGAAGTAATCTAATCCTTTCTGCTTTAGTTTTCTAATCTACAAAATTGGGCTAGCATGCCATAGGGTTGTTGAGAAGATTAAGTAAGTTAATATGTACAAAGCAAAAAAGAACTGTATGACACACTGTAAGGACTATTAATAAATGAAGGGACAATTTGATTTAAAAATAGTCATTTGAGTAGTTTCATTTATGAAAACAACTGTCAACTCATTTCTGTGTTCTTGGTGTGTGGAATGCTATAGGATTCTATTTTCAACATAAGTTTCTCTACAGAACTTTACTCAAGACTTATAAAGTTTCAGTGATATATCATCAGGTTTTACTTCCATTATTAAAAAATAGGAGAGCATACTTCCAATTCAACCCACTCAGTTGTGAGAATTGTCTAATTAATTAATTAATAGTGCTTCAAAAAAGAGAATGCCTTATGTGTTTCTTAACCTTCATATGAGTAGTCAATCAAAACCAATGTGTTTGTGTCTGTCTCTGATCCTCTGCAGCCTATACCAGAAATACGTGTGTATGTATGTTACAGTTCACTCTCTCATTATTTCTCTCAAATTAATTGATGTACCAGAAACACTTCCGAGACTTATTTTTCTTCTTTTCTTAAGTGTCTTCTTTATAACAAATTAAACAGAACAGAAATCTTGTTATTAAAAGTAAACTATGCCAAAATATTGATAGATAGTATATTGTGAGTTTACATTTTATAAGCAAATGTAAAACTTTTGCAAAAAAGAAATGTGTAACATATGCTTCTTAACAGCCAATTATCGATAAACCTATTTTTGAGAGGTCATAAGGATAAGAATTGTATTTTGTCTTGTTTTATTTTAGTGGATCACATCTATTCTCTCCTAACAGTGGTGGTTATGTACAGAATAATTTGTCACATTTTTTTTTAGCTTGATGCTCTACAGTTGACACAAATTCCACCAGGAATTATGATGGAAGACATAACTATGGGCTAGAAAATGTTACCCAAATTACTTCCATTGGAGCATGCAAAAACAAACACAAAAACAATGAGATCATCCTTACAATTTGAATAGTCACAATGCACTCTAGCGTGTTCAAACACCATTCATTCATCCATAGAGTTTTTACCAAACGTCTATGTGTGAGGGTATTTTTCTAGATTCTGATGACACAGAAGTAAACAAAACAGTCATTTCTACCTTTGACAAGAGCATAGTCTAATGTATACAGGAAATTCACACACAAAAGAAACCTAATTTGATTTGCTTTATGAACTACTGTAAACTATCCCAAACTACTACAAACACTTCTCACTGAAGATAAATTAATATATCATTGACATCACTGTATTACCTGGAAGAATATTGTGAAAATTGCAGTGGCAGAATACCCAGTCTTTCAAATTGATGTCTTTTATCTCTTTAATATTTGTTTGAGCTAATTGTATCATAAATATCATTCCTAATATATTCTCAGCTTGTAAGGGATTGCCTAATACACACTGTGCTTGGGCATTACACATTATGTTTGTGAATTTTGAGTTATCACATGACCTCCCAGAGGATCTCAGGTTGTTACATTTAAGATTAATGAGGCATTGGATAGCCATTAAGAAGCTATTCAAGAATATGCATTTAATTAAAATGAATTATATATATGAGATAGTACCATTCAACCTTTTTAATTTAGAGCAATAAATCATGGCTATTTCACTCCTGAGAAGGGTCCTAACATTGGCAAATTGAATATTGATGTTATGATGCCCAAATAATTAATACCAGTCAGGTTCATCCATAATGGGTATATCCTAAGACTTTGCCTACCAGAGCAAATTAAGTATTTCTGTTTTAGTTGACCATGTGTGTGCACTTGCACATGTAATGAGATACAAAAATAGTGAAATAGCACTTAGCACATAATTTCTGAATACAAAGCAACTACTAACATCAATCCTGAGAAAAATACTGACCAAATATAACCTTAACTTTTTCATCTGTATTAATGACTCAGTATGAGTGCTATCTTTAAATACAAACACTATTTAGATGTAACACACTTACTGTCTATTGATTTAGTAATGTTTCCAGGGATATATATATTTTTTTTTGCCCAGAAGAAATGATGCTAATATTTTATTCTAAAAATGTGTATTTAGGACAGTGTCATGAATCTAGTGACTACCTAATGCCCTGATGGACAAGAATCACCTATCTTTTATTGTATGCCTCATACCAGTAGGTGCTCTGTCTATGCATCTATGTACAGATGATAATAAGTGATTAACCACATTAGTTAGGCACTATAGCTATCTTACTTTTATAGATGAGGAAAACAGAAACTTAGAGGTTAGTATTCCTAGAATCAAACTCTGGCAATTGGACCCTCAAATCAGCTGAAGGTTTTGCTGCACTAGAGTGAAAAATATATAAGGAATAGTATCTCACTATGTTTTGACATTTAAGGAACTCATAGTCTGTCTCTTTGTTAGGTTCTCATTCATGCTTATTGAAGTTGGTAATCATATGATTGTCACCAATAACAGATTCATTATAAATTACATTTTCATGTGTTTTCTAAAAAATATCTAATTACTTACAAGCAAATATTGTTTGTGTCTCTCCATAAATAAATACACCTAAACCTCTTGAAATATATGTATATGTAGACATTTAGTAGTGTGTGTAGTAGTAACTCATATATGAAGAAAGAGGTGAAACTTCATATAATATATGAGGCATTTATAGAATTAGAATTCTTTCTAGCAAAATAGAAGGAAGTAATATCTAGTTAGAAGTTTCCTTTTAAAAATAGAAAGAATCTATTAGCTACCCAGGGGGAAGTAGTGAAATGTCAAGACTAATGTGATTACAGTTTCCTAAAAACATTTCATTTGTTTTTCAATCACAGCCATCACAACTGCAGCCATCTGACTACACACATAACAATAACCTTAAAAGACTCATATCACATGGTTTATGCTATACTTTCACCAAGAGCTTCACAGCGGTTTAATCAATAAAGCAGCACAAGCTGTGAACAATTATAATAAAACACCTTAAGAATGATCCACAATTAAAAGGTAGAGGGGGAAAAAAAACTCAATTTAGATAAACCAATCTGCCACTCAGTTTGATAAAGTTCACTTGAAGTGTTCCGACACTCTCCTGGCATCAACAGGAAGATCCCTAGTCTTAAATCTAAATGAATCTTCAGGTTGTACAAGAATAAAGAATTATAAGTGTCTAGTTATATGCACTGGAGTATTACTTATTGCCTAGAAATCAACTTCCTGTTAAAATTTCACATGGAAGTTTACCATATAGAGAAATGTAATACCAATTTTAACAAGCAATTTGAATTATATTTCTGAAATATGACTGGTCTTCATATGAACACTTGAATTTTGATAAACGCATGCTTACAATTCATTTAAGAATATATTATTATCTTTAATGTGCTAGATGATATAGAACAGCAATTAAGACATGCCCATACACTTGGGGCCTGCATTTTTATGATTTTTCTGTCCTTTTCTAAACTTAAAATATTAGTAAGAAAAGAGGGTGATGGAGAGGTATACATACAGACTAAGGGAATTTCACATACCAAACAGAAGTGTCTAAAACAATCTTACCATTGGAATTAGCAAGCTAATTTGGAAGCAAAGGAGGTATGTGAGAAAGTAGTGGTATATGAAGCTATATATTAAAGATTTAAATTTATAAGTTCCAATTTAAGCATGATCTCAATCCAGTGATAAGGATAAGAAGCAAAACTGAAAAATATTACAGTATTTCAAAATGGAGGTATTGATTGGTAAACCTATTCTCAGTTATCTCTGCTGATATAGTTAAGCAAAAATCCCTTAAAGGACTTTGTAAAGAAGTTGGGATGAGAGTGTAATGCATATTTATAGAGTAGGCCTCAAAGTTGTACTTCTGCAATGTTTTTTGGTGTTAATACCTATTCACCAGGCTCAGAATAATTAAGCAAATATCTCCTCTGTGGATATACTTCCAAGAACTATTTGGTGTATATTTGTAATATTCCTTGAATATACAGACATCATCTCATGCATCATCATATTCTCTTAGTTTTGGGCTGGCATATAGAATTAATAATAGTTCTAGGACCTCAGAGTAATAGCCAGAGTAGAAATTTGCTCTGGAACAGATACACTAAAAGACAGTGATACTAAGGACATGTTATCCACAGCAAATATAAGTAGAAATATCCTTCAAAAACATGGTTGAGATGATCCATACAGCTGTAATTTTGTAGAGTTGGCTGTTGTCTGGTAGTATACAATGAAATTGTTGGAAAATTAATTTCCTCAGTTGTTATGCTAGCTGAGTTCCTGTACCTATGGAATAAGGCCTAGGGAATATGTGGAGGTGGAAAAATTCCTGGGTGGATGTACAGAAGTAGATTTTAAAAGTATTGGAACAATGAAAAGACTGAAATGTATTAGTTTATCTTTAGACAATGGGTAATGAAACATTGTCCTTATCATGAAAAATGTAATATTGTAGGTGAAAACCATTATGATGGCAACATTAAGACATTTGGTGATATATTCACCAGGTCTGTAATAACCCTGTTGTGGATTTCCTAGTTTGGACTTCTGAGTGAATATTTGTCCACTTTGAGATGCTATAACATAACACCAAAGAATGGGTAATTTATAAGGAACAGCAATTTATTTCTTACTTATCTGGAGGCCAGGAATCCCAGATTAAAGGTCCAGAATCTTAGGAGGGTCTTCTTATTGGGTCAGTCCATCACAAAAGGCAGAAGTACAAGAGAGAATGAGAGAAAAGGCATAGTTTGCCCTTTTATAAGGAACCCTCTTCTGCAATGATGATCCCATACTCACAATAATGGCATCAATCATCCCTCATTAAGCCCCATTTTCTATGACTATTGCATTGGGTATTAAATTTCCAATACACAACACAAAGTGGAAGCATGGTACAAGAAAGCAAGGAAATTCTGCCCCTCAAAAGAACAACAATTCAATAGAAGATTAGTGGGAAATGAAGAAAATGTACACACAATTCCTAACTCAAGCAGAACAATGAGAAATATGACCAATGAGCTCAGTGATGTCCAGAAAAAAATAATCTCTCAAAGAGGAAATCATGGATGAGTTCATTGAGATACTCATTAAGAAGTTACAAGAGATAGTCAACCAGAATGCACAGGATAAACTCAACCAATATCAAGACACCACAAATAAAAACTTGAGAAGACACAGAAACAACTAAATGAGCTAAAAGAGGACCTCAACAAACTCCAAAATGAAAATAAGGAGAATTTTAAAAAAGAGATATATGAAATAAAGAAAGCAACACAAAATATGAAAGAAGATTTGAACAATGCTATAGAAAACCTCAGAAAAAATTATCAAACAAAAACCCTAGAAATAAAAAGTACCTTCAATCAAATAAAGAATACAGTGACAGGTCACTCTAACAGACTAGAACAAGTGGAAGACAGAATCTAAGGGCTTGAAGACAAAATAGATATTAAAGAAAAAGCAGGAGAACTCTTAGATGAAATAGTGCAAAAGGAATCTGCAATAACTTAACAACTCCATCAAAAGAACAAACCTGCAAATCTTGGGCATCAAAGAAGGTGAAGAGATGAGATATGTAATACATTCAACAAAATAATAGCAGAAAAATTACCCAAATCTCAAGAAAGAGTTGTTCATTCAATTACAGGAAGCCTCCAGGACACCAAGCAGACTTTATCAAAACAGGACATCTCCACAGCATATTATCATTAAAACAATTAGCACAGAGAACAAAGAAAGCATATTGACGGCTGTAAGAGTGGAAAAAACAAATAACATATAAAAGTAAACCTATCAAAATAACAGCAGATTTCTCAACAGAAACCTTAAAAGCAAGAAGATGATGGAGTGTGGATTTCGAGCACTGAAAGAAAAAAATTTCAACCCTAAGATATTTTACCCAGCAAAGCTTTCATTCAAAATTGATAGAGGAATAAAAGTAGTCTATGATAATCAGAAACTAAAACAGTATATGATTATCAAGCCACCATTACAGATTCTGTAAGGAATTCTACACACAGAATATGAAAACAAGCAAAATCACAAAAGAACAGGAACACTCTGGAAAAGAACATACAAGTACTCAAAGTGTAGCAAACACTCAAATGCTTAATAAAAAAACCCAAATGGCAAGAATCATTACATACCTCTCAAAATAACACTGAACATTAATGGACTCAACTAACCCATCAAAAATCATTGTTTGGCAAGCAGGATAAAAAAGGAAGACCTGACAATCTGTTTACAAGAGACCCACCTTATTGACAGAAATAAACACTGGATTAGGGTGAAAGATTAGAAGATTTACCAAGCTAATGGCTTCCAAAAAGAGGCAGAAGGAGCAATCCTTATATTAAACAAAGAGGACTTCAAACTTACATTAGTCAATAGAGATAAAGGTCACTTCATACTAATAAAAAGAGCAATACATCAAGAGGAAATAACCATTATCAACCTATATGCTCCCAATGTCAATGCACCCAACTTCATTGAACATATACTAAAGGACTTAAAATCACATATAGACCCCAACACAGTGGTAGTGGGAGACATTAATATCCATCATCAATAGATAGGTCATCCAGACAAACAATCAACAATGAAATCCTAGAATTAATAACACCACAGATCAAATATACCTGACAAATGGCTATAGAATATTCCACCCTGCAACAGAACAATATACATTCTTCTCAGCAGCCCCTAGAACTTTCTCCAAAATAGATCATATCTTAGGGCACAAAGCAGGTCTCAACAAATATAAGAAAACTGAAATAACCCCATGCATACTAGCTGATTCCAATGCAACAAAATTAGAACTCAAAACAAAAGATGCAGCAGAAAATGCCCAAAGAATTGGAGGCTGAACAGCACATTGCTCAACAATCAGTGGGTCATAAAAGAAACAAGAAAGGAAATCAAAAAGTTCCTGGAATTTAATGAAAATGAGAACACAACCTATCTGAAACTATGGGACACAAAAAAGGCAATCCTAAGAGGAAAGTTTATAGCCATGAGTCCATATATTAAAAACACAGAAAGATGTCAAATAAATGACCTAATGCTACATCTTAAACTCCTAGAAAAACAAGAATGAGCAGAACCCAAAACAAGTAGAAGGAGAGAAATAATAAAAATAAGGGTCAAAATTAATGAAAGAGACCAAAGGGGGGGAAAAAGCACATACAAAAAGTCAATGAAACAAAATGCTGGTTCTTTGAAAAAATAAATGAGATTGACAAGCATCTGCAAATCTGTAAAATGAGGAGGATCCAAACTAGCAAAATTAGAAATAAAAAAAGGGGAGACAACAACAAACACAAAGGAAATCCAGGAAATCATCAGACTACTACGAAGACCTGTATTTGAATAAATTGGAAAATCTAGAAGAAATGGACAAATTTCTAGATACAAATGACCAAGGGGTATTAATCACCTAAACAGATCTATAACACACAAAGAAATTGAAGCAGTAACAGCCTCCCAAAAAAGAAAAGTCCAAGACCTGACAGATTCTCCACTGAATTCTAACAGACCTAGAAAGAGGAACTAACATCAAAACTTCTTAAAATTTTCCACCAAATAGAAAAGGAAGGAATACTGCCTAACTTATTTTATAAAGCCAGGATTATACTCATTTCCAAACTGGACAAGAACACATCCAAAAAGGAAAACTGTAAGCCAATCTACTTAAAGAACATTGATGCAAAAATACTTAATAAAATAATGGCAAACCAAATCCAACAACATATACGCAGATCATACACCATGATCAAGTCAGCTTCATTCCTGGGATGCATGAATGGTTCAACATACACAAATAATTATGTGTAATGCAGCTCATTAACAGAAGCAAAGACAAAAACTGTTTGATCATCTCAATAGATGTTGAAAAAGACTTCAATAAGATTCAACATCGCTCCAAGATAAAAGCTCTGGTGAAATTAGGAATAGAAAGAATACCTCATCATAATAAAGGCTATATATTACAAACATATAGCTAACATCATACTCAACGTGGAAAAACTGAGACCATTTCCCCTAAAGTCAGAAAGGAGGCAAGGGTGACCACTATCTCCACTCCTATTGAACATAGTCTTGGAATTCCTAGCCAGAGAAATAAGGCAGGAAGAAGAAATAAAAGAGATATAAATAGGTAAGGAAGAAGTCAAACTATCCCTTTTCATAGGTGACAGGACCTTATACCAAAAAGACCCAAAAAACTCCACCAAAAAACTTCTAGACACCATAAATAGTTTTAGAAAATTAGCAGGATACAAAATCAACTTACAAAAATCAGTAGCCTTTCTACACACCAACAATGAACAGTTTGAGAAAGAAATAAAAATTTTAAAACTCCATTTACAATAACCTCAAAAAAATAAAATATCCCAGAATAAACTTCACAAAGGATGTGAATGACCTGTACAAGGAAAACTACAAACCACTGAAGAAAGAAATCAAAGACTACAGAAGGTAGAGAGATCTCCCTTGCTCATGGATTGGCAGAATCAACATAGTAAAAATGGCTATACTACTAAAAGCAATCTACATGTTCAACACAATTCCCATCAGAATCTTAATTATATTCATCACAGAGATTGATAAATGAACCATAAAGTTCATTTGGAAACACAAAAACCACTAATAGCCAAGGCAATACTGAGCAAAAAGAGCAATGCTAGAGGCATCACAATACTTACTTCTATATACAGAGCCATAGCAATAATGGCATGGTACTGGAACAAAAATGGATATGAAGACCAGTGGGACAGAATGTAGAGAACCCTGATATGAATCCACACAGCTATGCCCATCTAATTTTCGACAAAGTTTTCAAATATATATGATGGAGAAAAGTCAGCCTCTTCAACAAATGCTCAGAAAACTGGACATCAGAAAACTGAAACTAGATCCATGTTTGTCATCCTGTACAAGTATCAACTCAAAGTGGATTAAGGACCTTAATATCAGATTTCAAACCTTGAAGCTAGTACAGGAAAGAGCGGGAAATACACTGGAAGTAATGGGTATAGGCAAGGAGTTCCTCAGTAGAGGAACTAAGACAAAGGATTGACAAACGATACTACATGAAATTAAAAATATTCTGCATGGAGGTGGGTGGGGGAGGTGGCCCAAATAATGTATACACATGTAAGTAAATGTAAAAACAATAAAATAAAAAATTAACAAAGTCAAATTAAAAAAAAAAAAGCTTCTGCACCACAAAAGAAATGGTCTCTAAATTGAAGAGGCCACCCACAGAATGGGAGAAAATCTTTACTAGTTACACATCAAAGGAGGAACTGATAACCAGAATATACAAGGAGCTCAAAAAACTAAGCTTCCCAAAAATCAATAACCCAATAAAGAAATGGACAACTGAACCAAATACAACTTTTTCAAAGAAAGAAGTTCAAATGACTTAAAAAAAAAACACATGAAAAAATGATCACCATCCCTGGTCACAAAGGAAATGCAAACCAAAACCACACAAAGATTCTACCTCAATCCTGTTAGAATAGCTACTATCAAGAACTCCACCAACAACAAATGTTGGTGAGGATTTGGGAAAAAAGGAGCCCTCTTACATTGCTGGTGGGAATGTGAGCTAGTACAACTACTATGGAAAACAATATGGAGTCTCCTTTAAAAACTAAAAATACATCTGTCATAAGATCCAGCAATACCACTCCTGGGATATACCCAGAGGAATTTGAGTCAGGCTACTACAAAGGCATCTGCACACCAATGTTTATTCCAACACTATTCATAATAGCTAAACTATGGAAACAGCCAAAATGCCTCACTACTGACAAAAAGATTAAGAAAATGTGATATTTATACCAATGGAATTTTACTTAGCCACAAAGAAGAATAAAATTTTGTTAATCGCAAGTAAGTAGATAGAACTTCACCTTAAGTGAAGTTAGTCTGACTCAAAAAGCCAAAAGGCACATATTCTCCCTCATTTGCAGATTATAGACCTAAAACAAATACAGTAATATTATGGGACATGGGTCACATTAAGGGGATGCTATGCACAGGAAGGATAGGGCAAGGGAAGGAAACAAAACTTGAATTTTGTTGATGTGCTCACTGTATAAGAATGAATATAGAAATCTTAAACTGGCTGGAGCCACCATGGGAAGTGGACTAGGGAGGACTGAAGAGGACTGGGAGAGATGAACCAATTGGAGGTGTGATACATATATGCATGGAAACAACACAAGGAAACTCCCTGTGTAGCTATCTTTATTTCAAACCAGCAAAAACTCCAAATTTCTCTTTTTATTTCCTATGATTTTTCTTCTACAAAATTGGAGAAAAGGAGGGAACAACAGGTTCTGATGGGGGTCAGGGAGTGGGAGGATTTTCAGCAGTGGGAGAGGGCAGATTGGGGGGAGAGGTGTAGGAGAAAAAAAAATTCCAATACATGATTTTTTTAGAAGATCCATTTAAGCCATAGCAGAGTGGTTATGTTAGGTATACAGAAATTAAATATTGCTAGATTTAGCTGATATTTTGAAACACTTGAAGTGTCATCGAGTTAGACCACAGGGAAAATGAATAGCAATCATAATAAAGACTCCACCACTAGATATAGGGTCAGTTCTTCCATTTTGCTTCTCCTTAACCATGTCTTGTGATTTTAATTTTAGCCAATCACTCTTAGCAGTCTGATAACCACACCAATGTATCTTAGATCACCATAGCTAGTAATAGTTAGTCATAAACTACTCAAGTCAGAGAATTTTGCTCCTGAAAACTTGTCGAAGTATAAGCCCATTGGTTCTGGACACCCAGATGGATAAACTGAAGGCAAGTCAAAATTCCCAATTCAAGGCCCTTAATTGGGTCTGCCTTGGTCACTTTAATTGTCCTGTTGTTGGTGAGTAGGACCAGTTATATATCCTTTCCTCAAAAGTGCTCTGGATCATCAGCATTTCTTGTTCATTAACTCTATTAAATAATTTTAGGTGGAATAGTTTTCCTAGAGAAGTAATATATCATAACATAAACTAGAAATATTGTCACCCTCCACAATTAGGATGAATTTCATCATAGTTTTGAAGCGCTAAATATAAAGGCAGTGAAGATGAGATAAATAGCAGTAAAGATTATGAGAATACTGAGCTTCTTGAAGACAAGTTGGTAAAATACTGAAAAAAAGAACAGTCCCTCCCTGTGATTTGTATAGAAGACTGTGTATGAATTATGGGGGATATCTGGAAAATTCAAGAAATAACTGATCAGCTCTCTTATGTTTCTCCATGTCTGCATCACTGGTAACTTTAAATGATGGCACCACTTTAAAGTGTTAAATGAATCCATTCTCACCATGACTTATACATGGTTTGTAGGACTTCTCAGGCATATTATAGTAATAGGATTATAGATGAGGCAAAGGAATGATAATTAATACCTCTTTCCTAGAGATAAATGAAATGATTCATTTTAAAAGAAAAATCTTAGGACAGTGCCCATGTACACAGAATGAGTACCCAAAATGTGTTGTTCATTTGCTGTGATCTTCATTACATTGCTTTGGAATCTAGTTGTGATCAGGAATGTGTTGGGGTGACAAAGGTTTAGTTATTGTAAAAAAAAAAATTATTCTTGGCTAATGTTTGGAAAATATGTTTATAACTAGTTTATTGGGGGATGGTTCTTCACTGGTCTCTCGTGTTTATGCATGTCTTGTCAACAAAGGCACTAGCAGCTTTTATTTTGTACTCTTTTCTTAAGAATATTTATACAACTAACAGTCTTGAAATATAGAGGTCATTTTCTCCTGGTCCAGAGAGATTTATTTCTTGTCCAACACGGTAAAGATAATGCCTCTCTATAGGGGAAATGTTGAATAAGTTGCCTGCAATCCCTTTAAGAGATAGGGGTTTTCTTAGCTTTCCTTGATGTTATGCACATGTCAGGCACAGCTTCTCACTGGCTACTTCACATTGCTCCATGGGACTCAAAGGACAGGGGAAATGATGCTGACATACAGTTTATGCTGCCTGCTGATCCATGAGTAGCAACATGTTTTGTCTTTTGTCTCTGACCTAGGAGCCTCCCGTCTTCTATCAGAAATGGTGAAACAGTGGCCAGGTAAATCTCAAATCCTTCAAACTTCTTGAAAGAGTAGTTGCTTCATAATGGCATAAAAGAAGGGGCTTCAGATATTTTATAAGACTATTTTTGCTGTTGTTTCTTGGCTCTTCTTTTTTTATTTTATTTATTGTTATGGTGGGTTGAGGGTACATTGTTGCATTTACAAAGATTCTTACAACATATCAACTATATTATACTTGAATTCACTTCCTACTCCCATTCCTGGAATAGTTTCAACAGATATCTTTCTCAGCTTTCATCATAGATCTAGTTTTCAGGAATATGTGTATCTTTAGTCTGTTGTAAAGTATTATGATTTAAGTCAGTGTCCCCCACAAAGACACATGTATTAAAGGTTCTGTCACCAGCCATGGAGCTATTGGCAAGTGGAGGAATGTTTAAGATGTGGGGACTCATGGGAGGTCTTATGTCAGTGCAGGAAATGCCCTTTAAGGGCACTATTCTATTTTGCTCCCAGCCATGAGGTGAATGGGTTGCTTACCACTTGCTTTTGCCAGTATATGTGCCCACAGACTCAAAGCAATGAAATAGAATTATTGTGATCATAGGATCTATGTATTTAAACCATACACATGATCAAATTAATAAATGCTATGAAACCTGAAATAATCTTAGAACTTGAGGGCAGTAGATTATTAACATTAACTTTATAAAACTACTCAATATTGCAATTAAAATTAGTCAACAGAAATCATTCTCACTTTCCAGAGGAATGTCCATAACAAAATTAAGGAATCTGACTGGAAAAAAATGTGATATAAGTTCAAATAATTGTAAAATTCACATAATTAAATGAATATACTCAAATTATATCTGAGATCAAAGATTTATTAATTTATTTATTTTATTTTAATTTATTAATTTATATTGCTGACAAATTCATGCCTTTTAGGAAACAACTATAAAATCTGCTGTGTTGTTGATGTAGTTGATAGAAACCAAAAGACTAAAATGATGCTCAAAAATGTTTATAAAAATTGTTGAGGCATAAAGGAAATGTAAGATGCCTAAAGACCATATTGCAATGTTTTATCTTCCACATTGAATAATAATACTAAATATTTTGTTTTTCTTATACTAAATAAAGATGAATCATTTGTACATATTTATTGTGAAAGCAATGTAATGATTTTTTTCTTTACAGATACTTTTTTAAGATTTGTTTTTAATTTTTATACAGTAAAATTAGCTCTTGGTGATATACACTTCTATGAAGTTTGACAAAAATATTTACTTGTTCACCACGGTAAAAGTAGAGAAAAGGTTAAAATTCCTTTACAATCTGTACACTTGTGTCTGCCATCAGCCTCTAGCAACCAGAAATGTATTTGATCTCTCTTGATCTAGTTTGTTCTCTACACCAATGTTTTTCTCAAATGGAATTAAATGGTATACAGCCTATTGGTTCTAGCTTCCTTCATTAAGGAAAATATATTTGAAATTCATTAATGATGCTACATGAATGTAATCCTTTACATTACTCTGCATTATTTCATCATTTCTCTATTCATTCACCAACTAAAGACACTTTCATGTTCAGTGATTATGAATAAATATGCTATGAATATTCATGTATAGGTTTTGGTGTAAATATAAGCTTTCTTTCACTTGAATACTGAGGGGTGGAATTGAGTAAAAGAGCAAGTAAATATTACTTAAATAAGTCAGTATGTAGGAAACTTTCAAACTCTTCCAAAACTCCTTGTACCATTTTGCATTGCCATCAGCAAAATATACATTGCTTATCAGCATATTGGTAGTGTAATTAATTTTTTGCTTTTTATTTTTGATATAATATTTGTATAATAGCATCACATTGTGAATCTAATTTTCATTTTCCTAGCAACTTCTAATGTGTACCCTTTCCTATGCTTTTTTGCCACCCCAATATCTTCTTGAAGAAATACTTAACCAAATTTTTTATTCTAAAAGTGTTTATTTAACCCTACCCCTCGGGTCCCATTGGACTCCAGCTCCACGTGGGACTGCCAGATAAACGTCCTGCAGGGATCCCCACCCTTTGGGCCCCGCCAGACCCCAGCTTTGAATGGGACTGCTAGATCCCCACCTGTCAGGGCCCCCGCCCCACGGGCCCACCAGGCCCCAACTCCACATAAGACCATGCAGATCCATGCTGGGGGGGTGGCGATCCCCGCCCCTCAGTCACCAGGCCTCTTGGCCCACCAGACCGAAGCTCCACGTGCGACCGCCCAATCACACCCTGCCCGAATCCCCACTCCTCGGGCCCTACTGGGCCCTAGCTCCGTGTGAGACTGCCAGATCCCAGCCTTGCCACACTCCCCATTCCTCAGGCCAGGCCCCAGCTCTGTGCGGGATTTGAACCCCTCCGGGATCCTTGTCCCTCGGGCCCCCACCCCTCAGGCCACATCAATCCCCAGCTCTACAGGCTTGCCAGATAGTCAGTCCTTTACAGGTTCTGGCTCAGCAGGGTGCCACAGGAGGACTCCAAACCTGCCTAAAAGACACAGACAGAGAGGACTGAATGCTAAAGGAGTAACATCAGAACAACTAAGACTGCAATTCTACTGTTCCAGAACTGATGATTTGTTTTTTTGGTTTTTTTCCCCCTTCTTTGGATTTGGCTGTCTGGTTCGCTGTTTGATCACTCACCATCTCTCCCATTTTTTCACATTTTAATTTCTTTCTCACTCTCTTTCTTTTATCTCTCCTTCTTTTTCTCTTTTTTCTCCTTCTCTCTTGGTTTTGTTAGTATTAACCTTGTAACCCAGCTTATACTAAATTACACATAGCACAGGGACAGAAATGGTACCTATTGGAAATATGGGTAGACAAAAAAGGGATGGAAACCATTCTGCAACCAAAAATAAAGTAGTACAGGATTTAGACAGAAATGAAGAAAATGGATACCCAGATCCAGACTCCAACAAAACAAAGATAAACTATACCAAGGAACCCAGCGAAGCCCACAAGACCAATCTGAAAGAAGAAATCCTGCAAATAATTAATGAGAATTTCACAGAGAATTTACTAGACATGGTCAACCAAAATGTACAGGAGGCACTCAAGAAATTCCAAGACAACAAAAATAAAGGATATAAGAAGACACAAAAAGAAATAAATGAACTCATAGGAGCCCTAAATACACCAAACTGAAACAGAGAACACCATAAACAGAGAGATAAATGAATTAAGGGCAAAAATTGACCATATTGAAGAGGAAGTAACTCATGATATGCAAAACCTAAGAAGAAAAGAATGAAACAGAAATACAAAACAAAATAGAAGGCCACTCTAGCAGAATAGAATGGCAGAAACTTCAGAATCTCTGAAGTTGAAAATGAAATGTCAATTAAAGGAAAAACTGAAGAACTATTAGCTAAAAAACTCAAGACTTGTGAAAAGAAAATGCAAAAACTCACTGACACCATCAAAAGAACAAACTTAAGAATCATGGGCATTGAAGAAGAAGAGGAGCAAGCAAAAAGAATGCATACTATAGTAAAGAAAATAATAACAGAAAATTTCCCAAATCTGGAGAAAACTATGCCCATTCAGGTATAGGAAGCCTCCAGAACACCAACCAGATCTAACCAAAATAGAAATACCAAAGGACATATTATCATTAAAACAATGCTCACAGAGACTACAGAAAGAATATTGAAGGCTGTGAGAGAGAAAAAATAAATAATATACAAAGGTAAACCTATCAAAATCACAGCAAATTTCTCAATGGAAACCTTAAATGCAAAAAGAGCATGGAGTGAGGTCTTCCAGGCACTGAATGAAAATAACTTCAATCCTAGGATAATCTACACAACAAAACTGTCATTCAAAATAGATGGAGCAATAGAAGTCTTCCATGATAAGCAGAAACTAAAACAATATATGACCATGAAGCCACCACTACAAAAGATTCTCCAAGGAATTCTGCACACAGAAAGTAAAAGAAAACAAAACCATGAAAAGTCAGGCAACACAAAACCACAAGAGAATAAAAGGCAAGAAAGTAGAGAGTAACATTGAATCAGCTGCACACAATCAAACCCTTAACCAACAAAAACAACTACATGACAGGGATAACCACAAACCTATCAATACTAACACTGAAGGTTAATGGACTAAATTCCCCCATAAAGACACTGATTGGAAAACTGGATTAAAAAAAGATCCAACAATCTGCCTCTTACAGGAAACCCACCTCATCGACAGGAATAAGCACTAGCTGAGAGTGAAAGGTTGGAAAAAGATTTACCAAGCCAATGGCCCCAGAAAACAGGCAGGAGTAGTAATACTTACCTTGGACAAAGTAGACTTCAAACTTACATTGATCAAATGAGATAAAGAAGGAAACTCCATATTAATAAAAGGGAAATACACCAAAAGGAAATAACAATTATCAACCTATATATACTCAATGTCAATGTACCCAATTTCATCAAACATACTCTGAAGGACATAAAAACATACATAAACTCCAACACAGTGGAAGTGGGAGACCTTAATACCACCTCCATCACTAATAGATAGGTCATCCAAACAAAAAAATCAAAAAAGAAATCCTAGAACTAAATCACATCATAGATCAAATGGACCTAGCTGATGTCTACAGAATATTTCATCCAACTTCTGCACAATATACATTCTTCTCAGCAGCCCATGGAACATTCTCCAAAATTGATCATATCATAGGGCACAAAGCAATCCTCAGCAAATATAAGAAAAGAAAAATAATCCCATGCATTCTACTGACCACAATGCATTAAAACAACAAAAACAGCAGTAAAAACCATGCAAATAATTGGAAACTGAACAACACATTGCTCAATGATCAATGGTCATTGATGAAATAAAAGAGGAAATTAAAAGTTTCCTGGAAGTTAAAGAAAATGAAAACATGACCTACCAGAACCTATGGGACACAGCAAAGGCACTCCTAAGAGGAAAGTTTATAGCCATGAGTGCATATATTAAAAGGACACAAAGATATCTCAAATCAATGTCCTAATACTACAGCTCAAACTCATAGCAAAACAAGAAGAAGACAATCCCAAAACAAGCAGAAGGAAAGGAATAATTAAAATAAGGGCTGAAATTAATGAAATAGAAACAAACAAACAAAACATACAAAGAATCAATGAAACAAATAGCTGGGTCTTTGAAAAAATGAGTAAGATTGACAGACCCCTGGCAGACCTGACTAAAATGAGGAGAGAAATAACCCAAATCAGTAAAATCAGAAATGCAAATGTGGAGATAACAACAAACACCACAGAAGTCCAGGAAATCATCAGAGACTACTTTGAAAGCCTATACTCTAATACATTTTAAAATTTTGAAGAAATGGACAGATTTCTAGATACTTATGACCATCCAAAAGTGAACCAAGAGGATATTAATCACCTGAATAGATCTATACAACAAAAAGAAATTGAAGCAGCAACTAAGATTCTCCCAAATAAAGAAAAGTCCAGGACCTGATGGATTATCTGCTGAATTCTATCAGACCCTTTAAGAAGAACTAATACCAACCCTCCTTAAACTGTTCCATGAAATAGAAAGGGAGGGAACACTGTCATCCATGTCTATCATCTTGTACTAGTATCAACTCATAATGGTCAAGGACCTTAATATCAGATCTGAAACTCTGAAGTTTGTACATGAAGGAGCAGGAAACACTCTGGAACTAATAGACATAGGCAAGGACTTCCTCAATAGAACCCCAGCAGACCAGCCACTAAATGGGACAAATGGGACCTCATAAAATTAAAAAGCTTCTCCAAAACAAAATAAATGTTCTCTAAACTGAAGAGACCACCACAGAGTGGGAGAAAATATTTGCCAACTATACACCAGACAAGGAACTGATAACCAGAAGATATATATACAGAGAATTTAAAAAACTAAACTCTCCTAAAATCAATAAACCAATTAATAAATGGGCAACTGAATTAAAAAGAACTTTCTCAAAAGAAGAAATTCAAATGGCAAAAAAGCACATGAAAAAATGCTCACCATCTCTAGCCATAAAGGAAATGCAAATCAAACCCACACTGAGATTCTACCTCACCCCTGTTAGAATAGCCATCATCAAAAACACCACCAACAACAAGTGTTGGCAAGGATGTGGGGAAAAGGAAACCCTTGTACACTGCTGGTGGGAATACAAGCTGGTGCAACCACTCTGAAAAAAAATTGGAGACTGCTTAAAAATCTAAACATAGACCTGCCATATGATCCAGCAATCCCAATCCTGGGGATATACCCAACGGAATGCAGCACAGGGTACTCTAGCCAGGCTCAGAAGATAAAAAATTGTATGTTCTCCCTCATGCAAGGACTTTAGATCTAGGGCAAATGCAGCAATATAGTTGGACTTTGATCACATGACAAGGGGAAGGCAAATACGGGAGATATGGGCATAGGTAGAAAACCCAAAACGTGAAAGCGTTTGATGTCCCCACTCCAGAGGAACTAATACAGAAACCTTTAAGCTACAGTGGTTAACATGAGAAGGGGATCAGGAACCAGTGTAAAGATCAGTTAGAGATGAATCAACATGGGTTATAACACATTTGTACATGAAAGCATTGCTAGGAATCTTTCTGTATAGCTATCCTTAACTCAACTAGCAAAATCGCTATGTCTTTTCTTCAACAAAATGAGAGATGCAGGCAGAACAGGTTCTGCCTGGAAGTGAGGGGGAGAAAGTGGGAGTGGGTGGGGGAGGGGGGCAAGGGGGAGAAATGACCCAAACAATGTACACACATGTGAATAAAGGAATAATAAAAAATAATAAAATAAAAGTGTTTATTTGATTTGTTATTGTTCAAATTTCCCTCAATATTCTGATACGTCTGTTTGGCAGAAATGTGATTCGCACTTACTGTCTTCCAATCTGCAGTTGATCTCTTCATTCACTCACAGTGAATTATATTGAGCAAAAATTTTAATTCTGATAAAATTAATTCTTAAATTTTTTGTTTGTTTTTAAGGAATATACATTCAGTATCCTATATAAGACCTTTTTCTACTTCAAACAACTAAGCAAAGACTTTATTTTTCCTCTTTTAAGTTTCATAGTCTTATTTTTAATGTTTAGATACATCTTCATTTTTGTACAAAGTGCAAAGTGTGGATAAGTTTTGTTTATTACATATGGATATCCAATTTTTCTGCATGGTTTGTTATTTAAAAAAAAAAACTGTCCTCTCCATTTCTTTGCTGTTTCACTTCTGTGCCATGAAAAGAGTTTGCTGTATTTTTTGAGTCAATATTTGAAGGCTCCATTCTGTTTCACTAATCTATGAGTCTTATTTTTCATCAATAACACAATTTCTTGATTACTGTCATAAATCTTTAAATTAGAAAGTATCAGTCATCCAACAAAGTCATACAACTTTGTTATTTGTCAAATTGTTTTGTATTCCTATTTCCTTTGCTTTTCCATATAGATTTTAGAATCTCTCTGTCAATATTTACAACAAAACTGTGATATGATTTTGATTAGAATTTCAGTGCCATCATAACAATGTTGGGTCTCCAATGTATGAGAACATTAACCCTTTTTATGATGGACTCTTTTATCTTCTTTCATCAACTGCTCACAGTTTTTAGCATATAGAAAGTACAAGCATTTTGTTAATTTATGTCAAAATATTTCATTCATGTTTGGTAATATAAATGGCAGGTTTTTTTAAAAAAATCCAAAGATTTTGGTAGTGTTTTGAAATAAAATTGGACATTATATAACTTGAGTTCATGTTATGTATTATTTTGTTTTGTGCTACTATAACAAAGTAACAGGGACTAAATAATTTATTTTTTCAGGATTCATCCATCCAAAAAATTTTGAATTTAAAAAAAAGTTTTATACAGGGGGTTTGTTATGACATGTCCATATATGTGTACAATGTATCCTGGTTTGGCTCATCCTTTCCGCTATTCTCCCTCTTCCACAATCCTCTTCTTAAAATAACTTTGACAGGTTTCAGTGTTTCATATTCATACAGATATAGAAAAAATCTCAGTCATATTTACCCTTCTGTAACCTCTTCAATTATCCTCCCACTCCTACTAGTGCCTCCCCTTAACATGACCTGTTTTACATTTCTTATTTTCATTGTTTTAGTGTCTGTTCCCTTGTTCAGTGAGTTTTTGCCTGGGTATTTTACCTGTAAATGTATTGTGATTTATTCAGTTCAAACCCCTCTATTACTTTTCTTTTCTCTTCCCCTCCCTCCATATTGTTCAACAGTTTTCAATGTGTTTTGTTGAATCTTGTTCCTATACAGATGTAATACATTTCAATATTGTTCACTATCATTCTTTTCTTCTTTCCCTCCTCACTTAGCCTCCTCTAACAGCCCCACATTTAGAAACATATTTTGTATGTATTTGTATATATTATGATGCCTATATTGGTATTTGGGTCAGTCTTCCACAGAGAAAACATGTGACCTTCATCATTCATCTGGGTTGTTTCCATAGTTTGGCTATTCTAAATAATGCTGTAATAAACATGTACGTACCATACATTTTATTGTATTCTGACTTGCTTTCCTTCAGACCTATGTCCAGGAGTGCTGTTGCTAGATCACATGGCAGTTCTCTCTCTCTCTCTCTTTTTTTTTTTTAAGGAGCTTCCCTATGGTTTTCCATAGTGGCTCCCGCGAACACCAGGGGTTCCTTTTCTCTCTACATTCTCACAAACATTTGTTGTTGTTTGTGTTCTTGATGATAGCCATTCTAACAGGAACAAAGTGTAATTTTAGTATGGTTTTGATTTGCATTCCCTTTATGCCCAGGGATGGTGAGCATTTCTTCAGGTGCTTTTGGCCATGCCTATTTCTTCTTTTGAAAACACTCTGTTCAGTTCATTTGCCCATTCCTTCATTGGGTCATTGATTCTTTGGGGGTTTAGTTTTGTGAGCTCCCTATATATTTTGGTTCTTAATCCCTTGTCAGCTATATAGCTTGCAAAGTTTTTTCCCCATTCTGTGTCTGCCTCTTCAGTCTCATGACTATTTCCTTTGCTGTATAGAAGATTTTTAGTTTGATGTAGCACATTTGTCAATCCTTTCTCTTAATTGCTGAACCACTGGAGTTCTATTAAGGAAGTTATTGCCTATGCCTATATATTCCAGTGTATTCCCTATTCTTTCCTGCACTAGCTTCAAGGTTTAAGGTATTATATTAAGGTCTTTGATCCACTATGATTTGATATTTATACAGAATGAAATGCATGAATCTAGTTGAGCATATGAATCAGAGTGTGATAGCCCCAAGATTCATCTTCTGCCCAAGGGGCAGGACCATAAGACTGAATGATGCACTTGGGAGGCCACCCATCATCTTTCCAGTTTCCAATTTGTAAGGTACCCCATCTCTTTCTGCTTGTTCTTTCCTCATATGTGGAAACTCCCAATTTTGCCCTTTGTGCAAGGGAGAGCAAGAAAAAGGATGGCCAGATTGTGCCCAGTACACAGGACCCTACCCAACTGCTGGGTAGTACCACTTGCTTCCCACAGATCCAATATAGTCCCCTGGGCACCCGCCAATCTATGTTTGTGGTGAGATTGTTCCAAGCTTCTTGGAAAGTAAAGAAGTTGGCCAATAGTTGGGGCTGTGGTTCCGTGTGGTTTGGAGTTCCCCAAGATTGGGTCTCTTGGGCAGTGTCATTGTAAAACTCCTGCCCTAAACAAGTTAAATCCCCTACTGAGGTGGAGAAATGGCCTTTTCAGTGGGAGATACAGTAATTCCTGATAATAGAAGTTTTTAGAAGCCAGATGCTTTTCCTGTAATTGAGGAAAGTTGTCTCATTAAAATACTCCCATGGGTCCACCTCCTTAGCCTCTCATGGTCAATGATGTTGCAGACTGGTTCCCCCACAAACATAACATGAGGTGACATTTAGTGTCTTGACTATGGACTCGGCTAGTGTGAGGAACAGGTTTTTGGTCTTGATAGAGTAGGAAACTCACTCTTCATCCCCTCATAGAAAGAATGAAAGACAAAGTATGAAGAACTTTCATGGGTGATTGTGATGAACTTAAAGTGTAGCAGGGTAGCAAGGTCATACCCCCTTCCATTTGTCTTTATACTGACTGTGTGTCCCCGTTCCCAATATAAGGGCATCAGTATAATAAAATTTACTGGGTTACAGGTGCCAAGGGTACAATCAGGGATAGTTGTTCCCTTGTGAAGGAGTGCTGAGTGTTCTGCCATCTGCACATATACTTATCATTTGAGATATAAGCTCTCTCCCAGTCTAGGCCTTCACATTTCCTGCTGTCTTTGCCTATGGCCCCATACACATCAAAAAACACTGACACTGACTTATCAGGTTTGAACACCTGGGTTCAGTTAATGAGCTCCTTAATTCTCTCCCCACCCCCAGATAGCACCATCAAATCTCTGGACCTCCAACCATTACTCCCAAGGGTGGTAAGTGGAGTTGAAGAAGATATGCTGATTACCATGGAAGCACACCACACAGATGGTATGATTGTGGGTGTATGACCCAATAATACTGCTTGCACAAGAGTAGTAAGTATGAAAAAGAAAAGTCCTGGTGACAACTTTTCCTGCCCAAATAGTGTGTACACATAAATCACAGTCTGAGGTTTAGGGATCACTGAACAGAAAACTCATCAAGTTTAACAGGAGGAAAACATGGAAAGGACCCACCTTTAGGAGAGGCAGGTGATTCCTCAGTCTTCTGCCATGTGTAGATTAGTCAGCTTCCAGAATGACTAAAGCAAGGCTGTCCTCATGCTGCCCTGAAGTAGCCAGAGATTCTGAATGGTCCTGCTGAGGAAGGGCACAGACATTCTGGTGGGTGATCTTGCACAGTGAGGCTGGGACAGGGATGCACTCCCACTTGAGAGAGGCTAGCTTCACCTGGCTGTGATGGATCCAGGGAGCAATCTCTGCTATAATAACTGTAGTGGGGGTAGACAAGATAACAACAAAAGGGCCACCACAATGGTGTTTTCACAGTTGGACATTCCATTCTTTCACCCAGAGTGCATCCCTGGTTTGTAAGGGTAAGTGGGGGTGTTCAGGCTAATGAGAAGTCTGTCCTGGACCAAGTCATTGATTTTTGAAAAAGTAGATCTGAAAGCCTCCATTTGTTATCGCAAGGTGAGGTCACCTATTTCTTTGAGGTCCCCTAGTGTACCCTTGATTAAGGTGGGGTGGGCATCCATAAAGGACTTTAAAGGATGAAATCCCTGTCTGTTTTCTCAGGATAGATCAGATCCTTAGTAATGCTATAGGTAATAACTGATCCCACTGTAGATGGGTTTCTTGACATAGTTTTCCCAGCTGTAATTTTAGAGTCCTATTCATATGCTGAATTTTGGGGGACATATGCAACTTCCAGATGATTCCTAAGCCCTTAGCTACCAGCTGCACCACCTTGGCCACAAAATCTAACCTACTATCCACCCCAATAGACACAGGTATCCCAAACCAAAGAATGATCTCCTTCGTCAGGCATCTGGCCACCTCCTGGGCCTTCTCGGTCTGTGTGGGGAAACTTCTACCCATCCTGAGAAGATACAGACAAGCACCAATAGATACCTGCATCCTCAAGCTCATGGCATTTCAGGGAAGTCCATGATCAAGTTTTCAAGAGGAGTTCCGCCAATGCTCTGCAGCTGGGACAGCATCCTTGGCCCACGCCAGGGATTGCTTTTGGCGCACAGACCATATCTTTTGCACACTGCCTTACTTATGCTGGAGAGCTTGGGGACATAGAAGTGCCATGTCAGGGTGATCTCAAGGGTCACCTTCATAGTACTGCTTAACATAGGGGACAGTGATTCAGGGATGGCAATGCAACCATTGGCAAACTTCCACCATCCGTTCAGTAGAAAGTTTCCCTTCTCAGTCTTGAACCTGGGCTGTTCTTGTGTCTACCGTGGGTCCCATTCAGCTAAGGGACATGGGAACAAGGCAGATATCAGGGCAGTTGGGGCCAGTATGCTCACGAAATCTGCCTGTTTGGCCACTCTGTTGGCTCTCTGGTTTCCTCAAGCAATTATTTCATCTCCCTTTTGGTGCCCTCAGTAGGGTATAATTGTCATCTGTTTAGGGGCCCATACAAAATCTAGCTATTCTTGCCCATAATTACTACTTTTTCCTCCTGAGCTAATGAGTCCCCTCTCTTTATATAAGGCCCCATGGACATGAATGGTTGTGAAGGCATATTTAGGGTTACTGTAGATGCTTACATATTCTCCTGCAGTAAGCTGGAGCACCTGTGTGAGGGCAAGTTCAGCCTTTTGTGCAGAAGTTCCAACTAGCAGTGGGGAGGCTTCAATGGCTTGAGTCCAGATTTATCACTACATACCCAGCAAAGTGCATGCCATTCCAGACAAAGCTGCTACCATCTGTGAAATATTCAAGGTCCGGATGGCCAATAGGCTAACTGGTTAGATCTGGCTGGCTTGAGAAAACTTCACCCATGACCTCCAAGCAGTCATGTTTCTGGGACTCCAAGTCAACTGGCAATAGGTGGTCAGGTTCAGACTCTTAACAACCTCCAGCTGAGCGTGTGGGTTTTCACATAGCATACTCTGGTATTCGACCATCAGAGCATTGATCAGGCAATAATTTCCCTTACACTCCATGAGAGTTTGCACAGAGTGGGGAAGCCAGACAGTGAATTCTTACCCCTGCAGTAAGCTTGTCTGCTTCAGCCACTAGAACAGCAGTGGCTGCCAGGACACACAAGTAAGGTGGCTAGCCTCAGGAAATGGCATCAAGTTGTTTTGACAAATAAGCTACTGGATGATTCCAGGAGCCTAGTAGCTGGGTCAGGACCCCAACAGTTATCTCTTTTTGCTCATGGACATATAAAAAAAAAAGTGCTTCATCACATCCAGCAGGACTATAGCAGGGGCATTTGTGAGTGCCCTCTTAATTTCTCTAAAGGCTTTCCCTTGTTCCTCTCCTCATATTGAAGGCTCTTGTACTCCCCACTTTGTGGCTTCATAAAGGGGCTTAGTCAAGAGAGAGTAGTTAGGGATCCAGATTCAGCAGAAACCCACAGTTCTCTAAAATTCAGAGAATTTTGGAGGCCAGAATGTAACAGACAGCTTGTTTCCTCTAGGCTAAGCCTGTATTGTCCTGTGACAGGTGAAAGCCAAGGTATTTAAAGGTGTTTGGCAAATCTGGGCCTTCTCCCGAGAAACTTTGTACACTGCCTCCCATAAAAGAGAAAGAGGGAAAGGCATCCATTCTATACAGTCCTCCCAAGTTGGTCTAGCCAGCAGGAAGTCATCCACATACCTGAGGAGTATGCAGCTATGCTGGTCAGCTGAGAAAACTTTGAGGTCGGATGCCAAGGCAGTTCTGAAGATAGTGGTGGGAGATTTTGAAAACTTGCAGCAACTGAGTCCAGTTTAGCTGCCTCTTTTCCCCAGTATTGGGATTTTCCCCACTGGAAGGTAAAAATAGACTGGCTCTATGGAGGTAGGTGGATATAGAAAAATGCATCCTTAAGATATAGACAGATAAAAAATTTTGCTTCAGCTGGGATAAGACCTAAGATTGTATAGGGATTTGGGACTATGGGGTGCAAAGTAATGGTTGTTGAATATACTGCCCAGAGGTGCCTAACCGACCTAAAATCCTTGGTCCCCAATTTTTGGGTGGGTCATAAGGGTGTGTTCCAGGATGATTGGCACAGTTGAAGGATCCCATACTTTAGGAATCTGTCAAGGTGTTATTGCATTCTGACCTGGGCCTTATAGGGAATGAAGTACTGCTTTTGGCTAATGGGGGTAGCCCCTGTCTTTAATTCCACCACTATTGGAGCACGTTTTGGGCCCTGAAGTGTTTTCTTCAGCCCATACACCTGGAATCTTAAGGGGAAGCTCAGGAATCTCAAGAAGCCTTCTCTCAGAGACACAAAGCCACTATTCCTCTTCTTGTGTAACTATAAGAGTTAGTCTTTGTCTCAGGTCCTCTCAGTTTTAAGGCTACAATGCCATCAAAATCAAAGGTTATCTTTACCCTCAATTTACATAATAAGTCCCTGCCCATCAGGCTCACAGAGCAATCAGGAAAACAGAGTAATTCATGCCTTGCTTCATGGCTCCCAAGATTGCATTTTCTAGACACTAAGAAGGGGTTGCAGGCCCAGTTCCCTGTAGCCCTAATAATAGCTGTATTCTTTTGTGAAAGGGGGCCCACTGGTTGGGTCACAATTGAGTTGTCTGCACCCATGTCCACCATGAGGTCAATGGGATGGCCCTTTATCCTCATTTGAACTATAGACTCCCGGGGACTTAGCAGAATGGAGCCTGGTCTGTCTGATTTCTCCTCATAGCCTTCCAGGGCTGCCAGTCCAACAATATTTTCTTCCCAGAGGCTGGCTTCCCTGCAGGTAAGCTAATACTTTCCCTCAACAACTCAGCCTCTGCTTCTGGCCTGAGGGGCCAGGAGTCCCTGGTCCAATGCGGACATTCATTCTTCCAGGCCCATCCTGGTGACAGTAGGGGCACTGGTGGCTGTGTGTGGTGATTGTCCCTGCCTCTGCTTAGACCAGCCCATTGGGGTCCTCCTGACCATTCAACAGGGCTGCAGCAAGGAGGTCCACTTTCTTTTTCATCCTCCAGTCAGCCTCCTGTTTTGTCTTCTGATCTTGACTAACAAAAACCTTTGTGGCTACCTCCAAGAACTGGCTGGTATTCATTCCAGTGAATCCCTCCAGTTTCTGCAATTTTCACCTTATGTCTCCTTGGGCCTGGCCAACAAAATCATCTGCTGGTTTTCAGTGGCTTCTGTGTCAAAAGGGGTGTACAAGCAGAAGACCTCACACAAACGCTCATAAAACTGGCCAGGACTCTCATCTGGCCCTTGTAGGACTTCTAAGGTCTTGCTCATGTCCATGGCCTTTTTCCCTCCTTCCTTCATGCCTCCCAATACTGCCTCCTGGTATCATTCAAGCCACTGGTAGTCTCAGTCATCATTAGGGTCACAGTGGGGGTCCTTCTCAGGGAACTGAGCCTGAGCATAAGCTTGGGCATTTAAGGTCCCCTCGGGAGCATGATTTCCAACCACTTTAGGGCTGCCAATGTTATATGGCACAACTCTTCAGTATTGAATACAGTCAAAAGAAGCTATTGGCCGTCTGTCCAGGTGGGTTTATGAGATTGGATTATGGACTGTATTAAATCAATCAGAGCTTGAAGTTTTTCTATGAAGGAAGGAGTATAACGTTTAGGAAGTCTGTAGTGGTACAGGTCTGGTAAATGAATGTCTGCCCTCCTCCTTACATTTGACCATGCTGTTGTAATACACCAAGCCTCAAGCCTCCCTCAGGAGCATCCACAGGGTGGTGCGATTCTGAGGAGGGGAGGAGCCCTCATGGAGACTGGTTGGATACCCCTGATTGGATGGGAGGTGTGGAGTGAGAACTGGTGGACTCAGAGTGGGCATGGGCTCCATAGGACTAGGAGAAGTCAGGGTTATTGAGGCTCCAGAGGCTTCTGGGCCAGATTTTACAGGAGTGACTGTCCCTTGAGCTTCCCCCTCTGATGTCAAAGGTGAGGGTGTGGAACTGGGTGCTGGTGGCAAGGAAGGATAAAGCAACACATAGGGTGTTGGCATTTCCTCAGGCTCCTCAGCCAGTACAGGCTCCTTTGATTTCTCCCTACACTTGGAAGTTGTGGCCACCCTAGCTATCGTGGTCCTGCCGGTTTCTTCTAGACAAGGTCTTAGCCATGCAGGTTGGCTAGAACTTCATCCTGCCAGCAATCAAAGTTTGGAAACTGATCTGGGTGCCCAGGCTTCCCTACAATTACCTTATAAACTTCATTGACTATGATTTTGTCTATCAACCCTTCCAGGGGTCACCCTGAACCAAAAGTGGGCCAATCTAATTCACAAAGGTTCCTATGCGTGTTAGGCGTTAATTTGACTCCACACTCTCCATTAAATCCTCTTTTAAGGTTTTAAGCATACACTCCAAGGGGTGCCCTTACACTGATTTCCACCCATTTCCTCCCATTACCAGACATCAGGACAGACACAGAGGTGTAGGGGTTTTGTAGAAGAGGTAAGGCTCCTGTTCTTTGACACCCAGGGAAGAACAATATGCACCCCTTATCGGTGACCTGGACATGGTCTTCCAGCCAGGAACTGTGTCTACATAGGATCCTCACTCTCTTCATAGCCAGGCCATCTCAGACTCACACTCAAACTTCCACCCCACTCCCTTAAACTGACAGACACGGTTTCACCCAGGATAGGGCTACTCCGAATGTCTCTGGGACATCAGAAGGGCAGGCTCCCTTCTGCCTCCTAAAGGCAAGCCTATTATTTGAACCCAAGTTCTTACTAGTCTGATGGGCAGGGCTCCCAATTGGGTCCTGAATCTTCTCTGGATTCCTTGTGCAACCAAGACTCGCCCCCTGCCCCCAAACAAGAGATGCACCAAGAGAAGTGAATCCCTCCATCCAATCAACAGGTCTGCTGGTGCCTGGCAGGGACACCTCTCCCGAAGAGCAGGGGATGCTGAGTCCCAGTGACAAGAAAGTAGAAGTGAAAATGCAGCTCAGTGGATTCACATCCAAAGGCTAAGCCCTGAGAACAAAGGGGCCTTGTTTTATATACCCTTGCAAGCAGGTTACAGAAGCAAGAAGCAAAGTTTAACTGGTATATGGTTACTTGTAATTTCATTGGCTACTTCATCCTCAGTGCTATATGACCATTTTTAGGTTCAGTTTCTTTAAGTTATAGTTTCCTACCATGTCTTCCCCTCCTCCCCACTATAGGCCTGTAATTCTCCTTTTTTGTTGTGTAATTGTCCAGTTTGGGGATGAGTGTAATACTGGCTTCATAAACTGAGTGTGGTAGTGTTTCTTCACTTTTCTATTTCATGGAAAAGTTTGAGGAGTGTCCATATTAGTTCTTTTTTACATGTCTGGTAGAATTCAGCAGTGAATACATCAGGGTCTGGGCTTTTCTTTATGAGAGATTTTTTATTGCTACTTTAATTTCATTTTCTTATAGACCTATTCAGGTGATATATATCCCCTTAGAAGAACCAACTTTTTGTTTCATTGATTCTTTATATAGTTTTTATGGTCTGTATTTTGTTGATTTCAAGTCTTATCTTTATTATCTTTCTCCTCCTGGTTTTGGGTTTGGCTTATTCATATTTTTCTAGGAGTTTGAGATGCATCATTATGTCATTTATTTGAGATATCTCTGTGTTTTTAATGTAGGCACTCACAGCTATAAACTTTCTTCTTAGCACTGCCTTTGCTGTATCCCATAGGTTCTGGTAGGTTGCATTTTCATTTTCATTAGATTTCAATGACCTCCTGGTCATGCAGCAATATGTTGTTCAGTCTCCAGGTGTTTGAATATTTTCTGTTGTTTCTCTTGTTGTGGAGTTCTAATTTTATTTCATTGTTGTCAGACAGTATGTAGGTGGTTATTTCATTTTCTTATCTTGGTTAAAATTTGCTCTGTATCCTAAAACATTATCTGTTTTGGAGAAAGTTCTAAGGGCTGCTGAGAAGAATGTAGACTGTGTGTTGCTGAATGAAAAACTTTGTATATGTCTGTTAAGTACATTTGGTCTATGGTGCATTTAATTCTGAAGCTTTTTTGTTGACCTTCTGTCTGAACCACTATCTACTGTTACAATGGAGTACTGAAGTCTCCCACTATCATTGTGTTGGGGTACAATTGTGATTTTAAGTCTAGTAGTGTTTGTTTAATGAATTTGGGTGTGCAGACATTGGGCACATATAAGTTAATGGTTATTTCCTCTTAATGTATTGTTCCTTTTATTAGTATAAAGTGACCTTTTTTTCTCTTCTGAATAATTCAAGTTTGAAGTCTGCTTTGTCAGGTATATATATAGCTACTCCTGCCTGTTTTTGTCACCTTTTCACCCTAAGACAATGTTTATTTCTGTTGATTAGATGGATTCTTCTAAACAACAAATCATTGGGTCTTCTTTTTTAATCCAACTGACAAATCTGTGTATTTTGATGGGGGAGTTGAGACCACTAACATTCAGTGTTAGTACTGATTAGACCATGAGGCTAAGCCCTCTTAAAGGGCTCCACCTCTTAACACAGTTACAGTAGCAATTAAATTTCAATATGGGATTGGTTGGGGACAACCATTCATACCATAGCTTCTACTCCAAAATGGAAGCCCTTCTCACATACAAAATACCTCTGTTTCAACTCAATAATCAAAAAGTCTGTTTCATTAAAGAACAAACTCAAAAGTCCAATGGGAATAATCTCATTCAATTCTGAGGGTCAATAATAGGAATGATTTATCCTGAGGCAAATTCCTTTCCATCTGTGAAATTAAATAAGTTATATGCTTCTAAAATATAAAGAAATAGGCATGGAATAGATATTCCTATTATAAAAGAGAAAAAAAGGTGAAAAGAGAGGAGTAACCTCTAAATAAGACAAAATGCAACACAGTAAGCAACATTAAACTGTAAGGCTCCTGAATAATTTCCCTTGACTCCATGTTCTGTTTCTGCACACCATGGAGTGTACACTGTTTTCCCCAAGACCTCTGATATCCCCACCTCCATGGATTTGCTGAGATTAGTCTGTGCAGTAGCAGCTGGAATCTCATTGCTGTAGCTCTACCAGGCTACCACATGAAAGGTAGTAGCTCTACAGTTCTAAGGTCTGGGTGGAAAGCAGCTCTACCCACACAGCTCCACTGGGCATTGTCCTAGTGGAGACTCTGCAGAATCTTTAACCTCAGCTTTTCTGGGCATTGCCCTAATTGTTACTTTCTATACTACCCATTCTCTCTCTTTCAGTCCTACACCATGAGAGGTATTTATTAGCATTCTAAATAAACTTATTTGTGAGTATCCATTGAGGTTTATGGAGAAGAGATTGCAGACTGAATGAGTTGTTCTTATTCCTGCTCCCTGCAAAAGTGTCTATATTGCTTTACTCTTTTACACTTGGCCTTTAAAATTTCTTTGCAATGTTAGTTGACTTCTACTTCACCTATCTTATTCCTGGAATTCAAGCACTCTTCTCAAAAGATCTTGCCTTTCCTTAGACTTCTAATAAGTTTGGAGCCCAGAAACTTCAACTCTTCAACTCTCCGATGGTTTCATTCTCTGATGGTTCTAAGAGAAATTATAACTTGCAGTTTTGAGGCAGGCTAAAACTGGAGAAAGTTTGGGACTCATAGAAAAATATTACATCTTCGATTAACCATGCTCTGGCTCAGTGACTGCCCTCACCTGGCTTGGGAACACCCATGCCCCTTCCACTCATTGATTATTGTATGGAAATCACCTGGTTCCTCCCTTCCATAGATTAGCATAAGTTTTAAAAGCACCCAGAGAAGAGAAGTACACTGTCTCTCCCTCCAGATTCCACCAGTGCCCACCATGCTCCCTTTTGTATTTCCCTTACCTAACTTTAACTAGGCTCCATTTACACCTATGTATCCTGCCATGGATTCTTCCCTGTGGGACACAAGAATTTGGCAGTCATCTGATCACAGACTTTACCTGCCAGCAACAGTTTGACCAACTGTTTGTTGTTAAGGATAAAATTGATGTTGTAGATTTTTACATGTTAAAGCCAGAAATCTCAATATTTACTTTTTAGAATCTTAAAAAATATAGGCACAAATTTTTAAATTTTCATTAGGTTCTGGGGATGGGGCATAGCTTGAGTGATAGAACACCTGCCTAACAAGCATGAGGCTTGTGGGTCAATCCCCAGTACCTCAAACATTTTTTAAAAAATCATCAGACATATCTTCATAAACAAGAACATTAATCAAACATGTTTTTCCATTGTATTTATGATTTCTATCATTTCATGGTAATCTTGAAATAATTGTGAAAGAGAAAGCATAATAATTAAAAAGATAGATTTTACTCAGACTATTGAAAGAGAAAGCACACTCCAAAGCTAAGCTATGAGTGTTTTTTCAAGGTGGTTTGTAATTAGATGAAAAGGAAGGAAGGAAAGTTGGTTGACATTGGGATTGTTTTGAAATAAGATGTTTACACAGGAATGCTTATCTCTATGTCTAGCTAGTTTCAAAGGGGACAAACAGTTCTAATCTCAACTAATTATTCACAAAACAGAGAAGGAAGGATTTATGCCTGACTCTGTCAGCAAATTCAAACAAATAGGGAATTGTCTGCATTTGACCCTTTCTCAGGTAAACAGGCAGTTATCCAGGGATCAAGAAATTCAAGATAAAGAATGAATAGTCTTATCTGCGTCATTTGGGAAAGACTGATCTTTTGAAAGCCATTTCCCACAAGCTAAAGAGTGGGATATTTTGAAAAACAAATGTATGTATAAATTTCTTAAGTCTTGCCTTTTTTTGATAATAGGAAACTCAAATTTCAATACTGTCACCACCATAATTGTATTGATAAAGTTGGGGCACAAAACATTTGTTTAATAATTTTCTACCAGTCTGCAAAATCTATCAGTTGGTTCAAAATTTCCTCCTTAGAACTGAGTTTCTCACTATTAAGAGTTACTACAAACTTAAAATGCTGCACCTCAGGACATTTTTCTCCTCCTGCCCAGTGCAGGTCAGCAATTCTTTTATCTTGTCCTTTAGTCATCTTCTTAGTCATCTTTTATCCTTCTCCATTAATACAAGCAAATAGACTTGAAAAAAATTATAATTTCATTACCAGCCATATTTAACACAGGGTATTTATTAATAAACTGGCAGACAGATAAAAGAAAGAGATGAACTAAATGAGGCATGATTTCAGGGAAGGTGCTAGATGAGACTGTGAGAACTTTTCAAGCTATGCTGAAATAGGTCAGTGACTGAGACAAAACTGATTCTCTTGGCCATGGAAAATTTTAAGCAGGCAGAGTACAGAAATATGTAGTTCTCTGGAAAGCATGAACATTTGTATGAAATTAATGTCAGTTCAGGCCTAGTCAGTTCACTACTATTTTAGAACTCAGTGTTCATGAAAGTAGCCTTTATTTTTATTAGGTTTATTCTCTCTATGACTCTATGAAGGTTAATCTTAGTGTTAATTTGTTTACATCACAGAAACCAATTACTTGGTCAAATACCAGTCTATATATCTCTATAAAGGTATATTTTAGATGATATCAACATTTAAGTTAGTTGTCTGTGTGAAAGCAGATTATCCCTCCATAATATGAGAGGGTCTCATCTCTTCAGTTGAGACCATAAGACCAAAAAGTCTGCAGTACCCTGAAGTAGGGGATTCCAGCTCCAGACTGCCTTGGGATTCAAGCTGAAATGCCAGCTCGTTCCTGGGTCTCTATACTGCAGGACTGCTCTGTAGATTATGAACCTTTCAGCCTGCAGAATTGCATAAACCAAGTCCTTGAAATTTCCCTCTCTGACCCTCAAAGCTCTCCTCATTGCTCTCACTGAGATCTTAGAGTTCTTTTGAATTGGTTGTATGCTTCCCCACTAATTATTCTTTAGAAACATGTATTGTTATCTCAATAATTACCTAGCAAATTGATTTATGAGTAGGATAGGGATGGAATGGATGATACTTGAGAAAAATCTGAATGTGAGAAATATTAACCACATATCTGTTCTTGTCATCAGCCTCACAGATTATCATAGATTTTCTTTTCTGTTTGCTAATATTCTTAAGTTTTATTTACTGAACTATGCAGAATTCAACAATTTCTGTATCGTGTGCATGTTCTGCATAGTTCTGATTCTATAATTTTAATTTTATTTGAAGGCTATAAAACTGAAGTATGTATTTTAAATAAAGGAATTTAAAAATCTTACATCTTCTTATCCAAGCACATTTAAAAACTGTTTAAATGAATAAGCAGTTTAAATGAATAAAGTTTAAGTTAATTTAAGACAAAGATGCTTGTTTACTTACAATTGTTTAATGTTTACTACTATTGTAAATGTCATACATTCTATAATTAGAAGCCAATTCAAATATTTAAGAAAAGAAAATAAAGCACACACATTATAAGGAGGAGATACAAACCCATCATTACTTAACTCTTTACCTATAACACCAAGTGAATGGAAACAATATTGGAATTAGTTAATTTAGGAGGTAGCCAGTTACAAAATGAATAAAAGCGCAAAAAATCCCAATTCATTTCCTATGTAATAATGATAATCAAGTATAACAAAACAAAATGCAGTCATAAAAGCAACAATTAAAGCAACTTATACAACCAAATTCTATACATTATATAGTCACTTATTTTTTAAAAGAGAAGTTCAATACATAAAAAAAACTTTCCTTCTTCATAATTTGGAAATCTTTGCATTATGCAGGTATCTAAATATCTCCCTAAAACTAATATTAACCTTAAGTTAAATGCTAATAAATAGTTCCAAAGAATACTTTTAAGTAAAGGCAGTAAATGTAGGAAGGAGACTAGGTCAATGTTCAAGAAAAGGAAATCCCTGATATGAACATAAACATCCAGAAAAACAATTCAGTACAAATTTCCACATTCCAGTGATGCACACCATTTAGCCCATACTTAGATTGAATCTAAACTGAGTTTAAGCTGTGGACATATACATTGTACCCACCCCAAAACTGTTTGTGCACTCTGATTTTGAACTACAATGATGAAAGTGCAGTTGAGAATTACAGATGTAAACTTGAGGAAAGATTACACCATGAAAGAACACTCACAAATT
The DNA here is from genome assembly GCF_047511655.1 of Castor canadensis. Classification (NCBI taxonomy): domain Eukaryota; kingdom Metazoa; phylum Chordata; class Mammalia; order Rodentia; family Castoridae; genus Castor; species Castor canadensis. Next base: position 112,878,491 of record NC_133393.1, on the reverse strand, counting down.
TTGCAACAGAAAGACAATTTTACCAAGGTTAACAGTGAAGCAAACCTGAGTTTAAAATAGGTCTAATTATTATTCTAAGAAGGAAATTTTATTCTTGGTTCTATGTGTAAGTTTAGTATATTTCTCATTAGAAATGAAGGGCTTTAAATGAGACAATATCTCTTTTTTTGGTGCCTCAATATTCATGTGAACATGACAATCTTATCTCCAAGTTCAGCTAATAATAAAAGCATACAGCACTATTTTTATCTATATTATCTGCAGGCATTTCTCAGGGAGTCTATTCTTAAACTCAGTGCAGCTCATATTCCTGGAAAATATGTCATCATTCAATTACAGACAAGAATACAGAATTAAATCAGATGATTATGAAAAGTTATAACAGGATTGTATGATCTTAGGTCCTCCCTACCTCCATCTTCCCTACATTTGTAGTAGTGTGATATGTCAATGGCATTTCCTACAAAGTACACTGTCACATATATTGCATTTTGACTCTGAATGTAACTTGACACACTATACAAAGTCCTCTTTAATTATGGTTCCAAGAATAAGATTCTCTCTGATCACAGGATCATTAGCAACAAATTTATTTTTACTGGGAGGATTCTTTGACTGTTAGCATTAAATATGGCTACATTGTTACTTAAAAATCTAGAACCAATTCTAGTATAAAAGGAGTTTCACACCTTTTAACTTGTAAATCTCATAATAACCTCATTATAGCTTTATGTGAATCTCTTTACTCACATATTATATACCATTTTACTGATGCTTGATTTTATTTTATCTTCTTTTAATGGATATTACAAATTACTTGAAATCTTTTCTATAATGAAGGTATTAAAAAACAGGTTGACAGAGTGAACATGAGGATATCCAGTGCCTTGTACAAGTTGAAAAGATACAGTATGCTCTTCCCAATTGTGTTCAAAATTATATTCAGTTGTATTCAAAAATGATTTGGCTGTGGTAGGGATGTTTAAAGCATAGAAATCAGTAAAAACTAAAAATTAGACTTCATTTTTCTTTTATGAAAAATCATTTATTACAATAATTCAGAGATACCCATATTTACATTTCAACCCACTCTCCAAAAAGCAATTTGTGTGACTAAACAGTTTTTAATATAACTTTAATGTTCACCTAGTTACCACTGAAGTAAGTCAAATCTTTCATTAGAAATCACAAACAAAAGTAACATACCTCTCAGTAAAGTTATGGCAATCTTATTGAAGCATAAATAGAAGGCTACCATTAACAATTTTATCTGAAGTACCTCCAAAACCCTATAGATCCTATCATTTCCTATAGAATAAATTAGAAATAATAACTATGTAATGACATCAAATCTGAAATCTTGCAAATTATTTCATAGAATAATATTATCTCAGTGCCTCATTTATAGCTTAATAGCTTGATATTTTCAATTACTTTTTCTTCAGATTCATCTATTACACTGTTATTTATTCAGTACTACAAAAATTGACTTTATTGGCAGCACTAATTTTATTTTGTTTTCATGAACAATGTTTAGATTACCTCTCTTTTAGGATGCCCAAAAAACTCAAGCCCAGAAACTCAAATTTAATCAAATGTCTTGGTCTCTTAAGTTTTTGTGGATATATTTTGCTTGAGCCCTATCATACCATAATTCCATCTTTGTGAGAGAGAGTTATCAAATGTAATGCCAGTATATGTTTATGGTCACTCTCACTTCAGGTGTTTTATTTTTTGTTACTACAGTGTGGTGGAATGGGCTAGCATGGATTCTTCCTTCTTGGCAATGCATTTATTGAAAGAAGTTTCAACTGATCTCAAAAGAAATAATTGGAAATTTAGAGTGCTAGATCGGAAAGGTAGTAAGCCACAATATCTTCTAAAACTTGGGGAAGATAATTTTCATTTTCTAATTCTATATTAGAAAATGAAAATATGGTAAGACAAAACAAGTCAACAAGCAAAATGAGAGCATTTACCATTTCCAGTTATGCCCTCCTAATACTCTGACGGGTGTCCTGCTATAAAAAGGATATAAAATATACAATGTGTTCTCTGTTATATCTATTAGAATTGTACTCAACCACATACAATAGAAAACGTCAAAACGAAGACTCAGTGGTAAGCAATGAAAGTTTATTTTCACATATGAAAATAAGTTCAGGGGCTCAAGGATTTTGCTACATAACATGGTTCAATCTCTCTCTCTCCTCTCTGTCTCTCTCTTTCTCTCTCTTTATATATATACATGTACATATATATATATATATATATATATATGCAAGTAATTGCCTTCTTTATACTCTCCAGTTACCTCTTGTGCTTTCATACATTGCATTCACATTCCAGCATGAAGAAAGGAAGAAGGTATGAAGGTGAAAAAGCATGTGAAGCAAGTGCCTCTGTCATTAATAAAAAGGCTTGTCCCTTTTCAGTAGGAAAATTTATTTCCTATAAGTCTCGGTAAGTATACTTCTGTTAGTATCTCCTTGGGCAGGATTTCATCATGTAGACAACATTCCTGTGCATTGTTCTAAGTACAGAAGAAAGATGGATATTAGATGTGTCATAAGCAATTCCTGACACAGAATGGAAAACATACAGTAAAGTTGCACAACAAATTGGTGAGAATAGATAAATCTGAACAATCACAGACTATAAAAAATAAGACTATTTGGGGAGGGAGTTTAAAAGAAAATAGTATTAAAAATATGTTAAACATAGGCACATCTGGAGGCAACACAGGGGCAGAGAGATGTATTCCCTCAGTGGAAAGCTATTTTCCAACAATAAACCTGGTAAGACATGATTTTTTTTGGCAAGATGTAGGGCTCTCAGAGGATCATATGTACAGTGGATGTCAGAAGTGTCTGCAAAAAAGAAAAGTTTATATCTTACTCAGTGACTCTCAACTTCACGAGGTAGAAGGATGCTGGATAATCCCATGAAAGCAACATAAAGCAGAATTGAAGACTATTGTCCTAAAACAGCATGAGAAAATCCTCATCTCATTCAGTTCTCAATGTTGTCTCAGAAACTATGGAGTGAAAATCATAAGCTATTCTATGATTCCTCACAAAGGAAAAGAATGGTTAGAAAGGGGATAGATACAGGACAGGCCAATGGCTTCCATGCTGTGCCATTGGGAGCACTGCCCCTAGATAGAGCTGAAGAGCTTCATACAATCCTGTTCTGAGACATCTTTATCAACAAAGTGAGTTAAGCATAATGCTGAATACTTCCCAAATAAACCACTGATACCATGTATGTCATTACCATAATGTCAGCAAAGAAGCTACCATCAGCAGACAGAATCAGATTGAGCCAAAACAGCAAAAATAGTGTATAGACAATTGCACTAACAAAACCGTGTTTCCTTTATCATAGTGTTCCTCAATGCCATCCACCAATTAAATGCATCACCGTCACCTGGGAGCTGATCAATTGTACACATTCTCAATCATCCCTGACCTGAAGGACTTACTGAATCAGATAAAATAGAGCAGAATTCTTTTTACACTTGAGATTCCTTGAGCACAGGCCAAATTTGTTCAATATAAGGAAATAGAACAAAACAGATGAAGTTATGACGTCTTTGTATGTGTATATAGTTCTACTTTTAATTCTTTTTATCATACCCCTTTTCATATTGTAATACTTTTACTTTGTTAATCATTCCCCTTTTCTGCTTCTACTTGCCTTTTGTTTTTATGGTTTATTTTGTTTTTTCTTATTGTCAAATTTAATTCCAATATGCAAATAGAACTAGATTGTAGGTGAGTCTCAAAAGCTGGATTTAAAAAAAAAAATTTTATTCATTGATTCACATGTGCATACATTGTTTGGGCCATTTCTCCCCCCAACCCCAGCCCCCGCTCCTTCCCCACCACCCTCATTTCCAGGCACAACCTATTCTTCCATTCCCTTCAATTTGGTTGAACAGAAGACATAAGCAATAATAACAAAGACAAAGCATTTTTGCTAGTTGAGATAAGGATAGCTCTACAGATTCCTAGCATTCCTTCCATGCACAAGCGTGTTACAACCCAAATTGATTTATCTCTGCCTGACCTTTTCACTAGTTCCTGATCCCTTTCCCATATTGACCTCTGTCACTTTAATGACTCTGTATTAGTTCCTCTGCAGCGGGGACATCAAATACTTTCATATTTTGAGTTTCCTACCTAGCCCCATACTTCCCATGTGTGCTCTCCCCTTAGCATTGACCCAAGTCCAACAACTTGGCTGTATTTGCCCTAGATCTAAAGTCCAAATATGAGGGAGAACATACAATTTTTGGTTTTCTGAGCCTGACTGACCTCACTCAAAATGCTGTTCTCCAGTTCCATCCATTTACTTGAGAATGATAAGATTTCATTCTTCTTCATGGCTGAGTAAAACTCCATTGTATACAAGTACCACATTTTCTTAGTCCATTCGTCAGTAGTGGGGCATCTTGGCTGTTTCCATAGCTTGGCTATCGTGAATAGTGCTGCAATAAACATGGGTGTGTAGGTGCCTCTGGAGTAACCTGTGTCACATTCCTTTGGGTATATCCCCAAGAATGGGATTACTAGATCATATGGCAGATCTATGCTTAGACTTTTAAAAAGCCTCCATATTTTTTTCCAGAGTTGTTGCACTAGCTTGCATTCCCACCAGCAGTATACAAGGGTTCTTTTTTCCCACATCCTCTCCAATACCTATTGGTGGTGGTGTTTTTGATGATGGCTATTCTAACAGGGGTGAAGTGGAATCATAGTGTGGTTTTGATTTGCATTTCTTTTATGGCTAGAGTTTATGAGCATTTATTCATGCGTTTTTTGGCCATTTGAATTTCTTCTTTTGAGAAAGTTCTGTTTAGTTCAGTTGCCCATTTCTTTAATGGTTCATTGATTTTGGGAGAGTTTAGTTTTTTTAATTCCCTGTATATTCTGGTTATCAGCCCTTTATCTGATGTATAGCTGGCAAATATTTTCTCCCACTCTGTAGGTGGTCTCTTAAGTTTAGAGACCATTTCTTTTGTTGTGCAGAAGATTTTTAGTTTTTATGAAGCCCCATTAGTCCATCCTTTCTCTTTGTTGCTGAGCTGCTGGGGTTCTATTGAGGAAGTCCTTGCCTATACCTATTACTTCCAGAATATTTTCTGCTCTTTTCTGTACTAACTTCAGAGTTTCAGGTCTAATATTAAGGTCCTTGATCCATTTTGAGTTGATGCTAGCACAGGGTGATAAACATGGATCTAGTTTCGGTTTTTGGCAGATGGATAACCACTTTTCCCAGCAACATTTGTTGATGAGGCTGTCTTTTTGCCATCGTATATTTTTGGTGTCTTTGTCAAAAATAAGGTTAGCATAGCTGTGTGGATTCATATCCGGATCCTTTATTCTGTTCCACTAGTCTTCATGTCTGTTTTTGTGCCAGTACCATGCTGTTTTTTATTGCTATTGCTTTGTAATATAGTTTTGAAGTCGAGTATTGTGATACCTCCAGCATTGCTCTTTTTCTTGAGTATTGTCTTGGTTATTTGCGGTCTCTTGAGTTTCCAAATGAACTTTAGGGTAGATTTTTCAATCTCTGTAGTGAATGTCACTGGAATTTTGATGGGTATTGCATTAAACATGTAGATTCTTTTGATAGTGTAGCCATTTTTACTATGTTGATTCTACCATTCCATGAGCACAGGAGATCTTTCCACCTTCTGTAGTCTTCCTTGATGTCTTTCTTCAGGGGTTTGAAATTCTCCTTGTAGAGGTCATTCACATCCTTTAATAAGTTTACTCCTATGGTTTTTTTTTTTTTTTTGAGACTACTGTAAATGGAAATGTTTCTATATATTCTTCCTCAGTTTGTTCATTATTGGTGTATCGAATGACTTCTGTAAGTTGATTTTGTATTGTGCCACCTTGCTGTAGCTGGTAATGGTGTCTAGGAGTTTTTGGGTAGAGTTGTTTGGCTCTTTAAGTTATAGGATCATGTCTCCTGTAATTAGGGATATTTTGACAGTTTCTTTACCTATTTATACTCCTCTTATTTCTTCTTCTTGCCTAATTGCTCTGGCTAGGAATTCCAGTACTATGTTGAATAGGACTGGGAATAGTGGGCACCCTTGTCTTGTTCCTGATTTTAGGGGAAATGGTTCGAGTTTTTCTCCATTAAGTATGATGTTGGCTGTAGGCTTGTCATATATAGCCTTTGCAATATTGAGGTTGCTTTCATTTTATTCCTAGTTTTCATGGAGATTTTATCATGAATCAGTGTTGGATCTTGTTGAATGCTTTTTCTGCATATACTGAGATGATCAAGTGGTTTTGGTCTTTGCTTCTATTAATGTGTTGTATTACATTTATAGATTTGTGTATGTTGAACCACCCCTGCATCCCTGGGATGAAGCTGACTTGGTTTAGTGAATGATCTTTCTGATGTACTGTTGGATTCAGTTTTCCATTATTTTATTGAGGATTTTTTCATTAAGGAGATTGGCCTAGTTTTCTTTTTTGGAGGTGTCTCTGTCTGGTTTGGGGATGAGTATAACACTGGCTTCATAAAATGAGTTAAACAGTGATCCTCCCCTTTCTATTTCATGGAACAGTTCAATGACAGTTGGTGTTAGTTCTTCTTTAAAGGTCTGATATTTTTCAGCAGAGAATCCATCAGGTACTGGACTTTTCTTTTTTGAGAGGCTTGTTATTGCTGCTTCAATTTCATTTTGTGTTATAGATCTATTCAGTTGATTAATATCCTCTTAATTTAATTTTAGATGGTCATATGTATCTAGAAATCTGTGCATTTCTTCAAAATTTTCAAATTTATTAGAATATAGGTTCTCAAAGTAGTCTCTGATGATTTCTTGGATTTCCGTGGTGTTTGTTGTTACCTCCTCTTTTGCATTTCTGATTTTACTGTTTTGGGTTTTTTCTCTACTCATTTCAGTCAGGTTTGCAGGGGTCTGTCAATCTTATTTATTTTTTCAAAGAACCAGCTTTTTGTTTCATTGATTCTTTGTATGTCTTTTGTTGTTGTTCTTATGTGTTTCTATTTCATTGATTTCAGCCCTTATTGTTATTATTTCTCTCCTTCTGCTTGTTTTGGGATTGTCTTCTTCTTGTTTTTCTAGTTGTTTGAGATGTAACATTAGGTCATTGATTTGAGATCTGTGTGTCCTTTTAATATATGCACTCATGGCTATAAACTTTCCTTTTAGGACTGCCTTTTCTGTGTCCCATAGGTTCCGGTAGGTCATGTTTTCATTTTCATTAACTTCCAGGAACCTTTTAATTTCTTCTTTTATTTCAGCAATGTATTCTTCAGCCTCCAATTGTTTGCATGGTTTTTACTATTGTTTTTGTTGTTCAGTTCTAGTTTTAATACATTGTAATCAGATAGAATGTATGGGATTGTTTTTCTTTTCCTATATTTGCTGTGGCTTGCTTTGTGCCCTAAAATATGATCAGTTTTGGAGAAGGCTCCATGGTCTTCTGAGAAGAATGTATATTGTGCAGAATGTGGATGAAATATTTTGTAGACATCAGCTAAGTCCATTTGATCTATGGTGTGATTTAGTTCTAGAATTTCTTTATTGATTTTTTTGTTTGGATGACCTATCTATTGGTGATGGGGGGTTACTAAAGTCTCCCACTACCACTGTGTTGGAGTCTATATATGTTTTTAGGTCCTTCAGAGTATGTTTGATGAAATTGGGTGCATTGACATTGGGTATATATAGGTTGATAATTGTTATTTCTTTTTCATTTATTTCCCCTTTTATTAGTATAGAGTGTCTTTCTTTATCTTGTTTGATCAACATAAGTTTGAATTCTACTTTGTCCAGTATAAATTTTACTACTCCTGCCTGTTTTCTGGGGCCATTGGCTTGGTAAATCTTCTTTCAGCCTTTCACCCTAAGCCAGTGCTTGTTTCTGTCAATGAGATGTTTCTCCTGTAAGCAACAGATTGTTGGATGTTCTTTTTTAATCCAGTTTGCCAAATGGTGTCTTTTGATGGGGGAGTTAAGTCCATTGACATTCATTTTTAGTATTGATAAGTATGTGGTGATTCCTGTCATTCAGTTGTTTTTGTTGTTAAAAGGTTTGATTGTGTGCAGATGAATCAATGTTACTTTCTAATTTCTTGCCTTTTCTTCTGCTGTGATTTGGTACTGACTATTATCTCATGGTTTTGTTTGCTCTCATTTTCTGTGAAGAATTCCTTGAAGAATCTTTTGTAGTGGTGGCTTGGTGGTCATATTGTTTTAGTTTCTGCTTATCATGGAAGACTTTTATTGCTCCATTTATTTTGAATGATAGTTTTGCTGGGTAGAGTATCCTAGGGTCGAAGTTATTTTCATTCAGTGCCCAGAATGCTTCACTCCATTCTCTTCTTGCATTTAAGGTTTCCATTGAGAAATCTGCTGTAATTTTGATGGGTTTCCTTTTGTATGTTATTTGTTATCTCTTACAGCCTTAAATATTCTTTCTATAATCTCTGTGCTTGCTTGTTCTAATGATAATATGTCATGGGGTAGTTCTACTTTGGTCAAGTCTGTTTGGTGTTCTGCAGGCTTCCTGTGCCTGAATAGGCATAGTTTTCTCTAGATTTGGGAAATTTTCTGTCATTATTTTATTGAATATATTATGAATTCCTTTTACTTGCACCTCTTCTCTTTCTTCAATACCCATGATTCTCAGGTTTGGTCTTTTGATGGAGTCAGTGAGTTCTTGCATATTCCTTTCACTGGTCTTGAATTGTTTGACTAATAGTTCTTCAGTTTTTCCTTTAATTTCCATTTCATTTTCAAGTTCTGAGATTCTGTCTTCTGCTTGTTCTAGTCTGTTGCAGTGGCCTTCCATTGTGTTTTATATTTCTGTTTCATTCTTTTTCCTGAAGTTTTCCATATCATGGGTTACTTCCTCTTCAATATTGTCTATTTTCATCCTGAGTTCATTTATCTCTCTATTTATCGTGTTCTTTGTTTCACTTTGTTGTTTATAGAGTACTTCTATAGTTTCTTTTATTTTTTCTTGTGCTTTCTCAAATTCTCTATTTTTGTTGTCTTGGAATTTCTTGAGTCCCTCTTGTACATTTAGCAACATCTCCATGAAATTCTCAGTGATTACTTGCAGGATTTCTTCTTTCAGATTGTTTTTGTGGGCTTCATTGGGTTCCTTATCATAGTTCATCTTTGTTTTATTGGAGTCTGGAACTGGGTATCCATTTCCTTCATTTCTCTCTGAATCTTGTATTAATTTATTTTTAGGAGGAGCATGGTTTCCATCCCTTTTTCATCTTTCCATCACTCCACTTGGTACTGTGTAGCTATGTTCTTGATAGGCTATTGGTGGTTTCAGTCACCTGTTTCCTTTCCCTTAGTTTAATTTTGTTCTGTGGATATGTTAGGTTTTAGGTTAGTGGAGGTATGCTGTTTCTGTCCCTTGTCTGTGTGTAGTTTAGTATTAGCTAACTTACAATAGTAAAACTAACAAAACAAAGAAAGAAAGAAAACAAAAGAAATCAACAGGGAGAGGTGGTGGACAAACAGGGAACAAATCAAAGAAACAAACATAAAAAAAACTGCCATTTCAGGAACAATAGAATTTCAGTCTTAGTAGTTCTGGTGTTACTCTTCCACATCTAGTCCTGATGTTGGTATTTAAGCAGAAGCTCTGTCTTAGTCTCACCAGGTGGTTGGGGATACTTGCCAGGTTTTTTTCCTGTCTTTCAGTGGCAGCTGATTTGTCATCTCCTCCGTCAGTAAGGTGTGGAGATCAGCTCTGTGGCCAACCATCCTTACTGCTTTGGAGTTGGGTTTTTGCTGTGTTGGTTTATTGGGGGCTTGTTTCTTTGCCTTCCCCTTTCTCTGGGGCAAGATCAGAGATCCATCAGCTGGCTCCCTGCTGTTAGCATGTTATTCTGGTTTGCTGATTGGTTTTCAATTTTGCCACATCCTTTGACTTAGATGTTGCTCACTGGCTCAGGAGATGAGCTTTGTGGACTGCTATCTGCCCCTCCCACTGTTGGCCCATCTGACTTTCTAGTCTTTGTTTGCTGAAAGTTCCTGCAGAGATCAGCTCCTTGCCTTCCCTCCTTCTCTGGTGCACTTAAATCACCCCCCACCCCCCACTATGTGTTCCTTTTCAGTTCTTTGGTTATTATTCAGGTTTTTTTTGTGGGGGGGGTCAGTCTGCCCAGGGGGCTATGTTGATTTATCCCATGGCTGTTTGTGGGAATACCACATGCTGCTTATTTGCTCATCTGTTGGTCTGCTGAATGTTTCCCAAGCAGGTTTGGAGCTGGCATCCAGCAGCATGGGAGCCCTCCAGTGTTCTCAGTATAATGTGGACTGGAGAAATTTTGTACGGGCAGGGAGTCACAGTGTTGAACTTTTTATTCTTCTTGGTGCTTTTTTTCTGCCAAGATGGCTGCAGCACCTCAGCAAAAGTTTTGATTTACAGAGCTCACACTGTCTGCTTCTGCACTCTAGTTACCATCTTGGATCCTCCAAAAAATTGGATTAAAAATATGTAATTACTTTATCTTTTCTAATCACTTCCATCAACCATAGTCCAGTGAATTTCTCTTCTTTCTTTATCAAAAAGTACTCAATAGCTTTTTATCTGTCTTTTGATTCTTAAAGGAACAATCCATCTTAAGTCTTTCATCACAAAAATAAATATAAATTTTATTTCACACCCAAATTTTAACCTATCTTTTCTCTTTTTTCTCCTCCTCTTCTGTCTGCCTGTTCATCCTCCTCATACTTATCATCTATTAAGAATAAATTCCAGAAATAAAGACATGCTAGCAGGGCTTATGTAAAGCAATAAGAAATAGTGACAGCTATAGGAATCTTGAATGTGTATGTTTCATTAAAGACTTTCAAACTAAGTATAATTTAAAGCAGAATGTGAGCTCTAGTTTCTGAGTTTTTTTTTTTTTTTTCCATCACTGTGGGAAATATCTGAGCAAAACAACTAAGGAATAACAATTTATTTTCACTTATTATTTCAGAAACTTCAGCCCAATGTTTGCCGTATCCATTGCTTTGGACTTGAGATGGAGCAGAATACCATGGCATCAGAAGTATGAGCAGAGGCTGCTTACTTCACAACAGCCAAGAAGCAGAGAGAGTAACAGGAAAGGGTCAGGGCCAACATATATACTATAAAGCCATGTGCCTAGTGACTGACTTTTTCCATCTAGGTACCAGTTTCTGTAGTTCCACCACTTCCTAATAGTCTATTTAAACTTTGAAGTCATGAATGGATTAAACCATTGATTAGACCACAGCCCTAATGATCTAATTGTCTCTGGAAATGCCCTCACAGACATACCCACAGTTGTGCTTTAATAATCTCCTAGGCATCTCTCAATTCAGTCAAACTGGCAATTAAGGTTAACCATCACAAATTTGGACAGCATTGTTAAAGTTTTTTCTGTGAGCTATAATAAATGAAAGAAACACAGATATGAAAGACAATAGGAGACCTAAGTGCTAATATAAATCAGCAAGAATTGGAAAAGTTAGAGAAAACCTCATGGCCTATCTGGGCTGGATGAACAGCATAAAACTAAACTAATTTCTAAATCCTTAAGCATTTATGGAGCCAAATCTATGTCAGATATTCTGCCAAGTGCTAAGGTTTCAAAGATCACATCAAAAGGTCACATTATAAGGGGATTTAACTAACCAAAGTTAAGTATATTCACAGCTGAAATACATAAAGAAACTCCTTTGGACATTGACTTTGGCATTAAAAATGAAAGAGGGAACTGTAAAATAGGTATAGTGTGTGGGAGGGTACCAGTGAGATTGGGGTAGGGTGAATGAAGGAGATGAAGGTGATGGAATATGGTTGATGGGCTTCATATACATAATTAAAACAGAAAAATGAAACCTCTTGCAGTTGCTTAAATGGAGTGGGGAGTGAGTTTCTGAGGGAGGGGTTGATGGTGGAGGCAATCTAAACAATGTACAATGTAAAGTTATTCAGAATTGTCATGATGAGTCCTCCCTGTATCCTAATAAAAATGAGAACATAAATGAATAAAATAAAAGTGTCTTGCATTAAAGTAGTAGGAGGCCTAAGATAGAGACATTGTTTTGAAATATTTTTAGAAGGTAGACACAAAAGAATTGTTTGCCAGACAGAAGCATAGAGGGTGCTATCCCTTTTCAAGTGAGACTGTACATAACCAGGGTTTTACAGGAGCAGGAAGTATGAGAAAGGTTTGACAAGTCACCCCAAATATCAATACATTGAAAAGGAAAGTAAGAAAATTTCTAGGAATTCAAAGTTAGAAGTTGTCTGTAGACTACTACTAAACAGGCAACACTCTGTTACTAGTCTGTAAAACAAGATTTTTTTAAAACATACTTTTGTGATACAAATGGAAGAAAGCCAAGCTGTTATCAATAACATCATGGGGATAGATAAATGGGCCTGTTTAATGAACTAAGGCTTCATATCTACAGGGTCTCCATCTCTCATTGTTGGCATAGAAACAATGCACCTGAGATACGTGTTGACGTCCTGAACTGCTTGTCCTTAATTCAGCTGTTCTCAGCCATGAACCTACGTAGGTCACCAGCAGGAAGGTGTTTTGGATGTATTTTGATACTCTTAATGAAGTGATGTTTTCTTTCTCAAGTGAAAGGGAAAATAGAGTTACAATTAGATGTCTTGAGAATATATCATGCATGCTATATCATCAATCAAACATTCTGTATAAAATAGGGAAAAAAAGAAAGGAAAATTGATGCCTAATTGATCTTGAGACAACAGAGGTTAGGCTGAGGCATGAGAGTGTGGGCAGAAAAATTGAGACTTAGCGACCTCAGGTAAATCACGTTGTGTTCCTCGTGTGTTTGAAATATGGAAAAATCATGTGATTATGACATTCAACAGGAAAAATTCTCAAATAATAGCAAAAAAGTCCATGTAATTTGACTATAAAGTAACAGATAAGCTATAAAGTAAGAAAAGTGCTATTTCAGCAAATAAGCCTAAAAATATCACACACATTAAAGTTATGAATGATTAAATCAGAAGGAATATTCTTACAATGCCTTTGCTCTAAATGTTCTTGAAACTGTTTGAGAATTTGTAGTGTATTGTTTTGAGTAACCTCAGATCAAACATTTCACTTTTTAGACTAGATTGGTTTAAAATGCTCAAACATTACTTAATACCAACTTAAATAAATCAAGACCTTGGCAATCTTATGTTACTCAAAGTGAGCTTCAGAAAATAATTTCAAAGAGGATTTAGAAAATTTTGATAAAATGTAAACACTCTTAACATTTATTAACTATCATGTTGGCTACTCCAAAAAAAAATCCTGAAGTGCATTTTCCAGCATATATATATATATATATATTTTTTTTTTAAAGTAATTGAAGAAAGGTCTTAGAACTTCATTACCACAAATCAACAAGAGTTGAATGTAGATGATAACAAACTTTTGTTCTTTCTTTTTCAATATTACCTGCCTTTAAAAAAATCAAAGCATGGTTTATGTAAACCAATATACAGATATGCTGCACAGTGACTCCATTGGTAAAATAAATTCTGAAATATATTCCTTCATATTCAGTTACTATTCTTAGTAAAGAACTTTATTGCACTTTCCTGTAACATCAAAGGCTTAATTTCTGACTTACCTGGTAAAATTCAAAATAATATATTCCTTCCTTCTTTAATCCAACTTCCTGGAAAGAACAAATTGGAATGTCTTAATATATTAACTTTCTATTAAAATGCATGCAGATTTCTCAGATGTGGGGAACCAATTTGACAGTCTTATGAACTTGATATCTATTGAAATTCCCCATAGTTGACATAATGGCTTTAGGAGCCCCAAATACTAGAATTAAAAATCACCTGTCAATACATATTTTTCCATATGAGTCATTTCTCTGTGGGAAGCTTCATAGATCAAAGAGGAAACTTCCTGTTGGAATGCATTTAGCATAACATTATTTTATTGGTAAATAACAATGCCTGCAGAGTTTATCAGGAGTTATATTTTTATCTTTGGTCTATAAGCAATGTTATTAAAATGATAATATACTTTCTTCTTTGTTTCCAAACTTGGGTTAGATATTTTAATCTAGGGCTAAAGCCTCATTTCCAATTAAAATTTACTCTGCATCTTGACATCCTGCTTTCTGCATCTGCTGAGATTATAATTATAAGAAGGTAGAGGTTATAATTTCTCTAATTCTTGAGGGAAAGTCTTGCACTTGAAACAGTGAATACATAGATGTTCACTTATACTGAACTGGAATATTTTCCTTAAGAACATTCCAGAATAGTGTGGGCAGATTAAAGCTAACCTTAAATGCCTCCCACCCCGGAAATCTGTTGCCTCATCATCCTGACTCTAAGGTCAAAAAGAATGGGGAAAAATGGATAGAAGAAAAAAATATTTCTAAAGTAATGAAACTTCTGAAGCAGAGTTCAGAAGAAAGGTGCTAAATTTAATTGTGGTATTGTTTTTCAATCTTTAAAAATAAATTTGGGTTGTAACGTATTGCAAGGTAGGCTGAGTTCAGCCTACAGGGGTGAAATTGTGTACTTGGTTTGACCAGGGGAAGTAGAAAACTCTGTAGATGCCCAGATAAATGACTAAATTTAGCTTTAAAACCTTTTGATGATGTCCATATTCCAAACATTGTGCTTAGTAACATTCAAGTTTCTATTCTTTAACTAATCATCAAAATATTAAAGACTTTTGAAAAATACCCTTTGTGCAGTACATTGAAGACTCAAGGCATTTTATTGAATGAGTGGATGTATTATTAACCAACGTTTTAAAGTTATTCAGGTCAACCTCAGTGGTAAAGTAGTTTTTTAGCAAAAAATACACAATATTTCAATTTCCATCAACTAAATGATCAAAATCACTTTCCTTGGGGGTACTATATATGTATATATACAGTATATATACATATATACATATATAATTCTTATATATAATGCTGATAAGAAGGTGAATGAGGCAAAATTCATAGCATCAGGGAGTTTCCAGACTATTATGTAAAAAAACACATCCCAAATTAAACCTTATAACCTCTTGATTTATGATCTTTTAATTGTAATTAAGGTCCTCCACAATAAAAGCAAGTCTCATATTTACAATGTTTAATGAATGCGAAAGATGCTGACGTTGACTATGGTGACATACTAGGTCAATTGGTGCCAAGCCAAAGCAATCAATAGTGTTAAGAAAACATGATGAATTGGTCATAAGGTGAAAAAGCCCTAGTTTTTATGGATGCACAGGCAGGTTCAGTAAATATGCTTCGGAATCAAGCAACCAATTACCACACTTGTATTTTCTCATTTTGAAATGCTTAAAAACAAATGCAATATTGTTAGGTAAATGTTGCACAACTGCTTTCATAACTATTATGAAATAAATTTTGTAGGTATTTAATAGTGATGAATTTCAGAAAACATATAATATGATGATAGAATTTGAAATTCTCAGTATTTATCAAATGTACTAAGACTCTGGAGGAATTTCCAGTAACAAAAACATGTTATAGATTGCAGTGAAATAACAGGACAGTATGACTTGGATGTTATTACACTGATCCCTCTACTGAATTCTGCTATCTTAAAAGTCTGGGTACTTCACTTAAATAAAAGGGGTTTTTAAACTCTCCAACATAGTATCTATGTATCAGTGTTCAGAGGTAGAAACATAGAGCCATTACTTTATTACTAACTTTTCTTCTACATTCCTCTGGGTATACTTCCCAATAGAGCAACATAGTCAAAGGCAGAAATTAACAACTACTGGTCATTATAACCTGAGCTCAGCAATTGGAAGGTAAGAAATACTGGAAGCCAGGGGAGCAATAGGAGTTATAGTCATCTGTGCCTGATCTGTTATAAGCACTTCAAACTACTACAATTTGTATAGGGATAAAATTATGTCACACTGCTAGACATATAGTGTCTGAGAATAAAACTTTCTTCTTTTTCCAGCAAAGAAAAATCAGATAAATGATGCAGACATAAGAAATTTGCTTATGGTATATGTAAATCAACAATCTCTCCTACTAAAAATCTGAGAGGATTTTTATTTCTGGAAATAATATGGGAGCAATGAGAATCCATTGATCCTCTTTACTGGCTACCAACACATCTAGCCAATAAAATAAAAGACAACAATTTTGAAAAGGAAATAAACATAAGGAAAAGAATAGAATTTAAATCCTATGTGCTCTCAAACTAAGGAAAATATTACCACTGCATTTTACAGCAGAATATCTTTGATGTGATCTCTGCAGCAAAGGAAACAGAAGCAGAGAGAAGTAAGGTACAAGCAGGTTGAAAAAAAAAAAAGTAAAGGAGGAGTGGCTTTAGGGAATAGAATGGACCACAATGTATCTTTGTCACTTCCCATGTTCCTGAATTTGTATTGTCTCAAAAATATGTAGACAGGGTTTGTCATGGGTAGGTCATATCTGAGCTTTTATTCGAGAGCATGAAGTATGAAGATTTCACTCCTGAGGGTTTTAAGGGGAGAGGTCGGTTCTTTCTATCTCTTGAATCATGTTAAGATATTGTCATTAATGCTGTATGAAGAAGGGAGGGGAATGGTCTTTTGCCAGCAACCTTAGAATGATACTACCATATTCGGAGTTGATAGTATCTCAGGGAAAGAGAGAAAAAAGTCTGCACTCCTCAAAAATGGTATATTTTTATAGAAATCTCACTGAGCTAACCTAAGACCATATACTTTAAAAAAATGTGGTGGTAATCTCCAGATGCTCTGTAAGGGAAGATGAAAGAAAGTTTAGAAAGTCATAGAGTAAGTGGGCCTGACTAACAAGCCCTCTCAAACTGGAAGGTTATGAAGAGTGTTGGGAGACTGCATGATAAGTTTCAGAGTTTTAAATCAATTTCTGATTTCTTTAATTGTCAAGTCAATAGTATAATTTCTACTTGTCACCTGGATGAAGATATCTTTTGGTAGAAATGAAAAAAATTGAAGAGTTTAGGAACCTGAAATAAATATTGTCAACACCACTGTATAAAACACAGGAAAAATTAATTAGATTGAATGTTTCCTCCTACCACAAGTCAGAAAGATGTATGCAAACTCATGTCATTTGGTTTACACAACCCACTTCTCGATTCACCAAAACATAGAGGAAAGGCACTGAGTGCTGTTGATAGTATCTGGTCACTAAGTGCATGAAATAAATGATTGTCAGAACATTAACTTGAAGAAAGAGAAAGAACTGATGAAAATCAACAAGAAACTGACCAACATTCTTAGTCATATCCTTAAGATGAATGATGATGTCTGCAGAAGAAGACACTTGAAAGTACCATGTAATATGTCAGAGACCAGATGTGAAGAGAAAGGATTTAAAAAACAATAGAAAAGATGAAACAACTCATGTTATAATATGTTTATACATGGAAATGTCACAAGGAAACCTCCAGTATAGCTATCTTAAACAAACAAAAATGTCATTTTTTTATTTTACAAAATCAGAGAATGAGAGGACAGAATAGGTCCTGTCTGGGGGAGCTGGTACTAGTGAGAAGGGCAAGGATATGGGGAAAGAGTGTGGGAGGGTGAATATAGTGCAAATACTGTATACCCATGTATGTAAATGGAAAAATGATACCTGTTGAAACTATTCCAGGAATT
This sequence comes from Castor canadensis, assembly GCF_047511655.1. NCBI lineage: Eukaryota > Metazoa > Chordata > Mammalia > Rodentia > Castoridae > Castor > Castor canadensis. The sequence goes on along the minus strand of NC_133393.1, from coordinate 112,860,815 downwards.
GGGGGAAGGGAAATAAAGGAGAATGGTTGAGGGGGTGAATTCGACTATGATATATTTGGTATATTTCAATAACTTTTGTAAATGCTACAATGTACCCCCAGAATAAAAATATAAAAAAATTTAAGTAAACATCTTGCACATCATTGTTTCACTATTAAGATTTTTGTAAAAAGCATGCCTAATAGACAAGAGATATGAATTGACATTAAGCAAATTTCTTCTGAATTCACCTATAAAAATACATATAGTGGAAAAGGGAAATTATTAGTGAGAGAATTAAAGTAGAAGATTCTCTAGGTTCCCTGAGTTCCTATAAGAGTGATGTGAAATTCAGCTTTAAGACTTTGCAGCCATTTGTTAAAAAATGGAACAGGTAATAGACAAGCAAATGGAGAGAGTCACTTTATGCAGAAATTGAAACACACTAGTCCCTTTACCAGAGGCTTTTATTTCCCTATTTTGAGTGATTGATGGTAGATGAGAGTTCAAAAACATTGATATTTGTCTTGTTTCTTCCAAGAGAGAGACCACATTCACAAAATTTTTGTACTACATTATTTTAATTATTTTTATTGTTATTTATTGATAGTCTCCTTATGTGCCTATTTAATAACTAACTTATCATAAGAATATATGCATACAAAAAACAAGCAAAGTTCAGTACTCTCTGAGGGTTCAGGAATCCACTGGGATCGTCAAATGTGTCCCATACAGAAGAGAGGAGACAACTGTGAGGTGTCATCATCAGGGCTTCATATGTACAATTCAGAAAATCTCAGACATAATTGTCTGAAATCTGATTATTCTGATTAAGTTAAGACCTGAAACATCTCAGTTCCTAGTATAAACATATAGCAAAATGAATTACATTGCTAAATACTCCAAAAATTTAAAAATACTTCATTTATAAAAGAAATATAGGAGTTAAAAAATTTACTTTACTAGGGTTTTAATGAAGAAAGTCCTAAAATAACAAAGGCTGACATTTCAAGATGACATTGTTTATAATAATATTGTTCCTCTAGAAAATGATATGATAGCTAATGATAATGTTCAAAACAGAAATCAGCTTTAATAACAAATGTTGTTTCTCCCAGTTTCAAGCAGATCTCACAGCCAAATATTTTGATCTGCTGAAGTTCTTTGCGGCAATCTGGAAATCAAAATAACAATAGCAATACAGACAGTTTTATAATCTAGAACAGAAGTAGCATGTTATATCTATTTTGTGGAATATCTAAATTCAGATAGAAGGGCATAAAATTCCTTTAACAAGAATAAACATTAATTATTAATTGTTTAAAACTTATAGTTGCATTACTTTTAAAATCTAAATAATGGAGCTATATTTAATTCAGAATATGTGGGACATAACATCGTCTATTTCACTTAGAATTTTACTAGTTTAAATTTATCTACCATAGTATGTGTTTTATATATCAGAGTTTATGTTTGAATCATAGGAAAGATGGTTTGTGAATTATCAGAAGTTATAAAATTGTTTCTTTGTTTTCTCCTTTATGACATGACATCTCCCAATTTTGTCATCAGGTATAGGTGAACAATATAAAACAGTGTATGTAACTTTCTATTTTTCTATGTTCTAAAATACTTCCTATAATATTGACAATATCCATCACTAGAAATCTGTTTAAAATTGCCTGTAAATTGACCTGGAGCATATGCCCTTCCTAAAGGTAACTCCTTAACAAACATTTTTATTTTTTCTAAGGTTATAATTTTTAGTCATATTTCTTGCTTTGTTCCAGGGTCAATTCTGGAATTTTATAGTTCTCTTCAAAACTGTCTAGGTTTAAATCTTTCAGTATGAAATTGTAGGTAATGTTTCCTGAAAATACTATTTTAATCACTTCTAGACCTACAGTCATGGACACCCCTTTTTTTTTTTATTTTGACTGCTTCTTTTCTCCTTTGTGCCTTCTCTCTTTATTTAGTTCTTGATCATACTTGCAAAAGGCTTGTCTATCCTATTGATCTTTTCAAAGAATTGGCTTTTCCTTTTATTGGTCAATTCTCCTGTTTTATTTGCTTGTTTCCTATTTTGTTAATTTCTGGGTTTAGAAGTATTAATTCCTTCCTTCTGTTATTTAGGGGTTTATTTTGTAGTTCCTTTACTATCTTATTGACTTGTATGCTTAGTTCATTTATTTCAGTTCTCCTTGCTTTCTAATACTTATATGGAAAGCCATGTTTTCTTCTGTCACTTTGATCATATGTCACTTCAGTTTTTATGTGTATTAGCTCCCATGGAATCTGTAGGAACTAAAGCACCATGATGCAGACTTTGGATTTTGGGCCAAAATTGTTCAAATACTATGTTAACTATGAAAAATTTGGCACATTTCTTAAGCACCTTGTGTTTTTAAATGCATTAATAATAATATGGATTACACAAGGTTTTCTGAGAATTGAATTATACACCATAAGTATAGAAAAAATAGTAACTTATTTTTAATGTCAGTACTATCTGGTAGGGCTTAATAGTACTCTTTTTTTTAAATAAAAGCAAGAATTATTTGGAAGTATAAAGTAGGTGGGTTTTTGTCGATATCACAATTGAATATTTTGTCAATTACTTTGTCAAATGTTAAAGTTATTGCTTTATGATCATTAAATTTGAACATTATCAATTTTTTGAGTTTCCTCTTAAACAAACTGAATTTTATAAATATATATCATAGATTTAAAAGAAATTTGCCTGTTTTGCTTATTTGTCTTGGAACTCTGCCAAGGCACACATCTCATTGTTTAATACCTAGTACACATGAAGCTAGATTATGAGGTTTTAGAAATGATCCAGTCTAATCACTGCAGGCTCTCTTTTTTGCTGGGTTTTAACTTGCTTTCAGCACCTTTCACAGTGGTAATTTCCTGTGTGTGTTCTTGGCTGTGGCTTATCTTTACAATTTCATTTGGCTTTGAGCTTTCAGGACCTCACTACAACTTCTGCTCCAGTGAGACAGCCTACTCTTGTCAGGTTTGTTTTTGTTTGCTTATTGTTTAAATTTTATATTGTTTCTTTATATTTAATGTAAGAGGCTAAAAATGATGCTTGTGGACAACTCTCTACCTTGAAACAGAAGTTACAATATGTATATTTTAACTATAACACATTTAAAAAACAGAAAGGAAAAAAGCCAATTATTTGCTAGTCATACCTGACAATAAAAGAAAAGTTGCTAATGTTAATATCATAAAAAATAATTGAATTAAAAACAGTAAATAAAACATAGGAGGCAAGTTTTTACTTTGATTAAGCTATTATATATATTTTAATCACTCTTAAACTTTATTGTTCAAATTAAAATGTGTTATAATACTTAAAGAGGAATAAGAAAGAATATGAAGAAAAGACGAAAAAATTTTATATTTATAAACTTCTCAGTCTGAAAGATCAATTTGTTTAAAAGATTATAAAACATTTGAGATAAAGACATAGAACAGCTTTCATGTATATTTACTAAGTTTTTATTTTTACAAAATTAATGAAATGTGTTTGTAAGCCTCCACTGAATAATTATAAAATCTGGTCACATCTATTTTCACAAAAACCTTAATGCATGCATTAGAGTCAGCAGAAGTTACACATCAAACAATATTAGAACATGGTGAGAAATATTATATTGTTAATAAAAAACACTTAATTCCAGACATTGAAGAAGGATTTACTATCTGTCTCTATAAATGCCAACTGATATAAATTTTTAAGCTGTAAATCAAGACAATTCTACTATGCTGTTATTTTCTATGATTAGTAACAATGTTCTATGTGTGGTTTTAAATCCATCTGGCAACAAGTGTTTCCTTTTTCTTTGAATCTTTTAATTATTTATAATTAGATGCTATCTCATTAGCCTAGATGTGCTTAATAAACACTTATTTCCTCAAGAACCAAATGTGGAAACCTAAATTAATACATGATTTTTATATTTAGCCCAGTAACACATTTGTCCTCCTGTATTTCAGGACCCTGGACAGCCATCAAGTTTGCCCATCCTAGGTCGGAAATCATAATCATTAGCAGGTTTTAAATCACATTTATCAGCAACTCTCTACAATATGATTGGGCATCACTTTCGAATGTCAATAGCTTCATATGCTGTTTTAAAAACTTTCTTCCATATGCATCTGCCTCATTTTAATAGAAAGTTGGGGGAAAATCTGTTTTAATTCAGAGCAACAAGGCTATTATTGGAGCAGTAAAGAGGCAGTATAGCATGTATAACGGTTAAACATACAGGCTCTGAAGTCAGAATGGCTAAATGAATGAAAACTTACAAAATCTGAGTACTAGGGGAAGTAACCTATAATTGCAGTGTCACCTTCCAAGTACAATTTTCAGTGAAGACCAGTGTCTTTGGTACTTCCAGTGTGTACATTATAGAAGTTAATACAAGATTTCTTAACTGAGAAAAAAAAACCTCGATCAGAAAACAAAAAGAGAAAATCTGGCAGGAATGATTATACATGTGTAGGGCTACTACAATGAACTGGCACAAATTAGGTAGCTTATAAGCACAGAAATTTTAAGGTTCAAAGTTCTGGAGGTTAGAAATATAAAATTAAGGCCAAGAATAAAAAATTAACTTTCCTAGAAAGTCCCAACTTTTTTTCTTAATAGTGGAATGAATGATTTTATGTTTGTGTGAATGCATAAATATGAAACAATTCCTAATGATGTTTTAGTGAAGAAAAGAATAAGATCAACAATCCACTAAAATGAATAAAGTGTATGAATGGTAAATACAAGTGAAGAAATCACAGTGAGCTAATAAAAATATAGAAAGGAAAGATAGAGAAATAAATGATGTACAATAAATTCTCTGAAGGAAACTTCCCTGGAGACTCACAGGAGAAATATGTACAAAACATATAAGAGAAAAATAAGCCAGAACTTCTGCTGTGTCTGGAGACAATGTTTAAGCTTCTTATTAGCATTTTTATCTTGCGGACAATAAATTCATTTTATAAATTAGTGATTTAAGTACTACATATTTAAAACATTGCATTTCTTATTTTCTTTTTGTTCCATGTCTTTTTGCATTTAGGAATTTTGTTCAAGTAGCACACAAAATATTTCCTTCAGGCAATTTAATAACCACCTCATTTTGTGTCTACATTTCCAGATGTAAGATATTAAAACAAAATCCATATATGCTAGTGATTTTTAAATGATCATCAATAACTTGTTTCTAGAAATAATCTACTCATCCTAGCAACTTTTTTTTATTCAGCAATGGAAAAGCTAGAAAATAACCAGAGGAAGATTTTAATTTCTCTTCTGGAAAATGGAGAAATAGATTAAACTGATTTATGAACTCAATTAATATATTTGGGTGCAGTTCAAGACCAATTGTTATACTAGCTTTCACATTAAAAGATTTCAATATGCTAGCAAACTATTTTTAAGACTAGAGAATAGGGGGCATAAAGGAGAATGGTAAAGGGGGTGAATTCAGCTATGATATATTGTAAGAACTTTTCTAAATGACACATTGTACCCCCCACTACAACAAAAATAATAAAAAAAAGAAAAAGATAAGGCTAGAGAAAAGCAGTGGATAGAAATTATCCCATCATTTCATTTCTGAGTATTAAAAAATGTAAAATTATAGCATGATATGTATTTTGACACTAGGTATTCCTGCTACATCCCATCACTAGGCAGGACAGTAAAACAAACCTGAAAAAGAAGGCACATGAAAAGGAAACAGACATCTATTCTCCACATAAATAGTCCAGTAAAAAAAGACTGTGTGTTAGGTCTAATTAAAACCACAGTAAAAGTAGTATTAGAACATACATGTTTCCAAGCAGTTAATTATGTTGACAAAAAAAATAGATTTCAACCCAGCAGCAAACACAAGAAAAAGAGAAATAAAAAGCAATATTCAATTAAACAATGGTCAGAGCTGACAAAAAAATGGCAGACAAACTGAAGTGGAATTTCATAATTGTTACCCAAAATTTTCAAGAAATTTCATGTATACATGCATGTTTGAGGCCAAGAGGGATGAATTTTTGGGGGGGACTGGGGTTTGAACTCAGGGTTCCTGCTTGCAAGCAGGTGCTCTACCACTTGTGCCACACTGGCAGTCCACTTTGCTCTGGTTGTTTTGGAAATGGGAATTCACAACTATTTGCCCAGGCTGGCCTTGAACTGTAATGCTCTTGATCACTGTCTCCAAAGTAGCTAGTATGACATATATGAGCCACCAGTGCCCAGCATTCTATTCTTTTCTTTCTTTCTTTCTTCCTTTCTTCTTTCTTTTTCTTTCTTTCTTTCTTTCTTTCTTTCTTTCTTTCTTTCTTTCTTTCTTTCTTTCTTTCTTTCTTTCTTTCTCTCTCTCTCTTTCTTTCTCTCTCTCTCTCCTTTCTTTCTTCATAAAAGTTAACCTTGTATACTTCTCTTTACATCTTGTCCTCAAGATTTAAGCCCATCCCTAAGACCAATACCTAGCAAGAAGAGTGAAGAATATCAATTACTTCAAACACAGTAGATATTGGGATTTAGTCACAATTATCACTACATACCCACAATGTTTTAACCAAAATTCTAAAAAGAAGTATTTAAATTTTCAAAATATATCAACATCACAGATACACAGTGTAATTCATTGGTTTGAGTTCAGCTAATGAAAAGATCAGGCTGTATATGACAGACTTGGTTGGTTGAAGCAAATTCTATGAGTGTGCTGTTCCATCCTCAGAGAAGGCCCTTCCACTCACTCCTTGTCATGCTCAAGAGAGAAAACCTGGGTGGAGCTGAAATGACATCCTCATTGTAGAGGGGACATACATTTATAAGCCTCCCCTGCTCCTTAATATTATTTCAAAGTATCTTTTTATTCTTTTTATTTTACTTACCATAATGTTAAATTATGTATTTGTTTGATGATATTTTTGTATTTATTTTGTCAGTTAGACTCTAATTTCCACAAAAGCAACAGCTATGTCCACTTCTTTGGTCACTGTAGGCCAGTACTAGCACAGGATAAAACATATCGGGTGCTAACTACACATGCGCTGATAGAAAGAATTCAATATAGTCACATATTCATGCATGCATACCTAAACACATGAATACAAAGAACATACAGCATAAAATTTTCATACTAAGAATTTAATATATCATTTTTAAAAGAACACTTTTAAAAATCAGCTAAGGATGGACTTAAATGATTTTGAAATAATTAACTGCATCTTTGGGGAAAATGAATAAATGAAAATCTGTAAGATAGTTCATGTGGATTCAAGATCCAATCTTTAAAAAATAACCACAAAAGACAAGTAAGTACTCAAAGAAAATAAAGGGGAGCCTTTTATTTAGGAGTATGAATAAAATCCTTCCTGATAAGCCATGAAACTCTAAATTATGAAATATTACATTGGAAGATGTGATTACATAAAAACCTAAAAATAATAAAATGTTAGGCTACATTCACAGTATTTATTATTTTATTTTATCTAAGTTTTTATTGTCAAGAACTGTAAAAGTTTCCAGTTTCTAAGCAAGCCAATCATCCTGTAAGATTCATGAACAGTGGTAGAAGACATGTTAATTCCTGGATCAGAATGTAAAAAAGCTTATTACATCTACAATAGTGATAGCCAGCTTTCCAAGCCCCATTCCCCATTTCCCACAGGCAACCTAAAGAGGGCACATGAGACCTGAACATACACAGGCAATAAACAGATCAGCCCTTTGCTTCAGAGAAGTTACAGGGCTCTCAACAAGCACGTCCTTTGCTAGGAAGTCTCTATCTCTCCCTTCAAAGGTTGTTGAGTATAAAAATATTCTTGAATTGTTATCCAGAACACAGGGCAATGAGTACTCTACTCACAAAATATTCAGAAATGAAAGAGCCCCTTGGAGAATGCTATCCTAATTTTTATCTATTCTAAACCAATCCCTTCACCAAACACAAATTCAATTCCTTCTCAATTACTTCAAGACTTTCTCCTGTACTCTCTTACATCAATCATTTTTCACTATCCACCGAATCCCTTTGGGACATAATTACATTGTTTTATTCTCACTCCGGCATTCATCCAATTTCTCTGTATACAGTTGTAGTAAAAGTTTGTTTGGCTCCCTTACCATGTCCCTGTTCTTTCCTCTTCATTCTTACATACACTGGAATTATATTTTGCTCATAAAATTCTTCTGAAACCACCCTTGTAATGATCACCAATAACTAGGATGACCACATAGTTTATTGTTCAAACTATGACATTTACAGATGAAAGGAGGCATTATAATTAAGTGATGACAGTAGTTACAAACTGAGAGCACATATAAAATGAACGCATTAGGATGGATATGAAATTGATATTTGAAATTTTATAATAGCCTTATCAAATTTTTCGAGGTGACTAAATCCATTGGTCAATTCAACTTTCAGTTTGTTTAACAGATCAACAGTATTTGACACCATAGATCATTTAGCTTTATCACTTGTTTTTCTGGAAACTGCAGTATTCATTGTTCCTTATTTCAACAATATTACTGTGGAAGCACAGGATTCAGTCACTAATCCCAGTCTAATTTCTGTCTCATCTTTGTTTCTTAAAATAGCTTAAAATACTACCTATTCACCATTGGTTAATAAATTTATATTTTCAGATGAGGTCTCTCTTCTGAATTCCCATTTCCTATTCAGTACATCTACTTGGATTCTAATAGACTTACCAAATCATAGACTATTTTACTATTAATTCAACCAAAGGTAATAAATTTGACATGGGCAATCCAGTATGTGGAGAGATTTGGAGTCTCAGACTATGAAATATTAACTGTCACTCAAGGTTTGGGAAGCTGAGTATATAATGCCTGACTATCCTCCTCCATTTCAATCACTAACAAAATTATTAGCTATATAAAACCATTAGAAAGTAACTGAAAACAGAATGAGATTTAAAATTACAAAGAGTTCAAAATCTTAGTTCTGATCCTACTTTCTAGCTGTGGGATATTACCACATAGTTCAGATAGTTGTTATGATACATGAGTAGTTATGAGAAAACATGATAAAAACTGAATTAATTAAACAAGGTTATATTTTTCATTTAGCAAACACTGAAAATAGAGAGTTTAGGGATGCTTGAACTGCCCCCAAAACATCATCCAACATTTAAGTTTTATTTATGTTCTTATTCTAAGCTCCTTATTATGTGGTTTGATCAAAAATGGCTGGTTTTACTATTCCATTGTTGTTCTAGTTAGTAAAAAGGTATGAAAGGATGAAAGACCATAGCTAAGGACAAGAGACAAAAATGCCATTTTCCCATGATTTTTCCCTTTTTATTTCTGAGAATAAATTCCTAAAATGATACCTTTCCTTCTAGAATTTCCATTTCATTACCAGGACTGTGACTATGACTGGATGGAACAGAACAAGGAATTTTTGGTGGAAATAATGTGATCTTCATAAAATCAGAAGTATTTCAATAAGAAACATATATAAATTGGAACTAAAATGCATACCAAAAAGATTTATTGAACCATGTAAACAAAAGTACCAGCAAATTTTTTGACAAGAAGGTATGGCTCAACCGAAACAATTCAGCAAGGGTTCTTTAAATACCATTCTTCTACAGTCTTTAAATCTATCCAATACCACCATTAGCCACTCAGAATTTTAGCTTTGAGTTATCAAGATTATTAGAGATTTGCTCACACTTAGAATTTTAAGAGAGGAAAATAACAAGTATTGCCTGACACAAGGGACAGCAAATAGTAACAAGACTATCAGAATGAGTGATAGGCCATTAACTTAGAGTGAAAGTAGGCTTTGAGACAGCATTTACACTACCCAAAATGTGACAGTAAATGAGACAGGAAATTTAGTTTGTGTTTCTTGACTTTGTCCTCACTCTGTCTGCATTGCCTCAGTTCTCTACCTGCTCACCAAGAGGTAGAGAGGTCAAGTCAAATTTAATAAACCTTTTAAGTGTCTTGAGTCCCCTACAGTTTAACAATTTTTTTTAATGCAAGACATTTTCAGTGTGCAAAGAATGCTTTCTTCCAACTTTCCACTGAGAGTTTGACCAAGCTTTCCTCAGCTTAAACTTTACTTTTTGTGCTTGTTATCTTTCAGCACAGCTTGGTCAATCACAAAGACTCCCACTTCTTGCACAAAATTATACAACCATGGCAATTGCCCTTTGAAAAGGAAATATTGCCATGGGGGAGGCAGTCAGCTCACCCAGGCTTACCTAGTCCAGAAGTGTTAAGCAGCTGCAAAGAACATCGGAAGGGAGTTGGTTGGGGCTTAGGGCATTTTGAGAAATTAATTTGAGAAACTTTCACTTTCTTCATGAACCCCTCTAGTTGAATACCACTTTTCATAGCATGGAGCTCCTGCCTGTGGAATTCACTATGGCAGGAGGTCAGCACATCCAATATGTGACTGGATTTCAACAACACAAGCTGACTGTATGCTGAGAATAAAAATCACATTGCTACTTGTTTGCTAGGACAGGGGAAATGCATCTTAAGCTATGGGGTTAAAACATACTCTCAGCAGGTGATAAGTTAAGTTGCTTTTTCCTTAGTCTATGGTATCTTACAGTGGAAAACAACAGAAGACTTTACTTCATCCTGAAATATTAGGTTTGGGTTACTTAGAAAATAATTTGCTTTTTTTAATTTCTTAAAAGAGTTCCTACAAATTTTTTTTGAATGAAAGTTTAATGCGTAGGCCTAAATTTCTTTTTTCTTTATACCATATATGAAATTTATTAATTATAACTCCTGAGAAATATTGTTAGTTTAACTCACTTTATGTAAGACTTGATTTTTAGAAATTATGCATAAAATAATTCTATAAAGAATTATGGCTTAAACAGATAACATTTTGAACTGCCTAATATAACAAAGTATTGTTCAATTTATAGCTTTGTTTTAGTATTCAAGTTTCATATATGTGTGTGAATATAGGTACACTAACATTTATGGAGCTATGTTTACTTATCTCATATTTTAATATGTACATATGGGTTTATGTTTATTAATATATGAAAAATTAGTTTATATATGTCATTAAAAGCACACAAATACATACACATTAAAAATGAAAGCACTATAATATAATTTTGTGAAATTATCCATCAAACTGATTCTGATTTGTTTTGGAACTTTTTCTTTCTTTTGCTTTGCTGAATTGGTTTTGGAAGATACTGACTAAAATTTTTTAAAGAATTAGCTCACATGAGGTTTTTATTTCTAAAATATTTCAGTATAACTAGGATATGTCCATTTTACCCAAGTATATCTTGACTTGTTCATAGTATGTTCATATACATGAAACTGACAATAATGACCTATGATCTTGTAAGAATCTTCCAGAATGATCATAAATGCAGACATATACAACCTCATTTTTATTGATAGGATTGAGTGGTTAACTGCTGAGTATTTTTGACTAAGTTGTTTCTACATGCATTGTCTGGTTTAACTTAATACTAGTATTTTAATTTGACAAAATTCTCACAGCATTCTTTTCACATAGATTGTATTTATTTTAGTGATAAGGAAATCAACACTTGAAGAAGAAAATTAGCCTGCCAAAATCAAACTCTAAAAGAAGTATTAAAAAGTAGAGCTTATTTTTATGGTACTAAGTTTTATTGTTTTAACATAAAATACATTAATGTTATTCAGACATATTAGAAAATCTAGGCTATGTTAACATAAATAGAATATTAGATCATCTATATGATAAATAGGTGAATATAAAGATAAAAGCAGTATCATTGGAAGGTAGTAGTTTAAATTTCTTCAGTACCAGAAAAGAGATTTAAGAAATATATCAAAGTCAATAATGTCAAAGACAGGGAGGAATATGAAAACAGGATAAAATGAAAACTCAAAATGTTAATCTATTTTTTTCTTTTCTTCATTTCCATACTTCCTAGTAATTTGCTTTCTCCACAATCAGAGTCATCTACAATGTTCTGACATAAGTTGAGTTTATTATAGGAAAATTACAGCAAGAATGAAGAGTCAGTATTTAATTGTTGACTTTCAAACTTAGGCTGCCAGTCCCTTAACAGAAATAATATCTTTTGAAAGCTAAGATTTTACTTTGAATATTATATTTCAGATGTTAAAAAATCTAAAGAATAATAAATATGTATTTGCTTTTCATATTAATAAATAAGATGCTATAAATATAATTGGAGATTCCTTTGTATCTCTCTCCAATCATTCTTTCCACTCTCCCAAGTTTAGTCACTAATCATTTTCATACATTTTTGATTAGTAATATAGTCATATAGTTTAGAGAAAATAAAATTGTATTAGTGAGTCTGTCTGAGGGGACGAAGAGGCAATAGATAGAAAATGTTAGAGAATGAAAAATATTCAAACAGCCCATTTATATATGAATATAATATAATGTACTGTAATATAAGCTGTTGAATATTAGGGGAGCATGGTGATAGAGAAAGAGTTAGTGACAAGGGGGTTAATTTGATTAACATATATAGGCCTGAAGTAGCAAGGTGAAACCCCCTTGAACCATCAATATACACTTAAAAAATATGAAGGGCAGCAGGGTGATATGGATCTTTTCCAGGGTTGGGTACTAGTGGGAAGGCAGAAAGCATAAGGAAAGGGTGAGTGAGGGTGAATACGGTGGATGTATTTTGCATTTATGTATGAAAGTAAAAGAATGAAACCTGTTGAAATTGTTCTGGGAAGGGTGTCAAAGGAGGAAGAGGGAGAATGATAGAGGGGTAAATCTAAGATATATTGTAAGCATATATGTAAATATCATGATGTATCCCTTGAACAACTATTATATGCTAATAAAAATTTTAAAAGATACTATTTTACAGGTTTCTTTGTACACACATATGATCATGTCTTTGTGGTGAGAATCTTAGGGAAAAGTTGCAGAACTGTCAGGTTAGCCCATTTTTGCTTTCATTAGATATTATCAAATTGTTTTTTAAAGTGATTTTGCCAATTTTTACTTCCCATAGAAGTAAAGAGCACTTTTTCCTTCACATTTTTAGCTATACTTGCTATTGCAGATTTTTAAATTTATGTTAGTTTAGTTGCTATGCAAAAATATCAATATTTATTTTTGCATTTCCTCATCAGTACTCTGATATGGCATATTTTCCTGGTAGGCAGCCACCATTTTAGCTTCATTTTATCATATTCTACTTTCCAACATCCTGTGAATATCACTCCATTTTTTATTTCTAGTTATTCATTTAAAAGTGTCTTTATCCCTGAAGACCAACCAACTTGGAGTATTTCATAGTGATGGATGCAGTGTGAATGAAAGCTAAATAAGCCAAGGATAAGGAATTGGATCTGGTCCTGGATAAGGAATTTGATCTATTCAGACAGATCATGTGCAAAGATGCAACATCAGCAGCAAGGGATGGACCAAGCTCTGCAGAAATGCAGGAAAGGTATTTTCACTTACAGTAGAAAGTGTTCTGTAACATAGGCCTCCATGTGTACTTAAGTAGTACCATACACCTGCTACATATGTCATAAAAAGAGCTATTACAAACCTGATGATGGAAAGTCTAAGGAAGAAATGATGAAAGAAGAGTTCCAAAGTTGGAATTGTATAATTCTCTTCTATTCTTTCATTTTTTTTCTTGCAATGAATTTTTAAACCTGTTGAAATCACCATAAGAAAAGGACTAAGGTAGAAAGGATAAAATGGAGGGAATGAACAAATTCAGGATACAATACATATACACATGTAAATGTCATAATGAAACTCTTTGTATAGGTATCTTAAACAAAAAAATGTCTTTCTTCAAAAACAAAGGACAGAGAGGTAAAACAGTTCCTGTCTGGGGGATGGTACAGTGGGAGGGAGAGGATATAAGAACCAAAGGGCATGGGAGGCTGAATATGGTGTAAATATTATGCACTCATATATGAAAATGGAAAGATGAGATGTGTTGAAACTATTCTAAGTATGGGGGAGGGGGATAAGGGAAAATGATGGAGGGGGTGATTTTAACTAAGATATGTTGTAACCACTTTTGTGAATATCACAATGTAACCCCAGTACAAAAATAATATGATAAAAATATCATCTTGCTTTACGAGGCAGGAAGATTTGTTTAAAATAAGTTCTGAAGATTTTTATAATGGGACTTTGGTTAAGACAGTAAATTCTCCCAAAGCAGATATTACAGTTGTGGGTGGAGTACATCTGCCATTTTATTTCAGTTTTACTTAAGCTCTAACCCTACACATTACAAATACTGAGCACTGAGTAAATATTCATCAATGCAGTTGGCCGAAGGAATGAACTTATTGACAGATCTATAACAATCTTGTAAACATTTCTGGAATATTAATTTCATATTCACAACCACCCTGCAGGTGTCTTAAGAAAAAGTAGTGTATTTCACGTATTTACATAAGACTGTTAAAAAGTTTCTACACATGGCCTGGAATACCAGACATTAATTTCTCCTGCATTTCATAGAGAGGTGTTTCATCAAACAGGGACAGCTGCTAACATGGTTGAACAATGTTTCCGAAAATCCTAGGAAGTTGAAACAGTCAATAGTCAGAGGCTGGAAAAGTTGTAAGGAGTTAAGGAGACTTCTACCTCCCCTCAAATCAAATGAGAAGCACTTTCCATCTTCTTTAGTATTCTTCAATTTCTCTCTCCAATGGTTTCTAGTTTTCCTTCTAGAGGTCATTTACATTGTTTGTTAAGTTTACTCCGAGGTATTTGATATGTTTTAGGCTATTGTAACTAGAATTGTTTTCCTATATTCTTTCTCAATCTGCTCATTCTAGGTGTATAGAAATGTAACTGATTTTTGTAGATTGATTTTGTATCCTGCTACTTTGCTGAAGCTGTTTATGGTATCTAGGAGTTTTTTGATGGAGTTTTATGGGTACGTTAGGAATAGAGCATGTCATTTGCAAATAGGGATAATTTGACTTCTTTCTTACCTATTTGTATTACTTTTGTTTCTTCTTCCTGTCTTATTGCTCTGGCTAGGAATTCCAAGACTATGTTGAATAGGAGTGGAGAGAGTGGGCACCCTTGTCTCATTTCTGACATTAGGAGAAATGGTTTCAATTTTTCCCCACTAAGTATGATGTTGGCTATAGGTTTGTCATATATAGCTTTTATAATGTTGAGGTACATTCTTTCTATTCCCACTTTCATCAGAGCCTTTATCATAAAAGGGTGTTGAATTTTATCAAAGGCTTTTTTTTTACATCTATTGATATGATCAAGTGGTTTTTGTCTTTGCTTCTGTTAATATGGTATATTACATCCAATGATGGAGATCTCCCATGCTAATGGACTGGTAGAATCAACAGTATAAAAATGGCTATACTACCAAAAGCAATCTACATGTTCAATGCAATCTCCATCAAAATCTCAATGATTATATCACAGAGATTGAAAAATCAATGTTAAATTTCATTTGGAAGCACAAAAGACCTCAAATAGCCAAGACAATACTGAACGAAAGAGCAATGCTGGAGATATCAAAATACTTGACTTCAAACTGTATTACAGAGCTTTAGCAAGAAAAATAGCATGGTACTGGCACAAAAACAGATATGAAGACCAGTGGAGCAGAAGACCTAGATATGAATCCATACAGCTATGCTCACCTAATTTTTGATTAAGATACCAAAAATATCAATGGAGAAAAGACAGCCTCTTCAACAAATCTTACTGGGAAAACTGCATATCTACCTGCAGAAAACTAAAACTAGATCCATGTTTGTCATCCTGTACAAGTATCAACTCAAAGTGGATTAAGGACCTTAATATAAGGTCTGAAACCCTGAAGCTAGTATAGGAAAGAACAGGGAATACACTGGAAGCAATAGGTACAGGCAAGGACTTCCTCAGTAGAATTCAATTGGCTTAGTAACTAGGAAAAAGGATTGACAAATGGGACAACATGAAATTAAAAAGCTTCTGCACAATAAAAGAAATGGCCTCTAAATTGAAGAGGACACCCACAGAATGGAAGAAAATTTTGCCAGTAGTACATCAGGCAAGGGACTGGTAATTAGAATATACAGGGAGCACAAAAAACTAAACTCCCTAAAAATCAATGACCCAATGAAGAAATGGGAAAATGAACTGAACAGAGCCTTTTCAAAAAACACATGAAAAAATGCTCGCTGTCCCTGGTCTTAAAGGAAATGCAAATCAAAACCACACTAAGATTCCACCTTACTCCTGTTGGAATAACTCCCATCAAGAATACAAACAACAACAAATGTTGGCAAGGTTGTGGAGAAAAAGGAACCTTCATACACTGTTGGTAGGAATGTAAGCTAATAAAACCACTATGGAAAGCAGTATGGAAGCTCCTTAAAAAACTAAAAATAAATCTGCCATAAAATCCAGCAATACTATCCCTAGAGATATACCCAAAGGAATGTGAGTCAGCTTACAACAAAGGCTCCTGCACACCCATGTTTATTGTAGCATTATTCACAACCTCTAAGCTATAGAAACAGCCAAGATGCTTCACTACTGACAAATGTATTAAGAAAATGTGCTATTTATACATATGGAATTTTAGTCATCCACAAAGAGTAAAATTTTGTCATTCTCAGGTAGATGGATAGAGCTGGAGAACAAAATCTTAAGTGAAGTTAGTCAGTCTCAGAAGGCCAAAAGTCACATGTTTTCTCTCATATGCAGATTATAGACCTAAAACAAATGCAGTAATATTATGGGATGTGGGTCACACTAAGGAGAGGTCACATATGGGAGGGATAGGGCAAGTGAAGGAAGCTAAAAACTTGACTGTAGTACCAGTGAGAGAGAGGAGGTGGCAGGCAAAGAGGCTAGGAGGATGGATACATTGCAAACACTGTATACACATGTATGTAAATGTAAAAATAATACCCGTTGAAACTGTTCCAGGAATTGGTGGAAGGAGGATGAAAGCAAACAGTGGAGGATATGAATTTAAATATGATATATTTTATACATGGTAAGAAACTTACTAAATGTAAATGCCACAGTGTACCACCATACAGCACAACAATAAAAGAAAATAAATAAATTTTAAAAAAAGAGATGTCGAGAACTCAGGAAAACTTGATGAGGTCCTTATGGAAGATCCATGTTTGAGAGAGAGAAACACATGGTTATGTTTTAAATGCTGCCCAAAATCTCCCAGAGAGAGGATCAGACCCTGGCAGAAGGAACTTGAGGGAGATGAGGAATCAGCAGAACAGCTATTTTCAGTGGAGAAAGGGAAAATACAGATGAAGGTATCTGCCCCTAGCAATGTCTGTTAACATACAAAGCAGAGGAACTACTTCTAAACACCATTCAAGGCTAGACTGATGACATCCAGTAAGACGGGTCTCCTCACAAATCCTCTCTTCCACTAGTCTCTTGTTCCAAACCTCGACAGGTGAGATGTAATATGGAATTTTCAAGAGTAGTATTAGGCAAAGATTCCATTTTGAGTGAAGCCCATTTTTTCTTCTTAGACTGGACAAGTTGTATTAATTACTGAATTGAAACTATTGCAGAGACTAAAATGACCAGAGGATTTGAAAAAAAAAAAAAAGACTATTACCTTGGAGTGAACATATAAGCTATCTGGGCTATCTGCCTACATTTTACTACATGAAAGGAAAATAATGGTCCCACAGATTGGGTTCATAGGAGCAATTATGAGAAGGAAAATGTCATTATGATGGCACTTCTGGGTCTGGCTTATCCAATCCAACGTAGTAGTTACAAAAATGTGAAGTGCCCAGGTGCGGACACAGGCATGACTGGATTCTAATCCTATATCTGAGAATTACTATTCATGTTAACTAGGATTCCTCACTTAACCTCTCTGTGTCTCAAGATTATTATCTGCAAAATGCTAAGCTATAAAAATTAAATGCAATTATGTATATAAATTGCCTAACAGATTGCTTGCCACATGGAGAATACTCAATATACATAAATTTCTTTCCCATAACAAGTAACAGTTTTAGGCACATTTATATGCTCCCTAAAAACATTTGAATTCAACTAAACCCCATTCTTCCATTATTTTCATCATAATTAATAATATTAAAATGGCATTGGGACAGTACAACAAATTATAGCCCTTGGGCAAAGTCCAAGCCACTACCTGTGTTTATAAATCATTTTATTAGAAAAGAGTAGCACTCATTTTTTATACATATCCTATGGTTACTTTCATGTAATGTACTGAAATCTCCTGCATTGTAATAATAGAACTGAGAAGTTGTGACAAAGGCCATATGACATGGAAAGCCCAACCTGTGTATTTTCTGAACTTTTATAGAAAAAGTTTGCCAAGCAATGCATAAAATTGGGCTTTTACAGTATGCAATATACCAAGATGATGCCTTTACTATTTTCTTGTTTATTTCTTTGTATTCATATGTAATTCTCAGGGCTTATTATAAAATGAAATAAATTGCTTCCTCAGACAAATTGCATAACTCTTTTTATGGGACTGTGGTACAGAGTTCTACTCCATGCAATCACACCAGGTCTTTTGTTGTTGTTCTTTGAGACAGGGTCTTATTTGTAACCCAGGATGGGATTAAACTCAAGATTCTCCTATTCCCCAGTGAGTGTTGGGATTGCAGATGTGCATAATCACACATGGTTCACATAGGATCTAATTGTTCCATCATCTTTAGCTCCATCTCTGGAATGTGCTTCCACCTGTAATGTACCTAAAGGAGAGAGTTGTTGCTCATTGACGCTTAGATTTTCTTCGTGGAAGTGACACACACCACCTCCACTCACAGCACATCTCACAGAGCTATTCAGTGGCCACACCTGTCTGCCAGGGGTTGAGGAAAGAGCACATGGATATTTGGTGATTAATACATGTGCATCCATGTGACATACAACATTTTATAAAAATAAGGACACAGTAGAATA
Organism: Castor canadensis; assembly: GCF_047511655.1. Taxonomy (NCBI): domain Eukaryota; kingdom Metazoa; phylum Chordata; class Mammalia; order Rodentia; family Castoridae; genus Castor; species Castor canadensis. The sequence goes on along the minus strand of NC_133393.1, from coordinate 112,841,880 downwards.
AGTGAAAGAAACTTGCTTAAAGGTTTCATGGTTAGTAAATGATAAAGTAACATTACACCTAAGATTTGATCAGCACTGACCATGACACCTTGTTGCCATATTTCTCTCCCATAAATACTTTCTTTATCCCTCATAACTCCCATCAGTCCTTCAATTATTCTTTTTTTTTTGCCTATTTTCTTTTTTTTTATTGTTTTATTATTCATATGTGCATACAAGGCTTGGGTCATTTCTCCCCCCTGCCCCAACCCCCTCGCTTACCACCCACTCTGCCCCCTCCATCTTCCCCCACTCTCTCAATACCCAGCATAAACTATTTTGCCCTTATCTCTAATTTTGTTGAAGAGAGAGTATAGGCAACAATAGGAAGGAACAAGTGTTCTTGGTTGAGATAAGGATAGCTATACAGGGAGTTGACTCACATTAATTTCCTGTACTTGTGTGTTGCCTTCTAGGTTAATTCTTTTTAATCTAACCTTTTCTCTAGATCCTGGTCCCCTTCTCCTATTGGCCTCAGTTGCTTTTAAGGTATCTGCTTTAGTTTCTCTGCATTAAGGGCAACAAATGCTAGCTAATTTTTTATGTGTCTTACCTAGCCTCACCCCTCCCTTGTGTGCTCTCGCCTTTATCATGTGATTGAAGTCCAATGCCCTTGTCATGTTTGCCCTTGATCTAATGTCCACATATGAGGGAGAACATATGATTTTTGGTCTTTTGGGCCAGGCTAACCTCACTCAGAATGATGTTCTCCAATTCCATCCATTTACCAGCAAATGATAACATTTCATTCTTCTTCATGACTGCATAAAATTCCATTGTGTATAGATATCACATTTTCTTAATCCATTTGTCAGTGGTGGAGCATCTTAGGTGTTTCCATAACTTGGCTATTGTGAATAGTGCCGCAATAAACATGTGTGTGCAGGTGCCTCTGGAGTAACCTGTGTCACAGTCTTTTGGGTATATCCCCAAGAGTGGTATTGCTGGATCAAATGGTAGATCAATGTTTAGTGTTTTAAGTAGCCTCCACATTTTTTTCCAGAGTGGTTGTACTAGTTTACATTCCCACCAACAGTGTATGAGGGTTCCTTTTTCCCTGCATCCTGACCAACACCTGATGTTGGTGGTGTTTTTTGATGATGGCTGTTCTAACAGGGGTGAGGTGGAATCTTAGTGTGGTTTTAATTTGTATTTCCTTTATTGCTAGAGATGGTGAGCATTTTTTCATGTGTTTTTTGGCCATTTGAATTTCTTCTTTTGAGAAAGTTCTATTTAGTTCAGGTGCCCATTTCTTTATTGGTTCATTAGTTTTGGGAGAATTTAGTTTTTTAAGTTCCCTATATATTCTGGTTATCAGTCCTTTGTCTGATGTGTAGCCAGCAAATATTTTCTCCCACTCTGTGGGTGTTCTCTTCAGTTTAGAGACCATTTCTTTTGATGAACAGAAGCTTTTTAGTTTTATGAGGTCCCATTTATCTATGCTAGCTCTTAGTTGCTGAGCTGCTGGGGTTTCGTTGAGAAAGTTCTTGCCTATACCTACTAACTCCAGAGTATTTCCTGCTCTTTCCTGTATCAACTTTAGACTTTGTGGTCTGATATTAAGATCCTTGATCCATTTTGAGTTAATATTGGTATAGGTGAAATACATGGATCTAGTTTCAGTTTTTTGCAGATGCTAACCAGTTTTCCCAGCAGTTTTTGTTGAAGAGGCTGCTTTTTTCCATCGTATAGTTTTAGCTCCTTTGTCAAATACAAGTTGGTTATAGTTGTGTGGCTTCATATCTGGGGCCTCTATTCTGTTCCACTGGTCTTCATGTCTGTTTTTGTGCCAGTACCATGCTGTTTTTATCGTTATTGCTTTGTAATATAATTTGAAGTCAGGTATCGTGATACCTCCAGCATTGTTCTTTTGACTGAGTATTGCCTTGGCTATTTGTGGCCTCTTGTGTTTCCATATAAATTTAACGGTAGATTTTTCAATCTCTTTAATGAATGTCATTGGAATTTTGATGGGAATTGCATTAAACATGTAGATTACTTTTGGGAGTATGGACATTTTTACTATGTTGATTCTACCAATCCATGGGCTTGGGAGATCTCTCCACTTTCTATAGTCTTCCTCAATCTCCTTCTTCAGAAGTTTATAGTTTCCTTGTAGAGGTCATTCACATCTTTTGTTAGGTTTACACCTAGGTATTTGATTTTTTTTGAGTCTATTGTAAATGGAATTGTTTTCATACATTCTTTTTCAGTTTGCTCATTGTTAGTGTATAGAAATGCTAATGATTTTCTGTGTTGATTTTATATCCTGATACCTTGCTGTAGCTATTGATGATGTCTAGGAGCTTCTGAGTTGAGTTTTTTGGATCTTTAAGGTATAGGATCATGTCATCTGCAAATAGGGATATTTTGACAGTTTCTTTACCTATTTGTATTCCTTTGATTCCTTCTTCTTGCCTAATTGCTCTTACTAGAAATTCCAGTACTATGTTGAATAATGGTGGAGATAGTGGGCATCCTTGTCTGGTTCCTGATTTTAGAGGGAATGGTTTCAGTTTTTCTCTGTTAAGTATAATGATGGCTGTAGGTTTGTCATATATAGCTTTTATAATGTTGAGGAACTTTCCTTCTATTCCTAGTTTTCTTAGAGTTTTTATCATGAAATGGTGTTGGATCTTATCAAAGACTTTTTCTGCATCTATTGAGATGATCAAGTGGTTTTTGTCTTTGCTTCTGTTAATGTGCTGTATTACATTTATTGATTTTCATATGTTGAACCACCCCTGCATCCCTGGGATGAAGCCTACTTGGTCGTGGTGAATAATCTTTTTGATGTGTTGTTGAATTCAGTTGCCATTATTTCGTTGAGGATTTTTGAGTCAATGTTCACTAAGGAGATTGGCCTATAGTTCTCCTTTTTTGGAGGTGTCTTTGCCTGGTTTTGGGATAAGTGTAATACTGGCTTCATAAAAGGTGTTTGGCAGTTTTCCTTCCCTTTCTATTTCATGGAACAATTTAAGGAGGGTTGGTATAAGTTCTTCTTTAACTGTCTGAAAGAATTCAGCAGAGAATCCATCAGGTCCTGGACTTTTCTTTTTGGGGAGACTCTTGATTGCTGCTTCAATTTCATTTTGTGTTATAGATCAATTCAGTTTATTAATATCCTCTTGGTTCAGTTTTGGATGATCATATGTATCTAGAAATCTGTCCATTTCTTTAAGATTTTCAAATTTATTGGAATATAGGTTCTCGAAGTAGTCTCTGATGATTTCCTGGACTTCCATGGTGTTTGTTGTTATCTCCCATTTTGCATTCCTGATCCTACTAACTTGGGTTTTTTCTCTCCTCATTTTAGTCAGGTTTGCCAGGGGTTCTTCAATTATTCTTTTAGACTTTGTTTTTAACATGATAGATGTTTGATATCATAGAGATTATTACCTGATAGGAGATGGTCTTACTGTAGGTTCTCTTATTTGCCTACTTGGTTAATGATGTAGTTAAATTTGGTGGTTTAGACAACATCTGAGTTATCTTTTTGTGTTCATTTAGTCAGCAAACATTTGAGTACCTACTCTGCTCTCAATACTTAGAGTCTACTTTAAAATTAAATACAGTACAAATTTCTTTATAAAGTATCTAATATTTTCCTATGGAGATTTCCAAAATAATCAAAGATGCTTTGTGTTAGCCAGGCTCAGAAGACCAAGAATCATATGTTCTCCCTCATATGCGGACTTTAGATCTAGGACAAATACAGCAATGTGGTTGGACTTGGGTCACATGACAAGGGGAGAGCATGTATGGGAGGTATGGGGATAGGCAGAAAACCCAAAACATGAAAGCATTTGATATCCCTACTCCAGAGGAACTAATACAGAAACCTTAAAACAACAGAGTCCAACAGGAGAAGGGGATCAGGAACCAGTGTAAAGATAAGTTAGAGATGAATCAACTTGAGTTGTAACACATTTGTACAAGAAAGCAGTGCTAGGAATCTCGCTGTATAGCTATCCTTAACTCAACTAGCAAAAACACTTTGACTTTCTTGTTATGCTTATGTCTTCTCTTCAACAAAATTAGAGATAAGGGCAGAACAGGTTCTGTCTGGAAGCGAGGAGGGTTGGGAGTGCGGGGTGGGGGGCAGGGGGAGAAATGACCCAAACAATGTATGCACATGTGAATAAATGAACAATTAAAAAAAAGATGCTTTGTTACAGAATTCCATAAGAAAATATAGCTTTAGTACTAATAGCTACTCATGTGCACAAGAGTTAATTTCCTCATGTTCTATTTCACTTTTCTTTACCCTTTCCTGGATACTTGTAACATTTTTAAAAACTAGATTAATGTAACCAGATAATCCAAGCAGGGTATATCTTATACTTTTGTTGCTGTCAGAGTTGATTTCTATCTAGAGTAAGCAATCAGCTTTTTGTTAACTTGGAATTCTCCCACATACACAACGATCAGAATATATTTTAAATTATTTGAAAAAAATGTTTCAAGAGAAGAAGTATGGTTTAGTACACACTTTAGGGTTTTCATAATTGAATAGCCATAACAAAAATGTTTCTAACAATGAAATAAATTGTACATATTTTCAAAATACAGATAACAAATACATATGTAATTTTAATATTAATATTGTAATAGAACAAGGAAAATGAGACTAATCCCAGGACTTATTTCACATGAGTTTTATTTTCAGTGTTTAATAATATCATTAATTAACTTCAAAAATGCTAGGCCCAATTGATAGCAAACAGAGAGAAGTGATAGTTGTGTGTTGAGATTTAAACTCTCTCCCCATCTTTCTTTATAAAACTTGTCCAAAAAGAGCTCAGTGAGTATATCAAAGAAATGGTGAATAGATCCTGCTGAATAGTTCCTCGGGCATATTATTCAAAATTAGATACGCTTTTTCTCCCATACCATTATTCTTGTCCAGAACTTGAAGTAGGCAGCTTTCAGACCTGCTGCTTTTTCTAAATTGTAATAAATAAATGGCATCCTTATTCATGAGAATCTGTTCTAATTTAAAAGCCCCACCTTTGTGTGTACCTTAACCATGCAAGCCTCAGGGGAAAGTAATTACATTTAATAGCCTCCATGAGTTCTAAACAAAGACACACAATAGCTACAATGATGAGGATCAAATTTGGGTATTTATAGAAACCAGTACTTTCAGAAATTCAAATGTAATCTCATATTTATGGTGCTCTATTCCAGAACTATAAAAATTCTATAATTGTCATTAGAAGGATAGCCTTTCCCTATTTTTGTGTCTTATTAAATAATTATTTATTGCTATTGAAATACATTTCTCTCAGTCCCTGGAATAAGGTGTTGCTATGATGCATATATATTTTCTATAATTCATCTTTCTAAACTCAAAACTCATTTTATTCTCTTCTTCAAAAGGATATGTAACCAAGTACCCAAAACATGTGAAGCAATGAAATGCAGACCTAGGGGAAAAATAGATGCTTATAGAGAACACACAAACTTTGAAGATGCAAAAATCTAAAGTACTTTTAAGTTTTGGACTTTTACAATCAGTATAAGATGTGAACATGTAGCTTCCAGGTAAGAAAATACTGTAATATATGTACATAAATGAACAAAAAACAATCTCACCCACACTAAACTAACAAATGCAAACTGAGGTTACAATGATCTCCCTTTATTTTTTTACTTGTCCCACTAACTAAAATAAAAAAAAAAAGTAAAACACTGGAATTTGACCTATATTTTTAAAGATAAATTCTCTCACATATTGCTTTGAAATGTATAAATCATAAAAGCCTCTCTGGATGGTAATTTATAATCATTTGCTAAATTTGTAATCCATGTATCTTTTCACCAAGAGTGAAACCTCATTTAATCATTTCATAGATGTTTAAAGAGATATATGCAGTTATATTAATTTCAGTTTTATTTTAGATAAAAACAAAAGGAGAGAAACAACTTCAAATATCAATTACAATTGATTAAATAAATTATAGTAGCCTATTCAGCTGCTAAGAGTTTTATAGACTAATATAGAAAAGCCTACCATGTGTCAAATATTTAAATAAAAATATATAATGATATGCAGGATATTTCAGAAAGCACTTTCCTTCAGGAAAGTAGTTGATAGAGGGAAAAAGGTGGTATGGAATCTTAACTTTTCAGTGTTTATGAGTTTTTGTGATTTGCATTTATTTCTTATTCGAAATGATTTTAGAGGCAATAATTTGAGAAACTGTTGAATTGAAATGTGAAAATTATAGTCAAGATTATTCAGTTATTACTTTCTATAAGAAACAAATATTATGGAACTTTAAAATCTATGTGCAGTATAAATGCAGTTTAGACTTATTCAAGAAATTCTATAACATTGATGAGACTCGGAACTGGAAAATGCTGTTCTGGCCACTTCATCCCTATCCTTGCCTTTCATAAGAACTCTAATATTTGGTTTCAAATAATGATGCTCTCCTAAAATTAATCTTATGCCATTAATTATTCAATACCCAGTCTTGCTAAAATCATTCTAATTATTCCCAATGCCCAACAGTATTAGTAAAAATTACATTCAAATTCAAAATAATTTAAATAGAGTTCTTACTATTTCCATAAGCATTCAGCTATTTTTATGGTTTTTTTCTTGAGATTAAAAAATAAAAATAAAAAGATGAATGCAGCCAATTTCACTGTTTTAACTTAAGTAATTCTGTGTTTTTACCTCTAGTGCAATGCCAGAGAAGGCAGATTACAATGAGCCTTCTCTCTTCTTTCTGATTTGTAAATCCTACCTCTTATATGTCCTTTTCATTTAGACTTTTAAAATTTTTATGAGACTCATATTCTTTTACTATCTGTTAGGTTAATCAACAGACAAGATTTTATGTACATTTTCTAGTGCATTGCCTTTTAGAAATGAGGCTTATTGTTCATCGCAAATAAATAAATATTTAAGGTGGCCTGTATTAGTATCAACTCAAAATGGATCAAGGACCTTAATATTAGACCCGAAACTCTGAAGTTGGTACAGGAAAGAGCAGGAAACACTCTCGAAGTAGTAGGTATAGGCAAGGACTTTCTCAATGGAACCCCAGCAGCTCAGCAACTAAGAGATAGCATAGATAAATGGGATTTCATAAAACTAAAAAGCTTCTGCTCAACAAAATAAATGGTTTCTAAACTGAAGAGACCACCTACAGAGTGGGAGAAAATATTTGCCAGCTATACATCAGACAAAGGACTGATAACCAGAATATACAGGGAACTTAAGATCTTAACTAAATTCTCCCAAAATCAATAAACCAATAAAAAAATGGGCAACTGAACTAAGCAGAACTTTCTCAAAAGAAGAAATTCTAATGGTGAAAAAACACATGAAAAAATGCTCACCATCTCTAGCCATAAAGGAAGTGCAAATCAAAACCACACTAAGATTCCACCTCACCCAGTGAGAATAGCCATCACCAAAAACACCACCAATAACCTGTGTTGGTGAGGATGTAGGGAAAAAGGAACCCTCATACACTGCTGGTGGAAATGCAAGCTAGTGCAACCACTCTGGAAAAAAATTTGGAGGCTTCTTAAAAATGTAAACATGGATCTGCCATATGATCCAGCAATCCTACTCCCGGGGATATACCTAAAATGAATGAGACTCAGGCAACTCCAGAGGTACTTGCACACCCAAGTTTATTGCAGCACTATTCACAATAACCAAGTTATGGAAACAGCCAAGATGCCCCACTACTGACGAATGGATTAAGAAAATGTGGTACATGCCATCTATTAAAATCATTTAATAATAATTTTCAGACTATATCTTTGAATTTAACATTGATTTAGGTAGGAGGCAAGGACTCAAGCTAGCTTGAAAAATAAGAATGAGAAGTAGGAACAATATGTATACTACTCTCATGAGTAAGTGTTAAAATTTTTATTTAAGTTAGATAAATTAAATTACTTGAGGTTGTGCTGCCTCTCCCCCATTACAGCAATATTATCCTTAAAGTCTATTTTCTACTGCTCTGTATATGATTTCTGATGATATCATTCAAAGACTCTGTAGACCATTTCTCCTTCTAAACAATACACAATAGAGTTACAAACATGTCCTGCTTAAATATGAATCTTCATTGAATTTTCTGTTTGGGACTGTTCCAAAATTCCGTACCATAAGTTCTCTACTATAAGCAAACTTTTAAAACATCTATTTTAAAGTTTACCTTAGAAAGAAAATAATCCTCTTCTGTGACCTTTGGAAAGTAATGTGAATGCTTTATTTTCCATGTTAGTGATGCAAAACAACAATGAAATGTGAAGCCCAATCATTAATCACACTCTAGATTAAGGTCAGTGTATGTCCACTGTGACCCCCAAAGAGCTCTTAAAGACTGGGACATTGTGTCCAGAACACAATACCTTCACTAATTCTGTTAAGTGAATTGTCAATTCTGAGCCTGCATTACAGAAAATTTTAATGGAAGATTGAGTGGTACAACACATTTGGATACAATTAATAATTTCCAAGTGAACAGGAAACCAGTAATGAAATTCAAAGCACATACAAATTCTCCACCCCACGTTTTCTTTTAGCATGGCAAGATCAATATCTAAAGTAATCTTTTCCTTCTAGATGGATGGAAGCTTTAACTTACATCAAAAACTTCAAAAAGTCTAGCTATAAAAACTGAAGTTTGAATACAAGTCAATGTTTCTTCTTTTCTCCATTTAGGGCTGGGAGAAACTCAACTATTCTGCCACTTTTTTATTCAGAATTATTTTATGATTAGGTATTTGCTCATGAATCTAAGAGCTAGCATATTTTGACTATGTAGCTGGACATATGGTGACTGGAAGCAGTTACTGACAGGATGAAAGTCTGGTCCCTCTTGAATCATATGAGCCCTTAGAAGAAAAAACAAAATGCTCTCAAAAGTCTTGAAAATAATACTACTGATCACATTGTCTTAGCGATTTTTTCTTAAATCAAATAAGCACAATTTTTTATATTTTCATCTCATTGAGTGGAGTCTTAACAAAAAAGAACATGACTTACTGCTTTTCTTGGTAAAGATGATAGTGGTATTCTAGAATTTCTGTCTGGAAAAGAATCATGGGATGGGTGAGTGGATATAGGTTGAAGTTTCTCATAGCAAACAACGTTTACTTTGATTATATTCTCACAGATGAATAGGGCTAAGAGAAAATGTGGGGATGTCCTTAAACATGTGACCACACTTCTTCCAAGTTGTTACTGACTCTAGCCACAGAAAGTGATCTAAAATGCTTTGCAAAAACAAAATCACAATCTAACCAGAGTACAAAGTCTATAGAATACAAAATTCCCAGAAACAGATACAGACCACACAACACACCAATTATTAATGCAAAAATACATTTTTTCCTAAAAATATCTGCCTCCCAGAAAAGGTTTTACAAGTCTATTTTCAGATTTCATACAAAGCTTAATTAAAAAATTTCCAGTGTGTTCAAAATTTAAGTGAGATGCTGATTTGATAAAGGACCTCTGACCATAATATTTCATACCATGATTTTCCAGAAGCAAATAAATAAATACATAAATAAGCAAACAAACATCAAATAATTGCCATTATGCTCCTTGGTAGTATTAAATATGCTTAATACCAATTCTATAGTTCAGGTATAATACCTCAGTAGTTCAAATTTAATTTAAGTTTTAAATGTGTAAAATAAAGCAATTTCATGACAAATCTCTTAGATTGTGCTAAAGACCCACAAGAAAATTCTTGTTGCCTACAACTGGTTTTTGAGGTAAATTTATATTTTGTTTTGTTTTGTTTTGTTTTTGTTTGTTAATGTTGTAAACAAACCTAGCACCTGGCACATATGCCAGCATAAGCCCAGATTTATGCTTAGTTTTAATCTTAGGTCTGCTTCTTTGCGAACTTGACTCTGAGTTGGGTAGTCATATGGAGGCAGTTTCTGGGGGAGAATGCTCTTCATAAAAATGCCTGCAAAAGAATAAAGCAAGCAGGATTAATCAGAGGAGAAATTGTAATGTAGTTGCATTAGGGTTTCTGCCAATCCTACAAAGAGCTCAACAGTGAATGACCTTCAGCATCCTAAATTTAAGCAAGAAGGCACTAAGGTCTAGCCTTCTGCATGTACAAGTTATTGCATATAGTATCCCAAGGGAAGTGGCCTCTCACTTTGACTTGGGCAAGACCTGGAAGAGAACTCAGCTGTTTAAACCTGCACCTAACAAAAGGCTGCCTCAGTCTGAGAAGGAGATTTGTGTGACGTACCACTGTATCTAACTTTTTTTCCATGTGAATCTTAAGTATTTCAATTTTTGACAATAAGAACCCATCAATTGCTCATTTCTAATATCTGCCACATATTAATGTCCATGTCAGGTTCAATATATTCAGAATCTTATCTATTCTATGAACAAAAAACATGGTGAACATTTGTGAATGTTTATGTGTGCTTTTTATGGACAGAATGGACTATTTGACATCATTGATTTCTTATTACTGATGTTTAAAACACAGATTTTTGACACAACACACAGGTGTAAATAGACAAAATGTATGCCAGTGCAACTGTCATGGATGAAAAGAAAGGACTTTCCTTTTATAGTTCCACTTTTCAATCAATATCTGTTTGGGGCTCAAGATGAAAGGGACTCTGTGAACAGGTCACAAGCTTTTGTGCTGACATAAATTCTGGTGATTTGCAACTGTGTTGTATCAAGTCTACACCATCTCTCAGCTAGACTCTCACAATAACCTGCCAGTGGGTTCCTAGCAACCCATCTTCATCTCTTGAAATCCATTCTCTATATAGAAGTCAGAGAAAAGTTGTTAAAATTCGAATCAGATCACATCGTGCTGCCTAAAACCTTTCTGTGGCTCCTCATGGCACTCTGAATATACTCCAAAGTCTTTATTGTGGCCTACAGGGTGCTTTGTGATCTATTTCCTATCTGTATCTCCCAAATTCCTTCATTACATCAACCACTGAGCTTCTGGAGATCTAGAAAAATTTACCTCAGTTCTACTATTGTAAAATAATAAGATTTTCTGACACATGACCTTTAATTCTCTACTGTCTATACCTGAACACTCTTGTCTTGGAGTCTTTGCAACAGATGTTCTCTCCTTTCATTAGACTGACCCAAATATGTTTGTACTGTCCTCTCTTCCTTCCTGGGCTTCTATTGCATCTCCATTTACTTGCTCATGCCTTTCCTAGCCTGACCACTTTCTCTCCACAGTATTGTCATCACCATCTTTCATGATTGTCTTATAATTTTATTTATAAATCTAATAATGCTTAGTTGTTTTTAACAATTTTCATGAGAATGTACAATGCATGTTTTCTTCTTCCCATGTTTAATAATCTATAACATCTATCCCAAATTATTAATAGATACAGAAAGCACATAGAGGGAAATATGTGAAATGAGACTTTAAAGCCAATGACTAAACCAAGAAATGTATGTTAGGCCATGTTAAGGTTCAGGACTAGTGGAAACCATTGCTAGGATTTGGGGAGTATGTTCTTGAGGTAAGGAAGAGATTTAAATATTTCTTCTCTGATGAAATACTATGTTCCCAACCAATGAATTTTATTTTATTCATATATTAATTTATATGGTAATTATTAATTTGCTTGTCTTCTGGTTGTTGATGAACACTAATATTACTTAACTTTTTGAAACACTTATATTGGGCCAATTCTTACAAAATCTTTTCTGTGTGCTTGTCATTTGTTTGTAAAATATTCATAAATATTAATCTTGATTCTGAGAAGAGTCATCATTCAGTAAAACTAATTAGAATAACACCTCTGCAAGGCTCTCTTTAAACTCTTATCCACTTTAATTTTCTTCCTGATGCTTATCCTTGTCACATCTATGTATTTATTCACTTGTTAATTACATGACTACACAGGGCAAGACTATCCTGTATTCTCTTTTATCTCTGTCCTAAGAATAAGACTTGACAAATAGAAAGAGCTCCACAAATATTTGTCATATTAATGAATGAATGAATCTGTTAATCTAGGAAACCCACACCTATAAAAGCTGCTACTTTCCAATGAAGCTGAATAAATGAGATTTCTTAGTCACTATAGTTCTTTCACTCTGAAAAGGTCATAAAATTAATCTTTTTCTTTAATTCCATGTATTAATGTATGCAAAATGACTACCTACTCCAAGGGGCTCATCACTTACTAGCAAGCAATAAAACCCTTTTATAATCTGTTCTGTGGTCATGTAAATAACAAAAATCTAATCATGACTTGATAATAATTAACACAACATTATTTTCTACACACCTTTCTAGTAGTTATCTAGTTATCACACTTAAATGAGTTTCACTTTTTAAAATGGAATTCATGTATTTTTTATAGGTGTTGGGGGAGAAAAAAGGAGAAAAAGTAAAAAGTGTGTGTATGAGTGTGTATACATGTGACACACACAGAGTGAAAGAGAGAGAGAGAGAGAGAGATTTATTTTTCACATCCTTAATTCCCTTTCCAATGCCTAGAATAATATCTAGGACACATAGAAGTCATTAAATACATATTTAAATTTAATAATTCAACATAATTCTTAGCCAAACTCAATGAAGTTTCTTCTCTGGGGATAGACATGCACCTATATAGTTATTTTCATGCTAGATTTTATTTTTAACCATGATTTTTTTTTACCAAGCATATCAGGGAGGAAAGAACACAGATCAGGAGTCAGGATTTTTCCTGTTCAGGTCCTTACTTATGTGACAATATGAAAGTCCTAGTTAGCTGAGATCAGGCTTCTGAATTATTAACAGAGAAAAATGCAGTTTTTTGGTTCTCTAAACTTCCTTTTTATATCTAAAATGATATGTATTTTTCAATCCTTACCACTAAAGTCCATTTTAGTAAGCATCTGTTTTTAGGGGTAATTTCTAGATTTGTATACATTTTTGTTTGTTTTGTTTTCAAATATTGTCACTGACAAAAACCCCTCAATTATTCAAAACTCTTTTTTCAATTCCCTTTTCTGTTTGCCTCCAGTTAGGACTACATTGCATCTCCTTAATTGTATAATTAATGAATAATAACTGTGCTAAAATTATTAACTCTAATAATTAATAACTGTGAATTAAAGTGACGATTGGCTTACATCTAAGGAGTCTTACATATTTGGGAGCTGTGGAGTAAAGCAAGAGTTAGTTAAAACTTCCCAAACCAGATTCCCATCAGTACTGAATAGCTCACTCACAACTGCTTAGAAGGCCAGTGCTACACAGTTATTGTGCTGTAATGTAGTTTCTAATTTTAGCAGGGAAAAATTTTGAGGCAATTAGTGCGGTTAGGCAGTTGGAATGGTTACATTACTTAATAAAATTTTATTCAGTACAGAATTGCCAACATCTTTAAAGGTGAGAGAGATTACTTTATATATAATAGAATTTAGGCTTTTAAAGACTCCATTAGTTGTCAATAAAAAAGTATATTCCTTATTATTGTTTATCTAAGAAAAAATCTAATAAAAGAAACTACATAAAATAAGAATGGTTTTCTTTTACCTCTGAAACAAAAAAAATAATTAAAGTTTTAATCTTTCTTTATCTCTCTGATGTGATCAACAAGGCATTTTAACTACATTTACTGCAGAGGAATTGGTAAAATCAATTAATCATGTGATTCCTTCTCTGAGACTGTGAGGTCTGCCAAAATCCTTAGCAGGGAAAAGGCCTTTTATTTTAGCCTTTGTATTATTATTGTGTTTTATCACCCTAAATTAATCTGTATAGTTTTTCTTTTTCTCAAATGCAGTTACTAGAATCATTTAAGTGAACCTCTCCCACCTGTTTGCCAACAGAATCATGATTGTGTGTGGGCACTCATCTGTCCTAGCACCAGCAACACAGAGGAACTGGAATCATCTCCAACTCTGGGAGACCTAGGAAGTCATAGCAGTCATGCCCATCCAAATCCTTCCACCCATGTGTGATTCTGAATAAGCATGTGTTAGGTCCCTGGCATTCTTGGGGTGGGCAGAGGGTCCTGGGGCTAACATTGAAATCAGACCACCTTGATTTATGACCACTTGCAAAACTCCCCTGCTTGTTTCCCTGATTGCAAAATCTCAGGAACTTCCAGTTTCTCAACCAGCTATGCATTTCGACCCATTCCATCTGGTGATCACATATAAGCAGAGGCCAGCAGCCAGGCTGTCCTCTGGGAGGAACACCCTCCCTCCCTCATGGTGTGGCCCCTCCTATAAAGCCCCCTACCCATTCCAGCCAAGCTGCTGCACTCTGATCCCGAGGGAGGCAGCCCAGCAGTCTGTGCTTTCAATAAATCTTTCTTTTCTACACACGGTGTTGTCTTTGTTTGGCAGTTCCTTACAGCATGAGATGTACATTTGGTCTCCTTCATTTTTTCACTCATCCATTCAACAATCATGTTAAAGTGTCTTCTTTGTGCCAGGTATTCTTTGAGTCTTCAGGGATACAACAAGAAATAAAAGTCACTGCACTTCATAAAACTTACATTTTAGATGAAAGAAATAAATAAAACAAATATAAATAAATCAATAAATAATGCTTCAGGGACTGAAAAGTGCTAGGAAGAAAAATGAAGCCAGGTAAACTGATGGAGAGAAATGTGGGAAGAAGAATATTGTGTTCAATAACGGTGTTCACCAAAGGACTCCACGTTAAGTGGTACAAAAGTTGTGGCTGAAAAGTCAAAAGAAGAAAATTAGAATACAACTGGACATTATTTCAACAATTGTGATTTTTAATTATCCTAAGAGACAACCACAGGTGAAGAGAATGCTGGGTTCTGTCATATCCAACGATCTTTCAACAGAGATAGCGAAAGTATTTGCATATCTCAACTGACAAAGAAAAAGGAAACTCATTCAAGTAATATAACTGCTTGCATGGAGGTTATAGACTAATCTCATCTAAAAATTAGTGCTGATATTACTCAAAAATAATGGATGACTCTACAGGACCACAGTTTTCACTATTTTGTGAACTATTGACAGTGAAAAGGTTTTATCAAATTTCAGTCACTTCAGGTTTCCAAGATGAACAACTCCAAAAATTACTTAGAAATGTATTTCTGAAGATGGTGTAATATGATGTAGTTGTGTCCTTATTGCATAGTCATATTTAAATCCTCTGTAGATTTATAATTTACTTTACAAAAATTTAGAAGAATTTATATTAAGAAATCTATGCATATGTGGCAATACAAAAGTATTTGGTTGTTTAAGTAGTGACCAGAAAATTTGGCGTATTAGAGTGATAAATCAACTCTCTGACTTGTTTAATATGTAAACTTCAAAGTAAGAATGAACATTTAACTCTTTTGGGAGTGTTTATTATTTAAGTAAGCAAACTAAAAACATTGAATTTATAAATATAGTTTAAATATTTAAAGGAACTTAGCTAAGATTATAAAAGAGAACAAATATTAATCAAAGTTCCTTCAAAGGTAGTCATTAAAATTGGTAGTTCTATAAATCAAATAATAAAATATATGTCAAATTTAATAACAATTTGCTTTTAAGAATACAATAATAACTTTAATAAACATAAAATTTCCAAATAGCCTTGCTCTCCAAAAATGTATCCATATGGACAAGATAAAACTCAAATCTTCCCGGGAGTGGATATTGAGCAGAAATCCTAAACAATGGGAAATTAATCATGGAAGAAGGATAGCCCTGGAAGAAGGAATAGTAAGTGCAAAGGACTTGAGGCAGAAACATGGCTGCCTGATGTTATGGTCAAGTATGATTCCTAGAATACCTATGGCCCTTTCGCTCCCAGACCACAGGGTGAAGTCAAAAAGATAGGAAGTCTGAGTCCAAGATTAATGTGAGATTGGAAGAAAGTCCTGGCTTTCTCTGCCTATCCTCTTACTTGTTCTTTTTTGTTAGATGTAATAAATGTCTCTATTTTTGAAGACAACAAGTTTGCAGTTATCTGTTGCTTGAAGGAGAAAACATCCCAAACAATTCAAGTTACTATTTATATACACTTTTAATCGTCTTCAAATTGCAAATATTCAGGTAATCTTTTCCAGGTAATGTGCTGAGAACTTTATTTTCTAGTAGATTTTCATTTGCAGGTTAAGATATTTTTTCTGAAGTTGCACATAAACACATATATGCTTTCCACTTTGGGTTTATATTTGTTGTCTCTATGAGCTTCTTTCAAGTTCTCACAATACAATTCTATTCTCAGTTTATTAAGAAGGAAACTGACACTCAAAGTTTAGACCACTTGCATTTAAGGGAAAGTGTCCAAGGATACTGAACATTCGTGGTTATTTTCCTTATATCCTGCTGCTAGTAACTAGTGTTTAGAATAAACTGTAGAATAGTAGGCCAGTTGAAAACTTAACATCATAAATTCAGAAAAATAAATTTCTAACAAGGGGTTTTGGGGTGAGCAATCGAAAAAAATGATTTCATAGAACATCCTTCCACAGAGAGCTCTCTTAAAACATCCCATCAGTAGCTTCAGTGATTCAAAAATAGAATCTTGTGTTGGAAGAGCTGGGAGCTTGTGGAGAGTTGAGAGAATGTCTATCATTTACTAGCTGAGCATCAAAATTCTGTTTCCCCATTACTGAACTATGATGGGAGTAGCATGCCTGAATAGCTCCCAGCAGAATGCCTGATGGATAGTAATCACAGCTCAGTGTACGACACATACTCACTGTTGGGATAAACGGGGGCAAAAATGAGTTACTCTTTAAAAACATCACAAGGAATTTATACCTTTGTCGTGCAGTCTCTGGCCAATTCTGACTGACAACTATTGATGAATAATGATACAATGAGACTGTAATGCAAGATTTCATGCAGAGTTTGAGTATGATATCAGAGATGAAGATCCAGCAGTTAGATGAGTTAAATATTTAAAAGGAAAAACAAATCAATGGAGATTACAACACAAAAAAGTTTAAAAGGGGAGAATTAAAACATTAAAGGATTAAGACAAGACCTTGGGAAAATCAAATTCACAAATACCATTAGAAAATAGAATCTAGTTATGTTCATACTAAGAAAGTCCAAATAAGTAAAGAATTCCATTATATCACACCATCAGCACATTTGTTTTGTCTGAAAATATCATTTGATTCTTTCTTTATTCTTTAAAAAGATAGAACACAGTGACAATTGAGACATTTTGTTAAATGTACAGTAAAATAAACTGTTTCAAGATATAAGAATCTTTTTTTTATTTTTGTATGAACATTTGCCTCCTCTACTAAATGATTTCACTTTAAGTACCATCTGCCTTCATCAAATTATCTGCTCATGAATTGACTTTCTGTAAAGCAATGCCCTTAAAGGTTGATTCCCATATTACAAGAGAAAACTGAAAGTGTTAAAGAAAAATGTGCTAATTAGGTGGCAAATTAGTCAGTAATGGAAGGTTCTTAGCCTAAGGAGGGTCAGAGTAGCAATGTCAGTAATACTGGTCCTTTCTAGTTCTTAAAGAGAGTAGATAACATTTAATGGCCTAGATGTTTTTCTCACTCAAGCCATTCCTTTGGGCAGTGGTTTCATTCAACTACTCAATAAATATTTGTTGCACATTCACAGTGTCTTATGGAGATAGAGTATTGTACGAAACAGAAAAATATCCTCTTACATCTTATTTTTTTGTAGGAGAAACAAAGAATAATGTGGTATATAAGTTAATTATATGCCATGCCTGATATAGTTAAGTACAATAAGGAAAAATTTAAGTCAGTTTAGGATATTGAAATGTTAGGGCTTGATAGGAAATTGTAGGTATGATCTAGGTAAACCTCAGTGAGAGTGGTTCTGTAGTCAGGATGGAAAAGAGGAGCAGAACATAGCCATGAATGTCTATGAGAAGGGCATTCCTGGCAGACAGAACAGCAAGGGCAAAGGTGTGGAAGTAGGAGTGTGCTGCAGATCTATCTCAAAGACCTGGAAAAATCCAAAGTGGCTGGAGAGGAGTGAACATCCAAGAGAGGAAGTGCAGGTATGACTGAAGAGCAATAGACAACCCACCTCCTTTTCTGCCAAATAGCTCTAAGAACATGTACTCAGCCTACAATATCTGTAAATACTCCATGAGACAATTCTCACAATGTACTTAGCGTAAAACCAGGCACACAGTAAGTGCTTAATAGATGCTACATTGTTGTTTGGACTTTCATATAAATGAAGCCAAGGAAGCAGAAATCTGAATCATTCAACTGACTTGCTCAACGATGATCCCATGACCACCAGCACACCATTAAATTATAGTATCTTCCATCTCTTATTCTTCTGGTTTTGCCTACAGAGAGAATACACCAGTATTACTGAAGTGGGTGTTCCAAATTAGATGACAGTAAGAGTGCCCTTCTTATATTGACAATTTTTTAATGTTGCCACTGTGAGCCTAAGCAATGTGAGTT
The DNA here is from genome assembly GCF_047511655.1 of Castor canadensis. Taxonomy (NCBI): domain Eukaryota; kingdom Metazoa; phylum Chordata; class Mammalia; order Rodentia; family Castoridae; genus Castor; species Castor canadensis. Next base: position 112,823,430 of record NC_133393.1, on the reverse strand, counting down.
TTCCCATAGGAAAGAGTTGTGCTTTCATTCATTTTCCTTGTAAAATCCAGTTACTAATTCAGATCACCAGACTGCCATAGAAGATTCCTGAAGGTAATTCCACCTAGTGAAGCAGCCTGGGGAAAACTAGCATAATTCTCCCATCAGCATCAGTGTACTTCTTTTGCTACTTGAATGTTGCAAGCACGTGACTACCCTCACTCAGTACCATCTCAATATCATCTCCTGTCCTTCTCTACATAATTTTAATTTTAGGTGAAACAGCTGCTACCACTTTCATTTTATAAATACAGAACTGAGTTACAGAGAGATGAAAAGACAAAACTGAGTCGTAAATTAAGAAAACTTGAGATTTAGTCTCAGATTTTCCACTGCCGGATCTATGATCTTGAAATATTCTTTCTTTTTTGAGTCTCAGTTTCCCTAGGCAGTTAGACAAAGTGACTTATAATACTCTTTTAAATAAAATGATACTGGAATTCAGTGTCATAGTGAAATGAGCAAATTAACAGAATATCTGTGGAAGAAATTCGGCTATCCTCAAATTAACAAAACATATGTTCTATATGAATATACGTTCAAAAATACCTCTGCTATATGTAACTTATGTATAGAAAGTTGAAAAGGTCCAAGGAACAGAGGACGATAAGCTGGCCCTGGACACTCAACCTGGTAAAGGAATCCCAAGCATAATGACAACTACTGGATATTTTAAAATTTTTACCTTGACGTTATTTCATGGGAAGAAAAAACATTAGTAAAATCTACACTTTCCAAATAAGAGGAATTCAACCAAAGCCAGACTGGACATTCTATAAGTAGCTCTTTTTTTTTCCAGTTCTTTCTTTTTAATTTTATGAGTTCTGAGATACATGACCAGAAAATCATTTTAAATGAGTCAATACAATACTGTTGTTGTCTTAAAACTCCACCACGAAATCCACACTGGTTTGTTTATGCTGGAGACTCTTGTCGATTATCCCTTGGATCACTGACCTGCATTTTTAATGGAAATGTTGAAGAGGTCTTGAGGGCTTTGGCAGTCCAAGTCCCCTAATGATTTCCTACCATGTCATCTTAAAAGAAAACTGTGCTGCATCATGCAAAATCACCTTGACTGGTGCAGTGAAGTGACAGGAAAAAGGAAGGCAGTCAACTTACCTCAAAAGAAGCAAAAATTGGATGTCTGATTTTCTTAATCTACCTAATGAACCCACACCAGTAATTTGAGTGCAACAAAGATCTCAAGAAACTACAATTTTCCTGCTCCACATTACACTGATACTCCAGCTAAATGTGTGCATTTGGGGCAAGGTAATTGAAATGGTCACAAATTAGTTGCACCTGTTTCAAGTCAAAATAGGGAAACTACTATACTTTGCATTAAAATGTCACTTCTCACAGCAAGAATATCTATGCACTTAATGTCAGATTAGGACCCTCTTAGACAAGGAGAGAAGATCACTTATCCTCAGAAAATATATGTTCCCATGTCTCTACATACAGTGACCTTGTCTTTTGGTTACAGGCTTTTAGTTATATCCCAGGGGAAGAATGACTTACATTGATTATTTACTGGCAGAATGCTGGTAGCATAAAAGATTCACTATACCACAAAGAATGACAGCATTCACGCTTGTTTATGCTAGCATTTATGCTTGTTTATGCTAGCATTTGAAAATTTCCTCCCATCCCTTCCTAGGATGCAAGAATCATTAAATAATTATTTAAGGATGCCTTATGTTAGATAATCAAGATGGATTTAAAACATTTATATAATAAATGAGCATATGGAACCAACAGAAACTAAATTAGTCACATCACTGGATCCGTTGTTCCACCTACTTCTATGATTTACTGAGAATGTAAACTTTTTTAGTCACAGCTTGAATTCTTATTTATTAATGTCTTATTACAATTAGATATCTCTAAATGTTATTTTATCTTTAAGTCTTCATTGATCCATTTGTTATTCAAATAAGTGAAAGCTATTTTCCATTGAATTTCCTTTGAAATGGATTGCTATGAGCTTAAGATAAATGGGAACAAAAAAAATACCTGAGTAAAATAAATGAAATAAATTTAAATAGCTTAACAATTGCATTTATTTTTCATAAAGATAAATAAGGGGTTAACAAAACAATAAAATTAAAATGTCAGATAAAACTAGATACATTAAAGGAAATGGCATTTACAAAAGGGCATATTGAGCCATAGAAGTTATAAGGTATACATGACCAAAACAAATCTCATTTGTTCTAATCCAGCAAAAAGAAATTGCATAAAAGTTGATTTTAAAAGGAAACTGGATATGTGATGATGATAATTCAGAAATGTATATTTAAATCTTATTTTTCGAACAAAATAAAGGGATAGTTTCCAGTATCCTCTGAAATGTTTATCATAGAAGTAACTCAACTGAAATGAGCACATGGTGCCTCCTCCTTCCTCCTGTAGAATGAGAACATTAAGTGATGTAGCCACTAGACACTAGAACTGTCACTAAACAAAAGAGGATAAAATCTTACAATCACTGACTTCCCAGTATCAAGACTGGGCGTGGTTGTCCATGCTGTAATTCCAGCTTCTGGAGAGATGGAGATAGGAGAATGGCTGTTTGAAGCTTACAAGGGTAAAAAATTAGCAAGACACTATATCAAACACAAGCTGAATGTGGTGACACATACCTGTAATCAAGAGGTGGCTGTAGGTAAAACTGGTCTGAGGCCAGCCCAGGGCAATGCTCAAGACCTCTGAGTTCAATTCGTAGCACTGTCGCAAATGAAGAAAAAGAGGAGGAAGAAGAAGGAGAAGAAGAAAGAGAAGGAAGGAAAAGACATAATAGTATCAATAAATTTAGAGTTGACGAAGTTTATATGGAATACCTTCATAAAGATGAGATGTGTAATTATTTGGCTTAGGGAAGAGAGACACAACTGAGCATCATATTTCTTTTGGATTTCAATATTTAACTGCATCTTTTAAGGTTAAGAGAAAAGCAATAGTGTTTTTTATCAATGACTCTAAATGTTTGGAATTGAACTCTATCGTTGTTTGTTTATCAAGTCATCTTTCACTGAGAATAACCATTTATAAAATATATTAAAAATAGTCAGGGAATTAAACATTTTTTTGAATATTCTCAGTTTCTTTGAGGCATCTCAGGAATCATGAAACCAAGATTAGTATTCACTATTTTGAAACATTTAAAAATACTTATACCAAAGATAAAAAATTAATCCTTTTCTACTGGATTATCACTCCAAGAGTCTCTTGCTTTCCATTGCAAATACGTGTGTAAGCCACTAGGTATTTATTTCTAAACTATAAGCTTCTTAGGGAGATTATTTTTAAAACATTGAAATAGAATGATCCTTGATTTTCCTGTTTAAAAAAAGTCCATTAGAAGACTGTTCACAAACCATAAGCCTAAAGGGAATGAAATCAGCTAAAAAGAAATATGTGCTACAAAGGGAACTTTAGCTCTTGTTCTGGTCACTTAGACAAGATTTAGTGCCACCATTGATTTACACCATGTATTGTAGTTAAGATAGTAATTGCTACATCCCAGTTTACAGTATCTCTAGTATTCCTGAAAGATGTTCTTTTTAAAACACCACTGTACACTAATTAGACCAGGGATGTGATTATTTTAGTTGTATTATACATTTTGCAGTATCTTTTTATTCTCAAAATGCAGGCATTTTCCCCCTGAGTTCTAACAATCCCAATCCTCCTATGGAATTATTTAGTAGACTCTACAATTTCACAATTTAAATATGGTTGGAACCTGGTATATATCAAATGTTATAAATGTCACGAGGGGGGAGTGTCAGGAATGAATAAGACATAGATTCTGCCTCTAAAGAGATAATAGTCTTTTTTTTACCACAATTACAGACAAGTTACCATGTGGTTACCCTATAATGTAATAATAACTTACAAGTGCCATGTGTAATGGAAGAATGAATGAGTACACTAGAAAGTCATGAATGGTTCACTGAGGCTTCAGAGGGGGCTGTTTGATCACATTAACAAGAGAAGGGGAGTGAAGGATATTCCTGAAAGATGGGATAGAGTTTTCAAAGGTACAGAAGTATAAAAACCAGTGTGACTATTTGAGAAATCACAAGTAGTTCTGTCTTCCTGGAACATACAGCATGATGCAGAAGTGTCATTAGATGAGGATGGACAGAAAAGAGAGATCTTTAAAGGCCAGGAGTTTGTACTGAGAGTAATGAGGACCTTTAAGGAGCCTTTAAGGTTTTCATATCAGACACCTCTTATGCACCATCACAGAGCCATTTGGACTGAATTGTCTCTGTGTACCCTAGCTTTTGTTTTTGTTTTTATTTTCCAGCATAGATGTGCAGAAATCAACTCTGCATTAGTTCAGAGCAATTTTACAGAGACACACAAACACACCCACTTTCATGCTTGCCCTAAGTGCTTCCAGCTTCACATACCAGGGTTTCCATATGACAAAGGCATTTCCCAGGACTTGCTTGGTTCTGCACAATGTAACCAACCTGGGAGTGTGGGGGAGTTTAGACCATTCCAAAAGGATAAATATAGTTGGATAGCTCATTCCTTATATCAAAATATGTGAAATACTAAAAATTGAAGATAACCTAACAAGCTCTTAAATATTGTACAATCCATTAATCTAAGAGACCAATTTGAAACTAAAAAGTTCAAGCACATTGTAATTTTATATACATTTTATCTATTGTTTCTAACAAATTTCTCCCAAAATTTAGCATTTTTTGAGGTCAATAGGAGAAGGGGACCAGGAACTAGAGAAAAGTTTAGATCAAGAAGAATTAACCTAGAAGGTAACACACATGCACAGGAAATCAATGTGAGTCAACTCCCTATATAGCTATCCTTATCTCAACTAGCAAAAACCCTTGTTCCTTCCTATTATTGCTTATACTCTCTCTTCAACAAAATTAGAGATAAGGGCAAAATAGTTTCTGCCAGGTATCGAGGTGGGGGGGAGAAGGAGGGGGCAGAGTGGGTTGTAAGAGAGGGGGTGGGGGCAGGGGAGAGAAATGACCCAAGCATTGTATGTACATATGAATAATAAAAAATTAAAAAAATAAAAAAATAAATAACAAAAAATTGTTTATTATCTTATGTGAATAGCAAGTGACACATTCAAAAGCAGCTCAGCTGGGAGGGTTTGTGTTATCACCCAGGGTATCTCATGAGGTCATAGTAAAGCACTTCAGCTTTCCAAAAGCTTTGCTAGGACTGTAGAATCCCTTCCAAGATGGCTGACTCTACAGCCAGACACACAATGCATCAATTCCTTGCTAAGTTTTGGTAAGACTCAATTCCTTGCCATAAAGATGTCACCATAGAGCTACTTGGATATGCTTATGACAACCACAGCAAATGATTCAAGGGAAGGGCATGGAAAAAGTCTGGATGTACTATAACTATTGACCTAAGAAGTCACACATGATCACTTTTACCACATTCTATTGGTTTAGAAGTGAATCACAAAATTCAGGCCACAACCAAAGGGGTATTAACCTCTGCCCTTCAAAGAATTTGTGGATTCTGAATTTTTGAACCACTACAGCATAAAAACAGAAGGAACTCTGCCCATGCCTCATGAGCTTGTGCACATTCTCTCTCTACTTTTGGCTCAGTCCTACACCATGAGTGGTCCCATATATATCTGTATAAATACCCAAATCACTCTTTAACCATGGTCTACACTTCTCCAAGTGCTTCCTGACTAATTTTCAGGTGTGGAAGTGTAGATACCAATCTTGGTCTGTTACAGAAGGAAAGACTAGGGAAAATGGTACATGGAAGCCTTAGAAGAATTCTTGGAGCTATTTGAGGAGTGAATTTTAGGGTTCTAGGTACCTTCGGTATGGTTGAAAGAAAAGGTGGATGTGCATTTTGTGTGAGCAAGCATTCTGGGTAGGCAAGTCCTACAGATTTTATGAACTCCTCAATGTGTCAGAGAAGGTGGAATCCTATAAAGTGTAGGGCTGAGAGATAGCTCCTTGTTCTTTTATCTAAGAACATTACTAGAGCAAACTTTGACCAATGTAATGCGGAAGATGAAAGATGAATTCTCCCTTTGTTCCCCTGTAAGAATGGCCCTGGGTTGGTGAAGTGGCTCAAGCAGTAGAGGACTTGCCTAGCAAGCATGAGGCCCTGAGTTCAAACCCCAGTACTGCCAAAAAAAAAAAAAAAAGAATGGCCCTGAATCAATCATTCATAAAGCTTCTGTAATCCATCAAGACAAGCAAACAGCTGCTCTCTATACCTAGTGGTAGCCATCTTCACTCTCATAATGACTATTCTTTCCTACCTCACTTCACTTTGCTCTACCATCACTTGAGCTTGCCTATGGTTGCATTCCTTAATATGATTATAGCAGACTATTTTTCCATCAGGCTCTGCTTTCTGAGCCCCCAAGTTAAAATAATCTTTAAGTAGAGGAATGACATTATTTGATTTTTATTCCTGATAGATAAATACATTTATTTATCCATTTAACAATTTTTGAGTACCTTGTAGAAGAAGGTAATGTGCAAAGAGGTGAGTAAAAATAAATAAATAATACAGATGACTCTACTTTTGTGATGCACATAAGCTATGATAGAATATGGTGTGTGCTGCAATAGAAAAATATAAGGTTCTATTCCAAAGCATAAGAAGGATATCTAGCCCATTCTTCTAGGTTGATGACAATTTTCCAGAGGACAGAAAAGCCTGTTGGTTGTGAAAGACTGGTAATCAATGACTATGTTCTTCCATAACACACATTCATCCTCCCTTTCTCCTTTTCCATCCATATTTACATTTTGTTCTGTCTTCCGATGCACTAAGTTCTCTCTCTCACCTGTATTATTTCTTTGATTGGAAATATTTTTGCACCATCATCCCTTTCCACAGACTATTTCCAAATGATTTTGGTCTCTAGAGTGCTGACAGAAAATCCTAGTAAAATGGACAGAGGCCACACTATAGAAGAATTTATGTGCTAAGATGTTTGAACTTTATCCAAAAGAGTGAATAAAATTGTAACATTTGGTTGACACTTTGGAAAGAGTATTATGGCTGCAATATAGAGAAATGGAAGGAAATAAGCCTGGAGGCAGAGAAAGTAGCTGACAGCCTAAAGCAATAAACCAGATGAGAGATTATGACAGTTTGGTTAAAGGCTTTGGTGGTGAGAAAGCAAGAATTTGAGGCATTTGAAAGATATTTTGATACTATGAAAAATAAGAATAGATGAAGGACAAGTCAAAAAGCAAAGAGCTAAGAAAAGTTCCCTTTTTTACTCTGGGATCTAGGTCAATGTTGGACAATTTAATTGAGGCTTGCATTGTCAGATAAAATATTTGTTTACTAAGTCTGGCAACCTTAAGTGAGGTAGATATGACAGAAGAGAGAATAAGTTTTTGAGAAATAGTAAAAAGAGTTAATATCATTTATACCACTGTTCTAAGATGTAAGCATCTCTGGGAACTGATTTCAGATTAGAAAATTTTAAAGTTTTGGTGCGCCAATCACTCGTTTCTCTAAGTTTTACCCTATTGAAAACAAAAAAGAGCTTGCCAAAGATTAAAATATTATCTCTGATTAATTTTTAGAGTTGATGGTATAAAAAAACAGTAACTCCAAAAGCATAGGATCTCTAGGGACAGCAGCTATGGTCAGAAATGAAAACAAAAGCAAAAATAAGAAAAAAGAACTTCTTATCCAATTTTTTACTTCCTGGACATGCTCCTCCCTGCTGTGTTTGAAATTGATTTTTGCTGCTACCTTTGCCCTGGATAGCTTCAAACTCTGAATCCTCCTGCCCCTGCCTCCAGAGGAGTAGCTGGGATTACAGACTTTGCTGCCTTGCTTTGCTGAAACACGTTATTTTGCATAATTTATGCTAATACTTTAAAAAATGAAGTAAACAGAGGAGCAAGGGATGTAGCCTGGTGGTAGAGTGTTTGCCTAGCATGTGCAAGGCCTCAAGTTCAATCCCCCATGCTGCACAAAAAAAAGAAGTAAGCAGAAAAAGAAGAAGCAACTAGCAGAATATGGCACCACTGGATCTTAGTGAATAAGGCATAATTTAAAGTGGTGAGAAGGTGAGCATTTCATAGAGTGAAATGGTGCAGAGAGCTTAAGAAAGAAAATTCAAAACAGTCGATCGTTGATCAGTGGCCGTGGAGAGAGCAGTTTCAGTGAAAATTACGCAGTGAAAGCCATTTCATGGCAAGTAAAGGAGTGAGTGGAAAGGAAAGAAATGGAAGAAAAGACATTTCCAGATTTTTTTTCTGTGAAGAAGAAAAGTTAACAGCTATTGTGCAAAATGGGATTGTTGAGGACTTAGACAATATTTATTGGTGGTGGAGGGTTTTCTTATTATTTGAAGTTCTTTCAGTGCCACGAGAAAGGATAGTCAGGGGACAAATGTGCCAAAGAGGCTGTAGCTTGGCAATTATCAGCAGGTGATACATCTTTTCTATTAAAAAAAAAAAAAAGAAAAAAAAAAGACAAGCTTTAGGTTGTGTTTTGTTCAGAGAAAATGGAAGAAGATCCCTGTTACTCTAACATGCAAGAGCTGAGGACAACTGAGAAGGGTAATGATAAAGTTAGAAGAAGAATAAAAATAAGCAATCAGAGTCTTGAAGCGAACATTACTAAGAAAAAGAAAATGAATTTCCATATACAGTTGAGATAGAGATCAAAATTAAAGAATATAACATTGTTACAGCAGTTACCTATGTGATTGCAAAGTTTCTCAATCAGCAAGTCTTCTCATTCTCCCAAAAAGGAAGAAGAGGTGAATATTAAAGGCAAGTGTCATTGATGTGATGAGCTCTATTACAATGCCTATATTGGAAGAGGAAGACTGGGGCAAGAGATGAGACTGATAATAAATTAAGAAATGAATGACAGGCTCGCATTAAGCAATCCTAAACAATCAGCTTTGTATAGACTTAAGCTAGCTTATTTGGGACCTTGTTATAAAAAATTCCTGATGGTTTTTGACTTGGGTATTTTATCATCATAGAAAGTCACTTCTCAACAATGGCTTCCTCCAATATTTTGTCCTAATTATTGATAAGCATAATCAAATAGAAAAGCAATGCCAGTCCCAGCAAGGCTGTTGCTCCTTCTATCAAACCAAGTTTGCCTAGGAATAATTGCGGTTCTGACAACTGCTGTAGCTTTCCTTAAACCCCTATAGTGACCTCTCTGGCTTCTAACTTTTCCAGCATTACCAAAATGTAATCATTGATTTGTGAACATGCTTGTTCAAGAGCTGGGCAGTGGGACAGCCTTCATTTTCGCTTATTACATACATGCCCAGCATTTTGTCAAAGCAGCCACATCACGACCTACAAATTATGTGTCAAGGAGGGAGATCCACAGGATATGCTTTTCTGAGATTTTTTTTTTTCTGCTTCTCTTTGGAAATTCACAGATTGAAAGTAAACAACATGTTTTCATCCTATACTTTCATCCAGTCACTTTTTTCGTAAAGGAGCTAATGGAATTGGTAGTGGTGCTTCTGTAGTTATACTTTGGCAAATAAATCAACAAATATCTGTCACCTTTTTAAACACAGTTTTAAAGATTTCATTCACTTTCAGAAGGTGCTATGTTTTGCTTCAGTGTTTCATCATATGCAAAGAGCCTCAACTACAGATATAAATTACGTTATTAACTTTTTTAAGAATTCACATTATATAGAAAATTTTTATTAACATGTTAATTTTGTGTGTCAAAAAATATTCATGTACATATTTGGTTTTCTCACAGATTTTCAAACTGTTTTAAGAAAGAACAAATAATTCCATGTCTGATTTGGTTTAGAAAATTCTATTTTGTTAAGACAGGCATGCAATACCAGGTACTTGGTAAGCAGAGACAGGAGGATTACAAGTTTGAAGCCAGCCCCACCAAAAAGGTAGTGAGACTCTGTATCAAAATCAAAATACCAAAACAACAAACGAAAATAAGCATTAAGGCTGAGTGAGTAGCTTGAGTGTTTGCCTAGCATGTGCAAGGCACTGGGTTCTACCCCCAGTACCCAGAACTGCAACAGGAATAATAAAAATTCTACTCTCCTAATAGACATGAAGTATTTACTAATTTTGACTAGTACTATTTTTACTTGCTTTTTAATCATATCAAAATATTTATGTAATTCTCTTAATCTAAATTAATCAAAGGAAATTATTTAGTCCATTTATTAAAATTTATTTTGAAAGCATAACCTGGTTTCATAATGGCAACTTATAACAGAAGCTATGGAGTTCCCAGAACCCTCTACAGTTCGTATTTAAGACTGTAGTCTTCACTGATTTCTCACTCTTCATGAACTTTGAAAAAGCATTTTTGCTGCATCAAAGAATGAGATCAAATGATTAGTCAACCCCTTTGCTTGGAGGTAAGGAAGATTTTTTTTTTATTCAAAGAAGATTCACAATATTGCATGTACTTGAACTAGCAGGTTTCTTTAAGGGTTTCTGATTAAATGTCATAATAAAATAACCCAATTTTCTTTTGCAGAGGTTTAAAATAATACTTTAAATGCTCATTTGGTGAAAATCTAATAATAAAAGTTCTAAATGTTGAAAATCTCTATCAACTCAAATTGGGGAAACAATGTCCTCTCCTCTACTTTCTCTGTAACCTACTTTGCAAAGCCACTAGATACAGTCTTGCTTCACTGTCTGTGTGCCTTTTAGGTCTCAGAGCACCTGGGGAGATATCACTGAGCTTTCAATCAATATCCTCTCAAATTCCACAAACAATTACTTTGTTCTCAGGGGCCTGTAAGAGGGGTGAAAGAGCATTAAGGTCTCCCACCCGCCAGTATAATGTGAATTAATAAAGTTTGCATCTGTTCCAATTTTGACTGCACTTCCTTTTGTTTATCAATTATGCATTTTAAGATCTGAAAAGATAACACTATGCAAACAAACCCAAATGAATTTGCCTAAACATTTTCCTGAGAAAATGTATATTAGTGAAATAACCTGGATAGGTTGATTGTCTTTAACCTTACTTCGCTATAGTATTCAATGTGAGCAATGAATATGAATTAAAACTGTCACTGTAGTGCATTAAGGAATGCTTTTAATTGTGTGTTATGCCAGTGTTGTGATGCATTTCTAAAGGAAGCACAGACCACATGAAAATATTCTCGCTTCTCGAGAAGAGAAGTAGCACATCCCCAATTTTGTCATTTGGCAGAAAAATGATACATTTTTCTTCTCTTCTTGAATAGCAAGGAACACCAAAACAGCATTTTTCTCAGGTCAAAACAGGTAAAGACCCTTAGTCCTGCAATAAGAAACAATGCTTGCAATGATTAGAAATCAGGTATTTTCAGTGAGTCTACATTATTATGGCATCCATATAAACTTTCCATTTTTACCCAAGGTCTTTATGAGCATTGATAATCACAATATGCATTTTTTGTCACTGTTGTTATTCTTGAAGGACATGGATTTTGTTGTTTTTTTTCCAGAAATGTGCTTCATATAAAACCATGTCATCTGCAATGTTCTACAATCCTGCTATCATAGTAACTAACTGACATAGTTTAATCATAATTAGAGTTTTATTTGACCACAACTGATATTTTTTACTAGTAAAGTTTTATTATGGAAAAACCATTTATTTCAGAAAACAGATAAAATGTGTTTCCTTAATATACTTATATTTCAATAGCTATCTCCTTTTAAAATTGCTGCAGTGGTTTCCCTAAAAGCATTTCATTTTCCTCTCCAGCCTTTGTCCCATGCAAAAGCTAATGTTTCTCCCTCATCATATCCACATCCCATTGTCACATATTAGAACATTGAGTGACTCAATGAGTTCTTTCCTTACCAAAAGTGCCCTATGATATCACTGATGTCCCTATAGAAATATCCAAAAAGATTCTTAGAAAAATGGAGCTGCTAAATATTTAATCCTGACTAATAGCTTCACTAAGGCAAAACAATTAGTGAATGTATTAGTCAAGGTTCAATCTACATGCCTATTTTTAAAGATTTGTCTTTGTGAAAGAATAAAGTAAAGAGGTGCTATTATGGAAATAGTGGCCAAATAAGGGTTTCTTCTGTAAAATACAAGGCTAGGAAATTCCAAAACTCCTTTATGAAACAGCTACATTTCCTTTTAAAGCTTTTGACCTCAATCAAATCTAAGCATGAGCCATGTTCTTGAAAATATGGTTCACATCAATAACAAAATCACAAGTTTTATCATCATTCACGAACACGCTTCTTATTCTTTCCTAATTTAGGCACTTCCTGATGATTTGGCCTTTATGGATGATATTTTATTGTCTTACTATCATATGATCAATACTATTCTTTAACAAACCAAATGAAAAAGTTATTTTCTTGTCCACTAATCTTTTTTTTATTATTATTGTTATTCTGGGTGGGGGTACATTGTGGCATTTGCAGAAGTTCTTGCAATATATCAAATATGTCATACTTAATTCACCCCTTCCACCATTCTCCTTTATCTCCCTTCCCCATCAACTAATCTTTTTTTATTATTTTTATTGTTTTATTATACATATGTGCATACAAGGCTTGAGTCATTTCTCCCCCCTGCCCCCACCCCCTCCCTTACCACCCACTCCACCCCCTCCCTCTCCCCCCACCCCCTCAATACCCAGCAGAAACTATTTTGCCCTTATTTCTAATTTTGTTGTAGAGAGAGTATAAGCAATAAAAGGAAGGAACAAGGATTTTTGCTAGTTGAGATAAGGATAGCTATACAGGGAGTTGACTCACATTAATTTCCTGTGCATGTGTGTTACCTTCTAGGTTAATTCTTCTTGATCTAATCTTTTCTCTAGTTCCTGGTCCCCTATTCCTATTGGCCTCAGTTGCTTTTAAGGTATCTGCTTTAGTTTCTCTGCGTTGAGGGCAACAAATGCTAGCTAATTTTTTAGGTGTCTTACCTACCCTCATACCTCCCTTGTGTGCTCTCACTTTATCATGTGATCAAAGTCCAATCCCCTTGTCCCATCAACTAATCTTTAATATTGACAGATTTTGGTAAATGTAGCATTCCAATAAACTGATAAATATAAACATCTAATGAGATAGTTTTTTAGTATAGAAGATATGAATAAATTAATCCATTCTACTACACCTTTGAGACAAAATGAGATTGTTAGAAATATCTACTGAAATGACAGCATTATGTTACTACAAGATTTATCTCCCAGACCTGTAGATTCAGACAATGTCAATTGTAGTTAGAAAGCTAATGTGTATAGTAAGACTATGTAAATTACATGGTATTCAAATGTTTTTCATTGTCCTACACTCCAACTACTGCAACTGCAGTGGCCTAAACATGATGGGATTAGACAGATTGACTGATTTACATAAAATGGCTCTTAGGACCCTGGACAGATAAAGATATTCCCTTATATTTTCCCCAAAATAGTTTCTTTAATGACCATTACTGCCGGGAATCAAAGGACTTACTTATGGGCTATCAAAGAGGATGATTTGGGCTGAATTAAAAAGTAGAGTAAGAAGGAAGATTGGCAAATATGATGAAGGTTTCCTTATTGTCAGAAGCTCTTGGTCCTGGGAGGCAAAACTGCTCTAGAAAACAACAGAAGATTCCTGCCCAAGATTGCACCTATTCAGTGAGGGCTGAGACTCACAGGGTTAGAATCACACACAGTTGAAATAAAATTGTGCATTTCAAAATAGGCAGGCGTACTTTAAATCACATAATTTAGTATTTATTATAACTAAAATAAAACTTTTTGGAAGGAGCATTCTTTTGAGCCTCTTGACCAGTAAATGAAATTGCATTTTACTAAGAAATTTAAAAAATATAAAAGTTAAATTTAATTGTAGGGAAAAAATAAAATGATTTATTTTTTAGTGTTTGGGACAAAGAGCTGAAACTCTGTTATATGTAAGAAAATATAATATATTTGAATTAAATTCACTGTCAGGGAGTGTTGTCTAGAAGTTTCATATGTTAAATATGAGTTTAATTTGAACATTTTCATTTTTCCAATTTAGGTTGACATAAGTGCTCTTATGACGGCTTATGTTAATGAAGCTAAACCCTGAAGAGTTTGCTCAATAAACTGAGGAATAGTGAACATCTCCACGAGAGAGATGATGTCATATCGGCATTGATTACTGTTGCTTTCTCTAATGTCTGGGATTTTACTGGTTATTTGTCTAAGTGCATAATAATTTTTAAATTCTTGAATTATTTATTATGAGTGCTGACTTCCATAGGTACTTGTTATAAGATATTGCATCAGACTTACAGCATTACTCTGAAATTGGAAATTGATGCATAAATGCTGATTGACATGGCTTCTAATACATTATCTCTTGTTGCCTCTGAACATTCCATTTATGTAAGCACTATAATACACTAAGAAGCCATAAAAGAAAAGACAGCTGCACAGTACAGTCAGCCTGTTTAAGAGCTGATTTTACAATCAAGGTTGTATGTTTACAAAATCAGTCAAAGATTGTACATCACAAAGCTGCATTTCTCTTGGTGCCTAATGCATTTGAGCTACTTGACAATAAAAGTGAACCACATGAATTTGCCAAGTGATAATATAATTTAACAGTAAGAAAATTTGCCTTCTAGTAGAAAATATTTTAATATCTTAAAAATGACTTCAGGGCATAAAAGAAGGTATTCAAAATTTTAGTCAAGCCCAGAAATGGCAGATAAATGAATCAGTATGTATTTCCTTCATTTTATTTTGCATCTATATTTGCTCTCTACCCTAACTCATAAGCATTCACATTTCCTTCACAAACAAATCTGGTAAACTTATTTGGAGTCAGAAAAAAGACTCCTAATTTACATTAAGACAAAAAGAATTGGGCCACAGTAGGAAACAATTTTCAGCAAGTCTCTCTCTTTTCACTTTAGCCTCTTTTAAAAAAAAAAAGTAGCTCTGCTTTGTTATGAGCTTTTCCCGTATGGAATTGTGATTTTCAGACACTTACCGATTTGGGGGTTAGGGTAAAACCAGTTCCCTCTCCAGAGAAAAATCCAACAGTTGATTTTCCTGGAAACTCAATGGTAGTCACTTAGGCTTCTTGTTTTATAAGAGCACGGTGAATCATGACAGCTCCAAGTGGTCCTCTGGGTTTTCAGAGCTTTCATCTCTGCCTTGGTTTCTCTAAGAGGCACTCTCTTATTTACTGTTCTTGCCTGTGCTGAAATCTGCACTTGGGGAGCTTCACCTCCCTGTTTGTTCGGGCAGAACTAACAAAAGGAAGACCATTTGGTTAGATTTTGACAATTTTCAGATGTCTGGCTGTGGTTACTTGAGTTGTAAAACTGAATTTGTGTGCTTGCTTTGCACTGCAAATAAAAACTGCCTCTCCAAATTGTCATTAAAATACCAGGATTTTCCAGTCAACTGTATTCTTCCTAAAATACGGATAGTTTATCTTTTGAGAGCTGATGGCTGCTTTTATTTAGTGAAAATCATTTCCTTTGTTCCATTTTTTTCTGTCATATTATTCAAGGTAATAAATACTCTGTGGCAGGAACTGTTCCTGAGGGAAGTCTGTTTAAGTCCAATAGGGGAAATGCTGAACTTTATATATTCAAAAGCGCTCGATCATCCAACATTGTAGTGTCTTGGCTGATTTCTGTGAATTATATGTTTTTTATACCTAGAAAAGGTGCCAGCCAAAAGTCGTCTTTAGAACATGTCATGTTTCATATACTTGGAAAATGTGAGCATTTTGCTAAACTTTGATATGTTGTTAAATATCACACCTAACAGGATATAAATTTTTCCAGGATGAAAAGACAAAAATGTACACTTTCATACTTTCTAAAAATTCCCTTACTTTGCAGCTTTTCTGGTCATTAACCATTCCTTGATGACCTTTATGCTTTTATTCTGAGTAGAAATGGACAGTGAACTGAAAAATCCATGATTTCATAAATGAAATAAATTAATTGACTGCACACATAAGAGTGAAGAATTCGTGGGTCATTATAGGAATTCTTTTCCTCTACACCCTATTAGAATTGGTGCTTCTGATTACAACATTGTGAGCATTTTACAAATTAGAAGAAATATAAAAACTTATAGTTGACTGCAATAGTTTGACTATTAACTAGGTATCAAAATAAACATCTACATTTTTAGAGCTGTAATACCCAAAGGAATGCAACACAGGTTACTCCAAAGGCACCTGCACACCCATGTTTATTGCAGTGCTATTAACGATAGCCAAGTTATGGAAACAGCCAAGATGCCCCACTACTGATGAATGGGTCAAGAAAATGTGGTATTTATACACAATGGAATTTTACTCAGCCATGAAGAAGAATGAAATCTTATAATTTGCAGATAAATGGATGGAACTGGAGAACATCATTCTGAGCGAGGTCAGCCAGGCTAAGAAGACCAAAAATCATATGTTCTCCCTCATATGAGGACTTTAGATCTAGGAAAAATACAGCAATGTGGTTGGACTTGGATCACATGGCAAGGGGAGAGCACATACGGGAGATATGGGAATAGGTAGAAAACCCAAAACATGAAAGCATTTGATGTCCCCACTCCAGAGGAACTAATACAGAAACCGTTTTTTTTTTAATTTTTTTTTTATTCATAAGTGCATACAATGTTTGGGTCATTTCTTCCCCCTCCCCCTACTCCCTCCCTTGCCCCCCCACCCCCTCCCTCTCCCCCCCACTCCCTCCCTACCCAGCAGAAACTACTTTGCCCTTATCTCTAATTTTGTTGAAGAGAGAGTATAAGCAATAATAGGAAGGAACAAGGGTTTTTGCTAGCTGAGATAAGGATAGCTATACAGGGAGTTGACGCACACTGATTTCCTGTGCATGTGTGTTAACTTCTAGGTTAATTCTTCTTGATCTAACCTTTTCTCTAGTTCCTGATCCCCTTGTCCTATTGGCCTCAGTTGCTTTAAAGTATCTGCTTTAGTTTCTCTGCGTTGAGGGCAACAAATGCTATCTGGTTTTTCAGGTGTCTTACCTATCCTCACCCCTCCCTTGTGTGCTCTCACTTTTATCATGTGCTCATAGTCCAATCCCCTTGTTGTGTTTGCCCTTGATCTAATGTCCACATATGAGGGAGAACATACGATTTTTGGTCTTTTGGGCCAGGCTAACCTCACTCAGAATGATGTTCTCCAATTCCATCCATTTACCAGCAAATGATAACATTTCGTTCTTCTTCATGGCTGCATAAAATTCCATTGTGTATAGATACCACATTTTCTTAATCCATTCGTCAACAGTTGGGCATCTTGGCTGTTTCCATAACTTGGCTATTGTGAATAGTGCTGCAACAAACATGGGTGTACAAGTACCTCTGGAGTAACCTGTGTCACATTCTTTTGGGTATATCCCCAAGAGTGGCTAATACAGAAACCTTAATGCCACAGAGGTTAACATGAGAAGGGGATCATGAACCAGTGTAAAGATCAGTTAGAGATGAATCAATTTGGGTTGTAATACACTTGTGCATAGAAGCAATGCTAGGAATCTCTCTGTAGAGCTATCCTTAACTCAACTGGCAAAAATGCTTTGTCTTCCTTATTATGCTTATGTCTTCTCTTCGACAAAATTAGAGATAAGGGCAGAACAGGTTCTGCCTGGAAATGGGAGGGAGGGGGGAAGAGGGTAGGAAAGGCAGGGGGAAGAAATGACCCAAACAATGTATGCACATGTGAATAAATGAATAATAAAAAATTTTTAAAAAAGCTAAAAGCAAACAAATGTCATCAAAAGGGACCATTCTCTCTCTGAGACTACAGCCTAATATCACTCAAATTTGTTTTCATGACATTTTGAAAATTGTAAGAGCACAAGTAAGCATAAAAAGAGAAACCAGCAGCTGGGCACCAGTGGCTCACACCTGTAATTCCTAGCTACTAGGGAGGCAGAGATCAGGAGGATCACAATTCAAAGTCAGCCGGGCAAATACTTTGTGAGACCCTGTCTCAACAAACCCATTACAAAGAAGGACTGGTGTAGTGGCTCAAGGTGAAGGCTCTGAGTTCAAACCCCAGAACCAAAAAAAAAAAAAAAAAAAAATCGGAAACCAGCGCTTGAAGAAAAGTCCAGAATGAGGGCTCTTCCTTATCATTTGTAAATGTAAAGTGAATGTATTCCCATTCTATAATCTTAATGTGAAGCTATTATTTGTGGCAGGGAAATTTACCATATATCAACTGAGGATTTCATAATTAGAAACAACCTGAAAGGTCACTTAATCTAAGTCTCTGACAATTCTCCAATTCTACATAACCAAACCAGAACAGGCAGAATATTGTCCTTTCTAATTTAGCAGAATGTATCACATTATTCTTTGATTCATTACTTTCTCAAAAATTATTTTAAATCTCAAGACAATGACCCCATTGCTTTATTAAAGTAAATATTTCTGACATTATAGAAACTAAAATCAATTGGTCAGTCAAAAACAAAACCCCATATGCACTTGGAAAAAAGGATAGGTAAAACTATCAAAGAAAATAAATAAAAACAAAGAAATAATGAAAGTAAAGTCTTTTTATCTTAAAACATAGTAAAAACTAAGGAACTTTATAGTACAGCACTTTATATAGATACGTACAGATAAATGATTAATGGAACAGTAAGGAAAATATAGAAGTATATTTCATAGAACATAACACAACAGGAGTAGAAATTTAAAAATTAAAATTTATTATAGAAAATATTTTCAGTAGTTGGGTCCAGTGATATAATCATGTGAAATAAAAATGATGATTGCCTAGTATATAATATTAAATTACAATGGAGTAATAAATTTTAAGTTAGACTATTAGCCTAGCTATTATTGCTCAGTAGCAAACCACCCCTGTATTTAGAGTCATAAAATTTCTCAGTATTTGAGACCTCACTGAGAAGCCTGAACTGCTGGCAGTGGAGGGGGCTGGAATCATCTGGAGGTTTCTATTAACGTATCATGCTCTTGCTGGGATCTCAGCTGTGCTTCCTTTCTGCCTACTTGGATGGGGCCTTGTTTTGTAGTCTAGTTTCCCCATGACAACCTGAGGGCAGTTGAACTTCTTACATGAAGCCTCAGGTCTAATTAATCATCAGGTGATCAGGCAGAGAAGACAGAACATCCATTGACTTCTATAAACAGATCTGTCCAGTTGAGCCCAGCCCAAATTACCAAGATGCATAATTGTGAATTAATAGACAATCATTGTTTTAAACCACTTTTGAGATGGAGAACTGTTATACAGCCATTAAAAACTGGTACAGTAGCCCTCTTTATTCAGACTGTTATTTTGTGTAGTTTCAGTTAGCTACTATCAACTGTGAGCCATCCATATTTAAATAGAAAATTCCAGAAATAAACAGTTCATGTTTAAATAACTTTATTGCAGTACATTACTGTAATTATTCTATTTCATGTTTAGTTATCATTATTTATTTCTTACTATGTCTAATTTATAAATTTAAACTTTATCACAGATATAAATGTAAGTGAAGAAACAGTATATATAGAATTTGGTACTATCTGGGGTTTCAGGAGTCCACTGGGGATGTTGGAATGAATGGTGTAGATGAGAAGGAAGTACTGTGTATAACTATTGATGTTTTTAAATCCCACTCATTAATGGAAAAGTAGAAACAGTTTGCTTTCACAAGAGAGAGACAAAACAACCATTTATCAATATAATTTCAGGGACAAGAAAACTCTAGTCTTCTCTGCATAATACAGTCTTCAGGGAATAGATCACCTAGCTCCTCCATAAGGTATAACTGGATTCCACACACTTACTGACTGGACCTGTTGAGCAGAAAATAACAAACAGGCTAATTGCTTTAGTGAGATACGTGTAAGCCAAATCATAGAAGTTAATCCTCAAAATATCCAGAATCTTGTCACATTGGTAAGTTTCTAAAGATTCAGTGGTCTGGATTTTTAAGTTATCCAACATTAAGAGAAAAAGACAATGTTAACCTCTCTGAATTTTGGAATCAACATTTCCTAGTCACTTCTGCTAATCCAACTCACTAACTGAAGAAGCGTTCAGAGAAATGGAGAGTTTGTGCACAAGTCCAGGGCCTTCCAACTCAGAAGATCACTACTATTTTAAAACAAAGTTATACCCTCATTTGTTGGTATTGCATTTTCTTTTGAAAAATAGCTTCTGGATTGGTACTGAATTCTTATAAAGACTCCATAGGTGTCCATAGGTCACCAAGAGATATAAAACCTGTGCTGATCAAACTGAACTGGGAAATACCTGATTCACTGATCTATAAGTTGGTCTTCTGGAGCACAATCCAACAAAATGGAAATACTGAGTGTAGAATGAGTTCTGTACCACTCTGAGAGGTATAATTAGCATAGCAAGTGACTTAGACTCCAGTGCTATGTACACCGATAGTATTGCTGTCATCTTCTAACCCATGTTGATGGTTGTCACTGTGACCAGTGAGGGAAAAAAGTTACTTTGTTTGCAAATATCCTTAAACTGGTATGCTGCTAACTTACATCCTGATTCATGACTAATCTAGTAAAATGGAGGTGTTAGGGAAAAAGGGCAAGATAGTAAATATAATGCAAAAAATCTATACACATGTAAGCAAATGCAAAAAATGATACCTGTTGAAAGTACTCTATGAATTGGGGGAGGGGGATGAAGGAGAATGATTGAGGAGGTGAATTCATGTTTGATCATTTGATACATTGTAAGGACGTGTGTAAATGCCACAATGTGCACTCACCCATAACAATAATAAATGGAAAAATATGGTTCAATCTGAAAAAGAAAAACAATAGTGAAAATGAGGCAGGATAGAATTAGGGAAAGTTCAGGACTCTTAAAAAATATGATTTAATATTGTATTTCAGATTGTACATTCCTTCCTTTCTCTGAGATTCTTTTCAGTTTTAAATATATTTAGGTTATTAACACCCTAGCTCAGGGACAACTAAAACTACCTACACCTGTCCCTCCCCACACATCAATTATTGGTTGGGCATCAACAGGTTCTTCTCTTCCCATGGATTGGCATAAGTTTTAAAAACACCTGGAAAAGAGAAAAGGATTACATCTCTTTCTCTCTCTCTCTTTCTTCTTTCAGCTTCCACCTTCCACTTCGTTCCCCCCATACCCTCTTTTGTAATTCCCCTCCCTGACTTTAATAAACTCTATTATACCCATGTGTCCTGCCAATTCCCACACATCTTCCATGTGAGACACAATTTGTAAATCTTCTAATTACAGACTGCACCATTGCCATTAACAAAAGGAAATCCCATGATAAGAAAATTTTGAACAGTAAATCTGAATGTTCTTTTTTGCCTGGAAATAAAAATGTTCACAATTTAGTAACACCTATTCATGGACATTTGCTTAATAAACACTATTCACTGTTGAGTAGACACTTAATAAGTGGACATCCTATACATGTCAGTTGGCCTCATTCTCCAGTCACCCTGGTGGTTACTCAGTGGGCCATATACAAAGCAGCACTGCAGCAGAAATGATATTATTTGGGGTGCAACAAAATGTTCTTCTCACTAAAACTGATTTATAGTCTATTGTTATTGAATGTGTGTCAACACCCCCACATCCCAAAGGCATTATTTCCTAGAGGAGCTAGCCAGTTGTCAATAGAAACTTGCTAACTTCAGAAATTTATTTCACTGTGAGTAGCAGTGACATACCCTTCCTGGAAAGACACCTATTCTGGGTATGAGTTTGTCTTTGCTAACTTCTATGTTTAAGTTAGCATCACCACTCATGGACTTATGGAATGTCTCCTTTGCAGTAGCAGTGCCCTACACAAATATTGCTTCTACACAAGAAATGTAGCATAGGACTTTATTCCATGAGATTTATTGACCTTACAAAGTACTTCATTGCCCGGAGAAAGATGAACTGATAGAATAATAGAATACATCTCTGAAAATTCAGTTACAGCACTAGTTAGATGAAAATGCTCTGTAAAATTAGAGTATTGAATGCAATATATGCCTTGATTCATCAACAAATATATAGTACAGCTGCTCCCAGAGGGAAAGTACATTGGATTTGGAACCAAGGATTGGAAGTTATAGTGGCTTTCCTCACAAATGGATCTGCTAAAACATTTGAATGCTTTTGGATTCTCTGTAACTTGGGCCCTGCTGTTTCTCATAGCTCTTAATTCTCAGAAGAAAAAAGCTCTCATCAGGGTTCCATTGAATTGGAAATTGAGACTGACATTTTTGACTCCACTTGCCTCATTACTAGCAAACTAGAAAAAAGAGAAGAAAAAGAAAGCTAGGATAATCTATGCTGTGAGTAATTCTATTACCAAGGAGAAATTAGGCTGCTGCTACTTGATGAGAAGACAAGAAAGATTATGTCTGGAGCCCAGTATGATTCTCTGACCAGTACCACTAGGAAGATTTAGTAGAAGACTAGAGAAACCAAATAAATGTAGGAATTCTGTGGACTCAGAAATTCAAACTTCCACTTCCAGCTAAACAATGCTGCCTTTCCTGTCAAAACTGACTTCTGAACACATTTAAAACTGTAAGTTCCTGGTCAAGATTAGAAGGAAGAAAGGAGAAACCACAATATGTCTCCTGAACCTCTCTGCATCTGATGGTTCGCTATAAGTTGTTGTATACTCTCAATGATTTCCATCTCCAACTAAGTAGTGTTTATTGTGGATGCAGTTTCTGACCTTGAATTCTGGTTATACCCCTTTGCTCCTCAGACTGAGGACTGTGGTGATTTCCTGTTATTGCTGTTTTCTGAATTGACACACAACTTTGACTTTTATTCTTTTCAAATTTTTGGAACTGTTCCACTATACTAAATTTCAGCCATTCAGCTACCTGGCTTTGACTCTACATTCTTCCTCAAAACTTTACAGATAAAGAATTAGAGGTAAGAGAACTCTCATGTTCTTTAAGCAAAAATTTTACTCAACTTCGTCTGGTGTCTTGCATGGGTAAATGCCTGGCTCAGTAGAATCAGTACTTCATAACCTATTTTCTAAATGATTCTTTTGTTAGGTAACATTTAGCCAAGAGTGATGGATGAGGCCAGAGAGATAGAAGAGGAGACAGGAAAATTATATTATTTTGACAAGTATTGAAAGACCGAGACTCAGACCTTGAAACTAGAAAGCAAAAACTAAAAACCAAAGCAAGTACCTACCATATGACCTCCTTTTAGTTATTTAAGATACAAAAACAGGACTATGTACATTCCAGGGCTAGCTGCATCTTCTCTTTGAGATGTTAACAAGCTCCTAGTCTCCTTTGATGGGTAAAGCAAGAAAAAGATTAAAAGACATATCTAGCAAATGGAAGTCTTAGGCACACCTATTATCCCTGTGATTCAAGTAGGCCTGGATGACATCTCCCTGTTTTAACACCCATCTTAGCCACCCGGATCCAATATCCTTATGACCATGTGTATTCTTCTAGCGTGAAAACTGTAAGACCAAGTGATGACGGCCACCATTTTGAGTCTTTACTCCCATTTCCTGCATAAGGAGAAGGAAATGTTCCCCCGCACTCCCCCCTCCCCCTGTCACTACATCTTTGCATGTTGCCTAAATTCTTGTCTTGCTGGATGCAAGAACTGAAGTATTCAATAGTGCTAAACTTTCTGGATTCCAGAGAGGCAGCATAAGGAGTTTTAAGAATCAGAAATCAAAACCTAACTTCAACCCTTACAATCAGATAGACTTTAGAGTGGTTATGAGGATTCTGCAGTGACACAGAAAAATACTTAAGATATTATTTTCGGTGGAATAAAAGCAAAAGGACCAAATTTAAAGCATACGATATAATTCCAAATTAAAAATGGGAATTTCTTAAACAATACCCTACTTATAGAATAAACCTAAATGTAACTATAGTAAAATGCCTCAATGAAATTAGGAATATTACATAGTAATTTGACCATTTTTTAGATTTCTTTTTGTGAAAATGAGGCAGGCTTCTAATAGGGAAAAAAACCCATGCTAAGTCATGGGAATAGGTGCTTGCTCAATAGTCTCATGGGTAAAAGATGATCTAGCTCCAACCAGAACCTCCTCAAAACATCCCACATGAAAAATCATTTTCATCTGGACCTAAACAGGGAAAAGTGCAGAGACTCTTAATTATAACTCATTTAATTTACAAGTGCAGTCAATTACCAAAAGTCACTCCTAAGTACCACCTGAATTTCCTCCATTTGCTCAGCCCTTGCAATGAATAAATACCCATCCAAACCAGTACACTGGTGCTCTTGAGTTACAGGTACCTCTCAACCTTGTTTACAGCCCACTCACCCTCCCTTCTTAGGGAATGTACTTTCCTGCTTTGACTCACTTTCAATAAAACTCTGCTACTACTTTGTAATCTGTGTGTCTCCATCCAATTCTTTATTCAGAACACCAACAAGTTGAGATCATCTTGACCAGGGTCTTCTGAGACCACCCATTGGTACCAATGTTGTGAGAAAGTTGGCATAGCTTTCTACGTTAGTCTTTGAGTCTGGTGAGAGATGCAAAAATGCAAAAATGTTGTGAAAGTGATAGTAAAGTTTATTAGACAAGGAATTTTGTGCAACACAACAAAAGTAGGAAGTTATTGCCTATACCTATATGTTCTAGTGTATTCCCTACTATTTCTTGCACTAGTTTCAAAGTTTCATGCTTTATATTAAAGTCTTTGCTCTACTTTGAACCAAGATTTGTACAGGGTGAATGACATAGATCTAGTTTCAGTTTTCCCAGCAACATTTGTTGAAGAGGCTATCTTTTCTCAATCATATATTTTTGCCACCTTTGTCAAAATCAGGAGGCTGTAGCTACATGGATTTATGTCTGGTTCTTCTCTTCTGTTCCATTGGTCTTTGTGTTTGCATTAGGTTTTGATTAAAAAAAAAAGTCAAATTCTTAAGTAAGAACTTATGGTGGGATCTGTAGAGAGACTATCTTTTATCCAACAAAATAAAAATGGAAAAAGTATCTGTAGCTTTCGTGACAAGTATGTAGGGGGAAAGGAACCCTTACAGACTGTGGGTTGGAATATAAATTATTCCAGATGTTCCTCAGAAAACTAAAAATAGAAGTCCCAAATGATGCAGCAATACCAATCTTGAGTATTTATCCAAAGTAATCAAAATCAGCAATCAAGAGAGATACCTACATATCCACACATACCAAGATAACCAAGTTACGGAAGTAGGCCAATGGCCCATCAACAGATGAATGGACAGAGAAAATGTGGGCTATATGTATATGTATATATATATGTGTGTGTGTGTGTGTTTGTGTGGGTGTGTGTACGTTTGTGTGTGTGTGTATGTATGTATACACAATTGAGTTTTATTCAACTATAAAGAAGAATGAAATCATGGCATTTGCAGGAAAATGTGTGGAACTGTTAAAAAAAAATAAGCCAGACTCAGAAAGATAAGGATCACATTTTCTGTCACACATGGAAACTAGGGAAAGCAATGAAATAAAAGTAGAGGGGGACCTTAGAGAAGTGGAAGTGAGTTAGGCTAAAATTAGTGAAAGTTCAGGACTCAGAAAAATATTACATTGCAGATTAACCATGCTTTGGCTCAGGAACCGCCCTCACCTGGCCCAGAACCACCCATGCCCCTCCCCATTCATTGATTATTGGATGGGAATCACCTTGTTCTCCCCTTCTTATAGATTATCTTAGGTTTTAAAAGCACCAGAAGAGCAGAAAAACATTCTCTTTTGGCTTCCAGCTTCTACTGGACTCCACCGTGCTTCCCTTTGTATTTCTCTTCCCTAACTTTTAATAAACTCCACTTACACCCATGTGTCCTGTGAAGGATTCTTCCCTGCTGGATACAAAGAATTTGGAAGTGTTCTGATCACAGACTGCATGAGCGCCTTTAACATTTTTTGGCAAGATAAAAATGCTATGTTTATTGATTTGTTTTATTCTAACCCACCCATCCCTGTCTTCTGACCCTATGCTCCTTTCTCATCAGCATCTCACCCAGAGCATGCTGCTAGGAGATGTTGGGATCTGCTACATTAGCTCAGCCCCATGTGGCCTGAGGTATGTGGGAACCTATAAGAACCCACAAGCCACAGCTATGGCCATGTCCTTGTAGACATGCAGCCAGGAGTGGGGTGGCCAGTGTCACAGGGTGCAAGTTCACCATATGGCCCATATGGTTACATGTGAGGCCTTAGGTGCTAGCCATAGTAGCCTTTGCCTCTTTCCTGTGGCTGCCATGCGTCTGTACCCTATCCCCCTCCTCCATTCTCCCTTCTCTCTGTTCCCTTTCTAATTCCCAGACCCAGGCAGCCACATGGCCCAGGAGTGTGGTTCCTCTCCCCCATCCCCCACAATAACCTATCCAGTGCTTTGTGCATTTTGCTGGCAAGTGAGGGTCACATACCACCCCACCAGCTCTAGGCCTTAAACTGCCAGCAAACGTCCTTGGAAGTTTACTTCAGTTCTTGCCTTTGGCAGGAGAATATTCAGTAAAAGTGACAGTAAAGTTTGTTGGTAAGGAAGTGTGCTTCCAGCAGACTGAAAGTGAGTTGTCTCTAGAGTAAGAACAATGGGGTCAGATTTTAAGGTTGAAATATTTAATAAAAACTCATAGCTTTGGATTCTTTTGACCTCTAGGGTGGTTTTCTGAGTTTGGGTCATGGTCTTCTTAAGGGAGACATTGAGTGATCTTCTGGTTCCTGCTATAATTGGTAGATAATTTCTGTTTGAGATTCCTAGTCTTTGCTCTGTGTAGCTCCTAGTTTGGGGCCTTTGTTTTGTTGTAATGTAAAGAGTGAATAAGGCTTTAGAGTAGAGTTAACTTAGAATATCCCATGATAACCTCTGAAGTCTGGCTACCTGATCTTAAATAGAGATTATGGGAGTTGGAAAGTTAAATTAAAGTGATTTCCTCCTGTGACCACCATTTACCTGCTACCTATCAGAGGAACCTGGAACGCACCTGCACCAAGAGTATTTGGCCCTACCTATTAGTGTCAGCCTAGGAGCATCAGCTCAGGGGCTGGGAGGCTTGAGGCACCTGCCTGGGCCCACCAGAAGCAGCAGCAGCAGGGCCAAGGTGTGCCCCATTGCCAACCCTGCCTCTCAGTACTGGCCTGCTCTCCAGCCCTGCCCCTCAGTGTGAACTGGCACTCCAGCCCTACTTCTCTATTCAGGCTCAGAAGTCCCACCTAGCTAGCCTATGCAGCCTAACTAGCCAGGATGGCCACCACCCTGCACCTCAGACCATACAGATGTTTGTTACTATGAATGTAATAAAATTCTCTGAGTAAAAATAGTGCCATTTAATTAAGGATTGGACATTGATCACCCACAAAGTATATCTGTAATAAAAAAATTGTAACTTATTTAAAATTCACTTATTCTAAAGGCAAAATTAAAAGGAGGAATTTATTCTATTAATAAGTTCATTCTATTAATAAGTTTTAGATATAAATATGAGATAAGGAGAACCTAATGGTACATTATGATGTAATTATGCTGTCCATCATAATTATTATAAGACATTTCTAACAAGTATGTATTTCTCAAACAGTTGTCTATTTAAATATTTGCTATCATTGGTTTTGCTTTTTATTTTCCTTATAAAACTTTAACTGTTCTCTGTTGATATTTTGAAAAGTACAACATAAACAACATGTTTTAAAAAATGCCCCATTACCTACAGAGAAAAAAATTAGGCTTAGTTGCAGCCAAGAGGTTAGAAAAATGGGTCCTCAAGAGTGAGTATTTTGAACAGGTAGTTTGATTAGAGATTGTATTCTTAGCAATTAAATCTATTCCATCATGATACTTCAATTATTAATTATTACTGTTTTTGTTTTATTTATTTTTCTGTGAGGGGTAACATTAACTCTAATGCTAGAGATTAATGAAACTTTGTTCTCTACATCTCAATGTAGTATGTTTCTAAACTTGTTTTAGGTTCTTTACAAATGGTGCATTCCTGGCTTTCTAAGTAATAACAAAACCCCTTTATGAGACGACCCAGGATCTGATTATAAATATCTGAAGTAGACTGACCAACAACAAAAAGTCCCTCCAAGCTTAAATGTTTACTGGCATTTGCCCTAGCCCTAGTAATACTAAATTTAGATGTCTTTAAAACTAAAAGACAGAAAACATTATATTCAGGGGGAAAAAAAAAAAGAGGGAAAAGTTCTTCAACCTATTACTAATTCCCCAAAACTATTAAATGATGGCACATCTAAGGAGACTAACAAAACCACTTAAATCCCACCTTAGTTTGCTTCAATTATTTGATCTTTTCATTAGCATGACTAATGGATATGGACACCTTTCTCTTTGAGGAGATGTCTTTTATTGCTATACCAGATTGCCATTTTATTCCTATGTTGTATGTAGCATGTTTTGTGTTCCATTTGAGAGACCCTTTGGAGAGACCATGCAGTCACAGAAAATGATGAAGCCACCACTTGTTCAACACCATCTTGCCACTCCCTAGGGAGAAGATGCTATCTTGCCATCCTCTCAGAAAATTATAAGTAACTTGTGATTAAAATTCTCTAAATTAATATACTTTTTATACATTTTTGATACATTAATCTTTTAAGTATTGGACAAAGAGTAAAATATTTGTGTTAAACATTTGTTATAAACTACTTAGCAATCTAGCTGACTAATCTACTAAGGGTAATGTCAAAGAAATGGTTTAAGAGTGTCTCTGTCTGTGTGCAGATGTCTTTAGGATGGTTCTTAAGCTACCATTATAAAGTTAATGTGCACAACTCTCTCAAAAGTTATCTGAAGTTCTAATCCTAACCAGGCATAACTATCTTCTGCCTTAGGACTGAAAAAAAAATTATGGACAATAATCTATTTCATACTATCATGAGTGTAATTTACATGTAACTTTTATAATTAGGTTATTAAACCATGTGTTCTTATAGATTACTATTATAAAAAATGATGGTTCAATTATTAAAAACATTTATCTAAACTCAGGTTTTTACAAAGGTTGTTTTAAGATACAAATTAAAAATTTTAAAGCTTATAAGTTTATGTATTTGTCATTGGGTTGACTACAGTTTAAATTTTGCCTTAAAAGTTTTCTGAGATCAAAATTTAAGGTACTAATGTGTGTTTAAAAATGGGTATCTATTTTATCAAATTAACTGTCAGGATCTTTTGATGCTATAGTCTGATACAAAATTTGGCCAAAATCAAACAAAAGTTCACCCTCTAAATGGGATGATAAAACCTTAAGTTTTTATTGGGGTCTACTAAAAGGTGATTAATCCTACAATATTAAATTATGTGTATCATTAACTCTCAATTACTGAGCCTGTTATTTTGGGACTGTAAGATCTACATGCAGGTCAATAACAACCCAGCTGATTGTCCCTAGCCAATCTGTTAGTTAGCTTCTGCAGTCTAGATGTGATTTCCTATGCTTACTCCCTTTTCTTTGTTTTTGTAATATTTGGGACATTAATCTTGTTGGTTTATACTTGTTCTCCCATTCTTCTCAAGTTTGCAAGCTAACTACAACCCCGTGGCCTGATGTGAAAACTGACCATGAGGGATGTGTTTGTATCAGCCAAGCTTACCTTGGTGCAATTTGAATTTGGTACTGGTTTTATTTCCCTTCTAACAATGAACAGATTATTTTCCTTTAAAATGTTACATGCTGTTTTTGGTACCAGTCTCTGCTCAGTGTATAATAGTTCTGATGCTCTAATAGTTCGATTAACATTCAGGATCAGCATCCCATTTAGGAACCTTTGTGCAGGGGTGTAAGAGACTTGCCCTTTGAAGAACAATAGGAAGTAGAAGACTTTTTAGGCAAGCCAGGTCTAGAGGACCTGAAAGTGAGACTTCTAAGAAATAAGAGTGACACTTTGAGGATTTTAGAACTGATCTCACTCTCTCAAAGGGTAATCTTTCTCCTTCTTTTTCCCATTCTTTCTCTTCTTACCAGCCAACACAGGGAACCCCATTCAGGAGCCCTTGTGTGGGAGTGGAAGCATGAATTGATTTTCCCCTTCCCCTTTCCCTCTTTCTCTTTCCACCAGCCAGCATAGGGGAAGTCAACATACTCACCTGGCTGTATCCTTAAGTACTGGGGGTGGTTTAATTCTGCCAACCCAAAAAGGTGACAAGTTCTGTACATAACCCATTCAAATTTATTTCCTATTCTTTGCATCCCTCCTAAATTAGTCTCTTGACAAATGCAAAAACCCTAAGGTATTTTTCTGTTAACACTGAGGATACTAAGTTTAAACTAAGTAAAATTTCTTTTAAATGGTTCTAATACTGCTAGTGCCTTATATCTAAATGTTATAAAATAATTTACAGAGTTAAAAATGTATACATGTAAACAAGTATAGTTCTTTTATACTCTTAATAAGGTCTTTGACATTTCTACTCTTTATGACAAATGCTAAAAGCTCTGCCATTTAAGCCTGACATCTGTTTGTCAGATAAGCTAATATTTATCTGTTTAGCATCTGTTCATCAGATAAACATTGGCTTACCTCACATTACCTTCAATTGAGCATTAAAACAGGAGCTATTTGAAATTACTGATACTGCCTTCCCCTAATCATTGGAAAATTTAGGGTTTTTAATTAAAGTAATTTATTACTTTGCTAACCAAAATTCAAGGTTTAAAGTGTGATGCTGATATTGGCTCCTTTATATGTTAGATATATCTGTATTTTCTTCAAGTACATAAAGACACTATACCAAGCTGCTGTCTTGACGCCTTTTACAAGTTTGTGCATATGTTCCCAATTGTAATAAGAGAGGTTTAATAGTTCTGTTCTATTATATTAACCGGTAAACTATTAACCACAGTTACATTAAGTTTTGTCATTACAGTTATGATCCTTCAGGAGCATTTATAGGCATGCCCATGAAATGTAACTCTGAGAAGTGCTTATGCATCAACCAGGACAGACATTTTTAAGTATTGGGGTCATTTTGTATTTTTCTTTAAAGGTTTATAAGTGTTGTCTGCTGACACTTTATAAGAATTTAAAGGTATTGTTACATTCCCTATGAGACAATTAGATTTAATTAAGTCCAGCCTAAGATCCATTTTTTAATAAATCTCTTCGTTGTTTAATTTGGCCAGAAAACTAGCACTGGCACTGACTTCTGATCTGTTTGATTTGTTACTTCCACTCCAATGTGGAACAAAATCTGACTCTCTGGGAGAAGTTACTCCTGCTTCGAGGAACAAAACTGCCAAATTGGCAGACTTCAACTTCATAGATGAACAAGGTACATAAAGACAGTTCAAAGGACTATACAAATGAAGGGACTTCTCCAGATCTAGATGGAGTCAATTATGTCAAACTTCTCAAATTAACCAAAGCCAAGAAATTTTAAAAAGCGGCTCTTATGCATATGTTCTAATGTTTAAGCTTTTTAGGATTCTGGGAAAAGAAAAATTTATGTCTTTGGCCAAGGCTTTCTGTTTCAGCAAAGGCAATATAACTTTCAGTGGTATGTAATTTCCATTTAGGGACACTGTGAGTCTTCTTTCTGTACTGAACTGATTCCTATTAATGTTTACCCTATAATAAGACTGACACCTGCCTCTGGTACAACTGGCCTCTAATGTAGAAATGCCTACTATAATGGCAGTCCAAACAGAGGGTCATCTAAGAGTTATTCATAAACCTTCCTCTACACCTGGCAGGGCCCCCTCTGATGCTCCTATCCTTGTTAATGTTCAGGTCCTGCCTTCTAAACCAGATTTATCTTTTAATATTTACAGATGAACAAATTCTCCATGACCAACCCAGATCTCCATGATGAACCTTGGGTGTGCTGGAAAATAATTCAAACATCTTGTGTCCAAATGACCCCCCATGGGAAAGAAATAAGAGACACAATTTTTTCCTTGTAGCTAGGGCCTGCTGACCCTTGTAGCTCAAAGAAGGTACTGAAGATACACTGCAGCCCTTCAGCAACTCCAAAAAAATTTTTTTTGAGTATTGCCTCTCAGGGAATTTGAGGTAAGCTAAAATTAGGGAAAGTTCAGGACTCACAAAAAATATTACATCTTAGCTTAACCATGGTTTGACTTAGGAACCACCCTCACCTTGCAGGAACTGCCCATACCCCTCCCCACGCATTGATTATTGGATGGGAATCACCTGGTTCTCCCCTTCCCATAAGTTATCATAAGTTTTAAAAGCACCCATGGAGCAGAAACATGCTCTCTCAGCTTCTAGCTTCTACCTGGGCCTCACCATGCTCCCCTTTGTATTTCTCTTCCCTAATTTTTAATAAACTCCATTTACACCCATGTATCCTGTGATGGATTCTTCCCCACTGATACAAAGAATTTGAAAGTCTGATCACAGACTGCACCAGCGCTGTTAACAGAAAGATTTCAGGGGTGAGTAGAGAAGTGATAAGAAAAAAGACTGGTGGTGAAAATGATCAAAGAATCTTGTATGCATATATGAAAATATCACAAAGAAACTCATTATTTTGTATAATTAATCTACAGTAAAATTGGACTGTGTGTGGTAGCATACATTATAATCCCAGCTACTCAAACTGAAGTTTGAGGTCAGTCCAGGTAAAAGTTAGCAAGACCCCATCTTTACAAGTAAACTGGCTGTTGTGGTATAGTTCTATAATCTGAGCTAGGGGCATGGCTCAAATGGTAGAGCATCTGGATGGCAGATGTGAGGCTCTAGTTCATAATCACAGTACCTCAAAAAAATACCCTCAAATAT
The DNA here is from genome assembly GCF_047511655.1 of Castor canadensis. Classification (NCBI taxonomy): domain Eukaryota; kingdom Metazoa; phylum Chordata; class Mammalia; order Rodentia; family Castoridae; genus Castor; species Castor canadensis. Next base: position 112,790,658 of record NC_133393.1, on the reverse strand, counting down.
ATTGATAACCCTTCCCCCAAAAGATCTGTACCATTGTGAATGAGTTCTTTACCTCAACTGCCATTTGTTATATCTTAGAGTTTCATAGAATCAAAACACAGAACAGTTTCCTTTTATTTCAAAGAAATTAAATATAATTTTCATTATATAGTTTAAGTAATGCAGTGCTAAATTAGAGCATTGTGAAGTAGTTACTATGATTTTTTTTTTTTTTTGGCAATAGAAGGGTTTGAACTCAGGGATACATGCTTGCTAGATAGGCACCCTAAGGCTTAAGCCATGTCCCCAGCCTGTTATTCTGCTATTTTAATGGTGTTATCTGAATACATACTCACTGTAAAGAAAGCCAAATGAGTCACTTTAAAATAGCATGTTTTAAAATACTTAAAGCATATTCAAGATGCCTATGTTTAGAAACAAACAAAAAAGTTAAATAACTAGTAAAAATGTATTTTCTGCCATGCTGTTGATGTTTAACAATACAAATGCATCACCTTAGAATGGTATCTAGCAAAACTGGAATGAAACACCCAGCGTAATGTTCAGAATACATATTAATGCAGCTACAAAGTTATAAATGATGGAGATAAGACATAATATGCTCTTGTTTCATCTAACGAGGTACAGAATAAATATTCTAAAATTTATTATTATCCATTTCCCCTTCCTTCCCTATCCCCAATACTAATCCTATGTCTGGCCAAACTTTCTTTAAAATAAGAGAAATGGATGCAATTTCACATAAACAAAACTGAGGCAGCTTGTAACCACTCAACCTACCATGATGAAATGCTGAAGGGAGCCCTGCAGAGAGAAATGAAAGAGTGCTAGACATAAAGATCCAATAAAGATAAACGCAAGAGCCATAATAACACTAGAATAATTGTGACATCAGTATGAAACTCTACTTTTTTGTTTCCTACTTATGAACTAATACTTTTTTAAAGAAAATATTAGTCTAAAAGCTAGTATGATTTTAGCTTTGGTATAAACACACATTTGTTTTTATACCTTTAAGGAGATTAACACAGTTACAATTTCTAATGCTTATGTTTTATCTTCAAAGTGTATGAAGATGTACTTTTTGTAACACGAACAATTGAATTGGATGAGAAAAGAACTGTGAAGGAGCAAAGCTGTCATAGGCCATTGAAGTTTTTTTTTGGAATAAATCCAAATTAAGGCATTATAATTTTAGGATGTTGAATATAAGCTGCTAGCAACAAAGCAAATAATTAAAGAATATATACAAAAGGAAATGAAAGAGGAATTTGATCATTTTTGCAGTAGAAAAGATATTAATGTAGGAAATAATAAAGACTTGAAAGATAGTAGAAAACAAATAGCAGAATGACTAAAGTCTATCCTTATCAGTAATTCCAATGTAAATGGTTTAGACTCTAATCAAAAGACGGAGATTGGCAGAATGGATTAAAAATGATCCAATCACTTGCTGTTTGAGACTCACCCTAGATACAATGACACAAATAGGTTGAAAGTGAAAGTACTCAAAAAATGTAGTCCATGCAAAAAGAGAGCAAAAGGTGATTTTGCAAATATCGTGCTAAAGGACATGACATATAAATAAAATTTCAGTGCAACACAAAAGATAATAATTATCAACATTTATACTCCAATTAATAACCCAAACATTTATGAAGCCCAACCTAACATAACAGAAGGAAGAAATAGAAAGTTCTATTACAATAGTGGCCAATTTGAATAACCCATTCTCAACAGTGGATAGAAAAGTCAGACAGAGGGCAAGAGAGATAATAGAAGAGAGCACAACAAACTGACTTGATTTGAAAGATGTATGAATCACTCCATCCAACAGTAACATGTACTTTCTTCTCTAAAAACTTTATTTCATGAAAATTAAAAAAAAAGAAATTGTGTGTTCAAAGATAGTATCAACAGAGTAAGAAGGCAACTCACAGAATGTGAGAGAATATTTGCAAATTATGTATCGAATGAAGGATTAATGAAGGATTAATATCCAGAAGCCTTACTTAGAAATGGGTCAGGCATGGTGGCTGAGGCCTGTAATCCCAGAATCAGGAGGTTCAGCAGGGAGGATGATGACTATGAGGCCAGCCTGGGCTAAACAGCAAAACCCTGTTACAATAAAAAAAAAAATCAATGGACATGCATAGACAATTCTCAATATGCACTTTAAAGAGATGCTCAACACCACTAATTATTAGGGAAATGAAAATGAAGCTACAGTGAAATATCACCTCATACCCACTAGGATGGTAACAAAAATATAGAAAATAACAAATGTTAATGAACACATAAAGAAATCAAAACTTTGTGGCACTCTTGGTGGAATGGTTGCAAAGTTTATCTATTGTTGATACCATTATAACAGTTCTTAAAAGAGTTAATAATGGATTGATCATAGGGCCCAGAAATTCCACTTCTGGGTATATTCCCCAGAGAATTGAAATCAGGCCTTGAAAGATATTTATGTATCCATATTCATAGCAGCAGTATTCTCAATAGCTGTAATGTTAAAGCAAACCAAGCATCTATTGACAGATAAACAGTGTGCAAAATACAGTGTGTGTGTATGTATACATATATATATATATATATATATATACATATATGTTCAATGGAATACTATTCAACCTTGGAAAGGAGAAAACTTCTGAATTATGCTACAAGATAGATGAATCTTTTGAACATTATTCTAAATGAAATAAACCAGTTACAAAAGACAGATAATGTATGATTCCACTTGTATGAGATACTTACTATAGTTCAAATCAGAGTCAGAAGATAGAATGGTGGACATGTGGGGGCAGTACATCAGTTATTATTTAAGAGACATCGAGGTTCTGTCTCACAAGATGAGAAAATTATGAGATTGATGAGGTAATGGTTGCAAAATAGTGTAAATTATTTAATATCAGTAAAGTGTGCACTTAAGATAACTAAGTTGATAAATTCTAAGTCATGTGTATTTTAACACAATAAAAACATTGAGGGAAAAATCTTGTATTACAGTCTGAGTTTATTCCTTGTGAATATATTTGTATAGTATTTTCTGTGTGCATGGCTAGCTGGTTATTTTCAAATAGAAGAAACAAAATACATTTCAATGAAAGTACATGTTCAGTGCTAAGTGAAAGTGAATTAATAGTGTGTTACCAATTATTGCATAACAAACACAGTAAAGCTTAGTGGAGTAAAACAGAAAATATTGGTCAGAAATTCAGGTAAGGCACTTTGGAGACAGATTTTCTCTGTTCCATGATATCTAGCACTAAGACTGAAAGCTGCTGTACATGGGCCATGCTGACCTCATGGTAAAAGGAAAGAATAAGAAAGCAGGCAAAGGAATGTTATGATAAACTGCTTAGTGCTGCTTATAACCCAGTGGGAGTTCAAGTTACCTGGTCAAATCCACCTTATCTGGGAAGAGAATGTGTGCTCCTCTCCCGGCAGCACTGACAGTCACATGGTGGTGTGCAGGAATCTAAAACCACATTGGTGGAATGTGTGTATGTGTGTGTGTGTGCGCGTGTGAGTGTGTGAGTGTGTGTGTGTGAGTGTGTGTGTGTGTGTATGTGTGTGTGAGTGTGTGTGTTGGGGAAGGGAGTTGAGAGATGAAAAGGGAAGGAGAGAGACAGAAGAACATGTGTACCTCATGTTCATATTTGTACTTCTAAAAACTCTCTATGGGCCAGATCTCTTAAAATCACACAGCTTTGAGGTCTTTTGTCCTAGTCTTGAATTCTAAAGGACTTAAAAAATTGCAGATCACATTTTGACAAAGCACTTCTTTTGAGCCAACTCCGTTTGCTATCTAAATGATATCCATAGCTTTATGAGTATGCTTTTGCCAATAAAAGCAATAACATACAAATTATAAATCTTTCTGAATGGAAAATGATGACATGCTGATTTCTGTACTCACCTCCCAGACCAAACTGACAATTACCCACAGCTGTCTCTCAGCACTACAGGTTTTCAAAGGAAAAACTTCTGCATTCATGCATGTATTTAAGCAACAATTTATCAGTTGCCCTTTATTTTAATTGCAGCTGCTTATTCCCAACAAGAGTTGTTTCGAGTGAAAGGCAAAAGGGCTTGTAAGAATGAAGCATGTCAGACTCCAAGAGTGTAACAATGAAAATGCAAAATAGTCTTCCCATTGAATAATGACAATCTAATGAAAGACACCGATGATGAGGTTGTCCACAATATTGTTTGGTTATCATTAACAAATCACATTATCTTCCCCTTCTCTCTGTAGCAGTCAGTTTCCCGAAGCAAACTACTGGTAAATTCTTTTGACAGAAGGCAATTCAGTTTCTCCATTTCCTCCTTAACTCCATAATGAAATCCTAATGAATACTAAAGGTTTCTGTGAGTAGTACAATAATCATCTATTGTATTTCTGATTGAAAAGAACTTGCTGCATATTCAAAGAGATATAAAGAACCTGATTTTCAAACAAATAGTTTTGATAGGCAGATTCAGGACAAATCTAAATTATATTTAATTATGCTACTGTGCAGGGCTCTTATAACAGCTTTTCACGTGTCAAGTAATATCTTCAATATCTTTAAGAACTATTCTAATATGTAGAGTCTATTTCCTGATTAGCTACGTACATTTTAATACCTTTTCTACATATCAGTACTCTGGGAATAATGGTATAATAGTCATCTAGGAAGTCAAAATATTGTCCTAAATAAAACCTTTAAGGGATAAAATTTTGGAACATTTATGCTTATGGGGACAGAGGCTTTCTAGCATTAATTTGACGGACTTTCTAAAAAATGAAAATATTTTTGTTGTCATGTACTCTCCATTGCCTACAGGTTTAAACGCAGGTTTGCAAAGGAAACACATTCATATTATGAAAAATGTCTATTATGGCATCCCCCAACCTAATGAATGACTTGCTGTAGTCAACAGCTCGAGGCCCCAACCTGAACGCTTCTACATATATCTTATCCTTTGTGCTCACTCTACCTTTAAAATGTTAACAGAGAAAAATATGAATGCATCCAAGAAGTTTTTACCCAGAAGAAAAAGCAAAAGTGATTTTTTAAAGTTAGATTTCAAAATAACCTCAGTAGAAAGTTGCCACATAGAAAAATTTGGGCTTTACTACACCATGTGTCTCAAAATATAACTAACCTTTTGGTATTAGTTCAACTTTTATTATTCTTTTTAATCCATCTTTTATGCTGGATTAGGTATTTTTTTGATCTCTTTCATCTCAGGCATTGGAAAGCTGTCTTTTATGTTCAAGTAATTACAATATCTAATAAGGCTTGTTAGAAAAACAAAACAGAACAAGTGACCCACAGAAGATATTTGGATTCTAACTTAATTTTAACCTTTTTGACATTTTCTCTACCAGTTTGTTTAAATTCCAAAACAAACAACAGATCCTATTTAAGTTCAGCTAACAATATGATTTATCAAGATGCCATTTTAGCTTGATTTTTGTCAACCTACTATGTGAACTTAGGTTTTATTTGCTTAAATTTTCAAATAGCATATCTTCTGTTATTATCCTGATTTTATTCCACAACTCCTCTAAATTGCCTCATAAAATTTGTATGCTTATGTTGGACATAAATATGGCATACAGAAAAAGCATGGTAAAATTTCATTGCAAAATAACTATGACCTGTGTAATTGTTAAGAACCAATTCAAACGGAGCCATCGCAAGTTGGTCTTGGATTTCAAAGGAATAAAATCCATGATACAAATATGTGAGTTACCAGATACTTATAAAAGAAGAGGTTAATCTTCACTGAAATATCATTTTCAAAGGTGTGACCAAGAGCTACAAATACTGAAGTATAATCAAGGAGATAAAAGTCTAATCTCTTCAGTCAGTACTACGATATGATTGTAATTAAAAAAGGTGGGACCCAATCAACTGTATTATAAACTGTCAAAAGAAAAAGGTATTTAGAGTAAAATACATAAAAATAATTCAGAGATGCAAAAATACAAATGAGTAATGAATAAAGTTGCACATTCAGTTAGTAACATATCAATTAAAAAATAGTGAGATGTCATTTGTACCTATAAACTTGTAAAAGATTAAGAATAGAAAAATGCCAAACACTTACCAATACCAACAAAGAAAGTAATATCATACCTTTCTAGCATAAAGCAAATTTTTGCTGTGTGGAAATTTAATTTATAAAAGTGTACTAATAGCAAATATATTTGTAATGTTTTCATTAAATCCACTGTTAAGAAATTATTCTATGGGAAGGGTATTGAAAAGATTTGTAAAATCCTATATTAACTGTTCATTGCAATTATTACTAATAAAATTTATAAACAACCTAAATATCAAAAGTAGGACACATTATCTTACCTGATATGAGGCATTATTGTAGGTCTTTATATATTTGGAGAACTTAACGACATGTTAAGTAAGAAATACAAGGTATAAAAATGTGCATATATTATTCGAATATGTTTTCTGTTATATATATAACATATATATGTATATAAATACATGTATAGATAAAAAAAAGCTAGGGGGGCAAGGGTTGTAGCTTAGTGGTAGAGGTCTTGCCTAGCATGTACAAAGTCCTGGATTTGATTGCTAGGACAGAAAAAAAAGACCTACTTTGAAATATCAAATGTGAAAAGTTGAATTATGGTTAATTTCACTTGGATATAGCTGCATAGCAAAACTTAGTGGCTTAAAAGAGAGCTCACTTATTATTCACAATTCTGAGGACTTAGGCTAGGACTCAAATTGGCAAGTATGCTGGCTTCACTATTCATATGCATGCAGGTATAATCAGCTTGAAGATACATGAAGTTGGTTATTCAATTGTTGTGGCAATATAGTCAGAGGAGAAACCAAGCAACACTCGGAGGAGTGGAGAACTCAGATTTTAATTTTTACGCTAGCGGGCCCAGACGTGTACCAGTGTCTGAGCCCCGAACAAAGGATTCACAGGATATTTAAAAGGCAGTGCAGGGTATCAGGTTACAAGGAATGTGCTCTCCCATAAAGTAGGGCTAGTAGTGGATTAGAGACCTAAGGTTTAGATAAGAGCAGCGGGGGAGGCCTGCTTTGGAAAGTTTATTTACAAGTGGAGACAAAGGAAGGCAGGAATGGGTGCTTACCTCTGCGTGGTGCCTTTCATCTTGGTCCCAAACTTTTGCATGGCTCTAATGGGCAATTCCTCACAGCTCTGTCCGAGGTTACAGCTTTTAATTGACAGTTTACCCTGTTTTACAACCCTGTTTCAAGGCTATCTTCCTCTTCATTCCCCCCTTTTGATGCTTTTTCCACTTGTGGACAAGCATCAACACTAGACTTTAGAAATCTTATAAGGTTTTTTTGTCCCAAAGACCTATATTGTGTTACCAGGAGCTGTAACTTCATCACCTCCAATTGCGAGCTAATGAAGTTAGTTATGGCGTTAAGAAGGCACATACCAAACATAAGTGCCAATGGAAGCATAAGGAGAGGCCAGATAATGGAGTCAGCTGTATCTCTGACTTTCTATCTGCTTTACATAAAACAACACTTTGTGTTTAAGAAAAGTCAAAGCCCTTCTTCTTGGCAGTGAGTAAATCCAAACCACTCTCGTTTTGGAGGATCACTGATGCTAGAGAGTTTAGCTGGTCCTGCATGGTCACTATAGACCTAGCCACTTGTTCTATGTCATTTGTTAGGTCCACAGATAATTGATTATAGTAGGAGGCTGATGAGGCAGTCCCTCCTATGCCTGTTCCTTTCCCAGTCATTATCCCCAGTCCGATTAATAAAGGTACGAATTGGGTAGCTCTCTTCAACCGCACATGAGCCATTAAAGGTGGGGGTGTCTGATTGTTAGGCACTATGTTTATCTGGGGTGAGGAATGCTAATGTGCAAATGCCCTTCCAGTCAGCTGGCAAGTACTGGTAAGCAAGGGTCCCTCAGACAAGGAAGAATCCCAGGCTGGTGCACCATAGCCTGTCAACTGTACATCGAATGGCGGTAGCTGTACAGTTGAGATTCCAAGTTAAGGTTTCCTGTCCTAGAAGGAAGCCTTAACGGGGGTCATGGTGGTGGCAGATCAATGTCTTTTATTGGCCCAGGTCCACCTAGGTAATCACCTCTGGGTGGCCTCTCTAGATCTGTGGCTCTCCCTTTAGTAAACTGATATGGGAGTGGGGTAGAAGGGTAGGGTGGCACAAGGAGGTTTATTTCCTCCACTGTTTTATGACTTTAAGGTGTCCCTGTCTTTCTCCCAGCAATCCATATGCCCTATAATGCCTTTGTTTTTTGTAACCCAGTTAGGCTATCAGCTTTCTTTATCGTAAATCATCCCTCTCCTGGTGCATTCAGAGATTGATATGCTGCACACGGGTGACAGATACTGATAAAAGGTGAAGGCATACCTCAGTTTTCCTTGGAAGGAAGGCGGCCTTATGCAGGCCGGGCAGTCATCCCAGCCTCCCAATTGGACAACCTCAAAATGTAGCAGAGTCAGAAGGCAATAACACATCAGAGACCTCATGCCTGAGACTGGAGTCTGGGCTACAGACGACACCAAACAGCAGTAAGGCTTCCTACTATGAGGAGGTAACAGAAGGCCAGCAGTAATCTCTGGCTTACATTTCAATCTTGGGGAGCAGTGACAGCCAGTCCTCGTGTAAACAGATTGCACAATGCTAATCAGCAGGATAAGGTATGGGTGACAGAGAAGAGGATACAACTGTGACCTGGTGAATGAATCCTCAGGCTTCTGCCGTGCGTTGACCAACCAGCTTCCAGGATGTGGCTGGGGCAGAGCTGGAGATCTCAACAGTGATGGCATGCTGTTGTGAAGTTCTCTGGAACCTTAATCTGAGGGGTATTAGTTGAATCATGGAGAGCCTGTCAGACATTGGGCTCTGCAGGGGCAGCTGTCCTTTTATCCAGGAGTGATGAGTCCCGGGAGTGACTCCTGTAACTTCAACAGTCCTAAGAGCTGCCAACATTACTAGATGGGGACCCATATAACTGGGTTGGAGTAGTTTCTTTTTAATTTTTTTATATATCATATCTCTCCTTTTTTTTTTAACTGAGTAGAATTACCTTGGCAACAATATACTGTCAGTATATATGTCCAAGAAAACCTTTTTTTTTAAAGTTAAAAACACCATCTTTAAGTATTAAAGGACACATTTAGATCCAGTAAAAATAGTTATTTTGTCTCTATTTAAGTAGAAGACCCTGTCTAAAAATGTGAGTTTGTGTCTGGAAAAGATTTAATGTCAGATAGCCACACATGCATAAGAACCATTTCTTTAATCCTCTTGGCCTAGGTTATCTTTGAGAGGTCTGGCACCAATGACTCCATTGGAACTTTGATGGCATTCCCCGCTTTGTCTCCAAATTGTTAGTCTCCAAACAGTCTCTTCTGAAGATCTGTCTTCCATCCAAGTACTAACCAGGCCTGACCCTGTTTAGCTTCCAAGATCAGACAAGATCGGGTGCATTCAGGGTGGTATGGCTGCAGACTGAAGATCTTTCTTGATTGGCTGCTTTTTCCTGGATTCTGTTTGTTTGGTTTCAGTCCCACGTTGGGAGGGAATAATGAGCAGATCAGGTGGGAGTCAGTGCCAACAAGACCCTTTTGGCCAAATTTAAGCAACAAAGAGGCTTAGAAGGAATGGCTCTTAGGCAGTGCACTTTTAGACAAGGACAATACAAAACAAAATCTAACAAAAGCAGATGTCTAAGTAGTTACCTTGGTTGACACATAGGCACTCATTAGTCATTTTTATGGACTTGATTATAAATGTCCCAGGAGGATCAGAACTGAAATGACAAAAACTTAAAAGAGTCATGGTTAAAATTTTGATGGACAATTTAGCAACCAACAGAACAGTACATCAGTACCACTAGCTTTTTGTTACCATGTTTATCTAAATTTTGTATCATAGAAGACTTGATATACTTGAAAATACAAATATACTTAATACACAGGAACCAGCAACAGCATCACAACTCTATAGAGGTTAATACACATATTAATTTAGTTGTTGCTCTTGAAGTAAAACTTTAGATTTTTATCAGTTGTAGGGGGAAAGAACAGTTTTAGCAAACCCAAACAGCCCAGTCACAAACTAGCATAGGGTACAAACTGTATTAGAATCATCTAAGACAACAGTTGTTTAACCATGAGGTCATCTAGAAAGTTTTACATAACTGTTAGAAAATAAGAGGCATGGAATAGGCACAGAGACAGCTGAAATACTGGTACAGGGTTTATTATTTAGGCAGGAGCCTTGTGGAGGGGGACCCCAGCAAGACAGCAAGAGCCCATTGCCATATACAGGCTTGGGCTAGACATAGGGGGCTAGTGGAAAAGTACCAGGAAAGTCACTGTCTGCCCAGCTGTCCCTGGCATATATCCAGGATAACAAAGGTGAGCCAGCTGCAAGGTGAGGGGGGGGGTCTAGTCCTAACATGGCTGTCCTCATTGTTAACCCCAACATAAACCAACTCTTAAATGAACATGACTCAGTTACCTTAGTAGTTAAAACCCTGACAAAAATCACCAGAGAACACAGGTAAATATTTATGGGGACTAAGTGTGAAGTTAGGAAACATAGTGGCCAAGAACCATGGCTCAGATGTTGATAAGAAGAATTAATAGCAACAGCTACTACTTACATGGAGACTTCTATGTGCCAGATGTTGTTCCGAGTACTTACCATACACTAACTCACTTAATCTTCACAATAGATCTATGAGAGAGATATTATGTGTCATTGTTTTAAAGACAAAGAAGCTGAAGTAGAGGTTAGGTACTCTGCACAAGTCAACAAACAAGTAGATGATGGAGCCAGGAGTCAAATCCAGACAGACTGGTTCCAGAACCCAGGGGTTTTGAACTCAGGGCATTATACTTGCCAGGCGGATGCTCTACCACTGGACCATACTTTCAGCCCTTTTTGCTTTAGGCACTTTTTGAATAAGTTCTTTTTGGTTATGCCCCAGTTGGCCTGGCTCTCTATCCAATGAGGTTGACAGGTGCTTACCTATTCAGCCATCTATTGGTTGAGATGGAATCTCACAAATGTTTTGCCCAGTTTGGCCTCACAGAGCAATCCTTCTGATCTACACTTCCTGAGTAGCTGGGATTACAGGTATGAGCCACAGTGTCCAGCCTCCATAATCCAGATTCGTAATCTTCCCTCTACTCCTTAATTCTAGATATTCAAGGAATAGTAAAACAAGTAATGGAGGTCAATATACCTACTAGAATAATATGTAATTGTGATAATCAGCTTCCAGTGCTAAGACAAAATACCTCAGAAGAACAACTTAAAGGAAGAAGGATTTATTTTGACTCATAGCTTCAGAGGTTTCAGTCCATTGTTAACTGATTCAATTGCCATGGGCCTGAAACGAGGCTGACACATCAGAGAGGAAGGGCATACCTGAGGAAAGCTAGGAAGCAGAGAAAATGAGAGGGGAAGGGGCCACTGGCAGGATACTCCCTTCAAAGGCACACCTTCTTCCAATGAAGCCCCACATCCTAAAAGTCTATTCAGCTATGAACTATTCCATGGATTCAACCATTGATGGAGTTAGTGTTCTCAAGATCCAGTCACCTCTCCATAAACTACCAGCTGTTAATCCAGCATTTGCCAGATGAACCTTTGGGAAGGACTCTTGATATCCAAACCATAATAGAAGTTTATTTATTTGGATTGGGCCTGACCTAGTTAGTAAAATCCCCAAGGTTTTCATATCATAGCTGCCAAAGAGCACAATTGAAAAAAGTGATGATTATGCCACATAATTTTATTCTTTGTTTTTAGACAGTTATGATTTGAGAGCAAATAAGTGCTTTGTCATGTTAAATTAACTCTGGCTCACTTAGCGAGAATCATTGTTCTTCTTTTCCAGTATGTTAATCAAATATGGCATATATACATTTGTGTATATATATATATATATATATATATATATATATATATATATAATGTTTCACTATACATATAGTACAAATGAATTTCCAAATATCATATATTGCATATTATATATGCATATATATATATACTAAAAATTTACCAAGCTACATTCTTCATCACCCATTTATCCTACTAGAAGCTACATTCATTTTGAAAAGTTTCAAGAATGGTCTTGGTGGCACAATAAGTTTCAGTGCCAATTATTGGAGCCAAAGAAGTACTAAAGGGGTTTTGTTTTATGGCTAAAGCACTATCTAGGCAGAATGGCATGAATGGTAGCTTAAATATCATGACTGTTGGCTGCCAATATAGGTGAATATAGGCTGCCAATATAGGGGAATCGTACCCTGACAATACGTTGCTCACAACAGCAAATCATACTTTTTTGGGAGCAGCACTGGAGTTTTAACTTATAACTTTCTGCTTGCTAGTGAAGTGCTCTATCACTTGAGCCACACTCCAAGCAACAAAATAATATTTTTGCAATAGTGTGATATCTTAATGGACGACTTTAAAAATATTCTTTTATAAAATATCCATTCATTAGATGTATTCATGGACAGCACATTATATATAATATGAGAATGTAAATACAATGTATTTTATGCTAAGCCATAATTAATCTAATTACCAAACCCCTCCTGAACACAGGATTATATTTATTAGTGTCCCATCCATTTAGATGAAGCCATATAGTTAAGTCACGGTCAATGGAATGAAGAAAATGTGAGGTACTCCACACCTGGGACTGTTTTATAAATCTTGTATGTGGTACTCTATCCTTTCTACTCTTCCATCTGTCACTTATTATTGGTTCCCAGAAGAACCTTCAAAGTTATATGGGAAGTTGACAAATCCTTCAACAACCTAAATTCCTGTTGACCATGTGACCATTTATAGTTGCTCTTTTCTCTGCCTAAAACCTCTTCCCCAGATAGTACATCAATTCTTCTACTTCTTCTGTTGGGTTTCAGTTAAGATTTAATCAATGAGTGTTTCCAAGTAAATCTTATTTAAAGTAGTGGTCATCCTTGAGAATACTCTGTGCTCCATTTTTCAAATTTTATTTTCTGCTAAAACATTACTTTTTGCTTACTTCTTTTTTGTTTTTTATTTTTGCCTACCTACTAGAACATATGCTTTAGAAGTGGTAGGATTTTGTATTTTTTAATGCTATATATTCAGAAACAGAGAAGGATAAAATGAATAGTTACTGAATGAATATTATACTTACACTTCATAGATTCCACATATTAAAGCAATATACATATGATAAAAGATAAATGGGAAAAAGCTGCTCCTAGAAAATAAAATTAGAATACAAATAGAAAAAAAAACATAACTAGCAAAATGATGGAAAATAATTACAAGGAAATTTCAAAAGTAGACTGGTTTAAACATTACTTATAAATTGTCTCTATTTTGATTAGCTGGTGATTCTTGTTCTGTCACATGGATTATAGAGCAGAAAGAAAGGTGAGAGGAAAAAAAAGAAATACCAGACACTTAAATTATAACCCAGCAAAAAGGTCAAAGAAATGCTGGTTAACACTTTTCTTGTTAGGGTACATGAAATATTAAAAGACCTAGTAGTTCAAAAATATAAAAGCCTTTGCCACATTGGTGGCAAAATTCAAATTGATACCAAGGGGGATTTTTTTAAATGTCATTTTTCAAGCAAGCAAAAATGTAGAAATACAAATGTAATATTATAAATACGAAACAGTCTTCACTGTGACTAATTATAAACCTGCTTCATCAGTTGTGTTTCCCAATCAGATATAGTGTTAAATATCATGACCACCTCCAACAGATTAGAGTTCAGTGGATCAGCTCCAGCTCACTTGTAATTAATGATCATAATGGAGAAAAATAAGTTCTAGATGGATCTGAGCCTTCATTTACCTGCAAGATCTGAATTTTTAATCAACATAACTTTACAAGAACAAAAACAAAAAAACAAGAAAAGAAAAATATAAAGTTTTCACTGTTTTAAAATTATTATATTATTCTTTTAAAATAGATGAAGAAAAATTGCAAAAAGCTAGTCTATATGGGTAGGGAACTGAAAAATATCTTTGTCATAACCAATATACATGATTTCTTCCTTTTAATGCTTGTATCAATAAATATAAACTAGATTAGGCCAATATATTAAACACCTTTACAATCTCAGTGGCTCAAATCAATAAAAGTTTATTCCCATGCAACATGTCCACCATGGGTTTGTTGAGGGCACCACTCTGGTGATTCTCATGATCAAATTAGAATGTTGCCAATAATCATGGTAGATGGAGAAGTTCGCAAATCACACAGTGACATACAACATGTTTGTCTATATTTTATTAACTAAAGAAGATACATGGACACACATAACTCCAAACGGGCACAAGAAGAAAACAAGAAATAGTTGCTGGTCAGAAATAGCAAACACTGCAATAACATAAAAACTTATCTGAGTAAAGAAACTGAGACTCAGGAAAATTAAATAACCCAAATGCCAAGTATTGACTTAGTTTTAAAATCCAGGCATTTCTGATTCCAGGAAGGAAAGAAGGAATTGGCAGATGGTAGGGATGAGGACCTGATTAACTCAATGTTATTATTTCCTAGAAATGTCTGAACAACAGCATCCTCAGCACCCCATGGGAGTTTATCAGACATACACAATCTCAAATCCACCCTAAGAACTGATTCAGAACCTACCTTTTAACTAAGTCTCCTGGTGGTTCAGATATACATTAATGTTTGGTAAACTTTATCTCTGAACACACATTAGGTCACTTCATCTCTGAGCACACTCTTGGAACATTGGAAATAATCCATCATTGTCACTTGCTCCAAGTATACACCTATTCACTTAGCATTCTCACTGCCAGCACAACCATCCAATCACTTTTGTTACTCCTGTGTAGCAACACGTAAAGTATATTTTTCTTTTATCAACTTTAACACACCTCCCTTTACTTTTCTTGCAGTCCATAATATCCAAGCACAACAGAAAGCAATTCTATTATCTGTTCCAAGCTTGAAGAAATGAAGTCTCCAGAAATCCTTTTGCAATTAACCACTCAGATCTCTGAGCAGCATTCCTTGTGCCCAGAGAAAAATGGTTTTGTTCACTTATACATCTCATTCTTCTTTTCACCTGGGCAACATTTTTCAAAAGGTTCAAGATGAATCTGTCAGCCAAGTGTGGGCAATGGAGATTGGGGCAACGCCAATCTCTGTTGTTCTTAGCTCTTTTCTTTTCCTAAGACCTTGTGTATCTTTCATGCATTTCAGCCAAAAAAATAAAACTCCCCTGTACATATTAAATTATGTAAATAACATTTGGGTTAAGAAGTACTTCAGCTCAGAAGAAATCTCCTACATTTAATATGCCCAATCTAGGAGAGCAAATGGAAAATGATCACTTTGAATAACTCTAAAGACCCTTTTATTTGGATGAGTGGCATGACTCCATACAACTTTCCATCTAAATAATTATCTGAAGATATTGTCCTTGAGCTCTCTTGACTCAAGGACAATACATAAATAAAAATACATAAAATTTTTATAAAGAAATCTACAATAAAAAAAAACAAAGAATGGAAAAAAATAATAAATATACATCAATAGGACAGATCGTATGTCATAAAATATAAGCAGATTTTGAATTTCCCCACAAAGGACTACCCTTCTTCATTTTAGAAACAAATCCTTCTTATGCCAAATTTTGTTTGGGATGCCCACCAAGACATAACATTTCTCAAACTATACGACCATGTTTTAGCTAATGGAATGTAGCAACTCTTAGATCATATTCTTAAAAGGAAGCTACATGCATTCTATTTATTCTTAAAGGAATCTACATGCCTACCACACCTAGAAAGCAGTGAAAAGTGGAACAATCACCTTGGATCCAGGAATAGAATTTATGCTGATGGGAAGTTCATTTTCTTTCTTTCTTTTCTTTTGTTTTTTTTTGTTTGTTTATTTTGGTACTGGGGTTTGAACTAAAGGTCTACACCTTGAGCCAATCCACCAGCCCTATTTTTCATAATGGGTATTTTTGAGGTAGGATCTCCTGAACTGACAGATAGTTTGGCTTCAAACAGCCAAACTCTGCTCCTGAGTAGCTAGGATTACAGGTGTGAGCCACCAGCACCCAGCTAGGAAGTTCATTTTCCAAATGCAATTACATAATAGCTGATTTTTGTGTATAAGTGAAATAAATCTTTGTCATTTTTAATTCACTACTAATTGATCTCTCAAAAGATTTAAATTTAAATTTAATATAGGACTTTGCAATAATTTATAGACAAAATTCAAACTCATTAAGAACACCTGTATAACTGATGAGTTTAGTTTGCTTGCTGAATGGGAGCTAAAAGCAACAGAATTAATACAAAAGAACAGAAGGAAAAGACAGCTATATTTAACTTTAAACAAGTAAACAAATTTTATTTTTCATCAAGAAAATTGGAAAAGGGTTTAAATTTTTCATAGTTATAAACTCAAATTTATTTGCAAAATATCTTTGTATGTAGCAAACAAGGATCTTTTAAGTCTATTCAATTTGTTTATGTTTTACGATTAAATGTACCATGCAGAACTTTATATCTCCTTTCTTCCTGGATTATTCTTTTTCTTTAAGTGAGACCATCATTTTTCTCAGTTCCAAATCATAAGGCCAGTTTTTACTATTTCCTCTGTCTACCATCTTATTAGACTCTGCTCGCAGAACCTTCCATGCGAACTCTTTCTCTTTCACTTTGGTGCTTTGTCCAAATCCTTATCCACTTCTTGCAAGATTCTTAGAGTATTAAGTCACTCTATGACCATTTCTCCAGCTTTCAGCTGCCTCTGACACTTTGTTGTTTCTCTTCTTCCTATTAACTTACAAGTGCATTTTATTTTAAAACTTCCTTGGGCAAATCAGCTCCTATTTCACATAACTTGGAAAGTTTCAATATAAACTCCAAAATTGTTAAACATTGCTATGAAAAACCCATCATAATACATTTATAATGTATTACTTATCTTTCTTTTACTGTAGTCCTCTATAGAGTCCTCTGCGCTTCATCCAAAGACAATAAATCTTTATTTCTGGAGCACAATCCATGGATTCACACTTCGACCATTTGCTTATTTCATACTCTGCTTAAAAAGCATTCTGGATTTAAAACTGTTCCTAATCCCTGTTCTTCCTGTAAATTTCATATAGCCCCTACTCCTTCCATAAGACTTTCAACTAGCCCCAGGTCAAATTCTCTGCATCTGACTTTCTAGGCTTCTCATTAACTGTTTTATTCACTTTGGCTTTCTAATTCTTTCTCATCCCTGAAGGATCAGAAGCAGATGCCAATCAGTTATAACATAAATCTTACCTACTGCACAAGAAGCACTTGGCTTAATGGTGGGAATTCAAGGAAAAAAGGGAATATAGTAGTTTGAAAGGCTTACAGACAATTTAAGAAGACCTGTAGTAAAAATTTAAAAAGACATTGCAATACAAGATTATGCAGAAACTCTTGAGATACAGAAAAGGACAATTTCAAGGTTATGGCTCTCAACCCAGAAGTTGTGGATTTTATCATCATCTTTTTTCTCTCCAAAATTAATTAGTTAAAACTATACCAAAGAACTATTGAAATCTCTTGGAATCAATATAATTTAAAAGATTTAAACATTGGTACCTGTCCAAGTCAGTACAAAGCAGAGATGAGGTAAGATAGGAAATGACCTACTCATAGGGAAGTTTCACATTTCTTTGGTCAGCTAGTTGAATGTTTACTTTCTCATTTCTTCCTGTTCTTGGGAATTACTTGGAAATTTAATTTTATACTTTTGGTTTCCTAATGTTTCCCTGAGCTACAAGAAGTATACTATATTTTGGTGGTTGTATGTCTTATCTTCAGCTTCTAGAAATTAGTGTTCTTCCTCTAGCATTTTCAAAATTTTTTGGTGGGACTGGAATTTGAACTCATGACTTCACACTTGCAAAGCAGGCACTCTACTGCTTGAGCCATGCCTCCAGTCCACTTTGTTCTGATTATGTTGGAGATGGGGTCTTCCGGGCTATTTGCCCAGGCTGGTCTCCAACTGCAATCATCCTGATCGCAGCCTCCCAAGTGACTGGGATTACAGGCAGAAGCCACTGGCACCCAGTTATCTCTAGCTTTTCTTCTAGATTCAGGTACTCTCTTAGAGGGGTGATTGAACTGAGTGGAAGAACACCTCTCTAATACTGCACCTGAGCAGGTTTACAAACTGGTCTCTTTTGCTTATGTTCTAAATAGGTCAGTAGGAAAAAACACACATTCTTTTCTCAGACAAATGTTAAAATGCAGGTTAATTTTATCCTGAGCACTTCATTGGCTCATCTCTTGTCCTCTAGATTTCCCAAGCATGTGAAAGACACAGGTCAATTGTGTTGCATAACTAAAGCTATACATATCAAACTCTGGTAAGAAGTGTCAGGTTTAACAAATTAAACTAAAGGCCTTCTAGTTAAATTTGAATTTCAAATAAATAAAATATCATTTTTAATATTAATAAGTACCCAGAAATATTTTGAACATATTTTTATTAAGAGATTATTCATTATTTACCTACAATTTAAGTTTAGTTTGTATACATCACATTTTATCTGAAAACCCTACTCTTAATCATTCTGTTTGTGTCACTGTCATGACTTGAGGTACAGCAGGAACACCCCTAGCCTTCTACAATGGGAATGGGTCACATGAATCTTACAGCCCAGAATTATGAAAAAAAAAAATCACTTTCTCCCCACATCCTCTCCAACACCTCTTGTTGGTAGTGTTTCTAATGATGGTTATTTTAACAAGGGTGAGGTAGAATCTTAGTGCGGTTTTAATTTGCATTTCCTTTATGGCTAGAGATGGTGAGCATTTTTTATGTGTTTTTTGGCCATTTGAATTTCTTTTCTTGAGAAAGTTCTGTTCAGTTCAGTTACCCATTTCTTTATTGGTTCATTAATTTTGGGAGAGTTTAGTTCTTTGAGTTCCCTATATATTCTGGTTATATGTCCTTTATCTGATGTGTAGCTGGCAAATATTTTCTCCCACTCTGTGGGTGGTCTCTTCATTTTAAAGACCATTTCTTTTCTTGTGCAGAAACTTTTTAGGTTTATGAAGTCCTATTTGTCTGTATTTTCTCTTAGTTGCTGAGCTGCTGGGGTTCTATGAAGGAACCTTGCTTATACTTATTACTTCCAAAGGGTTTCCTACTCTTTCCTGTACCAACTTTAGACTTTGGGGTTTGATATTAGGTCAGGATGTGGGGAAAAAGGAACCCTCGTACACTGTTGGTGGGAATGCAAACTAGTACAACCACTCTGGAAAAAAAATTTGGAGGCTTTTTAAAAATCTAAACATAGATCTGCCATATGATTCAGCAATCCCACTCCTGGGGATATACCCAAAAGAACGCAACACAGGTTACTCCAGAGGCACCTGCACACTCATGTTTATTGCAGCACTATTCACAATAGCCAAGTTATGGAAACAGCCAAGATGCCCCACTACTGACAAATGGATTAAGAAAATGTGGTATTTATACACAATAGAATTCTACTCGGCCATGAAGAAGAATGAAATTTTATCATTCGCAAGTAAATGGATGGAACTGGAGAACATCATCCTGAATGAGGTTAGCCAGGCTCAGAAGACCAATAATTGTATGCAGACTTTAGATCTAGGGCAAATACAGCAATGTGATTGGGCTTTGGTCACATGATAAGTTGAGAGCACACAAAGGAGGTGCGAGGATAGGTAATAAACCAAAAAACATGATAGTATTTGATGTCCTCAATGCAAAAGAACTAATGCAGAAACTATAAAGCAACAGGGGCCAATAGGAGAAGGGGACCAGGAACTAGAGAAAAGGTTAGTTCAAGAAGAATCAACTTAGAATGTAACACATATGTACATAGAAGCAATGCAAGGACTCTCCCTGTATAGCTATCCTTATCTCAACTAGCAAAAACGCATTGCCCTTCTTCTTATTATTTATACTCTCTCTTCAACAAAATTAGAGATAAGGGCAGAACAGTTTCTGCCTGGAAGTAAGGGGGTGGGGGGGCAGAGGGAGGGGGAGAAGGGTAGAGGAAGGGGATGGGGAGGGGAAAAGAAAGGGACAGGGGATAGGAGGAGAGGGAGGGAGGGGGAGGGGAAAGGAGGGGGCATGGGGAACGGGAGAGAAATGACCCAAACATTGTATGCATATATGAATAAATGAAAAAAAAATCACTTTCACAATCTTTTACCAATCTCCTGTCTTTAAAATATTTTAACTAATCAGTCTTATAGATCAAAACCTTCCTCAAATTCTTTTGAAAAATTTCACCTTGATTTAGTGGCGGTGCACTGATAAATGCACTCTGATGCATTTCCAGCAAAAATATCAATTGTTACAATGATTATACACAAATTGACAAACTCTATTGACATGAAAATAGATTGGACACCCTCTCTTGGGAAGAATCCATCCAATCTATATTTATTGATAAATAGATATAAATATATATGTTCATATATGTACATACACACACACACACAAAATGAGACTAGTATAAAAAATTTTGTAACAAGGATATTCTAGTAGTGCTCATTAACAGAAGCAAAAAAACAAAAAATCTAAATCTAAAACTTTTAATCATCTCCAATATAGGAAAAGCTGAATACTTTATGGAATAGACCTCAGTCCGAAGTATTAAAAAGAAAAATTAGAACCATGCTTATTGATGTGGACAGATGCTAATATGTAAGTACACATTGATAGTTAATTTACATGTAAATATAGCTTTAACTTTAGAAAATGGAGAGAAATCTGGAAGAATACATATAATCGTTTTTGTGATGGAAGCCATCAGGTTTAAGTATGAAGGAGTAGGAGAATCAACTGGGTGGTTATATGTTAGAAAATAGGAAGATTAGGAAAAAAAATATGATATTAAAACATTTAAATATTTAGGCATTTATCTAGGTATATATAAAAGAAATGAAATGTTAAAATATTTTATTTTTAAAATTAACAAAATTATTCATAGCATGATTTTTTGATATAGATAAACTTCTCTTTTTTTAGGGAAAAACATTTCACTTTCAAAAGCTCTTTTACAACATATTGATCCTCTTCATTAAACCAGATTCAAATCTAGCCTTCATTATTGATTTTAGCATGCAACCTTTACCTTAAGCCTTCAGGCTAGCTTTGAATAAGAAAATTGTTCAATCATTAAAATAGTTTAAATACCACAGACAATAGTTTTAGTTGCTTATAAGTGTATATGGTAATCAAAAAATAACTTTACTCTAAATCCTAAAAAGCAGAAAAGTGATTTTTTAGGGAAACAATAGTGAACAGAGAAAACTGAAAACATCCAACAGGAACTCCTTCAAATTGTGTCGACAAAAAAAAAAAAACCTTGCAAATCTATTCATGCCAGCATATAACATCTTTTTCCCTCTTGTTACATTAAAAACATGGAATCTCTCTTCTAAATACAATCTTTTAATCTGTGCTTTAAGGTCTATTCCTTTGTGCATTCTGAGGATGTCTATATTATTAATTATTGCTTATAATTCTAATTTTTGAACCATTTCCTCTCATTTGAATCCCTATCATCCTTCAACCTCATATTTGCCTCCAGCTTGTTCTCATACTCTTGTTTATATCAAGTTGATCTTTTAGAAAAAATCGGTCATAGTTATTATTTCCATTTCATCAGTTCCAATTATTCTTCAATCCATTCCTGACTTTCTCTTGCTTTTCTATAGTGAAAACTCACAATAAAATCACCATTAACTTTCATGCCACAAATTCAATGGGTATTGTTTTCTGTCTTCATCTTATTTGATATTTCCATAGCATTTGACAATGTTGACCACTCCATCATTTCTCAATGGGAAATCAATAACCTCCCTTGATTTCCCAGCTGTATGTCTATTCTTTTTTCAGATCTACCTTATATATCTATTCTTCCAGACCAAGTTATTTAATGTTGCAATTTCTCATGGCTTAGACATATTCTGCTCCCTCTGAGTCTCTCCCTGGGCAATCAGACATATACCCTTAAACATCACCTAATATGTTTCATTTTTTGTAGTTTCAGATGGACCTCTCCACTAGTGCATACATCCTACTGCCTCTCAACACCTTTATTTGCATACCAAAGCCCATTTACTCTCCTCATATCCAAGATTCAGCACAGCATCACCCTTCCAAACCTCAGTACCCTTCCACTCTTAGGTATAACACCTGCATCTTCCAGATTCATAAGCCAGAAACCTGGGAATCATTCTAATTACTTCCCTTCTCTTATCTTCTCCTGTTTAATTGATAATTAAATCCTTTAAGTCAGCACCCAAATAGTTCTCAAGCTTTCACAATTATCACTATCCCCCCTATGATCATCCCTTATTCAAGCTATTTTCATCTCTTTCCCAGACAATATTTATAATAAATTAGAATATAAAAATTATATATTAATATATAATATTAATATATTAATTATCTCCTCCACTCTTTTTTTAAAACTAGCCAGTGATTTTCCAATAATACCTCTGATCACTTTCAGCTTAAAACTCTTCAATGATTTTGCATCATCCTTAGGAAATCTCCCAGGATTCTTGATCTTGCTTACAAGATTATATGTTCTCTGCCATTTTCTTTAATCTTACCCTTTAGGTCTTTTTTTCTGAGGAAAATATTTTTTAATTTCATAAACCCAATGAATTTCCTTTGTTTTATCTTTTATGGAATCATAAAAGCATTCCTTCTGAATACTTACCTCAGGTTTTAATTAAATATCAGTTTATGACTATACACTTTATTTGTTGTCTACGCTAGAAAAGGGAAAAAATTTTATTTTCTTGCATTCTGTTTCTCAGCTCAAAGGTGTGACATGACCTATAATCAGAACCAAAAGCTGAATAGTGTGGTAGTTGACAGAACAACGTAGAGTCAAGTGCACTGCAGCTCAAGATCCAGTTTTGCCTGTACTAATTCTATTATGCTAGGCAATTTTTTTCTCCTACTTTCCTCATCTCTATGAACAAGGTAAAAATCATTACCTCAGAGGATTATTGAAAATATCAATAACTAACATTAGAGAGAAACTTTGGATTCACCACAAGTCTAAGTGCTTTTACCTGCATTACATCACTTAATATCAACTGATATATTTTCAGTTTAAAGAGAAGAAAAAACAAAATTAGGGAGTTAGGTAACTTCATCAAAGTCACACAGGCAGTGAAAGGAAGAGTTAAGAGTAAAACTCAGGTTCGTTTGTCTTCAAATCCATGCTGTCAGTGTTTTTGTTTTGGTTACCCTTCCCTTCCTACTGATATGCATAGCTCAACTGAAAATGGATTTGTGCCATCAACAGGCACATGATAAATCCTCTAACACTACTGTTTGTTTATTGTTTTCTTGCTCTTATTATTATTTGTATAGACTACAACTGCTAGGGAGTAAGAATGCTGGATTTCCATTTTCCAGAAGATAAATGTACACATGCAGTAAGTCCATTATCAATCCTATCTGCAACACAACAGATGGCTTCTACCTATGGCAATAAAGCTTCCTTCCCAAGTCTTCAAGGTGCCTTCAAATTTTGTTATGTTCAGTGGTCCTACCCAAGACCTCCAGCAAGAGAAAGTCATGTTCTTTTGAATTCTATGCAATTTAAACTTCCTATGATGATAGGGGACTTAATCATTGGCTATGTACCACTATTTCTTTTCACTATTATTTGTCTCTTAAGATTAGAGATGCTCTGGCTTTCTAACTGCATTAAAATTTTATTGAACTCCAGCCTTTCACTACTTTGTATTTCTTCAGCAACCAGCTAAATGCTTTGTACACCATTAGCGAAGGAACAAATATTTCCTTCAATTGATTGAAGGAAAGGAGACAGAAAAATAATATTTTCAAAATTTAACTCTTCAGAAACCAACAGCTAAAGTTTGCATGTGAGTAGATCATGAGAGGGATATTTTAAGTTAGAAAGTCCACTTAACGCAGTAGTTTTTCAAAGGCTACTTACTGGAAAAGCTAATTTTTCACCAGGACTACTAATTTCCACAGAGATACTCTTATAGCTAGAAGGGACATTTTTGAATGTTTAAATCTATAAAATTTTAATAACATGGTTCTTGATAGAGATTTAAATGACTGCTTTTCCAAGGACCATTATTCATATCTGTTACAACTTAAATATAGCTTGCACCCTGATATAAACAAAAAAGTGAATGTAAAACAGTGAGAACAAAAAAAATCATTGGATTATATCCCCTTCTTACATACTAAAGAAAGAGTCTAGACTACTTGTGATACTAATAAATAACTATTAGTTTTATCCAATTAACATTAGAAAGTAAGGCCACACACAAATTAATATATCAATAATTTATTTAGTTTACTTTTTGACACACATATATTTAATTCTTTTTTAGTTCTTATTTGCTTCCATTAGCCCTTTTTACTATGAAAAAATTGATATTTTAAAAGTGAGAGCCATCAAGTTCATATGCATATTTTATCCTATAAATGGCAAAGTTATTTGCCTACTTTACACATGGATTTAAAAATCTTTTTTTTTTTTTTTTTTTTTTTTTCATTTTTCTTTTATTATTCATATGTGCATACAAGGCTTGGTTCATTTCTCCCCCCTGCCCCCACCCCCTCCCTTACCACCCACTCCACCCCCTCCCGCTCCCCCCCTCAATACCCAGCAGAAACTATTTTGCCCTTATCTCTAATTTTGTTGTAGAGAGAGTATAAGCAATAATAGGAAGGAACAAGGGGTTTTGCTGGTTGAGATAAGGATAGCTATACAGGGCATTGACTCACATTGATTTCCTGTGTGTGGGTGTTACCTTCTAGGTTAATTCTTTTTGATCTAACCTTTTCTCTAGTTCCTGGTCCCCTTTTCCTATTGGCCTCAGTTGCTTTAAGGTATCTGCTTTAGTTTCTCTGCGTTAAGGGCAACAAATGCTAGCTAGTTTTTTAGGTGTCTTACCTATCCTCACCCCTCCCTTGTGTGCTCTCGCTTTTATCATGTGCTCATAGTCCAATCCCCTTGTTGTGTTTGCCCTTGATCTAATGTCCACATATGAGGGAGAACATACGATTTTTGGTCTTTTGAGCCAGGCTAACCTCACTCAGAATGATGTTCTCCAATTCCATCCATTTACCAGCGAATGATAACATTTCGTTCTTCTTCATGGCTGCATAAAATTCCATTGTGTATAGATACCACATTTTCTTAATCCATTCGTCAGTGCTGGGACATCTTGGCTGTTTCCATAACTTGGCTATTGTGAATAGTGCCGCAATAAACATGGATGTGCAGGTGCCTCTGGAGTAACAGTCTTTTGGGTATATCCCCAAGAGTGGTATTGCTGGATCAAATGGTAGATCGATGTCCAGCTTTTTAAGTAGCCTCCAAATTTTTTTCCAGAGTGGTTGTACTAGTCTACATTCCCACCAACAGTGTAAGAGGGTTCCTTTTTCCCCACATCCTCGCCAACACCTGTTGTTGGTGATGTTGCTGATGATGGCTATTCTAACAGGGGTGAGGTGGAATCTTAGTGTGGTTTTAATTTGCATTTCCTTTATTGCTAGAGATGGTGAGCATTTTTTCATGTGTTTTCTGGCCATTTGAATTTCTTCTTTTGAGAAAGTTCTGTTTAGTTCACATGCCCATTTCTTTATTGGTTCATTAGTTTTGGGAGAATTTAGTTTTTTAAGTTCCCTGTATATTCTGGTTATCAGTCCTTTGTCTGATGTATAATTGGCAAATATTTTCTCCCACTCTGTGGGTGTTCTCTTCAGTTTAGAGACCATTTCTTTTGATGAACAGAAGCTTTTTAGTTTTATGAGGTCCCATTTATCTATGCTATCTCTTAGTTGCTGTGCTGCTGGGGTTTCATTGAGAAAGTTCTTACCTATACCTACTAACTCCAGAGTATTTCCTACTCTTTCTTGTATCAACTTAAGAGTTTGGGGTCTGATATTAAGATCCTTGATCCATTTTGAGTTAATCTTGGTATAGGGTGATATACATGGATCTAGTTTCAGTTTTTTGCAGACTGCTAACCAGTTTTCCCAGCAGTTTTTGTTGAAGAGGCTGCTATTTCTCCATCGTATATTTTTAGCTCCTTTGTCAAAGATAAGTTGCTCATAGTTGTGTGGCTTCATATCTGGATCCTCTATTCTGTTCCACTGGTCTTCATGTCTGTTTTTGTGCCAGTACCATGCTGTTTTTATTGTTATTGCTTTGTAATATAGTTTGAAGTCAGGTATTGTGATACCTCCTGCATTGTTCTTTTGACTGAGTATTGCCTTGGCTATTCGTGGCCTCTTGTGTTTCCATATAAATTTCACAGTAGATTGGATTTAAAAATCTTATAATTAATATCAGGCTCTTAAGAGTTCCTTAAAATAGTTCCTTATAATAATATAATCCACTATTGTATGGATGTAGAAATTGGATGCAGAAATTAGTTGGAAAGAAGATAAAGGAGATAAGATAGAATCAAGGATTATTTTGGAGTTACACTTGCATAGCAAGTGCAATAATTTATTTAAATGGAGTGATTTCTTGGACTTTCTTTTGAGAAATGATGCTTGGAATAGGCTGAATCTTCCATTGTCCTCCCTACTACTAATTCTTATTTTTTATGGTGGAAAATGTTGGTTGAATAATTGACAAAATTTTATGTCATTTTTTTTCTTATTCAGATCAGTAAAACTTTAAAGGCAGCAATATTCATATTTTGTTTAGGTAGCAGCTGATTAATCAAAATTTTCCCTGAATTTTATTAATCTTTAAAAAACAATGAAAATTATATTCATTTTAAACTATGTACATGTACAAAATCATTAGAGTCCTGAATTTTAGATAAGGCAGTTGCTTGTTAACTTTAAAAACAAATCATTATATTCCAGTCATTTCACAAATAATATTTTGGGTAATATTTTCTGCAAATATATCTTTTAAAAAGTTTAGCCAAAATTGAGTTTACTTACAAAGTTGTAAAACTTTCATTTTAGTCTTCTTTTTATATTCTTCTGGAAATGTTTCTCTAAAAATATTTCAGATACATTGTTTATTCAAAAAGTATTGTAAGATAAGAAAATCTGTAAAACTTAATTAAAAACTAACATAAATAATAGGTAAAATTCACAATATGTTTCAAGCCCAAAAAAATTCACATAATATATCATGTATTCCAGAACTAAGCTTGTAATGAAACTTCAGAATGTCTTAAATATTTCTCATCATCAATAACATAGTCAGTTAAATTTGTAAATAACATTGGACAATATCTTATTTATCTTTGTCATTTTTCAAATGAGAGAACAATAGCAACAGAAAGGCCAAGTTACTTGTCTAGGATAAAATAGCTAGATACTCAAATTCTTAAAACTAAAATCAAAATTTCTTAATATATCTTTATTACCTTCCTCCACAAATGTTATCTCAACTAAGAACATGCTATTCTTCAATAATGCTGTATGGAAACATCAAATATTCAGGTTTTCAAAAGAAGGCTATGTTTTGCCTTTAATAAATATAACTTAATGACACACAGAGAAATTCAATCTATCCTTATCATATTTATAGGAGTAGAAAATTGTCACTGTTTGCTATCTAAATGTTGTGTGTAGAATTCCTCTGAACAAATGCATGTTAGAAAGTAAAAGAAACTGCTTCAGCATTATTAATTGTTATTGTCTATGTTTTTTTGTAATTTGGACAGCATAACTTATAGAATCTAGGCAATTTACCAGCATTTTCTTGTGTGTATATATTTTTAAACTTCTACTTAATTTTTAAAACATAAACTTTAGAAAAATATGGTAAATTAATTTTACCTCAGGTGATAATATAAAAATGGAATAGAGTCTATAAAGGTAGACATTCCAAATTAACAGAACGTAGTCTGTAACATTAGTTATGCTCAAGCATTTTCCTTTAGTTTCTAATATGTATTTGTCCAGAGGAATTCTGCACACAACATTTGACAACAAACAAGGACAATTTTCTACTTCTGTTGATATGACATATTATAGCTCCCTCAAAACAAAATAACCCTTGTTGCTTTAAAATACCTTCAAATTATGGTTATAAATAACTGACATCTTTTAAAATAAAAACTAAGCTTGTGAATAGGTGAGAGAAATCTCCAGAGACCAAAAACAAAAGAGGAAACAGAAAACTGGATTGACAAGTGTGAGATGTGTTAAAACTCTTATGGTAAAAAAAAAAAAAAAAAAAAAAGGAAGGAAACCAAGAAGAAAGAGTGAAAGAAGAAAGGAAAAATGACATCAGACCATGATGGAGGGGTCTTTATAAAGAATTTAAAGAGTGATGTGACAGAGAATGACTGCATTGCTATGTGGGATTAAACACTCAGAGTCTCAGCATACTCTGACTGAGCTTAGATGTGAGTAACATGAAAGGAAATAGTCATATAAAAACCAGAGAAAACGCGTTACAGGCAGGGAAAAAAATAACAATGCAATTGTCCATTTTATTTCATGCAGTCACTAAAGAAAATCACAGGAGATTAACCAAAATGTGTTCAAAGTATATTATTAGGTCTAAAATCATGTTTTAAAAATTCAAGTATGTTTAATATACATAGTATGTGCAGAAGCAAAAAAAAAAAAACCAATTGAGAGAATAGATAATGTTTTTAGTGTTATATCAGAGATAGAATTATGGATAATGTTCATATTGTTTTTTATTGGTATTTGTTAAATTTTTACAATGAACCTGTACTGTTTTGAAATAAAACAGTCAATATTAAAACAATTAATATATTATATCTAAAAGTAGTATGGGAACCCCATTGTGATCAACCACCACCCCCGCTGCATTCATGACACCCCTCCCATCAAACCATCATAGCCTTCATTTCAAAATGACACACCACTCTGAAAATCTTTTTGATTTGAGGTAAAATGAACTAGATTAAAATTGCAGACATGAAGGAAGTGGACATGATCTGACCTCAGTAACTATGCAACAACTTTTTTTTCCTGACTCTCATATTAAGCTTTCCAGAAACTGGTCGCAATACAAAATTAGCACCAATGACTCAGAATAGGATGAGGGAGGAGTTTCCAAACCAGCTGTTTTAAGGCCATCTCCCTATGTGTGATATGAAGTTCCCCAAAGCTCTCAAATGACAGTCATTAAGGTTTTGCCTCAGATGTTATTTTCGGAAGCAAAGCAAATCTACAGTTACTGAGGAAGCATGGCTCAGGCTGATTTGCACTAGAGCAGAAGGTAAAGAAACCCAGTTTTTCAGTTTTCTTTAGGGTGACCGCAGCTGCTATGTATCTCTTCTCTCTCCAGACTAAGACCTGTGGACCTAGGCTGTTTACCTGCTCTGCCTCTCTTATACTCCCACAATTTTCTCAGGATTTATGCTTACCGTAGGCTGAAACAATTGCAGAATGTATCTAAAGCCACACAGAGAACATTATTTCTCTAGATACAGAGTATTTGTAACTAACAAGATTACTCACAGCATAGCTCATTGCTGCTTTCTTGGGCTTTACCCATTCTTAGAAAATGAACAAATCTGAGAAACAGTCAGTCTAACAAACTGCAGGCTCTCTAAAAGATGTTATTGGGTTTTTTTCATCATTAAAAGTTTTTGTTTTGTTTTGTTTCCTCTTAAGGTTTTTCCACATGAATCTATTCAGTTCATATCTCAACATTCTTATTGCCTTCATAATGATTCTAGATAGAGAGTCTAGTTTTCTTAATGGTGGCAAAAACAAGTCAACTCTTTGTGGTTCGTGTTTCTTATCTCAGGTACAAAACCAATTCCATTTCCTAGCATTCTTTATAGTTAAGGTCAAAATGCCCATGAAACATGAGTGGACATTTATATATAACATACATATATATGTATATATACATATATACAATTTATACATAAATATACATTTATACATTTTAGGTATACATATAGACACATATATACATACAGATACACACATATAAATATTTTTTTCTTAACCTGATCTCTAAAATATTCAGGGGCATTTTCACCTTTCTCTCTTCCCAAGGCTGTGTAGCTGGAAGTGAATATTGAAATGATTAAGCCTCACTATGGCAAAAGCCTAAGTCTCAGAGTCCCTACTTATGAGAAATCAGACCAGGAGAGACTCCTGACCTCCTTCAGACTTAGAAGAAGTGAGAAATAAACTCTCAAGATTAATGTGTTAGGCTAGTGAGATTTGGAGAAAGTTTGAGGTAGTTTTACTATTTGCCTGAATCTGAGTTTTCTCACGTATAATAGAGGCAATATTATAAACATTGAAAGGGTATCTTAAGTATTCAATGAGATGATGTATTCAAAGTACAAAGAATATAGTACTTCATTAATGTGATCAAACAGCCCGTTCATTGGGGTTTTTATCTGTTCAAGTTTCATAAAATGACAAGGATTGACCCCACCTCTTCAATTCACCATCCTTGGTAGGTCTCCTCCAATTTCCACAATCTTCAGACCAATGAAGGAATCCATCCTTACATGTTTTTTATTTATTTTATTTATTTTTTTTTTGGCTCAAAACATTTCATTTTCAGATACCTAGTCCATTAGAACCTATTACTAACAAGGTGTTATAATTACCATGGTAATCTTACCCAGGAGATATTTACATAATAATGAAAGGATCTTAGGGATTGAGTAGCCTTTGAGACAAAATAAGATTGAAGTTGTAATTTTGTAATTAGAAGCAAGAAACCTTTCAGTACAAGGGTAATTATAACAATTATATGTTGAGTACTAAATATGCACCAGACTCTGAACTAAACACTTTACATTCATTATTGCATTCCATAGTTATAGTATGAAAGAGGCACAGTTAAGGTTAATTTTCTAAGTGAAGGAACTGAGGCTGAGTGTGGTTAAGTGACCAGTTCCATTTTCAGGGTGGTAAGTGGAGGAAATAGAAAGGGACCTCCTCAGATTGGCTCCCTGAAGTTCTTGCCTGTCTTTTACTATGCTACCTCCTGATATATGAGATATCATATTTATAAGTGTTAATATTCCTTAACTTTTTAAGCTATTGTCCCTCAAATCTTATCAGGTACAAGGCCCTCAGTTCTGCTTTGTGATAAGGACTGCACTGGTATGTGACAAGTTGAATCTAGATCAATTCTTGCTGAAAGATGTGAAGCCTCATGTACTCCTACATAAGACACAAACATTGTTCATCATTAGGATGCCTAAAAGATAATTATTTTAAAAAAGCAATTGCTGAGACACTACTATTGGGGAAATAAAATGAAACAACAACAAAAAACTATCTACGAAAGTAATAGAGAAAGAAAATAAGCTTGATATTGACTAAGCATTAAACCAGACCATAATGGGCAACTTAGGTGGTCCACTAAGAGATCAGAAAAACTTTACTGTTTTATATAGCCAAGCAGATACAACTCATTGTGTACACATTCCCAGTACAAACAATTTCTCAAGTAGGAGGACTTGACATCATCACTTATTCATTGCACATAGTTGGTCTTAAATTTATGTGGTAATTGCAGTGACTATCTGTGCTAATTAACTGACTTTATACAAAGGAAAAACAAGCCTCTCCTATCTTATAACAAGAGGTAATATTGTAGCTTGGAGCAATGTACCTGTGGAAATTAGGTTCCCACAGACACTGAGAGATATTGGCAGTATCTCCCTTCATGTTTATATTTCAAAGAGATGGCCCCCAGGTCCTTGAGAAAGACATTTCTGGATTGTAAACCAGGCAAATGGCTTATTTAGCTATTAAAAGGATTTACATATATTTCCAAGAAGAAGAGAAAGAACTTACTTGTTTTCTAAAGTAAGTGCTCTAAGTAGAGAGAGGAAAATCTCCTTGCTTATTTTCAACATGGAAAAGTAAGCCTCTTATTTTTAATTTGCATTTGCCAAGTCACTATTCACCAATGTGAACTGATTAATTTGTTCTGGATTAGAACCAAGGACTCTAAATCCTGCTGAAAGTAGTATCTGAAATCAGACTACACAAATAGTTCCATCATTGTGCATGACAATTCTCCCAAAATAGATATGAACAGTCACGTAATGACTACTTATTGATTAAAAAGAGGCATGCTATATAAAGGAGTTGGGGGGAGTTGAGGCACAGAACAGTTTGACACATTAAAATCATCCTGGGAAACCCTAGCACTGGACATTAGAGTGGTTTTCAGTGTGGGGGGATTGAAGGGGAGTTAGAAATCCCATGCACATTAGTAAAAACTTATTTGACTTTGAGAAATGGAAATTCAACATAAAGGAATAATTAGTAAAATCTGGGAAGGGCTTAAACAAAGAAGATGTAGCAAGGTGTACTTGCTATGGGGTATACCCTTATATGCTGTCCTTCTGTTGTCTGTTTTATTACTTTTTACTTCAGGCAGACATTTCCTGCTGTGGGGGTGGGGAAGATATATAACTCTCAAGTATGTCAATGCCACAGCTTGACTGTTTATAACAAGCCACTTTTAGATTCAGATATTTTATTACTTGCCTAGATTTGGACAGTTCATTATCCACATATACTTAAGCCAAAGGTATCAGCTCCCCAATGTTTTTGTACCATTATCCAAAAGCACAATAATGAAACAAAAGGGCCAGCAGACTGCAATGTAAATTGTGAGGTACCCTAATGTGGAGAAGCTGACTCTAGACTGTAGTTAAATGTCTTTACCTTCCCAATTCTATTCCTGGGGATGCAAGGCAGAAACCCTCAGATGTCATCAGAACCAGAGAGGAGATGAAAATTTGTTTCATGGTAGCCACTCAGAAAGATAGGAAAATGGGATATTGTGTAGCAATTCCTTATAGGCTCCATATTTTCTCTGTTCTGGGAGGACTATAAGGCATTTTGCCATGACTCAGAGTAGCTGGAGTCCAGGCATTTGCCTGTGGGGTTTGTGCAAATAGGTGGAAGGTCATCAGGGCACCATGTGGAGTAATTGCTTTAGAATAGCAACTAATGATTCCTATCTTTATAGATCTTACTCATTCACTTGAAGAGATACCAATTTAGAAATATATATTTTTAAAATTATGTTTAAACAAAAACAGAAAAGAGGTTCATTGATTCAGTTTAATTTATTACTATTTTTCTGACTGGGACTGGGGTTTCAGCTTAAATAGCCACATTTGGACCAGTCAAGATTATCACATCATGGAATTATTTTCCAATGATTTAAAGGATCAGGGGTATATAAGTACCATATACATTATATCCAGAATCCACTCAGAGGATTCTGACTAGAAAAAGAGTCTTAGAGAGAAGATTCCATGAAAAGGAGATAATTCAGAAGTACAATTTTAAGTTTAGTAAAATAAGTGATCCTCAGAGTTTCTGCTGTCTCAATTTCACTAATACCTCCAAACTGGGAAGAATTAATAATCAATAATTTACCCACAATCTTTACAGTTATAAGACTTATCTCCACAGAATCTACAAAGAA
The DNA here is from genome assembly GCF_047511655.1 of Castor canadensis. Lineage (NCBI taxonomy): Eukaryota > Metazoa > Chordata > Mammalia > Rodentia > Castoridae > Castor > Castor canadensis. The sequence goes on along the minus strand of NC_133393.1, from coordinate 112,757,163 downwards.
GTGGTCAAATCCAGTCCTATGACTCCTAACTAATTCTACCTTTGGCATACACAAGAGTTCCCAAAACATTTGCTGAATAGAAATAAAATACAAGTATCCTCAAATTAGAATTAGTAATTTTAAAGATAGCTGTGCCTTTTTCCTCTTTTCTCTTGCTTTCCTAACTGATAAGCCAATCAGTGGGGATCAATAGAACTATCATAGAGATGGTATTTGACAATCAGCAACAGATATGGATCTTACTCTCCATCTAGAAGACAACAGAGGTCTGAACCTCATAGGTTCTTCCAATGTTGACATGGGGTGGAAATAAATCATCCAAAAACATAACTGGAGTCTCTCGGAGTTTGGGTTCAAAGAGACTAGATCCTGACTTTTGTCTAGAGAAGTCCAAAGGTGGAAGGCTGGATGAAGAAGCTTACAATGGAGGCAACCTGCATTTCTCCTATAGCAGGCCCAGTGTAGTTTGAAAGCTCCCAGCTGCAGCAACTGTTTGTGATGTGAAGAGTTTAGGGTGCCTCACTGAAAGGCAGGAGCAAAGATGACAGAAGAGGTCAACAGGAGAGCACAATATCCAGAGAGCAAATGTGGTATAATCCACAAGATTCTGAAGAGACCAAAGTTGTCCCAGGAGAGTCAAAACTATATTCCAAAAACTTGAAATAATAATGTCCAGCACCAATAATCCATGGTTGACAAACCTCTTTTTTTCCCGTCCTTGTCACTTTTCCTTTGTATCTTTATTTATTTATTTATTTTTATTGGTGTAGATTAATTATACATACCAAGAGGTTTTATGACATTTTAAAATCATACCCTATGGCATGAAATATGGTTCACATGGCAATATGGTTCTCCTCTCTTCCCTTCCCCACCCAGAGAAGAAAAAGGTTACAAAATATTTGTCCTTTTTGAATAAGACATATTTTGAAAATTTCTAGCTCAGTCTGAAATTTTCTATGCAGAGTTAAGATAGTCAATTTCATTTTAAAACTCTGTCCATAACTATCTAAATTCAATATATGTCCTATGAATTGGTCTTGTCCCTGCAACTTCCTAGGAGCCAAAAGAATCAAAACTAGTGGAAAGAAGAAGTAAAAAGAGCAGTAAAGCAGATCTACACCTGCTGTTGATCTGTAGAGTTTGGATTCAGGCTTTGGACCAAGAAGTTGACATTATTTTACATTTGACTGAAATTCTCTCTGTTTACTCTAAAACCCCAGGCACATTTGGAAAGGCTATAATATCTACCTGACATACTATGGTGGAATGTATAAGAGAGAATGACATAGTCTCTGAGAAGGAAGTATGTGGAAAATTAAAGCTGTGTTTTATTTGTATCCCATCCAATAAACTAGATTCAAAATAAAAGTTAGCTTTTAGAAAGACCATAACTATTTTCCAGGTGTTTTGAAAACCATTTTCACATTTTCAAAAATCTTTACAATAAATAATCATAAGGAATCATTAAGAGGAATTAATGCTTTCGGCTTGGGTGCTTCAGTTTTCTCCTTTTCCCACACTTGAAGCATAATACTCAATGTGAACTCATGGCGGTATTTGTAAAAGACACTGAGGACAAAAGAGGAGAACATGAATGCCCAAAGAGAATTTATTTTAAGTGGACAGGAAAGAGTCACTGAGGAAATATTTTGAGAAGCAGTTCCTGCATATGAAAGCAAAATCTTAAATTGTACAAATATTGCTGGGGGTTATATGTTTTCTCTCATGGAGTTCAAGAAACTGGTAATGGAATTCAGTGATATTGATGTAACTTTTGGTTGCATAAAGAAGCTTAAAAATCTTCACTACCTAAAATGAGGTAGAGATAGGCTTTGAAGCTCATGCTGTTTAGTTTGTAGATGCTACTGGGTATCTACTTCAGGGTTCTGTATAAGGCAGCATTTTACATTAAATAGAGGTTTGAAATAGACAAAGAGTCATGTGAGGAGGAGTCATTCTTGACTGAGAATAAGTCATAACATATTTATTATAGTTGTTCCCTCTAACTGTGTCAATAACAAGGTAAAACTACAGGAAAAAAAATTTCATCAATCCTCTAGTATCAAAAGCACAGAGTGATATGAGTGACATGAATAGAGAGCCCTGGCAATACACAAATTGAAATAAATATTCTAACATTTGGGAAGAAAAAGAACCTACGTTATATGATTAGGAAGTTTATAAGTTTGGCTGTCCCCATTATATAAAATTATATAACATGAGTTCATTTAATACACTAAAGAATTCTGCAGAACTTTCTTTGTAGCATTCACTCTGCCACAGAAATTGCCAGTGGGTTTGATGCATAAACTATAGTAATAGACAAACTGTACTTAAAAAGAATTGCACAGTCTCATTATTTATTCAGTCTATTTTAGAAATTATTAGTAGCCAGGAGCCTTTTCTCAAAAATATTTCATCCTCATATAATTTAAATATTTTTTTCATGAAATAAGTTTCTTAACATAGAGATTTAATGCATTTGGTAATTGACTTTGCCATTTATAAGAAAAATCTCAAAGCACTTCTGTACATGTAGCTCTGTACAATCACAATACAATTTCAGAGTCAGAAACAGAGGGTAATCCCTTCAAAATCTAAAATATTCTGTGAATGAATATATATGGTGAATAACATAGAAACTGGTACATGGAGTCAAAGCTCATAGAGCCATTCTGAACACATGAAAAGTCTTTCCTGGGTTTTGGGCTGCTATTTTTTGGGTGAACAAAAATGACATGAGGAAGGTTAGAATGAAACTTTGAAAATGGTCATTTCCTAAGCTACTATGACTGCCTATGGCTAGATTTTATTCAGTTACAGAACTTTAGCATTTGTTGGCAATCATTCTGAGTCAATGTTCACAACACACAAAAATCATCACAAAAACTCAGGGTGTTTTTTAGTCTGATAAAGTGTCAATATAAACGCCATGGTTTTAATGCAGAGGGCAGAAACAAAAAGAAACAAGTTTTTCATGGGTTGTGTACTGCTACAGGAAGTGCACCACACAGTATTTCATCATCCTTTTTATTCCCACTACCCAGAGAATATATGATAAACTAGGTTAATGCAACCTAACTTTCCCCTAGGACAATGAATAGCCTCCAGGCATTTCATATCAAAAGATAATCAATAAAATTGCATTGTTCTTTCATTAATTAAACCATGCTGCTTACTTTAACTGATTTTACATGTTATTCTTTTAATTTTTTGGATAATTTAATTAAATTTTAGAAAAATAATTATTTCTTGAAGTATCTTGAGATTATATCAACATTGTGTAAATTAGTAGTCATTGTTTTTCAACATTGCATTTTTGTAAGGATGCATGGGAAATACAAAGTATAAAGAAGAAAAATACATCTTTTGAAAATAAAAGCAATAAGCCAAATTGAAAAATCCTACAAATAGAAAGAACTTTAGAGATTATCTAGTCCAATATTCTCTTTTTATATACGCAGAAACTGAGGTTCAGAGAAATGTAAACAAACTAGCCTCACTAATCTAATACACATCAAGTTCAATGGACTTTTTTATTATATCATGTTGCCATTCTCTATTAAGAGAGCCTGTTTTAAAGTATTTTTCCTTTTGTCATTTAATTTATCTTCTAAAGAATGAGAGTCTATTATACTTTCCATTAATATCTTTCTTGGGTAAATTATGACAGATAGCTACCATTCAAAGTTTATTGGGAGCCACCCAGCTACCCAACTCAAGAACAGACATGATTTTATTAATAGTTGCTTGTTATATCTGACCTTCTTAAGTGAAAAAAGACTTTTGTTGTCCCAAATAAATATAAAACATTCTTGAAAGTGTTTTTGTAAGTAGTGTATTACATACGAAGGTATAGCCTTTTTAGACATACTTTAGCATAAAATATGCATAACTTCCTTGTAGATTATTAATAAGTTCCCAGAATGTTTGGCACACTAGATGTGTTATAAAACAAATTGGAATTTTGATCCCAAGTTTTATTTCAAATTTGTTATTTTAAATTGTGTGAGAATTTTCTTAAGCTATTAATTTTAAATGATGATTTACATATATTTGTGTTTTTCTTTGTTTATAACCTCAACCAGCCAAAGAAATTTCATACCAAAAGAAAAAAAATAAAAGTATTTGTAGCCAAGAGAATAATATAATTACTTCAGTGACTCAGGTCAGTTATGGTAAATATTTCAGGATTAGTTAAATCAAAATATAATGCAAATACAATAAAACATTTCTGTATGTGAACTCAGACATTTTTCCAACAGTAAAAAAACGATTCAAAAAAGATAAAAACTGTGTACACATGACCCAGATAAAAAAATTAAAATGTGTTTCAGTTCCTTGGTGACTAGACAAAGGAACTGAAACTGCTAGATAGAATTTGTTTGAAAACCTTCAAGACAAGCCACAAAGTAAAGTTTTCTTATAATGGATTTCTTCAGTCAACAAACATTTGTTGAATGTATACTTTGTGCCAGGCATTGTCTTAATTCTGATGATACAGCAGTGAGCAATTTCTCTGTCTTTATAAAGCTTATGTTCTATGGGAAGGAGACAGGTAAAATGTATTATTTCAGATGATGATAAGCATTTAAGAGAAAAAAAAAGTGCAAAGTAACAAAGGAAGATTGGGACTAGAAAAGAGGGCTCTTCTAGGTAAGGATGTCAAGGAATAAACCACACAGGCATCTGGAGAAAAAAACGTAAGGAGAGGGAATAGTATTGCTAAAACTATGAAAGGGAAATAAGTTTGGCCAATTGAAGCAATAGGAAGTGGCCAGAATAGTTAAGTCAGTGTAAATTAAGAGAGTGGTATAGAGGAGAAGAGGGAAATAACTTAACCACATTATGGTGTACCTGATAAGCTACTATAAGGACTTTGGATTTTACTCTGAGTGTCCTGGGAAGCATTACAGAGGTTTTGAGTAAGAAACTGATCCTTTAAGAGATTAACCTACCTGCTGTGGGGTGAGTTGTCTAAAGAGGCAAGAATGAAATAGTAAGGTGAATCAGAAGACTGACGCAATAGTCCAGGCAAGAGAATAGTCACGGTGATCACAAGAAGTAATGGAACTCTCATGTATTTAGAAAAGAAAGTAAACAAGTTTTGCTCTTGGTAGCATGTACAGAAGAAATTGTCAATACTGGAGACATGAGGCAAGATCAGGCTTCTGGGAAAACCAGTAAGAACAATTTCAAAGACACAGCATAAGGATGACATGACATCTGTAATTTACATTGAAGCTTTGCTCCTAGTGGCAAGGATTTTTGAGTCAGTTCAAAGTAAAGAAAAGGTCAATCCTATGGTGTTATAATTGGGACCAGAATGGTACTAAACATAGTGTATCCAAGAGAGCATCTGGGACTTAGGTCTAAAATAATTGACTCATTATTTTGTTGGCAGCTAAAAAAACAAACAAACAAACAAAAACAGGTAGTTAGCTACATAGGAAATGATGGGTAGTGAGGATCTCAAGTCCTTACCAGGACTTGATATAAAGTCAGACTGGAATGATAGGGGTTAAAAATTAGACTAGATTATATTTCCTACTACTTCTGTGATTGATTCAAGAATTAGGGGGTCTGGGTCTACATGGAGTTGTGTGGGAAAATGGAAGAGTATGAAAAACATAGTAGAGCTGAAATAGAAAAATATTGGTTGGGTTAAATTGGTGGAGTTAAAAAAAAAAAAAGATGAAAGGAGTAACAGTTCAAAGGAAAGAAGCATAAATTCCCAGGGGCCACCTTTTATCCTTCATGCAATGCTGAAGTCCTTACCATCTGTCTCACCACAGTAGGAGCAATTTTGCCCTGTACCTGTCTGCAATGTTTCTTCTGCATTGGTTACACCTCCTCTTTATTGTGCTCAGAAAAGGAGTTAATTCTTTAAACTTGCTTTATGAATCTCAAGATACTCCTTCAAGAAATGCATAATCTAGTAATAATTTAAAAGCTTCTCTCTGATATATATCATGCCTTTTCCTAGAGGGTGCTAACTTTCATTAGAACTGGTCACATCAAAAAGTACAACTTATCTCAAATAATTAAGAATTCAGAACTTCTTAAGCAGTTCCTCCATCTCTAGGTACCAATGCTGAGGACACTGCAATTGCTGCTCCTTTCAGCACTCAGCCAGGAGTTGATGTTGCCATCCAGGGTGGGGGTTAGGAGACTGAGGCACTCGCCTTAGACACAAAATACAAGAGGAGGCCAAATGAAAAAACAGTTATAATATATAAGAAGTGAGAAATGTGCTCTAAATCATGTGTCTTAAAAAACATTCTCCAACTAGAAAAAAAGGTGAGATCAAAAAGAATTAACCTAGAAGGTAACACAAATGCACAGGAAAGTAATGTGAGTCAACTCCCTGTATAGCTATCCTTATCTCAACCAGCAAAACCCTTGTTCCTTCCTATTATTGCTTATACTCTCTCTACAACAAAATTAGAGATAAGGGCAAAATAGTTTCTGCTGGGTATTGAGGGGGGGAGCGGGAGGGGTAGAGTGGGTGGTAAGGGAGGGGGTGGGGGCAGGGGGGAGAAATGACCCAAGCATTGTATGCACATATGAATAATAAAAAAATAAAAATTAAAAAAAAAATTCTCCAGCAATGCAAATGTGAGACTTAGCTTATGATTATTTTCATATAAATATTAGAGTGTTAACTGACAACTTTTGCTTCCATTGAAACTAACAAATCAGTTGCTAATTAATAAATAACTGTATGCCTGATTTTAATTTCATTAGTTCTCACTTCTACTTATTTTCACTTATTGTCTATGTAGGCAAATGCATTTTAAAAACTTTTATGGGACATTTTTGTCACCAAGTTTCCATGGATTTGTTTCTCAAGCTACACTGTAAGGCAGTTTGCTTGTTTGCTTTAATCTTTCTTTTTCTTTCTTTCTTTTCTTTTCTTTTTTGTTTTGCAATAATAAAAATGATATATAACCTGCCTATTAAACATTCACCACTTCTCTATAACTTATCTATATCTATCTGAGCCCAAAGACATCCACAAACTAGATCCAATGGTAACTCTTTGAAGAAAGCTACACACAAAGTATGTACTTTTTCCTATTTGCTGGAATGTATTATGAGTCACATAGCACAGTGCATAAATATTAACCCAAAATCACATCTCTCCCTTGACCCTTTTTGCAAAAGGAGAGCTCAGCAACTCTCTGCCTCGCTTTCCTGCCTTCCTCCAAAGGAAAAGCTCAGCTCCATCATGAGCTTTCTATGAAGCTTTCTTACACAGTATGTTTTTAACAAAGCATATTACTTTCTTCAAATGAATTTCCATGACTATTGCTAAAAAGATAAATGTCCTATTTTACATATTCCTAAAAAACAAATTTTGGCACTAGTATTCCTTATAGACAATGCCTTCTTCTCTAGAAAATAACAATGTGTGGCATTTATAGTCATAATCAAGGTTCATGAGGATCCAGGAGAGAAGCCACCCAGCAGCTGGAGGCCTTTGCTATATTTCCTCTCCTTTCAGGCCACAAGCCCATACATGTGTATACACACTGCCCATTTCAGTAAACTACTCCAGAGTCTGTATACTAAACAGAGAACTTTTATTAAGAGTCTCCTCTTTTGTAGAGCTAAAATTTCTCGTCACCCCAGTCTACCTCTTGTTTTCCAACATTCACTTCTGAAACCCACAAGTCATGACTGTCTTCATGAATGTACTGTTCCCTAAGATTTTCAGTCTTGTTCAACCTGCTCTTTTCTACTTTATGAAATTCTAGGAACTCCTTTCAATCTTATCTCTGACTCTACTCCCAAATTCAACTTGAGACATCAACGCTCTAAGACTTCAAAGCCAAGGTGATGGATACAACTGCTCTATTTGGCTCAACAGTTACTTAGTTGTGCTAACTGAAGTCAGACTATTAACATAGTCTCTGGAAAGAGCCCCTGGAATCTTCTACGCAATTTCCTGCCAGAGGCGGATATCTAGTCACTTCCATTCTGGGAGACTCAGCTTGCATTGAGTTGACTCAGGAGCATAATTATGCTGATTTGAGTGACAGCTTCCTCAATCTGAATTGTTGCCTTCAGTCCCAATTCTACACCACTTTCCATCTGTTTGTTCAGAAGTGTTGTCTCTGAAATTTCCTCCTCCAAAAATCTATTTTGCTAGAGGAACCCTCTGGTCTTTCTTGGATCCTGAAGTTCTCTCTATTGTAAATAGTTCCTGTAGCAATTTGAACTAACTACACATTTTTCATATTGCACTCCACAGACCTTCCATGCTAATAGCTTTTAAGTCTTGACATATATGCTAAGGTACTGCCAATGATAGGTGTTCACAATCTTGACATATAAGTCTCAGCATCTACCTGCATTATTGGATAACTTTTTGACTAATATCAGACATTCTGCTATAGAAAGAGAGGCATTTGTGGTTTTTGAAAGCATATATATATATATAATTCTTAGTGCCAGGTTCTACAAACTTTCTGTCAATCTCTGTTGTCCTTATACCTTTGAGGCATTGCACCCCACTAACATTTCAATGGAGTGTTCTAACTGCAATTTAAAATCTTCCTCACAAATTCCTGGCATTGGAGTCATTGACCCATACTCAGTTTCTAGTTAGTGGATAGAATAAGCTCTCAGCCAAGTACTGGCCTCTGATGGAGTTTTCAATAGCAGTTGTTACACTTAATAAAAGTCAATTGGATTTCTTAATTACGTCAAGAATGAATGTGATATACCTCTTTTTTACTTACTTGACACATTCCAGTTTTCCAAGAAGTTATGTCAAGCTTGGTTTAAACACAAATTTATAGATAAATATTCATGAAGTAGTTTAATTGTTCTATTCTAATATGTTCACAAAACACTAGGCATGTGTGACTCTTCAGATTAAAACATTCAGTATCCAACCATGTATGGTTTCAAGTACTTTTCCACAGCATCCTTCTGACATTCGGTTTCTTTACCAAAGACCAGTGCTGCTCCTAGAGCATCAATCTGCACTATCCCCACCATTAGCCAGGGTGAGTGTCCACTAGAAGCTCTATTAAAGAGTGACAATTTAATCAGATAGACACTTAGATGCCCTTTTAGATAAAGTATCTCAGAAAATTCTCTAAGATACAGGTATCAAGTACACACCTTACCACTACAGCTTATCTATTTCTGCTTAGTACCAATCCTGATTTTCAATTAGAACCAGTTCTTTCATTTTCAGAGGATGTATAATTACATCAAGCATATTGAGATTTTTTTTCAACTTAAGTTTTATGAGGACATGTTATTTATATTTATTTCATTCCTTGCTCCACTCACTCATTCTCTTCTCTAGCCTTAACCTTACCCACATGTAGAATCTGAGTAGGAAGTTTGTGCATAAAATAGGCCCTCAGGCAGGTCCTTTGAAATAGAGATATATATTTGGAGATTTTGAGGATTTTGAAGTGAGAGTGTATTTGTATGCCTGAGTCTTGAGACATTCCAAATTTTGGAGGTACAAGAGGTAAGGGAGAAACAATGAAAGGAAAAAGAAAGGAGTAATCACTAAGAAGAAAGCAGGAACATGGGAGAACCAAGGAAACTGATGTTTAAAGGAAAGGATAGTTGTCAACTGCACTACATAATCTCAAAGACAAACAAGGTGAAGACTGAGAATTAAATTTTAATTTAACAATGCAAACAGGATACCACCAGTTTTCTTTTTTCCTACCACATGTTAAGCAAGTGCTCTACCTCTTGAGCCATGATCCTAGCTCTCTTGTTTTGGTATTTTGTTTCTGAGATGGGGTCTCCCTTAACTTTGCCAGGGTTGACCTTGAATTCTTAATCTTCTATCTCTGCCTACAGAGTAGCTTGGATTAAAGACTATAAATAAGCAACACCACACTTCACTAGTTATTTTTTTTATTAGCGTAAATTAATTATACAAATGGGTACATACATAATGTACTCTGACCAAATTCACCCCCTCTATCACTCTTTCCTCCCCCTCCTTTAAACAGTCTTTAGTGGATTTCATTAAACTATTATCACACATACATGTAATATACTTTGATCACCTCCATCCCCCATCACCCTTTCTTTTTCCCTCTTTTCATCTGGTTCACTTCCCCAGAATAGTTCCCCTTTTACAACCATGTTATATCATTATTTTTTAGTCTAGATTCCACATATAAGTGAAAACATGTGATATTTGTGTTTTGGGGCTTGGTTTATCTCACTCAACATGATAATCTACATGCATTTCACTGCAAACCTTATTTCATTCTTTTTTTTGATGAATAATACTCTACTGTGGATGTGTACCATATTTCCTTTAGCCATTCACTGGTTCTTGGGCAACTAGGCTGATTCACAATTGGCTACTGTGAATAGTGCTACTACAAACATGGGCCACCATTATATGGGCCCCTATTATAAAAATGGGGTCTCCATCGTACATTGACTTCATTGCTTCAGATATATGTCCAAGAGTGGTATAGCAGGATCATATGGCAGTTCTATTTTTGGCTTTTGAGGAATCTCCATATTGATTTCCATACTATTTGCACTAATTTACATTTTTATCAACACTGTATAAGGGTTTTTTTTATCCCTTCATCCTCCCCAGAATTTGTTGTTTTGTTTCCTTTTTCTTTAGTGGTATGGGATTTGAACTCACAGCTTCACACTTGCTAGCCAGGGTTGGCTACTTCTTGAGCCATGCTCCAGTGCTTTTTGTTCTGGTTCTTTTGGAGGTATAGTCTCACTTTTTGTCTAGCAAGTATGGAATGTGATCCCTCCTATTTTATGCTTCCCACATAACTGGGATGGTAAGTGCATATCACTGTGTCCAGTGTTTTTTATTGAGATGGGATCTTACAAACTTTTTTTTGCCCAGGTTGGCCTGGAACCATGATTCTCCCAATTTCAGCCTCTTGTGTAGCTTGAGGTGACAGGCTCACCTCATCATGCCCAACTATTGGTTAAGATGGAATGTCTTGAATTTTCTTCCAGGACTTGCCTCAAACCATAATCCTCCCATTCTCAGCCTCCCAAGTAGCTAGGATTACAGTCATGAACCACCAGTGCCTGACTTTTTTTGTTTTCGTGATGATACCCATTTGGACTGGGGTGAGATAGAATCTCAATGTCATTTTAATTTGTATTTCTTTTATGGCTAACAATGTTGAACATTTCTTCACATATTTATTTGCCATTTGTACTTCTTCCTCTGAGGACTGTTTTATTTGTCCATTTACCAGTTGCATTGTTTGTTATTTTGCTATTTCATTTTTTTATTTCATATTCTAAACATGTTAATCCTTTGCTGAATATCTTTCAAAGCTTTGGGTTCTTTCTACTTTCTGATAATCATTTCCTTTGCTGTGCAGAAATTTTTAAATTTGGTATAATTTCACTTGTTGATTTCACCAATCCCAAAGTCATTATGAACAGAAGTAGAGAAATCAATCCTAAAATTCATGTGGAAGCAAAAAAGACCCTGAATAACCAATGCAATCTGAGCAAAAAGAGCAATGTTGCAAGTATCACAATATCTGACTTTAAATTATATTGCAGAGCCTCAGTAACAACAACAGCATGGTACTGACACAAAAACAGACATGTAGACCAAAGGACTAGAATAGAAGATCCAGAAATAGGCCCAGTGAGCTACAGACATCTGATTTTTTGATAGAGGTGTCAAAAAATATACATTGGAGAAAAGACAGAATCCTCAACAAATGGTGTTGGGAAAAATGTTTATTCATGTGTAAAAGATTGAAACTAGACCCCCATTTCTCACGTTCTACAAAAATTAATTCAAAATGGCTCAACAATCTTAATGTAAGACATCATACTTTGAAACTTATAGGAAAACAAACACTTGAAGACATAGGCATAGGCAATGTCTTTCTAAATAAGATTTCAATTGCTCAGAAAATAAAAACAAGAACACATCACTTATCTTGAAAAGAACATCTCCTGTGGAGATGGGAGAGCTGGTAGAGTGGCTCAAGTGGTAGAGCATTTGCCTAGCAAGTGTAAGGCCCTGAGTTCAAACCCAAATGCTGCCAAAAAGTAACAAATTTTATTCAGTGGGTAGTTAATATAAATAACATAGCTCTCTACTACTGGAAACAGGAGAGGGGAAAGGCCTGATTGAAATAATTTCAAAGGGGAATGAGAGGAGAGAAACTGGAGGCAGTAAGCATAGACAATACTTCTGAGGAGTTTTGCTGCAAAGTGGAGCAGAGGTGAGATAAAAATAAGCAGGGTATACAAGATGAGTTTTTTTTTTTTTTTTTTTTTTTTTGTGGTACTGATATTTCAATTCAGGTCCTACACCCTGAGTCACTCCTTGAGCCTTATGTTTGTGGTGGATTTTTCTTGAGGTAGAGTCTCTCAAACTATTTGCCTGGGTTGGCTTTGAACCATTATCCTACTGATGTCTGCCTCCTAATAGCTAGGATTAGCTATTCAGGTATGATACACTGGTGGCTGGCAGTATAAGAAATTTTTAATTGAGATAAATGGCAGAGTTTGTATGCTCATGGGAAGAATGTAAGAAGATGCAAGAGAAAGGGAAGACTTACTGGTGTGATGACCTTGAGAATACAAGAGGGCATCTATCTGTGTACCAGTGAGAAAATAGAACTTTGCCAGGAGCAGAGACAGTACATCTGTAACAAAAAGAAAAAAAGTCCAGGATATAAATCCACATATCCTTAAGAGATTTGGTATCCAGTAATAATTCTCTTCTGATCGTTTCATAATTCTCAGTGTAAGAGGAAGAGTGATCATGAGCTGAGAGTAAGGATAGGGGTGGAAGTATGAAGGTTTCAGAGAAAAATAAAGACATGAAATAACTATCAAGGTCAATAAAAGGGTTAATGAACTTGGAACATGTATAATCTGATGGTCAGGCAACACCAGTCTACTTGAGAATAATAAACATGAATTTAAAGTGACCCGGTTATATTGTCATTGAGTTTTTTTTTTTTTTTTTGCCTTAAAACAACAAATTTATTTAGGTTATGGGCATCTTTTAAGAGGCCATTATTCTGCCTACAATAATTAGTGATTCATAAAAGGATTGCATCAACGTTAAATGTCTTGGAGTTGACGACTGTACCATGCTTATGTAAGAGTACAGCCTTATTTTTTGATACAGACACTGAAGTATTTACACGCAAAGGGTCTGTAAATACCCTTTGCCTGTAAATACACTATGCAACTTACTCACTCTCAAGCAGTTAGAGTTATGATGACTAAGTATGACAGTTCACAATAGGCAATTCTAGGTAAAAAAGAAATGAGGATATTCTTTTAGCATACTTGCAACTCTTTAAATTGTATGTGTGGGGAGGGCTGAGACTGAATTCTCAATAAGTGGGCATGCCAAAGGGACAAGGGAAGGGGTTTCCTATGTCTTGGTTTTATCTCTCCAAGGAGATCAAGAGCTCCTCAGAGCCTGTCTTCCACATATGAGAGAAAATATGCAACCTTTGTTCTTCTGAGCTTGGCTTAACATGTCATTGAGCTTGTTCAGTTGTGTGAATGCAGACCTACAGTAAGGGGAAAATTTTATTCAATTAGTGTTGGATTTTGCCTAAGCAGGTATAACAAAGTGAGAAATTACCAAAAAAAAAAAAAGAAAGAAAGAAACTGTTATGCAACACAGTGACCAAAAAGATTGTTGAGGGAATTTAAGCAGACTGAAAAGACATAGGTACACCAGAAGAAGGAAGGGGCAGATTCAATGAATTGGAGGCCCTTTGAGATATTATATCTCTGGTTTTGAAATACAAAAGTGAACAGAGATGGATCAAAAAAGTGTATAAAGTGGTAGATTGTGATAGGAGAAAGAAAGAGCATGATGTTTGGATTTAAGATGAAGAATTGAGTGTGGTTTTTGATAATGATAAGTTCTAAACTATGATGTTGGGAAAGAGATAGCATAGGACAAGGTCATTGAAGGAAGGCTGAGGAACTAAGCAGCTGCAACATTATGGATGCATGTAAGTAGACTGATGTTGGACTTGTCAAGAATTAGGACAGCAGTCACTTAGGAAAGAGAATAAATGCCAGGAGAAAATTCCTTTAAGGAATCAGAGAAAATATCTTAAAAATGACAGCCAGTTTTTCTCTCTGGCATATGCTATCATTGTGAATATGGTAATAAAAGGCAATAAGGAAATACAATCCAACACGATGATTGAACTTTGTGACTGTTGACTGCCTGCCAGCCATTCCTTTTACTATGTGAGCTAGTAGCCTTGCTTTTTCTTAAAATCATATGCCTTAGGACTGCTAACATCACCTCATCCCCCACTCTAGTTGATGTTTGGTTCAGGATAATTACGTTCCCTTTACCAGTGAAGGTTAAGAAATGACATATGTGCCAATGAAATGTCACAAAGACTTTCCAGAACTTCTAGAAAGTTCATTGTAGATTTTTTTCCCCTTTATCCTGAAAAGTGGCAATATTTGTCATTTTTGGGTGTTATTGTGGATGAATCTTATGTCTGTGCTTCTTGCTATCTTTCTGAAAATAAAGCAAAAATAAGGAAAGAGAAGAAATCAAATAATCACAGGTTTATTGTGTTTACCCTAAAGCCAGCTGTATTGAGAATTTCCATTTATATGAGTCAATAAATTTTCTTATCATTTAAGGATAAGCACTTTTGGTGAAGTTTTCTCTTACTTGGATAAAATAAGACACTTTATACATATGCAAAGAAGATTACAAATGTTGATGAATTTTTTTTGCACCAGAAGTGTGGAAATACAAATGGTAACCCTAAGAGGTCAGATGTTTCATGGATTTACTAATTTATCAGTTATCTTAATTCCTCAGAACATGTTCAGGTGTTACATGTGCTTTTTACTTTTGCAAAGTAAAAAGTCTTTTATTTTTATAAATTAAATTTAAAATATTCATTTGTCCAATATATGAAATAATTTTAAAAATCTTGAATCATCAGTAATGAGAATAATTTGACTGAGTGCATGAATGAAATAGGAAAGTGAATGCTAGTGATAAAAAGGAGTCAGAGGTTAGGCCTAGTGGCTCATGCTTGTGATCTCAGCTACTCAGTAGGTGGAGATCCTGAGGAGTGGAGTGTGGTTCAAGGCCAGCATGGCCACAATGTTAGCTAGACTCCATATCTGCAAACAAGCTGGGAGTGATGGTACATGACTATCATCCCAGCTATGTGAATGACATAGATAGGAGGATCACAGTCTGAGGCCAGGTCTGGGCAAAAGTGGAGGTGCTATCCAAAGAAATAATTAAAGTGACTTGTGTCACTTGGGTGTGACACAAGTGGTCGAGTGCCTGCCCAGTGAGTGTGAGGCCCTGAGTTCAAACCTTAGTATTGCCCCAGACAAAAAAAGGTGTCCGAAAATATGCATACTTTTCACAGCCATAATAATTTCATATAAAAATAAAAGTAGTTTCATATAAAAATAAAAATAGTTTTCATAAAAACTATTATTATTAATTTATTATTTATATTATTTATTATTATTATTATAAAAGTAGTTTCAGTACTAAAAAGATCATTAATGATATTTAAATGATGAAAACGTCTTCCTCAAAAAATGAGAAAGCTCTTAAAAGCAGATTTTTGGACATACAGCTCTCAAAGTATCAAAGAAAAATCTGAGGACATAATGTCCTAAGAAAGCAACAGTGGCTGCCTTGTCATTACACCCAACCAATTATTATGAAAATAAGATGGGAAAATAGCCATAGTAAAAAAGGAAACAAACATAGCAACTCTAGAGCTAGAGCACATGCACTCCACCAGGACACAGATAGAGGAGAAATGAAACAGAGTAATTTTATATACAGTTAAGAAAACACAGGATTTCCAAGATGGCAGCTAGAGGGAGGAAGTAGAAGCATGCCTCCTACAGTAAAACCTTGGGGAGACACTGGAGACACACCTTGAAGGCAAGGCCACCGAGAAGAGGCAAATCTTTGACCCCTCCACACCTCCAGCCTGCGCAGAGCATCTCCACTTCATGTTAAATGAAGAAACCAGGAGGGCCCCCAGGCCGCCAGACACCCGCGCCCAGACAGCTTGGGAAGACGCAGACCACAAGGTGAGCTAAGCAGCACATGGTACTCCACAGACAGCCCTGGGCCAGATCAGCATAGGCCCCTGGACAGACGGACCCCACCTGTGGAAAAAAGAGAAACTGAGTAATAAGCAATAAGAACAATAAATACCCGTTGCAAAGAGGGTGGAGTGCCCTGAGCGTGAAGGGGGGGGAGGGGAATTCCTCCCAGAACTGTAAATAAACAAGCTGGGCCTGGCTGGAGAAGGCGGGAGCTGGGGAACACCCAGCAACCAGGAGTGGGAAAGCTTGTACAAGAAGCGGTGAGAGGAAAACTCCACAAGAGAAGGGGGAAGACCCACTTCCCATGTGAGTTGTAAATAAGCACTCTGGTCTGAGAAAGCCTGTGCAGTGTCACCTCCCCCAGTGTGCTTGGAAAGGGGAAAGCTGTAGCAGTGGCTCGTGCACAGGAGAACTCTGAGTAAACAAAGCCTGAAGGGCCAGGTGAGTGCTAAGCTCACCCCTGACATCTGCCGAAATAAAGCCTCCAGCAACAGCAGGCTGACAGCAGCAGGCGGCAAGCCACAGCTGCAGATACCATTCTCAGAACTGTCTCCAGTTCTCTCCCTACCTTTGATGAGAAAAAAACCGAACTACACCTGCATGCTGCAAAACTTCCTGAAACTGTATTGCATTTGAACTTGGGACACTTTGTGGGTTTTTATTTTTTCTTGTTGTGTGTGGTTTTGTTCATTTTATGTTACCCCTTTGATGAGACAACTACAGACCAACATCTGAGGCACCATCTCCAGGATTGAAGGCTGAGGAATGAACACCAAAATTATTAAGCCTGAAACTTCATTGCATTTGAAATTGGAGGTTTTTTTTTTAAATTTTTTTATATTTTTTTCTTTCATTTACTTATTTTTTATTTTTATTCTTATCTTTATTCTTTATATTTTTTATTTTCAATCCTCTCTCTGTCTCTCTAATGCCTTTTCAGCTTAAGGTTGATTAGTACACTGTCCCTGTTTATGTCTTTGAAAGTTTTTTTGTTTGTTTCTTTGTTTTAGTTTTTTTTCTACTTGATTATTTGTTTTTCCCTTTTCCTTTAACTTCTTTGCTTTCCATCCCCTCTCACTCTTCCATTCTAAATATCACTAGTGATATTATTACAGCTAGGACATACTTAATTGCACACAGTACAGGGTCAATAACAACAACAAGGGCAATGATGAGAAGACAAAAAAAACCAGGGAAACCAGTTTCCCCACAGCAAAAAATTAGTACAGGAACCAGAGGGAAATGAAGAAAACAGATACTCAGATCCAGACTCCAACAAAATGAAGATAAACTATGCCAAAGAACCCAATGAAGCCCACAAGAATAATTTAAAAGAAGACATACTACAGGTACTCAATGAGAATTTTATAAAGATGATACCAGATAAGGCTAACCAAAATGTACAAGAGACACTCAAGAAATTCCAAGACAACAAAAATAGAGAATTTGAAAAAGCAAAAGAAGAAATAAAGGAAACCATAGAAGCACTGTATAAACACCAAAGTGAAACAGAGAACAGAATAAATAAAGAGATAAATGAACTCAGGACAAAAAATAGAAAACATTAAAGAGGAAATGACACAGGATATGCAAAATCTCAGAAAAAAGAACAAAACAGAATTGGAAAACAAAATGGAAGGCTAATCCAGCAGAATAGAACAAACAGAAGACAGAATCTCAGAACTTGAAAAATGAAATGGTAATTAAAGGAAAAACTGAAGAACTATTAATTGAACAACTCAAGACCTGTGAAAAGAAAATGGAAGAAATCACCGACTCCATCAAAAGACCAAACTAGAGAATCACGGGCATCAAAGAAGGAGAAGAGGTGCAAGCAAAGGGAATGTGTAATACACTCAACAAAATAATAACAGAAAATTTCCCAAATGTAGAGAAAGATACTCCCATACAGATGCAAGAGGCCTCCAGAACACCAAACAGACCAGATCAAAATATAACTACCCTACAACATGTCATCATTAAAACAACAAGTTCAGAAACTAGGGAAAGAATACTGAAGGCTGTAAGAGAGAAAAAATGAATAACATACAAAGGTAAACCCATCAAAACCATAGCAGCCTTCTCAACAGAAACATTAAAAGCAAGAAGAGCTTGGGGTGAGATCTTCCAGGCACTGAATGAAAATAACTTCAACCTCAGGATACTCTACCCAGCAGAACTATCATTTAAAATAGATGGAGCAATAAAAGTCTTCCATGATAAGCAGAAACTAAACAATATGTGACCACAAAGCCACCACTACAAAAGATTCTTCAAGGGATTCTGCACACAGAAAGTGAAACCCAACATAACCATGAAAGGACAGGCAGCACCAAACTATAGGAAAAGAAAAAGCAAGAAAGTAGAGAGTAATCTCAACTTAGTTATACACAATCAAACCTTCAAACAACTAAGACAACTAAATGACAGGAATCACCACATACCTATCAGTACTAACACTTAATGTTAATGGACTTAATTCACCCATCAAAAAGCACTATTTGATGAAATGGATTAAAAAGGAACATCCAATAATTTGTTGCTTACAGGAGATCCATCTCACCGGCAGAAATAAGCATAGGCTCAGGATGAAAGGCTGGAAGAAGATTTACCAAGCCAATGGCCCCCGAAAACAGGCAGGAGTAGCAATACTTATCTCTGACAAAGTAGACTTCAAACCTACATTGATCAAACAAGATAAAGAAGGACATTCCATACTAATAAAAGGGGAAATAGACCAAAAGGAAATAATAATTATCAACCTATATGCAGCCAATGTCAATGCACCCAATTTCATCAAACATACCCTGATGGACCTAAAAGCATGTATTAACTTCAACACTGGCTGTGGGAGACTCTAACACCCCATTATCATCAATAGATAGGTCATCCAAACAAAAAAATCAATAAAGAAATTCAAGATCTAAAATATACAATAGATCAAATGGACCTACTTGATGTCTACAGAACATGTCATCCAACCTCTACACAATATACATTCTTCTCAGCAGCCCATGAAACCTTCTCCAAAATAGAGCATATCCTAGGGCACAAAGCAAGCCTCAGGAAATAAAAGAAATTAGGAATTATACCATGCATATTATCCGACCGCTATGCAATAAAACTAGAACTCAACAACAAAAGTAAAGACAAAAAACATGCAAACAGCTGGAAAATGAATAACTCATTACTTAATGAACAATGGGTCATTGATGAAATAAAAGAGGAAATTAAAAAGTTACTGGAAGTCAATGAAAATGAAAACACAACCTACCAGAACCTATGGGACACAGCAAAGGCAGTCCTGAGAGGAAAGTTTATAGCCATGAGTGCATATATTAAAAAGACTGAAAGATGCCAAATCAATGACATAACGATACATCTCAAACTCCTAGAAAAACAAGAACAAGCAAATCCCAAAACAAATAGAAGGAGAGAAATAATAAAAATAAGAGCTGAAATCAACAAAATAGAAACCAAAAAAACCATACAAAGAATTAATGGAACACAAAGTTGGTTCTTTGAAAAAATAAACAAGATCGACAGACCCCTGGCAAACCTGACTAAAATGAGGAGGAGAGAAAAAACCCAAATTAGTAGAATCAGAATGCAAAAAGGGAGATAACAACAAACACCATGGAAGTCCAGGAAATCATCAGAGACTACTTTGAGAACCTATATTCAAATAAATTCGAAAATCTTAAAGAAATGGACAGATTTCTAGATACATATGATCATCCAAAACTGAACCAAGAGGAAATTAATCACCTGAATAGATCTATAACACAAAATGAAATTGAAGCAGCAATCAAGAGTCTCCCGAAAAAGAAAAGTCCAGGACCTGATGGATTCTCTGCTGAATTCTATCAGACCTTAAAGAAGATCTGATACAAAACCTCCTTAAACTGTTCAATAAAATACAAAGGGAAGGAAAACTGCCTAACACATTTTATGAAGCCAGTATTACACTTATCCCAAAACCAGGCAAAGACACCTCCAAAAAGGAGAATATAGGCCAATCTCCTTAATGAACATTGATGCAAAAATCCTCAACAAAATAATGGCAAACCCAATTCAACAACACATAAAAAAGATTATTCACCACGACTAAGTAGGCTTCATCCCAGGAATGCAGGGGTGGTTCAACATACGAAAATCAATAAACATAATAAACCACATTAACAGAAGCAAAGACAAAAACCACTTGATCATCTCAATAGATGCAGAAAAAGCCTTTGATAAGATCCAACACCGTTTCATGATAAAAGCTCTAAGAAAACTAGGAATAGAAGGAAAGTATCTCAACATTATAAAAGCTATATATGACAAACCTACAGCCAACATTATACTCAATGGCAAAAAGCTGAAACCATTCCCTCTAAAATCAGGAACTAGACAAGGATGCCCACTATCTCCATTCCTATTCAACATAGTACTGGAATTGTTAGCCAGAGCAATTAGGCAAGAAGAAGGAATGCAAATAGGTAAAGAAACTGTCAAAATATTCCTATTTGCAGATGACATGATCCTATACCTTAAAGACCCAAAAAACTCTACCCAGAAACTCCTAGAGACCATCAATAGCTACAGTCAGGTAGTAGGATATAAAATCAACATAGAAAAACCATTAGCATTTCTATACACTAATAATGAACAAACTGAAAAAGAATATATGAAAACAATTCCATTTACAATAGCCTCAAAAAAAAAATCAAATACCTAGGTGTAAACCTAACAAAAGATGTGAACGACCTCTACAAGGAAAACTATACACTTCTGAAGAAAGAGATTGAGGAAGACTATAGAAAGTGGAGAGATCTCCCATGCCCATGGATTGGTAGAATCAACATAGTAAAAATGTCTATACTCCCAAAAATAATCTACATGTTAAATACAATTCCCATCAAAATTCCAATGACATTCATTAAAGAGATTGAAAAATCTACCGTTAAATTTATATGGAAACACAAGAGGCCACAAATAGACAAGGCAATACTCAGTCAAAAGAACAATGCTGGAGGTATCACGATACCTGACTTCAAACTACATTACAAAGCAATAACAATAAAAATAGCATGGTACTGGCACAAAAACAGTGGAACAGAATAGAAGACCCAGATGTGAAGCCACACAACTATAACCAACTTGTCTTTGACAAAGGAGCTAAAAATATATGATGTAGAAAGACAGCCTCTTCAACAAAAACTGCTGGGGAAACTGGTTAGCAGTCTGCAAAAAACTGAAACTAGATCCATGTATATCACCCTATACCAATATTAACTCAAAATGGATTGAGGATCTTAATATCAGACCACAAACTCTAAAGTTGATACAAGAAAGAGTAGGAAACACTCTGGAGTTAGTAGATATAGGTAAGAACTTTCTCAATGGAACCCCAGCAGCAAAACAACTAAGAGATAGCATAGATAAATGGGACTTCATTAAACTAAAAAGCTCTGCTCATCAAAAGAAATGGTGTCTAAACTGAAGAGAACACCCACAGAGTGGGAGACAATATTTGTCAGCTACACATCAGACAAAGGACTGATAACAAGAATATATAGGGACTTAAAAAACTAAATTCACCCAAAACTAATGAACCAATAAAGAAATGGGCAAGTGAACTAAATAGAACTTTTTCAAAAGAAAACATTCAAATGGCCAAAAAACATATAGAAAAATGCTCACCATCTCTAGCAATAAAGGAAATGCAAATTAAAACCACACTAAGATTCCACCTCACCCCTGTTAGAATAGCCATCATTAGCAACATCACCAACAGGTGTTGGCGAGGATGCGGGGGAAAAAGGAACCCTCTTACACTGTTGGTGGGAATATAAACTAGTACAACCACTCTGGAAAATAATTTGGAGGCTACTTAAAAAGCTAAACATTGATCTGCTATTTGATTCAGCAATACCACTCTTGGGGATATACCCAAATGACTGTGACACAAGTTACGCCCATGTACCTGCACACCCATGTTTATTGCAACACTATTCACAATAGCCAAGTTATGGAAACAGCCAAGAGGCCCTATCACTGACGAATGGATTAAGAAAATGTGATATCTAGAAACAGCCAAGATGCCCCACTACTGACAAATGGATCCAGAAAATGTGGTATCTATGCACAATGGAATTTTATGCAGCCATGAAGAAGAATGAAATCTTAGCATTTGCTGGTAAATGGTTGGAATTGGAGAACGTCATTCTGAGTGAGGTTAGCCTGGCCCAAAAGACCAAAAATCATATGTTCTCCCTCATATGTGGACATTAGATCAAGGGCAAACACAACAAGGGGATTGAACTTTGATCACAAGATAAAAGCGAGTGCACACAAGGGAGATATGAGGATAGGTAAGACTCCTGAAAAATTAGCTAGTATTTGTTGCCCTCAACACAAAGAAACTAAAGCAGATACCTTAAAAGCAACTGAGGCCAAAAGGAGAAGGGGAGCAGGAACTAGAGAAAAGGTTAGATCAAGAAGAGTTAACCTAGAAGGTAACATACACACACAGGAAATTAATGTGAGTCAACTCCCTGTATAGCTATCCTTATCTCAACCAGCAAAAACCCTTGTTCCTTCCTATCATTGCTTATACTCTCTCTTCAACAAAATTAGAGATAAGGGCAAAATAGTTTCTGCCAGGTATTGAGGGGGTTGGGGTGAGAGGGAGGGGGCGGAGTGGGTGGTAAGGGAGGGGGTGAGGACTGAGGACGAGGGGAGAAATGACCCAAGCATTGTATGCACATATGAATAATTAAAAAAATAAAAATTAAAAAAAAAGAAAACACATAGGTCATTGGATTACCATTCTCAATTATCCCCTTCAAGTGCAGTGAGAAGATTAAGCATCCTTACCTATTGCTATGTGATTTGCAGAGCCCTTCCCCATGATGTCAAGTATGCCAGTGAAATATGAAGTGAAGTTTATTACAGAGCTTTAAGAATCATTGCTGAGTTTTATATCTTTACTTTTTGGTCTGTTAAAGAATAGAGGGCTTATCATTGAGGTTGGGTCCTAGAATAAAGATGACAGGACAAAGACAACCCATAGCAGACACAGAAATAAAAAGCAAGTCTCCCCTTCTCCTTTTTTTTTTTCAATAAGCAAAGATTTGTGGTTGTTTATTATTATAGCTTAATCTTGCAAATACTGACTAATTCAACACATTCAAACAACATATATACATATGGGTGAAATCTAACCAAAATATTTAATTAATTTCAAGAAGATTCATATAAGAATCAAAAAAGACATGAGTATAAAAAGGTGACATTTAGCCCACATAGACCACAGAGAGCATTTAGACATCATATACCAGAGCCCAATGGAGATAAAATTAGATTTATGCTAATAGTCAAAAATGAACATTTATTTTCTCTTTCCAACACTACTCTTCATTTTCTTGCTCCTAATGCACAAATTCCTTCCAGCCATTTCTAGAGAAATGTCTGGAGTATTTAAAGGGAGGTTCAATTTACACACATGTATACATTATATTTCCACTATATTCACCCTACTACACCTTTTCCTTATATCCTCCCCCTTTCTACTGGTACCAACCCCAGGCAGAAACTATTCCAGTAATGGGGGCAGGGGGGATAAAGGAGAATGATGGAGGGGGTGAATTCAGCTATGATATATTGTAAGAATTTTTGTAAATGTCACAATCTACCCACAATACAATAATAATGTAAAAGTAAAATTTAAAAAAAAAATAAAAGGAGGTTCAAGATTAGTCTTCTTGGTTATCCTGCAACAACTACAATTTGACTCTTTTCTGTCTCAGCTTGCTACACAGATGTCTTCTGTGTTTGCCAGCATAAGATAGATTATTTTCATAGCAAGTGCACACCAGGGGCACTGTCACTGCTGTTGGTATCTCCTGGAGTCTGTGCTGAGGCTTCTGATGCCAGACATCTAGGGAGCTGATGTCTGCAAGAACAGCATGGTGTATATCCCTACTAAAGTGGCAACTGCTAACTAATTGCAGTCGCTGATTATGTTGATCCCTTTTGCCAACAGAACCCTCAGAAATTTTAGTGGAATAGCTCATTTAATTTAACTCTCTCTCTCTCTTGTTCTCTGTCTTTTTAATGTCTCTCTCCCTCTCTCTCTCTCTCTCTCTCTCTCTCTCTCTCTCTCTCTCTCTCTCTCTCTCTCCTTTCTCATTTTTTCTGCACAGAAAATCAAGATAATTCTATGGTGCTGTACTTCCAAAATAACTAGCTGTATTCTGTATTCAAAGAGGTCCCTTCACTTCCTTGCTAGGACATTAATGCCTTTGAACTCATCATCTACAACTGCGTACAATATCAAAATTTTTCCCAGTTGGGTCCACAATCCTGTATATACCTAGCCCATGCCTCAACATCCCTCGATGTAATTGTGCCTAGAAATTCAGCAGATGGTAAGCAATTAGCTTAAGGTCACAGTGCAAGTAATCAAGTAAGAAAATAGCAGTGTATGCACTCAAAGCCAGAAAGTACTACTCAAGACCCTTATTATTAACCTCATTTTATATTCTACATTATTTGAAAAATGATAGCTATTTATTATTTCTTCAAAGTATAGCCTTGGTGGGGGGAAATGTCCCAAAAGATGTTAAGGGAAAAATAATATGAGTTGGGAACAGAATTAAATGAGTAGAATATGAATAAAGAAGACAGGATTAAGGATAAAAATCTAAGTTTCTAGCTTGAGCAAGTAAAGAAGCACAAAAGAATGCTGAAAATACGTAGAAACTGGCGTAAGATGTTAAGTTGCAAGTGTTTGTTAGGTATTAAGTGGTGTTGAGCAAGTAGGTCAACTACTGTTGTGGATGGCAATTCAGAATGGGGACTTAGATTTAAGCAATCAACTTCAGATGGTCACCTTCCTATGTAATATGCATTCACTCAAAAACATAATATAGTAACAGAAGAAAAAGAATATAATTTTTATATATGTGAAAATTAAAGAGCTATCTAAAGGTACCACAAAATAAGCAGATAAGAGTCAACTCAAGAGTGTATGGTCTCACAAAAGTGGACTGCAGAAATGTCAACATAGTCTAAAACTGTCAGTGGGTTTAATAGCAAGGAGGTAAACTTAGAACTTTGAAAAGAAAAACTTTCAATAGAATCTTACTGATAGAATTTTTCAACTGAGATAATCTAAGAAAAGTTGACTTTTGTTTAAAAAATGCAAGGAAAAGATAAGAAGAATCCAGTTAAGAACAAAGAAATTAGACTTACACAGCCTTTTGGTTTTAAGCAACAGGAATCAACTTCAGCTTACTTAAAAACATATTGGGCATTTTGTAACAACCTGAATTGTTTCAGTGTAAGCCAGGACACAAATGCAGCCAGACATCTAGTAGCAGGCAGTCTCCAGAATGGCCTCTAATGATTCTTGTTTCCCAGGAATCATGCCCCTTTGAATCTCTTCCCCCTGAGTATAGGCTGGATTTAGTGACTCACTTCCACCAAATAAACTATGACAAAGAAATAGAATGTCATTTCCAGTATTAGGTTAAAAACTCATGGTGACATCTTTCTTTATCACTCTCTTTCTCTTCCACCTTTTACTTAGGAGGAAGCCAGCTGCCATGTTATATAAGTAGCCATAACTTTGGGGGGCAGTGAGTAGATAACTATTCTAGTTTTACAGAGCCACAGATTTATGGATAAGAGAAATGATCCAAGGAGCTGAACTTAAGAAACTATATCTGAGAATTCACATCTGCATCAGAACCTGATTTATATAAAGAGCTGTGGACTTTGAGCTGGTGTAACAGAATGAGACTTTGGGGGACCTTAGGAAGAGTGGAATGCCTTTTGAATATGGTGGGGACATGCATCATCATTAAAATGCCTCTTAATGATCTTCCCCACATGGTATTCATGCACTTTGGTAGTTCTCCATTCATGAGTTTGGGCTGACCCTAATGATTCTTTCCTAATGAATAAAATGCAATAAAATTATGCAATATAAATTCCCAGATTAGATTGCAAGAGACTGAGGTTTATTTTGCCCTTCATCTTTTTCTTTTCTCTCTCTCTGAGCCCTCTCTCTGGAAAAACAATTCTGAAGAAAAGCAAGTAGCCTTGTGAAGAGATCTATCTGGCAAGCAGGATACATCTCAAACTAACAGCTAGAGAATATCTTGGGCTGACATCAGCCATATGAGTGACCTAGAAGTAGATCTACTACCTTGAAATGTCAACAACCCAACTAAGTCCTTGACTAGAGAATTATGGCAGATCCTTTTGTTTGAAGATAACAAAGTTAGATTCTATTTGAATCATGAATCTAAGAAAAACTATAGGACATAATGGGTATTCATTTATTTGGTTGTTATGTTTTGAGAATTTTGTTATGATAGATAACTAATAAAAATAAATAAGAATGAGGGACCATAATTCTAAACATTTTCTCCATCTCTGTTATCTGCTTCTCTGTTCTCCCCCCTCTGTGAACATCATGGTAGAAAATATAGATACCCTTGGGGCCCAAATTCATGGGGAACTACATGACCTCATTTCAAACATCTGTCTGCTTTACTTCAAGTATGGTCAAACGGGCAGAATCATACTATTCATCCACTGAAGCTACCTATGCTCATGGATAAGAGAAGGGTCAGTGAAATGAAGTCCTAAAAAGCTAAGCACATACAATGTGAACACGGATTCTAAATGAGGCTCCAATTGGAGCTTCTTAAAGGCTCACTTTTACAACTTACAAAACAAATATCTCCAAATATGTATTAGGTTGAAATTTCTATATTTTATCATCCAACATAACAACTTCCATCATGAAATTTAAGCCATGTTAGATCAGTCAACTATGTGGATTTTTAATTGCTTTTCTCATGCCTGGGGAAACTCTTTCTTGAAGTCAGAAATTATTGTCACTTTCTAAAATATTTAATACAAAGGAATACTAATCAGTCCTGATCTGTGTCTCAGAGCCAAAAAACACTCCCTAGGTAGTTAATGTGGAAATAATGGTAAAATTAAGGGAGAAATAGGGCCTTTTTCATCCACCAGGCAAGGGATTGGAAAACATTACTTTGAATATCTGAAGACAATAATTGAGAGGTATCTATTAAGCCATTTATTTATAATTATTTTAATAACATAAAAGAATAATTAAAAAGTTGGTAGAGAATAAAACAGATAGAAATATAACCTTCGTGCTTCTGAAAGAGTTGGAAATAGAGAAAAATAAAACTTTGGGAGTAATAAAGCTAAAAATGTGTGATTAAAAGAAAGAAGGTAGAAAAAAGTAGATTTAAAATGCAAAGAGACAATAAGAAATATTAAGATGTTAAAAATAATTATCTTTAAATTATTTTACTCTTCAGATGACATATATATACTCAATTATTTATCAGACATATACAAAAACCTTTTTATACTGGGCCTTCCGATAAATTATGCACACAACAGAGGCTACACTTGCCCTCTTGGTGTATTCTTAATTTTTTAAAAACAAATATCTAGATTCTGAAAATTTGCCACTCCTGATCCAAAGAAGGAAAATGGAATTGTAGGCAATACACTTTGTAAATTTTGAAACTTGTCTATGAGTTAAGAGTAGTTTTTTCTCTATCTATATCATTGACAACAAGATTTTCAACACGCAGCAGATTAGAGAGTGAATACTGTGACTATTATTGAGTTATTCCTAGAATCAAGTATTCAGAAAATGCTGCAGCTTTATTTGGATAGCTTGGGGATGCTCCAGTATTTGATAACTTAACTGAGCTGACTGAGTCCTATTTCAAGAGAACACAGAAAGCATAATATGCAGACCCACATTCACAAACAGATTTTAACCCAATTTTTACTCAAAAGATTTTCTATTTACTTTTAACATAGTAGTGTCTTTTTTTTTTGTTTTTACATAGTAGCACTCATACAAAGTAATTAGAAAGTTATTTGGGTGGTTGGCTTTCTTTGATAAATTGTTCTACTCTGTTTCCTTCCTACTTGGGGGTTCATATTTTAAGACTTTTTAAAACCATTATGAACAAATAAAGCAAATATTTTCCCAAATAAATATTTTCATTGTTTTGCAGTTAGTATATGTAAGGAACCAAAGGAATGGGGATTTAGTGATGCCAAGGTAAAGCCCCTATTCTTATAGAGTTAATAGTCTAATGGAAGAGACAGACATGCTTGCCTGTGTATATGCACACATATGCTGAATTGTATAACAACTGTGAAGACAAACACTACAGTTGAGAGAATTGACAGTAATGGTGAGGCTATTCAAGGAAGTCAATAATGGTATAACTTTGTGAGGACATGGTCTTTGAAGAGAATCTGCCTGGAGTAGAGCTGGGGTAAGAATAATTCTAGAAAACAAGAGCAATTCTTCAACAAAACCAGGCCTAGCATAGGCCTAACATTGGAAGAAAGAGAAAGAATGGAGGAGAGAAAGAAGAGCCAAGAAGGTACATATGACACAATATACATTGATGTAGAAGAGTTAACACAAGATTTTGTAGGTCACTAAAAGGGCTATATTGTTAGGGCCATGAAAAGCCATTCAGCAGGACATTCTCATCCTCATTATTACTTTATGCCAAAATTTCTAACGCAACTTTCCCCAAACCAAACTCATTGTCTATCCCATTTTTTCCCCCATGCTAAGTTCCTCACAAACATCCAATTTGCAGATAAGGAAACTGAGGGATAAATAGACAAATTGTCCTAAATTGGGCATTAGTAAAAGGCTGATTAGGAATTTGAAGATCATGTTCTCAGTGTAGAGGGGAGAGCATTTAATAGACACATAAAATGAAAATATGTAGGACAGTGTGCTTTAAAATAAAAATCAAAGCAACATCTTTTTCATCCACTCTTGGACATATTTTGGAGAGCTTATATTACCACATATTCTAAAACTATTTTTGATTCACGCTCTGCCCTAGAGATAAAGATACCCAGTCCTGCCCTTAATTAGTACCAAATTTTTAACAAAAATCTTTTCGATATTTCACAAGGTACTGATTTCAGTGGGATATGGAATGGAAAGCAAGAAGTTGGTGCATATAAATTGGCACATGAGTAAAGTCTTAAAAGATGACATTTTGCAGAAAAGTTCACACTTGATCTTACTCTTCTACACCCCTGTCATCACACTAGTTCACATCCTCCTGCCTTCAAAGAGTATCAAAACAGGATGAAACCTTAGTGCTATGAACTGAATGTTTTTGTTCCCCCCAAAACTACTGTGTTGAAATGTAATCCTGATGAGATAGTATTTGTGAGGTGGGGCTTTTGGGGACATAATTAGATCATAAGGCTGGAGCTCTCATGAATGGAACTAATATACTTATAAAAAGAGGAAAGGATGCAAGATCTCTCCCTCTCTGTCTCTAAGTATGCAACAAGGAAAGATTTGTGAATTCAGAACAATTCAACCATCTGGTATCCTGCTTTCAGGACTTCTGGTCTCCAGACCTGTTGAAATAAGTTTGTCATTTATGCCACCCAGTCTGTGGTAATCTGATGTAGCAGCTTAAAATCAACACTTTAAGGTCAGTTGGTGTCAGCTTGCTGGAATCACACCATAGGTGCTCCAGTCTGTGCTCTTTTCTCTCTCTCTCTCTCTCTCTCTCTCTCTGTTTTTTCCCAGCAGTATCATTTTCCTCTCCAGTATAGCTTAGTTTTTAAATCTACTGTTTATTTTCTTCATTTGGTTGTTTGTAACTTTAATTTAGCAGTTTCCTGTTCCTAATTGCATTTTGAATGATTTAATGTCATATTTTATTGCTCCTTTAGCTTTTTTCATTAGGTATCTTTAGTCCTTTCACATTTCATCTAAGATTTCATTTTTTGTTTCACATTGAAAGTGCAGGCCATTTGCTATCTATTTGAATGGTGGTTCCATTTAAACCACACTCTGTCACTTTTTTATTCAACCTTATTCTGCTTTATTTTCTTATTAGCACTTATATCTGCCAAACCTACTGTATTTTTATATTTTTCTAATTTTCCTATTCTAATTTCCAGGATTTTCTATTTTTGTTCATTGCTGTTATCCCAATCAATGGTATATGCTTCTCACAAATGGAGCAGTGTGTGTGTGTGTGTGTGTGTGTGTGTGTGTGTGTGTGTGTGTGTGTGTGTTTTAATTTGAATGGATCTAATATAAAAGGAAACTTCCAAAGGTAGATGTTCTTTTAAAAAGCTATAGAGCTTTTCTTCTTTGTGTTGAGGTATCTTTTAATAGAGTAAATGTTGGAATGAATTTATCTTTATCTATCTCTAAACGTAAGTACATTTATAAACATCAGCTACCTATACAAAATAAAGTAGGTATGCTCTACTTGCTTTCATGATCTGTTCTACCTATCAGTTGTCTCTTCCCTTTTGACATGACTCTGAAGATTTTACCTATTCAAAAACCTAAAGGCAATAAGGAAAAAGCTAAGACCACTGGCACCCAGAGTTATAGAATTTTAAATTTCATTTATCTCTCTCTGTTTGTTAAAATTCTGGGACCAGGCACCAATGGCTCATGCCTGTAATTCTGGTTTCTCAGGAGGCAGAGATCAGGAAGATCACAGTTCAAAGCTAGCCTGGGCAAATAGCTCATGAGGCCCAATCTCAAAAAACTCTTCACCAAATAGGGCTGGTAGAGTGGCTCAAGGTGTAGGCCCTGATTTCAAACCCCAGGACTATAAAAAAAAAAAACTGCACAAATACAATGTTTTACCTATTGAGTTGGGAAAATACATTATGTAATTAATGTACCTTATAAATCTAGTTTCCTGACTTGGGACAAACTCATCACTTCAATGAACATTCTCAAGAACAGATCATCATTGATTATTTGGGTGGATCCCAAACCCAAGAATGAATGTCTCAAAAAGAATCACATATAGAGAAAGAGAAGAAAGTCATGTGAAGAAGGAGGCAAAGGTTGGAATTAAGCTGCAAAATCCAAGGAATTTGTGAGGCTAACAGCAGCTAGAAGAGTCAAGAAAGGATTATCCTGACAACCTTTGGAAGGATTGAAGCCTGCTCATGCCTTGACTTCAGACTTACAGTCTCAAAACTGTGACAGATTACACACTTGTTATTTTAAGCTGGACAGTTTGCAGTAATTTATTGCATAAATTCAAGGAATTTTATATCGCCCTGTATGCTAGATACAAATTAGGAGGAAGTTGTTGTCTTTACTTGAATGATCCCTGAAATTATTTGATAATGAAGACAGGAAAAATAAAGGAAAGAAAAACTCTGGATATATGTATTCTCTTGAAATCCTTCTATTAAAACATTAGTATGACATTAATATGCCCTTGAGAAAGGTGCTTCGTCCAAAAAGTGTTTCTTTCCTTTCTCTGTCCTTTGTTTGCTGAAACAGTGAAGTGCTCTTTTAAGAGTGGTTTATATGTGATCTATGTAACTCATTGTGTTTATGAAAGTCTATGATATTTCTTAGATTCTACCTTCATTTTTTTATAGTATATTTACATGGTGGCTAAAGCAATATAAATGGAAGGAAAAGTTATGCTTTAATTTTGGAGTTAGGGTTTTTTTCCCCCATACTTACAATTTCCTGGCTTGTTTTAGAAAAAGTTACACACTTGCACATTACATTCTTATATCCTTTGGCAGTACTTTAATTTGTTCTTTGGATTAAGCAGATTGTTGATATAATGATAACCCTCCATTGTCAGTTTTAATCACTATTTACGTGTGTGTTGCATAATGTGTGTTAGTAAACATAAGTACCAAAAAAGTAAATTCTTGATTTTAGAATGTACCTGTGCATTCAACACAAGAAATCAATAACATAAATGTTAGTTTTTACTGCTTATTGGACATGCATCTGATCAGTTTCTTCATGCCTCCCACACAGCCACTGTGACTAGCTCATACTACACAGCATTCCACACAGTTTCTGCTTTCACAGAATGTTGGATGTTATACCACTGACTGCTTGCTCTAAACACCTCACATGCCAACTCATTGATTTATTCCAAAATACATATTCCACTGAGCTACAGATTGCAATCTCTACCAGAGGAGAGCCATCTAAAAATATATGCCTAAAACTGTATGATCTTTTTAGTAAAATGGAAATATTTCTTTAGGATCTCTAGTGTTGTATTCCCAAACCACATTCAGCGCTACATAACATGAATTCTCAAAAGCAATGCAAATGAACAAAAATACTGTGGAAAAGGTTTTCCACAAGGTCCCACTGGGACTCAAGATAAAACCTGGTCTGTTCTGATTAAACCTCCTCATCAATGACCTGGAAAAGGATGGGAGTCAACAGTACATTAATTAAATTCACAGCTGCTTCTTAATTGAAAGGTATAGCACATACCAGCAAAGGACAGAGACTCTGAGGTTAAAAACAGGAGTGTAGAACAAAATATGTATATCAAGCAGGAAAATTATCTGAACATCAAATTCTAAAGGTTGAAGATTCTTGAGATGGTGTTCATGACAAGCTGACTAAGAAAAGAATACAGAATATGACAATACTATGATCCATATTAAGTGGTCAGGGATCTACCTTAGGAGAAAGGAGCATCAAAAGGATATCATATTTGCAGAGATGCAAATAACTCCTTAAAACAGATACTGATCTCAAATCAGTATAAGTGTAATAAAGGATTCATTTTTAAAAAGTGATAAGAAAAGATAACTGAGAGAACTAATGTCTTATAAAATGAGAATTTATGTATGGTTTCATAATTAATTTGCACTTACAAGGAGGCCTGGTCAAACCACATGATCTTAAAGAATACTCAAATTTATAGATGAAGACTATGATAGCAAGAAAGCTTAGAGGTGCAAGCCCAGGGTTTCAGAGAAAATGTTTGGTAGTACCTGGGCTGGAGTTTTAGTCTCCTGATTATAATTTGTAGGCTAGATTCCTTTGCTAAACTCAGCTTAAACATGAGGGCCAGGGTCATGAAAAAATCTTGATTTTTAACATAGGGGATTTCAGGTAGGGAGACTTTAGTACAACTTTTAAATTTCCCAATTTCTTAGAGAAATCAAGAAAACTCAGAGAAGTTCTCTTTACCAGTGTAAATGCAAGAATAGTCATTCATAGTAACTTTTTTCTCTGCTGGTCATTTAGTGATATGTGCCAAGCTGACTTGTGAGAAAGTGCATGAGTACCATAGTAGGAATTAGAAGAATTTGGCTTAAAGCCTTCAACATTTATTTTAATATTCTACTTTCCAAGCAGAACCCATTGAGTGAAGACCATGCAATTGTAGAAAGTCCATCCACAAAGGGAGCAGAGACTTGGGGGAAGCAAACTAAAGCAACTTGGAAGAGATATTTTCTACTGAAGTACAAGGGTCTGTCTCTAATGTAACCCAGAAGATAGTAATTTAACACTCTGTGTGTGCCTAATCAGAAGGAAAGTGAAAAGCTTTGAATTCATTGATTAGTAAGAATGCCCAGAGGAAATTAGCTCAGACTTAGTAAACACTAAACAGTATCCAGCAAGATATGGAGGAAACATCACAAACTTTCAAGTCAAAGCCATCTGTGTTCATCACTCGTGGCAAGTGTGACTTGAATTAAGCTTCAGTTGCTTTACTCATAAAAGGAATGATAGTACAATTTGCATTAAAAATGTAAGGATTAGAGGAGCTTGTATAAATTCTCAAATACAGTGCTGAACTAAGATGAGAATCATTTTTATAGCTACCAAAGTAAGTATGGACAATTTCCTCTAGATCAGGAAGCATTCTATGAATTACATGGAAGTCAACTTCTAAAAGCTTTATTTGAAAACTCAAGATGTACACTGAGCTGATGGCATTCAAGAAAATGAAGACAAAGTCCACTGAATATGCCTAGCTTAACTCTATCGACAATATATAGTCATACTGTGAGAAATCTTGCTTTTACAAGGTGACAATAGGTAATTTCATAGGTCCTTTTCATTTCTAATTTCTTTGTCTGTTATTTCCTGTTGGTTAAAGGAATAATTCAAACCTACACTGAGATAGTTAGAAAAAAGATTGTCCAACTAACTTTTGCTGTGATCTTAGTTCCATTAAAATCAATTTATTAAATTAAATATAGGGAGGTCAGATCCAGGGAACAATGAAAATTAGAAATAATGTGTCAGATCTTTTAGGTAGTTTGAACCACGAAATAATCACAGCCATGATTTTCCCAGAGCTAACCATTCATTTGCACCCTAGCACTTATGAATCATTATGTTATTGTTTTCCTCTTAATGTCCGCTATGCATCAATGGTCATAATGGATGGAGATTGATGGGGAATTGACACTGAGCAGCAACTTAGCAATTAAAATGTTCAACTGGTCTTTGTTCTAGTGTTCCCGGGTGGATATAACCCTGTTCATTAATCTACATGTTGATTACAGCTGCTGTGTGCTATTGATCTGTATTTCCCAGCTCTGCGATTGTAGGAGTATTAAGTTGCTACAGGCATCCATGACAAGTCAGACCTCTGAATTTAATGCTGCTGACAATTATGCAATGAAAAAATTATTGTCACCTTTTATTCTGTCTTGAAGATACCTAAGGAAATTTCCCAAATCAGCCTTTCTTAAATTATTTTAATAAGATAAATTGAAGGCTTATTTCACTTTATACCTTAGATACGATTTCTAAATTGCCCAGGTAATAGAAAAATCTTTCCTCATTGACTTGCTTTATAAATTTCAGGCAAATTTTGTTTTTATATTCAATTATTAGTGACTCCATTACATTAGTTCTAAATGTCTTTCCTCTGTTCCCAACCTTTTCCTCTCTGTCAAGTAGTTAATGATGTGTAAACCAGCACTTAGGTGTGCTGTGGGAGCATGTTATTTCAAAAAATGTGATCATGAATCTCATTTTTTTTAATAGTGAAAGATCATGAATCTTTTTTGTGAAACAGTTTTTTAAAATGTAAACAATTATCCTTAAATGTATATGTTTATGTTAATTTTCTTAAAGCCAAATATATTTCAAAACAATTTTGATTTGGAGAATGAAACCATTTTGATTAACACAAAAGGAAGCCTTGTTTTAGATCATAGGGATTGAGAAGAATGATTTTGTAAGACATATTTAGTAAACCTGAGATAATATCACAGTTGTTAAACACGAATATTTTAAACATTGTTAAACTCATCAGCAGAACCTGTAAATACTTCCACTTAGAGGTTTGCTTTATTTTCTAACTGGAAGTAACAATGTTACACACACAGCTCATCTACTTCAGAGTAATTTTAGCTTAAATTACTAATTTAAACTAAATTAAATTAATAATTATGATTTAAAGATAATAAAAGTCTTTTTTTGTTTATAAATCAATAATGCTCTCAATAATATTTTCAACTCTGAATCAAGAAAAATAAAATCTTTTTTCTTATTCTCTATCTAGAATTTGATTTAAATAATTTTCATGACAACAAAATAATGAGTATTGATGTGCATTTGCATAAACTCAATTTTAATTCGCTATTTTTGTCTTATAATTTTAATATGCTCTGTTTAATACGTTATTTATCTTTCATACTTATATGCCAGTGATAAGTAAAAAAATATTTATGGCATTTTCAAAAGAAATAACTTTAAAAACTTCATTCCATAAAATAGTATATACGCACAGGAAATCAATGTGAGTCAATACCCTGTGTAGCTATCCTTATCTCAACCAGCAAAAACCCTTGTCCCTTCCTGTTATTGCTTATACTCTCTCTACAACAAAATTAGAAATAAGGGCAAAATAGTTTCTGCTGGGTATTGAGGGGGTGGGGGGGAGAGGGAGGGGCAGAGTGGGTAGTAAGGGAGGGGGTGGGGGCAGGGGGGAGAAATGAACCAAGCCTTGTATGCACATATGAATAATAAAAGAAAAACAAAATAGTATATGTTTCAAGAACCATGCTTTTCTGAGAGTCAAGAAGTCCCTTCCAGAAATGCAAATCAAAACCAAACTAAGATTCCACTTCACCCCTGTTAGAATAGCTATCATTAGAAACACCACCAACAACAGGTGTTAGCTAGGATGTGGGGAAAAAGGAACCCTTATACACTGCTGGTGGGAATGCAAACTAGTACAACCACTCTAGAAAAAAATTTGGAGGCTTCTTAAAAAATTTAAACATAGATCTGCTGTATGATCCAGCAATCCCACTCCTGGGGATACACCCAAAGGAATGTGACACAGGTTACTCCAGAGGCACCTGCACACCCATGTTTATTGCAGCACTATTCACAATAGCCAAGTTATGGAAACAGCCAAGATGCCCCACTACTGATAAATGGATTAAGAAAATGTGGTACTTATATACAATGGAGTTTTACTCAGCATTGAAGAATGAAATCTTATCATTCACAAACAAATGGATGGAACTGGAGATCATCATCCTGAATGAGGTTAGCCAGGCTCAGAAGACCAATAATTGAATGCTTTCCCTCATATGTAGACTTTAGATCAAGGGTAAATACAGCAAGGGAATTGGACTTTGGTCACATGATAAGGCGAGAGCACACAAGGGAGATATGAGGATAGGTAAGGAACCCAAAAAACATAGCATTTGATGTCCTCAATGCAAAGGAACTAATGCAGAAATTTTAAAGTGACAGAGGCCAATAGGAGAAGGGGACCAGGAACTACAGAAAAGGTCAGTTCGAGAAGAATCAACTTAGAATGTAACACATATGTACATGAAAGCAATGCGAGGACTCTCCCTATATAGCTATCCTATATAGCTAGCAAAAACCCTTGGTTATTCTTATTATTGTTTATACTCTCTCTTTCACAAAATTAGAGATATGGACAAAACTGTTTCTGCCTGGAAGCTAGGGGGTAGGGGGGGAGAAGGAAGAGGTGGGGGGAATAGTGGGGGGGAATAGAAGGGGGCAGATGGAAGAGGGGAGAAATGACCCAAACATTGTATGCACATATGAATAAAAGAAATAAAAAAGAAGTCCCTTCCAGCAGTCAT
Organism: Castor canadensis; assembly: GCF_047511655.1. Taxonomy (NCBI): domain Eukaryota; kingdom Metazoa; phylum Chordata; class Mammalia; order Rodentia; family Castoridae; genus Castor; species Castor canadensis. The sequence continues at coordinate 112,720,101 of NC_133393.1, read as the reverse complement.
CTGGAACTCCTTAACCTCCACAACTAATCTTTTCTCCTGGACACAACTGAATAGCCAGCCTACAAGATCTTTGTTCATAACCCTATCAACTAAAACAAGAATTAGATCCTCTGCTAGTCATTATTCATCCAAAATACCCATAGTACATTTCATCATAATGTCTGGGTAATCAGAAGCAAGAGATGTTTTCCTCAACCTCTGGGACCCAAAACTTATTAACATAATTCCTCCCGTTGAAAAGATGCTGCAATAACAATTATTCCTAGGATTTCGTGGGCAGCAGAAGCCACGATAATTATTATTAGAATCTTTGTTCTTCTCAATATTCTTCCATAGGTCCTTACAAATTTCATAGTATCAGAATGGTCCTCGTGGGTGCTTAATCTCTTAGTACAGCATTACATGAAGAATAGCTGATTATTTGCTCTCATTTTTCTGGATACTATAAAAACCACAGCCTGTGAGTCTTCACCATTTATTGTTGTGCACTAATAAACTTGACTTGTACTACATCTAATGCTACCTTTAACAAAGGGAAAATGCTAACAAAATTTAGTAGGGAATGGCAAAATGCACCATTATGCTTGCAAGTTTTTCTCCTCCTTTATATTGTATATTGTCAATGCTACATGACTCTTTAATTCTTATGAACCTGATTCTGAATGTATAAGTTGTGGCTGTGTAATGTAGTAGCTTTTATTTTTAGTGACTGAGTGTGAGCCTTAAAGCAGAGTCGTGAAATGGATGAGGAAATAGAATCTGAGTTTATGTAGCTACATGCAAGTACTCAGATAACACAATTCATATAAAATTCACAGGAGAACAAATATAGCTAAAAGATAAAAATCAGATCTTAAGTATCCTGTATAAGATAAATGCTTTCATTGAAGACATATTTTTCAAGAGACATTAGAAGAAGATCTGGTCTCTTAGCAGGCAATTCAGAAAAAATAGAATAATATGTGTTGAGAATGTATGGGAAGAGATCAGTAGGAGGGAAAGATAGAATAGACTTATGATATTCTTAACATGACATTGACAAAGGAAAATAAATAGAAATAAGATTTTTGAAGTAGACAAGATAAAAAATGTAAGACCAGAAATTGAATACATTTTAAAATCTAGCAGAGCAAAAAGTGGCCTGGAGAGGAATTCAATGATAGACTATAATAGAAAAAAGAATGATCGGAATCACTTGTCACAATGAGAGATTATTGTAATGTTGAGCAAATGATTACATCTGTAGGATGATATAAATGAAAACAGAAGGTAATATGATTCTGAAAGTTGCATTTTATAGTGATAAAAAAGAATAAGACCTCAGAAGTAGAAAATGTTTGTCAAGAAAATATTATTAACATGCAAAAATTAAATAGAAAATTTAAAAATATGAAACATGTACTACCATAAGATAATTTTCAGCACCAATCTGAATCTGACATGTTACTTGCCTATTAAAAAGTTTATAAACAATTGAGATAGACAGGTGTTAACTGTGAGTTATTGCTTTGCATAACAAACCAATGCAATATTTAATAGTTTAAAACAAGCATGTGAATAGTTCACAAGTTTATGGATCAACAGATCATTCTTATTATTTTGGGCCAGGATCAGCTAATTAATTCCCCCATGTAGCTGCATTCAGTCGGTAAGGCAGCTGTCTGGCTCAGGAAGGCCTCTGTTGGAATTACACATCTCTTCTCCACGTGTTGTCTCATCCTTCAGCAAACTAGGCCAGGTTGGTTTATTCACCTCTTGTGAGGTAAATGTACAACTGTGTTAAAGGATTGGTCCCTAAGGAGGTAGTAGGACCTTTAAAAGTTGGTGCCAGCTGGGAAGTCTTTAGGTCATTACAGGCTTGCTCTGGAAGGGCTTAATGGGACCTTCCCACACCCCTTCTTCTTTCTCTCTCTGCTTCCTGGCCGTAAGGTCAGTGATCTTGCTCTGCCACATGTTCTTGCCATGACCATGCTACCTCAGCAATGGGAACAAACAATCATAGACTGCAACCTATAAAATTATGAGCCAAAATAAATCTTTTCTCCTTGTAAATTGATGATCTCAAATATTTCTAGGAATGACAGAAATTTGACTGATAGGAAGTATGGAGATAGTGATAGGAATCTACTGAAATAGTAAAGTGACAGAAGACAAGAAAAAAGATATTAGATTTAAAAATTATTCATCAATAAGCATGATGGGACAGATGTTTACATGCATGGGTAGCAATTAGTGAATTAGGACGAGGAACTGAGTGTGATCCCAAGATTTCAAGTTTAGATAACTAAGTTGACCTAATCCTATTCACCTAAGAATACTAGAAGATAAGTGTTTAGGGTTTTCTTGTTATATGCTTGTTTGTTTCATGGACAAGAAGGACTATTGAGAATTAGCAGAGTTTTGGAAATACTAAAATTTTCTCGCCTCTAATAATGATACATTCCAATGAGGTGGAAGAATTAGAAATTAGACTGCAACCTGAGGAAAGACTTGGGGGTTAAAACACCTTATGCAACTAACTCTTTTATGATGCTTCTCTGAAAAGAAATGGAAGTTGTAAGATGTAACTAGAGGATGATAGAATAAAAGACAGAAAATTTTGTTTGCTCTTTTAGTGTTTCTTTGCTATTGTTTTTAAGATAGAAAAGTGATAACATTTTTATAGGTTGAAAAAGAGGGAAAAATTAAATATTTGGATGTTGAGTGGGTTGTGAACAGGATTCGCTTTTGGAAGTAGTAGGAAAATGACTTTAAAAGAATGTGCCTTATATACTTTTTTATGTGGCAAGTCAGGGAATTGAGAGTCAAATGCTCTTTTCTCTCTTGAGATGGTTTTGGTTAGCAGAGTAGAATATTTAGGAAAATGAATAAGATATAAAATAGTTCCCATGGGGAATTTAGAGAAAGAACAAGATGAGGGCATATAGAACTGCTAAGGAAAGTTGAGGACATGCCTAAAGGAAGGAACTCTATTTGTCTTGCCAGAAACTATGCAAGGCCTTTTCCTTGATGTTACTACATTGGAGTCTTCTACCAGCGCTTCCTGGTACACTGAATTCCAACATGCAAAAATGAAGGCTACTGGAGTGCAAAATATCATATCATCATAACATAGAAAGTTAAGGATTTGAATTCAGGTCTATTTTGGCTTCAAAGCAGATCTTCCTACATCCACATCATACTCCTCCCAAATTTCAGTTTTCCATAATTTTTATTGATATGTACTTGTTCACAATGGTTAGTTAATTCCTCAAACTCTGCCCCTGAATAACAAGAGCTTCCTTCTGTTTCAGAAGTAGACACCAAGGACTGGTTCCTCCTGAGAACAATTTATAAAGATGCAAGTTGTTATAAGGACAAGAGGCTGCTGTTTCATTTCCATAGTGACACAACTGTGCCACATTTCCACTGTGGCACCAGAATAATGGGCATGCACCCCACTGTTTGCTTCAGCAGGTCTTTAGTGTTTTCTTTAGGTTACATGGCTTCTATGAAAGGCAACTGGGTTTACACTATCTTTCTTATACCTGACCAAGAAAATGACTTGCTATGCAAGAAGATCCCAGCAATAGGAGCATGAACAGGTGATGAAGGTTATCCCAAAGTATCCTTCCTAGTCTAGTGACTGTGCAACAGAGAGACCTTATTCAGGGCCTCTGTAGGAACCCACCCATTCATGTATTCTATGAGACAGTAGGCACTGGGCCTCTCAACAGAGAACAACTAAAGAATGACAAGACCTTTCAAAGCAAGTACAAAAAAATAAAATCTAAAAAATTGTTTTAAAATTGGTATCATAGCCTGGAATAAACTGGACTGGGCTTTTCAGAACTTAACCAAACAAAAGAACTTTGTAAGATGATTAGTGTCAGAAACAGGAGTAATAATAAATTATGGTTAAATATAGTAATGGAAGAAACAAGTAAACCCATTACTTCTTTACACCCCCTCTAAAATCAAATTCATTGATAAACAAATTATCCAAAGTCATAGGAATTTGAGTTAAGTGAACCCTGGACACTTAGTACTTGGCATGGTTTTGTAACAGGTTCAGAGTGAGGGTCAAGACTTCAGACTCATCTACCTAGATGTGGTGCATATCACATGCAAAGGAGAAACACCATGGTAATACTGTTAAATACACTTTCTATTTGTAGATTATTTGCATAGTTTAAAACTATTCTTTTTATTGTCATAAACTTTTATTGACATTCAAAGACACAATCTTGGTATCTTGCTTACTTCTAATGTTTTCAGGCTTTGGTCTTTGTAGCCAGGTACAACTCCAATTTCTATTTCATTTAAAAATAAATCTTTTCCATTTCATTGATAACTTCTGGATTCATTTTATTTAAATATAAAAAAACTAATTATCCATCCTCTACCTGAAATAAGCTCTTTATTTTGATTTTTCTTTTTGGCGTTAAGCGGTCAGTCACAGTTCAGAGAATTAGATGCACTGGAGGGTCCTTCAGCAGACTTGAGAGCACCAGGCACACACTAAGAGACCTTCTCTCCAACAATGGATTCTAGGTTCTTCCCATCTAAACTCATTTTGAAATATAAGTGCTTCATAATTCATTCTCCTTTTAAAATTAAATAAGTCTTAACTGAATGTCTGGAGATTTAAATGGGTATAGTTCTCAACACAGACAGTCCTTTTATGGTATTCAATGATATCTAAGGCTAGATATAATTATTTTTCCAAGACATTTAGAAGTATAAATAATTGTTCAATGAAAATATTGGTGTTTTTGAAAAGTTGGAGAAATATTACTATGGTATCATAAAAAACATGGTAAATGTGGAAAACCAATACTGACTTTGTTGGGAAATAGAACGGAATTCAAATGTGTGGATATCCTCAGTGGTTAGAGTTTATCAATTTTGATACCAAGGCAAAAATTCTTACTTCAGAGAGATGATGTAGTAACAAACAAGACAAGTTTAAAGTATCTGGCATTTAATAAGTGTTCACTCTCTTTCTTTAGCATTCATAAGACAGAATGAGTTAGATTTATGGCTATTATATGCAATATGTGAATAACATACAAATTTGGAGCAAATGAATACATTAACTAGCAAATGAAATTTTCTTTTGTTTTTAATCAAGGCAAGGATGAATGTGTGCAGGAAATCTTTCAAACTTATTTTTACCATTTTAATCTCCTTTAAATACTTCTTTCTAACTAAAGGTATACCTTTTATTAGTCCTTAGAATTACCAAGATCTCAGATATCCAGTCACATAGAAGGCTCTTTGAAGAAATTAGGTGTGTTAATCTACTTAATAGATCCTCTTTAACCTTCTCAGCTGAGGAAAATAAGAGATGTGCTTATCTAGTATGTGAGGGAACCTCCTGTCTAATAGAGTGAATTTCTCTGATACACAACCTAGATCCCTGAATTTCTAGGGATGTGATATTAGTAAAAACACTGACAACTTGGACTGAAAGGGTCAGAGATAGGATAAAATGAAAGAAAACTGATGGAAGATTTTACAGGTAGGCAACAGACTTATAAAACAACTCATCTACAAATGTGTGCTACTCTTCATGAAAAAGAAAGAATTTCTCAAAGGCATGAGCTTTGAGCTCAGAAGGCAGAGTTGAAAGCAATAGAGATATCCTCAGCCCTTGAAACCTAATGGAATAAGCCTGCTAGGGTACCAAAATTGCTTGTGACTGATAACTGCTCTTTTCTTAATTTCCTCCTATTTTTTTGAACAGGACTGTCTACAACTCTTATCCCATGTCTTTCCTATCATTGTATATTAGAAACATGTTTTCTAGTTTCCAGAGTCTAAAGATGAAGAAGAATTCCCAGGATGAATTACATCCAGAGTCAAATACAATCTGCTTTAGTTTAGATGATAAGTTAACTTTTGGACTTGATTTGGTGCTGAATGGTTTAATTCATTTGGGAACCTTGGGATGAGGTGAATTTAGTTTCATGTGGCGTGGATGTCAGTGTTTACTTCATATGTTTTGAAGTTATTATTAGGACATTTACATTTATGATCATCTTTTTCTTCTGAATGAATTCAATCAAGGTTTGAGATAAAAAGGAGCAGAAAAATGATGAGACAGAAATAAGACTTACTTGCATAGTAAGATTGCTTAAAAATAAATATGTATTCAATATTCTGTCAAATCATCCAGACAGAAATTTATTTTACTTGTCAGGATGTAACTCATTATACAAATTAATTCCCACTAAGTTATTAATGGCACAAAATAGGGTGCAGAGGAAGAAGCAGTGAAGGTTATCAAGATGTTTCTGGAAAGAGTTTCTAGAGCACTATGCTTCATTAGGACAGTCTGTCCACATAAACTGGCTCTATTATATACAACCCTGAATCTGGCTAGGAGGGAATGGTTGGAAACAGTTTTTCTTAGAGAAAAATAGCGTGAAAATTATATTTTCAAATCTGAGGAAAAGACCAGATGAGTAAATATTGTGGAACATGTGAAGTCTTCTAACCTTTACAAACAATCTCTGTTCTCTTTTTTCATCACACATAGATCCCTCTGTGTCATACATACCGTATTTTATTTATTGTTTGAAAAGCTTCAAAAGCAACCTGACCAATTATATTACCAGGAGTTTGGTTCACCATCTGCTCAAGCAATAAAACTTCATAACACTTGGTAAATATCAGTCTTAGGCTGTGTCTACACAGCACCAAACAAAAGAGAGATTCATAGTTCTTTAAATATTTTTAGTTATCAAATAGGAGATGTGGGTTTGGAATATGTATATTTTTAGAAAATAGGTTGCTACCAGCTTTCACAATTATTTTCTCTCCTCTTTGTTTGGAATATTTTCTGAATCCCATTTTTTTTTACAGATAGTTATCTCACTGCATGGCCATTTATCCAAAAATATTTTTTATTCACTTATTATATAACATATATAATTCTGGATATTGGAAGAATAAAAAAAAGATAAAGCAAAGCAAAATAAAATAAAGTTCCTTTCTTTTACTTTCTAATGCAACTTCAGTCAATAGGCAAATGAACATATGTCAAGAATAAGTCCAAAGAGTTAAAAATGATGAATATACTTTTGAAATATGTGATATTTTAACAAAGATATGAATAAAATGAGTATGGCAATTATCTGAGAGAAGTAACCATATGCATGAATACCTGGTACAAGAGCCCTGAGGTAGGAGCAAGAAGGGAGGAGCAGTGTAATCAGGCAGGGAAAGTAGGGGAGATGGTAGGAGATGAATTTTAACATCTCTGAGAGTATGTGAAGGTCAGACCATGTGGTGCCTTTGGGATTTTATTCCAAGTGTGATGGGAAGCCATCAGGAAATTTGAGTAGGAGAGAGATTTTATCTGATACATGCTTTGAAAGATCTCTTGGGCTGAGTGGAAAGGAAAACAAGCTGTACAGGTACAGACACAAAAAAAGAAGCAGAAAATACTGGCGAAGAAGATTCTTCATAAGTCTGGGGGAAGGTGGTTGCAAAATCAATGCTAAGTAGTTGGATTTGGGCTCTTTTTTGAAGAGCTTTTGCTGAGAGATTGGATGTGAGAGAAAGAAGAACATATGTGTCTTCCAGATAACCATGTCACTACTGGTGAATGCTTGGGCCACTTACTGAAGCTGGGAACACTGAGAGAAGAAGATTATGGATAGAAGTAGGGAAAGAATTAAGCGTCTAACTTTAGATATATCAGGTGGAAGATGGTTATCATATATCTAAATCAAATGTTGATTAAGCAAATTATAGAATTCTGGAATGTGTTTCACAAAAAATACAGTATCAAATTTATAAGGATGTTGGAGCACACATGAGTGAACATATGTTGGTATTAAACAGAAAAATGAAAGACTCATTTCTTTTTTCTCCTTTCCAGATTATCAGTGATATGGGTTACCAATATGGATAGAAAAATACCCAATGATGTAGGTAGCCAGTATATTTAGAAACCAATCATTCATCAAGACACTAAAATATGGTTATATAGGATGTCACTCAAATGATCTATTTCTTAGTTGGCCAAAAGAAAAAACATGTTGAACTTCTATTTATTATTTAAATTTTAGAATATTACTTTGGCCTGAAAATTACACAATGAATGTAACTTTACAGTATCCTGAGCCTGGATAGAGCATAGACGAAATTATATTTCTTTTTTCTCCTAATAAAGGAAAAGAGATGAAATCACTATATTCCCACTGATAAACATACTGCCTATCTATCCCCACATAAGCCAGTCTGTGCAAATTAATTGTTTACACCTGACAGTGCAGAGAACAGCATTAATAAATGGGGTGTACTGGGTTGTAGAAGGAACAGATGTGAGTTTTCTGCTCCACTGTCCAATGAATTAATTCTCTATCTCTCCATTTGTATAGTACATTCACCATTGAAGACCTGTGTTTAAAGATTCTATAGTAAAGCACTCTTCAGATAGTCTCTACTGTTTTAGAAATCTCCAGGGGCATTTAAAATTTCTCCTTTTTAAAGTCAGTCCCTTTCTACAGTGTTGAGAAGGGGTGGGGTTGCTTTTGGTTGAAATGGCACTGAAATATGACTTTTGTTTCTGGTTGCTCTAAATAACATGTTCTTACAAACCCACTGCCTGGAGAAACTAGAATTGTACAATTACCTATAACTTTGTCCCAGTGGAAAATGTAGTCGAAACACATTTTGTAGCAAATTTTGCTATTTCATTGTTTTATCTGACTCAGAGGATACACACTTTTAAGCTCTTAGGAATGTAGCATTAGTTAAGGGTTCAGAAGATTGATTCATAAAAGAAGTGCACATCTTTAAATACCACATAGAAGTAAAATATTTTCTGTCATGGATTTCATTATTTGGTGTCAAAAGTCATGCAAACCTTGTGGGTATTTACTGCTTCTCTGGATACAGACCAAACATCTGTGGATAAAAAACATTCAGAAGACTCTATTGTAGACAGAAGTCAAGACTACAGAAATATTTTTCCAGCTTCTACTATATTCTAAGTATTATGGTAAATGTGTGTACTAGTAGATCACGAACATCATGATGTATAGTATAATGCTATGAACAACCTCTGTTTGTGGAGAAGTACTTTTTTAATTAAAACTTAGGTTTTTTATCTGTGAAAGATATATACACAACTCCTAAGGACCCATGGATTTGTGCCTCTAAGTTGCTTAACCTAATTCTTGGCAGAGAAAGCTCTCTGTTAGCTACATGCAAGCAGAGAAAATCAGTAATAAATGAAGGAAATGTTCCTTTTAATGTAATTTTTGCTATGTTCATAGAACATAAGAGAAAAATCTAAAATTCATGGACAAGTTTCTTTCTAGCCATCTATAATCTCCATATTTACGAATGTCCAACTGTACACTATGCTAGGAATTTACATGTTATTTTCTTCAATTAGTAATCTTAAACTGGCTGAGACCACTACAGGAAGTAGTGAAGAGGTCTGGTAGAGATGAACCAATTTGGGTTATAATACACATATGCATGGAAACAACACAAGGAATCTCCTCATATAGCTATCTTTATCTCAAACTAGATAAAGATACCATGTTTTTCTTATTATCTTTTATGTTTGTCCTTCTACAAAATTGGAGAACAAGAGGGTGGAACAGGTTCTGCCTGGAGACAGGTGGCCCAAATAATGTATACACATGTAAGTAAATGCAAAAATGATAAAAAATAAAATGTCACTTGCTAAGGAAAAAAAAACTTTGTGACAAATATAATCTCATTTCCATTATGCCATGAGGAAAGTGCAGTTAATAAAGAGTGTTCTTAAAACTTCAAAAGTTCATAGACACAGGAATAAAAACCAGTTCAACTATATTGTAAATTCCTTTAGGGGTAGGAATTCATGATTAGATACTGTGAGAAACACATAGATAGTACGTCCTGTGGACTAAATTGACCTGACTCAAAATATGAAGCTTTTTATGTCACAGCACTTACTATACCCTGAGAACATCTTTAGTAAGAGTCAGTCTTCACAGAGTGGTACCCTATGTAGGACCTCAAACCGGTAACTTAACTGTAGAGCCAAGATGAGTTTTCCAACATTGACACCAGCTCTTCAAGGGTTCAGAATGAATCTACTGATTTTGATTGTGTAAGTTATGAAATAGTTTCTTTGGAAGAAGAGAAAAGTCATTTTGGTAGGATCAGAAGGAGGTATATATAGTCCCAAATCTCTTCATCATGCTACAGAAAGTCATGCCAGCATCATACATCTCCAGGACAGGACTGGGTTCTAATCCAAAGGCACTGGCTAGAATATATTCAAGCTGTCACCTCATTTGTAGAAATTGTTTAATAAAAAAGTAACTTCCAATCACCTGGAGACTTTGGGACTTTCTCTGATTGCCTCTACCACAGGAGTAAAGTATTCAGAATGTGAAAAACTATTCCTGAATATAGCGTATGTGGTGTCATTTCCTATATAAAAAGTAATAATGGAAAAATTGATTCCAAACCTAATCACCATCAAACTCTCACAAAATTCAGTTGATTCCAGTATATTTTAACACACTGAACTTGGGTCATTGTTTTGTTTTTATCAAAAAATTTATCCTGGTGCTAACAAAGTTTTAATAAATAATGCATGCTTGCACATGATCCTACATTGTCCTCACACAAATATTAGGAACTTCTACAAATATTTCACTTTTAATTTTCCTGGTCTATGTCCTTAGTTTTTGTTTCTCAAAACCTCACAGAACTATTTCTAACTCTGTAGGATCCAGAGACAAATAAAACGTTCTCTAGAATCAGACACACTGTGGCGTAAGAAGCTTCCTCACAAACTATTCCAAGGTACCTCAACTCTTTCATTATTAAACTCAGATTTTGACTGATCATTTGCCAAATTATACTAAAGCAGCAACAAAGTAAAAAAATGAGAAAATAAATTAGAACTATAGAGATAGAATTAGCTGTTTCACACTTTTAGGTAATCAAGAAAAGTTTTGATATTCTTAAAAACTCAAAGACTAATTCCGAGACAGGATGGATGAAGTAGTATGTCATTGAAATGTACTTCAATCAAGTTATGGTATGTTTGTCTGAAGGTTGATATTTAATCTAAAAAAGAATCTAAAGCAACAAATTCATTGGCAGTCTTCATCTAAGAAAAATATGAAATGACATTTGCTGTGAAAACTTCTCAAATAGAAAATCCAAAAGCATTATTGATGATAAAAATCAAAATGAAAAATTTCAGAGTATTTATACTTCCAGTAATCATAGTAATAAGGCCTTACATTTATATATATATCTTTTATTTTCAATTATTGCTTAAATGTGTTATCACAAAAACTCCATTCTTGTGTATGGCTGGCATCATTGCCACACAGAAATACTAGGCTCATTCCCTTTTCTACATTCCTCTTTTACTGTCTGTCATATTGAAAGTTCAGGTGTCCTTGGAATGGGAGAGGAAACAAGAAAGGTAGCAATGGGATGATGATATAGTTAAAAGAAGAAAGGCTGGACTGTAAAACAGTTTAGACCATAACTTAGCTCTACCACTTGCTGTCTGTATGTTCTTGAGAAAATCATTTAATCTCCCTAAGTCTGTTGCTTTATCAGTAAAGTGGAGAAAATAATTCCTACCTGCTTGTGATGATCTGAGTTTGATGAGCCCAGCATGCTTGTGCTATGCGACTCTTCTACCTATGATCTGAGTTTTAAATGAGATCACACATCTAAAATGTTTTGCATAGAGTCTTAGGCATAAAGCCACTCAGATTTTTAGTCAAAAATATTATAGCTATCAAAAGTAGTCAATTAGTTCTTGGTATGTGGAAAATAATTGCTTTAAAATGCTTTAATTTCCCTATGCAATTTTGTTCCAATCTACACTTGATGAAAGCCCAAAACTGTCCTCTATTTGGGGATGAGAAATAAGATCCCTTTTGTTCCAAGTAGAATCATCATTAGAAGATGTGGAGAAGAAGTAATTGCCTATTACTTGTTAAACTTTGAAAATGTCCAATCAAGTGAAAGTTGGTAAAAACAAACTTTGTAAATGTCTTTGGTGTTTACCACTGCCCACCCCTCCAATTCTCTATGAGGCTTTGAGCTGGGGACCAAATAAAAACAAATCGGAAAGAAGGCAACATGAAGCTGTTGATACAGACATACTAAAACTGAGGTAGGACATATGTTTTAATCTTGGAACAATAAAATTAGAAGGCATTTGGGGATCACTTCCCAGCTGAGCTCTGAGAGACCTAGATATGTACCATAGGTCTCAGCAATTTAAGGGTCAGAAGAATCAAGTTGGCAGCCTGGGATTTCAGTGGCAGAGACTATCTGACGATCCTCAGTCTCAGAGACATTCAGGGAAATAGCCAAACCTTTTCTGAAGCTGATAGAATGATATAGAACTAAGAAAAATATTCTTTAACTTAACTAATTCACACATTCAGAAACGTTAGCTTGTACTGTGGAAAATGGTAGCAACAAATGCCAGCAGAAGTGGAAGCCAAACATTTGTGTGTCTCCCTGAATAGGAGAACATGACAAATCCTAATCAACAAGTAGAATTCTCTCCCTACCAGAAATACAAAAAATTTTTTGAAGTAATTCTTGAAGCTGAGGATCAACTCCAAGGATAAAGCGAGTGAGGGGTAACAATTCTCTATTTGATTTTAAGCTTGAAATGATTACAAAATGTTTATGTCTGTCTAGAATGAATTAATTGCAGATTCTGAAACTTGATAAAATTGGGGGTCAAGACAGAAGTTAAATTTTGGCATACAAATAACATTACTTTTTGCACATTTAAGTTTGTGGACTGTGAAAAATAGTATGTGTTTTATTGTTGCATCTCTGATTGGCTCCACGGGTCGTATTTCATTTTCACATAGTAGAAGAATAACCTATGCATTAGCGAGCATGTGTAATTAGACTAACACATACACTTACACAAATATATACACTGAACCTACAGTTACTACATCTACTGGATATGTGGTGGCTCCTAGTTATTTATATAGTAGTCCAGTGTTTCTCAAACATTAAGGTACATAAGGGACTTATTAAAATGTCCCTATACCTCAGAGATACTGATTCCTTAGGTTTATGGTGAAGTGGTGAAATCTGAAGCTTTTACTTGGTGTCTGGGTTATTCTGATATCGGCTGATCCATACGGCTAGTTTGGTTTCAATTAGAAAGAAAAAAGCGTGAGAAAAAAGACGAAGCATGTGACCAAATCTTAAAATGATGACATGTATCAAGTAATTATGAAGTCATGGCATTGTAATTATTCTTTGAGGAGAAAAATGCTGTATTGGAATATTTAGGTAAAATTCAAATTATTGAATTGTCCTACAAATTGGTATGTCATTGTTTGGGAAACTATAGCCATAAACCAATCATCATAAAAGAAATAAAAGCTGTATTAGCCAACTTGACAAAAATACTTGATACAATCAACTTAAGAGGATGAAAGCTTTAATTTGGTCATGTTTCAGAGGTTTCAATCCATAATTACTTGCCTTTGGACCTGTGGCAAAGCAGTACATGGTAGTAAGGAACACATGGCAGAGGAAGAGGTTCATTTTGTGGTAGCTGAGAATCAAAGAGAAAGGCAGGAAGGATCTGGGCCTCAAAATCCACTTCAAGACCACATCCCCAAAGACTTACATCCTTCCACTAAGCCTATCTCCTAAGGGTCCCACCACCTCCTAACAGCACGTGAGGCTGGGTATTGAGCCTTCCACATATGGGACTTTGAGGGACATTTAAGATCTAAAAACTTAGAACAATTATAAAATGAAAGCATTACTAAAGTATGCCAATCAATTATAAGAGTAATTATTTTAGAAGCAAATCACAATAGGATATATGTATTGACTATATGAGGATGAAATAACTGGAAGTACCATAAGGAAACTCTCTGTGTAGCTATCTTATATTTTTTTTAATTTTTGTTTTTTTATTATTCATATGTGCATACAAGGCTTGGGTCATTTCTCCCCCCTGCCCCCACCTCCTCCCTTACCACCCACTCTGCCCCCACCGTCTCCCCCCACCCCCTCGATACCCAGCAGAAACTATTTTGCCCTTATCTCTAATTTTGTTGAAGAGAGAGTATAAGCAATAATAGGAAGGAACAAGTGTTCCTGGTTGAGATAAGGATAGCTATACAGGGAGTTGATCACATTAATTTCCTGTGCGTGGGTGTTACCTTCTAGGTTAATTCTTTTTGATCTCACCTTTTCTCTAGTTCCTGGTCCCCTTTTCCTATTGGCCTCAGTTGCTTTTAAGGTATCTGCTTTAGTTTCTCTGTGTTAAGGGCAACAAATGCTAACTAATTTTTTAGGTGTCTTACCTATCCTCACCCCTCCCTTGTATGCTAAAGCTTTTATCATGTGCTCAAAGTCCAATCCCATTGTTGTGTTTGCCCTTGATCTAATGTCCACATATGAGGGAGAACATATGATTTTTGGTCTTTTGGGCCAGGCTAACCTCACTCAGAATGATGTTCTCCAATTCCATCCATTTACCAGCAAATGATAACATTTCGTTCTTCTTCATGACCACATAAAATTCCATTGTGTATAGATACCACATTTTCTTAATCCATTTGTCAGTGGTGGGGCATCTTGGCTGTTTCCATAACTTGGCTATTGTGAATAGTGCCGCAATAAACATGGGTGTGCAGGTGCCTCTGGAGTAACATGTGTCACAGTCTTTTGTGTATATCCCCAAGAGTGGTATTGCTGGATCAAATGGTAGATCAATGTTTAGCTTTTTAAGTAGCCTCCATATTGTTTTCCAGAGTGGTTGTACTAGTTTACATTCCCACCAAACAGTGTAAGAAGGTTCCTTTTTCCCCGCATCCTCGCCAACACCTGTTGTTGGTGGTGTTGCTAATGATGGCTATTCTAACAGGGGTGAGGTGGAATCTTAGTGTGGTTTTAATTTGCATTTCCTTTATTGCTAGAGATGGTTAGAATTTTTTCATGTGTTTTTGGCCATTTGAATTTCTTCTTTTGAGAAAGTTCTGTTTAGTTCACTTGCCCATTTCTTTATTGGTTCATTAGTTTTGGGAAAATTTAGTTTTTAAGTTTCCTATATATTCTGGTTATCAGTCTTTTGTCTGATGTGTAGATGGCAAATATTTTCTCCCACTCTGTGGGTGTTCTCTTCAGTTTAGAGACCATTTCTTTTGATGAACAGAAGCTTTTTAGTTTTATGAGGTCCCATTTATCTATGCTATCTCTTAGTTGTTGTGCTGCTGGGGTTCCATTGAGAAAGTTCTTACCTATACCTACTAACTCTAGAGTATTTCCTACTCTTTCCTGTATCAACTTTAGACTTTGTGGTCTGATATTAAGCTCCTTGATCCATTTTGAGTTAATATTGGTATAGGGTGATATACATAAATCTAGTTTTAGTTTTTTGCAGACTGCTAACCAGTTTTCCCAGCAGTTTTTGTTGAAGAGGCTGCTTTTTCATCATCATATATTTTTAGCGCCTTTGTCAAACACAAGTTGGTTATAGTTCTGTGGCTTCATATCTGGGTCTTCTATTCTGTTCCACTGGTCTTCATGTCTGGTTTTGTGCCAGTACCATGCTGTTTTTATTGTTATTGCTTTGTAATATAGTTTGAAGTCAGGTACCGTGATACCTCCAGCATTGTTCTTTTGACTGAGTATTGCCTTGGCTATTCGTGGCCTCTTGTGTTTCCATACAAATTTCACGGTAGATTTTTCAATCTCTTTAATAAATGTCATTGGAATTTTGATGGGAATTGCATTAAACATGTAGATTACTTTTGGGAGTATCGACATTTTTACTATGTTGATTCTACCAATCCATGAGCATGGGAGATCTCTCCACTTTCTATAGTTTTCCTCAATCTCTTTCTTCAGAAGTGTATAGTTTTCCTTATAGAGGTCATTCACATCTTTTGTTAGGTTTACACCTAGGTATTTGATTTTTTTTCAGGGTATTGTAAATGGAATTGTTTTCATATATTCTTTTTTAGTTTGTTCATTATTAGTGTATAGAAATGCTAATGGTTTTTCTATGTTGATTTTATATCCTGCTACCTTGCTGTAGCTATTGATGGTCTCTAGGAGCTTCTGGGTAGAGTTTTTTGGGTCTTTAAGGTATAGGATCATGTTGTCTGCAAATAGGGATATTTTGACAGTTTCTTTACCTATTTGTATTCCTTTTATTCCTTCTTCTTCCCTAACTGCTCTGGCTAGAATTTCAGTACTATGTTGAATAGGAGTGGAGATAGTGGGCATCCTTGTCTAGTTCCTGATTTTAGAGGGAATGGTTTCAGTTTTTCTCCATTAAGTATAATGTTGGCTGTAGGTTTTCTGTGTAGCTATCTTAAACAAGCGAAAATGTCTTGCTTGGAACAGGTCCTGCCTAGGGAGGTTGGTACTAGTGGGATGGAGGAGTGTGTGGGAGGGTGAATATACTGCAAATTCTGTGTACACATGTATATAAATGGGAAAATGAGACCTCTTGAAACTATTCCAAGAATGAGGGAGGGATAAGGAAGAATGGTGGAGGGGGTGAATTCAAATATGATATATTGTAAGAACTTGTATAAATGCCACAATGTACCCCTAGCCAGCATAATAATTAAAAAAAATACTTAACAACGCAACTAGCAATATACTGGACAAAAGTCATGCTGAATAAGAAGAGGTTGCATCTAACAAAGTCATAGACATTTAGCTATTGTGACACTGACCAGAAATTGAGGGATTAAAACAGTTACCAATAAGTAACAAATTCACAGTGACAAGATTCTGACACCACATTATTATGTTTCTGTTTTAATCTCTACCCTAATAGGAGCAGAGATTTTGTTAGGCAGAGTAAAGCCACAGACATTTTGTCAGCATATTAAGCAGGTACTATTAATCTCATAGTTGCTCAGTATTTACAGTGGGGTCAAATATTGTCCCAGTTTGCCCAGAGCTGTCCCAATTTTAGCATTGAAAAATCCCACATTCTTCCCAAGTCTCAGACAAATTGACATAAGTAGTTACCATATTTGCTGAAAAAAATAGCATGTATTATAGGTAGTCAACTTAGAAGAATATTAAGACATTTTTAATAAAATAATATTTTGAATACTATCCACAAGCTGCCTCCTTTGCCCTTTCTAGCATAAGACTTTCAGTTAATCCACCCAAAACCTCCATTCTTTCCTAAGTCATAGCAGATGAAAAGTGGTTTGAGAAGTTGCAAGCAGGTTGATTTTGATATAGACGGGGTTCTTGGTAAAAGAAGAATATAATATTTGGCTTCAGGTATATAACTTGTATACCTGTACTAGGAAGATAATGTTTTCAGCCAGTTTGTGTTCTTGAAAGAGAATTTTGCTTTTATTTCATTGAAACAGAGGCTGAAAGACAAAGATTTTACCTACCCTGAAAAACCGGGCTAATTTTATGATATAGAGATCATATGACATTAGAGGAGCATTGAGAAGGAGAATGTGATGCAGGAGAGCAACAAGTATGACGAGCATATCCTCCAGTCTTGGGGTCCATTGAGGAAGAGAGCAAGGCATGTGGAAACACTTTGTGATTACAGTTCAAGTAGGAGAACATCTCATCAAATATCAATAGCAACCTGATGCATTGATAGATCAAAGTAACTGGGGGTAAACAGAGTTCTAGTGGCAGCATTTTCAAGCCACCTTCAGTCACTCATATAAGTTGAGAGTCAATGGTCTACAAAGGTGTGCACTATGGATAAGCAAAGTGTCCCTTTTCCTTGCCAGTCTACAGAAGGATCACCAGGCCAGTACATCAGGTAGAGAATCTGGCAGATGCCCAAGTTTCTACAATCAGCAGAAATCATGATGAGGGTACAGCACAGAGGATATTGCCAAGGTCAAAAAATAATAACAATGGGTTCATCAGCTACAGGCTTGAGCATCAGAAAATATCAAGAACTCAGTTACCTAATTGCATTAGAATTGCTTAAGTAGTCAGAGAATAGAAGGCCCAATGAAGAAAGGCAGTATAGATTTGCTTTAACATCATTCATTCCCCCATACCCCTCTACTCATACAGTAGACCTCTCCTAAAGGAGAGAAACAGAGAAAGAAGAAATCTTTACTATCTGGGACACTGAAAATTCTTTTTGAAAAAGACTAAATTCTTTTATAAGAATCTATTTTAAATATTAGATCGGGCTAACGTCAAACAAAATGAGACATTTGGTTATTTTTTACCTACTAACCAGAGAGTGGGTGTTCACAAAGAAGTGCAAATCATTCACTAAATACAGAAGCTGCTATTTTTGTTCAACACACTTGTAGTAGAAATCAATGCTATTTTGGGGGTCTACATGACTGACATTTTCTTAAGTATAGCATAAGCACCCTGGTATAGAAGAATTTGCTAACTGTTCCTCAAATTCTTTTTTCTCTTTTCCCTGGGCAAGCAGCTGAACTAAATATACAAGTGGCTTTTGCAGCTCATACCAATAAGCTCTAGCTAAATGATGTGAGTAAACTGAGAAACGCCACTTTTTGTTTGACCAAATACAGTTATCTACATATACACCTTTCTTTTTCAGCCATCTGCCTATTGGCTAGTTATAGACAACACAAAGGCAGATGCTATAACCATGGTCTGGTAGCACTCAAGATCACATAGCTAGAACACATGACTCATGTAACTCTTAGGTCTTGATCGCTCTCTCTCTCGCTCTCGCTCTCTCTCTCTTCTCTCTTCTCCTATGAGGGAGGTTTTTCTTCTAAATAAACGTTGTTTTTAGGAAGTTTCCTCCTATTTGTTATTAAACTTATCCAGCAACTCCAGAAGACATCCTCTAAAATAGTGATTGATTTGTTTTTTAATCTCTTCTTACATTCAGAGGGATAAGGTGAACTGAATGGCCAGCCTGGTCCACATGCCTACTTCTTCAACAAGTTCTCCAGATTGAGGAAGAGAAGTTTCCAAGGAAAAATGTCAGAGCATGCAAAAACGACAGCTATCTACCAGAGTGCATTTGATAAAAATATAGATAGGAGCTAGATAGATGATAGAGGTAGATAGATAGATAGGTGATAGACACATGGATAGATGATAGATAGATAGATAGATAGATAGATGGATAGATAGATAGATAGATATGTGATTCATATCATTCTCCAGTCTGTGTTAGTTTTCAACTAAAAAAAGTATTTTATTTGCTAGACTGACTAGATTTCCCTGCCATTCTAATTATTATAAGCATAACCAGTGAGTTGTATTTAAAAGAATGTACTGTTAGACCATGGAAATATTGAGTTGTCACAGTTTTTCTATACCCAAATGAAAACATCTTTAAAAAAGACATGCATCCAGACATTCTCCATCACAGCTTCCAAACTGATCTTGTCATTAATTTCTGGATAACAACCACTCCTCAAACTTGCTGACTAAAAACAATCATTTAACTACCTCCCATGATTTGGTATTTTAAATGGGATTAGCTGGCTAGAATTTCCATTCAGTGTGAGGTGAGCAGGGGTAGCAGTCAATGAGGGGATAAATTGGACTAGAGTGTACAACAGAACTTACTTAGTTTGTCCATTGACTAGTTTCTCAGTTACAGTCACCCACTCTCAAACTTCTTCTAGCGCGGTGATTGGATTCCAGGTGGATTATACCAATAGCAAATTGTTTGAACTGGTAGAAATAAAAGTTTTCAGTTTTGTTAAATGCTATACTAGAACTGTCAAAATGTCACCCCAATCACCTTCTGTTAGTTAAGCTGTCACAGGGTCAGTCTAAATTCAAGGAGAATTACAAAGAAACAGTGATAAAAGAAGTGGCAGCTATCTTTAATACAGCACTCAAGCTATCAGAAAAATGATGAGGAAAAAATGGTGTGAAAATCTGAGTCCATCATATACAACTATGGTACGGGGATGCTCCCCATTTCTGTCAGGTACTACCAGAGAAACAAAGCAGTGGGATGGGGGAAAGGAAGAGACATACATACTTAGAAAGACATTTATTTCAAGAATTTGGCTTATGCAATTGTGGGAACTAGATAGTCAAGTCTAAAATCCATAAAGCACACCAGTTTTCCTTTATAGAATATAGAAATTTGTTTTAGCATCTGAACAACACTGCTTTGGCATTCCCTTTGGCCCTACTAAATGTTAGCTAGATTTCCTGGCTATAGGCCCTGTCCTCTTTTCCTTGAAGCACTTGCTGCAGATATCTTGTAATTGTAAATGCTTTCTCTATCCTTTTAAAATATAAATTTTTACAATCCCAGGAATGTCTTTCTCAATAAATACAGACCCTTCCTTTAAAATGTAATCAAGAATATGGAACCCCTTTCTCCTAGTTTTTGTGGGAAGGTAGGAGCCTTACTTCAATAATTGCCAGTTAGCAGATATAGATGGCCTAATCACATTGACCAACCTCTCCACTAATGTCTTCCAGTACTTTTCCACTAACTCACCCAAGTGCTAAACCATTACTCCTTTTATTTCAGTGGTATTGCATTCAAATTTTGTCTCATATTGCAACAGTCTTAAATGAAGTCTTCTTTGTTCATTTAACCAGTTTGGTGCAATTTTTAAAAAAACAAGATACCAAATTAAATTTTGATCAGGCTACTTCTTTCATGGCTTGTTTACAGTGGTTCTTATAGCAGTATTTTTTTTTTTTAATTCAAGGCTTTGCTACTAAGGTATGACAGTTTTGTGGTGGTCTTCATTGATTACTTATGTTTTATGAAATGAGGTTATAACATTCTGACTGTTTCGATTTGAGCTTCTCTCAACCTTCTGTGGACTCTGATATTCATTCTCTGAATTACAGGACTCTGATAGTCATTCTCTGAACATGTGAAGGATTCTCAGACATATGTACAAACCCACTCCTGGCCAAAGACCCAAGGAGATACCAGTGTAGATTTCTGGAAATTTTTATCCATGTAGCTCCTTCTCTGTAGTACTTTGCCATGCAAAATTTAGCTGCCTTTGTCTTGAATTCCTACTTCTGATCCTCCAACTCAATGAAACAAGGTTCTGTCTGTTCTGGGGGAACAAAAGTGAGGGGGTCTTACCTCACTTCCTGTATTCTTATCTGGAAATCAACTCTAGTCAGATAGCCAGGGCCACAGTAGGGCTCACTTCATTTGTTTCCTTTTTCTCAGGGGCTACACCCTTCTTCTGATGATTCTATTTGTCTAGTAACTGAAAATGTTGTTTTAAATTTTTTTCACTGTGGTGTATTTTTTTTTATTTGTTTGCTTTTGGTATCCTGTTTCATCACAGTGGTAGGTCAAATACTGTCTTCTTGATAGAAGTAGAAGTCTTAAAATATTACAACTTTGAAAAGACAGTTTTATCATAGAAACAAAATGTGCCAAGAAAGAACTCATTAGAATTCCCAATATCCTCATGTGTTTATGTAAAGTGTCCTTTTGTTTCCATTTGAAAAACATAAACTTCCTACACTGATGCAAAAATACACAGCTGGTCAATTGTTCGAAGTGACTTAATATCAAATATAACTTTATACAAATATTTTTATAAATTTCCAAAAGAGACATGGTATGTCCTTTGGGATTATGTTTAAAGTCATGATGCATAAAAACTCTTTAAAATATTTGTATACACGTATTTTTAGCTATCTTTCCAATTCTGAAAATAAATAAATAAAATATAAGGATACTAATTGGACACCTACCAAATTTTCACAGAGAGGTTATTAAAACCTGTAAATGCATTATAAGAAAAGTTTTTCTATCTTATTATACTCATTTTTGGCTATCAGACTCTGTAGCACAAAGAGAGAAATCATGTCATGTCTACAATTTATGCAGAAGCCAAAAAGAAGAAAAAATATTGAGTGAAGAAGCTCAAAGCTCAGTTCTTTCAGTAGGATTATTGTGGTAAACAGAAATCTATGATGGTTCTCCAGATTCAGACCCTACAACATATAAGCATAGTACAGTCCTCTCTTTTTGAGTGAGGGCCAGACTTATGAATATGACTGATGTCACTTTTGTGATTAGCTTACATTATAAAATTATACTCAATTGTGAGGGGATTTTACAAATGCAATCAAATCATTAGGCTGCTCAAAAGAGACATTATCTTAAGTGGGCCTTATCTAATCAGATGAGCCCTTTCAAAGAAGGTTTAGGCCTGGAGGTTCTCCTACTATCTTCAAGGAAACTACTTTAAGAGAACTTCTAAAAGACCCACAAGAAACTGCAAGAAGGTGCTGGGAGCTGAAGTTGGTCCATGGATAAAGCTAGCAGGAAAAGAATGAACCTTACAGTTCTACTTCTACCTATAAACATCCAAATTCTGCAACACCTATTTTAGCCTGTGACTGGAACCTGAGCTCCAGAACAGAATGCAGTCTTGCACTCTGCCCCAAACCTTTAATGGCAGCCTTATAAGACTCTGAGCAGAGGACCAGTTGATGCTGTGTCTGAACTCCTGACACACAGACCCTGTGGGATAATAAATGTATTCTTTTAAATCAGTAAGGTTTTTTGGTTTGTTTGTTTTTTAGCAATTTATCATTTATCATGTAGCAATTGCTAACCAAGGTGCTATATTGAAGAACTGAAGGACAGACTGCTGGAAAAGCAGGAAGTCCCAAAAGGGCGATAAGTGGTCAAGGAGACACTTCTCCCTAGGAAATGCCTGTTTGCATTTGAAAGGCATCTCCACCCTCAGGCAATGCAAACTAGGCTATAAAACCCACTCCCCACCCTGACCCATGGGATCACCGGTTTCCTGGTCCCCCTGCATTCTCCAATATGCAGTCTTTCTCTTCTCTTTTCTCCAACTAAATTCTCTATAAATAAAATCTTCCCGACCTCTGCTGTTAGAATCTGTCTGTGCTTTCATTCTCAGAGCAGGCTCAAGAACCCTGAGCATCTGAAATTCCTGTGTGTATCATCCGTGCATCAATACTGATTAGTAAAAAATGAAAAACTTCCATAGTTTGCAAATACCCTTATCCTTTGCTCCTGAGTACCCCTCCACCACCGTAAAGTCATCAGGCTATCGCTGTTCATGGATCTATGAATTCACCTCAATGGAGCAATTTCTGAAGGGTTAGCATTTGAACTGCCAGGGGCTCCCAGGAACTTACTTTATAAATATGACAGTTTTCCTTCTGTCTGGCCTATGATCAGGTCATAGTGGTTGTTAAATATTTTGAATATCACAGTATCTTATATTATTCAGAGTTGTAGACATGGAAGAGAATATGATAGGAGAAAGTACCTCCCTTCACAGAGATAAGGAAGAAATAGAAGTAAAGAAAATCAATTTTTGGACATTTTGGACAACGATCAATACAATTAAGGATGTCCACTGGGCCGGCGTGACAGAAACATCTGCTTCATGTATAGAGTTTGCCAACTCAGATTACTGAACTTCCCTTTTTTGTCACAGGTGCCTTCTTGGCTTCTTTTCTCATTCTGTGATGATGATGATGGTGCAATAACAATAACCCTCAAAATTATGCATGGGATGCAGTTTCCATGCCAGGTATAGGGACAGTTACTTAACATATATTATTATTAAAAAATCCATTTCTACAACTCTGTGACTTGAATACTCTGAAGTACTTTTTGATATATAATATATGAGTATATAAAAAATAAAATATATGACATAGGAAGTGTGATATTCGAAAGAGTAAAAACCAGTAGGGCACGATTCCTGAGAATAGTATAGCACAGAGAGACTTCTCAAAAACGTGGAAAGTGAGCTGAGATGTGAAGGTTGAAATAGGGTCAGCCATGAAACAATCTGTAAAAGACAAGGCCAGAAAGGAAAACCAGGTTATTGTAAGGAGCAGATTTTATTTTTAAGTGATAGAGGAAGGCTTTGAAAAATTTTGAGCAGAGAAGTGGCATGATTTAATTTACTTCTAAAAAGATCCCAGTGCTCCCCACACAGTACTTTTAACTTCCAGCATCTCATAATCGTGCAGTGTCACCAGCATGTGTGTAGCTAGCTCTTTCCCACTTTACCACCCTACAAGCAGCATCCCATACAGCCTTTCAAGTGAACGAATTACCTATTTTACACCTGACACCCTACTGCTCAGGAAAGTTTTAAGTCAACCCGTAGAGCTTTTGTACTTGTATTTCTGAGCATATTAATGAGGTAGCTGCTTAATTGATTCTCACGCTCCCACCTCTTGGAGAAACTGGATAAGCTGGGTTTTTTCAGAATTTTTCTATAGCAACAATTGTTAGGACCCGGAATCCTATTCCCCCGAGAGACAGAGAGCCAGGCGTGAATGCAATCAACAAAGCAGAGTTTATTGGACTGGCTAGCCAGGGTCGAGCTCCCACACGGACACGCAGGACCGGTTAGGAAAGCAAGACCCTGAGCCTCTTAGGGGGAAATCTTATATAGACTGCAGTGGCGTGCATATTTTTGTTATCAACATTAGACAAGCAGGCAGAGCACATCCTGCACGTACTTCACATCTTGCTCGTACCTCACATCTTGCTCGTACCTCACATCTTGCATTCCTCACATTCTATATGCCCTAACTGAGCCCTGCCGCATTGCTTATCTTATCTACATGGGATGTTTGGTACTGGTTTCTCCAACAAGGGGGTTGGGGCCCGCTGAGACCTCATATTCCTTTCATTCCCCCCTTTCTTATGGCCTAAATTGAGGAATCATCCTCAAGAGGATGAAGAGCCTGATATTGTTGGCGGAGGACCAGAAGTTGGATAGTATTAATTCGACTTTTGACAAAAGTCATAAGTCGGTTTAGAATCCAGGGTCCTATGGTAACAAGCAGTAGGATGATTATTATTGGCCCTGCCAGTGCAGATAAAAGGGTAGCCAACCATGGGGACTGGTTAAACCAAGACTCGAACCAGCTTTCCCCTGCCTCTTTTTCTCGTTTTCTTTGTTCCAGGCTCTTTCGGAGTTTAGACATGGAGTCACGAACAACTCCGGTATGGTCAGCGTAAAAACAACATTCTTCCCCTAGAGCAACGCATAGTCCCCCTTTTTGGAGGAACAACAAGTCCAGACCTCGTCGGTTTTGAAGTACTACCTCAGACAGAGAAGTGAGGGATTTTTCTAGGTGGCTAATGGAGGTTTCTATTCTCTCTATATCTTCGTCTATGGCTGCGCGCAGCGAAGACATCCCTTTATGTTGAGTAGCCAGGGAGGCTATGCCGGTCCCTGCCCCAGCCACCCCTAGGCTAAGTAGGGTAGCAATGGTTAGTGTAGAAATAGGCTCTCTCTTCTTTCTCTCACCTGTTCCTATATTCCAGTATGAATATAGACTTTCCTCCGAATGATAGAGGATGCGGGGCAGCACAACCACTATAACACAGAATTCTTTAGAGCTGTTAAACACCTTAGTTGATAGGCATGGGGTGAGTCCGGACCGCGAGCATAGCCACCACCCATTGTCCTTTGGAATTACCCATTTAATAGCATTTCCCCAGGTAGAACTGGCGTTAATAACAGTACATAAGTCCCGTCTGTTCTTTGGCACTTTTCCTAAGCAGGTTCCTTGGCCGTTTACCTGCTGTATGGTCAGACCTCTCTTACGGTCTCCCCAGGAACATTGAGTAGGGTTTTCCTCAGATGAGGTATCGTGAGTGGTGTTTAGCCCTATTGCCTCATAGAATGGGGGCCTCACATCATAACATAACCAACAGGAGTTAGTCATGTTAGGGTTGGTGTGGTTTAACGTCAGGAAGGCAGCACCCACTAGCTCCCAGAGGGGGTCTTTAGATGCGGTCATGAGACTGGGCCTCACCAGGGGAGGGCTGGTTTCTGATGGTCTTGGAGTTGTAACATTAGCCCGAGCTACGGTTGAGGGAAGGTGGTGAGTTGTGGAAGGTTGGGGAGATGGCTTTACATTGGGCGGCCTAAGTACCTTATTAGGGCCTACTGCTGTGGACGGTGGCCCTATGGGCTCAATTTTTAATCTGACCACTATGGTCGAGCCAGCATGTCCACCATATTTATAAAATACAAGTCCCCATACCTTACCTTGTATCCACCCAGGGGTGTCCTTCTTGCCAGTTTCAGTGAAAGTGACCTTGATTCTATCTAGATCCGTGGGCTGGCATTTATGGGTGGGTATTGGAATTCTGTGCCCCCTTAATATCCCATTTACAAAGGCAAATTTGACTAGGTCTGATTTTGATATCCCCCATTTCCATTCACTATCATTGGATGTGACACATGCCCATGACCTACAGAAGGAGTATTGTATCCCCCCACATTCCTGGTTCTTTTTGTGGCCGGGGCAGGCATAAAACCCATAACGTCGGGCTGACTCCGGGGCAGTAGACTTGTAGGCAGGATTGATGTCTCTGAAGCAGAACTGAAGCTCCGGCCACCAAGTTCCTATGGGGGCAGTGCGAGTAGTCTCGTTGAGGGTGGTATGAGTCTCCCCATCGGTGAGTATCCAGGTTTGCTTATAGGGCTGGTGAGGGTTGGTTTCTGCGAGGCTCCCGCTCTGGGCATTGAGCAAGATCAGAGCGATCAGCCACCCCATCCGTGGCTGCTCCTGAAGGCTCTGCATGTTCCCGGGGCCACAAAAGCTTTAGCTTTAATGGGTTGTCTGGGTGCCGCCGTACAGTCCACTCCTTGACCCCTTCTTGTTTTTGATGATTGGCTCGACGCACGTGGGAGTGGTGGATCCAAGGTCCGATGCCATCAACCTTGAGGGCGGTAGGGGTAGTAAACAGTACAACATAAGGTCCTTTCCATCTAGGCTCTAGGGTTTTGGACTGATGCCTTTTAACCCATACCATGTCACCCGGGACTATGCCATGTTCCGGAGCCGGGTCCCTCTTAACAGCGTGGTATGCTTGAATTAAGGGCCAAATCCGTTGTTGCACTTTAGCTAAAGCCTGCAACATGGTCAGGTAATTTGGGGCCAGATCACCTAGTTCTGGGCTTAAGGTCCTCTGAATGATGGGGGGTGGAGCCCCATACAGGATCTCAAAGGGATTTAGCCCATGGACATAGGGGGAGTTCCGGACTCAGAAGATGGCCAAGGGAAGGAGCATCACCCAATCACCGCCAGTCTCCAGGGCCAATTTGGCTAAAGTCTCCTTTAGTGTCCTATTCATCCTTTCTACTTGCCCTGAGCTCTGGGGGTTATATTCACAATGTAGCTTCCAATTGGCCCCCATAGTCTGGGCTAGTCCCTGCAGGACCTTACTAACAAAAGCCGGACCGTTATCTGACCCAATTGCCTCGGGCACCCCATATCTGGGTATGATTTCCTCTAGCAAAGCCTTTGCCACTACCTGACTCGTCTCCTTCTTTGTAGGAAAAGCCTCCACCCAGCCTGAAAAGGTATCTATGAATACCAGCAAATATTTGTACCCAAACTTTCCCGGTTTTACCTCAGTAAAATCCACTTCCCAACTTCTTCCCGGAGCCCTCCCCCGTTCCCGAGTACCTGTATGGTGCCCCTCCCTTCGTCCTGGTTTCATGATTGTGCAGCTGGCACAATCTTCCACAATTTGACGGACTGCTATGGTCTGGTTCGGAAATCGGAGCTGCGCAGATGTCAACAAGTCTAGTAATTTTCTCCGCCCCAAATGGGTGGACTTATGTAAGTTAGCCAACAGGAATCGTCCGAGTTTTTCAGGCAGAATTAACTTGCCTTCCAAGTCGCTTTTCCATCCGTCTTCCCCTTCTCTAAAGGGGGAGTGGGCTCTCATCCAAGTGAAATCCTCTGTGGAGTATTCTGGTCGGGGGGGTAGCGGAGGGAGCTCTGGGACCAGCACGTCTATCGCCGCAACCGTGGAAGGTTGCCCTGTCTCCATGGGAGGACTCACCATTGCTACTCTCTTTGCTTCTTGATCTGCTCTGTTGTTACCGACAGCTTCCGGCGTCTTGGCAGACTGGTGGCCTGGGACATACATCACTGCCACTGCCTTCGGTTTTTCCACTGCCATTAATAGACGCTGGACTTCGGCTAGGTTCTTTAGATGTTTTCCTTCTGCTGTGCGGAATCCTCTTTCGCGATAGATGGCCCCGTGGACATGGATGGTACCGAAAGCATAGCGGCTATCGGTGTAGATATTGACTCGCTTTCCTTTTGCCCTCTCCAGGGCCTCTGCCAAGGCAATTAATTCCGCTTTTTGGGCTGATGTTCCGGGTGGGAGGGTGCTGCTCCATACCGTATTTCCTTCTTGGTCGACTACAGCTGCCCCTGCCCTTCGGGCTCCATCTTGGAAAAAACTGCTTCCATCCGTGTACCAGTTTAATTTGCAGCCGGACAGGGGGGTATCCTTTAGGTCAGCCCGTACCTGTGTAACTTCGGAGAGGAATTCTTTGCAGTTATGGACAGGTGTCTGCAGTTCCGGGTTAGGCAACAAGGTGGCAGGGTTCAGGATTACGGGATCTGTGAATGTGATCCGAGGGGAATCCAACAAGAGCCCCTGGTAGTGGGTGAGCCTGGCATTCGTCATCCATTTCCCAGGGGGTTGTTTAAGGATTCCCTCCACCGGGTGAGGGGCCGTTACCCAGAGGGCCTGTCCAAAGGTTAGTTTATCGGCTTCTCTCACCAGCACGGCAATGGCCGCTATGATGCGGAGGCAGGGGGGCCATCCTGCCGCTACTGCGTCTAATTTCTTGGAAAAGTATGCCACTGGTCTCTTCCAGGGACCTAGCTGTTGGGTCAAGACTCCTTTGGCTACCCCCTTTTTCTCATCTACAAACAGAGTGAATGGTCTTGTAGGATCTGGCAAGGCTAAGGCAGGGGCCTGCAAAAGAGCGTCTTTTAGCTGATCAAAGGCCTGTTGTTCTCTCTCTCCCCAACTCCAATCTGGAGCTTCTTTGGTGGCCTCATATAGGGGTCTGGCTATTTCCGCAAATCCTGGAATCCAGAGTCTACAGAACCCCGCGGAGCCCAGGAATTCTCTCACCCCCCTAGTGGATGTCGGGGATGGGATAGCCAGAATAGTCTGTTTCATGGCATCAGTCAGCCATCTTGCCCCATCTGCAATCCGATAACCCAAATATGTCACTGACCTTTTACAGATGTGAGTTTTCTTGGCACTTGCCCGATACCCCAGCTCACCTAATTCCGTTAGCAGGTGTTCAGTAGCCTTGATGCACTCCTCTCGGGTTTCTGCCGCTAACAGTAAGTCATCAACATACTGTAATAGAGTGACTCGTGGGTGGCTCCGACGAAAAGGTTCCAGGTCCTGGCTCAGGGCCTCATTAAACAGGGTGGGAGAGTTTTTAAATCCTTGCGGCAGTCTGGTCCAAGTGAGCTGTCTGGATTGGCCCCCATCTTCTTGCCATTCGAAAGCAAATAGCGGCTGACTAATTTCTGACAATGGAATGCTGAAGAAAGCATCTTTCAAATCAAGGGTTGTATACCATACTTGCGAGGGGGGTAGGTGGCTGAGCAAGGTATAGGGATTCGGAACGGTGGGATGAATGTCCTCTGTCCGCTCGTTTACCTTTCGTAGGTCTTGCACAGGCCTATAGTCCCCGCTTCCCGGCTTTCGGACGGGGAGCAGAGGAGTATTCCAGGCAGACTGACAAGGTCGCAGTACTCCTTCCTTTATTAGCCTGTGGATATGAGGGGCTATGCCTCTTCGGGCCTCCTCAGGCATAGGATACTGTTTCACCCGAATGGGGAGAGCAGAAGCCTTCAATTGTATAACTACGGGCGGGAGGTGTTTGGCGAGGCCGGTTCCCGCAGTCTCCGCCCAGGCCGTGGGAAATCTTTTTACCCAATGAGTCATGTCCCCTCCTGGTTCCTGTTGACTCTCAAACAGACGATGCTCGTCAGCCAATGATAGGGACAAGACATGAATCGGGCTCCCTTCTCGATCAGTCACAATTATTCCATCTGGTTCAAAATGGATATGGGCCCCTATTTTGGTGAGTAGGTCCCGTCCGAGCAGGGGAGCGGGGCTCTCAGGGACGACCAAGAAGGAGTGTGTGACCTGGTGTTTTCCTAAGTTCACCTTTCTTTTGGTAGTCCATGTACATAACTGCGTACCGGTGGCCCCCTGAACAACACTTGTTCGTGCCTTGTTCAAAGGTCCATGTGCCTTGTTTAAAACTGAATATTGGGCGCCGGTATCCACCATGAACCCCATCGGCTTCCCCTCCACATGCATTGTTACCCAGGACTCGGGGAGGGGGTCTGAGCCCCGTCTCCTTCAGTCCTCTTCTCCGGCTAGAAGGACTCTGGCCTGCTCTACTGCTCGTTCCCTTTCCCTGTTTTCCCCCGGTCTCCTTCCAAACCCTCTTCTTCCCTTTAACTTAGGACATTCTCTCTTCCAATGCCCCGTTTCCTTACAGTAAAAACAGTGTTCCTTATCCGGGGTCCTGGCGTGGCCCCCTCCTCTTGGTTGGTCCCGGACACCCGCTAGGAAAATACGAGCCATTTCTCTCTGTTGCTTTCGGTTTTCCTTAGCCTGGAACTCCCGGTCCTCCTTTCTCAATTTCTCCTGGGCTTCCCTGTCTTCCTTTCTCTGTCTTTCCTCCCTTTCTTCTGGAGTTTCCCTAGCGGTAAAGACCTTTTCTGCTACCTGTAGCATTTCCCTTATAGTCATCTCCCCTAAGTTTTCCTGTTTATTGAGTTTTCTCCTAATGTCTGGGGCTGCCTGATTAATGAATGAGAGTACCACAGCAGACCGGTGGAGGTCCGCCTCAGGGTCAATCGGGGTGTACTGACGGTATGCCTCATGGAGGCGCTCTAAGAAGCCGGCTGGGCTTTCGTTTTCCCCTTGAATGACTGCTTTTACTTTTGCAAAATTGGTGGGCCTTCTAGCGGCCGCTCGGAGACCGGCCATAAGAGTCTGGCGGTAGATCCGAAGACGCTCCCTACCTTCTGCGGTCCCGAAATCCCAATCAGGGTGGCGTAGGGGAAAAGCCTCGTCTATGGCCGGTTGGAGAGTTGTGGGTCTCCCATTATCCCCTAAGATGTTCTTCCTCGCTTCGTTGAGGATGCGCTCTCGTTCCTCCGTCATAAAAAGAGTATTGAGCAGCTGATGACAGTCATCCCAAGTGGGGCGGTGTGTATGCATGATGGACTCCAGGAGATCTATGAGACACTTGGGGTCTTCAGAAAAGGGCGGGTTCTGCGTCCTCCAGTTATATAGATCACTGGAGGAGAAGGGCCAGTACTGAAACTGTTGCCCTCCTCCCGGTCCCCCTTGGCCCACCATCCGGACTGGAAGTGTAGGGACAGTTTCCTCCCCCTGTGTTGATGAGGGGGGCCCGTCTTCCCCCTCCCTTTCCCGGATCCCTCGGGGGCGAAGTCTTCGACCCATTCCTCCTCCTGCTGCCAGTCCTGTTGAGGAGGATGAGGAAATTTCCTCCTCCGGGGCACTGGCTTGGCCAGGGGGAGTCACGTATGGAGGCGGCCGATCTTCCTCTGCCCCTGCGAGGGATGGGTAAAGGGGGGAACTCTCTGGTAAGACCGGAGATGGTGAAGGAGATGCCCTAATTTGAGGACCGGTCAAGGTGGGAAGAGGAAGTTTTTCCTCCTCCTTTATGACCAAGGCGGGCGTGACTGGGGTTTTAGCCCCGGGGGCCGAACTGGAGGGGTGGGTCAGAAAAACTGTTAACCAAGGGGGAGGGTTCCTCACCAGATCCTCCCAAACCAAAATGTAAGGAACTTGGTCTGGATGGCCTCGATTGTCTGGCTGAAAAATGACTGCTTTAACCTTAGTGATCAGGTCTAGGGAGAGGGAACCTTGAATGGGCCACCCGACTCCAAAGGTGGGCCACTCTGCAGAACAAAAGGTGTCGAACTTACCTTTCTTGATGACCGGACCCGCATTTAAGGCCCTTTCTTTAACTTCTGGAAAGTGAGAAAGGATCAGAGACTTTGGGGTTGTTTGTCCCTGTCCCATTGTGGAAGGAGACTCAAACACCAAGAGAGATAGAACAAAAAGGGTAAAGGCAACAATAATTCCACACACACACAACACCCTCCAGCACTCGCTCGGACCGGTCCTTCTCTCACACTGGTGCGCACCCCATTCAACCTCCTCACCGTCCAACTGGGATATCAGGCCGAAAGGCGTCCACTTGACGGGTGGTCGGTCGACTAGCTCAATTAGTTCTTCACCTGGCGCCAGGGTTCCTAAAATGCTCGAGCCCAAATGAGAGGAAAGCCTCTCCCAATAGGACCCTGTGGTCCTCCTTGCAAGATTCCCAGAATGAATCTCCCTGGGGATTGGCCGAATCCCCGCCGCGGCCCAAATGGAACACTCAGGTTCCTCCAAATGAGGGTCTGGGATCCCCTCCCAACGCCTAGGACTTGGGATTGCCCCTGCTTTCTCGCAGGCAAGTTCTGTCTCTCGAGAAAATGGAATCTCGGTGGGACCTCCAAATGTTAGGACCCGGAATCCTATTCCCCCGAGAGACAGAGAGCCAGGCGTGAATGCAATCAACAAAGCAGAGTTTATTGGACTGGCTAGCCAGGGTCGAGCTCCCACACGGACACGCAGGACCGGTTAGGAAAGCAAGACCCTGAGCCTCTTAGGGGGAAATCTTATATAGACTGCAGTGGCGTGCATATTTTTGTTATCAACATTAGACAAGCAGGCAGAGCACATCCTGCACGTACTTCACATCTTGCTCGTACCTCACATCTTGCTCGTACCTCACATCTTGCATTCCTCACATTCTATATGCCCTAACTGAGCCCTGCCGCATTGCTTATCTTATCTACATGGGATGTTTGGTACTGGTTTCTCCAACAAGGGGGTTGGGGCCCGCTGAGACCTCATATTCCTTTCACAATAAAAGAATGTAGGTTGAACTGCTACATAACTAGAAAAAAAATAACTGTTGTTGTATTTCCATTTTTCTTTCCCATGCCTTTCATTTCAATGCAGTGTTTGGATGATGTCATATTCTTGGCTAGGATCTAATTACACAAGCTTTTCTAACACAGGACCCAAAAAGGTTTTATTTAATGACCAGTTTTAGCTGTGTAGTTTGGATGACAGTTTGGTGATATACATGTTCTTTCTGATTCATTATTAGCCTGGAGCAGTGCCTTTAAGAAGCTGTCCTGCTCTGGCAGCACATGCTGAGGTCTGCATGACAGAAACATCTGCTTCAAGCCCAGAGTTCACTCGTTTGGTTTCCTGAACTGCTCTATTTTGTCACTGCTGCATTTCATCCCTCATAAATCATCTGCTTCTTGGCTTCCATTCTCATTCTGTGGTGATGATAATGATGCTTATAGTGATAATACGATAATAATAACCAACACAAGTATTCATCCAGTGTTTTCTGTGTGTGCCAGACACAATGTTAGTTGCACAGTACATATTTTATCAAGTAATCCATATACCAACTCTGTGACTTTAATATAATTTTAAGCCCATTTTACAGAGAAGAAAACCGAGGCTTAAAGGCTTGAAGATCATATAGTATAAAAGAAGTGAACTCAAAATTAATGAATGGATCCAAGCCCAGGGAATGTCCATGCACTCACTCCTTGAACTGCTCAGTGTCCTGGTCTCTTTAAGCTACAATTGATGATTTAACTTAATGTGCTTATAGATTTACATAGAAAATAACAATTCCAGCTCTACCTTGTCTTAGAAGTGTCTTTTCACTGTGTTAAAGTTGAGTATCAAAGGCAGATCTGTGGTTTGTTTTGGGAACTCATGCAGAATGCCTCTTACCATGTCTTCTTAGTGTAGAGACTAAATGGAAACTATGGTATGAAAATCCCATAATGTAAAAAAACTGATTTTCTATTGAATTACTTTGTAGGGCCCAGAAAGCTCTTATAAGAGCCAAGAAGTATATTTTTTATTGATTGATGCCCACCATTATAGTTTGAATATAAAATGTCCTCCACAGATTCACATATAGAATGCTTGGTTACAAGCTAGTGGCACTATATCAGGAGGTTTTGGAAATTTAAGGAGGTGGGGCCTAGATGGAGGAAGTAGGTCACTGGAGACATGCCTTAAAGGTTATACCTCCTTGCCAATCTCTTCCTGTCTGTCTGTCTGGTTCCTGCTTCTTCCGCCACCTCTCCACCATGGGCCCAGAATCAGCAGTCAAGCACTATGTAGATTGAAATCCCTGAAACCATGAACCAAACAATTCCTCTCTTTAAACTGTTTTCTCAGGTGTTTTGTCACAGCAATGATGAAACTGAATAGTACAGAAAATCAGTACCAGAGAAATGGGGTCATTGCTGTGACTAAACCTGATAATGTGATTCCTAAACTTTTGGAACGGGTATATGGGAAGAATTTGGTAATGTTTGGAGATGTGGGCTAGTAAAGCCCTAGAATCCTGTAAGCATAGCTTAATGGGTGATTCTGGTTGGAGCTGAGAAGACCAGAATCCCAAAAGAAATGCAGAGAGAAAAAGACTATGCTCATACAGTTTCAGATGGCAGTGGGGTCTCTTTGGGGAAGTAGACTAGAGGCTATTCATGTCACATTCTGGCAAAAAAATTTTCTACATTTGTCAATGTTGATGCTACATTCAGGCCAATAAATTGCCTACATTTTGTCTGTGTATATTTTATCTATGTCTCAGACTTTGAATGAGGCTGAATTTTAAAATAATGGACTAATTAATTTGGTGGAGGAAATTTCAAAACAGCATAGCATTCGTACTGTGGCATGGACATTGCTGACTGCCTTTAGCCAGGTTTACAGTAGGAATGAGGAGCAAAAAAAATAAAGCATAGTAGACAGATTTCATAAACATGCATTTGGTACAGAAAAAGAGCTTGTTTAAAGTTGCAGTCAAAGTAATGTGTGGTTGTTAAAGAGATTAGCACCATTAAAGAGAAATTAAACACTTTTCTTCAGAACAATAGAAAAATGCTTTGAGGTCATCTCAGCAATTTGTCTGACCCCACCCACTGCAGGCTCTAGGGAAAGAAAGAATATACTTACTTGACTTTCCCATGAGAAGTGGGTGCCTCTGGGGCACCCTGCTTACATAGGGAAGCCTAACAAGTTGTTTAACTAAGATTAGTTTTACCATGCTCAGCTACTCAGGCATTTAGAGGCCAATGCAGCTATGTCCAAGGTGGCCCAGCTAATGCTTGAGCTAATGACAGAACTTGGTGTCATTCACATAATGCTGATTTTCAGAATGCAATAGTTACAGAGTCATGGAACTTCCATCTAAATTTCAAAGGAAGGCCTACCAGTCAAAGTAATGTATAGCACAGTGCCTGTGGGAAGCCCTTTTGAGCACAATGCATGAATCTGTGAGAATTAATCCTAAACTGTAATGGAGTCCCCAGAATGTTAGAGATGCCAGGACCATTGCACATCTGCTACTAGTAATAATTGGAGCCAGCACAGGACAGAGTCCATGTGGGCTGGCAATTGGACAGGCAATAGGAGTTGGGCTACTGAAGTCCATTAGAGGTCACATTATGACATCATGTGCCCAGAATGCAGAACATGGAGCTATAGGATTTAATGTTTGCCTTGCTGGATTTCTGTCTTGCTTTGGTCTAATACCTCCATGCTATTCTCCTGTTCTTCCCTTTTAGAATGAGAATGTTTACTCTGTGCCACTGTATATTAGAAGTATGTAACTTTGATTTTATAGGGGCTCAGAGCTAAAAGTTTGCCTTGAGACTTAGAAGAGTCTTTGAATTTGAACTTTTGAACAATGTTGGAACTGTTAAGACTTTGGGGACTCTTGGAGACACTCTAAATGTATTTTACATGACCCTTTGGGGGCTAGGGTTAGAATGTTACGATTTGCATATGAAATGACCCCACAGATTCATCTGTAGAATAGTGGTCCCCAGTTGTTGGCACTATTTTGGGAGTTTCTGGAAACTTTAGGGAAGTGGGGGCCTAATTGGAGGAAGTAGGTCACTGGGGCCTTACCTTTAAACCTTATACCTGAACATGGCACCAGTGGCTTATACGTATAATCCTAGATACTCGGGGGGGGGGGGGGGGGGGGGGGCAGAAATACTCATGTTCGAAACCAGCCTGGGAAAATAGTTCTCAAGACCCTATCTCAAAAAAAACACAAAACTCATCACAAGAAAGGGCTGGTGGAGTGGCTCAAGGTATAGGACCTGAGTTCAAGCCCCAGTACCACACACACACAAAAAAAAACCACTTATACCTGGTCCAGTCCCTGGTCCCTTTCTGTCTCTTTGTTATCCAACATAAGGCAAACAGCCTCTTCCTCCACATGCTCTCTGCCATGAAGTTCTGTCTTGCTATGGACCCACAATCAACAAGCCAAGGATTATGACTAAAATCTTGAAACCATGAGCAAAAATAAATAAATAATTTCTCTCTTCAAGTTATTTTCTCAGGTATTTTGTCACAGCAATGATAAAACTGATTAATACTCCCACATTGTCCCCATCGCCTCCAAAATTTAATTTCAATTCAAGCTGAGATTCTTTAACACTGTCTTAAAGTAGCTATAGAAAATAATTGAAATGAGCCTTATGTTATTAAGTAATATTCTTTGACTCTTTACTTGATTAGAAAAAAATGATACATGTATTACTTAGCTAAGAGTTACCTAATGGTTTTTAAAAAATCTTTTTTCTCTAATCATAATGTTTGAAATTATGAGTTTCTCGCTTGTAGCGTCTTCTGTGTTTGGCTAACACTTGTATTTGATCATTTAAAAATAACTTCTCTACTCCACTTATGAACTATACTTACAAGAATACTCACTTTTCACAGATGACTTGAATTTTCTTTTATGTTTCATACTCATTTAATCTGTTTTTTCATAATTGGCCTACTTTCTCTGTTGTCTTGTTTGTTCATCTGTTTGTCATTGAATAGCATGGAAAGGCAATTTGTGGTTCTTAAACAGCAGGTAGGATTTACTTTCTGGCTAATCTTCTAGTGGATGAGAATTGAATGCAATAAAACAGAAATATTTTTGAAATGTACAAGTTTTCAAATATCTTATTTCCTCTGGCTGACCACAATACCCAGCTGAGCAATTATATTGTTCCAAATGGGGATAATTCTTCAAATGATATTGTAACCTCAGAACATAGTAAATGGTCAAAAAAATTTTCAAGATAGACTCTTCTTATTCTTATAACATATTAACTGCATCTTACATATGCAGACATGTTGGTGAAAACCTTTTTTTCAATGATATTTTTAGATGTATACATTTGTTTTTAAGTAAATGTAAAATATATTAACTATTGAAAAATATTTTTGAAAATATTGTCTCATTATTGTCAATAATGTATTTTGAATAAATTTCTGGTAATAATTTCTGATTAATCTATTTGAAGTATTTTCCCTGAATTCTATAAACTGAACTTATTTTCTGGCAGAATTTAAACTACGTTTTATTTCTTAAGACCTGGGAATTGCTACATTCTTAGAATATGGTAAATGGATTACAAAAGACAAGTTTGTTTTTATTTTCTTTTGAATAACCAAGCAGTTTTCAAAGGTACGTGAAGTTGAAAACTTACATGAAAAGGAGTGTATTTTGAAAATATTTCTTAAAGGACAGGAAGAATAGGTACTGTTGACTTGTATAAAAATTTTGTGATTGATTTTTGACTTGTTGTCATGTCATGGACTTTATACAAATCCATTGGCATTTAGTTCAGTCTATTATCACAGAAAAAAAGTAACAGAATTTTCTAAATGATCAATTCAAATACAGTTTAGTTGTATAAACAGGCATGTAACATTTAAGTGACTTTTTTCCTTAATCATATTGATTCTTGGGTGTATAGCAACTTGGATATGGACATGTTTAACTTGCCTGTTTATTTATATACCTACAAATCAATATACAAAGACAGTGCTCACTTTTTATTAAAGTACATTATATTGGCATTTTCTCATACAACCATTTAATTCTCTAAGAAAGCTGATACATGTGGAATGTTAAATATTTGATAAAATGTCTGCCTTTGTTTAAAAATAAGAAGTCTAGCTAAGCAAATTTATGGCTAAAATTAAAAAGATGTATCTATTCCCAGTTCTTTTGGATCCATTTTCTTCCTTGGAAATCCTTCTAACTAGAGTGTCAAAATGGTTTATTTTAATTTTCCTAGGTTTTATTCACTTTATTTTATTTATCTCATTTGAAGTCTCAAATGTTATTATACATTATATTTGTCTTCAATTACTTAATTACTCCTATTTTAAAAAACCAAATTAATAAGGGTATTTGCCTGGTGGTCTATTGGAGTTTTACCAATTTTTATTTATTGGAAAAAAAGCAAAACCTTCCATCCAGAGGGTGGAATTCTACTCAAGGATGATGAGAGTGGTTGTGAGAGACAGGAGACGATCTCATTGGGCACATTGGTGCCATGAGTGCATTTGTATAAATAAATTAGGTTAAGATAAATACCATGGAGGAACAGGAAGGGTAATACAAATTGCTAAATTGTTGTGGGCAGATTTGGAGAACTCAGAAGGGTCTATGAATATTTAATAAACAGAATAAAAATATGGGCTCTGCATTCAAACTATCTTGACTTGAGTTGCTTCACTAGTTACTAACTGAGGAAGGCACTTAACATCTCTGAGCTTAATCTATAATTAAGGATAGTATTAGCCTCTATCTCATAGATATTATGGACTGTTGTAGACAACAGGGATAAAACACCAGGGATAATATCTGACATCATGGAATTCACATTGGGAGCAATAATAAGTAAAGATTTCATTCATCAGGGTGTTACATGAACAAAAACAATATAGGATTAAAGAATAGAGGGTGAAAGAGCAAGGAAGTAGGGAAGCTATTATTATTTTAGAAGAGATGGTCAGGGAAGATCTTGCAAGTAGATGAAACTCTGAGAGAAGTGGGGTCAGTTCTGGGGGGAAAAAACATTCTAAGTGGAGAATAAAAAGTAGAAAGTCCTCAGCCAAGAATATGCATGGTATATATAAATAATATTGAGATACCAATGAGAATCCAGAAAAGTAAGAAAGGGGAAGCAGCAGAAGGTGAAGTTCAAGAGATAGGAGGCAAGAGATGAGAAAGTAACAGATTACATCGGGGCGTTGATTCAATGTAAATACTTTGACTAAGATGTGAAGTTATTGGAGGATTTTGTGCAAAGCAATGATATTAGCTGTTATTGTTACTGTGAATTAATTTTTTTTTCTATATTGGTAAGGAGAGCAAACCTTTCCTCTCCTATTCCTTCTCAATCTCTTTTCTAAGCAGTTCTAGGATCACAAAAATCTTTAAAAGACAGAGAAA
Source organism: Castor canadensis (assembly GCF_047511655.1). Taxonomy (NCBI): domain Eukaryota; kingdom Metazoa; phylum Chordata; class Mammalia; order Rodentia; family Castoridae; genus Castor; species Castor canadensis. Next base: position 112,680,922 of record NC_133393.1, on the reverse strand, counting down.
ACATCTTGACTTGAAATTGACTTAAGTCAGTTAAGTCAGGGAAGGAAATATAAGTAATTCGAATTCATAAATTATAAGATAGTCTAAACTATTTTTACATGTATTTCAAACATTGCTGCATTCTGCACTCGACATCATTAGCCACCTCCTTCATGACGCTCTCCATTCTCTTGATTTCTAAGAAAACTCTTTGCTGGTTTTTCTACCTTAGTGAACACTTCTCTAACTTATCTCCTTCCACCAGAAGTGTGTATTTTTCTCCAAGACTTTGCCTCACTCTTTGTCCCTTTTCTTGCCTTTAATGATATCAACATCCAGAGGCAAAACATTCTGAATATGATCAATCTTTAATGTATTTTCTTAACCATACATTACTTCTTCCTACCCTTTTCACTGTTCTGGCTGAAAACATCATCTATTTTATAACTAAAAAAAAAAAATCCTGTCATTTTAAACATCTTTCACTTACCTCTCAAATGTAGCTACTGGTCAGGCCCTGGAGTTATATCCCCATATCTGTTTACTTAAATACCATCTGATGCTTATCCATCCCAAATTTTTATTTCAGTCCTGATCCACTTTCCTGCCTAATCCTCCCCTCAAAAGTGATTTGTCTTAATCTGCAATTCCTTAAGCTTTCCCAACACAACAAAAGTCCTCTCCATTCATACAATATTCTAATCATGAATCCTGTAGTCATCCTTATTCTAATTCTCTAATACCCCAAATTCTGACTCGTCAACATATCATTTAATTCCATTATCAAACTGTATCCCTATACATCTTAATTCTGACTACTTCCTACCAGTTCCACTCTTCTACCATTATCTTTCTCCAAGACTGCTGAAATAATCTCTATGGAAGGCATTTATTTTAGTTATAAACCAATGTCTGGTTCTTCGTTGTGAATACAAAGACGTCTTATTCTTCTCTAATCACATGAAGTTAGACCTGATATTGTGATTTTCTTGGCAAGTAAAATATATACAAATTTGATTTTTTCATTTCCAGAGGAAGTCATATAATTACCATTGCTGACTCTATATCTTTCTTCCTCTTCTTCAGCAACTGTAGAATCAACCTTCAATGTTGCATGGAGAAGAGCTACAAACCACTGCACATTTTGCATGTGTAACTACCTTACTTGACTGATGCCAATTCCAAATTGATCTCTTTGATATTCTTCTTGGTTCTACCTAACTAGAAACTATAAAAAGCAGTCAATTGTTCTTGAAACACAAGGCTATCATATCAATATCTGCTCCAAGTCCGCTCTGTTTTCCCAACACGCCATGAATATAATCCAAAGTCATTTTCAGCATTCACAAGGCCACACACAACATTTGATCTTTTCATAATGGATTAATGTCTTTTATATCTCTCCCCCCCTCACTCTTTCTCCCCTCCAGCTATACTGGACTTCTTTAATTCTTCAAATATGAATAATATGCTTCTCCTAAAGGCAAAAGTAAAACCACATCTCTCTTCCTTTTGCCATATATGTTCTTGTCAATGCTTAACAATGAAAAAATTTAACAAAAATTAAGCTGGTGAAAAAGAATGGGAAATACCAGTTATAACATTCCAGTTCTAGTAATATAGAGAAGAATTTAGATGAGTAAATGCAGGCTAAGAGCCATAAACAACTAGCCAGTGCCCTTGGCATAATACAAATTGTACAATAAATATTCATAGAGAAGGCAAAATGAATATGTCCTCCTCAAAGTTTCTCCTATTAAGCAATACCTGCTCAACGATTATTAATAATACAGAAAGGTACCACTAATGGCCATGGAGGTAGTAGTCAGAGGTTGTACAATATTCCTGACATATTATGCAAAACAATACAATAAAACTCTTTTCTTATAGGTGAGAGTTACATTAAAGCATCTCACTGACTTACACTCTTATTCAAACTCCTCCTGTGTAAAAATGGTGAGTGAACCTAGTCAAAGTTTTAGGACTACCAAAAGACAAAATTACAACAAATTCGGTTAAAGATCTAATTGTTTTTTGTTTAGGATTCATGTTTTAGAACCACCTTCATTCTGTGAAATAGAATGAGATGAGAGCTCCCATTAAACAATGACAGAACAATGAGTTTTGTGGAGTGGGAACAAGAAAACAGCAATAGTGAAAAAAAGTTTGGTTAGCATCAGATTACTTCAGGTTTCTTTTTTTGTGAGCATTAAAGCAGCAGGGACTTCCTTATTACACTATCTCAGTTGGACTGAATATTTTCTGATCAGTTGCTGTAAATGTTCTGTTTTCAGGAAAAACTGGTCTGCTTGTGCTTAAAGTAAAAATTTGATTATGTGGGACTTATCATAAGTGACTCCATTTTGATTTTGTCTGGACTTTGGGGCCATAATACAGGAGTTCAGTCTGAAACAATAATTTCCCATGAATTTTGTTCAATCCAAATTTGACAGCAATGTTGGGGCTGACTAGATCACAAAGCATAAACAAACAGATCTGAATGATGACAACCAGAGATAAAGCAGTAGTATAAACAAAGTGAAGGACTGAGGCAGAAAATATGGATCCGGGCAATAGGACAGGAACTGGAATCTCCAAGAGATATAGAGAAAGTTCAGAGTAAAGGATAAGAGGCAAAACTTCAAAAAAAATTCCTGCAGTTCAGGGGCATAAATCACTGCAGGTTTTTGAACAGAAGTCTATCTCTTCTCTCTTTGTGGGAAAAAGCTTTTGACATACTGTGAGATTAGGGAAGAACATGGGAGATGAAAACTAATTTACTCTAAGTTCTGAGCACTGTTTTAAGTACATTTCATGAATACATTATCTAATTAGTAGTTCACAACCCCCAAAGTTATCCATGGTCTCAATTTTACAACTGAATATAAAGAGATGTAAAGAAGTTAAACCTCTTTTCCCATGTTGCACATGCCAGTAAGTAAAGAGGAAAAAGACAAAATCAAAAAAATAGTCTATTTCCACAGCCATTTTCTTTCTCACTAGCTATATCTCTTGGCAAAACTTGTGGTATCAAATATATTAAACATTCAAAACAGACACATAGAATATCTTATAAATCAGGAAAAACATACTTATAACTCTTTAGGACATATATAGTAAGCTTATTTATCTTGCTAATTAAGTTCCTCACCTTAGTATAAAGTTAGTATTAAAATGGGATTTTTGTAAGAATGTGGGATGTGACTACTAGGAATGAACATTTGTGACAATAACCAACAAAACAATCCACACATGGCTAAATTAAAGAAGACTTCATTTTCTTACCAGTGATAATTTTGCATTAAATCCATATTGAGCAATAAACTGCCCATTGGGGTTTTCCTTGGGCTTGTAATCACTCTTATGTAGAAAAAATCCTGTAAGTTTGCACTTTTGAATTCCATTGTAAAGATACTGCAATTAGGTGCTATTGAACCAGTCTTTATAAATTAAAAAAGCTGTAGAAAAATACAACAGCTTACATCCCACCTTTTTATTCCTTTTTCCAGTAAGTAATGGATTAAAAAGAATAGACCATCTCTAGGAAAAACTTAGGAGGAGCATTTAAATCATTTAGATGTGTTCTTTGCAACTACATTGTATTGTAAAGGTCAAAAACAAGCAACACAATCAAAAGATAAAACTCTACAGATAATTTAAAGATGTAAGTGAAAAAGTAGCTTAAAGAAATGAGACATTTTTCTCTTCCTTTGGCTTTTGACAGGAAGTAATATTCTACCAGAAAATTGTTATTAAAAGCTAATTTATGAATCAAAGAATGCAATTATTTTGCTTAAATTTTAGTCTCATCTGGATGACTTCCATATTTCCTACTAGAACTTTACCATTTACCTTTCTTTTATAGCAATCCTAACACCTTTAAGGTACTTTCCACCTCCAGTTCAACCCGCTGCCATTTGAACTTGTTGGCCATGAAAGTTGTCCTTCTGAAATATCTAAAATTTTTAGCTAAAATGTACTTGACAATTCTTATCTAATCAACTTTTTTGAAGCACTTAAAACTATTGCCCTTTACTTTCTCTTTGAAATTCTCCTCTCTTAGATTTTACATCAACATTCCTTCCAGTTTCTTCCTACTTCTCTGACCGCTTTTCACATACTCATTCAAGGGTTTTCTCTCTTTCTTTGTAGTTACTGTAAGCCCTGGTGGTCAACCATATCTACTTCTCAAATCTCTTCCATAATTATGGTTTTTGAGATTTTGTCTTTTTATTATATATTTGTCCATACTCTTTCTCTACTTCATATCTACCAAGAACTAAAGAAGAGTTCCCTGCCACCATGATGTCCTGCCCAAGTCCATGAGGCCAATAAACCATGGACTGAAATCTCTGAAATGAAGAGACATACAAGAGGTCATAGAAGAGGTATAAAATGTGACTCATGTTACAAACCAGTAAGGCAGCAGGGAGCCCAGTGTCTGCTGGACTTCTAGGGGGGCCAGAGTCCATTTTACATTCAAATTCCAGAATACGGATTTAATGAAGGTCATAGCTCCAGGTGCCATTATCAGTCTTTGAGTCTCAAAAGATTGCAGTATCTTGCCGATTTGTGTTCAGTTGATCCAACTTAACTTATTGATCCAACCTTGTTTGTCAATGGAGAGGTGTGACTAAAAAGCCACTTAAAAGGAATTATGGGATCCAGCAGTTTGAAGAAGATTCTAAACTTTTCAGGCAAAAGTTAATATTGAAATACAGTTGAATTCAAAACTAGCCAGTGCTGAAGCTGAAAAATCAAAACATCTATTGCCATTGCTACTTCAGTCTTCTATGAGCCAAGATGTCTGGGATTTCCTATTGGTGGTGTGGCCAGCATAGCTTCATCTTATTCTAATCCATACAGTCAAAATTCTGTTTCTTTCTTTCTGTGTGGACAACCTGCTTCCAAACAAACCCTCCCACCTGAAACACTGGTACCATGTTACACCAATGCAAAGAATGGTGGTTACTTTCCAAATTTCCTAAAGCAACACTTGAACTCATAATGAAGTAAGGTGAAGTTCTTCCTCATATCACTAAAGATGAACTCTTTGAAATGTTCAGTAATTAGAAAAATTCAAAGTAGTTTTTCTTTTTCCTTTCTCCAGGATGGGTGAGGAATATGGCAGATAAGAAAATTCTAAAACCTACAGATGAGAATATCCTTAAGCATCATAGTTCATAGATTTCTTTCCAGGCAAGCAGAACTGTTGAAGAGTAACAGAAAAGGTAGGGAAATACCTGGGTTTCTCATTGCATTCTCCAAATGTATACCCTTCATATACCAATATTATTCGTCACTGTAATCATATCTCTTTTAATTTTCACCTAAAATTAAAATGAAACTGCTGAAAGGAAGAACTGCAAAAACGTCAAAATCACATTTCCACATGCATGTATGGAAATATCACAATAAAATACCTTTGTACAATTAATATAAGGTAAAAAAAAAAGAGAGAAAAATGCCACATTTCCAGTTTTGACTTTTCCGATAAATTCTAGATCTTTAAAGCATATTGTATACTATGTAATTCTCGTTGAACCTCTATATCTAGAAGAAGATCTAGCTAATTGCCAAACAATAAGCCCTTTTTCCTATGTTATATGGTTTATCCAACATGAAAACTATTCATGCCGTTTCTTTAGTCTAAAATCTGGGAGTTATGTTTAGCTACTTCTTCCCTTTTAGCACCCAACATATCTGAAGTAAAATGGACTAATATTTATCCTACAGTTTTAATTTGTCAAAATGTTTCAATTCCTTCTTTTTTCTTTTTTCTTTTAGCTTGGTCATGCTTATCTTCAATATGGTCCTGTCCTTTAATTACAGTAATTTTTAAGTCATTTTTCATCATGCCATTATCTTGCTTACAACCCTAAAATAGGCCACATGGAGTTTTGTATCTCCTGTCAAACTCTCAGACAATGAATACCTGGTCTTTCATAATTTAGTTCCAGATAACCTCTTGTCAATGTAATAGAAGGAACCAATGTGAGCTGTCTACACTTAAAATATTTATCTAACCTGTATATGTCCACAAGAAACACAGAAATGGCAATGTTATGTGTCTGTCACATGAATGTGGATGTGAACTAGGACTTCATTTAACACTGGTCTCCATACGTCTCCTTTGAAAATAGGACCATATTGATGTTTGGGTCTTCTGGTATTTGTCAGCTTAGAACCTATATCTATGTGGTTTCAAAAGTTCTGAGTATTTCTTCTTTCCCATTATATGATATTCTGTTAAAGGGAAAGGAATGAAGGAATGGGGTAGGAAAATGTCTATTGAATGGGCCTTCTATTTATTCCTTCTGCATGGTCCTTTCTCCTTCTCAATCAATAACTGTGAGTCTAAAACTGGCTAATATCTAGGAACAATAATTGTGATTTTTCTATTACAAAGTCTGATATCACTCTTCTTCTCACTTGTTCTTAACCTGCTATGATTATTTAGGACAGAGGTCAGCAAACTTCTGTAAAGGTCGAGATAGCAAATATTTCATTGTTTTGCAGGCCACAGAGTCTAGTTTCACTTACTTAACTTTGCATTGTAGCACAAAACAGTCATAAAAATAGGTAAACAAATGGATTTGGCTGTCTTCTACAGATAAAAGACTACATTTGGCCCACAGGCTGTAGTTTACTGACCCCAGTGGAGGTCAAGTAATACTTTTTTTAACTGCCCATCTATCTTATTCCTAGCTCTACGGTCTGTTTACTAAGATGGATCTCCAAAAGTAGGTTCCCTGCATGCTATTCAGACTTTGTTGCCATCATGATATATTTCCTTTGCTACTGATGGTTAAGTGCTGCCACCTGATATCAAGTTATGCCATTGTTTTTTATCCATCCTGACCCCAGAGAGACAAGTTTTATGTAAGCATCTTCTATTATCAACCCAGGGCTAACAACCAGCCAGCATTGTGCTTCTCATTAATGTTGGTACCCTTGTGAGTGGTGAATTCTTTATCATTTTAGTAGAAGTATGCTCTCAGTACTTCTAGAAAACATAGACAGATGGTACCCTTTCTAGGCTTACATAATAAATTCATTCTAACATTCCCAATTCTCTGAATCTTTTACCCTTTTAATGCTATTCTGTTAAGGCAGTTTTAGCAAATTTACCTTATTTACTGCACATTTGCATTCTAAGCTTTAAGGAGTCATACTCAAAACATGACAGGAGCAATTCATGATCATATTTCTCAAATGTTAATCTTGATTTATGAGATTGCTCCCATACCCATACTGTCCACCATCTAGTCCTAAATTCCATCCTCTTATTCCCTACTTCTGATATAACATTACAAGACTCATTGGGGTATGTTCTTCCAATTGCTGCTCATATTTTTTAATGGGCCCAACTTCTCTTTTAGGTAAATCATCCCTTTCCTCCTACTCAGGTGTAGTGCTTCACTATTTGGACCACAATGACACAACTCTATTGATCTAAAGACTATGATGAGAGGAGCAGGAAGATCCTAAGGAAGGAGCACCTGCAAACAAAAAGATGTTTCTCTTCTCTTGAATTAGATGGTGGGGTGGGGGACTGCTATTGGCCTATACATTTGGGAGAATATAGGAATTCAAGAGTCTCGAGTCCATTAACCTAAATATCTTCATCTAGCTTTCTTACTCCTTCCCTATAGAGAACCTCACTTTGAGGGAAGAAGTCTATGAATTCAACCTCTTGTGCAATTGTCCCACATGTAAAATCAGATGTTTCTAATTTTCAGCAGATAATGTGCTCTTAAGTACAATATTTCTGATTCTTGTTATTATGTCTATGTGGACCTCATGGCTTTTGCACAATTCCTTTGTTAATTGGTGGCTCATCTGAGCTTGTTATTTTCTTCCTTGAGGACTTCTATGGAAGAAAGTTAATTCCAGGATATATTTGATTATAATTTTCCCTGATTTCTCTCAAGAACTAGAGCTATAATATATGCTAGCATATTCCCACTCTTCTTAGGTGAGCCCCTTAAAAATTGGGACACTGTGCCCAACGAAGGCATATATCCAAAGTACCACTTCCTAGAAGTTTATTGCATCAGATCACTTCTTCCGTTCATAAAGTTTATGATATGATATGCTGAATGAAGTTCTGCTTATTAGGGAGGGTTTTCTCTCACTGTCTTTCAGAGATACCGCTAAGTACCAGTAGTGTGATAGTAGTCATTTTTCCTCTTGCACTAATTTATCAAGCAAACCATCCATGATCCAAGCCTAGATGTTTTGCACATATGCACAGAAGCAATACAAAGAATCTCCCTGTATAGCTATTCTTATTTTAAACTAACAACAATGCCATGTTTTTCTTAATCTTTTATGGTTCTTCCTCAACAAAATCGAAGAACAAGGATATGGAAAAGGTTCTGCCCAGAGTGGGGTGGAGAGAGAAGGTGGCCCAAATAATGTATAATGCAAATACATGTAAGTAAATATAAAAACAATAAAATGAAAATTTTAAAAAAGGAATTACACCAACAGGCCATCACTGAACACTTTGATGGGGTTTTTATTACCATCTGACTAGCAAACTCACTGATTCCAGAATCCTGTAGCTAGGGCCAACTTGCTATTCCTTTTTCTCATCCTACCTTAAGTTGAGTTTCTTAATGATCATGTCAAAAAAAAAAAAAAAAGACTTGAGGACAAGCAACTTATTTGAAAGTTGTTGCCAAGAAGTGCTAGCAGGGGAAAGAGCATGTAAGATAAATAAAGGAATGAGTCAAGTAAAGACTGCTATCAAGCAAAATCCTATTGTACACAACTAGAATGTAATCTTGCTGTGGAACTCTCAGAAACAAAAATAAACCTCACCTAAAAATTATCCTTTCTGAGGGTCAAGACAGTTGAGGCATTTATCTTCAAACTCCAATCCATCATAAGCTAAGGTTTGTTCCAAAGGTGCAAACTCTGGTAATTCCAGATGTGAGTGAGAGAAAGCTTTAAGCCTGAAAATGGCAGGAACTGGCAGTAGAGAACTGTGGTATATACTGACACAGTGAGTGTTAAGGAATTTGGGCAGGACATTAATTGCATATGCCACACACAGTAGAGTAGGTGGAAAGTGAGAAAACAGTGGAGTAGAACAAAGAAACAGATTTTATTTCTTAGAGTTAAAAGCTAACAAAGACACTTCCACCAAAATGCTTTTAAAAAGATAGAAGCTTATTTCCCTCTCATGTTACACCCAAAATTCCTCCTCCATGTAGTCTTTCAGAGCCCAAGGCTGTAGCAGTTTTGCAATATTCGATAAGTGGCTTCCAAGGCCATGTCAAAGAACATTTTTTCATCCAGGGGAAGACGAAAATAATACAAGGTAGTAATTTCCCCGTAAGCTAGCATATTGAAGCTAACAGACATCATTTCTACACCATGTTATATTAGCAAGATTTTTGTCACATTATCACATTGAGAAACAAAGTTCTCTGGAATTGTAGTCTTTAGCTGGGCAGTCACATTTTAGCTAAGACTTTTACTATGGAAGAACAGGAGAATAAATTTTGTTGGAGTCTCTGTTTCAGAAGGGAAGAGAGCTAACATGTATTCTGGATACGAACTAAAGTTCACGGAAATGAAATAGTTAAAATATGTTATTCAAAATTGCAAAGATAATACAACTATTAAAAATTAGAAAAAGATGGGAAGAAGTTAATGTAAGCAAGCTAAATAACTACTCATGTCTTATGAAAGAGAAGCAAGCTAAATAAATACTCATGTCTTATGAAAGAGAATCAGTGATTCTCAAAAGGTAATAATAAAGATGTATTCATAACAGAGGTTTCTTAATATTATTTAGTGACATGAAAGTATCTACCAAAGGAATTTAAGCAAAGAAATAGTTTCTGAAACAGTTGCTTTTATGTATCAGTGGGGGTATAGGTAAAATTTATTTTTTACTATTGTGCTGAATATGAAAATGCATTTTGAAAACATAAGGAATAAATTAGACATTTGCTGACATAAAATAATTTTAAAATATATTATTAACTGATAAAAGCAAAGGATATAAGGATACAAGTCTATGTTAAATATAATCCTGTTACACAATATGCTTATTTATGGTTACAATTATTTTTTAGAAGGACACATAAAAGATTGTATATAATGGTTATCATTACGAGTCAGAAGTAGGAAAAGTCACAAGAAAACTCCCTGTTGAGCAACCTTAAGCAAACAAAAATACCTTTTTTTCAAAAACAGAGAACAGAAGGTAAAACAGGTCCTGTCTGGGACATGGTACCTGTGGGAGGGGGGAAGATACAAGGAAAGAGTGAAGGAGGCTGAATGTAGTAGAAATATTATGTACTCATTTATGCAAATGGAAAAATGAGACATGTTGAAACTATTCCAGGAATGGGGAGGGGGATAAAGGAGAATTATGGACAAGATGAATTCAACTGTGATATATTGTAAGAACTTTTGTAAATGTAGCAATGTACCCTCAGAACAACAATAATATAATGAAAAAGTTTTAAAAGGATTAGAATTTTTCAGATTTTTAGCCATTTTAATGTGTTATGTTCATATAAATTTAAGCAATGCATTTAAAAGAAATTAAATTCATTGAACTAAAAAGTCAAATGCACTTAACTACATGTTTTAATCACACAAGTAGAGCTGTGAACTATTTTAAAATTCCTTGGTGCTCACTGCAGTCGTCTGTCTCTCATCAGTTGGAGAAATCACTGGGTCAAAACACGACAGAGTTTCATTAATATGGGCAAAGAAGAACACTCTCTTCCCTACATTCCCTATCAGTGCTATCTGACTGACTTCCATCCACTCAGAACAAGACAGTTCCAAGTTAGCTTGCATTCATTCATCCATTTATTAATTCATTCATCTCCTTAAAATTTCAAGTCAGAAGCAGCAAGAAAATCATTAGAAGCAGCTGATGAAAACATCATGATGGTGATGGATGGAGGAAAGAGAATTTCTGGAGACAGCAATGTTTGGGAACATGTATTAGCATTTTTTAAGGAGGTTCTAGCAGCTATAACCAGAGTTAGTACAAAGTCTTAATTTTTGTTTCCCAAACCATTTATTCTTTTTTATCATAATATCTTTATAAATATTATACCTCTGGAAATAAATATTGAAAGGGGGGATATTTATTGATAAATGTATTCCCTAGGATACTATAATAGATGCAATTATTTAAAGGTAGTAGATGACCTAATACATCTGTTCACCTACTTTGTACAACAAAAAAGTGACCAATAATGAGCATTTTGAGTATCATATACCTTCATGAGTTATGTTTTGAACATAAGGCAAAATTTCTATTTCCTTCTTGGCTCTAGTGGCTCATGCCATAATCCTGGCTACTTGAGAAACTGAGATTGGGAGGACCATGGTTCAAGGCCAGCCAGGGCAAATACCTCATGAGAGTCCATTTCCAAAATAACCATAATAAACTAGAGTGGAGGTGTGGATCAAGCAGCAGACAGCCTGCTCTGCATTCATGAAGTCCTGAGTTCAAACCCCAGTTCAAATAAAAAAAAATTCTATTTCCACATAATGAAAAATTTTATCATGTGACCATTTTTACTCTTCAGCTAATTCAATACATTTTTTCCCCAAAAGTGGTCACATTTACATTATTTTTATTATATTTTATACATTACATTATATTATATCAGGAGTCTAGAGTTAACAAGTCAAAGAAAATGAGAACAAAAATCCAATATTTACCTTAGGCAACTGTCCACAGGAAGCCTTAGACTGCTATCTGTGACAAAGACCAACCAGGCAGGATAACTGTGTGCATCTCCTCCAGTTGTACAGTCCATAAAGTGACAGAAGATGTAAGTCTGGGTACCTCTTCAGGTGTCATCTGTCCAAGGAAAGAGTTTTTTTCTAATAGGCTAGTGGAGCTCTGGGTTCAGATTGAATAGTCAAGCTTCCACTTCATGGACTCATGCTTTTAAATCATGTTCTTTTTTTGCTACATTATGATAGCTTGTCCTCCATCAAGCAATAAGCACACAAGAACACACAATAAAGTCACTGCAGAACAAACTAAGCCAACAAAAAAGAAATGAGACCAAAGGAGAAAGACAAATCTGTAGAGCACACAATGGATAACAGTGTGAATGTGACTTAGGATTGATTCCTTATAGCTAATTTCCTACACATTAAAACAAATTATTAAGTAAGTATATTCAGGATAAGATTTTCAATAAGACAATGAAATATTTATTACTATTCTAGTTCTTAAATATATTCATTTTTACTATTTTACTTGTTACATATGATTATCATATTTATCAAGTACATCATGCCATTTCAATATATGTACAATGTGTAATGTACAGATCAAGGTAATTAGTAAATTTATCAACCCAGACACACATCATTTCTTTGTGTTGAGAACATTCAAATATTCTTTCCTAGCTATTGTGAAATATTCAATTAATTGTTGTCAATCATAGTTACCCTACTGTGATAGACAGCATTAGAAGTCATTCTTATTTATACCTCTGTGTTCATTAACCACGTTTTCTGCAACCCTTTCTACCCTATTCCATTCCTAGGCTTTTTATTTTGTTTTTAATGATGGATTTTCATCATTTACTTTTGTCCTCAACTACGTATTAAGTTGAGTTCCTACTGTGTATTTCTAGGCAATCTTCCAAGATACACATGGCCTTTGCTTTCATGGAGTTCACAATCCAGTGACAAAAAAAAAACAGTGATCTCACAACAATAAACTTTCCAGTCAAAAAAAATTAAAAAGCATGATCTTGGAAGCATGAGGAACTGGACCATAATTGATACAGGCTACTCAGCTTCCTTGCAGCGTAGATATTCTATGAAATTACATCATGACATTTTATTCCATATAAGATTAGTGCATTGCTTTTGAATTATAAACACTTTAGTCAAATAACAGATGCCTTGTAGAAATTAAATAACTGTTCTGATGCTCTAAATTTTCAATTGACAGTAAGAAATCTAGTTACAGACACTTGGGTGATATCACTTTCTTATGAAAATAGTAAAATGGTTATCTCGAAGGGTAGATATCACATGTAAGCTGAAAGGATGGATAATACCCAATCCTGCTTCATTTGTGTTTCCTAACACCTTGTGGTAAAGTAATCCATCACCTTCCTGCCTTTCCTAGAATCCAAAAGACTTGGATTTGAATCCTACCACACTATTTGTTAATAGGCTCTTCAGCAAGTTTTATTATCTTTTGAAAGTAATACTTGTCAACACCAAAGGATTAAGAAAGAAAACAGACAAAATGCATAGTGCTAAAAGGAATGTGTGATCTTTTTTAAAAAGAGACTTATTTCTCTGGTAAGGATTTTGGCATAATTCAGGAGAAAAACAGGACAACAGTTATCATTAGTGCATTGACAGAAAAAGCAAGTGTCAACATCTGTTGTCTGAAACTTCAATCAGCCCCACAGCCAGGTCACCTCTTTCCCCCACGTGCCTGGTGTGGCTAGCAGACATTAATTCTGTTAGTATACAAGTGAAATCTGAGGTGTTAGTTTGAAGACACAAAAGGGTGGGAAATGTGACTTATGAAAACTTAGTAGTACCGAATCCTTATTTTCTGTAGGGCAGAAGTCTGGGTACTGTGTGGCCTGGCTGGTTCTCTGTTTAGAGGTCTGTAGGGAGGAAGTTAAGGTATCTGCAAGTTTCATTTGTTTCTGGAGGCTCTAAAGAGTCTGCTTCCTCCTGCATGTTATGGGAAGCATCCATCCATTGTGGTTTTAGGGATGATATACCCTAAGCTGACTGAGCTTCTTCATTCAGGTTGTGGGCACAACCCAGTTGCTTATGCTTGTCAGAGTGACATATCTGTCCTAGCTTTCAGTAAGAAGCCCCGCCCCCCTTATTCCTGAGGATCGCATCCACTCCTCTGCACATTGTTTTTCCTATCTTCACACCAGAAATGAAATATCTATTTCTTCTTAGCTTTGATGATGTCTGTCTGCTTTCCCCTTCTGCTTATTCCAGCTGGAGATAGTTCTTTGCTTTTAGAGCTCATGGGCTTAGATCTAGCCCACCAAGACGCAATCGGGGATCATCTTTTCATTTTAAGGTCCCTAAATTTAATTCAGCTGCAAAGTAACATTATGTACTCAGTGATTCTGTTGGATTAGGGTATAGAAGCTTTTTGAAGGCCATTGGTCTGCCAGCTCCAACTTGCTTTCACTATTGGAGATGGAAGAAATTCTTTAGCTATGGGAAAAAAGTAGAAGATACATGATAGAAAGGGACTGACAGAGGGAGTGTGACTGGGAACAAAAAAGTTGCATCTGGGGGTTTTGTCTGGCTAGAAGCATGTTTGTGTTCTGTTGTAGTGTTTTAAAAATAGGATTTTATTGCCTTTAGGGATTGCTTGTATTAAATTACTAGTTCCACATTTCTCACCATTCTACATTGTTTTACTCTGCCTTGCTTTGTACAATTAGCTCACAACCCCAGTTTCTTGCAGTTTCTGCAAATCTATGTTTGCAAAAAACAATCTTAAAATGAGTTCCATGGGAGACAATCAAGGGAGATAGAAGAGGTAGGGCATATGAGGAGATTAGTGCCTATTTGGTCTAGAGAAGACAGAATACCATAATTGTGGCCATTTCGTCCCATGGGGATCTGAAAGTACAAATAGTATACCATTTGTACACTATTGGCTCCCTATTTGAGGTGATTCTATCATTAATTCATATCACTAATTCTTCTGATACTTTTCTCCTCATGAAGGAGTTAGGAACTTACCCAGCAAGGCAGAAAGTAAAAGGCCTCCAAAGCATAGCCCTACACACACATCAGAAAGGTTAGTAAATGTTATTCCACTAATAATAGTGGAATAATCTCTTCATGAGCTCATTTGTTAATGGTCCACTAAAATGCCTCAAATGAAGTTTTCTGTGCTTGGTGTTTACCACACAAACATATTCACAGTATGAATAAATTCAGTATGACACAACTGTTAAAATTTAGTATTGTTAATATTTAATATTTACACAACTGTCGAAACCCAGGTTCTAGAACCAAATTATTGAGATTGAAGCCTTGACCCTACCATTTATCAACTGATTGCAACTTGAAAAAATTAATTTTAAGTGACTCACTTTTCTCATCTGTAAATTAGAAAAGAAATGGAAACTACTGGGAAAGATTTGTATGAGGATCAAGAAAGTTAATACAGATAAGGAGATCATCTGCTAACTAGTGCTTAATTAATTATCATAGTCATTAAAATCTCTTGTTTTATAACACCTGTGATTCTTTTAAAAAATTGAGCATTATACTTCTGAAATAGATTGAAATGTTGTTTTAATATTGTATGTTTAATGTTAAAAAACAAAGTATTGGCTCCTTATATTGGCTCAGTGGCCTTGAAAGATGTCAAAGTAAATGAATCTTACAGAAAATGACCAAAAAATTCCATGGTGGAGAGTGAAGGGCAAAGAAAGGAAAATTGTGTGTGTGTGTGTGTGTGTGTGTGTGTGTGTGTAGATAGGAGAAATATAACTGAAGGCAAATAAAATTTCTTGGAGTTACACCTTAGAGATTGGTGTTCTGTGATAATAATGGAGCTTAAACTTCGATCACAATCCCAGTACTGGACTTTTATGGTTCAAATATGATTCCCACCAAAACTCAAGTTGGTCTCCAATGCTGTAGTGTTAAAAGACTGTTCCCAGAAGGAGGTATAAGAGTAACGGTATTATACCCCTCATGCATGGATGAATGCCTTTCTCTCATGAGCTCCTGTTTTTGCAGTACTGCATTAGCTACTGCAAGATCAGGTTGCTATGTAAGTGAGGCAGTCCCTCATGTTTTTTCTCTTCCACACATCCTGCTTCCATTTCCACTTTCTGCCATGAGTTGAAATAGAAGGAAGCTCTCAGTGGAAGCTGAGCAGATGCCAGTGTGTTCTTTGTCTTCCATGTCCCATGAGCCAAAATTAAACTTTTTTTATTATAAATTACCTAGTCTCAGGTATTCCATTGTAGCATGAAAAATGGACTAAAATGAGGCCCCTTCCAACACTTCAGAAGAGACCTAGCAATATGTGAACTAGCTAGGTTCTGGTGATTTTGTAATCATATCTTAAAGAATATCCATCAAATTAAAAAGACTTTTCTATATCTCCAGAAAAAAATAGATCCCCCAAATGTAGTTCTCCTCCCTTAAAATGTATTCATTATTTTATAATGAATATATTAGTTCTATAGGATACTTGAGATCCACAGATGGATTACAGGTATTTTTACTGGGTTTTTTTTGCCAGTTTCTGTATTGTTGGTGTTTTTTGTAGGTTTGGCCTATTAACAGGAAACACACAGTCTCTCAAGCTAAAGAGATATTTATGCTTGGAAGGTCTTCTCTGTCCCAAAGTCATCACATTAACACCTGGAGTTTCTATCTCTCACTGGTCTTAAGGATTTTCCCTTTGCTTCACTGCTACTGCCATATTTTCTTCAAGGACTCATCAAGCTTTTCATGGTTGCATGCAATCAGCTACTTTTCAACTGATGTCAGAGCTTCTATTCTTTCCCTTTCCACTTTAACTTTCATATTAGCACTATTATTATCTTTATAAAACTCAAATATGAGCATAATAATGCTGGGATGTGATACATATATACTTGGAAATGTCACAGTGAAACTCCCTGTATAACTATCTTAAACAAACAAATGTATCTTTTTTTCCAAAATGAAGAACAGCAAGGTAAAACAGTTCCTATTTGGGGTTTTATACCAGTGGCTGTAGAGGACATGAGGAAAGGGTGAAAGAAAGTGAATATCATAGAAATATTACACACTCATGTATGAAAATGGAACAATAAGGCCTGTTGAAACTATTCTAAGAAGGAGGGAGGGAGGAAAAAAGAAGGATTATGGAAGGGGTTAATCTAACAAAGATATATTGTAAGCACATTTGTAAATGTCACAATGTACCCCTAGTACAATAATATGCAAATTAAAAAAAAATAATCAATTTCATAACGTCTCAATTACTCTCCATTTTCTGTAATTTAAGATCCTTCATAATCTGACCAAAAACTCTCCCAGTATAGACCATTTTCTACCATTTGTTTTACTCCTGTGCACACATAACATTGAGCAACTTATTTCCAAATATGCTGTCCTAGCTCACAAGATCATGCTTGTCTATCTATCCTATGCCAGGTAATAGTACACTCTAACCCCATTACCACACTCCCTGGGTAGGGTACAATATGTCTGGCAAATGTCAAGTCTCCTACGGGAGTCAGCTTAAAAACAAATAAACTACATTAAGTATTCCTTGGCAATACTTAAGAATTAGGTGTTCTTTGTTCATGTTCCCAGCGTTCTTTATTTATAAATCTTCATAATCATTAGTACATTATCCTTAAGGACAAAAACCTTTTATTTTCTCCATTGAAACCTTTAAATCTAGTATATTTTTAGACAATGGTGTGTTTTAATAAACTTTTTGTGAACTAATGATTGAACAAATGGAATAAATGAGAGATAAAGAAATGGTTGCCTAGAAGTTACTTCTTATGAATAAATCTTAACTTTCTAGGAAATATTTTATTGTGTCATTGACAAGTGGCATGTCTTTTCCTTCTGTGTTAATCTCTTGAGTCCTTATCACAGTACAGAGCACATTATATATACTTCTTAATTGTTTAAATATTATTTTCAAGGTCAATGTAAGACACTCCATTTAACTTTCCTGATAGAAAGGCTAAAGAGTGCCACATAGAAGAAAAAAAAGGGCAAATGAAAACTAACTTCTTGTCAAGGAATAGAGACTTTGCTCCAATTCTTTATCCCTAAAAGTACTGAGAACTAGTCTGGGAGAGAATATTGCAATGATAAAAAGCCCACAGCAGGTTTTATCTTGTACGAAAAGCCATTAGGTGAAATAAAATTCATTCATAGCTTAATCTAATTTAGGCTTTTATCTTCATATGTATTAGAAATACATATTGCTTGTATCTATATTGATTTCAAAGTGTATAGTTTTGGGTTTTGCACACAATGTATATTGATATTACTTCTATATCTGTTCTAGTTGCAAAAGAATTACAAAATGAAACTTAAACTGCAATGCTATTTCTAATTCCAATAACAATAAACAAACAAAAAGGTGGGAACTTTAAGGAATGTAAGAATCCTTTGTGTTCTCATATTTAATGTTATAATTAAAAACTGAAATGCCTTTCTTTTAAACATTTACATACTACTATAAGAAAAGACCAACCTAGCATGATGTGATCAGGTTTTAAATGTACATGCTAAAGATAACCATTGGGTCACTGAAAATACTCATGTTTCTATATAAATATATTCCAAAAGAAATATACTTTGTCACTTCTTCAAAATTCTGGCATTTAATTCAATCTATGATTATAAGCCTAAAACTATCAAATTATTTTTGCAAATTAGGATGGCAGGGATATGAGCAGTAGCACAAAATGAAATGCCCTGAGAGAAAAATGGGTTTCCTCTTCTAAGAAATATTGAGAATTCTCTCTTTCTTATTTCATAATAGGGGAAACAATCATTATCATTTATGTTTGTTGAGAACCATTTTGTACATTACTTGCTAAGCTTCCTTTCCTCCAAATGAAGACTGACCAAATCATTGCCATTAAAAATCACCATGTCCCTGAATCAGTGGTAATGATAATAATCATATCTACTAGTTATTGACTATTAACTACAAGTCAAGAGTTCCACAGAAATAATTTAAAATCTGCACAACAGCTCTAAGAGTTAAACGTTGCTATCTTCCTTTTCACAGATGGTTGAACAGAGACTAGGGAAGTTCAAATTGTCAAGGATACAAACTGGGCTAAGGAAGGTACAGAATCGGGATCTGCCTCAGATTATAGGCTAGCTCTCATCCACTGGGTCACATTTGCACTCAGAAGGAAGCTTGAACCCTTTCTGTTTCTATCAACCTTTTCATGAGGAATGTTTCTTTCCTCTAACTTTCCATTTCCTATGTAAGTCTATTTCTTCCAATTCTGCCTCCTGAGAAGAACAGCTGGTCAGTGCCTTCCTTCTAATAATGTTAACTGATTCACTGTCGAGTAATTTTTCTTGAGATATTTTAAACCCCTAGAGAACTGAATATTTACTCACAGAAAGAACGAAAAGAAAAAAAAACAAAACTGCACTCAACTAATGCAAGAACATTTTTCTAGCCTCAAGCTCTTTGTATTTTCAATGTTGGTGGGTTGGAAAGAAAAAAAGAGTCGAAAGTAGAGATATTTTCTTAATTTTTTTTTCTCTTAACTATGAACTACAATTTGCTATCAACAGAAAAGTTGGTGAACACTCAAAAAATTAAGATAAAACCCACATAAACATTTTAATGTTTATATTTCAAACAAAATTATCAAAAGATTACTTTAAGTATTATAATAAATCTTTACTACAATGATCTGTTTTTCTAAAGTAAGGCCTTTTTCCTAATATTGATCATTCAATAATTGCTTTATATCATTTCTTATTCCATGAATATTTGTGCAAGAGATGTATGTCAGCTCATCAGGCTTATTTAATGCCTCACTATGGTTTTACTCATTAATCTCTGCCTGTTCTTTGAAAGATAATCTTCATTTAATGATTATGTAATATGCAACAAGAGAGGACTTTCCCATACATTCCAAGAAGGGCAGCATTGAGATGTATCAACAGAGCTCTTTGCATCAAAATCCCATTTATTTGGTTATCAGTCTGGGGAATTTCAGAGTTTTGTTATAAAATTTTTCTTCCTAGTGACAGTAGGGATTAGAATTCCAAATCATCCTACCATTTCTCAATGGATTACAAACATCATAGAAAAGATAAAGGTCATTATAAATCAAAATAAGGTATTAATTAAACAATACATTTAAATCACTAAACTTAGAGCAGGAGAGTTCCTTAGTTCTTTCTGTGTTTTGTAGCGTGTAATGTTCATTAGTCTTGCTAATGAATTCAAAAGGTAAGATACTTTCTCATTAGCATAAGCATATAATTGAGCCCTATTCAACTGGACTGCATAATACATAACCAATTATCTCTAAAATTAAAAATGAAAACATTTTAAAGGAAGGAAAAGAAAAAAATTCATCTCTTAAGATATGAATCAACAAAAATAAATGTTGAAGTAATTGGGTTGTTTGGTTATGATCCCAGTCTTTACTTCTGTCACTTGTGCTTTCTA
The DNA here is from genome assembly GCF_047511655.1 of Castor canadensis. Taxonomy (NCBI): domain Eukaryota; kingdom Metazoa; phylum Chordata; class Mammalia; order Rodentia; family Castoridae; genus Castor; species Castor canadensis. The sequence continues at coordinate 112,660,743 of NC_133393.1, read as the reverse complement.
TGAAATTTCCAAAGAAATGAGAAATTCCACAAAGGAAAATCCTTACAGAATACAGTATCCCTCCTTAATTTACATTTCTTGGTCCAATGTAGTGAGCTACTATATATCTATTTGACCAGGCTATTAAAATCTTACTATGTACCACATTCTCTGTAAATTGCTAGCATACAAAGATCGATGCAGTTTTGTCTCCTTTGAGAAAGAAATAAACAAATCATTTCTATTCAGTCTGGAGATATGATTCACTGGAATAAAAACACAGAAGAAAGGTAATGAGTCATTTAGACATTATATTGTAAGCTCTTGTTCTTTGCTACTTAAGCATCATCCATGCACACTTTTCATAAACTTAAATGACAAATTTACCAAATTCCTCCAGAAATTCTACTAGCCAGTTGTGAAATATAGCTAATTTTAATTTTTTGATAATTATATTCTAGACATTGTTCTGAGTTCTTAAGTGGATTAGCTAACATTTCCACTTTTCTACATTAAGTATGATTACTACTTATTTCCAAGATGAGTAGGGTAAGACAACCTAAATTACTTTCTTTTGTTGTTTAATTTTTATTTTCAGATGGAATCTTGCTGTGTTCCTCAGGTTAGCCTTGAACTCCTGGGTTCAAGTGATTCTTTTACCTCAGCATTCTGAGTAGCTGAGATATGTACCACTGTAACCAATGTTCCTAAATTACTTTCTCAAGATGGTAATGCTACAAGATAGAACTGAAATCTGCAGTCAGGTATCTGACTCCAGATATCAAATTCTCAACACTCCACTCCACTGCTTTCTAATGATACAAACTCATAAAGTAAGGTAATTTGGTTCCTATCTCAGCTGTAGTCCTTATTTAGCTCTGTGATCTTAGGCCAGGTTCTCAATTTCTCAACTTTCTTGGTATAAAATACAAACAACCAAGCATTTTTATCTTTTGGCAGTCTTAAAAGTGATTCTAAAATCATTTGGAGTCTTTCCATTGAGAATTTGAGAAAAACCAAAAACAACGAAAAGAAAACCAGGTATCTATTCCCATAGTTCAAAAATAAGTATTTCAAGTTTTTGAGAGTTCAGTTCTTAAGAATAAAAGGCTATATTTCTTCTTCTCTTTTTTTTTGGTACTGGGATTTGAACTCAGGGTCTACACCTTGAGCCCACTCTAACCAGCCCTTTTTTGTGAAGGGTTTTTTCGAGATGGGTCTCGCAAACTATTTTGCCCCTTCTGACTTTGAACTGCTATCCTCTTGATCTCTGCCTCTTGAGTAGCTTGGATTACAGGCATAAGCCACTGCTGCCTGGCCTTGTATTTATCCTTAATTTCCTCTGAACTCTCTTCTATGGTGCCACACATTCATCATTAATTTCTGTTGATTCCACCTTCTTTTAAAGTACCCTGAATCTAATGGCTCTCATGTTCTCCACCAATATCCATCTAGCAAAATCACTATTATCTTCATCATGAATTATTACAATGGCCTCTTATATAGTTGACTCCTAGTTCCTTGCTATATTTCTTCTTCTCTTTTTTTGCGGTACTGGGATTTGAATTCAGGGCCTACACCTTGAGCCCACTCTACCAGCCCTTTTTTGTGAAGGGTTTTTTAGAGATGGGTCTCGAAACTTCTTTAACTTTTTTAGAATATTCAACTCATAGCAGCCAGAATGCTTTCCATGTCAAATCTTGTTACACCTTTCAGTTAAATCTTGAAAGAGGATGAAAAATGTATCATGGTCTTCCCATACCTGCATAGTCCTACACCTGCCTTAAAGCCAATTCTCAGAACCCTGGTACTCATTTCATTTTACCTACAGCAGCCCCTTTCAGCATTTATGCTCCCACACTAGAGCTTTTGTACTCTGTGTGCTCCTCTTACCATCTATAAACACGAGTTGCTTCTTTTCTTCCTTTGGGTTTCTCCTTAAATATCCACTTAGCAGAGGCCTTTCTTGACAATTCCAAAAAAATATTAATACTCCTTTTATCCTACATTACTTATCAGTATCATGCATTATATTTCTTCATAAATAATACGTCTCCAAAGGTCAAATTCTAACCCTTCCCGCAATGTGCACATACATAAATTTGAAATCCAAGACAGCAGGAACTTCGCTTTGCTTATTGCTGTATCTCCAGTGCCTTCAGCAGTGTCCAGGCAATGGTAGAATGTTTAATAATAATGCAAATGGTTTTTCTCCATGCAAATTATGCCTGGTGGTAAGTGTGTGTGTGTGTGTGTGTGTGTGTGTGTGGTGTGGTATTGGGGAGTCCACAGCCTCATTCAGGCTAGACAGGCACTCTACCACTGTCTCTTGGGGATTTAATTGATTTTTATTCTGTGGATATTTACAAGCTTTGTCAGTTTTTCATCTAGTAAAAAAAACAAACTTATATCACCATTCCTGGTGGCCTTATGTACATTTGATTCCCTCATTAGTAATTTCTTAACAATATCAACATTAATCCCTTTCCAAAAAGAGGTAAATTTAAATTGAGTTTCAAGGAGAGTGTATATATGTACTGGGAGAAAAGAGGCCACATGACGTGGAAACTTACAAGGCAAAGGAGGCAACAAGGACTTAAGGATAGTGAACCTTGCTAACATTAATTTTTGAAAGGGTTAATGCATGACTCTTATAAAATAAAAAATGAACCCAAGTCAACAACTTTATTTAGCTCATTAACTAATGAGGGAATTGGTAAGATATGAAAAACATTAGATAGTCTCAATATTCCTAAGATCAGTTCTTCAAACTGCCCTGAGCAGGAATCATTTGCATTGGTGTGGACAAGAAACATCTACATTGCCTTAAGTCCTCCAGAAGTTAATCTCTATCTCTAGAAAGGTTCAAAATACACCTGTCAAAAGCAACTCAAAGTTCTACACATCATGACATAAGATAAATCCTGAAGAGTAAGCACTCTAGCTAACATCCAGCATTCCATGGAAAAGGTATCTGTAATCTTTTTTTAAAAAAATCTTTCAGTTTTCCTTTAAAAAATCCAGCAGATTTTGTAACATCCTGGCTCACATGTTTCTGAGAGTGATGACTGGTTTGATGAAAGCATAGCCCAGTTGGTGAAAGACAGGCTAGGATTTTATATAACAAGTTATGGAAAATGCCTATAAATACTCAAGCAGAGGAATGACTTACAAACAATGTTTGGGAAGAGTGATTTTAGCAAGAATGTGTAGGATGAGATATAAGTGTTGGAGAAGAGGCATGGAGAAGACAGAAAACAGCAAGATATGCTTAGAAATGTTCTGTAGGATTTGACCTGGGAGATGCAAATGATCCAGGAAAGTTTGTATATGATCCAGAAAAGTTTGTATGTTGAAGTAACTGATTGAGTTGACTTGAGAAAGAGTCAAGGTTCCCTGGAATTTTACTAAATTGTGGAGAAATTTTATATTTCTAAAATGTGGACTTGTTAACATTTGACAGTTTGTTTTTCTGCATTTATATTACTTTTTGATGTTATGCTAATAAATTACTTTTCTCCTGAATTCAAAATATTGCATTCACCTTTTATTTGAGCCTCTGCCTTTTGTACAGTTTTCTTGCTTAAAATGTTTTCTCCTTAAAATGTTTTCATTCCCTATTATTTGAGAAAGGCATACATTTATGAAATATTCAAATGTATCTATTCCACCTCTGTATGAAGTATTTGTGATATCCTTTCCATGATAGATGTTACTTATATGGCAATTCTAATGTAACTTATCAATATTCTTTCATTAATATTTAGTTAATGCCTTATTTTAATGCAGTATTGAATGCCAATTAAAGCTCCTACAATACTTGCAGCAAGCTTAGAGAAATCCATCTTCCATCTGTATTTTTTAATTAGTAGTTCAATTATAGCATGTGTGTGTACATGTGTACATTTTACTTAGTTTGTAAAATAATTCTTGAAAAGTATCAAATCTATTCAATATTAGAAAGCAAAGAAAAATTTTCAAGTCATTTAAATCCATAGCAACACATTTGGAATAGTGAGTTTATACCTTGATTTCCAGAAAACCAAATACCAGGGAATTACAGCTAAACAATTGAAGTTTAAGTTATGTTTTTGATATTTGGTTTCAGTTTGCTTTCTTTATCCACTTTGGATTTTGTAGAAATTAAACAGTAGTATTTTTTAATGCAGTCTTTGTAGCTTGACACATTCTAAGCAAACACACATACTCTAAAAATGTACTTCCATAGTTAACCTTTTGAAAATTCAGACTATACTGAGGACATCATAAATGATTCACCAATGACAGACATGTGGATAATTTTTATGACCTGAACCATGAATTGTTTTTTAGTTTTTGATTCAAGTGACTACTTTTCACTATATTGAGCCATGAGTTTCAAAAATAAACCTTCTGCTGATAAGGAGATTTACAGAGAACAAAAAAGCCTGAGTCAACTATTTATCTGGGACCAAATTGTGAACTAAGCTTAGTTCAAGCAAGAGGTTTTTCTAAGCGGTTCATTTATTTTAATATGGTACAAGCATTTTGAAGTTATGCTGTAGCTTATGTTCACAGTGCACTGACAGAAGAGGAGGAGAAAGGCCTGGAGGTAACATTTCATGCATTCTTAGAGCTAAGAATTGAGCACCTGCTAAGAGCAAAGTTCAGTGCATGATGCACTGGAGATACACAGGCCTAGCCTGCAAGAAGCTTATACCTATTATAGGATAAATAAAACAAGTGCACAGATCATTATGTTATGACAAATTATAATAAAAGACAGAATATTACACACTATGGAAGAGTACAAAAGCAAACATTTTTTAGAAATTCCAAAGACATGGAAGGTACATTGGTTTTGTAAGTAAATGAGAAAGTCTTCTTGGCATTTGAATACTGTAGTATTTCTTAACTTTTGTATGCATAAAAGATGCCTGGGGAGCTTGTCAAAATGTTGGGAGATTTTTGGACCATCCCTAGAGATTCTGATTTATATGGTCCACATTTCTCACCAGTACCCTAAGTAAAGGAGAGTACCTTAAAGCCAAAGTACTTTGCTTAAGAATATTTGCTTTGAGCCTTAAGAGATAAATAGCAATGAGAAGGCAGTGGTAAAAGCATAAAGAATTCAGAGAAAAGGACTGATAGAATAAAAAAGGAAGGGAGGAATGTAAGGATATATCACCTGAACTCTTTGGGGGTCTTTAGAGTCCCTTCTTCCACTACAATTAGCCTATTGAAATAAAAATGCTTTTCTGGAGTAGTTCTAAAAACTAGAGAGATTTAGAGGTCAGCAGCAGAACAGACTTAATGTCACCAGCCCCACATTATCCCTTAATTGCCCCAAAATTGATGAAAGAATATACAAAGTGTCAATATGAGGATCTCACATTGCAGAGTAAGCTCCTCTAAACTGCGACAGGACTCCAGGAAGGAAAGTGTTATCAGGGCACTCACAGGGGAGGTCAGCAATATGGGAGCTCATTTTTGGAAGAATATGTGGCTATTGGTTATTGGTGGGCCACCATTCTGTTCTGTTTCTTGGCTTACTTTATCCTGATAATCAAAGCAAAGTTGTCACCAGTGTGTGCCAGTGATTCCTGGAAGTCAATTACCTTTCTCTATCCAATTGCAAGTCATTGGAACATTCCTGTGCCCACCATCTTTGACTGGGCACAAACTCAGATTCCCTCAATCACATATTATTCTCATTCACATTCCTACTTTACATATCATCTGCCCTCACACAACATTCCAGTATAGAAAAGGAACCCAACACTCCTTATCAGTGTCAACATATGACTAAAGCCACAGAAGCTGAAGTTTCTCAAGGGAAAACATTGTATGATTGGTAAATAGCACTACACCAACTCCAGCCCTACAACAAATGAGAATTTTCTAAATGCCCATTACTACAAAAAGTATATAAAAAGTCAAGAACACTCTGGCCATGTTATGGTGTACAGCAGGGGGGAAAAAAGCAATAAATAGTATATCAAAGGCATATTGTAAAAAATCTTGACTGTTAGAGTGAAGGACTTTTTTCAACAGACCTAAGGGAATCATGAATTATTCAAAATGGGTTGTAGAAAGTTTGAACTGGCCATAGTAGGAAAAGCTTAGAGATATTAGTTAGGCAAGATAAATGTGCAGAACTCTAAACAGGTATACAGGGTTATTTATGCATACTGCTTATATACCATCTGTGATGGTTAATTTTATCAACTTGATTGGATTGAGAACCACTTAGGAGACTAGTAAAGCATACACTTGTCTATGTCTATAGAGTGCTTCCTGAGAGGAAATTAGGGTAGACTTAATGTGAGTGGTACCATCGTATAGGCTGGAGGCCCAGAGGGAATATAAAAAAAAAGAAAAGAGAAAGCCAACCAGTACAGAGAACAAGCATTTTCTCTCTCTCTCTCTCTCTCTCTCTCTCTCTCTCTCTCTCTCTCTCTCTCTCTCTCCTTTCTCTCTCTCTGCTTCCTGGCTGCCTTTTGCTCTGACTGAAACATCTTCTTTCTGAAACTGAGGACCAATATAAATCTTTCTTCCTTTAAACTATTTCTCTCAGGTATTTGGTCACAGTAATAAAAAGCTAGCTAACAAAACATTTCATCTTGAACTTTGGATGAAATTTACTAATACCATTCCTTCCAAATTTATCTCTTAAAGACCGTTCATGTAAACCAGACATGAGGGCACACACCTACAATATCAGCTATTTGAGCGGCAGAGGCATAAGGATTGTGAGTTCAAGATCAGTTCAGGCAAAGTTAGTGAGAACCTAGCTCAAAGTAAGGCAAACAAAAGGGCTTGGAAGTATGACTCAAGTATAGTGCTTGCCTAGCATGTGTGAGATCCTGGGTTCAATCCCCAGTGCTACCAAAAAAAAAGACAAACAAAAAACAACAACAAAAAAAACTTTTGTGCAATATTTAAAGCAGAATCACAGAGACTTTAATGTCAAATACTAACTTTTAATTGCTTAAATTATATAAATAACTGTAAAAATTATGAAGTGCAATTTAAAGTATTATATGCATACTGGTTAATTTTCTTTCCTGTTATATAATCCTGTCACTCACACTTTAAGAAAATAATTCTCCTATACCTTAGATTCTTCCCATCCTCATAATTACTTCCAGAAATAGTCTTCAAAATTAAAATAGTTTGTCCTTTTCAGATTAGACAGAATTGAGTCAAAGTTAGCCAGAGCCTTTAACTAAACTTGAGTAAAGAAAAGGAACAGGAGAAATTTTCAAAATCTTATTTAACTTTTACCTATATCATTAAATATTTCTTTTGCCTCAACCTACCACCCCAACTTCTTACCTTGCCTCTGATGAAAACTACAGAAAATGGTCAGTAATCTTTCTCTAATTCCATTTACTATGCAAAGATTTTCTGAGGAGTTCAGTGCCTACAGAAGTTTTTATTTTCTCAATAGTAGATTGAAATATGTTATATAGTTTCTTATATTCTCTTACAAAATTCTGTCTCATCTGTAATAGTCACTTGCCCAATCAGTAAAACTTCTACTACTTTGTTTTGTTTTGCTTTGTTAGAGACAGGGTTTCACTGTTTAACCAGGACTGACCTGTAAATCATGCCTGACCATCTGCCTCAGTTTCCTGAGGCATGCCCAGCTCATATTTCAATCCCTTCATAGCATCTAACATAGGTTTGAGCACACACACCTATTCACTATTAGCATCATAGCGATTATAGCTTAGACCTTCAAGATTCAATGCATACTAAGAAGCATGGTGTGGTATGAAAACCAGATGGTTTATATAATCCTACCACAGCTTCGCTTCATTTTAAAACATCAAGGCACAAAATCTTAACACAGTTTTCCAGTCCAATCCAAGATTTTGCAAAGAATTCCGGAATCATAAATGGCATCATTTTCTTGACAGATATACATTTTATGGCAATAAGGGAGATATTATGAGTGATTTCTATATGAAGATAATTTGAGAAGGCAACACACATGCAAAATCAAGTATATGAGAAGTCAGCTGAATATTCAATGGAAAGTGCCCTTTTTAAAATCACAGATTCTTTATCAACAGTGAACAAGAATCTCTTCAAAGAGAGCACAGATAAATTACACTTCTTGATTAGTTCAGTTCTTCAGCTAAAATTTCTTTCTCCCATGTGCATTTTGCAACCTTTTGGCAGCTTTATTGTTGAAAAGCCAAGGTGCATTCATAATTGCACAACAGTAACAGCATTTATCATTGGCAAAGATTCCATGCTATAAATGAATTACTGAAATGGATGTGTCATGAAATAGTATCTTATTATCCTCCTCTTCTTCTACTTTCTCCACCAAGTGGGTCACAGTCGATAACAAGTGTTACTCTAAAGTGATATTTTTGTACAAATTAAAGGAATGGAGTGAGCTTTAAAGCTTTAGCTTTGTAATACTTTAAAATGATTAACATCTCTTATTCAGTTATGCCTCTAAACTCCTACAACACTTCTTGCTCTGTGATTTTTTTGCTCATACTGTAAAGTTATCGGTTTCTTAACTGACAGTTAGGTTGTTCTCAATCAAGAAAATGTGCCTGAGAATTTATTAAATTTGAACTTGCTGTCAAAAAATGGAAGTAGGTTCCATCTCTACCCTTAAAGAGCATATATTCTAACTGGGAGATAAAGCATACATTCTAAAAAGGAATCTGTTCAGAGAAGAGAGAGTTTAAATGGACAAGAAAAAGTAGCTGTGTAAACTTATGTCTAATGTAAAATTATAAGATTTCTTATTGGTTTTATTCAGGTGTTTTTGAAAACACCTGAATAATATCTTTGGCAAGGTATTAGAGTGAAAAATATTAGAGAGAGCATGGTGGCTCATGTCTATAAACACAAATACTTGCAAGGCAGAGATCCAGAAGATCATGGTTTAAGGCCAGCCTGCAGAAAAACTTAGTGAGATCTTATCTCAAAAACCAAGGATGGTGTCACATGTATGTGACCTGAGATATGTGGGAGGTCATATGTAGGAGGACTGAAGTCCAGGCTGTCACTAGGCAAAATTACAAGACCCTATCTGAAAAGCAAAAAGGAGATGTGGCTCAAATTGCAGATCATCTGTCTAGCAAGTGGAAGGACTTGATTTCAGTCCCAAATGCTGCCACAAAACCCAAAACATATTACACCGAATAAATTTTAACTATATCATACATTCCGTGTTCCTGGGGGTAGCTAGAGTGAATTGATAAGAAATACAGGGTGTAGGGTTCTCTTTCTATGTTATTTTAATTTCTTTATTGAACATTGAAGGAAGCAGTGGGCAGTCTGAAACAGACATTCTCCCACAAAAATCTCAAACAAATATAGCCTAATTACTGGCTCTACATATCTATATCAAGTAAGAAACCATTAGTATATATCAGATCTGCTGGACAAGGATGTCTGGGAAAAAAACTGGTCTTATTTCACGATTTAAATGAGGACACTATGGCATCACACAGAAGGCAGAGAGGAAGGAGAGAAACAGAGAGAGAGAGAGAGAGAAATAGTTATTACAGTGGATTACAAGATCAGAATTCCCAAATTACCTATGACAAATTCTAAAATTAATAAGATACTAATTTCTTGGCTTGGGTCAAAAAATGGCCAATATTTAACTGATGTTTGTCTTACTGATATTCACATTTTGGACCTTCAACTAAGTCTAATAGCTATGTGGATCGAGTTCATCTTTATAATGAAAGTACAAATCTAGACGTTACAGATGGTCTGTATTATAAAATCAAACACAGCAAGTGGTGATAAATATTTTAAGTCAGGTAATCATCTATAGTCCAAGCAAATGAGATGTATGTCCACAAAATTCAGGCAAAGCACTTTGCTTCACTCAAATTGATTCTACTAATTGAGAATGACTAGAAATGTAACACATGGGGACCCGTACTTTAAAATGTTTGAGACAGAACAGATGATCACAATCATCTCTAACTTCAGAGTTCCTATGCATTGCTGCTAGGCAGAAAGGACAACTTGATTTTTCTTCAGTTTCCTATATCCAAAGTTAGGTTTTGCTGCTTTCTTTTATAGTCAGGAGTACACCCAGTCAGTCTATGTATACCCTGTCTATGTGCCCAGATAGCTACTGAATTGTGACAGTTCTAGCAACTCGTGTCACTTTCTATTGAACCAAAAATAATAATATTAACTTCAGTCTAAATCTCCCTCTAAATCACCAGCTATTTATATCACCTTATTCTCATATTCAAGATGAGAAATTTCAAGCTAACAAATTGAATAAATTGTTTCTAAGAGATTGAAAAGCTACTTTAGTATGTAGCCAGGACTTTAATTTTTTCCATGTGGAAATATGCTTGATCTAAAGCTGTATCATCTGTTCCCAACCTTTCTTCACTCTCCATCCTCCTCCAACCAACACACACACACATTCACTCATACACACACAGTTACACACATGCAGACATCTCATAAAGACAGGTGAGTCTTGCTCTTCATATACAATATGAATAGGATTGAAATTATTATTTACTTTGGAATTAAGTATTAAGAAATTAATATTTGATTAAGAATATTTATCACCTGAAACATTTCATTTACTTCACTCAATTATTTCACTCAAATAACACTGGAAAATATCAGGTCTACCGAACACCAGACTGACTAATGGTTGCCTATAAAACATATGTAATGTATTTAGACTGACTGGAATTGTTTATATACCTACAATATCTTTGCATATTCTGTGCGTTGAAGTCCACCATCTTCTTAAATATGGCAAGCCTACTTTTCACTTCCTTTTTTGTGCTAAATTTTTGTGTATGTTTACCTGCCTACCTCATAATGTTGGATTGACTCCCCTTCTATTAAGATTTAGCTTTAGAACGTCTACATAGATCTGTGCTCATCAAGCACTTCTCTTCTTTAACTAGCAGTTGTTGGAAATCTTGGATAGACCTGAATTGTCATAAATGTCTCAGTGAAGTTAGTCATCACAAGAATTGTGATAACTTAATAAAATTATACTAAATTGGAAGGTCTTACTCTAGAGAAAAATTTCCTTTCTCCACAAAAATTGGTTCAATATTACATCTTATGAAGCCAATTATGCATAGGTAAAAGATAAAGAATGGAAAAAATAGCAGAAGTATGATAGAAGATTAGGTTTTTGTTGCTGTTGTTACAGATGGTTCAAGAGTGAATTCACCTTCTACAAGCATGCTAAAATGTTCCAGAGGTGACAATATTTCTCATTCTCTTTTCACAGGAAAAAGAGGATTAGTTTGTATTCTGAGATCTCTAATTAGCTAGAGATTTTAGGGAAGGAAAGCAAATTTTAAAAACCCAAAGGAGGTCAGAAGTAAAGGATTGGTGAAAGACTCAAGAGCACAACAAAGCAGTTTCAATGTACACAGATGCCCTTTGGGTCTTGTTTGACAATCCCAGGAACACATGTCACTTTCTATTATACACACTGATAGAGAAGCTGCTCAAAACTTTCACTATTCTTTTTGCAATGTCAAGTGAAAATACAATGACTACTTCTGAAAAAGACAGTGCTCAGCTGGCAAGTCACATGAAAGAGAGTGAAAAAGAAGGCCAATAAAGTAAAAATAAAAAAAAACAGAGAAGAACTACAAAAAGGAATCATCTCTCAGATGACAATAATGTAGTTTATGGTGTGTTTATCTCCCTGTTGTACCAATTTTAACACATCATGCCTGATCTCCAATTTCAAACACTTGCAATATGGTCCACAGGGGGAAAAATGTTCTGTTCTGAAAAGTGAAGGTATAGTCATTGAATGGAAAACCTTTCCAATGGGCTCCTTCTTTCTTTCAGAACAAATCATAGGATGAAAACTTTGAAAACTGGTAATAGTAGATTACCAGTGCATGACAGGAGAAGATTGGTGTCAGAGCACAAGGAAGATGCAGCATCTACATGGGTGGCACCAAACCCCTGTTAGCTCTACATGGTGACAGTAACATGTCAGGGTAGGAAAATCAGTTGTTGGACCTTCTTCTTTGCTTTTTATTATTAGGCTAATTGAAAATACATGTTTGACTTCTGAATATGATGATGAATGTCAGCAACAGTAATGATTTCTAAGATTCCTTAAAAATAGGCACGTCTGGTAGTAGCAAGTTATAACTAAAGCTCTAGATGCATTATTCTCAATTGATGCATTTGGCCCAGATAATCTGATTGTATATCAGAATCCTCTGGGAGCTTTAAAATTGCATGTGCTGACACCCCATCCAGAGACTCTTCTTCAGATATACGTTTTAAAGTCTAGTCAGGTGAGTAGTCTAATGTAAATCAGAGTAGAGAACCACTGCCACAGCCAGTGTAAACTGTATTAGAGATGGATCACTTGTACCAGAATCTCCTGCAGGCTGTGTTCAAAATGCAGATGACCATGTCACCCAACAGCTACTAAGGCAGAATCAGCTTGGGTGCTGGTTGATTTCTTTGTTAAGAAACTGCTTCTTAATAAACTTTCTCATGACTCTTAGAATTCTTGCTATCATGCCATGACATTTAACAATGATTTTGGTCCCTGTAAAAATGGTCACCCATGCTCTAGTCCAATTGATATTTTTCTATAGCCATTTTCTGACTTACTTGACTGTTTTGCAGCACAATTATCAGTTGGCCAATGAAACCAATTATACATATACATATGTATTTACAAGTATGTAATATAGATGTATAAAATATAGCTATATATATATTATATGGACTATGTTTAATATTATATAATATACATTCCTGGAGATATATGCATATACATGCAGATATTAGTCATCTCCGCTAATAAAGAATATTCTTAATTCTGCCTTTGAAGGCCAGTATTTCTCACCCTCATGCTTACAGCAGAGAAGATTACCTATGGCTGTATAAAGTATGCTTAGAGCTATGCAGAGTCAATTCTAATGTTCTCTGACCAATTCTTAGAAAGAGAAAAACCCAGGGGCACTGAAAAGTACCTTCTGAGTACTACTTATGACCATGATTATACAAATTTTATAGTTCTGTTGTTATTGAAAACTGTTCTTGAAATTCAGGTAGACTGACAGTCTGTTGAATGCAGAAAACCTATTAAAAAGCAATCTGAAATGCGTTTCAGGTGAAATCACTTTTACCACAGTGCACATCATCTCATTTTATTCTAAAGACTTATAATTAGAAAGCAGACTGAATTGATGTTTTCCCATCATACAATATAGTACAAATACTTCTTTATTCTAGATTCAGCATGTATATTTTTAAGAGCCAAGTGAGTGAATTTTTCCTCTTTCATGGATGTTTATAATATGTATACTCAGAATATTTTAAAGGGATTCTTAAGTGAAACAGAGGCATAGTAAAAAGCAGAGTATTATTTATCTTAGTCTTATCTGCACATGTCAGAAAATTAAGACAGTGATGAATTACACATTACTGTAGAAAATTTTATTATCAGAAGCAAAATTCAAATTTGTTCTACTTAAAATATAGAAGACAAATCTTCTCACTTAGTAAAATCCATTGTTAGTGCTTGGTCAGAACGGAATAAAAATTTCATGTTTAATACATTCTGATTCAATCTTTACTAAATAATGTTGAAAGCATATCATAAAAACATTTATCTGCTAAACTAACACAAGGTTATTTATTTGGTAAATGCTTTAGTAGCCTGTATTTACTAAAAGAACAGTTACATTTTTACTCTTAATCACAAAATATTAAAAAAGGAAGAAGTGCTTCCATGCGTAATATTTTAGGTGTTCAGTTGGAGAATGGCTTTAGGAAAATAAACTTTGTTACTGAATAAAGTCAAATTCATTAGGAATAGTTCACATAATATTTTAAAAAATGATTTGATGAATTCAGTTATGTCTAGAAAGTCAAAAATGAAAGCTAAAAGCCAAATTTTACTGTACAAGTAACTGAACAGTGCATAAACTTCTTAGTGCTAACCTGTTTTAGTTTTTTCAGTCCTAATCTACTTTCAAATATTACCAAAATGCAAATGGAAGAGAAAAAACTAATGTATGGCAACTTATGGTAGTGTTTGAAAGGATAATGTGAGATTGCTATTACACATTGTTTTAAAAAGTAGAATATAACATTTGCGGAGAAATTCACTTGAGAAACGGAAATTGATAAACCTATTTTAAGTGAAAATGAAAGATAAAGAATTCCTAATAAATTTCTCACTCAGTAGGTCATAAGCTGTGTGAAGGTGTGGGAAAGAATTACAAATAAGAGCATGTACAATCCTGTGAACCTAGCAGGGGTTAAAGGATAACCACTGAATGATTAACTTAGAAAATAAATGCACTGCACCTTCTAGGCAGATGTTCTTAACTCCACTATAATATTTTCTACAAAACTGCTTCACTTTTTCATTTACTTACATGACATAAGAAAAATGTGTGCCATTCAAAGCAAGTTGACCTGTGCAGAGGCAAGTCAAAGCAGTTATCTTAAGACTATCTACACACAGCAGGCCCACTGAAAATGTAACTTAAAAGTAAATTAAGCAGATGCAATCCTTCTATAGTTATAAGAAGAAGAAAAGAGATACTTTTATGACCTCTGTGCTGAACAAAGGGAAAGTTCTGCCAAGACTAATAGTCTCCTTCCCATGCAGAGAAGTTTGACTTCCTCTTTGTGGTCTGCTGGTGGACAGCTTTGCAATCCATCCTCTTTTCACTTCTTACCATGGTTCATTGGTCAGAGTATCTTTTAATTACCTTGTAATAACTTCAAGCCCACTACACAAACACACAAATTTCAAGTGTTTTTGATGCAAAATTTTTAGAATTTACAGTTACCTTTTAAAAAATAAGTGATAAACCATAATGCAGTGAATGTTCATATTAATGAAGCCACTAACAATGAGAAAGTGACCTAATTATCTATTCAAGTCCCCCACAGAGAGCAGTCTGTATGGATAAACATTTTTTCACACACATGCTGGAGACAGGTTAATGATGAATTTGAGCCACATAAGGCTTTAGTTTACAGAGTACTGAATCTCAACTAATACCAGCATTAATAAACTGATTACAAATTTTAGCCTCAGTCTACTCATTGATAAATTAGAACTAATTATTTCAGTGTTATTAAGGGACATTACACTCAAAAAGTACCTGGAATTTAGTAGACATTCACATTTTTGTTCCTTTCCTATATATTAATTCTTTATCATTAATACAGCATACAAAAAATTTCATTCAGAACAAAATTAAGATTTAGTCATTTTTTTTCCTTTTTCTTAGTGCATTAGTGCATGAACTAAGAATGTCTGAAAAACAAACATTTTCAAAGTACTAAATCCTTAAAGTACTAAACATTTGAAATAGAAGCCCTTAAAATGCAGTTTTCAAAATCTAGGTAAAATCATACTATTTACTAGTAGTAGTTAAACAAGTCTTATGAAAAACTTTTTTAAAAAATGAAATCACCACATGCAGTATATTTAACATTAGAATCTATATTTTCAATAACTACTTTTGAAAATACTTTAGAGAGCTGTAAAACTTTCCTTGTCTAAACTTTAAAATAAAATTTACAAAGTAAAATTGAAATAAAAGTTATAAGAAAACATTTGTTAGACTTTTCTTGAATCTACACCACATTAAACAAAATATTTTATTTAAAAACTTGCTAATTCATTCAATGCAATAGAATTGAAAGCTCCTTTTATATAATTAATATTTGAAATTCTAGAAAAATTTATAAGAATATTTTTGCTTTCAAGTTCACATATACTAATTTAAAGAAATAAGCTAAATCCCAAGATAAGAACTGCTGAGCCTGCTTTAACAAATACATGATTAACTTAAAATTAATAAATTGTAAATAACAAATATGCTAAAACTATTTTAGAAACGTTGAACTATTTGTCCCTAAGTGGATTAAACATTTTTCCTGCTGCACAAATATTGTTAAATTGCTTCAGCAACATTTCCCAAGGATAGCTTCTGTTGGAACTTCTATCCCAATTATTAAATTATAATTTTAAAATATTACATATTTCCATAAATACAAGCATCACAAAGCCAAACAATGAAAATTATACTGAAGTTTTGAGAACTATTGTTCAAAATAGATCTGTATTATCTGCATCTAAAATGATTTACCCCTTTTCCTAGAACACATAAATATTTTTCATGTTGTCCTTATTCTGATTATTTCACTAGTTCTTTATGCTTTTTCATTTATTTTGATGAAAATCCTTTTAGTCATATTCATCTCTGTCTTCCTTTCCCTCACTAATGCTAGGTTAAATAAACGTTGCTCAGTCAAGTGTTGTCAAGTGTTAATTCAGCTATGATCTCTGAAAGCAGAAAAAATAAGTGTGGAAATCCTAATTTCTCATCTTATGTGCTTTTACTACTTCTTAACTGGGATTTGTGGTTACTTCAAGGTAGTGCTCAAGAAAGTCACTAAGCTATTTTAGGTCCATCAATTTATCAGAAAAGAATACCTTAAAGTTTTAATTACCAGCAGATTTTAATTAAATGTTTTATTGGATACTTCTTTAGGAACCCAATCACTACATCTAGTTCAGTGCTACATTGCACAGATTTTTTTTCACAATTCAATCTCCATAGATTTATAAACATCTTACTGAATATTATTTCATTGATTTGGATGCAAAGCATTTTATCTGCATTATGATAAAATTACTATTTTATTACTATTACTATCTGATAACATTACTATTACCTATTATTACTAATGGAGAATTTTGTGTTGAAAGTAAGGCAAATTATCAGAATTTTAATGTGTTGTTTATGCAACATTTTTAAAAAGTATCACTAATAAACTAAATTCTTTTCTTTAATACTTTACTACTCATGCTGACCAAAGTAAATGTGATTACGCTTTTCTTCCAGTTGTCTGAAATCATGTAAATTTGAAGCATAGACTAAAAATAATGCAATTATTGCAGATTTATTTAATCATGTATTTTGATTCTGCTTTGTATTTGCAAAATCTCAAGCTAATTCAATGAATAATGGTAGTTTAAACACGTATTTACTTTTTAGTGCAGGGAAGCTGTGTTGAGATACTTAGGATTCCAAAATAACTATAGTTCTAAATAGTTCATGTGACAACTCTGAGTCTAAATTTCATCTTGAGGACATACAGCTAAAAATATATTGTGTGCTTATAAGAAGTCAAATAAATCAGCATGTGTAAAAGCTCTTTGAAAACGGAATGTATTTTACAAATTCATAACCATAATAATCTTGTAACATATCACAGTTATAATACTTGTAAAGTGTATTACCAAAAATATGTTATATGATATAATTATCCTGGAAATAACATACACCAAAGGGAATTTCAGGGAGCTTAAAATATGCATTACTGATTTTCAAGACTAGACTTAGAACTGTAAACATTAGCCTTAAAGGTTGAGATTATCTATTTTATAAGCTTCAAATATTATAGGAAAATTTTAACAAAAATGTGTAAAAGTGGGGAAACCTTTTAATAAACAAGTCACCTACAGATGATTAATATCCAGGTGGTAAACAATTTAGTCCTTTCTAATTCAAACCAAGTTTTGTTGTTGTATATGTATTGACACAATAAATGTCAAAGACTAGATAGATGTTGAACACTTTCAACAATTTGTTTTTATGCATATATATGATTTGTATAACAGACAAAGAAGAGAGTAAAGATAGAAACTCTAAGTAGAAAATATAATTTTATAACTACAATTTACAGAATATTCCAAGAGATACCATTGGTTATTTTATTATTTTGAAAATATTACTTATTTAAACAACTAAAAAACTTTAAAGCCTGATATAATTTCAACATTGAAAATGATAAACTATTGAAAAATATGTAGAACAAAAATGTCATCTCAACACCATTGGTACCACTATACTGTTGAACAAGAATTATATGAGGTATTAAACATTGCACATAATTATACACTTAGGATTTGAAATTGTAGCTAAACCAGTTGTTCAAGGCCACTAAAATACTGAAAGAGGATTATGACTATTAACAGTGGGGAGGATAAAGAACTATAAAAGCTCTTCTAACTCAAAGTGATTTCACTGTAAAAAATGCCACAACTACTAAGAATTTTCAGTAATTCATGACACAAAACAAGACACCCAGTTCTCATTTTTTATCATCTCAGTTACATGAATTTAGTAGTGATATAGGGAATATTTGGGGCCTAAGTGGCAGTGTAATATTTATTATTATTATGTTTCAGAACTTGCCCCATAAGGACTTCATAAATGTGACATATAAAATAATTGTGTGACATGTAGAGTAATTGGATTTTATCATTTCTGATAGGTGGCATAATTTTTGTTTATACTAAGAATTATCATGGCTTATTAACACCACATAGAGTATTTAAGATTCATGTATTTTCATTGAATGAAGTGTTGAAAAATTTAAGTATGAGTAATTAGTTGCTTAAATGATAAAATTCAATTTTAGGTGGTCTTATTCTATGAATTATGGGATTATTTCTTCTTTCTATGCACTGAAAAGAATTCAATGGCACTAGGTTCATGAATGCCTATTTTTTTCAGTATTTGATGATTATTAGTTTCAGAATTCATTTGTTTCAATGATTTGCAAGATTTGGAGGACTGGAATGCCTCAGGAAAATAAGAAGTAGTCCACAAACACTTTACTCATTCATACAGTAGTTGCATCAATATTTTATAATGGTAAGCTTAAATTTTGTTAATTCTGAAACACAGAAATTATTTTTATAGAGCTGGCCTACTGGGTAAGAATGCCATTTAAAAAAACTTGTGTTCCACACAGCCATGAAAATGGCTATTCAAACTTCCCAGGTAGACAAAGTTGTTAATGCCAAAAGAAAGGCTTTGTATGTTAATACAATAAAAGCAAATTTGTATCTTAGGGGATGGTACAACTGGCACAAAAGGTCATTAAATGCTTATAGACCCATTGAGGTATGGTTGCTTAATGCAGGATCAGAGCAACACAGATACAGACTAACACACGGAGAAATATTTTAACTCTGCACCAGCCAAGATAAAATGGACAAACCTGATGGAAAATAAACACTTTCTCAGTGCTGATAATTATAAGTTTACACAATTGTCTTATGTGATAGGAAATGTGACCAAAATGCTGACAGAATCTGTACGCAAGGCTGCTACTATCCCAGGAGAATTAGAAGAGTGGTTAGTTTACATATGTAAATTTTGTTAGAATTTATCTTCACATAGTAGAATAAACCACTGTTCAGAAAACAGATGAAAAACCAGTTTGGAAATTTAGTTAGGACAGGAAGGATAATGTTGAGATAAACTCTTTCAAGCCTTTTCAAAGTGTCCATACACTTATAAAAAAAGAAATGTTCGTTGATCTAAAGAGATTCTTTGCACATATGCAGTGTACAACATACTATATACATATGGGGTCTTCCCTATGTACATACACATATGTATACACTATCTGTATGCTTTTCTAATTTATACACAATTTTAACTCAAAGAAAATGAGTTAGCAACACAGTAATCATTGCCAGACAATCCAAGTGCTCAAATAAATGATACTGATCACTTAAAGGGCTATTTTAACTCTCTGATGTCCAAGACTGAGAAGAGAAAATTTCCCTTTAAAGTTTTACTTTCATTGCAACACTGATTGTCATAGATAATCGTTGTGCTTTTGTATAATGCCCATCCTGGATGTAACATATATTCACATTCAACATTGGACATTTTAATAAGCATGCTGGAACACAGGCAGGACCATGCACAGAGTATCCGGAATATATTTTTTCCAAACTGACTGCAACATCAACATGCACCACTATTATATTTGGTCCTGTACAGCAAGAAATGTACAGCTGAAGCAACCATGGCAAGTTTCACTTGCAAGTTTCTTTACAGAAGAACACCCAGTCGTGAAACAAAACAGAATGAATGAAACAAACAAAAAAATCCCCCAAAACCAAAAGAAAAAATATCCTCCCACATGTTAACTCTGAAATTCTGGCCATTTTCCTCATTTCACTTAAAGCAGATTCTCTCACAAAATTCTGAGTTGAATTGTTCAGAAGAGAAACATGTTAGTGCCGCATAGCTTTTCCCAGCCATTGGAAAAGCTCATCTTGATAAAGTATTTTCCAGCGCACGTTGGCTTCCACAGTTTCCACAGCTCGTGAGAAAGAAGCAGCAGCTACCCCGTCATAGCTCTTCATGAAGTTCTTTAGCTGGAAATAGACATTTAAAATGGTAATCTACGTGTCTTAAAATGAACTCGTGTGCGACATAGAGGAACAAGAATCTATTTGAAACCAACTGCTACAATTGAAGCCAAGGGAAAACCTGAAAAGCAGTTTAACTTTACTTCCCTTTAGTAATTTTCTTTTGGTTAACTTTAAGTCTTTAATTTTGAAAGTCATGCAGCTAAACAATATATCAGTCTCTCATTAACTTTGTGGTAATTAACACCTCTGATGGGTGGGGCATGATGATAATGGCTGCCTAGGTTACTTTTTAGGGACTTGAAGCCACTTGTATTAAAAGTACTGATTCTTCACTTGGGACTAAACAGGTGACCCTGACGTCAGAAGGGCAAAACCTCCACCCTCAGCTCACGCTAATCCTGGCATGTTCGGAAGAGTAGTCCTATGAAGAGCTTTGAAGACTAATTACACAAACAAGTGCTTACTTCACCTCTGATCACCTTTCCTTCCTTAAATCATCCTGCTTCTTTATTCAATAAATACCCCTCAAATTTTTCTTCAAAGGGTGTATTTCAGATTTGCTCTTCCATCTCACTACACTTGGTCGCCTCATGAATGAACTCTCTCTTTTACAAAACTCATCATTTCAGTGATTGGCCATATTGCTCAGTGTGCAAAATAGGCCTGATTTGGTACCACAATCCTACAGAAGGTATATTTACTACTGTGGAGCATGTTTGGTAATGAAATGAAATATGACAGGTTTTGTCAGGTAGATGTGATATAATTGATTTTGAAATGCAAAAGAAAAAAAGAGTGAACATTACAATTTCAGCAGTACCAAATTCAGCTTGTTTCATTAACAGATATTAAGACAGACATATATATCTCTTCAGAATAGGTTGATAGTATTTATGACAAATATTAGATCTAACTGCAAGCCATATCCACTATAGGAAACAGTCTTACCAACTGAATATAAGGATCAAAGTTCTTTTGTTTGAAGAAAGAAAATGATTCTCCATCTTCTACAAATAAGCAGTACAGTGCTTGGCATTATCTGCTATGTCAAAGGATTACCAAAGTTACTGGGTGGGAAAAAAAAGTAATGGTGCTATGGAAACTGGATGATTAATGACATTGCAATCATCCCAGTAACTAGATTTAGAAAGAATAAAGGAAATATGATATCACTTAACTAGAGAACTTGAGCATTTCAGTTAGAACTTTTAAGTGCTTTTTCATATTTTTTACTGATATGAGATTTTATTTAGAGGTCCACATGCTCAGGGAATACTAAGGGAATTTACTTCAAGATTAAATACTGGCAGTTGTTCTTTCGGTTTGATATGTCTTAAACTGGCAACTAACCAAACAGCAGTTACAATGCTAATAGGCAAATGTGAAAAATCAACTTGCAACACAGAAACATTATTGGTGTAATTAGTGTGGGGTGTGATTCATCACTTGGTGGGCGCCACATGGAGAATATGCCAGGAAGGAAGCTTAGGGAATCAAGACAAGCTCTGGGGCGGGGAGAATGAGGTAGTAGTTGTTTAAAATGCAGTTAATTATACCTTTCCAAATTAATTTGGAATTTAGTTCATGGATCGTTGGCTTATTTATGTTACTTTAATGTTTAATGCTGCTTTAATTACAAGACACTAATGGGCTTTCTCAAACTTTATCATCTACTTTTTCTACAAAGCCCCATGTCTAGCAGCATTAGCAAAGGACAACCATATTTCAGAGCTATAGTCTTGAAAAGTCTTCAAAATTACTGTTCTTTCATAACAAACTTGTGATATAGCTGATGTATTTTCAGTGCAATCCTAAAAACTAATCTGACATTTGGCCTGATTTACACATATTAAGAAAAAAGGAAGGAAGGGATTGGAATTTATGGAGTATCTCCAATATTCCAGGCACTGTCATAGACATACACACATACACAAGAAGTCTAATGTAGTACTTGACTTATAATTTGAAACTTTAGCTGATTAAAATATGATACCTTTGTGTTTATATATTTATGTTTAGACTCATTCAATTTAGATCCATAAAGCAGCAAATACAATTTTGTTCTGTCTTGAATTTTGTAGTTTATTATAAAACATTATAGTGTCATATTTACATGTTATATGTAAATAAAACTTGCATCTATTTCCTTTAAAATATGTTCTGCATTATCACATTTTTTTCCTGGGCATTCACTGAATATGCCAGATAATGATCAATGCCCTTTGGCAACTTTAACTCTGTGAAACATGTCCTCTTGGCCTCTTTATGAAACAAGTCTGAATACAAAAGTAAAACTCTCTCCTTAAAGGCAAAGCATGGATTTGAATATGAACATATTACTGACACAAGGATAGTAGGTCAGATTATCCTGCAAGAGAACTCTCAGTAGACAATGTAACTGGTGAGTCTCTAGAGATTCATTTCTTAAATCACTATTTAAGTGTACTAAATACTTGCTGTGTGAGCTCAGGGACACTGAGGTGACTCATAGACATTTGAAGAGTAGCTTATTCATCAGAACACATCTGGCCCACTTTCTCCAGTTGCCATAAATTCATCTTATAGCCTGTATTCCTCTGCAGCTTTTAACCAAATTTGATCACAGTAGCCATCTCATTGGTGGTGGTGTATGACTGTGGTACCTTAAAGACCTCCTCCTCACTTCACAGGGTTGGATAGATGAAAGGCATTTGGAATTCCAGTCTGCTCATTTCTTCAGCTCTTTGGTAGATTTGCTGCTGTGATTACTTCTTTTTATTGTAGTTCCTAGATATTTATGCCATGCTATGCTTTTATCTTAAAACACTGCAAGCTTAGACACTTTTATAAAGTAGCATTTACTAAAATGGCAGTGTTGTACCTTTTGATTTTCTTAGCATAAAACTTCCAGGCATGTTTGTTAGTTCATCCATTAAAAGAATTTTAGTATTTTTTTAAAAAGTTCTTATTTCAGAGTACCTTAGACTCCAACATAATAAAGAATTTTTACATCAGATAGCAGGAGGTCAGATAGGTCCTGTCTGGGGGGTTGGTACCAGTGGGAGGGAGGGAATATATAAGCAAAGGGAATAAGAGTGTGAATAAGATGCAAATACTGTGTACACATGTGTGTAAATGGAAAAATGAGACCTGTTGAAACTATTCCAGGAATGGAGAGAGGAAGGGTAAAGGAGAATAATGGAAGGGGTGAATTGAAGTATGATATATTTGATACCTTGCAAGAAATTTCGTAAATGCTACAAAGTATTCCTAACACAAAAAAAAAGAAAGAAAGAAAGAAAAAGAAAAAGAACAGTGTATGGCAGAGATCCCTGGCCCAGGAAACTTAAAAAGAAAATAAAAAAAGAATTTTTATAATAAATTGAAAAACATAATATCGTCTTACTAATTATAGAAATAAAAAATTAGCTATTTTCTTGTGATGAGGCAAATGTCTTCAACATTGACTTACACATATTAAGAAGAATATAATGGGAATGTAAGTGGGATGTTTGTGATGCACAGGGTACATGTTCCTCCACAATAGTATTGTATATTAAGTTCCAGAGGCAGAAAAGGATTGCTTAATGGACCTTAGTGTGTACAAATGGCAAGGACCTCTGAGGTTCCATGAGGTTGGACTTCCATTAGTTTAAGATTAAAGAAATGATGGATTACCTCATGAAGAAATATTATTCAAATAGCTATGGACAAGTAATTAAAGGGGAGGTCCAGTTTCAGGACTACATTTGGGGAAGGAATCATAGAACAATATAATTACCTTTACTAAATTCCCCTAAAGCTGGTAAGGATCATTAAAAATATCACATCAGTTTTCAGAATTCATAAACATGCAGATTCCTTTTTGATCTATGGACACTTGGAAATAAGAACACACTGCAACCTAAACACATCTGGGTTTCTGGAAGTGACTGGACCGTATCTTGATTAGTCCTTTCTATTTACGGAAGGTGTTATGGTGGTGACAAATTAAATCCCCCAATAACTCCCCCTGTGAAAATAGTGTTTCCCCAATCTTGTAGACAATGATTAGACAATGAAAGCATGGAAAAGCCTCAGGCAGACGTGGTGAAACTAGAAACTAAAAGCGAGTAGCCCACAGTGAAGGGATTCATCCCTCATTCCACTGAGAGCTTGCATTGTGAAGTAAACTTGCTTTGAAGATAATAGAATAAAAGCCACAGTTTAGTTTCAGGTTTGAAATTGCATCTTTCATGACAGGGATACCTTGGAACATTGAAAATGTCAATTAAATAAAGGGCAAAATTAAATATATAAGTGAAATATGTAAAACAAAATGGTCAGGATGTGGTAACAATCAACCAATTAAATATCCATTTAAAAGATGTTTTTTATCATGAGTTGGGTCTTACTAAATCGAGAAAAATGTGAAAGGCAGAGTAGAGAAAAGAGGAAGAAAGAAGGGAGAAGGATCAGGAGAGAGGTGGAAGGAAAGAGGTTAGCAGAAAAGAGGACAGAAGGGAGAAGGAAGGGAACAAGGAGGGAAGAGGAGGGGGAAAGTGAGAGAGATCTTTCACTTCCCCTTTCACTTCTGTGTTCCTTTGAATGCCTGCACAGGTTGTGAATAAACGAATCCTTCATTCCTACACTAATGAATGTAAAATCACAACATTAAAAGTACTTCATTTAAATACAGAGAAAATTGGAAGCAATCATTAATTTAATTGTTCTTTCTGCTTCCTATGGGTATTAAAAGTTCTTTCCATTTAGCTTCTTTTATGTAAAAAATAGTAAAAAAAAAATGTTCTGGGATTTCAGTGCTAATCCTTCAGGGTTGGGAGCACACATCACAGGGATAAAGACTGAATTTTAAATCATTACTATCAGAGCCTTAGCTCAGCTCAGCTCACAGTCTGAAAGAATCCAAGTTAGTGTATGGGGGATGATCTCAAGAAACTGAGCAATAGTGGAAGATATTAAGGAGAGTACCAGGACTTATGCTTCTAGAAGAAAGGTGCTCAGTGTGTTCAAGTGATCAGCTCTGAGTCATGTCATCAGGCATTGCATCAGTGAAAACTGATGAAACCAGGATACTCAATGCCAAATATCAGCTAGATTGTATAAGGGGAGCACAAGAGGAAAAAGGCAGTAGGTGTTTGGAGCTCATGTCATTGTAATCAATTAAATAAATCTTTATTTTGTTCCAATTTCCTACATACTTAACTGTACCTATTTCACATCCCTTTCTTAGAGATGTAAGTTAATGGGGGAAGAGGGACATCTAGCTGGTTTATATTTCCAGAGAAATAAACCAGGGGTAAAAAGAAATTTTAGATACTCTTCAGTCTGTACCCTAGACCATTAAAACATCAAGCTTATTTTTATTAATAAAATTCATTTGTGATTGTGCCAAACAAACTATTTTAAACTATTCATTTCAATGTGGATTGTCATACAGGTTCTTTTCCACACATAAATTCATTCCATTTATCAGGGTGCTTTGTCATTATCTGTTGTCTACACAGTACTAACCACAAAGCAGAGACACTCATGTTCTGTTCTTAACCCTTTTAAACAAATACTGTCACTGATTTGATGGTCTTGTTAGTTAGTGGATACTAAACTGGGATCATAGAATTATCTGAATAGTAACTGATTGGGTCAAAGATTTCAAGACCGTATTTTAAGTACCCTGCCTTTGGAAATCATTATACTCAAACACTTTTCTAATCATTCAATGCTTAAAGTTATATTAGAAATAACCTTGCAAATGACTTTAAAAAGTTTTTAATATGTATGTGTTTCTTTGTAAAACAAATGAGTATGAATCTGATTAAAATAAGTGTTTGAACTAAATATATAAATTCATACTTTTATATAAGAAAAGAATTAAAATATCATATTTACCTCTTTAAGTTCACTTTCAGTATTAAGAAATTCTGTAACTCCACTGATGAGTTTGGAATTCATAAATAATGCTTCTCCATACCTCAAAAGATAAAAGGAAAAAGTTTTAATGTCAGTACAAGTAATAACTTAAGAAAAGTACTATAAAGATTTTTTAATCTTTCCCAAGGGTTCCATTTGACAAGAATTGCCAGAAATTATCAGATCTCTGAGCATCCCAGATCTATTCTCCAGGAATGAGAGAGGTGCAAAGAAATATCTATAACTATGGGATACTATCAAGTCCCACCTGATCCAACTCACAGCATTTCAAAGAGTCTAAATTGTAGTAAGTTTCTTGGGTTGTTTTTTTTTTTTTTTCAGAAAGCAGAGTTTCTTAAATTGGATGTTCCATTGCCAAATTGAAGGCTGGAGAAAAAAGATATAAAACTTTCAACTCTAAAGTAACCTAGTTCCTTCTAAGGGAAAAGATCCAATAAAGGAAAGAGGACTATGAACTATGAGGCAAAAATGGAAATAATCAGTATCTCACAGATTCTGTGGTCTGGTCAGTCACAATAGACTTTGATACTCTCCTATTTCATGTTTTTCATGTGGGTGTTAAAATATCTAGTTGGTCATTGGGATTTCATAATTCTTATACCACTAACACAATTACTTGACTTAAGTCAAACAGCAATGTGTATCAGTGAATAGAAAGAGTTCTCATTTTACTGATCCACCTCTACCATGCTAAAAGTAATTCATGGGTATCACACTATTAGGACTAAGTACTTGAAAAATAAGACTCTGGGGTTTTGGAAGCAAAGGTCCATCCAGACATCATTACAAGAGGTTTTCTAATGCTGACCTAGGTCATGGAACCTTGAATAATTTAGCTTCTAGGGAACTTAGTTTTCTCATCCATAAACAGAGGTGCATCAAACTAGATGCCTGTGTGTGTGTGCGTGTATGTGTGTGTGTGTATGTGTGTGTGTATGGTGTTGAGTGCCATTATAGAGACACAGAGACAGAAGGCAGTTACTGTAAGACTACTATAAAAAATAAAACCCTGCACTAGGGAAGTGGTAGCATGAAAAGAGAAAACAATCAACATTTAGGAAATTGTAAAATTGACAGGGCTTCAAATGTAATTGTCATATATGGTGAGGAAAGGTGGTGCCAAGTTAGAGTTTCAGGTGTTTGACCTGGGCAATTGGTGAATGGCTATAATATTTACCAGAAGACCAGAGGGAAATGGTGGATTTAGTTTTATAGGCACACTCCAATAGGGTTGCTCAATGGGGAATGATCTACCATAGGGTGATGTCCAGGTGAAATGCCTGAGTTAAAAATACTGATTTGGGAGTGATTGAAACCATGATATAGACGGAAACTAACACCAGGAAGAACCTGCAATGTGAGAAGACAAGTGTATCCTGGACAGGACTACTCATTATCTCCAACATTCAAGGATTGACAGAGGAGTAGATTGGGAGCAGACAATGAATGCATGCCCATTTGTCAAGATAAACACAACTATTTATAGATACAGTGAAACGTCCACTTTTCTAATTTTTGCATGGAGATCATGGACTCGCAGATAGAAAATCATACTAGGAACTGAATATTTTGAAGGAGACAATAAACTATACATATGCTGACAGATGCATTCCACTGATCTGCAAAATCAAAAACAGCGTATTGGTAGATATTTGACATCCTTTGAAGTGAAATGCTCATGTATATGAATTTGACCTTAACTATTTGGTCATTATATGATTCTATTATATTCATGACAGCAAATCAAGTACCAATCTTCCAATCATTCTAAGTTCTAAGCTGAAAATATTAAAAAGTCAATGTGCCTTCTAGGAATATCAGTGCTTTCTGACAATGAAATAACTATAGATGAAAATGTGTTTTAGTATGACATATCCATTTCAATTGAACTCATTATACCAGGACAACTGATAAAAATGTGCTTAAATATAGTAATTTGTATATTCATTTCTATGAGAACAGTAGTTCTGCTTACTACCTGGGAACATTTATGCTTGAGAATAACATTCAGTATTTACATGCTCTATAATAAATTTAATTTTAGAACAAGAGAGATTATCAGAGTAATAAATTAGCATTTATTATAATATATTTACATACATGATGCAATATTTGGTAAAATTGGGCTTAAGAATCTCACTATGAAACAAAATATCCTAGGAATGAATTCCACTGCATCTAGAATCATACAATGATTCAAGTGATTAAGGTATCTCTTTGTCATTGTTTTAGGCGGGCGTTTTATGATATGTATATTTAAAGGGAATTTAAAATAATTTGACAGAAATAATTAAATTTTCTTGCTATGGTATTCCATTTATATCCGATTTATAAATCAGTTTTCTATAACAGATACAGGATTTAGGCATTTTATGACATGATTTCTTCAATTTGAACAACTTGATGGATTTTCTAGAAAAGTTCTGCTAAGCCTTTTGTATGCTTCATGCTTCAACATGTAATTAATTAAGGTTATCAATCTTTAATAAATGAATAATTTTGTAGAATTTTTAAAGTAATTCTGAGTTTTGTGGAGTGGTAACATTGATGTTGATTCACTGTTTTAAAATCTAATTCTACTATCTGGGTCTTTGCTTCTCCTTTGTTAGATCTAATTTACTCATTCGAGTATGAATGATTAAGTTTTTATTTCTACCTGGTGTTTAATATCTTCCATTTATCTCTGAAAAACTTCCAGGCAAGGTCTCGACCGTGTGGATTTCGAGCTACATGGATTATGACATCAATTGCATCTTGATCCAGTACGACCTCAGAATTCAGTGACAAATTTAGAAGCCTGTTAAGGGTAGGATTGTGGAGAAATTTTTAGTCATATCATTAAACATTTTTATATTCTTACTAAAAATTACATGATCTAGTTCATCATATTCTTCAAAAGAATAGTCCAATGCAAACTTTTCCAGTACAAATTTATTATGAGAACAATTTCTGTTTATAAAATGGGGAAGACCAAATTCATAGTATTTTAATTAAATACATCAATTAAACACTTCAAAATACCTGTTGGATGGGGAAATCACAATTTTAATTTGATAACACAAACTCCCCTTTAAAATTCTTCTATAGCATTTCCTTTTCCAATGAAATATTTTCTTATACACATATATACATTTTATAAGATAATTAGTTGCAAAGCTATCTCTTAAGTCAAGAGGCCTCAGTCATGTTAAGATGGTAGTTTTCCTTAATTTTTGGAAAATACACTTTGCAGTTATGGCCATATGGTCAAGGAAATAAGAACAGCATCAGAGCAGTTTCACTAGTAGAGTCACAAAAATAAGACAATAAAATAAGGAGAATTATTACACTACAAAAATAAAGAGAAAATTAATTGACCCACCTATTTAATAAATTCCTGTCATCGCTGCAAGTTAAAGCCTCTAATAAGATCTTCTTTTCAGAAACTGCTGTGGTGGAGTGGAATTTCATCCAAATGAATTCCCAGACGTCCTCATCCAGTAGTGACACTCCTGTACAGTAGACGATGTCTCTAACATTTAGTGGAATTCTAGGGAAGCAACCCAAGGTGGTTTTCTGTCAATTAAAAGCTTTACTACATTGAAAAGAAAGACATGTTGCTTTGCTACACTCAGTTTTTTAAAAGATGATTTTGTTAATTAAATTTACCTGAAAGAGAATAATACTATAGTGTAATAATATTCAAACATAGGAATGACTGGATAAATAAAAATTTTTTATTTAAAGGAAGTTTTGAAAACAAATTTTGAAATTATATTTAAACAAAATAATAACAAAGTCTTCAAAAAAGAATAAGAAAGAGGTGCTTTCTATTTCCAGTAATATTAGTATAATTATTATCTAAATTTTTTTCTCCCACTATTTAAACTCAAAAATGACCCAACAAAGCACTAGGTGAAGATTAACTAATTTGGATAAAACAGAACCAATTTCTTTGAAATACTTAGATAACTTTTTGAGGATCTGTGTTAGAATTTGAAATCAGAGCCTTGTGCTTGCCAGGCAGGCACTTTATCACTTAAACCATACCCTCAGCTCTTTTTTGTTTTAGTTATTTATGACATAGAGTCTCATGTATTTTTTTCTTCCCTGACAGACAGCCTCAGGCCATGATCCTCCTATCCACAACTCCTGCAAAGGTAGTTTTACAAATTGTTGCTGAGATGGGAGTCTCACTAACTTTTTGACTGGTCACCATCCTCCTGATCACCACCTGCTTAGAAGCTAGGATTACGGGTTTGACCCACCACGTTCAGCCCCTGGATAACTTTTTCTGAATGTAATTTTCTTAAACAACTTTCCAAATTTTGGAACCTAGAATATTATAAATAAAGATAATAAACAGATAACAAAACCTAACTAGTAAATTATGGAAAAGTTGAAAATTCTATTTCCTACATTTATAAAAATGAATATTAAAATACTCTAAAATTTGACTGTAAAGTGCAATATTAGTCTGGGAAGCAGTGGATTTACTTAAGCTTGTCTATTCATAAATGATAAAATTTCAAGCCTACTTTATCATAGCGATTCTTTTCTTGGTTTTTTGGCAGTACTTGGGTTTGAACTCAAGGCCTTGCATGTGCCAGGTAGGTGCGCTACTGATTGAACCATGCCTTGAGCCCTTTTTGCTGTGGTTATTTTGGAAATAGGGTCTTGCTTTTTCTGCCCATGCCAGTTTAGACTGCAATTCTCCTATTTTATGCTTCCCACCAACACCAAGATTACTGTGTGCTACCACGCCTAGTTTTGTTTTGTTTTGTTTCCCCTTGAGAGGGGAACTCACTAACTTTTTCTCCTGGGTTGGCCTGGAGCTTAGATTGTCCTGATCTCAGCCCCCAGTGCAGCTTAGGATAACAGGTGCATTACATCACACCCAGATAATGGTTGAGTGGGGATATTGCTAACTTTCTCCCATCACTCCTGGGCTGCCTTTGAACCTCAACCCTTCTGATATCAGCCTCCCAAGTAGCTAAAATTACAGGCATGAGCCACTGGAATTCAGCTATCATAGTGATTCTTTTTACTAAGTATTATTCCTGTAAGTTTCAGTATAAATTCTACATTTACTTACTTCTAAAAATATTTCTCTAAAGGAATATTCTATACTTAAAGTTTTAAAATACATTTTTGTTTTTTGCAATAATCATTAATCTATTATTAAAATTTATAATTCAAATGACTCTCTTCTCTGGGTAATAGAAATAAGTAATGCCTTGTAAAGAATTAGAACCTTGTGGTTAAAATACTGGTATGGTTAAAGAGTATTTCAAAAATAGAAAGAAGAGGGCTACACACAGGACATTGTAGAGGTGTATAGAATTGGAAGAAGTATCACACAAAATTCATGTTTCACAGAAGACACTATACCAATACTATTCTGCTTTTTTTTCTAAAAGTTAAATATTTAGAGAAAAATTACTTTGCTAAGTAAAATCACTTTTCTTTATGGAATCAAAAGGCAAAGGTTTTGTTCATTTTGTTTGATTTATTTTTAAAGAAACAAAAGGAATACAGACACAGAATAAATCATCAAAGATTTTACATCCTGTTCTTATCTGCCATCTTAGCCTGCACCCCCTTTCTGTAGAGAATACCAACAAAGCCTTCCCAAGGGTTGGTGACACATTTTCCTTCCTTCTGTTTATGACTGGCTTGCTACAGGGCATACCTGAATACACTAAGGAATGCCTCTTCACTAATTTTGAAGAAATTTTTCACTTCTAGTAGATACAACATAAGATCACAGAGGTGCCTCAGTTTTTATTAACGTCAGTAAGAAAAGTAGGATACCAATCTTTTCTGAATCAACAGCTATAAAAAGGGTGAGTCTTTTTCTCTAAATATTATAGGATACAGAGCACAACACTGCATTATTGAATGACTTTAGACAACAGATTGATATAGCAATTTCAAGAGAAAACAATAAAATATCCACTGAAATCACTAAATCATCAATTAATGAATTTTTTTCCGATCAGACATGTTAGTAGCAGTCACTTTCCAAGATAAATTTTTCAAGCTATCAATGTACCAGAGAGAGGATGAGGACAGAGTTAGATTTGCCATTACCCACAGAACCAGTCTTCTCTATTGGTAGTTTCAAGTAGGGAAGACATACAGAAATATAGAAAAGAAGAAACAGTGAAGCAACAGATATTAAACTACGCTCATTGGAAAGTTTTTGAGTACCACATACTATAATGACTTGCAAAAGTCCATACATTTGCTCCCCAGTAGCTGCTGTTGGCTGATACTGAGCTGTGTATGAATAAATGGTTTGGCCAGTCCAAAGCCCCACTTGCTGAAGGAGTAGCAAAGGTAGAAAATAGCATTTTCATACAAAACTGTTTACTATGTTACATGTCTTACTTTAGTCAGTATCTGAATTATTTTTACCGTCTATATCTGTATAATTTCTGTGTTACCAATTTCTCTTTGCAGCAGAAGTGGATCTGTTCTGTGTGATGACATTTTATAATATAAAAACAACATCGTAATCTGAAAACATTCTATGCATAAAAGTCTTTCTAATGTTTTCTCAGCTTAGAAATAACTAATGACAATTTCTTTTTCACCATCTTATTTGGCGTCCCTGGGGTCTTGTATCTGGATGTCAATTTCTTCCCACAGATTTAGGAATTTTTGATCATTGGTATCTTTGAGAGAGCATTCTGTCCTTTCTCTCAACTTGCTACTTCTTGGACTTCCATAATATTTATATTGGTCTGTTTAATGTTATTCTATACGTCCCTCAAGCTTTACTCCTTTTTACTCCTTTAAGACTTTTCTCCTCTAACTGAATTGTCTCCAGTGATTTGTCTTTGAGTTTGCTGACTCTCTGCATTACTGGCTTACTGTTGAACCCCTCTGGTGAACAGTTTAGTTCCTTTACTGTGTTCTGCAGGTCCATGATCTGTCTGGTATTTTGTAACTATTTTTATCTCTGTTAAAATTCTCACTTTGTTCTCACATTTTTCTTTCAGCTTCCATGGGCATTTTTATAATAGTCATTCTGCATTCTTTGTCAGGTAAGTCATGTAACTCTGCAACATTGAGGTCAGTTTCTGCAGATTTATTCCATTGTTTGGAACATCTTTGTCTAATTCTTCATTTTTCTTTACTATTCATGTGGATGTCTGCATATCAGGCCCTTCTTCCAGTTCACACACGAGCCTCAAACAGGAGAAACCCCACACACAAATCAATCTGACTGGAGATTCTTGGGTCCTCTCCTAACCATTTCCCTTCCCAGAGAGAAGCAGAGAACTGTGCCTACTCTGTGCTGAGCTAAGAGAGGCATCATGGTGTCTAACAGTCCAAACCACTGTCTCTGTTCTCCCTTAGGTGACTAGATTGCATCAGACCCATCAGAACTTCAAGTCTGGTAAGTAAGGGAATCCCTAGAGAAATTGGGACATTGCATGCAAAGATCAACTCTTACTCTGCCCAGGAGAATGCTAACATTTTCTCTGTGCACAGTAATAGGGAAGATCTATTGCTACTTCTTTTATAAAAAACCACTGTCTCTGTCCTCCTGTAGGGGGCTTAACTGTGCCAAACCAGGCAGAGCTTCAATACTGATAAAACAGATGCTAGCTCTTTGGACAGTCTGGGAGAAGGTAGAGGATTAAATACTTGGGTCACATCTCTATCTTTGGAGGTAGATAGGATTTCTGATTGCTCACTCCATATGGAATAAAAGGATAATCTATGGAATTCAGAGCTGAAGTTGTCATCTCTATTGTCTGACAGATGGATAGACTGTGTCAGACCCATTAACGCTACAGATGAGGCAAGATAGAGCCATTTGTTTGGGAGCCTCTTAGGAAAAACTGGGATGCTGAGTACTTAAACTAGCCTTCTTTTCTTCCCTCAGAGAAGCTGGACCTAGGGGATCTCTTCCTGGTCATATGCTGTTATGCCAGAGGGCAGAGATTCTGGTGAATATCCATCCTGAATTTCTCCATTGTCTGATCAGTTCCTTTTCATCTAATTGTTAGTTTCTGGATGGCTCAAAAAGGAAATGTTACAATGAACTGTTAAGAATAAGTGTATTTAGGAGGCTGAGAAAGAAGGTCCAGAACTTCCTACTCCATGATCTTGTTGACATTACTTCAAGATGAGTATGGAGAATGATGGGGGAGGAGGTCAATCTAGCCAAGATACATTATGAATATTTATATAGAAATGTCACATTTAACCCCACCTGTACAACTTATACATGGTAATAAAACATTTTTTTTAAAGACTAGTAAATCCTTTAAGATAATAGCATTGTCAAGTCCTGGGCCTAACTAATTGCACTGCAGAATAATACCAATGTATCTAATATATAATTCTCTAATAGTTAAGCTGGCCACACATATCACCTCTAACCTCTTTTTAAATTACTTTTTTAAGTTAAGAAAAAGTAGTATTCTATCTCTGAGAAATATTTGATGCCAGCAAGACCAGATTTCCAACAGTAAGTATTCGTCATATTCACCAGCACTGAGATGATACTTGTTAAAACACAGCCTCTAGGTGACTGAAAAAAGACAGAGGTTAGCAGTATATCTAAAGAGCTACTATACAGCAAGCTGGATTTACACAGAGCAATGAGAAGAAATCTTGAAGTGACATCCAGAAATAAAGTTTTGGATAAGATGACCAACACCCCCAAGAAAGCTAACATAAGTATTCTAGCCAGGCCTTAGAAGGCAAAGCTGCCTACAATAGAAGGTTCTGCATCTGTACCTACTGGTGCAAACCAGGAGAAGGACTGCATAATTTGGGTGTGCTTTATACGGACAGCAGGCCAAATTTCAGTCTTGTCAGCAATCATCCCTTTATGCATAGCAGATGTATTAAACTTGATTACTATGAAAATGAACCACACATATGTTTACATATATAATCTGAAATCTGTTGATGGTACATTGAAAAAATAATACCCAGTCTCAGGTACAAATTCCCCACATCTCAGGGAAAAAAAGATGGCTCTATTAGCAGAAACTAGGAAGTATAATTGCATAGGTTCATTTTGCAACTTAGAAAGCAAAGATATAACTTATTAGCCTAAGTATACTATACTATACTATGCTTTTTCTGGCTGATGCCCACCTCACCAGTTCCTCATCTTCCATACCCATCCAACAGATAAAGAATCCATGTATAGTTCACAAGATTATGTTTACTCATCACTGAAAATAAAACAAGATTGGTAAGCATTGAATATGCCAAGGGGCCTGAATTCCCAGTGACTTCTACTGTTAATGAAATCCCCTTTTGTTGCTAAATTTGTAAAAATGTTCTAATAACATTTTAGCAAAATGATTGCTCTGGGGACAGTTTAAGATTTCTTTGTATAAACCAAAGTCATTAGAAACAAATGGAAAAGCTCATTTGTTTGTAAAGCATGAGCTAAGAAACCCACAGAACCCATAGTTATGAACAGTGCAAATGAGTCCTATGAGACACTCTGTATCAGGATTACAGGGAGAGGGCCCCTCCTAGCAAACATGAAAATTGTTTATGAAGATGTGAATATCCCCATGCTCACTTCTTTTTAACTGCTGTCTCAGAAGTAAATCTTTTAATGGAATTTTATAATCTGGGAAGGAAAGCTGTATATGTTTTTTTTTCCTCTAGGTATGGTATTCATACATGGACAGTGAGCTAGTTGCTTATAACTATTCTCATATAAGATGGATGGGGTAATGTGTAAGCAAAATGAAATGCCTTTATTTTTCTTAGGGTAGTAACATTGCAGGAATTATTACCTAATTAGTTGTAACTTGTACTATGGGTTTTATTCCATTCTCATTTTAAATAAGATTATGACAGAGTTCATTTATATAATAAAATTTTGAAAGCATAGAAGTATAGAACTTCAGTATATCATTATAAAATAATTTATTTTCAAGTTTCAGTGGTATTTTTAACTTTTTGTCTTGCTAGGAGCAAGTGCTTGAAAACTAAATGTTTTGGGGGTAGATGGTTAAAAATTAAGTAGGTAGAAAGATAAAGATATGCATCTTTCAGAAATTCTTTTTTTAAACTGAGTTAAAAATAATGATGTTTGTCTTAGGGGGGACTGCTCTAACAAAGTATCATAGACTGGGTGGCTTATGAACAACAGAATTTCTCACAGTTCTGATGGCTGAAGTCTGTGATGGGTGCCAGCAAGGACAGGTTCTGGTTAGGGTCCTCTTAGGAGCACAAGGCACAGAGTGCTGACCTCTCATTTTATCCTCACATGCACAAGGAAGGCTACAGAGCTATCTGAGATTATTTTTTTAAATAAAAGCATTAATTCAATTTATGAGGGTTCCATTCTCATGATATAATTACTTTCCCAAACCCACACCTCTTAATATTATCGAATTAGGGATAAGAATGTCAACATATGAATTTGGGGGGAACACAAACCTTCAGTCCATAACTTTAGTAGAATGAGACTAAATTATAGTAAGTTGGCACTTCAGGAAATAAATGAAAATTGTGAAGTGGATTGATAAACTAAGATAATAAGAAAACTTGCAAAGACTTTGTTATGAAAGTTTTTATTTCTATATTACCTTTTAAGGTTAAAAAATCCTGGACTCATCCAAAATATCAACAATAAGATATTAGTTGAAGTTATGATACAAGTGGACACTGCAAAGAGCAACATAGGTCAATATTTACTAATATGATAAAGTATATTACTAAATGCATAATATAATATACATATAAATTTATATTATTTCAATTATATTATAATATGTATGGTAGGGTTGTGTTAAGTTTAAAAAATAAAATGCATTGCATGTTCTTAGGGGAAAAATGACTAAAAGTATAAATGAGAATATTAACATTTGCTCAAGGTCTAGGCATTGTAAGTAGCTAGTCTTTTTATTAACTCATATATTTCAAGTTTAATGATTAAATTACTTTTACTCTTACTTTGAAAATAAAATTTATAATTACATTTGTAAAGATAAAATTGATGTTATTAGAATAAAATCTATGCAATGTATAGAATTTTTTATATTTGCAGGAATGATTCTGATGATATGTTTAAAATAAATTTAAGTTTTCCAGAGAAAATATATACTTGCTGAAGAAAAAACACACTGTTTTAAGATATAAATTTTGATAATTAAATCAAAAAATGGATCTATTTCTAAACAGTCTCTCAGTTGAATTACTTTGGACAATAACTACTTCTTGGTCTGGGCAAGTCAAGGTCATTGCTTTGACTTCATTTTTCATCCTAATTGGATAGGACTAAATTACATGAGTTCTAAAGTCCATTCTTTCTCTGTTCATACCAGATTATTTTCATTAGTGATTGTATTAACACTACAATTAAATGTGGATTTAATTATTTTCAGACAATGAAAAATATTGCTCAAATAACTAGCCACTTTAAGAGCCCCTCTTCTTTCTAGTGTACTACTCATGCCATTGATGTAGAATGGAGGCTAATCTTTAATTAATTTTAATTAATGTACAATTAATTGATTCATTTGAAATCTCACTTGCCTATCACAACTAAAAATTAAAAGCTTTGATTCAGGCTTCCTTTCCAGCATTCTACATGATGTTCTGCCTAAAATATGCTTGCACTCTTCCTTCTTCCAGGACAATCCACAACTTGAAAGAATCACACTAAAAAATAAGCTCACTTACAAAGAGTGACCTTATTCACGGAGTTCTCTATCTCCATTCCTAACTCTAGTCTTCAGTCTCTTGTCTGCAACTATTCTAGAATAAAATTTTAAAGCTATTTACAGGAAATTAGTGACTTTGCACCTAAGAGTCAATTTACTCATCTTGAAAATGGGGATAATAATTCTTTATAGAGCTGCTATTATGATTAAATGCAATAATTTTTGTTCAGTGCTTGGCATAGTACCTGCTTTAAGGGCTCATTGTGGGTTTTATCTCTGTGGTGTGTACAGTCCAATGCTGGGGACACAGACAATTGTCCCAAAATGGAAGAAGTATAATGCTCCTCCTCCTCATTATTTTTATTACTATTATCATTAGAATGAATTAGCAAGCAATATTCCTGTCTTTCTCAAATGAGTAATGGTATTGTTTTAAAAGCAGCATAAAAATTTTAAATGATCTAACCAAAATTGAATGATTTATTTAAAATCATGACTTACAATATATCTCAAGTTCAAGGTATATAATAAAACTCACTTGTATAATCTGACTTAACTTTCCTGGTATGCTTCTCAATCAAATAGTATGCCCCAAGTTAGATATAACAATGCTGGCACCCAGAAGGAACATTGTTTCTAGGAGTTTTTACAATACTCCAAGCAAAGAGAAGACAGAATCCCATGTGAAATGTGCAGCCAGTGACCTGTGGAAAGGTCACTAGGCAGCAATGCCAATACCATTAGTGAGGCACCTTTCATGCCACAGCGACAGCGGCTCTGTTTCTGAAGAGTTCTCTTACTTGGGCCTAGCATTACTCATTCTCACTGGACCTTAAGTTATAACACAAAAGAATACAAAAACCTCCGAACAAAAGAAAAGACAGTTCAAAAACAGTCTGCCCTTTGTACCTCAAAGAACAGTGATGGGAGAAATCTGGTGGTGAACAGAACAAATATATTTAAAACTTTTTGGATGTGTTCTGAAATGATGTTCGATACTTCTTGGAAATTTTAATTTTGCACATTTCAAAGTACCATAGGCTATTTTTTCTATATGTAAAGAAAAAGAATTGCTGTTGGTGGTACGGTTTTAACTCTTCACATCCTGGGTATATCTAAAGATCATACACCCAGATCTATAAGGATCCCAGATGATTGATCTCCTTTTAACTGGTTTTTAAAATTAGAGTGACTTTACTTTGAAAGAGACATTCAATTTACATGGAAACAGTGCATATGAAGTTGTTTTTTAAATATCTAAGTTCTGTATATGTAGTGGTATTATTTCTAGCAGCCATGCAGCTGGTGGTCAGGGAGAGAAAGATGAGGGCTAAGTGTCTGGGTACATGACCACTTTATCAAACATAATTGCTAAAGCAAAAAAATGTAAGAAGCAAAGTGACCCAGACAACACTAAAAAGAAGACAAACAGAACACATCAAAGAAAAAGTAGAAAAGACAGAAAGCCCACAAGTGAGAAATGTACAGAGAGGCTGAAATACTCAGTGGGTGACACAGACAAGAAAAAGACCTACAAAATGGTACAGTGAAAACAAAGTCAATAATTGAAGGAGAATTTATGGCATGCTTTCAAATTTTCTTTGGTCTGGATTTTAAACTCATCCTACTGCAAAGTTTAGAACAAGAATATTTAAATATTTCACAACTTAGAACCCTCGGAATAAATACATCAAAAATCAATCACCCATAAGAGCTCAAGAAATGCTTGTGACAAAAGCAGAAAAATTAAGATTTCTCTGGTGACTCACTCTAAAATAGTAAGCATCAGGCTGATAATATAAATAGCTGTAAGAACTAACAGAATTTAAAACTTAAGAGGTGTACTGTTGTAGTAGAAGTTGTGAAATGACTGATAAATTGCTCTACTTATAAATGGTTGTGTTAAAAATGAGGTAAATTCTTTCCTGATAATCACCTACCTATTATCCATGGCTTTTCAATACATCTGCTCTATCTTAATTGAATATGTGGTTTCTTCTTTTTTTTTTTTCTTTTATTATTCATATGTGCATACAAGGCTTGGTTCATTTCTCCCCCCTGCCCCCACCCCCTCCCTTCCCACCCACTCCGCCCCCTCCCTCCCCCCCCCACCCCCGTCAATACCCAGCAGAAACTATTTTGCCCTTATCTCTAATTTTGTTGTAGAGAGAGTATAAGCAATAACAGGAAGGAGCAAGGGTTTTTGCTGGTTGAGATAAGGATAGCTATACAGGGCATTGACTCACATTGATTTCCTGTGCGTGGGTGTTACCTTCTAGGTTAATTCTTTTTGATCTAACCTTTTCTCTAGTACCTGTTCCCCTTTTCCTATTGGCCTCAGTTGCTCTTAAGGTATCTGCTTTAGTTTCTTCTTCACTCAGCTCCAGTCAGGGCATTGTAAATCTAAATGTTTGCTGTAATATGAAGTCTTCATATATCAAATAAATAATGATGTTGCCTGGATCACAATAATTAGGAATCAGTACTTTAACTGGTAAGATGAAAGATCAATGATCTGAATGACACATCAGTTACAACAGCAAGAACATAAGCACTGTTATTTACATTATCACTCAGGTCTGAGTATTTATGCAAAAATCCACTGAGTTATATTAGGCTTTACCTCAACAAAAAAACATTGGTTGCCTAAGAATAATTTATAGCAATAGTCATCATCTTTTGTATTCTTCACACAAAGGGGGAAATTACACAGATTTACTGTATCCATCAAATCAGGACTTCTATAAATGTGAGGGATTGGTGAAAATGCAGTTTACCTTCAGCTCCAATGCACTGTCAAGGTCACTGAGGTTAACAAGCCTGATTCTCAGCCTGGGGAGAATTATCATAATTTAATTTTTGTCATAACCTCTAATCTGTCAGGAGAACCAGATGAGTAATACATTTTTCTTACTTGAAAGGTCCCTACTCAAAAATAGATTTTATTTTGGCCAAGGCAAATGTGACTACTTGTTTGTGTGTATATATGCATATATATAAATTGTTCAAAGTATAATTTCAGATTTTCATAGTTTTAACCAATAGATTTAGTACAATGCTGTACTTTTTAAATTAGAAGGGTATTACACACAACAAATCTCAGATACTGTATGGCCTCACTGAAATTGACCTGTTATCTTTTCATGTGAAAAAGTTGTAAAACACATCATTTAAAATATATGTGTGTTTTAAGGAATAAGGAATGATATAATTAAATAGTTAGGAAGAATTTAGCTCTGTTATAAGAGGTAAAATAAAACTATTGAAAACAAGATAACCTCAACTCTGGAGAAAGAATTGTGCAGGTGGATGAAAAATTATAAAGTAAACAAAAAACACATTTTGAATTGGGAGATGATATAACTGGGGAAAATACATGAGTTCATTAATTTGTGGAATAATTGAAATATTTGAAACGTAAGTAAGCATAGACACATGTAACTGGCAGGTACTGAGTAAAGCATTGCATGTGACTAAAACAATGAGAAAATATATACACTTCAGTAGTTGTGTTTTATATTTCAGGATGAAATAAGCAAGTTTTATTTATATGTATAAATTAAGTAGAAGTCACCTCAATATTTTTCTATTTTAATTTTTAAGTATATGAAGAATTTCTTGCAATTAGAAAGGAAATAAAAGAAACTACTTAGTGAAGGAATCTGGAAAATAAATGGGTTTTGTTGTTGTGAATTACATATTATTTTGTCTTTATACCATGGTTCACCCCTGTGTTTTTTCCTCCTACACAATTAAAAACCATATGGTGATGACAGCTGATGATAATAAATTGTCTAAATTTTATGAATAACAGTAAGGAACTGCCTACTTGATATTTTTTTGCTCCTCATTCTTTCATGAAAGCCTTAAGAAGTAAAAGTAGGATGAGGTTATAGTTAAGAGTTTAACTTGTAATATTTTCTTGATATTCTACCAAAGAAAAATACTAAAGGATATTGGATATAAATCAAATTTTGGATATAAAGCAGACACTGAGGGTATATGTGTTAGTTCCCTAGGGTTGCCATAGCAAATTACCATACAATAATCTTAGTGGCTGAAAACAGAAATTTATTCTCTTGCAGACCTGATGCCAGATGTCTAAAATTAAGCACGGTTACTTCCTTCTGGAGTTTCTGAGGGAGAATTCTTTCCATGCCTCTCCCCTAACCTGGTGGCTCCAGAAATCTTCAGAGTTCCTTGATTATAGATAAATCTGTCCAAACACAATGTCTGTTTTTACATAATTTAGCCCCTGTATCACCATGACTTCTTTGCTGTGTCTTATAAGGATACTCATCATTGGATTTCAGGAATCTCTCTAAATCCAGGATTATTTCATCTTGAGATCCTTAACTACATCCTCAAAGATCTTATTTCTAAAGAAGTTCATACTCACAAACATGAGTATGAAGGGTTTAGGATTTAGAGGCAACTTTATAGGTCACTGTCCAACCCATGACAGTATGTATATGTGCTTTTAATGCTCCTGTTGCCAGGAAACTAGAAGCCACCAAACTTTTAACTTATCACCCTTCATATATTCTAAGATACATGAAGAACAATACCTGACACTTAACCATTTTATCATAATTATCGCCATGTTAAGTAAATGTTATGCAATCAATGGAAGGAAAACTAACATGAATTTTTATTTTTTTGCTTTGAGATAGAGTAAATTATATAGATAGATTTAGTTCTAGGTCTTAATTGCAAAGAGTGAAACTTAAACAAAATGGAAATCTTGGTGGTGTTAAGGGGCGCTTCTTAGGAATTGGTGAAATGTAGTTTTAATCTTTTTGTTATAGTGGTTGACAGTCATTGTAATTAACCTTATACTCAAGGTATCCAAATATATAATCTTTCCACTGTCAAGAAAAAATAATGTTTTGGAAACTACAAATATTGTTTGGCTATTTAGCTTTAATAAAAGTGATGAGTATTATGAGTTTAATCAGCATTGCTCCATGAATTTCCCATGTAAATGTATATTCACCCTGTAATTGTTTGCAATAAGCAGGCTATTTAAATAAGGCTATTATATAATTAATCAACAGATATACCTCTTGATAGATGGCACTAAAGTTCAACAGTATTATGCTCCAAATCAGTATAACATTAGGTAAGTAATATTAGCACAATATGAAAATTACTGTTGGCAGAAATGGGAGAAAACCAATTATATTGTAAAGAAAAAACTTATTAAATAAC
Organism: Castor canadensis; assembly: GCF_047511655.1. NCBI lineage: Eukaryota > Metazoa > Chordata > Mammalia > Rodentia > Castoridae > Castor > Castor canadensis. The sequence continues at coordinate 112,617,789 of NC_133393.1, read as the reverse complement.
CTTTAAACACATACTTCTGTAAAAAACTAAAATACCTTGAAAAATGCTATTCAATATTTAGTGCTATACATGGTTAATAATCTAATTAAAAAGTAAAATGTTAGGAAAAAGCCCAATGTCCTGGAAGAAGGAAAACAGGTGTATGATCATTTCTGCATTTTAAATTATAATATAAAATTATTAATGCATTTAGATTAAAAGCTAAATGTGACTATAAAAAACAAATAGAAATATGCACTTGCAGTCATTATATTAGAGGTAATTAAAGTTCCTGCTTCCCTAAAAAATAAGTTAAAAATACAAGCAGATTAGTTAGTCCCTTGAATAGGTTGTTCAGTCAAATATTTATCCCATGATAAACTAAACTAAGTTAGCATGTATTAAATTTTCCAAAAAAACAGATAAAAGTGGTACTTTTATGTGCTTCCAGAAAAGCTTAGGGAATAGAAGATTTTAAAATCCTCCTCTATGTTTTGGTGTCACCAATTTATTAAAGTAATCTTAATACACAAAACCTATGCTTACGCACGGGTAAGTCAGGTAGTGGTCACAGTTAATGAAAAAGATTCCCAGCTTGAGGAAGTAATTCACAATAGCATACTTAGTATATTCCACACTAACTATATTCCATGTACTATTTTTCTTCTATCTACAAAATTTATAAAATGGTTGTTAGGTAATGTACTCTAATCTTAAAAAAGAACCCACTAAAGCTTTCATGAAGGAGCATAATCAGCTGAGATTTTTGCTTCTCTCAGCAAATCAAACCAAAACAAACAGATTAACTGAAAAAATGATCTTATAAAACTTTTAGAGAATGTTCTTATGTCAGTATAGATTCTGCTCAATCAGCTAAACATTGTGAAAATCTGAAGAATCTAATCTTGCAAAAGGATATTGAGGAGGAAGACCATATTTACACACCATTGTTTTTACTTAAACGCTTTTCCTTCTTATCCTAGTGAATATGTCTTTCCTCAGAACTCAGATCAGCTGCAGTTCTGCAAGTAAGTCACCCTCACCAACAAGTAACATCATCCTTTTCATATACAGCTTCCATTTGGATTGGTTTGTTTTTGTGGTACTGGGGATCGAACCCAGGGTCTCACACATGCTAGGCGAGTGCTCTTCCACTGAGCTACATCCCCAGCCCTATAGCTTCCATTTGGGTTCTCATCAAAATTAAAATCATCACATTATTTGTATGGCATATGATTAGTACCTTGGTCAACCTCATTGGACAGCAAGACCAGATCCATGTTTAGTTCATCATTAAATTCCTCATAACTTTAAGTACGATGCTTAGAATATGGCTGTCATACAGAATATATTTGATAACTACATCAAGTACTGCAAAGGTTTTAATTATTACTGGTTAATATAAATATACTTATGAGAAAATATGCAAAAATACTTTATTTTAGAAATCAAGTTGACTTTTAACCACTTTTCCTGTTGCTCAAATATAGACTTGGGAATCTGACCCTGCAACACTACAACTTTCATAAAGAGAGATGCAAAAGGTTAAAGATTTTGCTTCTTAGCCATAGAGACTATAGAGGGATAAAGTGATAATAAAGTGTGAGTTAAGATGAAAATTTTAATGATACTTGTGAAGGGCAGAGGTTTCCATAACACTTCCTGCTTTTATTAACTCATGGTCATGTTCTAAGTTGTGAAGCAATACTTCACAACAACATGACCAGCCACAACTACTGAAATATAAAATTCTTAGGAGAGAACAGCAAAAGAAAGAAGGTAATTGTCTTCTTCTTTCTTTAAGCATATAATTCAAAGAGACAAAACAATAAGTATGCACCAAGTTTGGCACTGGAAAGCTAGCTGAAAGTGCTTTAAAATCTGCATTACAAGTATTCAATAAATTATTCACTGTATTTTTTTCCTTCCCTTCAGTGGGCCTGTATCGAGGGGTGTTTGGAGTAGAATTTTCACACACAGAGTATAAACAGAAGGAAGCATGAAGTTCTTCATAAGAAGTGCCCCACACTGTAAAGTGTGAGATAAAGATTAGCCAAACAGAATCAATGTAAGGTATTGTACTGTTTTACAGGCAAAGAAACTATGAATGGCTAAAAAGACAGCTTAGTTTTAAGCTACCTGACATAACCCACTGAGAATATATCTGATTTTTTTTTTTACAGATTCCTTCCTAAACCTGTAGAAATTAAAAATTCAATAATTTCTCATATTCTGATGAAAAGTACAAGTTTGTATGTCAGAGGTCAGTAAGAGAGAAAGAAAAACATAAGCCTGACTTGTAAAAACAATATTAGGTACTAGTAAAATAGTACTACAAAGTTTTTAAACATGAAAGAAAATCATGGAAACTTTAAAATTAAGATATAAACTGTCTACTTTATAAAACAAAATAAAATATAAGTAGTTATTTAAAGGGAAATGAGTAAAAATAAAATTAAGAATTGTATAAGCTTCCTGAGGACATCTATAAAAATAAATTCCAAGTAAGAATTCTTAAAGTAGAATCCATTTTTATATACCTATAGCTATACCTATACATTTAAGGGAACAGGTAAGACTCTTTAGACTTTTAGGAGAAAAGATTTATAACAAATGAGAAGTAGATTTATGAATATTGATAGAAAAATAAGACAACTTTAGTGTACCCTGTAAATGCCTTAAGGTTCAAGGGCCACATTCATATCTGAGATTTACCCAGGTACTCAATGTTGTGAGTTCTCAGTTCTTGAACCTTATGCACATTCTCTGCTTAGGCAATCTCTTCTATTTCTCAGTCTCTCAATTTCTACCATATACTTTTCATACCTTTGGAGTTAAGGGAAGGTGTGGTTAATGTTACAAGAGTCAAGTTCTTAAATACTAATTTATGGACATTTTTCTTTTCATAACAGTCCTTATGTTTTCTCTCATCTTCCAGGAGAAAAGTATAATCCTCACTCATCTTTCCTCTTCCAAGGATGCATTATTATACTGCCATGCCACAGAGAACATTCCAAATATTGGTGTTGATCTTTGTGAAATGAGTTTTCAAACTTTTAAATTCTTCACTTTCATAAAAGTTGAAGGCCTGAGTTATCAGATGATAATTAAAAATTTGGTAATTGATTACTGTGTGATGTTTGTTAGAAAACTTGGAAAGACTGTGAAGAATTCTGTCACATTACTGTAATAAAACACCTTCTTTTCCCATTGACTTATTTTTTGTATATAATTTCTCAATACTTCAAGCATTCAACTAGGAATAGAATCGGTGGTGAGAGTTTTCTCATTCTAGCAATGAATAACACTTATCTGTGAATACAGAAACTAATTAAAAAGGGGGACATCTTATTTTATATTTTTGTATTTAACATATTTTACTTTTATATTTGGAATGAATTTTCACATTAACAATTTAATGATAACTCAATTTAGAAAAAAGTAAGGCTAGGTTTTGGGATGGTGTGAAAGCTTTTCTATATTTTTATTTTTATGCATGGTTCTTTTTCTTTTTTCTTTCTTTTGGGCTTTTTTTTTTTTTTTTTTGCAGAGAAATGGCATAGGGAAGTCCATACAAAGTTTCTAAGCAACACTACATTAGAAGTTTGAGGAAGAGGTAGAAATCATCCAAAATCTGCATTAATAAATAAGAACTTAATCTTGCTTTTAAATATTTAATAGTTAAGTTTTTAAAAAGTTCTGGTGTTTAGCTTTTACAGTATGCATTTAGAGGATTTGAAAGGATCTTTACTTCAAAAATGCCTATTAACAATATAATAGAAGTTAAATCTTTGGAATTATTTTAATGTATGATAGAAAATTTTAGATACCAATTTAAACATATTATGGACATAAAATTTGAGTCCTCTTGAATTATTATAGTGCGCTTGATGCTTCCCTTTCTCTTACTCAAAAATATAGTCATTGACTCTTGTCATTCTTCCTTCCTCAATAATGCTCAAATATTTTCACTTTTATCTTCTTTCAGTGTTAGCTCTCAGGGCTAGACTTTTTCCTGATATCCTTGCATTGATTAAATTCCAGTATGACAATACCAGCAATCTCTCCTAGGTTACCCTTTTTTTAAAACTACTTCTGTCCACCTCTTACCTCCCCACCACCTCTTTAGATTTTAGGGTGTAGAAAAACAGAGACCATACTTTTTTCTTTGGCGATACTGGTATTTGAACTCACTGGTTCGCTCTTGAGCCACACCTCCAGCAGGAGGTAACAGAGACTAGCATTAGTTGAATAAATGAATGAATGAATGAATGCTACATTCTAATGCCTAACAGAGTACCCAACACTTCTTGTTGGTAGTTGTTCCATATGTATTTACTGAATGCTTGAATACACAAGCAGGTACTTTTTGACTAAATAATCAAAAAAGAACCACGACTGGACCTGTTGTAGGAAGACTGCATGATTTATACACAGTAAGTGTTAAAATTTAGATTGTTAGAACTGATGTAAGCACTGAAGACTTAGAGATTATCTCCTCACTTTAGAAACCCAGAGTTAAGATTCTGAGAAGTTAATTACGCTGTCGAAAGCCACATATATTCAGTGATAATGCCAGAAGCAAACCTAATTCCTTACTCCAGTTCACTGGATGTCTGGGCAGCACTGTGTTTTTCATTACTGTGTATAAATTCCTTTACAAAATGCCTATGCTGGTAACCAGACACTGAAAAGCCAGGTCTGGTGATATAACCACTTCAACCTATGAACCATTAGTGTATGTCAATTTATAATAAGAAGAACAGAAAAAAGCACTGAAGGAATAGGACACAACACCTTGTAAACATGAATACAACCTATATTTTTTTTAGAACCTATATTTTAAAGGAAGAAAGCATGAGGTTTCTGAGTTAGATATACATAGATCACAGCAGAAAGAACCTTTTGTCCCTCCACCTTTATATTCGTACATAAGGAAAGCAAATATTGAAGGACAAAGATAAGACACAATGGAAAAAGGCTTATCTGGACCTCTTTACAGATAATATGAGTTAGAGCTGATGAGACATGTGCCATAAATAGCAAGTGATTAAGAAGAACAAGACAGAAAAGTAATATTTACTTGAAAGTTAAGATAAGCACTATTTCTTAAAATAGGGAAAAGAGAACAAAGTTCTTCTGTTCTTAACTGAGGTTATTTTTGATTATATATACATATTTTATATTTCACATCCTTATAGCTTCAAAACATTTGGAATATAGACCTAACACTGAAGGAATTCAATAAATGCACCTGTTTTCTCCATTTAAAATTCATGCCACCCATTACACAGAGGAAGTCAAAGCAAACAGAGGTCAACTCTGAAGGTCAATGTTTTATTACTTTCTATGAGGGTTAGATATTAGATCAGCATATTTTTATTTAATTCTCATAACCTGTGTGGTTGGTAGCATGATTGCCATTTTTCAGATGAGAAAGCTAAGGTACTTCCCCAAACTTACGTGGAAGAAAAGCTTCAATTTGATCACAAGTGTCTCTAACTCCAAATGCAGTAAGCTCTGCCTATACCAGTGGTTCCCTGATGGGGCCCTGGCAGTAGCTTCAGCATTACCTGAGAACTTATTAAAAATACATATTTTTAGGCTTCACTCTAACCTACCAAATCAGAAATTCTGAGGGTAGAGCCCACAAAGCAAGTTCACCTGCTGACTTTGAAGCATATTCAAGTTTAGAGAACCACTGGTTTATGCCAGGCAGCTCCATAAACATTAAATGTTACCTACTCTTATTGCAGAAAGTACTTAAAATCTGTTAAGTAGTTTTTGTCCATTTGGTTTTTTTCTACCTTTTTTGAAAAAAATGTGTATTACTAATATATGGCAATTTGATACACTAAGGAAATAGATACAGCAGGGATAGTTGGTAGGTTGGCTAAAGATCCTAGCCCAGCTCTACCACCTGCTGTTATATATAATCTCAGCAAGTTGAATAAGCTTTGTAAGTTTTGAATTGGTGTTTGGTAAAAAATGAAAACAAAAATGGTCAGAATGTACACATAAAAACACTTTGTGCCTGAAATTTAATAAACATTCAAAAAGGTCAAATAAATATAGTTTTTCATTAAAACCATCATTAAAGGCAATGACATCAGTAATATCATGATTAATCACATAAGTTGTGAAGTTCATGAATTATGCAGCTGTCAAGCTCCAAACAGGCTCCCCTACATAGGACTTTCCTTATAGAATTCTCCTAATTTTCTTTCAGTTTCCAAATGAACTATCAATTGATTTTAATCTAATAAACTTACTATGCAGAAGGTATTGTGTTGTTTCAGGGTATTTTTTAAGTAGAGTGAAGATATTTGAAAACAAACACATTGTTGTGGCTATATACTTAATTTCAGTTTATATTTATTACTTAGGAAAAAACCCATAATGTTATATTTTGATCTCTTTATGGTCAATTATATCACCTCAGTAGTATGTTAATGTAGAGATTTTCAAAACGCAATTCATCTGCAGTAATATTATATTCTCTATATTTTATTCAGTGAAATTTAAGCTTATTATGTCTTATTTACTTGCATAAACAAAGGAAAGAAATCACTTTCTATTCCCTTATTATGCTTTCTTAAATACAAAAAGCCTATCATCTTTTCTTTGTTTTTAGAGTGAAATTTCCAGGTCTCACACGATCCTTTCCAAGCTCATGTTTGCAGGATCCTTTTGTGATTTGTACTGTTCTCTACTGAAAGCTTGGCAATTTGTCTCTTCTCTGAAATGTGGCATTCTGCTGAACTTAGTCTGCAAATTGCAGCCTAACAAGATCCAAATGTAGCTCAATCCGTTTTTATGCATGACATCACCATTACAATTCAACACACTGTAGCATTTGAATATTTTAACAGGGATCAGAATGATAACTCATTCAATTTATCATCTACTGTAACTCCTGAATTTTTCTCTCTCTTGCTACTGTCTCGATATTCATTGTACTATTGGTTCCATAATTCTTTCTTATACCAACTTTCACATCTGTTCCATTTTCCTGACTCAAATGCCTGATTTTACCCATCTGCCCAATGTGTCAAGATGATGCTACAGAGTAGTACAGCACCTCAAAGATTTGTAATCCCTGGTACTTCCCTGACTCATTGTTCCTTAAATTTATTAACATAACTATACAACTCCCAAAATATTTATACATTTTATGTTATCTCTATGTTCTTTTTTTAAGATGAGTTTTGCAAAGGTTCCAGTTGAACAATTGAGACCAAAAAAAAAAAAAAAAACCTGACTACCCTATTGCTACATTTAGAAAGCAATCTTGTTCTTCTCTTCATTGACTTAATTTAAGAAAGTTAAACTCAGCACCAATTACAGGATTTTAGTTTTTGCTCTGTTGCTAAGATGTCATCCACAAGTCAGATGAAACCTCTGATCCTCACACAGAGGTAGCTCAGAGTGTGGTGTGTCCTTGGGAATGTCATATTGTTGCTTAAGCAAATCTTAGTAAACAGAGAGTTAGTTTAACCACATGTTTGTCTATTTACAAAGGAAAGCAAAGCAAAGAATACAAAGTACAAAAGATCCCTAAAGAATTTGTGCCCCAAATTAATTATTTTACCATGAATAAATGGCAGAGCTATCAAACCCCTTCCTTTCTTGTGCTCAGTTCTTGCTGTAGAATAATGCTATTCGTTTATAGAACTGTATCTTCTAATAATTTTGAGATAACCTCTTTGCTTTCCAGCTACTATCTAATACTAACACTTGTTCAATAGATTTTCTCAAATAAATGATTTTAAAAATAGTATTTTCTGAATAACTGTATTCTTAAAATGTAGGCTCTGAAAATTCTCTAGAGAAATTATGTTGATGCATTGTATAAGCTCAATCTTAACGAAATGTTTGGAAGCTATGTCTGTTTGGGCAAATATTAAAGGGTTAAAAGCAATGATCAGATTTAAGAAAGGGCATGTTTGCAGCAAGATAAAAACAAACAATATAAAAGAGAAGGAGTAGGTACTATAATTTCTAGATAAAATAGCTCATAATTTTCTCCTATTCATTTATGATATGTAACTTACATTTAGATTATTGATTCCGGGCAAATGTTTTCATGGCTTATTTCTATGTAGTAGATTTGAAGAAGGTTATTAGCATAGGGGAAAATGGTCTTAAAACATGTTCTGATCTTAAATAATAGTTTTCAGAAGGCTTAACACAAAGGACAATCATTAAGAAAAGTTTTAAAAATGAGGACACCTGAAGTCTAGAGAACACTGATGACAGATTTAATCACGGTCCTTAAGTATTTGATGGATCTATTGACAGATGATACTGATAAAATATTTTCCTTTTTACCTTAGTGTAAGACAAGGAACAATTAACTTAAGGGGCAAATAAGAAAATGTTACAAAAGGTGAAATATTATGACAAATTGCTAAGCAATGCAGTGAGAGATTTCCCTCATAGACCTTTAAAACAAAATTGCTACTCTTTGATTTGTAGTCAGTGAGGTATTAAATTTAAATTGAAATAACTTTTAATAAGACAATTATGAATTCATCCCTTAAATCATAGTGCCTGTGGTTCTCTATGTTGACCGTGAACACATCTCCTTTGTTTTCCATGGAATCATCACTGCCATCTGTCAGGGACCAGCCCATGATGGCAAATAAAGCAACTTCATCTGTACAAATTTCCCCCAGCTCCTCTTCTTTCCCATCAGACCCTAGTTTCATGGACATCAGAAACTGGAAAGCAATGGATCATAGTTGCTCGAAGAGAAAAAAGAAAAGGGAAATGAAGAAGAAATTAAGAAACACAAAGACACTTTAAGCAGGTTCAAATGGCAAGAAGACCAATAATCTTTGATCTTTAAAGTGTGTTTAGAATTCTTTCATTAGCAAATGACATTTAGGAAAATAATTTTTTTCAAATGCAATTCTATTAAAACATGAACTTCACATTTCGTATTAAAATTATGTATTACAATATTCTAAGATAAGATAAAATTTTAAGGTCAGTGTCAAGGATTACTGAAAGAGTAAAGCTCTCTTTTCATAACCTTTTTGTTTTTATTTTTAATATTAACATTTGCTATGCTACTTTGTTTATAACCTATGCTGGTAATTGTCTTATGAGTAAATGTCATAAATATGAATTATTTTATGAATAAAGAACCTTAAATTGTTTGGACTAAATTTAATTATTTAAAAACACAGTTTTGCTGTGTTTTTCCTGTTTTGTTTTTGTAGTTGGTAAATAGAATTCATCCACCAAAATCTGAAAGCACCATTAAATAGTATCAGACTTGGTTTGACTTACCTGTTCCTGTTACTGGAAATCCAATCTGAAATCAGTGTTGATGCCTGCTGGTGACAGTGCTTGTTGCCAAAACTGCATGCCAGCATTATCACTTCTCTGCGGAGTTCTCTAGATATCATCAAAAGGGGGAAAATTAAAAGTAGTATTAATTATACTAATTAAAAGTAGTATTATAGTATATCATTTTAATTAATTATATTAATTAAAAGTAGTATTAATATATGGAAATAAAGGCAGGGCAATTCATTACATAAACTGTGGATAAGTAAATTATAACATGAAATAGTTTTTAAGATATGAAAATCCTATGCTGCTGAATAAGACAATTAGAATGGAAATTAAACATAAGAACTCTTTTCTGGAGATAGACCTCCAGTGAGGGGCACAGGTTCTGATCTCAATGTGACAATAAAGGCAAATCTTAAATTAAAACATGGCAAGGAAATGCCTTTATTCTCACTATCAGGCAGTGGAAACCGTGTTTCTCAGCAGCAGTCCTCCCAGGAAAGTGAAATGCAAAATGAAGAATGAAAGAAAGGTAATCTCATGCTGCTAAAGTCACAGTGGTACTAGAAATGTGTCATTGTACAGCTCTGGGGGAAGAAAAAGGAATAAGAAAATAAAACAGTACTCATGTTGATAGGATGCTTGAACAAGAGATCCATTGAAATTATTTTTTGGCCATCCAAGCTTGATGTATGTTGTTGCAACTTGTTTTAAAATATATTCCTAAAAGGGATAGGGAGTAAAAAGGTAATATCAGTTTCAAACTTCTCCATCCTGGCAATGAAAAGTGTATAGCAATATTGCAATATTATGTGTATACTTTTAAATATCAGGAAATTATGGGTAGAGTGATGCTGTGCTACAATTTATTCAGTTTTATATTTCAAACATAGAAAATAAGGATAAAGTACATACATTAGAATGATAGAAATCATTCCAATAGTTAGAAACCCTTTTCTTCCTACTGAATGACTAAGTAATTTGTGCTATTAAATATTTTAGACGACAATTTTTATAACAAAATAAGGATAACGAGGAATCATGAATATGACATCCATTCAAATATATATTCAAATGTACACAGATACAATTTAGGAAAATGAACACCTAATATTTATGCATTTTGTGTCAATAAAGCATATTGAATGCAAAGCTGTTATAATAGCCAGGCAATGACCTGGCATTGTTGAAGCCGAGATACACAGAACACCTCCGTGTAATGATATGTTATTACAAAGTCAACAATCTATTCAACCAATGGTATATTTAAATATCAATACTAATGTAAGATGTGCTCTCCCTCACTTTAATGTGGTCCTTGAATTTTGTCAAAGGAATGAAAGCACTGAAATTACAGTAAAAGCATTCTTAACTTTTACTAAAAATGAGGTATCTGACATACTATACCGTTCAAAAGTATTTTACTTTTAAAGACATTTCATATTGTAGTGCTTCTGTGTTTAGAGAAAGAAGTATAATAAGTATTTCTCTAACAGATAAAAATTATATCATAGCTGTAATGACCAATTTCTTTGCATGTTTGTTGTGAGGACTCAGACAAAACTAACAATAATAGTCAAGCTAGCATTACTCTCATTTAAAAAACAAATTGATAGAGTTACTTTCCTGCAGGTTTAAGACTAGAAAAAAAAGGAAGCAACTCTGGTGACTAAGGAAACAACTTAGATGACTCTAATAAACAGAATTCATGTCTGAAAATTCAGTTTTGAATAATTTCAAATGAGAATGTTAAACAGAGTCAGTATGTCAAAAAGTATAGCACAGGTTCTTAAATAACTAAAGAAAAGAAAACAGTCAGAAAGGTAATAGAAAGCACAGTGGTAGAACATTTAGGAATCAAAAGATCATTAGCGGTTTTTAATCCTAATATTCAAAATCATTATTTAAACGGATTAGGTGGTGTCAGCAGTGCTATTTTGGTTTATTGAGTTTTTAGCTTAGAAAATCCGGTCAGGTAACATTTTGAAATGTTTGTCATGCCTTCATGTCTGCTTGGATTATCTGTTGTTTGCTCTCCTGTATCCCCTTGGACCCAATTATGAATGGGCTTTTACCTCAATGTTGATCTTATCCTTGTTAATTAAGGAAGTGAATTGGATTCACCATGCCCTTTTGAATAAAAATAATGACTAAGAATCTTTACTAAAACTGTCTATATTCTGTTAAGATCTTTCGGATCCCTCTACTCAAGTTAAGTCCTTTGTGAGCACAAAGCCCTTTAACTTTTAGAAGGTAAATTTGAATGTTACAGATTTTCTATGTATATTCTTTCTTAAATTTTGAAGTATGTAAGCTTAATTGACACTTTTAGGGCAGAACAAAAGGTAGCTTGTATTAAATTTCTTCTTCAAATAATTGTCATTGGTGTTACATAGAAATCAGACAAAATGATAACATAAACTAGCAAAAGGAACTAAAATACTCAGGATAAGTTGCATATAGGAGATGAGAAAATATTTTGTCTTCTGAAAATTAAAAGATGAAATTAATATATTTTTACATTGAAGACATTGTAGTTCTCCATTCGGTCCAGTAATTTATCTAGAGGATAAAGAGCTCGGCTGGCAGCGTGCCAAGGAAGGAAATCCTTCTCCTCAGACAGGTATCTGATAATCTCCAGGGGAATATTCTGAGGCAAATAGCCAGCCCTGCAGTCAAAAGAAAGTGAATGTTAATTATATGCAGAAAAGATGCATGAAGATGCAAAAGTGAAGGTTGTAGAAAAAAAGATTCATCACAGTATAAAGAAAGCAAACTCAGTGCTATAAAAATAAAATTACTCTCGTTTTAAATATAGTCCTACTTAGGATGCCAATACCCCTTAAATATATACAGAGTTAGAGAGTTAAAAATTTACAGGAATACAAAAATGCACCCTTTTTTAAAAAAAGGACAGATTTATGGGATTTGAACAAAACCAGCCCTTGGTATTTTCCTTGATAGAAACTTAACAAGTAATTGAAAATAAATGATAACTACAGTGTCATTTCAATTACTCAATTCATTCCTTTTATTTTTCATGTAGTTCTATGCAATGATATTTAACACACATTGTTTTAAAAAAGATGAACAAATTAACGTGTCAATTTATACTTTTGTGTATATCTGTTAAATTATGTAAGTAAGGATTTTTCAAACCCCTATTTTAATTGCTTTCCATACACCTACAAAACTGAGAGATTTTATTTTTTTCAAAATGTATTTGTTTTTATTTTTTTCATTATTTTTATTTTTTATTATTGTTGTACTGGAGATACATTATGATATTAAAAAATTTCTTACAATTTATCATAGTTGAATTTACCCCTTCCATCATTCTCCTTTATCTCCCCTGCCCCTGTTCCTGGAACAGTTTCAACAGATCTCATTTTTCCATTTTCATACATGACTACCTAACATTTCCACCATATTACCCTCATACCCTCTTTTCCTTATATCCTACCCCATCCCACTGGTGCCAACCCCCAGAAAGGACCTGTTGGGTTTTTGTTGTTTTTTTTTTTTTTTTTTTTTTGCAGTACTGAGGCTTGAACTCGGGGCCTTCACCTTGAGCCACTCTACTAGCCTTATTTTTATGAAGGGTTTTTCAAGATAGGGTCTCACAGAACTATTGGCGCTGGCTGGCTTTGAACCATGATCCTTCTGATCTCTGCTTCCTGAGTAGCTAGGATTACAGGTGTGCACCACCAGCACTCAGCTCAGGGTCTGTTTTTTTTTTAATAGAGTTCAATTTAATGTTGAAAGGATAGACTCTTCCTCTTTATTTTTTTTCCTCTCAATATAGATGTTCTGCCACTTGGAGTAACAATAACTGGTTCTGTAGAAAATAATAGAATGTAACTTTAAGAAATCATTTGAGTATCTTCTGTCTATAACTGAAGTATCCATATTCCAAACATGAGCCAAAAAGAGTTACATAGCTCAAGTCTCCCAATATAGTGAATATAAAATCCTTGCAAAATCAAAACAATATAAACAACAGTACATTAAAAGATGTTTGTGTGTGGTGGCACAATTATCCTAGCTACTTGAGAGGCACAGATTAGATTAGGAGGATAGGGGTTCAATGACAGCCTGGACAAAAATTCCAGTACCATGGTCCAGGTGCCCAGAGAATAAAGTAAATCTGCATCTCAAAAATAACTGCCACAAAAAAAGGTGATACAGTGACTCAAGTACTTAGCCTTTTTGTCTCCGTTGCACAGAGTGACAGCGTATGTTTTACTAGATTTTTAAAAACTTAATGCTATGTCTAAATGTTGGTGTCTTTCCAGTATTCCTATTGGGAATTCCTAATATCCACCATGGAGGCCTTTAGGATGTGATTAAGTCATGAGGGAACCACCTACATGAACAAGGTTACACTTATTAAAGAGGCTCAATCAAGTTTCCTTGCTCCTTCCACTCAATGCCATGTGAAAAGACAGCAAAAAGTCACCACATTTGAAGCAAAGAACAAGCCCTCGGCAGACACCCAACCTGTGGCACCTTTATCTTGGATTCCTGAACTATGGGTAAAAAGTCTATTGTTTTTCAGTTACACAGTTCAAGGTGTTTTTTTATAGCAACCTGAACAGAATAATACAATAATCAAGTGAATACAGACTTTTAACACAAGAAACAAAGGAAGAATGAAAGCAAAGAAAGCCTGGTAAGACATCTTGTTCATATTTCACCCTGTTCTTTTATAGCACCTCCAAATTAGATAGCCTTTTTATTTGCCAATTGCAGGAGGTGGACAGGGAGGAAGCAAAGTCTTATCTCATCTTCACTTACAAGATTATTAGATCATTTAGGTCTGAATGTGATAAGCAAATATTACTCTAAAGGTGAGTGTAAATGAATATTTGTTTACTACTGTGTTTATAATAAACATAACAAAAATCAATTCTGAAGATTTCTGAAGTTTTCTTTGACTTAAAACAAAAATTGTAGGCTACTCTAAAGATTTTGATTTAACCATTATTGCTTAATACCTGAAATAATAAGAATGGTGAAATAACCCCAAATTTAACATAATTTCATAATTTTCTATGAAGCTTGTATGATTTAAGGTGCATCTAGATTTGTGCCACTTTTCCTGTCCAATTTCTTTTTTGTATGTCCTCATAGAAACAGAATACAATTAGGCTACAATAGTAAGTAAATATGTAATTTTGTCTTTTAGTTGGAACAACACCTCAACAATACAGTAAATTTTGCTTTCACAGGTTTTTTTAACCACTAAAAAGGAGTAATTTTAATGAAATTAATGACTTGATTTTCTGCCTTATAAGAAATATAATGTCCAATTCAGATTTTATAATTTTTCCTCTGACCTTTAATTCTAAATATTAATTACCATGGTATTTTCCACCTCTTTCCACATGCCAGGAATTATGTAAGTTTAATGTTGAAGATTTATTTGGAAGCCATTATTAAAGAAATAAGAAAAGTAATTTTTTAAAAGAAACATTAATAAATAGCTAATTTATTACAGATCTCAAGTAAGTTTGGGAAGTCTGGAAAATCATTTTGCTCTATTTTCAAATAGATTTGGATATTTCATAGTCTTATATCAATTACAATTTAGTTCACTTTACTTCATCTCTACAAATGGATGGAAATTATTTAATGACATGTTTTGTGAGCAATATGATTGCCTATAAAAATGAAAACAATGTTAAGGAAAAAGACTTGGATTTGAGAAAGAGCTTGGATCTTATGCTACACTAACACTCCCTATCCAATTAGGTAATATTTCATTTCTCCAGCCTTCTCATTCCTTATCTATAGAAGAAGATTGAAGTAAGAGGCATTTTTAGCCCCCAAATGTGACACACACACACACACACACACACACACACACACATATACGTTCTAGTCTTCTGAAACTAATTACAATAATATGGTCACAATTTATTTGTGTGAAAACTTGAAGAAATTAATTTCATATTCTCCATCCTTCAATTGCTTAATGTATGCAAGTGTAAGGGGCAGGGCTTATACTTAGGTTTTATAAGGCATTTGGCAAATGGTAAACAAAAAAAAAATACAATATTCAAGCCTGATAGAAGTTCCAAATAACACTAAAGCAAGATAAATATTCATTAAATAGAGCAACTGGGCAAGTTTGGTTTTAAGTACTTATGGCCGAAACTGCTAACTGCTCACTAAAACCCATGCTTCCTCTCCTTAGGATAGAATACAATTTTCAGTCTTCCTAGTAGTTAAGCTTGGTCATATGACCAAGATCCAGCCAATAGAATATGGATATAAATCACCACTAGGGATAATATGAGTTTAAATACGTCAAAAAAAATCCAGAAATCACCTGGGTCTCTGGAGGATTGTGTAACCAAGCAGTTCTCAAACCTAATCCTGTTAGATGAGCAGGAAATAACTTTCATTGTGTTTGACCCACAAACATTTCTGGGGTTATTTTTTAAAGGAGTTAACCTTCTGTGAAGCAGTTTTCAGATACAGTAAGAAATAGATTATACTGAAATTTCCTCATTTTACTTTGTTACCAACATATGTAAGTAATTACTTACTGCATAATTCAATATGGTTGTATTTAAGCTTACTAGATCAAAATATGTAGCTATACTTAATTAGGCCAAGAGTATGATCACCTTCATTACAAAATTAAGACTTGTGAGAGATAATGTTGGAGAACAGGTTACCTAGTTAAAATGTGTCTGTGTAATTGGCTGGTAATGATATCTGTGATTACTACTACTGATAACGCAATCAATATAGGAAGTGTGTGGATTTCAGTGAATGGAGTACTACATTAGCCTAAACTAATCAGCCCAGTAGGGAAGGCATTTAGGGTCCTGATGCTAAAATGCAGTTTCCTTAAATTGCATCATCACAGAGAAAAGTTAATAGCAACAGGGAAGAAATAGCAAATTGAAAGACATCTTATGTATAATTTTTCTTATTAATATTTTAGGAACAAGTTGTATATGATATCTATCTTCTCCATCATTGTGGTGGTGGGCATAAGAAATGCTTTAGGAATTAAAGAAATGACAATGAGAAAGAGAAGCAAATGAAAAGTGTTAAAGAAATAGATAAGATTGTCCATGTGCATCTGCACAGCTGCTCCTCCCTTGCTCCCATCTCCCTATATACTTCTCTCCCTTCCCTCCTCCTTCACCAATTTACTGTGGCTTGCAATGAAATATATCTTTAGGCGTATAAGACAGTATTTTTATAAGAGAAGATTAAAACCAAATTGTATTAGCTGATGTCGAAATGCACTGACCTCAGCTGGTTTTGTTTTCACCTAAAATTCAGAACTGCTTGTATAAACCATTCTGAATCTCTGTGAATGTTAACTCTTGAATCTATTGCAATGGGCAGCATTTATATGAATAACTTATTGTGAGTTTTCTTTGATGGCAAGTGATTCTTCAATGCTTGAAACCATTTGACTCTTCAAACAACCACACTCCAGTTTTCATGAATTGAATATTCATTTAAAGCCAATAAATACAGTTTAGTTCATGTTTCACAATATATACAAAAGACACTATCCCTATCCCTTCGGCATAGATTTTTTTAAAGCACTTGCTGAAATGCTTCATTAAAAAAGTTTACTAGCTTTTATGTTAGTCTTCATTATTCATTATTAAATGACTTTTATATGCTCTTTGTAGGAAGAGTCTATCACACAGATTACCATTTCCAAGAGTTCTTGGAGTGACATGGAATAAAAGCAAAAAAGCATGGGGGAAGGTATCTCTGTCAACCAACGGTACAACATTTGGTCAGTCTTGGAGCAAAAGAAGATATAATTTATGCATTGCTGAACTATAGTCTGCAGAGATGAAAAGAGAAGTTACGTATTTGTAGTCCCATGCAGTCAAGAATGTGAGAAAGAAAGTAGTTTTCATAGCCCAGTCTCCTCCTGCTGTTTCTCTTCCAGGAAGTCAGGCCCCAATCTGACTTAGCCACTCATTTTCAAGACTTCATAATGCCTTGACAAATTTCTATTCAAGATAATTATCATGAAATTAGTAGTCATAATTTTAATATAATATCCTTCTTACTCACTGATACAGATCTTGAAGAAAATAAAATGTGCTTTACACATCTTTTATCCCATGGCCTGATACAGAACCTAGCATAAAATATGCACTTAATATATGCTTCCTCCCCCTTGCCCCACACTGGAGTTTAACTCAGAGCCTCATGCTTGCAAGGCAGGCACTCTTCCATTCAAGCCACACCCCCAGTCCTTTTATGCTTTAGTTATTTTTTGAATAGGGTCTCAAATTTATGTATGGACTAGCCTGGACTACAGATTCACCTATTTATATTCCCACATAGCTGGGATGACAGGCATGCACCACGACGGCCTGCTTTTTTTATTGGTTGAGATGAGTCTTACTAACTTTCCACCACCCCCAAACTGGCTTCACACCATGATCCAATCTCTGCCTCTCTTGTAGCTAGGATATCAGGTGTGAGCCATCACATCCTCCTAAATGTTTCTTAACATTAAATTATAGCAATAATGTCACAGATCTCGAAAACTTAAACATAACCACAGTTAGTTTAAAATTAAGTATTTTGAAAAGTTAAAAATACCAGCAGAATGGGAAAAGTCTATTAGAGTGATAATGATAGTATTTTCCTCATCATTTTTATTACTGATACGCATGTAGTAGATAAGACTATGCTATCTAGCCCCTAGCTTTGAGTCAGTCAGCCTATAAAAAAATAAAATAACTTCATAGCCAGTGAGAAGACAGAGTCATTATATGAACGTCTCTGTTCTTGTTTACTGATTAGGGAATTACTTTCCCTAAAGCAAGAATGTTATTTATCCTAGGGATTTTAAAAACTTCATGGAAGGCTTAGAAATCTCTTTCTTTTAGCAAATTGACAAGTCTCTTCTTTAGCAAACATTAAGTAATCAAAAGTAGAACAAACAAGCACTACTGGTGTGGCTCAAATGGTAGAGCACCTGTTTAGCAAACACCAGGCCCTGAGGTCAACCCCCAGTTCTGCCAAAAAAAAAAATTAATAAGACATCCAGGAATAAGTTTTTTGCAACTTGTGAAATATCACTTCCACCACTGCAACCAGCTTTTCCTCTTCAAACAGACTATCTTCTTTATTCCCAAACATAATTTAACAAGAAATCAATCATCATCTCTAATACAGAGGGGCTTCTCAGTACTAAATAGTGTTAAGAAGCAGGGTCAATGCTTGACCATAATTGAAAAAATAATAGATGTCAACTATTAGCCAAAAATAAAAAAGACCATAGCTCTACAGCCAACTGGGTAATTTTTAGAAAACAATTGATCTAATAATTTTTTGTTTTCATGGATTGAAGACCTACCATATACCACTTATGATGTTATAGGAAAATGATCTAATGATCTTTAGCTTACTGTCCTTAAGAACAGTAACACTAAGCTTTGAGATCAGTCTATCATTCTTATTTTGCCACATAAAGGAGCAAAAATTATAGAATATAATCAAAGTGCCAAGCTCACCTGGCATAGCTAGAATTCAAAGCCAGGACTGACAAGAAAATTCTACCACACAAAGCTGTCTTCTGGATAAGTTTTGTATATTTTCTTCCTTTCTTTAACATCAGCTTACATGCCACTGTCATGGCTCTTGTCATTTCTGACTTAAGACACAAATAAATACATAATGCTTTGCCAGCTGCAATGAAAGGAAATGTTAGGGAGAGAATTAAGAGAGAATGATTTAAATAGTGTGCTTAGAGATGGCCTCACTGGCAGAAAGAAAGAGAATAGCATGATCAAATCTGGTGGCAGAGGAATTCTGCCCGAGAAAACAGCAAGTTCAAAGATCCTGACCCAAGCCTTGTATGCACATATGAATAATAATTTAAAAAAACTATTAATAAAGAAAAAAAGAAAGACACTTGCACACACACCCATGCTTATGCAGCACTACTCATACCAGCCAAGCCATGGAAAACAGTCCAGATGTTCTACAATTGATGCATGGATTATAAGTTGGTGTATATACACAATTAAGCATTATTTAAACATAAGGAAGAATGAAATTATGTCGTTTGCAGGTAAATGGGTGGAACTGGAGAGCGTCATGTTAAGCCAAGCTCAGAAGAACAAAGGTTGCATATTTTCTCTCATATGTGGAAGACAGGCTCTGAGGAGCTCTTGATCTCCTCGGAGAGATAAAACCAAGACATAAGAAACCCCTTCCCTTGTCCCTTTGGCATGCCCACTTATTGAGAATCCAGTGGGTCCTCGCCCCTCCTCACACATACAATTTAGAGTTGCAAGTATGCTACAAGAATATCCTCATTTCTTTTTTACCTAGAATTGCCTATTATGAACTGTGATACTTAGTCATCATTAGTTCTCTCCATATATACACATATATATGACATGTGTGTACATGTAAGTTATTTATAACTCTAACTGCTTGAGAGTAAGTTGCATAGTGTATGACTCTTTGCCTGTAAATACTTCAGTGTCTGTATCAAAAAATAAGGCTGTACTCTTACATAAGCACGGCACAGTTGTCAACTCCAAGACATTTAACGTTGATGCAATCCTTTTATGAATCACTAATTATTGTAGGCAGAATAATGGCCTCTTAAAAGATGCCCATATCCTAAATAAATTTGTTGTTTTAAGGCAAAAAAAAAAAAAAGACAAAGATCCTGAGAGAAACAAATTTGGGATGTTGGGAAAATAACAGCAGGCATTCTTAGTGGAGTTATCCAAGGAAGAGTAATTGGGCAGGAGGTTGTAGAGGTTGGTGGCAGTGAGGTCATGAAGGACTTTAAATAGTAAGACATTCAGATTGTTTCCCTTTTGTCTATCAGAAAATATATTTACTATTGATAGTGAGTGGAGGAAAGATGTCAGTATCCATGACAGAGAAGAGGTTGTACAAGCCAAGAGTGTCTTTATATTGACAAAAATGTCATATATGCTTGCAATCACGAACAGTAAAAGAACTGTTTCTCTCCTTTTTGTCTTCTTATTTGCAAGATAAATTAAATTGAAATAGCTCCTATGTTTTCAAAGGAGAAAACAAAAACATGCTACAGCCTAGGCAATTCTGCCCTGCTCTGTTGCCCCAAGATCTGTTTTTGCCCTGCTCTCTCCATTCCAATTCTCTTTTAGTCCACTCTGTCTCCTAGCTTCATTAAAGGGGAGGTTCACCAAATGATGAAGGTAGGCTAGGAAAGATATTGACTAGAAAGCACAAAAAGGAAAATGTACTGCCCTTTCTAAATTGTTGATCAAAATCTGTAATGATTCCCATCAACCCACTCTCCAGTGTTCCTCTTCAATTGTCCTGGCTTTAGATTATTTTCTTAGTAGGAAAAAAAGTTTCATTTCTGGAATTATCATTGAAGGAATTCAGCTTGTTATAAAGATGGGCTTCATCTTGCCTTCTCGAGGATGCTCTGTTCGGCGGCATGATGGATGCTGTGAACACACTGGACAGCAGGAGCACAGTGGCTGAGGGGCAGGTGTGTGTTCTGGTGGTAACTTGGCCTGTAAAGCAGCAAAACAGTATGAAACTCACCCTGCTTGAACTGTGCTTCCACCTCTTCCTCAGACTGTTATGGCTCAGTGGAGGCTTTGCAGAACTACATGCTTTTCAACTCCAGTCTAGTCAACTGCTCTTTGTAAAAATGCAAGCTGCTTCTGTGTCACCTGGTCTTTCTCTTCCATCTGTGTAGCCAGGTGCTTTGCCTTAAAGTATTCCTCCTCATTTTACTTCTCTCTTGAACAATACCTCATTAGCAACTCTCTTTTCCTCCATGTTTTTGGCCTGCTTTACTCAATTCTGATTTTTCAAATTCTGTCTTGACTCATTCCAATGCCTGCTCTTCAGCCACTCATCTTCACATAATTCTTGATTTTTGTTTTGCTTTGTTTTGTTGCATTGTGTTTTGTTTTCTGGTGCCTTGCACATGCTAAGCACAAGCTGTATCATTAGGCTACATCCCTAACACAATTCTTCCACTGAAACTGATACTCTAGAATCACCAGAATTCCACACAGATGTCAAATTGAATGGAGAGGATTCCTTCAAGATGCCCTGCACCATGGTGTTGTTCTCATTCTTGCCCATTTCAAAGGTGACTTAGTAGAGATGTCCACCAAGGGTCCCACCCAGAGTCTCTGGTTCTGTCCCTGCAGAAAGCTGGTGTAGACCAGTACTTCAGACCCACCAGTATAACACAAGGGTGGGGCACCCAGACTCTCACCATACAATGGGACTGGGATTGTTTGCAATGTGTGATGGAAAGGTACCTCAAGTTTTTGAGCTGGGAAATGGCATGATCTGATTCAAGCTTTAAAAAGTGATTTTGGCTGGGGATAGCAAATTCAAATTTGCCACATGATCTTTCAAGATGAGAATGAAGTGAAACAATATGATTTCCTAGTTGAACATTTCTCCTTGAACAAACTATGTTTACAAGAAAAATGCATACTTGGTAAAATGGGTGATATAAAGGCAAAGATGATGACTTTTCTTGAGATTATTCATGTATATAAGATTTGTTTTACAAATTTTCTTGTAAAAGTATCAAGAAACTATTCCTAAAGCTCCACACATTATTACTGTCAATCAACTGTTAAAAGCACCATTGAATTATAGGGGGGAAGGTCACTGATAAATTGTTTAAGCAATAAATATATTTTAAAAGAATATATACTCTATATACATGAAGCTGTATGTTCCAATTTGGGTTAATTCTCAGAGTTAGTCTAGAATTCAAATACAAATAATGAGCTGAATTTAATACAGGAAAATTATCTGCATAGCTTATGATTTCCATGGGAAATACACTTCTTAAAGCTAGTATGAAATTCTGCTTATTCATCAGTGAAGTTTTTCTAATGATCTAGAGTCCCATGGGAGTAAAAGAAATAAAAAATTCCAGCAGAATTTTGCAGATGTTAGGTTTACTACTATCAGGATATCAAATCATTAACCTAAAGGTCCATAAATCAGTGAAGTTCTAACTTCCTATATGTCTGCTTTTTAGAGAAATGTGGGAATAACAGAAAACTAGAAAAGAGAAAAAATATCACTCAAACCAAATAACTTAAAAATAACCAGGTATGTCTTTTCCAGTCTAAAGTTTGTGTCAAAACTTTTGCTTTTTATTTTACTGCATATAAAAGTTTATATATTTAACCTAGTAATTTTTCATGCTATTAAAATTATTCAGAATTAACTCTAGATTAGTTTTTACACTATTTTGTTGAGAAAGTAAGTCTAGTTTACTATCATTGAGTACTTCAGTTGTATATACTTTTCAAATCATAGATAAAAACACTATGGATACATTTAGGCACAATGCTTTTATGTGTTCTAAATGATTTTCTTTCAATGGAATACCAAATCAGAATTGCCTAGGTAAAGGTTACAAAATATTGTGGTTCTTGACAGATGTCTGAGTGCATATCTTGACTCTTATCAAGCAACAACTTTCCCCAGGCAAGAGAAATGAAGACTTATGCAAATCAGACTTTATGCATCATAGTTACTATGATGGCCAACACTGATTCAACACCCTCTGTGTCAGCACCGATACCAAGCATCACATGCATTATGTTATTGAATCCTCTAAACAATATTACTACTCCATTTTACAAATCAAAACAGGCTCATACAGATTATCTAATACCCTTAAGGTCATATGGCAAATAAAGATGGCATTGGTACTCAAATACCAATTACTCAGTGTTCCTGTGCCAAGTCTATGATCTTCTTAACACTACTCCAAAAAGGTCTGACAAAAATATTATATTCCCCTTCCCATAGCTTAGTGAGAAATATAGGGCTATCAAGTGGGAGTAATCCATAAAAGCCTAATTAGCAAAATAATATAATTGAAAATAAGGGGGATTGGGAGTGATTTGTCTCATGGCTGTGACAGAAATGGGGGTCTTAGTAGGATCATTGTAGATATAACTCTCTTTTGTTCGCCTCTGCCAAAGCCACTTTCTTCACCACTAATCCCCAGGCCCCATGTTCTTTCAGTATGCAATCCATTCACCACAAACCAGGGAATTCTTTCTGCTCAGACTCTGGCCTGGAGAGACAGACTTCAGTTAACAGCAGTATATTGACATGAATAGCAGGTATTAAAACAACAGAAATATTTAGAAATACCAGTGACACAAAAACAGACATGAAGACCAGTGGAACAGAATAGAGGATCCAGATAGGAAGCCACACAACTATGAGCAACTTATCTTTGACAAAGGAGCTAAAAATATACGATGGAGAAATAGCAGCCTCTTCAACAAAAACTGCTGGGAAAACTGGTTAGCAGTCTGCAAAAAACTGAAACTAGATCCATGTATATCACCCTATACCAAGATTAACTCAAAATGGATCAAGGATCTTAATATCAGACCCCAAACTCTTAAGTTGATACAAGAAAGAATAGGAAATACTCTGGAGTTAGTAGGTATAGGTAAGAACTTTCTCAATGAAACCCCAGCAGCACAGCAACTAAGAGATAGCATAGATAAATGGGACCTCATAAAACTAAAAAGCTTCTGTTCTTCAAAAGAAATGGTCTCTAAACTGAAGAGAACACCCACAGAGTGGGAGAAAATATTTGCCAATTATACATCAGACAAAGGACTGATAACCAGAATATACAGGGAACTTAAAAAACTAAATTCTCCCAAAACTAATGAACCAATAAAGAAATGGGCATGTGAACTAAACAGAACTTTCTCAAAAGAAGAAATTCAAATGGCCAGAAAACACATGAAAAAATGCTCACCATCTCTAGCAATAAAGGAAATGCAAATTAAAACCACACTAAGATTCCACCTCACCCCTGTTACAATAGCCATCATTAGCAACACCACCAGCAACAGGTGTTGGCGAGGATGCGGGGAAAAAGGAACCCTCTTACACTGTTGGTGGGAATGTAAACTAGTACAACCACTCTGGAAAAAAATTTGGAGGCTACTTAAAAAGCTGGACATCGATCTACCATTTGACCCAGCAATACCACTCTTGGGGATATACCCAAAAGACTGTTACTCCAGAGGCACCTGCACATCCATGTTTATTGCGGCACTATTCACAATAGCCAAGTTATGACAGCCAAGATGACCCAGCACAGACGAATGGATTAAGAAAATGTGGTATCTATACACAATGGAATTCTATGCAGCCATGAAGAAGAACGAAATGTTATCATTCGCTGGTAAATGGATGGAACTGGAGAACATCATTCTGAGTGAGGTTAGCCTGGCCCAAAAGACCAAAAATCGTATGTTCTCCCTCATATGTGGACATTAGATCAAGGGCAAACACAACAAGGGGATTGGACTATGAGCACATGATAAACGCGAGAGCACACAAGGGAGGGGTGAGGATAGGTAAGACACCTAAAAAACTAGCTAGCATTTGTTGCCCTTAATGCAGAGAAACTAAAGCAGATACCTTAAAAGCAACTGAGGCCAATAGGAAAAGGGGAACAGGTACTAGAGAAAAGGTTAGATCAAAAAGAATTAACCTAGAAGGTAACACCCATGCACAGGAAATCAATGTGAGTCAATGCCCTGTATAGCTATCCTTATCTCAACCAGCAAAACCCCTTGTTCCTTCCTATTAATGCTTATACTGTCTCTACAACAAAATTAGAGATAAGGGGAAAATAGTTTCTGCTGGGTATTGGGGGGGGGAGCGGGAGGGGATGGAGTGGGTGGTAAGGGAGGGGGTGGGGGCAGGGGGGAGAAATGAACCAAGCCTTGTATGCACATATGAATAATAAAAGAAAAAAAAAAAAGAAATACCAGTGACACAGGTCAACTAAAAGGGATAAAAGGAAAGGGAAGGTAATTGTGTATATTACCTTTAATTTACATAAAAGAAAATGCTTCAAACACAGAAATAGCTTTCATCTCAAGGTCTTATAAGGAAAAAATTAAGCCAATGAACCGTTTGTGGGTTGTGTATTCAGACCAAGATAGAAAAGGGGAAGGACTTACATAATGGCATATGGCTGTATGGGATACCTCTTTCTAGACATAACTGTAGGACAGACTGCTCGGCCTGGGAAGAGACTCCAAAATAGCTCACCTCAATAAAAAATATCAGAAAAAAATCTCATAACCAAGTCCAGCTCAGTTTTCTGTCAATATATTATAATTTTCTATGCAATTTCCTAAACTTACAGCTAAGGTTGACATTTTAGACTGACATGAAGGTTAATAACTAAGGAAGAAGATGATATAACCCTCCAAGAATGGATATATTTAAAAAGAAACACTTTTGAGAGTGTAATCTAGCCATGCACAAGAGAATGATGTCTCAAGTGGAAAGGTTTTAGAAGGACAGGAAAAAGAGATAGAGGGACACTACCAACATCAAATCAAGAAGACTGTGATTAATAACTTTTGAAGACATATAGTGAAAATATTTTAATAAATTGATTTGATTTCTGGAATTTGCTTCAAAATAGTTTGAAAGGTTGGATAGGGATCTAGATGAAAGAAAACTGACCATGAGTAAGTAATTGTTGATGTACGAATGTAGAGTGATGAACCAGAGATCTCATTACACTCTTTTGCCAATTATTGTATGCAGTTCAAATTCTTCATTTTAAATAGTTAACAAATAAAGCAGGGACTAAGTCATAAATATCTCTGTCTTTGTATTGTGTATCACAAGTCCTCATGTGGTATATACTTAAAATATTTGCTAAATAAATAACAAACCTCCAGAAAGGCAACCTTTGAGTCTTGTTTGCCCCTTCTATAAAATGGGGGAAATGGTACTTACCTTAAAGAGTCATTCTGAGAGTTAAAAGACAAGAAATGGAAGGGTATTTTATAAACTGTAAAGTGTCACTCAAATTTGAACAGTCATAAGTCTGAAAACTCAGAACTAGAATTCAGCCACTACATGTTCTGCATTTGTATTCTGACCTTGATTTGTTCCTCACATCAAACTACTAAACTCATGTACAGATCCCATCACATTCATTTTTCCCTTAGGGACAAAGTACCAAATGGTAGTGTAATTGCCAAGGGAAAATTATTACTCTGTTCTGAATTATTTCCATCATAAATCCAAAAACAGCCAAACAGGCTCTGTCACAAAAACGACAGGGTTGCTGTACAGTAATGAGAATCCCACATACAAGCGCCCCATAAATCCGCGAGTATCACAACCCTCCAAAGTCATTCTGAATCATGTGTTTAAGTCAGAAGTGGAATGCCAGGCTGGCAGTATGTTGGTCAACATTGAGGAAACAATGAAAATGAAGTGATTTATTCAGCCATTGGTTAGAGAAATATTCCATCATGTCACATATAGTTTTCATACCATATGAAAAACATTTTATTTGTTTGTCTTTAACATTTTCCTTTTGCATCAAAGAAAAAAATAAAGCTTTTTCATTTAGTAGTGATAACAGACAATCCTCTTCATTTCTCTTAAACTCAATCACAGCTACTATTAGAGCTATTAAGGCACAACAAAAAAAATTTCAAATGATGTTGAATGATAGAAAAAGGATAGGGCAGGGCACATCTATGTGTGCCTTTTCACCTTCTCTGATCTTAGTAAACTATTCTTTACTGACAGAGAATTGAAATAGCTAATCTAATTCTTTATGATGTAAAGTGATATTTCCTGTCTCTCAGAATATTATGCTTCATTCCAAATTAGAGTTAAAAGCTAGCTGATGCCATTGCAGATGAATGTGGAAAGCAAAAATACTTTTTATTACCAGTGAGATAGAAAAAGGACTTCAACTATATAATTCACTGTATAGGAAAAGAATTAGTATCTTGAAAAGACAGCTGTGCCCACTTGAAATCACTTTTGAGAAAGCAGGCACATTAGTTACATTTTTAGACGTTGTTTTCATTCATAAGGCTGTTAAATGATAACCTAAAGAAATAAAAGACAGTGCTGAACATATCCACAAAGCCACAAGAAGTGTTACATAAATGATCACATTGAAATGGTGCTAGCAATTTATTTGAGAATTTGTACCTGATTTGATCTGAGAAAATTTTCAATCCTTAGAGTAAAAATACATTGAAATCCTTTTGAAACCAACTAACAGCTATAAATTAACTACTAGCTTCTATTCCTTGAAATAATAACTTATAGATCATTTACAAAACCTCCTGATACAGAGGTTGGTGGAGGGGAATAGTCTCTTCTAATTGATGTCTGTCTCTTTTACCTCTCAAATTTAGCTGCAACTTTCCAGTTCTACAAAATTCAAGATATTTTGTTTATTAAGAAATATTTAATGTAGGCCCTGAATTCAAACACTAGTACTATCAAAACAAGAAAATAAAAAAAGTTTTCTTGTAGAGGATATCTGCTTATTAGTATGTGTGAGTCCCTGGATTCCATATCACCACCATGTTCTTGAAAAAGCAGTAAAATTACTAATTTTACTAAATCTCAAAAAAAGTACTTAATTGATCCTGGACTCCCATTTCAGAAAAATATGACTTTAATTTTTCCTTGATTTTCTGTAATGTTGATAATGTTCAAATAAAACTTAGAGAAAGTAATGATGATGTTCTAATGCCTTAATGATGATTAACAATTAGAGAACATTAATGGTATAGATTTATTGTGTTCTAAGAGTGACACTCATTAATTTTAATAACAGTTTCACAGTTAGCCTGTTCTTATTGCCTGAAAATTTACCCCTCATTACCACTTATAAGAAGCAATTTTCTACAGTTGAAGCAACAATGAAAATACAAAAGAATAACAAATAATATTTTAAAAAGAAAAAAAGTGCTAGTTAATTTAGAACTACGATTATATATTTATTTTATTCTAAAATAACACTGCAAACATACGTTATTTTATAGATATCATATTAGCTTACAAGTATTTTTTTGCTAATGTTATCACACGAGTTCAACAATATTATGAAGCCAAAGAGATAGAACACTGAAAAAGTAGAAAGTTCTCTTCAGTAAAAGAACCACATTTGTAAGAAAATTCTAGAATCTTAATCAAAATCATTATCACAGCACAATATGCTAAAACAATAATTCTCACCAGAATCACATGTATAATGTTAAGCAGCAGAAATTTGGGATATAAGATGACAAAGTGTTAAAATATTTTCAAGTGGACTATTTTAGAAAAATGTCAAAAAAAACCCTGGCATATTCCATGTGACTAAAATGCCCTTCAAAACCCTTATACTAAGGACCTTCAAAAGGAACTTCATCTTCATAAAAAGGAATTTCATATCCATTAAATTAAATTATCTTAACAGTATTTTTTCCTATGGGTTTATCTGTAGATTATATCTTCCAAGTCACCACTAAGACAGATGAAGAAATCACCACACTTACTCTTTATAGCAGCTCTTTGATACTTTCTGAATTTTCATTGTTGAATTATTTCTAAATTTTTCTGATTTGAACACTTGCCCTCTATGTTGTAACCTTAATTTTCTTGTTTCTTTACCTTTGGTTCAATGTGCAACTGGATTCAAGACTCACCATTATCTTCTTGTTCTCAAAGGGCAGCTTGATTTTTATTAGATTTTGTATTCTGTCCAAGGAAACCTGTGCCAGGCTGAATATTCTACTTTCTAGATAACTTGCTTTGTTTAGTCATTGAAGCCCAGGTATTCATCAAAGTAGGACTCAGTGTTAATCTCCTCGTGTAAGTTTTTTTTCCCTCAAAACGCAGATGCCCTTTCTACTTCCATACATATGTCTTCATTGTAAGAAAGTTTACTCTTCCCATGTCTTCAAATGTCTTTTCTTTTTTACATTTGCTTTCTCCTTTTACATAAATATCATGTACACAAACACATATGCATGCAATAATACACTGGACATCTCATACTACAGTATAATTATTATTTTATCATTTATTTCAACTATCTCAAGCTTATTCTCCATTTCCCTGACAATACTTTTCCCTGTTTGTATGAAAATTTCACTACCTCTAGCATGGCTTTCTTTCTTGTAATACTTTTACTGCTTTACCTTTTCTTTATTCTTTCTCACGTTTTCTTTAAATTGCTGCCTCAATAGTACTCACATTTCTTTGTTTTAATTCTTTTAAATCACATGGATTGGTACATTTGAATTTCTTCATAGTTGTGCTTAAGTATCACTCACTTTTGAAAGGGAGAGTTCTATACAGCAGAAGTAGTTGCTGACAGATTTTGGCTAAAGAGCAATTGTGGCAAATAGATTGGAACAGAAGTAGTTTACATGAAGGACTGATATCTTAGACTGATTCTGATCAAATCAGTGGTTCCATCTGTTTAGGGGCACATTTCTGCTCTACAGTCCCATTTTGGAATATGCTGGAGAGCTATGTGATTCACAGTTCAATCCTATATATTGCAAGTTCTCATTGTGATGATTTAGTATTTAATTGTTTCTTCCAGCTGTCTCATTTAATGATTGCCAAACCAGTTGCTATATCATATCCTCTCCAGCCCACCACTTCTGCCCTCTGCTTCCTGCAGAAACTGGGGGTTGCACGTCTTCTCTTTCAAGCTTGAATTTATTTCCTGCTCTTATATGTGGAGAAAGATTCAACCACGTCACCCACCATTCATCCAGATTTCAATATTTCGTGTAAGACAACTCCTTCAGCAAAAATGTGTCTTTTATTTTTGCAGATTCCTATGTCCCAAAGAAGATCTGTAAATGTTCTCATTTATTTTCAAAATACATCTTTGTTTGTGCTCATAATTCACTATATTTGTTATTCTTTGATTCTACAATTTAAAGTTGTGTCTTTCAAAATTGTTCACATGGAGTTTTCATTTCCATTTTTCTTTCTCTCTTCCTTTTTTGGCAGTTGGTATTGGGGGAGAGAGGGGAGTAGAAATCTATATATTTCACTTACTTCCACTGAACATCCTTAAAAAATAAAGCAGAACAAATGAACAAACAATGGTCCTGCTAAAATGGTTCATGAGAAGGAAGTGTTGAATCCAGCACCCTCATGTACCATATATTTCTGAGAGCATATTTAGTTGGTATTTGGAGAGTATTCAGTTTGTTCCTCACCAAATCCATTTTTTAAATCCTGAAGCTACAGACAAACTGTATTCCCTCAAAATTAGATGTTATCATGTCACTGATTTATACCAGAGAAAAGTATACAGACATGATGTGAATCTTTTCCAGATTGGCATCTTAAAACCTTCTGTGTGTTTTCCGTGTTCTGTCTCCTCTGTCTTGCTGTTATGTAACCAATTTCACTTTGACTAAGGAGCTACTTGTTAAAAATAACAACTCAGTTGAGGAGGGCTATTTGACAATAGAGATTTGTATAACTCAGGGACAGAGTCTAAGAACCCAGCCCTTCACTTTCAACAGGATGATGAACTTAAGATAATCCCCTATGTGTCAAATAAATGTAGATCTGAGAGCCAACTCTCTAAGTAACTGTGGGAGTGAGTCCTCATTTGAGGAATTGCCTGAGTAAAATAAGAGAACCACTAAGTATTTAACAGAGCTCTTCTGTCATAGTGGACTGAAAGCATGTGTGACTTCTGTAGACCTGAAACAACCTTTGTGTGCTCAACTTTCTAGAGTCTGGAATTGAGATGATAAAATTGCATGGCTTCCAAGAAAGGGACATGCCTAACACCCAGCATGAGAGATTGCAAGAAAACAGCCTGGGTCTCAACCAATAACAAGCTGGGCATGGTGGTGCATACCTGTCATCCCAGCTATGCAAGAAGCATAAATAGGAGAATCATCATCCAGGCCATCGCAATAATAAAGTTGAGACCCTATTCGAAAAATACCTAAAGCAAAAAAGGCCTTGAGTTCCATCCCCAGTACTGCAAAAAAAGATATTTTGTCTTTCCCTGTGAGATATTCACAACAGCTCGTGTCCTCTATCTTTCCCTGTTTTAAATGGCAGGTTTTATTTCCTGCCCTATCATGTATAATTGATTGTTTAAAGGACAACCAAGTTGTAAATTTACAGGTTTCCATATCTGATGTAGAGTTGGTACTTCCCCTTAGTGATACGGGACTTAGAGCTGGGACTCAGGTTTGTATTCAAAAGATAAAATTTCAGAAGGCATCATCTGAATTCCCAGTTTGCTGATAAAAAATATCAAACAAACATACAAAAACTGACACTTCATTTATTAAAGAAAAGAAATAGATGGTAATCCTATCTACTCCTTGTACTTCAGCAAGTAAAGTTTTCTCTGCATTTTCTAATATATACAAAAGCAATGTAGAAATTTAGCCAGAAAATTTGGAAATTGAAAGTGGAGAAAGATAATGCTGAATTTTAGTGAAATACCTATAAATGATCACTGAAGATAAGCTATGTTAGTTACTAAGTATAAACTATTGGAGTCTTCCTTCCTTCCTTCTCCTCCCTTTCCCTCCCTATCTCCATCCTTCCCTCCACACTCTCCTTCCTTCTTTCTTTCTTTCATCCCTTTTGTTCTTCTATTGCTGCATCCTGGATGTAATACATAATTGTGAAAGAAAGTGTGGTTTAGTATGCTTAGTTTTGTTTGAATAATTAATTACTTTCTGAGTTAAACACTTTAAAGAATATTGTATTTTAAGAAAACAAGAACAACATCTTTTTTTTTTTCCTTTAACCTCCTCATTTATGGCATTATATGCTGGGAAATAGCCTGACACCAGTGCAGTTTTGAAATTTTATAATGTCTCACATAGGATTTTTATTTTAAAATATAAAAATAAATAATATCTGTATAGACATACAGATATATTATTCTCTTGCTTTTTCTAATCAAAATACAAATTGCTTTTGACTGGCCATACAATATAGGAAAAGACCACAAAAATTTCTAATAGTTACAAAGAAAATGCACACTATTATCTTAAGTGTGGAACTATCACTAAGAAACTTCAAAAGATCTTCAGTTGAATGAGACTTAATGGAGAGACATCTGTGTTTCACATTGTCAGTGAGTCCACATCCAGCGATGTGTAACTGGAAATAATGTATGTTCTCCAGAATGACAGTCATACTTTCCTATCACGTTATCTCATTAGTGATATGATTCAGAGATACATGGCTTAAAACAGGATCACATAAAAAGTGAAGTTGGCTGGCAAAGGGAGTATTTTTAAATGGCCTTTCAGTTTTTGCAGGTCACTCTAACTAGGTAAAACCCCAATCTGTATTACATTCTATCTACCTGGAAGCTTGAAATGTGGAGCAAGCTCCTTTATCCAAAATTCAGAATACACTTTTAGACTGCTAAGGAATTCTTTTTTTTTCCCCACTGGAACTCAAGAAAGAGTTTATCATTTTACCTGTCTCAGGTTTTGTATCTTTTGTAATGTTTTCCTTTTCACGTGTGTCTGTTCTATTCACTTAAATTTGAGATCATCTGAAGATTATCCTGAAATAATATACATAGTAAGTCACTGCTAAAGCACCTGATATCTTTTACCAGCTAGTACTGAGTATTATTACTTGTTTCTTCTCCTAGGTGTTTCACATTGGGCATCCTAAATTCTCAACTGCCATCTGTTCTATGAGGCATTAGAAAACTGTCAGTATCACATTCAAAAATGGTCACTTCCTTTTTAAGTTTGTTATTAAACCACCTAGCATTTGTATGACATAAGCACTTAATATATTAGACAAACAAATGCATTTAAACTAGATAATGTCCTACATTAGATAGTTGAGAAATTACAGTCATCCCACATTTTAAAGCATTTGAGGATATTCTATAAAAGGTTGTGGCATAAATTGAAGGCAATGTTACAGTAGACTCCTCATAAACACTTCCTTAATGAGTGAAACACTTGTGTTTCTCCTATATATTATTAAATGAAAAGTTCATTTTGTGCTGGAAAGTCATGATGTCAGCATCATGAAGATATATTTATCCAGAGATGTATGCACCTCCTTTATACATTTATCAGAGGTATAAATTTATTATTAATCTACAATTTTCAAATCTAAAATTACATGCGATACTTTGAAAAGATTATTCCAGATTAAAATACCATTTCTTATCCAAAAAAAGCTCAAAAGAATGTGTTACACAGAAAGAAAAATTAGGATTAAAAACTTAAGAATCAACCAGTTCATCA
Source organism: Castor canadensis (assembly GCF_047511655.1). Classification (NCBI taxonomy): domain Eukaryota; kingdom Metazoa; phylum Chordata; class Mammalia; order Rodentia; family Castoridae; genus Castor; species Castor canadensis. Next base: position 112,584,406 of record NC_133393.1, on the reverse strand, counting down.
AAAAGGACTCAGATTATAACTTGGATGTAGAATTCCAATAAAATCTATTCTAAATAATTTATTTTAAGCTGATATAAAATGAATAGAATTAATTACACTGTCTTATCTAATGTTCAAAATAATACTCTTATGTAAATACTATTTTATTCCCTTTTTAGATGAGAAAAGTAAGGATAAGAGGAACTAGAAACTTCCAGTTCATATATTTTTTCAGAGTTAAAATTTCTAATTGTATTTCATTTAAATTTCAGTGATATTAAACCACTATAAATTCTAAACTAAAAATTAAAGAGGAAGTGATTATTTTTAAGATAACTATTTCTTAATCTTCTTTTTGGTCCAGAGTACAAAATAATACAGGAAGTAAAATGAATGATATCAGTTTTAAAATTAGTTATGCTGGAAAATACTCATATTCTGCTCATGAGAAATTTGTCCATCTTGAATAGCAAGATGCAAAACATGAATAGCACATAGGATTATATGAGTGACTTTTATTTTTACTTTACACTTGGTTATATTTTTTAAAAATGTGTGAAATAGGTATTTATTCCTCTGATAAGAATAAAAGCATTACCAGTGAAATTAATCCTCTGAGGTAACAGTTGTAAGAGTGACACTAAAAGAATATGATCTCTGGAGTCATTTAGATTAGGGTGTTTGGCTTTCAGATCTTACATTTTAAAGTAGATTGGCACTCATGAAAATACTTTTGCCCTCTATGAACTTTAGCAACTTTATCTATAAAATGGGGATAGGATTTCACTTTAAGACTGGGGCTGAGTGCAATCTTTGTAGCTTGTGAGTTGGCATAGTGACAGTAGAAGCATAGGTCAGAGACAAAAGACAGGTAATAACAAATGGTTCAAATGAAGAGTAATTGAAATAACAGTGAAGAGAAAAATGAGTAGGAAAACATCAATAAATTAACAGCCCACATTTTCCAAGTTTAATGAAAGACAGACTTGCAAATACAGATGCTAAACAAATTCTATGCAGAAAAATCACAAACTCATGCTAAGGCATATTGTATGTAAGCTGTTGAAAGTCAAAGACAAAGAACAAAACTTGAATGCAGCAGGAGAAAAAACACACACTTTTAGAGAAATAATGGGCAATTAATAACAAAGGGCAACAGAACTTACTGCAGGAAATATGAGGGAAGAAAGATCCTTCAAAATCAATGATTAGTGAAGTCAAGTATAATATATAAGACATAGTATAAGAACTTTTTATAAAAGTCACACTATACCCCCAGCACAACAATACCAGGGTATGTACAAAATTATTTTTCTTTATACTAATTTTTCTTAATTTTTATGAGCATATGAATATTTTTAAAATAATGTTTCCTTTGGGGGTTTATAATATTTATAATAGATACATAACATATAATAATAATAAAATATAATTATATAATACATAATTATAATACAAAAGAAGAAAATGGATAATATATGGCCCTATGAGGTTGGAAGATTTTTATATTTTATGTGATGTGGTAAATTGTTACCTGTTACAAACTGAAAAGTTAAAGATATTTATTATAGTATATACACAGTGAACAACAGTGATGCAAAGAAGTAGAGTGAAAAACCCAACAAAGAAATCCAAAAATATCGGATAATAAAAAGAAAAGCTCAGAAAAGAAGCAACCTAGAAGAGAATATAATGGCCAGGAAAAGTACAAAACAAGAGCATCAAAATGGCAGAACACTGGATCAATAATTACATTAAATATTAAGAGACTAAGCACTAATTGAAAATCAGAAATTGTCAGAATGAAATTCTGAAAGTACATCTACAAAAATGCATTTTGAGTATAAAGACACTGAAATATTCAAAACAGATATTCCATAAAAAGGGAAAAATGAAGTAATTACATTAATATTAGATAAAGTAGATTTCAGCAACTAAATGTATCACCAGAGATAAACAAGGATTCATCATAATGATAACAATGTCATTATCATTTTTATGGAAGAAACAAGTAAAAAATGTATGTTTATCCCCAAAATTATAATACATAAAGCAAAAGTTGACAGAATTAAAACACAAAGTAGAGACTATCTCAACCAACAGATAGGTGCACTGACATGAACCTGACATCCTAAGCTATCCCAGAGGTGGGGAAGATCATGGTTCCAGAGCAGACTGGGCAAAAGAGTTTGTGAGACCCCCATCTCAATGGAAAACAGCTAACAGCAGGAAGCTTAAAATAGGAGGATCACAGTCCAGATAAGCCTGGGCAAAAAGAAAGACCTCTATATCCAAAATATCCAGAGCAAAGAGATATAGAGGATATAGAGGTGTGTCTCAAGCTATAGAGCACCTGCCCAGCAAGCACAAAGCCCTGAGTTCAAACACCAGTACTATGAAAAAAAACAAAAGAAAAGAAATTAAAAACAGAAATAGTCCCTAAATTAGCAAACATATAAACTTGAATAGAGCTTCCAGCTTCTTGACTTACATGCACCTAACAACAACAGAATCACATTCTTGACAAGAGCACACAGAATGTTTACCAGGATAGAATATTATCTAGGCCAAAATGCAAGATGAAAAATTTAAATTTTATAATCTTACAGAGCATTTCTGGCCACAATGTTATTGTTTTAGAAATAAGAAATAAACCCGGGAAGAATCAAAATATATACAAATGACACAATATAGCTCTAAATAATTACCATAATTTAGCTCTTCCATGTCTCTCCACGGCCCATGTGTTGAAGGCTTGGTTGTCAGCCAGTAGCACTAATGAATTGTGCTGCCACAGACTCACAGGAACACAGTCCAAGTTACCATGGACTGAATCCTCTAAATATGTGGTCAAAATAAACATTTCCTCCTTATATGTTTGACTCTTTCAGGTATTTTGTCAGAGTGACAGAAAACTTACTATAACAATAACCCTTGTTCCCAAGAAGTCACATGGAATATTAGAAAATGTAGTAAACTGAATGATAACAAGCATTTTAATCAAACATTGTGGAATGCCAATAGGCAAATTTACAGCTTTAAATACATATATTAGAAGAGAGTTCTCAGTCAGTGATGTAGATTCTACATTAAGAAACTAGAAAAACTAGATTAGACACTACGAAAGCAGAGGAAGAAAATGATAAAGAGAAAAGCATTGACAAAACCAAAAGTTGATTCCTTAAGAATATCAATAAAGTAAATGTCTTGTTAAAAATATCATGAAAAAAGAGACAAAACCATAATTGCCAATGTCTGTAAATGAAAGAAGAGACATTATCAAAACCCATAGATATAAATAAGTAAGGGAATATTATATACAATTCTATGTTGATGCTTTTAACAACCAAGATAAATTGAATTACCAGAAAAGATTCAGGAGGAAACAATGTGAACAGCTCCATCTCAATGAATGAAATTGACATCCTTACTAAAAATACTCACATACAGAAAATTCCAGATTCAAATGGCATCCCTGCTAAATACTATAAACACATAAGAAAAATTTAACACCAATCCTATGAAAATTAATTCTTTCATAAAATAATGAGAGAATACCTCTCAATTCATTCTATGAGGCTTGATTCCACAACTAGGTGAAGTCATCCTAAGAAATGTAAAACCAAAAACAATATTCATCGTGAATATACATAAAACATTTTTAAAAAAATAAGACCACAAAATTCAACACTATTTCAAATTTTAATACATCATTATCCCAAGAATACAAGGTTGATTTAACATACAAATATCAGTTAATATATTTCATCATCTGTGGAAAACTACATCATTATTTTAACAGATACAGAAAAAGCATTGGATAAACTTTTATAATATAAAATTTTAGCAAATGAACAGAAACTTCCCAATGTGGTAAAAAGTATCTATGATGAATTTAATGTCATTCTCAGTACCTGTTCCTAAGATCTCAAACATGGTAAGGTAAGAATATGAGTAATTTCTGCTTTTATACCTTTGCCCAGAGGGTCATAGCCAGGATAGGAATGCAAGAAAAGAAATAAAATACATATGGATTGAAAAGGACAATATAAAACTGTTGTTATTTCTAAACAATACTACAGTGTAGAAAATCTACAGAAACTAGAAAACACTATGATAAATAAATAAATTTAGTATGTTGTAGACTATAAGGTCAGCATAGATAATTCATGTGTATTTCTAAGAAGAGTTAGCCTACTTTATACTCAATATTTCAGGCCTATAGGCCACGAAAATTCTAGTTACATGCTCCTTGTTATGTGCCTCATGTTACATGCTACCTTTGCAGCATGAAAGTCATGATAGACAATATAAAAATAAATGGTCATGGCTATTTTCAAACAAAACTTTATAAAATTTATTGGCATAGTTTATATTGCTTGCTATATTATAGTGACAGACTGGTGAAGATATTTTAAAAAATAACTTCAAAGCCAGTCATGATGGTACATGCCTGTAATCACAGAACTCAAGAGGCAGAAGCAAAAAGACCACAATTTAAGGCCAACTTGGGCTACTGTGAGACCCTGTCTCAACCACACAACAAAACAAAAACAAAAAAGGCAAAAAGGGCTGGGAATGTAACTTAGCAGTAGAGTGTTTGCTTAACATGTGCAAGGTACTAGGTTTAATCCCTAGAACCACAAAACTTAAGTAAAATAAATAAAAACAACTCCATTTTCAATAAAACAAATAAGAATAAATTTAAGAGAGATGTGGAAGAGCTGTGCACTGAAAACTATAAAGTATTTCAAAAGGACACTTAAAGACCTAAGTTAATAATGAGATATGCCACAGACATGGGTATTATTAAAATGATATTTTTTCCAAATTGATTTATAGCCTCAAAGCAATCTCAGCCAAAATCCTAAAAGACTTTCTGTAAAGCTACTGTAATTAGAAAGTGTGATATTGGCTTGACAGATATGGAGATCAATGAAACAAACTATAGAGTCAAAAAATAGATTGGCAATTTATATGATTCATTGATTTTTCACAAAGTTGCTATGGAAAGTCAATGGTAAAAGAAAGTCTTTTCAAGGAATGGCACAGAAACAAGTGATTATCTTTATAGAAAAAGTTAACCTTAATTTACCCTACAGCAGACACCATAATTACCTAAATATGGTTAAAGTTTCATGCATGTGAGGCAAGCATTCCACCACTGAGCTACATCTCAGTCATAGTCTGATACAAAGGAGTTAATATGGTTAATCCTCTAGCAGAAAAAAAAAAAGTAGAAGACAGACTTGGTAATATTTGAGTTTGGTATGGATATCTTATGTAGAACATAAGCAGCACAAACCATGAAAGAAAAAAATCTAAGATTTAATCAAGATTAAAAAGTTTCAATATTGGAAGACAAGAAAAAATAAGCTGAAAACAGATAAATTTTCAAAGCATATATCTGACAAATGGACTTGTTTCAAACTATTTAAAGAATTTTCACGACTGAATAACTTTCACTACAATAATATCCATGTCCCCATGTCCACATTTAAAAATTATGTAGACAACAGATTTAAACATATTCATCATAAAAGATACATGCAGAGCAATTAGGAATGTAAAAAAGATTCTCAACATCACTGACCTTGGGAGAAATGCAAATTGAATGAGTCACAATAAGATACACTCGGTGCTCAATGTAATGGCTACAGTTTCAAAAAAGACTAACAACACTAAGTGTTGGCAAGGATGTGAAACAACTTTCAATGGCATACACCGTCTTTTGGAATGCAAAATTGTGCAGCCACTCTGTAATCAGCGTGGTACCATATGTGCCAGCAAGTACACTCCCAGATATTTCCCGAGAGAAAGGCAAACACGTATTCACACCAACTTCTATATGCAAATCCTCATGGCGCATTGTTTATATGAGTATAAAACTAAAGCAACCTACTGTTCATCAAATAGTGAATGTGTAAACAAACTGAAGTAAATGCATAATTATAATAACCTATAAAAAGAACAGTATATTAATACATGCAACAATTTGGATGAATTTCAAAAACACTGCTATATAAAAGAAGTCAAGCAAAAGAAGTCAAGTCTACAGACTACCTATTCTGTAAACCCATTTATGTAAAATTTGGGGAAAGGAAAAACAAAGACAGCAATTGAATTGACTGTTGCCTAGGTTCAAAAAGAAGGAAAGGAACTGCAAGTGGGCAAGGAGAACTACTCTACATCTTGATTAGGGATTGGTTGCACAGTTATGTATAAGTCCATCAATTTTTTGCATATGAATAATACCTTGATAAAAATTGCTTCAGAAAAAATCCCTTAGACAAATATTCTAAATACAACAAATTACAGCGAGCATAAGTCCATCATATCACTCTTCTGCTCAAAACACTCCCAAAGGCTTTTTTCTCACTACAAATAAAAGCTCCACTCTCATAATAGTGTCTAAAACTTACATAATCAGGGTCTCTTCCTCCCCAAATTATCTCAGTTTGCTATGCCCCTTCCTCACTTCATCAGAGCCATGTACACCAATTTGGCTTCCCTGAAGCATGCCAAGAGTACCCTACCCCAGGTCCTTTGCACTTGCTTTTTCTCTATATGGTGCTCCATAATGATTCCCTTATTTACTTCTTTCAGGTTGGTTCTCAAATATCAACTGGAGAGTGGGAGCTTCCTTGACCACCATACTCCTCCTCGACACTTTGTCTCCAAATACTCCCATTCTTTACCTCGCTTTACTATTTTTTACTCTGCAAACATCATCAATTGACACATATTTAAACATCCGCTTGATAATCTCATTGTAATCACTCTTTACTGTAGTAGAATCTCTATTAAGGAACAGGGACTTTGGCCTTTTATTCTCTGCTATTCATTCTGGTGTACATAACAGGTACTGGTGCACAGTAGGTTTTGATAAAATATTTGCTGAATAAATGGACTGTCACAGTGGATAGGCATTTTGGATTGCTATTTCTATCCCTTTACATAAATGAATATACACTGAGTATGTATATATGTGTGTGTATGTGTGTGTGTGTGTGTGTGTGTGTACAGATAAATGATAGATAGATGATAGATAGATAGGTATTCAATTTTAAAATATGGGCAAAAGATTTGAGCTAAACTTATGTTTTCTTATACCCAAATAGTAAAGGCCTCTTCACTGGTACTCCCTCACATATGAGGATATTTGAAGAATTCCACAGATTACACACAGTTAAAGGAGAATATCCTGCATTTCAAATAATCTCCAAAGGATTTAAGATTTGTCACAGAAACAAAAGTGTGTTTTCATCAAAAACTTTGTATACTTACACACACACCCCACGTATTTAATGCCCCGTGAATTTCCAAATGTACAAAACTGTTATAGGATGAGAATATACTGCTGACTAACTGCATTACAGAGTTTGTCATTAGTGAATTATTTTTACCAATAAGCATCAAAAATTAAAATAAAAAGGACAGACAACCCACTAAAAGCATTGTAAAGTGCTTCTCATTATCTTTGTTTTGTCTGTTTGTGAAAGATGCTCTATCTGCAGAGGATGAGGACACAGTTCATTATAATATTCTGTATGTACACTTTAGAACCTGATTAGCTTATCTGAAATAAAAATAGATGTTGGGTGATGATAGCAAATACAAATCAGGTAAGTAAATATTGAAAGATTTTTCTCACTAGCATCTAAGAATTTTAATATTAATAAAAAACAGACAAAAAAAATCTAAACATAGACATGCCATATGATCCAGCAATCCCACTCCTGGAGACACACCCAAAGGAATGCAACACAGGTTACTCCAGAGGCACCTGCACACCCATGTTTATTGCAGCACTATTCACAATAGCCAAGTTATGGAAACAGCCAAGATGCCCCACTATTGATGAATGAATGGATCAAGAAAATGTGGTACTTGTACACAATGGAATTTTACTCAGCCATGAAGAATGAAATCTTATCATTTGCAGGTAAATGGATGGAACTGGAGAACACCATTCTGAGTGAGGTCAGCCAGATTCACAGGACCAAAAATCATATGTTCTCCCTCATATGAGGACTTTAGATCTAGGGCAAATGCAGCAAAGTGGTTGGACTTGGATCACATGACAAGGGGAGAGCACATACAGCAGACATAGGAATAGGTAGAAAGCCCAAAACATGAAAGCGTTTGATGTCCCCACTGCAGGGTAACTAATACAGAAGCCTTAAAGCACCAGAGGTTATCATGAGAAGGGGATCAGCAACCAGTGTAAAGATCAGCTAGAGATGAATCAACATAGGCATAACACACATGTACACGAAAGCATTGCTAGGAATATTTCTGTATAGCTATCCTCAACTCAACTAGGGAAAACACTTTGTCTTCCTGATTAGGCTTGTGTCTTTTCTTCAACAAAATAGTGATAAGGGCAGAAAGGGGCCTGCCTGGAACTGAGCGGGGTAGGGGAGAGGGAGGAGGGGAACAGGGGAGAAATGATCCAATGTATGCACATGTGAATAAATGAATAATAAAAAAAACCTAGCACAACAAATAAACGACATCTACTTGTACCTTACTTTTGGTTTGGCATCTCATTGAAGGAAGAGAATATTTGAGAATTTATACAACATTCGCAACTTTATATAATTTGTAGGCGTAAAACACTTATTCTTAGTAGTATCTGCCTTCCACTAGGAAAATCACTTGAATTTGTGTCAACTAAACGTCAAGTATAATCCTCTAATTTTAAAAAATTCTACAGTATTTTTCTGATGTGACAGTCTGCATGACAAAATGGTCTTTTGGAGGCCAAATATAGTGATTTCATTCCAACAGGAAATTAACATCATGGCTGTGTCTTAGTAATCCACTTACCTTCAGATCCACGTGTCCATCGTCCATGTGTCTATCCATCTACTATCTATAAGCTCAGCGATATTAATTAGTACACGTGATTTACTGAAATACTCTACTTATTATTTCTGCATTGAATGAAATGTGAATTTTAAATGGATTTCTCAACTCTTTAAACTTCTAAGAATAAATGATAGCCCATCAACATCAAAATCCAACAGAATTAATTAACATTTAAAAAATGGAAACAAGAGCCTGGGGAAACTCTACAAAGATGAGAATAAAAAATATAGTAAGCTAGGAGGCCAAAGTCCTATACTTTGCACAGTAATTAGGTTTTTGTAGTAATTTTAGTCTCACTATGTTTAAAAAAGGATAAGTAATATTTCCCTTGATATAATACAAATCGATTGCATGATCTGCCTTCAACTTACACAATTAGCTTCCAATAAATTTGAACATTGGGAATAAAAAAACCAACGAATTTTCACCTGGAGTTCTTTACATTCTGGTATTTCCAACAGCATCCCTGTAAGATTTCCACTAATTTAGAGTATGTTTAAGTTAGCATCCACATAAAATTCTCTGATGCTCAATCATTATTGTCTTCAGGATGTGTTAGCCTTACTTGAATATTTCAAATATAGGTTTGTAGTCTAACAACATTTTCTTCCTTTTTGAAAATTCTTCCCCCCACCCCAACACACTTTTTTTGTTAATACTGCCATTTGGTGACTTGGAGAGTTAAAACTGAACTTCTGTTTAATTCTCACTTTAATTAAGTGAAGGACCTCTGCCCTCCTCCTTCAGAGGCATAAGTCAACTGTGCTTCAGCATTCTGAGTTTAGGAAAACAGAATCCAATCTGAGATGGGAATGTGCTCTGATTTCACAAGGCCCGGCATTACTTCTTAGATTCTTAGCTGGCCTGTACTCGTATCTTTAAAAAACATAAGTAGACAGTGGCATGGTTGCAAAGAGTCAGGTTTTACTAATCTGATGTTTTCTTACATTCAAAGTGGTGAAGGCCTCTTCACTGGTACTCCATTCCACATAAGGATATTTGAAGCATTCCTCACAGAATAGTTCAAATGGCATGCAATTAAGAGAGAACATCATGTATTTCAAATTACTTCTCAAGGATTTAAGGCTTGCCACAGAAGCGAGAATGTGTGTTTTTATTGCACAAGACCTTGAAACTAATTTCCTTTCCTTCCCCCTCCTCCTGAATTTATCACCTCTTCATATTTAGAAATGGGATCTTCTATATTTTCATGGCAAGTAGAAAATAATATAAAATATTTATTCTTACATTATATTTATTCTAGTTTCTTTATCAAGGAAGCATTACTACCTTAGATTTGATAAGATATGGGAAAAACAAAACAAAACAAAATTGTATCTCAGCTCTGAGATACATGACAGTTTGTAGAAGTAAGAATTACCATAATTTTAAAGAACAGCTTTTAAAACCAGAGTAAATAAAAATCTTTGTGAAAATGAGGCTTTTATATTGATGCCAAAGAGATGCAGTTTAATTTTTCAATTGATGAGGTCTACCTCAAAAATTTCACTTTCTTCTCTGGGAGCTGACATTGTCCTAGTTTGAATGGGTCCCTATCAAACTTATCACAGCCTAGTAAAGGGTCAGTGTAGAAAGAAATCAGTGATATTGTGAATTGCAAGGTCATATGCAGGAAAGAACTATGATGTCTACATATTCCAGAATGCTGTATGTGCTGTGGAAGTAGGAAACGAATGGAACAGATACAATATTGTTGGAAGTCTAATTAGTTATGCTAGGCCAGCACATATGTAATCTTCTTTAATCCTCATGAAAACTCCTAATCAAACTGCTAATAATTCATAAAGTGAGAATTCCAATTCTGTCTATCTTGATAGCCAAAGTTCTTAGTAATTAGGAAGAGAAATCAAATTAAACAGATGGGTTAGTATTCAAAATGTAAGACAGAGAAGAAAGAGACAGGCAAAAATGCATTTCTGGAGTAGAAAAAAGATTAACATACAACTTTAAAAATATTAAAACCAGAGTGAATTAACAGAAAATGGCTTAAAGGCTATTGTCTCAAACCAGTTAAGAAGTTCCAAGTAATAGTCATGACCCCTCATCCAAGGACCGCAAATGACCAAGTCCAGTTTTACGCAGATGACAGCAGTCAGATAAATAATAGGAAACAGGCTAAGGTGAGTCCTCTTTCAGGAGACCATGGATTATGGCCAAGAGATCAGGTTTTCCTATCCGGTAGGATCTAATTTGGCTATACTCACCGGGAGAATACAGGGACAAAATACTACTATTTTTAAACTAGTATTACTGTGGTTGGCAAGAGCTGACTTGTTGGCTTGTCTTCTATACGGTAATTATCACTTTTTTTTTGTTCTTTAATAGGCTAATTTTCATTCTCTTAATTCTGTAATCTATCAAACACATATTGACCACAAACAGGGTTCTGGCACAACTAAACTAAAGGATCATCCCAAATTCATGCCTTTGAATAAAGATGCAGGTAAAATAAGACAAAAACAGTCAAATAATGCAATGACACTCTCAGGTTTCATACAGAAACTGATTTTTCTTGTCTTATAAAAGAGATTCAAAGGAGTAAGTATAGATAATTTAGTGGATTCATTCCAGTTCTGATAACCAGTTATGATCTTCTGTGACTAAACTGGAAGACAGGATTTAGTCCACTTTTTCAAGAAAATATTGTGAAAAGAGTGTCTATAACTTTAAAATATCATGTAAATTCATAATGAGTACAAACAGTGAGAAGAGGGCCATGATAGGATGTGAAATTAGAGATCACTTAACATACTGCTCTATATCTCCAGGTAACACAAGGAAGCCAACACAAATGAGTTGCTATGTCTCTAGGTGGATAGAGAAAGGCACCAAGATGTGTCATCCACAAGTATATATGAAAGATATAAAATCAGTCCAATCAATTCTTAATAGAGTTTTGACAGATATTGAAGAAACAGACAAACTATCTTAAAATTGTAGGGTTCTAAATGACTAGAATTAACTCCTCCTTTCAATTTGATTGTTCACAATTATTCCTCACTAAACCAACATTTTTACTTATTTTTTTCTCTCCTCTTCTTTCAAAGTTCCTGATTTCCTCAAAAAGCATCACAGTTACTATGCATAGCATCCACCGAAGGTCCATGCCTTAAAGGTTTGGTGTTAGGGTGGCATATTGGAAGGTATAATGTATCTTTAAAAGGTGGAGTCTAGAGTGGTGCAGTGGCTCACACCTGTAATTAAGGCTACCTCAAGGACTGCATTTCAAGGCCAGCCTGGGCAAAAAGTTCACAAGATTCCCATCTCAGCCAATAAAACCTGGACATGGTGGTATGTGCACCTGTCATCCAAGCATAAATAGGAGAATCATAGTCCAGGCTGGCTTGGGCATAAATGTGAGACCCTATTCAAAAAATAAGTAAAACAAAAAGGGCTGAGAGCATGGCTCAAGTGGTAGAGCACCTGCCAAGCAAAAGCTAGGCCCTGTGCCATCAAAAGAAAAAAATTTAAAACATGGGGCCTAGACTCTGGTTGGTTTCTTTCTGTTGGTTTCTCTCTCTGCTTCTTGGCATGTAATGTGAATAGTCTCTCTTATATGTGCTTATGCATAAAGTGCCACCCTTACCAGAGGTCCAGACTAAGGGGTTACCTGGTCTTGGACTTGAACTTGCCAAACTGTAAACTACATAAACCATTTCTCTTATACAGTAATTACCTCAAGTATTCCATTGTAGTGATGTGGAGCTTACTAATACTACAACAACAAGGCCACTAAACCTGAAATTGTCCTTCCCCTTTTCTCAGTTAAAACTTGCAAGCTTGGCACTGCTTTACATGTATTATGAATGGGTTTGTGAATTATTCTTACGTTTAGAAGCCAGCTTACCTTGCAAGAAAACATTTCCATGTCTTCCACTAGAGAAAACTATTGAACACCTTAGAACTATGTGTGTGGTTGATATGCACCAGCATGTTTATTTAAACATAGGGTGTCTCCTCATTGAATGAGCACCTCCAATACTTTCCCATCCTTAGGAAAATTTCTTAGATACTAAGTTATGAGTGTTGTTTGCAGCTGTCAAAAGGAATATTTGAAAGGATAACATTAACTAATAAGAATAAAATGCTTTCAAATATTTGTAATAATTCCCTAATAATACCCTAATGTCCTGATTATTGGATGAACAACTCATGACTCTTAGATTGAAGAGAAGTTTATGCTTGCTCCTCAGTAGTGCTTATTCTAAGTCACCTTGCTTCAAAGGAGTGCCTGCCTATCTGGTTTAATGCCAAAGAATTCCTGTAGGCCTGAAAAATAGTGGTTTTCATATTGTTGCATATTAGAATCATACAAAGTAAGTGCTTGACAGATTACAGATTCCCAGGTAGCTGCAGGACTACACAATTTTAAATAAAACATCCCAGGTGATTCTGATGAAGGTAGTCTCCCAGGTCCTGCTCAAGGAAGCACCACACCTGAACATGTAAAATATTTCTAGTGACCAACACACAGGATAACTCAAATTCACGAAAAGAGAAAAATATAAAACTATTCCCATCCAGGGATCTAAGGTCAGAGGAAAATTTAGGTCTTTATGTTAAAAGTACATCTTACAAATCTATTCAAGTAAAGCTGGTGGTGTAAATGGACATTTGGTGGGGTGGGGTGGGGCAGGAAATCTGTCTAAACAAATTATTTATGACCAGGTATATATGTCAAACTCTTGGGAAATTCTGAGCAGATTCCTATGAAATCTCAGGCTTAGTTTTTAAAATACTTAGAGAATCAAAAGAATCACAATGCACATTATAAATAACCAGAGAACACCAACTACAATGGGAGCTATAAAATCATTTTAATGTGTGAAATGCTAAAGAACACAAACATAGACTTATCCAAATAAATCTGTGCTTGCATTTGGAAATTTAGACTACCTATTCTCACAAAAAGAATGGCTAAATGCAAATTCACGTAACCTGCAAACATTACCCAGTATTGAAAGTCAAGAGTACAGTCTGTTTGATATGAAAATGGATCAAACCTACTGAGTGATGTCAAAATACTTCTCTTCTACTTTCTACTCAGGACTCTCTGGCATTAGACATTAATATTAAAACATTTTTTCCTACAGAGCTGAAACACACATTTGGCACTGGAAGGTTACAAAGTTGCTTTTGATTTAATGCAGCACAGTTTAACAGTATCTAAGAAAGTTTGCCATCCTGGAGAGCCACAGCCCTGCCCTTAATGCCTCGAGAGATTTGTACTTCTCAAAGTACCTGGTATACTAGCTCCCAGTAAATCCTTATCCCAAGGACAACATCTGTGGCTCCACCCTCAACAGATCTCTAAAGACAGCTCAAAGAAACACCTTAACTCACTCTCTAACCTTGAGCAAACCAGCATATGCCTACAGGACCCAAGCTGTATAGCAGAAACATCCAGAAATATGCTTTAGGCTTTTGCTAGGTTGTAACAGAAAGGAAGCTGAAGACTCCCAGCTCATTACAGTAAAATGCCCTGAAAATGCTTTTAGACTATTTTTAACATTTATCTATGGCAAAGAGCTGCACAAACTAAGACCAATTTAAAGGCCTTTTTGATATGGATTTTTAAGTAATTGCATGCGGAAAGTCATAAAAGGACAGGGCTTCAAGGTGATTTTTTGCATGTCTCAGGTTGTGCATTTGCTGCTGACAAACAGATAATTAGATCCCCAGCTTCAGGGATGTGAGAAAGGTGATCTTTTGGGGATGGCCATGGCTCTCCTGAAGGATTCACTGTGAGTCTCTGCTCATAGAATGGAACAATCTTCACTGCTTGGAAATGCAGAGAGGATAACTGTGACTAATTTTAATAGCTTTTGGCCAATGGCAGAGGATTGTAAGTATATAGCCAACAATAAATCTTATTTTACAATAAGCAAGTTTATAACGTTCAGGATTTCACAAATATTTAATTCTTTTGCTCACACATTGTGGTGGCTGAACAAAAGGTAACTAAGAGCATAATTGTGCATGGATACTTCTCCCAAATGAATCTAATAGAAACAGCTAAACAACCATCCTTCTCTCTCTGTCCAGCAAGTACAATAAACTGTACATTGCAATCAATGTTCTATTATTATTAATAACTCTCATTGTTCCATTTTAAACACAACTAAGAAAACTATTTATGCTGAGATTATATAGTCCTTTAAAAAAAAAAAAAGAAAGAAAAATGTAGCCCAGCCACATGGGCTAATGCAGATAATCCCAGCTATGCAGAGGTAGAGATTGTGAGGATTGCAGTTTGAGGGAAAGCCATGCAGAATGTTACCAAGACTCCATCTCAACACATAAGTCAGGTGTGGTGGTGTATGTTTGTACTCCCAGATATATGGGAAGTCATAGGAAAACATAAGACCTTAACTAAAACCCTAAAGCAAAAAGGGCTGAAGAGATGGCTCAAGTGGTGAAGCACGTGCCTTGCCTACTAAGTGCCAGGAGGCCATAAATTCAAATTCCAGTGTCAACAACAACAAAAGAGTAGGGATTGAAAAAAAACAAGTCTGGAACTAAATATCCTGCATAAAATCAGAATTCATGAAACAGTAGCAAGCACCAGAGGAATCCAATATCCTTGGTCAGGTTTTCACCAGCACTGTTTGACTGAAGTGAAGTCATCTTGTCAGTTCCATAACAGGGGAAATCAAGACAAAATGGTATTCTTCACAAAAGGTTTCTAAGTCATTCTTTCTCAAGTTTCAGCACACCAACACATTTTGTTCAGGGTGCAGTCACTTTCTCCAAAACAAGCCAAGGCTGGCGGTTTTTGACTGTAATCCCAGCTACTCCAGGTAGAGGTAGGAGGATTAGGGTCCAAGGCCAGCCAAGCAAAAGCATGAGACCCTATCTAAAAAGTAAAAGGATTTGAGGTGTGGCTCAAGTAGCAAAGCACTTGCCTAGCTAGCAAGCACAAGGTTCTAACTTCAAAACCCCATACTGCATCTCTCCTACTCTCCCCAAAACAAGCACATTGGAAGAAGTCTCATAAGAGCTGATTGCTGCCACTGTGTCATTCCTGATAACCAGGGCTCAGAAATGAGAAAAAAAATGTGTAAGTTACTTTCCATGGCTAGTATACTAAATTTATAATTGTCTTTCTATACCTCAAATTTATAGGCTAAGAAATAAAGTTGATAAAAGTGTATTTCTTTATTTTTAACTTATATATTCATCAACCATTTTCATTATACCTACTAATGACTGCCCAGCAATATTCAGAGCACTTCTAAGAGTTGCACACAGAATCTCCACATCCTGGCCCCTATGCTTGTTAATAACTCACATGAATTTCACAAGAAACACCTGCTTTGTATCCTCTAACAATGTTTGCAAACTGGTTATTTTTAATTTAGTAAGTTTTTGGCAATTCTTGGATTTCAATTCAGGACTTCTCAGTTGCTAGGCTTGAGTCACATCTCAGCCCTTTTTGGTCTGGTTATGCTTGAGAAAGAGTCTCTTTTTTTGTTCAGCCCAGCCTGAACTGCAATCCTCCTTTTAAGTTTCCCACTGTCACTGTGATGACAGGTGCATGCCACCATGCTCAGGATTTTCTATCAAGATGGGATCTCACGAACTTTTTTGCCTTGGCTGGTCTTGAACCATGACCCTCCCAATCTCAGTCTCACAAGTAGCTAAGATTACATGTGTAAGTCATCAAGCCCAGTTTGTAATAATTTTAAATAGTAATAATTTGCCTTTGTTATGACTTTTGAAATGACTAGGTTCTTAAAAGTACACATATAACACTGATTTTAAAAATATGTTATACAGGTTAAAAAAGAATTTTATGATATTTACATATGAGAAATAGACATGCATTCTGCACAATTGATTTTTCCAGGAAATTGGTGACAAAATAATAAAAGCCAATAATAATGGCCAGGGCAAGCATGACAATAGCAGGGACAGGACAATGACAATGATGATTTATTCATGGAATTCTTTTCCAAATAATTTTCATGTGTTCTGAATATTTTCAGATAAAATGCTGTATAAGGCTACAGTCCAGGGATATATACTTTTATAGCTTTTTAAAGTTGTACTTAGAGCATGTGATAGCTTTAAATATCCAATTCAGTTCTTATACTTCCTATTACAAATTTTCTGAATGTCCAGTTTCTGTCATATAATCACATATAATCACATAAATAAGAAATTTTACCTTATCTAACAGTTGCCAAACCCAATTCTGAGAAATTTCGCATCCCTTTTCTATTTGGGTTGTGCTATGAGTCACTGCTGTTACAGCAGCTCTTCTGCTCTAAGTCCATAGTAATTTACACTTTTTCTTCTTACTTTTAATCCTTAATGGATTTCCCTACTAAACTGTCACTCTTCTAATATCACTTACTATATGATGTTTTCCATAATCTTCCTAGATTACGTTAACTCTTTATTTTGTCATTATTTCATAGCTCTTGTAAACTGGACATAGTAAATTACCTAACATGTATTGCCTCAGCTAGACTGGGGGATAAATGACAACAAGGAATACATTTTGTTCATTTTTATGTCCCCCAAATATAACAACGCTCTGTCAAAACAGACACCCAAACAAAACACACTCAGAAACAAAATATCTAGGCATCTCAGACACTATCTTCCAAGTATAAGTTATAACACAATGAAAGTTGTGAGGTAATTGATGATGTGATTGCCTAAATATAAGCAATGAAAATTGGAATATTGTAAGTGTTGAGTGACATTTCATATAGCAGCATAGATCTTCAAAAAATGAGGGGAATAACACAATATTATCAGAAACTATGTACATAAAATCACAGAGCTTGATTTAGGGACCTGAGCAAATGGAGAGAAATAATGTGTTCTGCCATTGGAAAGCTCAGTTATGAAAAGATGTCAATGCTCTACAGATTAACTTAAAATCCAATGCACACAGGGTCATAACTGTTGTAGAAGTTTTTAATGGAATTTGTCAAAGTGATTCTAAAATTTATATTGAAAAGAAAATCTGTAAGATTTTGAATAAGAACAAGATAAAAATTTGTCAATCACAACATACTATAAATCTAAACTAAATACAATGATGTGGTACCAAGGCAGAAAAGAACACAGCAAGCAACTAAGCAAAATCAAATCAACTCCCTAAAATATGAGCATTAACATTAAGATAAAGATATCATTTCAAATATGTGAAAAAAAGAAAAGCCTTTTAAATAAACAGCATTGGAATACTTAATAAAAAATTATTGATTTTTCCTTAAGAAAAATAGTCCTCTATTTTGTCTGATACATAAAATTGATTAAAGAAGGAAAGACTGAAGATATAAATGTAAAACCAAATAATATTTAAAGAAAAATGAAATATTTCCAAGAGCTTCAGAAAAGGAAGTGTTCCTATACAAGACAGAACCATAAAACTACAAAAGGAATTACTTGGTATGTAAATGAAAAGCCCGTGGATTATGATGAAATGTACCAAGAAGTTTAAAAAATGACATAATTTTGAGAGAAAATATTGTATATGGATGCTACCAAAAGGATTAATATCTAAAAACCTGAAAAGCATATAGAAAAATACAGTAAGAGACTGTTTCTGCTTGATTTCTATAGGATTCTAATCTTCCTTTTATAACTGAGTAACAATTCAGAAAAGAAACAAGCAGCAAATGTAAGAAAGGCTGCACAACTTCTTATAGCCAATAGCAAATAACTTCTAAAAATTATTTTGGCCACTGGATAGTCAAAATTTAAAATACTTACACTATTTATTATAATGGAAGAGTCACAGAAATTGACTCTTTCATATCTGCTTGGCAGATACTGGGGAAGACTTTGTATACAATTTCAAATACTTATCAAGATTTTTATACTCTTTGAACCCAAAATTACATTTATAGGAATCAACCCTAAAAAACACACATTTTACCTAGGATATTGCAACACACTGGAAACAACTGAAAGTTGCCCCAGACTTAATTTTTTATAAATTAGAGATTATACTGCATTTCTATTCATGTTTTAAAAAGTAAGCTTTATGGAAGTGTATATGAAAAAATTGTCTCAGTCTATACATACCAATTTTTAAAATTTTCACCTGTGAAGAGGGTAAAGTGATGGCAGGGTTGGAGGGAGTGAAATAAGATTTGATATTGTTTTTATTAGTTTGTCTTAACCTTTTATTATTAGAATGCATTGGTATACTTTGAGGTATTTAAAAATTAGCCCAAAAGGAATGCTAGATCATGGTTATTTAACTGCACTAAAATAGTAGCATGAAGTTTATATGTTGGTAAATCAACAATTAATGATCAACATATAATTATTTATTCAACAAACATACACTGGCACAATCCTGTACCAAGGATTAAATTATGTATCACAACGGTGATACCTAGCACTCTATGCCAGGTCATGTGAGAGCTATCAGGAGCCCAGAAGTAAGTGGTGGACCAATAGGGTGACAACTGCTGAAACACTGATCCACAGAACCTCAGCAAATGGAGAGAAATAATGTGTTCTGCCATTGGTGGTGGAACACCATCAAGAGTGAGCTTTTGCTGGAAGCCCAGAAAAGGCTAGGGTGAAGGAGGGCAAGTGAAATAGTAATCTTTCCTTTTGAATTAATGAAAATATTCTGAATTGAAGATGAGATAGAAAGGAATTTCATGCAATGGGCAAACTCACTTTACTTGAACTCATGGACTTCACTGTGCCACTATTTGCCATTCAGTTCCCACACCTACTGCATGTGCGCACACAAACACACGCATGCACACACACAGGCACATGCATGCACACAGCCACGCACACACAGGCACACACACACACTCAAACGCACACACACACACGCGCACACACAAGCACATATATGTGTGAGGGTATACATACACATGGGGTACACACGCACACACATGCATAAGCATGCATGCACGCACACATGCACATGCACAATGTGCACAAGAACACACATGCACACACACGCACACATGAACACATATGCACACGAAAACACATACATGTGCGCACACACACTCACACATGTGCACAAGAAAACACACACAGGCAAACACACACACATGCACACACGTATGCACACACAAATGCACACTACAACAGACGTGCCCAAGCACACAAACGCATGTGCACATGCACACACATGCCCACATGCGCGTCCACACACTTGCACACAGGCACACTCACACGCACATGAGACTACACACGCACACACATGTGCACAAATGCACATGAAAACACTCATACACATGCGCACATGTGCACACACACACACACGTGAACACCACCCACACGCTCAAACTCACGCATAACGGACATGCACACATGATTGCTCACACGTAGGCAAGCACAACTCACATGCACACACATGTACACAAATGCACACATATACATATACACATGAGAACACGTGAACCAATGTGTGCACACACACTCGCACATACGCGTGCGACACATGCACATCAGCACACACACAGACATGCACAGACACACGCACACACACCTGCACACACGCACATGCACACACACAAGGAAACACGCATGTGCACACACACACTCGCACATAAGCACGCAAACACATGAACACACATACGCACAAAGGCGCACATATGCGCACACACACACACACACACACATACGCACACACGTCCAGGCACATACACACGCATGCAAACACGTCCAGGCACATACTCACACATGCACACATGTGCACACAGATACGCACACACTCGCACAAGTGCACATGCACGCATGCACACACGGGCACACACATGGGCACACACATGCACACACATGCACACATATACAATGTGCATGCACACACATGCACCCCCCCATACACATGCACAGGCAAGCACACACATGCACACGTGCACATACGCGCACACATGAGCACACACGTGTGCACACGCAACACACACGTGCACATGCACACAGAGGTACACACACATGCATGCACACATGTACACACACGCACACGAGCACACACACCATGCATGCACACGTGTACACGCCCACACACCCATGCACACACACGTATGCACACACACGTGCGCTTACACACACGCACATGCATACACACACTCACACACATACAGAAGCTGCCAAATCTTAGCTATCTTAACCTCCATTTTTCTGGTATGAAATGGTGATTAGGCAGAAGTTGTTAACCAAAGCCTCAGCACAGTGCCTAGCTCATAAGTATTTAATAAATGCTTGGTATTTTTACACGTGCTGTTTTTAAAGAAGCCAAAGAGTGCCTGACATGGAAGTGAATGTGAAAGAGGGTTGATATAAATTGAATAGCAATATTATGGAATATTTACTAGGATACATAAAATATATATAATGCTTAGCTATATGCCCAAGTAAGTATAGGACATTTGCCTGAATTATTCTGATTTTGCATTTATTCAGTCTCACTCTATTAATAAAATAGCACATCAGCAGTAAAACAAATTAAAAGTATATATTTAATGAGATTTGGATGTTTCCTCTGGTGAATTTATAAGAAGGATAATAAAATTGTGTTTCAAACTTTGAAGGTTTCCTAAAGTAGAATGTTTTTCTGAACATGATTCCCCACACAATATAGTATAACTAACAACTATTTACATACCATTTACATAAGTAATTTAGAGATGATTATATTATAATTATTTCAAATTCCCTTTTTATATAGGGGACTTGAACATCCACAGGTTTGTGTATCAGTAGAGGGTCTTGCAAGCATCTCCAACAAATACTGTGGGAGTACTATTATATTCATGGCTGTAAAAAACACCAATGTCTACACCGAGTAAGTATTAATAATTAGCTGCTGATTGTTTTCTTTGAGTTCCTAACCTTTAATTCTTGATACACAGCACTGCTTCTCTTTATCTGTTTTGTTCTCATTGTAATGTGGCCTTAAGTCTGGCATTCTCTTTTGGCTTTGTGGGCTCATTAAAATTCCATGTAAAAATATTTTTTTGTCATACATAATATTTTCTTTAAAGTCTTCATATTTTACTACAGAAAAAAATGTTACCTCTTAATCATTATCTCCACATATCACTGTTTCAGCAGGCCTTTTTCTATCTATATCATTTCTAAATTTCTGCCCAATAGCATGGTGCCATGACATGAAAGAGCCCCCATTTACTTTTGTTGGATGTGAATCTCAATTCTCATTAAACAGCTGTGCTTAACTGATATAATTTCATTAGGAACTTTCTTGCTGAAAATTGTCCTTAGATCTGTATTTCAAAGAATCAGTAGATTTGTGCCTACTTCATGATGTACCAGATCCAAATGGGACACTGCTCCTCATCACTGTCATTCATCAAGTAAGAAGACATAATAGCAATGGCTCCAGGCTCTTTAGTGACAATAAAGATGGCAAAAAGCTAGAGTATTTTTTTAAGTAGAAAAGTAACTGAAAATTTTTCTTTATTCTTCTTTATGTGTCTTCCACTCTACATTATTTATTTCCACAAAACCAATCTCCCCAACTTGGGTCCAAACTTTGTCTATGCTTCTGTCAAGGTAATTATCAAATCTCCTATATGTAAGCTCATTAGTTTTGATGGATTAGAATGCTACAGGGAATGATTTGCTTTTTAACATACAGAAGAGAATTGTGATTTGATTGACTGCATAAACCGTAAAAGGAGTTTCAAGTCCCATGAAAGAAACAATGCCTATCACTAAGATAAGTCCTGTGTTCACATCAGCACAGACATAATGAACTAGTTTTACACAATTATCTTAGGAAAAAATGTGACAAATCATGATAACCTGGTAAGAGAAGAGCTACCTCTGTCCTAAGCTGCAGCTTGTAAGAATAGGTTATTAAAATTATACATGGATATGAGAAAGTACAACATATTAAAAAGGTTGAATTTGTTTTATTACTTCATCTCAAAATTTAGTAAATAGCTTGAGTTTGTGAGCAACAATTATTTTATTTGGTAAATATTCAAAAGAATAACTGACTTAAACATAACTCTAGTTGTAAAAGTAACACAAATATTCATACAACTAATACAACTAAAAGCTTCCGTTACAAGATTGATACATAGTTTGTCCAGAACACTCTTACCTTGTGGAATATTTATTTCTGTCTTGCAGCACAAGCTTTTTATAATGAATTGCATTCAAAAAAACATTTAAAAAAGATATACTGGCATATGTCAGTAAAAAATTGCTGATGCTTGAAGGTATTTTCTATCAAGAGTTAAATATGGCACAATCGCCATTTTGTACAGTTCATTAATGAAATTGGGAAGAGATTATTAATCTCCAGAGTGTTAAATTCAACTTGCAGTGAAATTGATCAAGCTTCTCCTGTCTGCAAAATACCCAAGGGCTAGTATTGATCAAGAGTTTAGGACACTGAACATAATTCATATCTAAACACAAGGATTGTGAGACGGAGATTATTTTTTAAATTTCTTAAGTCTAAAACATGTATGTTATTTATCTAAATAGAGGAACTTTTACAGGTATGACTTGGAGACCCACAGGAAAACATACCTGGCCAGGCTGAAGGCATCGTCAATCAAACCTGCACGATTACTGACAGAAAGAACCTATGTGACCAATCAGGGGAAAAAAAATCATTTAAGATTAAAATGGTAGGTGTTCACATGTCAAAGCAGATCTCTGATAAGCAAATGTAGAATATACCTCATGGTTTCTGATTAATTGATCAATTAATAATCTCCAGTTCCTTAGGTCATAGTTGACTCTAAAGTAGCCAGTTTGATTGATGTTTCCAAGCAGCCAACTTCCTTTCTCCAAGTAGGTTATTCTGTGTTGCTCTGAAAATAGCAATTTGAGAGTAAATAGGTTTTAAATTTTGACTTAAATGAAATGTTTTCTTAATACCATATATAGCAATATCAATAATTAAGAGAATGCTACTCTAAATATGTTATCAAAACCTACTCTTTAATTAATCACATTCATCTAGAATTGGTTAGAAAAACTTTTAGCTGGTTACTCATAATTATCTCAATTTTCTTATAATTAACATTTTTGTTCTGAATAAAACCCATTACCTACACACAAATTCTTTCTGAAAATAAATGTAACCTAGAAATCTCCCATTATATCGGTGTGGCTTTTAATTAGATTATATGTGTATATGCAACTAGAATAAAATGAACTTTTAGATCTGTTCTCTACTTATTTTATTCAAAAAGAAAGTGATTAAAACAATAGAGCTCATTTGCTTGAAAGTCACTGTTGCTTCTTGCCTTTTTTCTCATGCATTCTTATAAGCACTAATAAATAGCAGACTTCTCGACATCAATAATGGGAGGAGGAAGAGGAAACCTCATTTGTTCAAGAGTAATATTTCAATATAGAATTAGAAACAAAGAGAATTGTGCTTATTGGAATCACTTTGGAAAATGATAACTTATTATGTTCACTAGCTTATCCAATTAACAGAACCTATGAAAAACAATACTATCACTTCTTACATATTTAACTCTTTCTAGTATGGCACAGAGAAAGAACTACATACTCTTGAAAAATTTACACACAGACTCACACTCACACTCACACATGATCTGACATTCAGGAAGAAAGTGAAACAAAACAAGAGCATACTGGCATGCTCTACTTTCTATGATGACTTAAAACCATAAAGTATATTACAGAAACCAGAAACCATATATCTCATATATGAGTCATGAACAAACCATTTTCAAGAGTTTCTACACATCAGAATCCAAAACAGGAAATAAAATGTTCCCCTTTATTTCCTCAAAGTACTGAATTTGTAAGTGATTCTCTTTCAAGTAATGGTACAACAAGAAAAAGCTATCCCACAAAAAATTATTGAGTGGACATCAATATCATTTATTTCTCAGGGCTATAATAGGGAAGGCCAACTAATACAATATGTATTACAGATTAGTCACTTTCAAAAATCTGCAGTAAGACAAAATGTACTTAAATTCAAAACATAAAATATTGAGTATTAAAATTAAATCTTTAATTTTCAAATATCATTCAACTTCTTGCCATCTTTGTGAATGGTTTGCATTGGCACAGATAAAGAATAGAGGCTAATGGAATTGTCCAAGAGTGCTCGATGTTTCTCTAAAGCACAAATAGTTTCTCAAGTCTCCGAAACTTTATAAATGCGTATTTTTCAAAATTTTAATGTGATTATCCATACAATGCTTTGGAGAACTTTAAAATGTCACTCCCACTTACAGATATAAGAATGACAACAGAAATAATCAACAAGGTAATGTTATTTATAAATAAAACAGGCATTTAAAATATTTAAATCTCCTCTTCAAGAGAGACTTTACTTAATAATGTTTGAAAGTTCAGTGGAAAAATTAAAACTTAAATATTGAAAATATTGCTTCTCCTAGGCAATCTTAAGTGTCTTCAAGTATATTAAGATTTCATAACAAAAAAAACCCTATGATTAAATTCATCTGAGCCGAGCACATTTCATCGTTTTCATTAAAGTGGTTTTTTTCCAAAAATGTTACAATGTTAAAGCATCACATTTAAAACATGAACACGTGATACAAATTTTACAAATTTTAAATGTCATGGACTCCTGTAATATTAAATCCATTTGTTACAGTTATTTTCTGCTTACATTTTAGATGGCTGGCATAACTTAAACCTCATGTAGTTCACTTGAGGTTTTTAAACTTATTCCATTTAAAAATTTCTAAGTAAAATACAGCCAAATTAAAATTAGCATGAATATTACAATAGAAAAATAATCCCTATAGCTTCTACATCATCCAACTAGAATTAAAAAAACAGGTATCTATTGTTTTAAACATGCCATTATTAAATTTACAACTAAAACCTGAAGGTTATTACTGTTCATGAATATTTTTATACCTTTGCTACAAATGAGATCTTTGGAGAAATGATTCCCTGAAAGATTTTGTAATAGATTTTTAAATATCTTTTTGGTTCTAGTTAATTATATTCTAAAATGTTCTTCAAATTAACTAATGGCAAGCAATGAATTTTAAAGAGATCTTTTCTGATGGCCTAATGAGGTATGGTATTTGATGAGTACCATAATAAAAAGAATGGAAGTTACATTTTGAGTGTTGGTAATAATAATTAAAAATTACATTTATTTCCAATTTGGCCTAAGACTCAGATTATATGAAGGCACAGACTAGTTGGTATTTCATAAGATTTTATACTTTAAACTTTTTGGGGTAATAAAAGGGAAGTGAGATTAGACATTCTATACAATATTTGCTAGCTGTAGAAGAACTATAATTTTTTAAAAAGTGAATTAAAAAATGAACCAAAATAACAAGGTAACAATGTAAGACAAGCCTAGGGTGGATAACATGTATTGATTTCCTACTAGACTCTTATGAAAAGAAAATGAGAGAATGTTTTTTGGAATTTAAAAAGAACCATGTGCAAATATTCAAAAGCACTGTGTTGAGAAATTGGCAGATATGCAAAGCAACATACAAAAACTTTTAAAACTGCACCCTTGTGTTTGTGCACATGCATATGTGTGTAGTCAAAGGAGGGTAGAGAGAAAAGAAAACTAAGATTCTGAAGCCAAGTTTTTACTTAACTAGGCAACTCACACATTGGAAAGGTTATTTCTCTAGCCTTAATTTCCTCATTTGTAAAATATGGGCAAAGGTAACACTCATTTTAAAGATTTGTGCATCTCATGTGAGTCAATGTATCAAGGTAAGCATTATAGCATTAAGCAATCTGTAGTATTTACTTCTAATTTTCAGGACCAGTTTCTCTTTCATTTTTAATCTTTTCTTTCCTAACAGATCACATTAAATTTATTCCCCCCTTTCACCATTAATTGAATAGTCAGTCAAGATACAGCTACAACATTTATGAATGCCTCAATTCTTAGTATTTTCACAGTAAAAAATGAAAAAAATTGCTTTAAAAAACTTACAAATTAGTTTAAAAGCTAATATTGGTCTACCATGACCTATGCCTTTCTTTGAAATTAAATATTCACCTAAAGGGCTTTAAAAATGAATTGCCAAGAACATATGTTGATTAAAATATAATTTTTATACATATTATCCATTAACTACCTTGTATTAATATCTTGTGAGTTCAAATCTACATTACTACTCACAAAGAAAATGACAGAAATATTGATCTGGTTAATATAATTATATGCAGAAATTCTTTTTACTTATGTTGGTAAGAATTGATTAGACTACTTTCTTCATATTTTATGAAAAATTTTATCGGCATTAGTTTTATTGACATTTTGGATAAAAGTTCATAATTTATTTTCCCATAAGCTCTCTCTGGCACTAGTTTTATTAGTCATCAGGATGAAAGATTTCAAGACAAAATTAAAGACAATTAAGATGGGACTAAAAAGACAATATAAAAAGGTGGTATTTCTTTTAAGCCCCTCTTGGAAATGTTCTTCTTCATTTTTGTTCTAATGAAGTATTTGCGAAGCACCTAGTTAATATGGGCAGCCTCCGAAAACCTCAATATTTCACCTGTGACTGTTTATACCAAACAGAAGATTCTGCTATGACTTAATAGAAATGACACATTATACTGCAAAGTTGTACATTGTACAACTTTGGACTGGGGGAATTCCATTCATATCATAGTCTATGCAAATAGCACCTCCTACAATTATACATTTCACAAATTGTGCGGCTGGGTACAATGACCATGCATATCAATACAGGCAATATTTCAGGTAGACATTATTCCCGACTAGTAATGAAAAGGTATACAAAGAAATAATCTCTAAAACACAGTCACCAGTGGCTCTGAGTCAAGAAGGCTGTGACACTATTTTTGATTCTCTGTGGGATAAAAGCATACTATGCATAATAGCATAATATTATAGAAATAACCAGAATTAGATACAATGGACCTAGAAAATGCATGCAACAAGAATCAAACTTGAATAAATCCTCCCAGTGTAAATGTGAAGTGTTGGACTATCCCTGAGGTTTGATCAGTAGTTTTACACTTTTCTAATTTTCCATTTCCAAATTCCACCTTTCAAAGATGAACATTTTATTTTACTTCTGAAGACTGTTCTGCTAACTCTTCTATGGTGGTGTGAATTCATTCTAATAGTCAAAGCATTACAGTAAAGACTTACTGCTCTCATTCATTATTATATAACAGATTATATAAATAAATAAAACAACTACATGGAGAGAAGTATAAAGATATGTAGTACAGTATGTGTGATTCCGAACCATGGTATCAATGTTAACTCTGAGGAATGAAAACAATATATATAATTATTTAAAAGGAAAAACATTAATAAATGTTGAAGTGTTTCAATATATCATTAAATTACATGTGCATATTTTATATAACATGCATGTAAGTGAAAGCATATATTTTCATTTGCGTTATGTGTTAAAAATACAATGACATTAAAATCTGAATAAAAATTCACCTAGAACTATGAATACTATTACTTAAATTAGATTTTGTTTTAAGACTTTTTCTTGTATGTTTACATGTTTGTATTTTTAGCACTGGACTGTGGGGAAAACCAACATTTGTTTATATGTATCTCACTTTTATTTTTTTAATGTGGCTGTTTAAAATGATGCTTTCAAAATAAAATAGCAAGACAACCTCAATTAACAGCATGAGAAAAAGGAGTAGGAAAAACAAAATATGGACTCACTTGACCATCTAAATCTAAATGAAATGTTACATAAAAGACGATAATTGGCTTTTTCTCCAACTCAGTGGAAAACAGAAATAAAATGGACCTGTTTCACACTCTAGCATCAAGGATATAGATTGGATTCAAGAAATAGCTTTCTGACAGTGAATTGAAATAAGTCACTATCTTATTTATGATATTTAGAAGGAGAATAGAATCTTAGATATCTCTCTCTGCTCCTTCAGGATTGACCCTACTTGGATGGTGGCTTGATGACCTGTCTAAACCCCTCACTTGTAGCCTTATGGGGACTATTACCTTTTTCACCCCTTAAAGAGATGGCCTGGCTAAAAAAAAAAAAAAACAGCAGCAGGAAAATAGGATTTAAAATCAAGGTTTTGTTTCAGTATTTCTCATACTGCTGTACTAGGAGTTGTGATTAGATTTTAATTACATTTGGATTATAAAATTATACAATTTTTAAAAAGATAAGTACTGGATTTTTTTCTCTTTGCCATGAAAGAAACAAATAAATTTAATAATTATATAAGCAGCCTGAAATTAGGCTATTTAGAAACTATGTTTTACTCTACATCGTTTTGTAAAAATGATTATCGTTACTGTATTTTCTCTTTATAATTTGTCTTCATTCACATTGTGTAAGAGCTAAAACCAGAAGTTAAGTTGCTAAACAATTACCTGAAACCAAATAGTTCCTCAGGGAGGAATGTGTATTTTACCTGATTTGTTAGACACCCAAATAATTGCTTCTGAAGACACATGGCTTCTATTTCCTACCACAATAGTTAATGGAATCTGCCATAGGTAACTGCAAAAAAAAAAAAAAAAAAAAAAAGCTTTAAAGCTTTAAGAATAAAAATAGCTGTGTCAAAACAAAAACAAAAAGATTTCCTATGCACCCTCAGGAATGCTAAAATTAAAAATAATAAATAAATAAATAAATAAGATCAATCCCTGGCATAAAAGTAAAGAACAACTCAAGAAGATGAATTTACTCTTCTGATGCCACTAAGATTCGGCCTCTAATAATTTTAATTTCAGTGCAAATGAAGAACTAAAATCAAAACAATTTATCTTACAAATGAGATTTGCATTTCAGAAACAAAAAGTAACTAAAATCTATAAATCTGAGCCACACTATATATTGATTTGCCCTAAAAATAACTCCTTTCTATTTTTTTCTGTTTTAGATTAATATACATTTCAGTGGTTCCATACATTTGCATTTCAACAACTCCCTTATTTACTGTCTAACAATTCTGGGGACACTATTAACATATTTTACAGAGAGATTGATGTGGCATGCCTACAGTTACTCAACAAAAAGCAAAGGAAAAGAAAAACTACTCAGATGCCTCTAAAATCAGGATCAATACAAGAAACACTGTGTGACACACTTCAGGCTCTGTTTTCTGAAATGGAATTTCCATACATGTGTCATAACACCCATCAACTTACCCATGAGCCTCAGCTACTGAAGAGCAACATTTTCTTTCATTTGCCTTTTTATAGTATAAAAATTGTGGTCTAGATTTATACATGAAGCAATATCAATTTAATGTCCAATGAGTAGCCAGACAAACACTGGATAGTTTTACAATAAGTGAGATAACTGTATTTTGTTCCTTCCTTGAAATATAGGCAGATTATTTTGATTTCTCATCACACACTACTAACAATAGGGGTAGTCAAAAATTCCATTATGATAACTATTTTACTAGAAATATAGGAAGATATATGTATGAACTCAGTTACTGTAAAGTGAGTGGTGAATTGAAAAATTTTAAAGGTAATAAGCTAAACGATAAACATGTCTTGGGGGGAACTGAAAGAGGAGAGTATCTTCACTGAATCTATCATGTAGAGTTTTATTACTTCATCATTTCATATTTTCATTCCTCAAAAACAAAATTTAGTGATATTAGAGTCTAAATAGAAGATTGAAAGAAATTCATAATTTCATACAAATATTATCTCCATTGTGGGAAGTCAAAATAATATAAGATTCTAACTTTTAAATCTCTATGCTATATGTAATGACAGAAACATTTTTCAGTGCCAACTACATGTAAACTATACTACTATACTACTCTACAGTCCATTCTGCACAATTGGTCAGAAATAACCATGGTAGTTGAACCTGAATTGATTCTTCAGATAATAATTAGTGAAAAACCCTGGTAGGCTCTTTAATAAAAACTACTGGGATAAAAATATGTCACAAATATTTACTGACAGATTTACTTTGAAGAAGACACAGAGAATTGATACAAGTCTGTAATAGCTGTTCTTTAAAAATAGCATCTTTTTTGTTAATTAGAATAATTAGACAACAATGAATTGATTCTCAAGTAAATTATAGACACATTTAGAAAAGTATAGAAAGAAGAGGCATATTCTTGTTGAATATGATTAATATACTTAAAGTAAAATAGGGATCAAAAGTGGAACAAATTAATGTATAGTTAAGACAAAGATTGACTTCATTAACTTAACTTTATAGTATATAACTTCCACATTTAGTTGGGTCAACTAAAATATGAGGTGAAATAATTATCATCTAAAGAGCAAGGATGGTGGAGTGGCTCAAGTAGTAGAGCAACTGCCTAGCAAGTGTTAAGGCCTTGAGTTCAAACTCCAATGCCACCAAAAAGAAAAGGAACAAGCAAGGAATATTAAAAAATGAGTATATTTATTTATTCATAAACTTCATTGTTTAAATTCTCAAGGATAAGTGGTTTTTTTGTTACATGATCAAAAATTGTTTGTGAAACAGTTTGCCTCACTATAAAAAATGTTTTTGCATGTATTTGAATTGTGCTCTTCTAAATAACTAGAGACTAGGATAAAATTGGTGTACTTCAATATTAAGAGTTTTATAAAAGAAAACCTCTAAAATACAGAAAAAAGTGGTTCATAAAAACACATGTTGCTTAGAGTCAATAATACATATGTCCTAAAAATTTCTTAAAATTTCTTACATAGCTGTTCAGGTGCAAAAAAGTTCACTATTATAAGAGTTGTGGATAGTACATTGAGACATTTTGTAAAATTCTTAAAATAGGAAAGTATATTTTCCCTAAGAATGTTTCTATATTCTACTCATGTGTGCATACACACACAAAATCTATACACTGTTACAAAGACAAATTAAAAATTACAAATTACTGAATATATCTGAAATTTGTACTCATTTATAAAATATTGTAATTTGTTGACATCAGGAAGTTATTTTTCATGATTTTTCTAAACAACACATATTTGGTCACTTCATAAACCTCATTTTAAAATCAAAGAACACATGATAGTTGCTTTGTTGTCTTGTTAAAAGAAGACACTAGATGCAGTTGAGCATAGCGCCCTGTATGGCATGGTATAAAGAAATCTAAGACTTTGGGATTAACTGGAAAATGAAACTAGAAGGAAGAACTTGTGAAATTAGATTCTATTCTAGCTGCTTGAGTTTAACTTAGGAGGTTCACAATTTCCTACGTGCCAAAAACTAGAAGAAATTTTATATTGTGTTACCATGCACTAACTTTAAGAAATCATTAGTTTTTAAGAAATCTTTACTTTCTGTAAAACACCTACTACATATGAAAAAAATATAATTACTGCATACATTAAAATGTATACAAATTGTGATGGTGATCCAGTGTCTCCTAGAAAAATGAAAATGAAAAATTGATTATCCTGGCTCAGAAAATATCTACAAGTTATAGCATTTCTGGCATAGATAAGGCAGTACATCTCACTACATCAACTGTTTACATTGTGTAATAAAGACCTAAGAAAGATATATACAAAGATTAGATAGAATTAGTATTGAAGCTTTGACCATAGTGTCACAGTGAATTAAATGATCAACAATATAAAACTGGAACACTACACTTTCAACTACAAGCTCAATTATTTTAAATAGAAAATCATATTTGAGTCTAATGGGATGCCTTACATTACCTTACTGTTAATATTTTACATGCCAAATTCCCAGGGTTCAAAATCATCCATATGATTTCATAGTTCCGGAAAGTGTAAGGCTCTATAGGTGATACATGTGCTCATATAGGCTGGGAAGAATTTTTCCTTTAAAGGATGAAACTATGGATGGTTCATCTGATGTATGTCATACGTTGACAAAGTATTTTTGTTCAAAATTTGTTCTGTCATCTGCGTGTCCTTTATGTTTTTCTGCATCAGTGATGCTTATGTCAGACTGAACCTTCTCAAAGGCCTGGCCTGAATCTCTCTAACTTTGCCACAGTCAAGTAGTTTTTATGTACTTCCTAGCAAGGCCAAGGTTGATGGCTGAGCGTGTTCAGCCTGGAGCCAGACGGTGAACGATTAGAAGCAGCACTTGCCAGTTGTGGGCATCCAGGCTGGGTGGAGAAGAAGCACTGACATTCAGACTTTGACATCAGTGACAATGTGGCAGGTGAAAGGTGAAAGGTCATTCAGGAGTCCAAATAACAGGACAGCAAGGGTGCATTAAAAGTCAGTACATATGTTGAACAGGAGATTTAAGATATACTGGATTTTGAGTCACTGGAAACATTAAGGGAATTTTTAATCACTACTCTGTGTATCTAGAACTGGAGCAAGCTGACTTAGGAATGATTTCCTACTTAGAATCTAAAAATGACAAAGAAAACTGTGTTCCAAGTCTCCTGGATCCTGGTGGTTGATAAAGTTAGACTTCTGATTTTTCAAGTATTGGGAGTCAGCATGAGTAATCTAATGCAAACATTTCCTTTTATTTATTCCTTCTAACCTCTCTCCCTCTTTCCCTACCCCCACCCAACCTCTTATCAGGGCATCTTATAAGAAATGAAAATGATACAAGTTCAACTATCTTTCCTTGGCTAGAAATAAGACACAAAATAGAAAACACAAAGTAGAAAGGAAGGAAGTCTTCCATGGTGAATTATCAGTGATTGAATAAGAATTTCAAAAGAAAGTCAAAGTGATAAGTCAAGATTCTATGTACTCTATCCGGTTAGTGATTTCAAACACTAAAATGAGGGAAAGAGAACATATTGTGAAAACAAGTGGCACTGATACATAGATTATTTGAGGTATCTATCTGAGTTCCTTTGACTCAGACATTATTTAGTTCAAAATTTAGCTTGTTTTAATTAATTTTTCTTGACTCTTAGTTTCTGTTCTCATTTGTCTTATTCATTACACAGTTTGCTCAACTCCATTTAATTCACTGAAACACATGTCAACTTTCCTGAATTTCATTCAAGAAACATTCATGGGGAAAAGTGAAAAATCACATTGTATTTTTAAAATAATCATGATAAGTTAAAATTCTAACTTCTGAAATAAATGTTGTCAAACCAAGGGTTAAAATATCAAGGAAGTGGGAGTAAAGGAAGGATCAAAATTAAATAATGTGTAAATATAGAAATCAAAAATGTATTTTACCTACAACATTTAAGAAGTGTCTGATCAATATTTTTTTAAAGTTTTAAAATGCAGTCACATATACAAATAACAGCTTTTTTCCCATGTAAATAAAAAAGTGTTATACCTGTTATTCTGACGTTCAAGTGCTTTAGTTTTAGTACTGATGTCATAAATAAAATGTTGCTGGGTAATTATTATTCTATGCTCTGCTGTTGCATTTCCCAAGATGGTGATAACAGGATAACCCATCTGGAGTGTCCACTGATCCATTACTTCTTGTATATTTACGTATTTTCCATTCCTTTTTAAAGCCTTTACAACCAAAGTTGTATAAATTAGTTTTATAAACATATGTTTTAAACATAATAAGCATTAAGTCATTTCACTTTCACCTTTACAATTTACTTCAAAATGGAAACATTTAAAATCAGTGAAGCTAATATAATGTACTGATAAAATTAATCCTCTTGCCTTAATTTATGCTTCCTTTCTATAGCCATGAAAGTTTTATTAATGTTAAAGTTTTATATAACCAAAAATAAAATATTATCTTATTAAAGCAAGTACTTGTAACATCATTTAATATCCCCAGTATGCCTTCTACCACATAGAAAAAAAATCCTAAAGCTTCAGTATTTCTCTCTTTAACATGAATCTCTGACACAATATTCAAATTACATTTCAAAGCTGGGACTAGTGGTGCACCCTTATTATCACAGCTCCTCGGGAGGAGGAGATCTGGAATATCACTTTTCGAGGCTAGTTTGGACAAACAGTGAGTGAGAACTTATTTCACTCAGTAAATTCAGCCTCATGGCACACCCCTGTCATTCCACCTATGCAGGAGGTGTAAATAAGAGGATATTAGTCCATGCAAAAATGTGAGACCCTGTTAGAAAAAACACTAAAGAAAAAGAGCTGGAGGCATGGCTGAACTGGCAGAGTGCCAGCTTAGCAA
Organism: Castor canadensis; assembly: GCF_047511655.1. NCBI lineage: Eukaryota > Metazoa > Chordata > Mammalia > Rodentia > Castoridae > Castor > Castor canadensis. Next base: position 112,549,511 of record NC_133393.1, on the reverse strand, counting down.
GTATAAGGCCCTGAGTTCAAACCATAGTACTGCCAAGTATATACATGCACATAGACATATTATAGACACATATATGTATATAAACACATTTATTTCTCAATTTGATAGATGATGGGTAGATAGGTGATAGATAGATTGATGATAGATATATAGATAGCCATGTTTCAAAGTAGGCAAGGTTTCTTTCTATTACCATCATTTACTTTTTAAAATAATTTTAAAACTATTACCTGTATAATATATCAAAAATAAAACACAAAAACAGCAAGAAGATGAAAAATAAAAAGCAAAGACAAACTGTGTCACCAAAAGTTAATAATGTTTTATAAATTCAATTCAAATGTTCAAGTAGACATATCGATATTTCAGTTTCCTATACTTTACCTCTGATAATGTATTCCAGAGATCATTTCTGGCCGCATTGCCATACTTATGAATGGTTAAATAATCCTATAAGAATATAAAATTGTAATTACAATTCAAAGTTTAAGCAATTGCCAGTAAACACATTTATTTCTCAATTCAATTAACCATTCCATGTGTTGGAATTGCACTAAATCAAAGAGAACATGCAAACAAAATAGATTTAGAATCTCATTTAAAATATTACAAAGAGATTTAACTATAGCATATTTCCTAATTAAGTCATCCATTAATATTAATCTCTTAAACGAAGATTTTCACAGCTATAATCACTTCTTATGGGTTTTCAGGGTCAAAAATATTCTAATTGAGCTATTCAACCTTTGTCAATTTTGAAGAAAACACCTCTGCATTGCAATATATAGCACAAAATTCCCCATCAATCTTTTGTGTTGAATTTTTGAAAAAGAAATATTCTCTTTAAGAGAAAAAGTTCTCTATGTGATCAATGGAGATGGTAAGGAGAGACAATACTTCCCCCACAAGCTGTTTCCAATTCCCTGGTATCTCTGCAAAGTAGAGACTGCTTGTTATAGAAATCATAAATACTTATTTCCATGAGTTTAAAACACACATTAATATTTAATAAAAAAAAGTCATTCCTAATTTATTTCATAGTTTTTGGCTTAGGATTTCCCACTTCTTGTCTTCTGGCATTAGTGGTGAAAACTACATATTTCTGATGCATGCCTTACTACCTTCTAAGAAGACTAGTCTGTCTCATTATCAATGTGTCATTTGGTGATGACTACTTGGCATTATTTTTTTCTGATTTCGAAGTGGAAAATCAACAAAAAAGAGTGACTTAAATTGTAAAACAAAGAGTCCCCCCCACACATATACACTTCATTTGAACTTCTATTTTTCTTACAACATGTAGGTAGTAGACAAAAATCTTAATTTATATCAAAGTACTAAAACTGCTAACTCTTTTCATTACTTTACATAGAATGGGGTACTTTGGGGACAATTAGCGTTAGGGAAGCAAATTTTCTGAAATACAAATTGTAGCACCTGTGACATATCCAGCTTTTGTTGGCAATTCACAGCACAGAACACAGCAACTGCCACTTAATCAAATGCCTAGAAATGCAATGCCCAATCCTAACTTAGCAACCACAAATTCATCATCATCATCAGGTGTTATGAATAACTTTGCTAAAAAAAACCAATCTGAATCCTAATTTGGTTTTAAGCATGTCATATGAGGTGTATTCAGCAAAAACTCAGGGCCCAAGATATAAATAGATTATTATAGATTCAACTTTCAAAATTACACTTTTTTATACTTTATTTTTTTAGTACACTTGAATGGAATGAATTTGGGAACAATGAGATTTATACAATATAAATTTATATTTTATTGTAGTGATGCCGAATGTAAAAAAAGCATTAAAATTAAACCATTTATAGTTGGGCTCTCTTTATGGTTAGTGCTGCTAATAAAAAAAGGGGACACCAAGGAATGCTATAAGGCCCAACATATAACTATAATTTTCTTTTCTTACATCCTAAATGTCCAACTACTCATGGTATGAATTGACCTTTTTTCCCATATTGACTTTCAGCTTGAGTACTGAGTTCCCTCCCCAGTTCAGAATAAGGTTTAAATTTCCACTTAAAACAGACTGAAATGGCAATTATCCAGGCTTAAAGAGCAACTCCAAAGTTGCTGCAGCAGGATTCAGGAAGATAGTACGATGTCTTAGGCTCCCGCAGCCTTAATGTTCAGATGTCATTAGAACTCTACATGTTCTCGAAAACAACATCTCCTTTGTTATTTCAGCCTGCCTCTTGCACAAATACATTCATATCTTAAGTTAACAGAATTTTGATTTGTCTTGCAAAATGACAAAAATTTAAAGGATAGTATGGTTTTAATAATTAATCATTCATTGATGCATTCATTTCACAAAAACTATGGGGCACTTAGCATGTATCAGACAACTCTGTAAGTTCCGAGGAAATAATAGTGCATAAAATGTTACTGTGAAGAACTGGGAACACTGAGATATGATGTGTGTAGGAGGATTTCTGTGACTAAAGCTGCAGAAGTCTTAGTATAATAACCATTTGGCAAGATGGAGTCTAACACTTGCTTATGATAAACAAGATTTTAAGTTCCTTTAAAACCTATAATTCAATGTATATGTGGCCATAGGAATCTGAAATACAAATCTATGTTTACATTTCTATGACTCAAAGTCAATCAGAAGTAGATTTGACATGATATAAAGTAAACATTTTAATATTAACCTAAAAAGAGCTATGGGCTCTCTACACAGTATTACAGAAATAGTAGTTATTGAAATGGGTAAAGCAAAGATGGCTACTAGAACATTCTTAAGGAATAAAACAAATAATATAGATTGATGAAAAGTTAAAAGTATATTAAGCAAGAATATACTTTTAGACATCTACCTACAGAGAGAGGCACCACAGCACAGAACTGTAAGGTACAGGAACGTGGGTCTGATGGTCTGGGCTCAAGTGCAAGGTCCAAGACTCACTGGTTAGTTCAATGACCTTTTCTCCAGCTACATGATCTTTGGACCATGGTCTAACTTATTTAACTCTTTTATTTTATTTTTGTTTTATTACTTTTTTTCCTTTATTGTTGTGCTGGGTGTAGGTACATTGAAAATTCCTTTCAATTTAAACACTTTGTGACTGTTTTCAAGTCTACAAGAAGAGAATATAAAAGTACAACTGTATAAAGATTTTTCTCAGAATTAATTCAATATATATATATATACATATACATAGTGTTAGAAGAGTGAAGAATACCTCACACACTGTAAGAATTCTATAGACATTGGCTTTAATCATCTCAAATAATTTTAGACTATAGATTGGAAAACTAAATAAAAGAAGGAAAGGTATTAGGGGGCATAAAGGAGAATGATGGAGGGGTTGAATTCAACCATGATATATTGTAAGTACTTTTGTAAATGTTATAATGTACCCAAGTACAAAAATAATTTAAAAAGAGAAAGGTATCACTCACAATAATAAATGACACAGCAGATTAAAACAATAATGTTTGCCTCCCTTTTACATGGTATGAATTTTTTTATATCATTCAATTCACACCACAACATTACAATATGGTTAGTATTATCATCATTTAGTAAACCAGAGTACTGGACCTTAGAGTCTCTAGCACACACTCAAACCCCAAACCTATCTATGCACATAACTCCTTACCCAAATCTAATATCCAATAGATATCACATATACAACTAAGAATCACATATAAGGGTAGGGGATGTGACTTCATGGTAAAGTGCTTGCCTAGCACACAAGAGAACCTGGATTTGATCCCCAGCACCACACACACCCACACACAAAAATCACACTTAAAACAGAACTACCATCCCCCAACACAAGCTCTTTTTGGTTGCCCTTCATCAGTGATAACTTTCCATCCACCTCACCCAAAGTGTTAACGTGATGTATATCTTCTCCTTTCTACTACCTTCAAATAGTGATCTATGATCTACTATTCCTCAAAGATTTTCCCTTTTCTTCACCTCTTTGACAACCACTCTCTAGCATCTTACCTGGGCCACTGCTTCTGCTTCATCCCTTTCCAATCTAATCTCTACCATGAAGCCAGAACACTTTTGATCAAATATACATAGAATATAATCAAACCACCTTTAAGAATGACTATTGTGGTCTTTTACTTCTGTACCATACTGATCCCATGTGTTAATGCATTACTCCCTGCCTCAACTTAGCCACTTCAACTTTATAAGGGTGTCTAATACGTCTTTCAAGTTATCATGTATGCAATTCTTTACATATTCTTTTCTCTTTTTCCTAATTCAATTCAATTCAATTTCCAGGATGCATTTCCTCCAGGATATTTTCTCTGTACATTCCATTACCTTTTTTAAATTTTAAGTTAAATATCTCTTAGATTCTCACCTATTGCACTGTATAAGATTATTTTTCACACTGTGCTGCAACATCCTGCTTATTAATGTTGCTACTCACATTGTCTATATACTCCAAAAGAACCACTCCTGTTTATCATTATTTAGCCAGCATCTTTGTGCCCAGTCTAGTACATACTAGATTCTTGATAAATGTATGTGATTTGCTATTCTTTATGCAAAATGCCTTTCTGTTAACAACTAGCAATGCAGCAAACAGATATTTCTTATATCCCTCAGAATCCTCATAAATGTCTTATTTAGATATGAATACAGGACACAATTCAGTATTTCAGTGCATATTTGTCAAATATACAACTTGTATTGATAAATGCAATTGCATTGGATGTCATCAAAAGATTGCGAGCTATTGCGTATGAGACTATTTTTGTTTTACTTCCTTTGCTAACAAGTGACATGGTTCATAGTGTTTCATGTATAAAAGCCAATGGGACCAGTACAGACAAAGGGAAAAGCGAAAATAGTGAGCTTAGAAAGTAAGCTGTTATCTTTTAAGATTTACATGGAAATGATTATGGAATATTTTCCTCTTAATGAATCTTTTAGCATTCTAGGACAGAGAATTAACTATTTAAATGACCTATTCCTTTGGATATGGAGGGATTGTTCAATAAAAATGATATCAATTGCTTCACATATATATAGGTACAAGTAGAGAAATATCTAAGAGAGAATGACTTTCAAAATGGCAATATTTATTATTTCCAGTTGTTAATAGATAGGACAGAGCTGCAGCCACTCTCCTCTGGAGTAATTTTGGGTTCACCCTTCTTATCTCTGCTTTAGCTTCACCCTCAGGTGTGTGGCTAGATGGCAGCAGCAATCCCTCGCCTTACATTCAGACATGACTTATGCGGAGGTAAAGGAATTTCTTCCCAAGACCCTCTTTCTAAAAATCAGGACACTTCCTCTCAAATCCCACCGCAAACTCATTCCCTTCATTTTGCTCTTTCCAAAATTGCATCTTGCACTTCAGCCCTCTACTGTAGCTTAAAGGAGCACTGTTTTGGGATTTACAGAGGGAAGACAAAGTCCTCTAAAGTACATGGCTCTTCCAAAAAGAGAAAGAATTTGAAGAAAATCAGAGTTCAGATGATAAAGCAAGAAGAGGCAACTAGCTTTGGCAGACCATCAGCAGTGTTTCTCTGATGAAATGAGGAACCCAAGCTTAGGCCTCAGTGACATTGGGAAGTGGAATGCAAGAGTAGTCTAGAAAATGTTAGGTAAATTCAAGCACTGATTTTTCTGACTATGTGACAAGAAGGCAGAAGCAAAGGTTTGAAATATTGTTGCTTTCTACCAAGAATAATTATACCTCCAAAGATTTGTAGTGAGCATTTGTCATTTTCTGTCGTTCCAGCACTTAAACGCCATTTTTACATAGGGCGATAACTCACTATGGAATGTGGGAGGAAGGCAAGTTCTCCGCCTCCCACTATTGAAAATGGAAGGGACAAAAGTCTAATGCTCCCTTTCACCTTTCCCCAGCAACTAAAGCATGGTCTTGGGTCGTGGCCACAAAAGAGTGGATGCGTCATCCCAAGAGTGTAAATTGTAATGGAATCATGAAAAAAGAAAAAGGAAATGGTAGCTGAAAGATTATGACCTGTGATGGTGGCACAGAAGGCACAGGGACAGCCACATTAATGGTAGCAACTGAACCAGCCTTGCCTGAGGATGACCTTGGCTGTTTTACAAGCTACATTCTTAACTTTTTCATGCACTCTATGGGCTGCCCTACATCTTTCCAATAAATTCCTTTCTATTTAATTCTACCACAGTTTGCTCTTTGACTCTTGCAACCCAAAACCCTGACTGATATTATACCAATGAAATAAAGACACTTTTAAAACATCTTGGTGATTCTCAAAAGGGAAAATAGAAACTATTTCTTACAACTTATACATAGTATAGTAAGTTCTATTTAGTAATGTATTAGGCTCTCATTATGTTGTGGACATTAGGTATGGAGGAAATGAGATATATACATTTTTTTTTTTAAAAATGACAGACAAGGTTAGAGAAAAAAGATTAGAACTGAAATGGAACAGTAAGTTCCAGAGGTAGAGGTGCACAAAGAGTGACAACAATGACAAAAAATAAAGTTATATAAAGCTTTTGTCTTTCAGGGCTTTTAAACTGGAAACTCTGAACTTACATATTTGTAAGTCTATGTGTTCTTAGAGTAAGTCACCCGACTGCAATACATGAGCAACAAAAGTAGATTAAAAGGGCTGGATTGCAGCAATGTCACACGTGAATTGGATAAACTCATTTGAAACCTGGCCCATGCACTTCCCACCCTGACCTTGAGAAACAGAAGCAAACAGACAAAAATAGTCACGGATAACCAACTAAGACAAAGAAAGCTACACTATAGATGGAGATATTTACTCTGCTGAAAACTGCAGACCAGTTGGAAATTATGAAATTAAATAAAAACGAGCAGCAAAGCAAAAGCTTCATGAAAAAATGAAATAAGAAATATTTACATTTTAATTCCAACAGATAAGAACCAAAAGATAGAAAGGTGTGAATAATTATTGAAATCTTTCTGTTGTTAAATTATAGACAGCTTCCAAGAAAAAAAAAAAAAGCAATACAGTGGTACCCAAAACCATAACTAACCTTGTTCAGGTATAGCAGTTTCCAACCACACTACAAATTACAAAATGTTAAAAAAAAGAAAAAGAAAAACCAACAAAGAAAAGGTGACATTTAGGAAAGAAAGCCATGTGAAGAGACCTGCAGATAAGCAGTTGCGTGTGTATCATTGCTTGCATCCCATTAGGATTCTGATTTTTTTAAAGTGCATCTACTCTAAATTTACCTTTAAAAGTGTCTTGCTTAGATATGGGACTATATGGATATTTCTCTAGGAACAAAAAGGCATTTACATATTTCAAAAATCCATTACCCCACTTAATGAATATCAATTATGTAAAATGTTTTCCTAACAGGTTGCTAAATATAGCAGAGATAAAAAAAATTATGAATAAAAAATATCTGTCCCAGCATTTGAAAGGATTTTTTTTTTTGCTTGTTTGTTTTCGATTATAGACAATGGCACCTTCTCACACTACTTTTGTGTTTGTTTTCAGATACTTCTAATACTGTAATCATGTATCATGCCATCAGTGCTCTAACATGCAAGCACATTACCAGAGTTACAACATTGCCACTGTTACATTTGTACTCCATTATAGACAACCTGACAGGGTTCTACACCTATCAGCGAAATACTGTAAATATAATAGTCTATCAGGGTGTTCCAGAGTGCTAAAATATCCCCACCTCTCACTATTGCTGCTAGTTTGAAATATTACTGAGACATAAAATGAATCTATTGGTAAAACTGAAGTTTGTGAATTGCTTTTTTTCTGAATGCCCTGATAAAGGGCTTTGACCACTACACGCTCACAAAATAGATAAATTATATCCTGGCTGGTAAAAATGCATTGCCTCTTATAAATCAAGGTGCCCACTGCTTGTAGGGATGTATGTGGATTTCCCCTCTCCAATGTCTTTTTTTTCCTCAGCCCTAGTGAGGTCTCTTGAGAAGAAAATGTAATTTAGTTGAGAGGGAAAAAAAAAAGTGTGTATATTCAGAATCAGATTAGAATCCAGACTGATTCTTACCAGCCACATGATCTTAGAAAAGGTATTCATTTTCTCTAAACCTCAATTTCTTCATCTGAAAAGATGTTGATAATACACTACATGGTATGTACATGCCCATAAAATGACAAACAAAAAAAATCATTTAGAAAAATACTTGAACCCCCCCAAAAACAAAGAAACTTTGGTTATTCTAATAGCAAGCTCAATGGGGAAAAAAATCTAGAGTCTACATATTTTTCAACTTTCCCTCCAAGAGAAACCAAAATGTTCTAGAAGCCAAATTATGTTGCCTAACCTGAAGGAGGAAAGTGCTAGAAGGGAACAAAGAGGGGAAAGGCAAGAGGGAGAAGACAATATACAGGAGGAGAGAGGGGATAAAGAAGAAGAAGTCTGGGAAGAAAAAGAAAAAGAGAGCTTAGAAGACTCTCTTCTAAGTGTGGGAAAGAAAAGGGTCTTAGTTCTTTGGGATGTGGGGTTTACCACTTTGTTTTTCACACTGCTCTACAAAGATTACAAGACCATTGATGAGTGACTTATGAAATGGAAGCATTAATTAAACTCATCGGCATGAAACAGACTCACCCCAGTTGTCACTAAAGCAGTACAGACACACTAACTTTCAGGTGACCAGAAAGGCTTAGAAAATTTAATTATTGAACTCAAGAAACGTGCACCATGTTTACTTCTTTCTCGTTCACAGATCAGTGCACTCTATGAATCCAGTCAGCTGGACAGAGGAATCTTTACTGTATATTCTGGACACAGAAAGTTCCCTGGAACACTCTCATATTAATGGTCATGACATAAGGATAATTCATAGAGGTCTTAAATTCCCCACATGCTCAGAAATATGGAAAATTTCTTTTTATAAGGTATTAAAATCTTAATGCTTTGCTAATACAATATTTTGTTTACTTTTGTCATTATTAATGGCAAGTATTTGTCTGACATATCCTTCTGTCTTCACTTGCCTAAGTATCCAACTTAGATTTCATAGTTTGTTGCAATCAATTCTTGGCAAATATCCTCAATTCTTTTGTAGCCCAGTTCTCCAATTGAACTATCTTGGCAAAAACACCCAGTCTTGGATGAATTCAAGTGTTTGTGTTCTCAAGACCTGCCTTATGCAGCTGAATATCCCAAGAGAAACCATGCAATTGAGAACTTGGCTTTAGAGTTCATCAGCCATCACTAAACTCAATAAGCAATCAGAGCCATCAGGCAGTCCTTTCTACCCTTCCCAATCGTCAGGCTGCAAACCTCTTCACCTCCTACTCTCACCTCGCCTGCATTCAGCTACTGACCTTTTCGCAAAGAACTGAACATATCAAAGTCTCAGAAAGGACTTCCCTCATTTTCCCACTCTCAGATCTCCAAATATGTTGGAAAGATGAAACCCAAAAAACACTATTTGAAAAAGTGGGGAAGAGAGAGAAGGAGGTAATGGAAATATAATGGAGGGAGTGAACGTTCAAAGTACTCTGTACATATCTATGGAATTATCACAACAAAATCTCCTTGTATCATTACTGTACACTAATTCAAAAATTAAATTAAATTAAAAAAATAAAGTGACATTCAGTCAGAAAACAAAAGACTAGTCTTCTCATTTTCTCAAGGACCAATATTTCAGACGTCTCTCCAACATTAGCAAACATATCCTCTCCCAAATTTTCCTCTGCAGCCTAAAACAAGTACAGCAATAGCTCAACTTTAAAAATAAAACAAGGCTCTCTAATCTCCTTTGGCAAAGTTCTTTAAATTTTATTCTACATACAATGGGTCCTCTTCCATATTTCCAACTTACTCTTTAACCCATTCTATGAAAACTAAGGAGTTTGTAGGCTGCCAAAAGGGAACACTTTTCAGTGTTCGTTTTTATCCTACTTCAACTTCACAGTAACCTTTCTGGCCACTTTTTATTCTTGAAACAAGTTTTTCTTTTTCCACTAGTGACAAGTGATGCCTTTGCTTCCTGCCTGCCTCTCCAGTTATTCCATCTCAGTCTCTTTCACAGAACCTGCCTCTTCTCTCAGCCTCCAATTGTTACATCCCTTCAGGACTTGGTCCCAGGCCCTCAACTTCTCAACCTCAGAATTGTCACTAATTACTTTCTCTTTCTCACCTCTCATATCACATCTATAGCCAACCTATCTATAGGACCATTTAATTCTACCTTCAAAAAGCATGTGGCATCTTTTATGTCTCTGTATATATACTAAGTGTTTAAGCCTCTATAATCTCTCATCTGAATGTAGAAACAGCCTCCATGTGTTTTTACCATTCATTTTTTGGTAGGCTAATGACCTCAGTCCCAGTGCATTAATACAACTAGCCAGATAACTGGTTTACATACAAATAGAGTTATGTCACATCCATTTCAAAATTGTTTAAAAGCATCCTACTGCACTCAGAATAGAATCTAGACTACTTAACACAGATCTACTTGGGCACTGCACAGTTGGAGGCTGCCTACCTCTCCTACCTCTAACTTTGCTCATCCAGATCAGTTTCTATCTTGTCCTTAAATATTCTTAGTCTTTCCCTCTCCCCGGGATCTCACCTATCCCCTTTCTTATCCTTCAGATTTCAACTTACAAATTACTTTAACTTCCAACCTAAAGTTGCTCTAATTCTCCTACATCTTTCATCTCACAATATCCTATTTTTTCCCTTACTAGCACTTATCACATTGAGGATATATATATATAATATTTATATGCTACATATATAATACATATTATATATATTACCTATTTAGTTTGTGTCTCCCTTATCCTAGCACATGATTCATGATATGAGCCATATCTCCTGGTTACAGCATGCCCCGAACATTTGGTATTTATCAGTTTCTGACATAGAGTAAGTGTCTAATAAATATGTGTGCAACGAGTGAATGACCGAACATGTCTGATGGGTGAGCAATGTGGAGTGGACTGCAGAGATAACACTAAGCAAAACTAATGAAATCATAGTTTTCATTTATTTTATTAGCACAAAGTATTAAGAAATTATTTTAACAATTAAATGTGTTATTTTTCTCAAATGGAAAAAACGATCTGTAAAATAATCACAGGAAGTAGGAGATGTAGGAAACCTGTTGCTAAGGAAAATCAAATTCATTATAACAAATGGATATCACCATTTCTTTGTGCCATGCTAACTTGCAACTCTCTCTTCCATAGACAAAGATACAGAGGAATACTAGTAGAATTTTGAATGCATCTATATTTTTCGTCAGCCAGTTTTCAAATATGTAACATAGGATAAGCCTTTGCAACATTTTTCTTAAGCCACTATGTTATAAGTCTTTTCACAGATTTATTATTACATATTACAGGAGGAAGTTCTTATATCTGACATATTATGGCTCATTATAATACAACAATACATGTTTATGAAAAAGATAGTAGGACTTCAATTTTTAAATTCAGTTAAAAGCATGAGTAAAAGTTACAAAGAGTAAATGAAAAGAGTGAAAGGCACAGAATATATTTTAAAAATTCAACCTTACTTGTTTAAAATAAACAGAAATAATACTTTATTAATGTTTACTTACTGAATTTGTGAGATATTAGTGTTGAAGTTTTAGAAGGCTCAATGTTGTTTGCTTAATGTATAATAAAAGAACATTCATACTTTACTTCTAATGTTTTATATTGGTTTAATATTTTGGAGGAAAATTTGATAATAAGCTTCCAGAAATGTGTTAAAAGAGGCCATCAAAGACATATGGGGAAAATCTATCATCTAATGATTATTTTTGCTACTTAACAAAAATTTAAAAAGCAACCTAGAAGCTCACATACAATGACAGAGCTTAGAGTATTATGGGACAGCTATGTCATATTACTAGTACTAAACTATATAAAAATGTTATCACCAATAATGAAAATATAAGTGATGAGGAAAAATATTCCCAACTTAGAAGGGAGTTTTCAGGGGCCTCAAAACATATAGCATTGTCAAATATGTAGTTCTGGTCTGTTACATGCACTTTCTGAAAAGAGAACATAAAATAGGAAAATAAACTTTAAAAAGGAAAAGAAAACTGCTGATTCAAGAGCTAAATAGGTTAGAATAAACTGCCTCTAAGGTAAGTTTATTATACTTCTGAACAAGTAACCTGACCCAATATAATGTCTAGAAAGGCCAAAAACAGTTTTTAGGTAGGCGCATCCAAGCCAAGTATGTGCATATTTACAAATTGAAACTCATTTACAAACACTAGCATACAAATAAAACCATCCTCTGCTGAATGTATCTCATAATCTCACAGATAATTTTTAAACAAGATAATCAAGGACATCATGTTATACTGTTAACTTGATTAGGTTAAATATATATCTTGAGTCCTTAATTAGCAGAAAAAAGATAGCTAGTAGATACACATTTATAGAGCCTCCCATTAAGCTATGTGAAGTGCCAGTAAAGATAACCATGAAGAGATATGTTTCTTTAATAATAAAAGGCTTTTTAGCTAATGCTCTCTAGCCACAATAGCCAGTTTACGACATTGAAATCAGTCACAAAGTAATAAGGATTCAATCAGTAAGCTATATATGAAAAATAATTGAAACTGGTGAATAAAACCGATTTCTTACTCATTCAGAAATGAGAGTAGCTATTGCTATTTAATTTTTGGAAGTGTTTATTTTGTACTGGAGATAGAATGATTAATTCTTATCCATATTTTTCTTTAAATTGTATATGTGGAATTTATAGACCATACATATTCCACTGCATATTCATTCATTTTAGTTTTATAGTTAGGTCATACATGGTATTGAGTGATAGTAAATTATTACCAAGTGTTAACCTTTCTACCTATAATATATCTAAAATTGTACAGCTTTTTAAGTGTAACATGGAGACATTTGAGCAAAATTGTCTACAGTCAGTCATTTTAGATTAAGCATGATTCAACCACCATCTGGATGAAAACATAGTACTCTCCAGAAAAGAAATAACTTTGATATACTGTCTCTGTCCTATTATTTTCTGACCTTTAATTTATCTAAAAACCTACATGCAAGGTAGCAAATATTCTCTCACAAGCATACGCCTGACTTTGTCAAATAAAAATACTGAAAACACATGTTAACATAAAGCACCTCACTGGAACACAAGTTATTGAGTATCTTGCTGCTACTAATAATCCCTATGGCTTTGTGCCTGTCATTACTTTCAGGCTATCAGAATTTTATGAGCACAAACCAATAATAATAATATTTCCTTTTTTGCTGTTTATGTATGCCTCATTGCCTTACATTGATTTGCATAAGCAATTTCCACCCTGATAATTGGAGCCAAACATCTTGTTGTAAGTTACCTTATGGAAAAGAACAGTTAAATACTAATTAAGAGAGATCTTTCTTTATTTAACCATATTTTAGATGCTGTTGAATTGCCCTCACTGGTTGATCAGGAAGGTGACTCACTTTCAGATAGGGATTTCAGGATTTGAGTTTACAGCAGGTTTAACAAGGATCTTTGTTCATAATTTCAGTTTCCTTATGTTGACTCATAACACAGGAAGAATGATACTCCTAGGTTCAAATCATTAAAACAACATTGTTTTGTTTGAAAAGAAAAAGCAACAGTACTGTGCACTAATTGCTTTTTTAATAGCTACTGAGCCAATCAATGTTATCTGAGAATTTCATAATTATAGCTTTATTTTTTATTTCTAGAAAAATCAGAATAAAGAAAAAAATTTAATTAGGAAGATTAAAACAAGTTAACATATAGTAAGGAAGGTCTAATATAACCAAAGTTCTATCTGAAAGTATCATTACCTGAATTACTTACTTTTAAATAAGCCTATAATACTTGCTTAGAATCAGGCTTCAAGCTATAGGAATTTAAACTAAATTTTAATAACAAGATAGGTCCTAATTTATTGGTCATTAGCATATTTTAACAATGACCATTGCTACATACAAGTGAAAATTAATGTATATGCACTAAATAAGAAGATCTCCAGTAAATGAAAAATATAAAAATTGCAAAGGATGTTAGGGGATAGACAAGTATATATTGAAGAGACTTTATAGGAATCACTCTAAAGAGTTCAAGGGGTTTGAATTTAGGACCTCAACTTGCTAGGCAGGTGCTCTTTCCACTTGAGCCACTCTGCCAGCAAACCACCATAAGAAAAGGACTAAGGTAAAATGAAAAAAATACAGGTGATGAACCAATTAGGGTTATAGTACATATATACAAGGAAACTCCCTGGGTAGCAACCTTTATCTCAAACAAGCAAAAATAACATTTTTCTTTTTTCCTCTACAAAATCGGGCAACAGGAGGGGAGAACAAGTGGGAGGAGGAAGGTGGTGGGGAAAGGGAGTGGAAGGGTGAATATGGTACAAAAACTGTGTACACATGTATGTAAATGTAAAAATGATAAGTCTTGAAACTATTCCAGGAATGGGGGAAGAATAAAGGAGAGTGAGGGAGGAGGTAAATCCATGTATGATGTATTTGATACATTGTAAGAGCCTTTGAAAATGCCACAATGTACCCTCACCCAGCAAAACATTAAAAAAATAAGATTTCAAGGGGTTATGTAAAATCACCAAGAAATTTTAAAGAGACAGCAAAAAAATAAGAAGGGCAAACTTGGAGCATGATTATATCCTAGGTAGCACACAGGGAAAGAAATTCAACACCACTGGACACTAAAGTTTATCCATGTAGACGAGAGGACAGAAATGAGCTTATGCTGCAGGACTTCCACCAGAGTGTCCCATAAGAAAGAACTCTATGCTTGCGGCAGTATAATGGGAAAATCACTTTCAAGTGAATATTACACAGACATGAAGGCCCAGCATGATCTTGCTAGCTTATCCTTAGGCCATGACCTAGAAAGGAATTTGGAGATGTCCTTACCTTACCACAAACAAAAACGGGGAGCTAAGGTAAGAATTACATTCTATTTTAAAAGTGTAACTTGAACTTGTGTTCAGGGAGAGCTTCTGGTTACTGCTGACCTACCTACTGCATTTCGCTGACTCTGTTTAAGTTTCAATAGGTAATGCAATATGCAGCTTTCTTAGTCATGATCACTCACTTGACCTGGGCTGAAAAAATACATAAGCTTACTTTCCAGATGTCCTGTATGGAGTTGGTCTTAAATCAAAAGCAATTTAGGCAACCTGCTTAGATTCTCAGTCCTTTATGTACTATATCCCAACAGGACTGGCCCATCTGGGAGGTAGAATGAGGGGCTCATGCCCACAGTTGTGATCATGCAAATGAAAAGCCTGAAATTCTTGTCAATGAAAAATCAAAACAATTATTTCCAATATTATTCCCCTGTCTTTTGTTCAGCTCCTTTTTTTCAGATGAATAATAACTTCAGAAATTAAAAAAAAAATTTAGATACATTACTGATACTGATTCACCTGCCTAAATAAATCAATTCATTCAAAGGGGAGACTGGAGATTACACACATCACAAGCAAAAGGATGGCAGTTCTGAAGTGGGTGAAATGTGCTCATTATTGCTTTTAATTTTCCCAGTTTCTCTCATTGTGTACTGAACAAAATTATTGAACTCAAAACATTCTGTTCTAACTAGGGAAGTATCACATAGTCTTGATACGAATATAAAGGAAGAGATAAATCAGAGAGTTAATGGCTTTTAAGTCTCTATATGACAACTTATAAAAATAATTCAAGAGATAAAAGTACCTGCCTAGCAAGCACTAGTCCCTGAGTTTGAACCCCAGTACCACCAAGAAAAAGTATTAAAATAATGCAAGTAAAATTTAATCAATAGAACAAAGATGTGCATACACCAAGTGTGTCAGAATGTCTGTTAGTAATTCACTGCCACTCCCACAACCCTCCACACTCTTGAGCATTGTATGCACTGGAAGCCTAAAAGCTATGTTTCTAATAATCCTTTGCTAGTTAGGTCCAAGTTTCAATTCTATAAAAAGAAAAGCACGCATAAGAGATATAGAGGAACTAAAGAAGGAAGAGCCTTCATTGCTCATATACAGCTAGAAGTCAGTTTTGGCAGAAGACAAGGGGCTTCCAGGTGTAGTGTAGGCCACTGAGAATATGACTATTAGGTCCCCACAATACCCAAATTTCTTGATTTTATGAAAGTTGGAAGTGGCTTTCCTGATTTTTCCTTCCATACCCCTCCTAGTTTTAGAAACTATATATACCCAATGTTAAATCTCTTTCTGTTTGAAATAACTAGAATCGTCTTGATTTTGCTACTGGTTGCATAACAGCAGTGATTCCAGACCTTTGAGGATGGCTGCCTACAAGTGCTTGCCTGTTTTGATTAGTTTTAAAGGAGGTAGTTCGCAGTTATCAGGGGCAAAACAGTGTCTTAAAGTATTATCCAGTAATTTCCTAAAATGAACAATATGCCATGGAAAAACAAATGACTGCTTCAATAGGACATCATGGCAGGGCTGGGGGCATAGTTCAGTGGTACAGCATTGACTAACACGTGCAAGGCTATGGGTTCTATCTCCAGGACCACAACAAAACAAAACATTATGACAAACAGTCTTTGAGAAGGACAGGCTACTCCTGATTGGACTGGAGAAATTACAGACAGAAAATGATAACCTTGGTTCTTTAAATTATCAGGTAAAGGTATAGGTCAGGAAAGAGTGTGATCTGTGATTATGCTAAAGGAGTGCTGTATGTTTTATAGTCTTGGAAGCAGTGTATATGAAAACAAAACTTCAGTTTGAAGTTTGAAGTTCTGCATGGCAAAGTTACTACTCAAGTTAACCTCTTTGTTTTATTAGGTCTTTTATTTAAAAGCTAACATGTCGACTGGGAAAGTAAAGAACCATGACAACTGGAATGCCAGGTATGGTGGCTCACATGTAATTCTGGATGCTCAGGAGGCAGAAATTTCAGAGGATTATGGTTGGAGACGAGACTCCATCTCAACCAATAGGATGCCATCGTGTGTGCCTATCACTGTAGCTACATGGGAAGCCTAAGTAGAAGAACTGCTGTCCAGATCACCTGGAAATAAGCTGGGGTTGTGGATCAAGTGGTAGAGTGGTAGAGTAACTACCTAGCAAGTTTGCTATGAGTTCAAACCCCAGTACTACAAAAGAAAAAAAAAAAAAAGAATTGGAACATGGGCCATGAAAAATTTAAATTCCACTGAGTCGCCCTTGGTATCAGAAGCAATATTTCTCCTTGTCATTGAAAAAGCAAGTTTCCATTTTTTCAGTCACTTACAATGACACTCATGATGGGAGGGGAGGGAAGGCTGAGTGTCCTCTAGACCAGCCTTTAGTATACATCACTGCCATCAGACCAGGCAGCAGAGTTAATTCCAGATTTAAGGAGTGCAAGTAGAAATTCTGACCTTAGAAAACAGAACATATACACTGAAATTCACCAAGAAATTTTAAAGACTCCTTAGCAAATGTCATCTAAGACAACTGAATCTTAATCACAAAAATATAGCAAAATAGAAAAATAAGCAGATAGGCAAAAATTCAAAGAAACATTGTTTCCTAATACTGATAAAATTAAACATACTACTAGCAAAATGGGAACACAGTCTGGTTTGACTAACTATATTGTACTGCATACATCAATATTAACAGTCTTCCTTCCTTCCTTTCTTCCTTTCTTCCATCTCTCCTTCCTTCCTTCCTTCCCTCCCTCCCTCCCACTTGCTTGCTTTCTATTTTGGTGTTGGTAATGGGGTTTGAATTCAGGGCCTCAAACTTGCTAGGCAGAGCTCTACCACTTGAGTGACTCCCTAGTCTTTTTTTCACTTTAACTATTTTTATATAGCTAAAGTGTTTTTGCCTGGGCCAGCCTCAGATGGCAATCCTTCTGCTTATGGCCTCCTTGTATCTGGGGGTCACAGGCACAAGCCACTCAGCCCAGCTATGGCCACGCAGTCATAATATTCAAATGGTTACCTAAAGATTCAAGAACAATGAGTCACTCACTCTTGCACATATAGTTTGTGATTTTTCCCATCAAATTAAAACAGCTGCCCCAAATTAAATATATCAAACACAAATTGTCCAAATAGTAAACTGCATTAAATCTCAGATTCAGAGAATACAAAAAATGAATAGAATCTTGGAGAATTTAGTCTTGCATATATATAAGGCCAGAGGCCAAGAAAGATTTCAGCAATTGTAGAAGGAAGGCCTAGTATTAATTAGAAGTAGAACTGAGAATTATTTCTTCCCTCTTATGCTATTGCCTCAAGCTTCCTAAAATACTTCTGCTATTATTTTGTGAAATGGATTATATAGAACAGTAGAAATGTAGAGCTTGCAAAAATATAATCACTTCTGTTTTAAAAATATATTTATGACTGGTACACATGATCCAAGAAGAGAAGGGTTTAACTTGATTTACCCCAAGTTTCACTATCAATTCAAACATTAAAACTGAAGCACTACTGAGGAGCTGGAGGTAACAGGATCAGGAGTTTGCAGCCAACCTGAGCATTTAGCAACAGAACTGGTAGTGTAGCTCAAGTAGGGTAAGTGTGAGGAGCTAGGGTCAATGCCTAGTACCTCAAGAAAATAAAAGAAAGATGAAGATAAAATTGAAGCTAGTTTATTAGTTGTATGAAAGGTCAATTTTATGTTTGTATGTAGTCTATTGAAAAGAATGGTTTAAGACAATTATTTTAAGAAACAACTACAAAATTGAGCCATTTAAGCATCAGACTAAACTCCAAAAATTAATTAAGAATTAGATAAAAATGTATTCAAGAACCTCAGAGCGAGGAAAGGTATAATTATTAAGTATGGAATTTTTCTCTAGAGATTGTTACAGTTTATCTAACGGGTTAAATGGCTACCAGAAGCAAACTTTTCTGAAAACATTTCCAAAGTCCCTGCCTTCTTAGGACTGTATGTTTGATATGAAATTGAAAATATACATTGCCATATAACATACTACCAAAGACATGAAGTATTGTTGAATTTATATTTAGATATTTTATAAGTAAAATGTGTATATATAAATGGACCCGGAAATCTACTACTTTCTTATGGTTTATATAGTTATGTAAATATTTGTTTGCAGCATGTATGTTATAATGTGTATAATGTCAGCACTTGTAAATAATGTTGCCTCAGCCTTATTCCCAAAAGAGCTTCTAAGATGGGCTGTAAGAATACACAGAACTGCAGAATACTACAAAATTTAAGTAGATAATAGGCCAAGAAGAAGCTGCTATTGCACCATTATTTCTATGAGGAACATGAGGGATAAAGTCTGAGCTCAGAAGAAAAAAAGTAAAAGCGGAAAGAAAGCAGAGACTGAAGGAAGGGGAGGAAGAAGGCAAGAAGGAAGGAAAATATATGAAAAACACACTATTTGCCATTTGGAATTGCCTGTACTTGTAACCCTGGGTCTGTTTGCAAATGATCAACTTTCATTTGTCAAATTAGAAATATCCATGGTTAATGTAAAAACAATTAATAGATTTTCCAACCAAGGTAAGTGCTGACAACCCAGATTAGCTCTTTCAACAACTTGTAAACCAGGACTCCCCAGAGCCTTTTAGACAGGAAGCTTATTAATATCAGCTCAGTGACCACTCAGCACCATGACATGAAGTGTCTGTTCAGAGGTCATCACCAAAATGTACCCCATACATCTTCATGCACAAGAGATAATAATTTATCACCTAGACATAGAGATCTACTGTAAACTAATCCAAACTGCTGATGATACACTAAATCAGTTTGAGTGATGAGTATAAATAAAGCTGCAAGAGAAGTACTCAAGGGTACAGATCTATCTGATCAATGAGATGTCACGAGGCAAATGAAATGCAATGTTGACAAACATAGAGTCCCCTCAATTGAAAATTAACCAAATCAAGTATCAGAGCATAAAAGCATACCTTAACGCAAGTTTCAAAGATGGTTTAGTATTATGGGAGTCAGAGAATAAATTCTGTTTCAGATAAAACTGAACAGGTTGGGTCAGTAGAAAAAGATGTACTGAAATTATATATTTTGCATGCCATAGGAAGTACAATGGGATAAGAAAAATGTTGCAAAACAATAATCCTTTCCAAATAATATAACTAAAGTTATTCAATTTGTTGAGCAAATCCATGCACACAGATGAAGCAAAACAATACCAAATGTATACAGAAAATGGTTTCACATCAACCTGCTACCAGGAAGTCAAATTCAGTTTGTACTGCCCTTATGAGAGCTTAAATATTTTTTTAACTGTCATGCTACAACATAGATGAGGAAAAACAAAGGAATGGGGATAAGGAAAGACATTCCTCCAGATAGTTGATATTCATGGAGGGCACTCCTTGTGGAAAAAAAAAGAAAAAAGGTTTTCCCAACTATGCGATCAGAATAGAGATGCTAGCATTTGGCAAATAGGTTCAAAGGAGTCAGCTCTTCTGAAGGTGCCCCTAACGGAAAGAGCTGATTAAAATAAATTTCAACTCTTGCCAAAACAAATCTGTTAAAAAAATATTTTCTAAGAGAAATAACTTTTCAAGAAATTCAGGTATTTTTCTTTGTTGGATTAAGTACATGTAGTTTGTCATAACAAACAACTCTTGCTTTATTATCAAGTTTATCTTCAGTTTTATCTTTCAGCTTATTTTGGGTAAAGATAAAATTATACTACTAAAATATGACCTGATCCCAGATGTAGTTTATTTAAATTTCAAAATGAAAAGCTTACTAAGAACAGATAAGATTGATTGCTCTCTCTGTCTTAGCATAATTGTATTTCAGGTGAACATCAATTTACTTTAAAGGACACTTCTAAGTAGCAGAATGCATCATAAATAATTCATCAATCACAGCTAGTAGGAACATGATTTACTCCAGTAGATTCAATGAACTAAAAGTTCCATTTTCTATAATTATATCCATTTCAAAAAAATTTAATAATTTTCCTTTTCTAAGAAAAGAAAAGGCAAAGAGTAGATTCCATGTTACTGTAAATGCAATATGAAAAACTACTGTTTTTTTCTACTTAAAAATCATTTAATTTTTTAATTTAAATAAAAATATTTAATTTTCATTAGACAAGTAACAATTCATATATACCAACAGGAAAAAAACAGCACTATAAGTAAATACCTGTTAAATCACCGAAAATCTTGGGGCTATTTGTAATTCTAGTAAGACCAATGCAATTTGTTTTCATATTATATAAACTTTTAAATGGAAGAAAAAGATGCCAACCATTCTGCAAGTCTTACATAGATTATCTGACATATGTGAAAATTATGTCAATTTTATAAAGCAAATTAAGCAGAATCTAAATTGTATTCAAACTATTATTCAAGTTTTGCCAGTTGATACAGTGAATTTTCTAGCTTCAACCTTCTTTTGTCAGACAGAAAAATGATACTTAACTTCACACATCTTAAAGTTTTCCATAAACTCATCAATTGTGTGTTAGTAATTTCTCATGTTGTGAAATATTCTAAAACTAAATATATTGACAAGGAAAATGTAGGAAAAAATTAGAAAGCATTCTACTTACTTGTAAACCCCTCTGAAAAACTGAATGGCCCATAAAATTAGCCAGCATTCTTATTAAAGCAGCACCCTACAAGAAAGAGTATCAAAGTGAAAATAAATTCAACCAAAAACTTTGCATCATTCATGCTCTTCTATTTTTAATTTTTAATGGAAAAACTGTAAAAGAATATCCCACTTTTAGATAAAAATTGCAATCTTTTGTGGATCTAAAGTTTTGTAGGTGTAAAATTTACAATTGAAAAATGGAAATTTTCCAGACAAAATATATCAAACAATAAGCTGGAATTCAGGAGTAATTAACATTTTATTGAACACTGTATATGAAAAAAGTTAATAAACATGTTCTTATAGTCTGGTAAAGGAAGGATGCCCATATTAATAAATATCCATATTAACATACAGCCCTAGAGTAACATAGGAACTTACTATACTCCTAACTCAACCAAGAATACTTGTAGAAGTAGAATAGAGAGGAACAACCAGTCAGATTTGCCTAGGTTCAAATCATGGCTTTGCTTCTTATTATGCTCATTCATGAAAGTTATGCAACCCCTCCTTTTTCCCATTTTTTTCTCTTGCAATGGATAAATAATAATAGTCCCATTTACACAAATTAATATATGCAAAACAGTTCAAAGTGGTGTGAAAAATAAGAAGTACTATAGGAATGTGACCTATCAGTGTTATTTCAATCTGGCTAGTTATTTTTATATCTTGTCTATTTCTTCTTAAAAGCTGGATTTAGTCTTATATGCCATTACGTAAATAAAATATATGTGATAAATATAAATGTTTAGAGTAAGAAAATAAATGCTAACTTAATAGAGTCAATCTAACCTTGAGAACCATTATTATAATACTATAGAACAATAACAGTACAAACATGTAGGCATGCAATCAATTCAAAACATTCCAAGTAATGATAGTTAAGCCTGAATGATCACCACAAATTTGTGTGTAAAATATAAACAAGCCTCCAAGAAGATACTTCAATTTACAACAAGTTGTTTCAGCTATGGGGCAGTGGTCATAAATAGTGAATCTTTAAACATAAATGATAACCTGGTTTGGGGAGAGTTCCTTTATGATTCTATGTTCCACTTCACACTCATTATAAATGCTCACATTGCAGCAATACTTCTTGCAATATTTCTCATTTTACTTTTTTACAAACATGTATTAATTGTACATGTTAATTGATTCTATGTGATGTTGCAATACATGCATACAAGATATATTGATCAAAGATGTTTCTTTTCAAGAGAATCATGTGACTCACATACAGGCACTCCCATAAGATTGTCATCCAGCCTGGCAATGTACTTTTTTCAGTCAATCCAGAAAAACAACAGTGATTTCCCATTGTGTGTTATTAAAACTATTTCCTATAATTTCAGGACTCTAATGCACTATAACACTGAGACTGCATGAATCAGGAAATACTAAATCAATGTCTCTAAACATTTCAATCCCTACCAAACTTGCTCCTCAAATAGGTATTTTATTTTCATCTCAACAAATGATAAGCTGGAAAACCATACAGCTTTATGCCTCTCCAGATATGTTTTCCTCTCAAACCTTCTATTTTTTAGTCTCTTTTTCTTCTTTCTCTTCATCTTCTGCACACTTGTGCAAGTCCATAAAACATAAGCATTTATAATTCAATCTGGGGACCAGGTTAGAATTCCCTCTAGAACTTATCAGCTCTGCTCCTTAAATTTCGTTGACAATTTCTCCTCCTATACATTTTCCAATCTGATCTGCTCACCCTGAGGGTGAAAACTGTCAGTTTTTCAGCAAGGACTAACCCTTTCCACCTGGGGAGTGAACTTAGAATCTCAAGCAATGAACTCAAATTTTCCTTCAGAATGGAATAGCTATCTTCTGAGGATTTAAGTGTTTCCCTCTAGGTAATGATGACTGGTTCTCTTGTCAGGCTATAAAAACTATCTATTTCGCATGGTCTAATGACAAAAGAATGCTTTTGAATCATAAAGAATGGACTGATTTTCTGGTCTGGGTTAAGCTGGAGCACAGTGCTACAAGGAAATAAAACCTAGAAATAAAATCAATATTCAAAAGTTACATAACATCACTGAACTCCTTATTTTGCTATATTGTGTAATTCAGCTAACTTTTAGAAAATTTGTCACTTGAAATTTTTAATGTTCTCTGGAGCAGCATGCATTCTATATTTAGCCTTTTCTTACCAAAGCTAGTTTTTTAAAACCTGATTTTATAGGAGTTCATAAACAGATGGGCATGCCAACTGTCATCATTTAGCCAATGCATACTAGGCACCTACAATAGATGGCATGCATCAAAAAGCACTCCTTGTAATGAAGTCATAATTCATTATCAATGCTTTTTTAAGGAAAACACTTAATCCCCATTCATCATGTCTTTAAAACATTTGTTCATCAAGCTAACATTGCTTACCATATCATAACCTGTACTCATTTCTGATTCAGAATTCCAACCCCAAGCAAACAAACTGGACACTTAGGCAGCCTGAGTAGCTCTATGGAAAGTAATTATATTATTTCTACAAGACATTTTAAATTTTGAGAATAGTTCACGAAAACCCTTCACAGTGTTTGTTTAACTAAGGTTCAGAAGGAAGATGCTAAGATAAATAACTGATTTAAGGTTTCAGAAAGAATATTTCACAAAGGTATACTTACAAATCCATCTTATTTAGCAATTTCTCTTTTCCATATAAGGTGCTACCAATTTTTTTATGTTACATTGAAATAATTGGTGTGCACACCAGAGTCAGAGAAAGCAAATGCCTGCAGAGAAAAGTAATGTCCTCATATTTGGTATCACCTCTTCCTGTGCCTGGCTTAAGAGGACGGGATCCCTTAATGCAAAAAGTGGATGAAAGAAATTATCTACACACAGAGCAATGACTTTGTTTTCTCAACAACCAGCTATTCATTCAAGAAATACAATTTATTCCTTCATTGTTGTACTTTAGTGATAAGTAATTAGTTTTAAAGAAACAGAGATCTTCTCAACTAAATTATTTCTTTCCATATGTTTATTGAGTTTGGTGGTGTTTTCAGTATCCTGCACAATACAAATAAGAATGACACAGTCTCCATTCTCAAAAATTCAAAACCTCTTAAGTGAGAAGAGATTCAAAGCAATATAAGATGACTGATGAAAGAACGTATTCTACTGTGTTCCAGATTCAGGAGAAGTTATAACTAGAGGGATGTGGGTATCTAAGGAAATGGTATTTGTGTGAGTTTGAAGGCTGGACAGATAATCAGAAAGCAGCTGTATGAAACAGCAGGACTGGTGTTTTCACGGTTTATTCATGTGCAGGTGAAAATCACCAAGCAGGAAACATGATACAGAAGAACTCAGGCATGAAATCACATAATCTTAGACTGGATGGTAAATACCATTGAGTAAATTTTTACACAAGTTTGAATTCCAGGACTAAGGAATTTGGAAAAGTGATTAAAATCAGAAAGTCAGGATTTAACTATGTACTTCAGGAAGGAAGAACAACCAGAAACAAATGAAACTAATGAGGATAAAAACCAGAGTTAGGCTTAACAAATGTGACAAAGTTAAGTTTGAAATTTAAAGCTTAAGTGAGTAAAAGATATCTTTACAGATACAAAGAATTTAGAAGAGATTAGGTGAATATAGTAGTATTTGAAACAATGTGGGTTTTGAGGAATTGGTAGAGAACCAGAGAGATAGAGGGAAAATGTAGTAATAGGAATAAAATTCTGGAGAAGGTTATAATTGAAGACATAAATGGGGTTTGAAGTGGGTGAGATTGCCAAGGGAAAAGTGTTGAGGCTTTAGTGAAGAAAACAGAAAAGAGAATCTTAGGACATTTCTACAGATTCTGTATGACTTGCTGTTAATTCTCATGATGGGCATTCAATAAATATCAGAGGAAAAAATCAATGAAGAAATGAAATTAAGAGCAAAAGAGGAAGATGACATATTGAGATGAAAAGCAGGGGCAAACTGGGCATAAGTAATATCATGGAAGACGTGTTTAGAATTAGTACTTCAGATTTCAAG
Organism: Castor canadensis; assembly: GCF_047511655.1. Taxonomy (NCBI): domain Eukaryota; kingdom Metazoa; phylum Chordata; class Mammalia; order Rodentia; family Castoridae; genus Castor; species Castor canadensis. Next base: position 112,523,945 of record NC_133393.1, on the reverse strand, counting down.
GAGAATAACAGCCAAAAGAAGAGCATAGTAAGTCACATTTAAAAGAGAGCTATTTAAGTAGCTATGTAGGTGTGAAAGCCAAATTGGAAAACAGAAGCTAGAAGTATGTTCACATTAAATGTGTTTGAGTTTTTCTTTTTCTTTTCTTTCTTTCATTGTTTCTTTCTTTCTCTTTTTTTTTTTAATATGGGAGAAATTTTTGTGCAAAGCCAAAGACAATCTACTGTAGATAGAAGTCTGGAAACACACGAATCAAGAGATAATTGTTTGGTGCAAGATTCCAGGGGAGATAAGAAGAGAATTTATGTTAGTTGTGGCGAAGAATAAGGATAGTCTTCTCTGAGACAGGACTGATGCAGAAAAGAAAAGATAAATAGATTTTGAAGTGTAAGCACAGAGGTTAAGGAAGGAAGTATATGGTACACAATAGACTCTAAGCTCCATCAAGGTACAGATCACCACTATAGAGTCACCACCAAAAATGTTCCTGGAATGTAAAGGTTCTCAAAAAATGCCACATCAGTGATGGTTCATTACTTCTTAGTGGTAAAGATGTGGTCCTGAGATTATGTAATATGGAAAGATAAGAAATAGATTTGAAATAACTCAAGTAATAAGGAATCAAATTGTAAAAATGTGCAGAATATTCATAAATCCTAGTAGAAGTTTTTAGTAGTCTGTCATTCATTAAGCAACTACTATATGATATATTCAGAGTGCCATGGAAAAATATTACTCTCATTATTTTTCTGATTACAAATCAGTGCTTGTATAATTTGAATATATCTTGCTGAAATTGACCCAAGTAATAAGTAATGGAGCCAGGAATAGACATCCTCTTATATACAACTCCAAATCAGTAATCCCAACCAATGTAAGTTACTTCCTTGTAACCTCAAATCAAAATAGCTACATGACTCTCTCTAAAATCATGTGCATAACAACAACTTAGAAAAAGAAAGGAAATGCTTAGAGCTACTCACTTGGGAATCAGTAATATCTAGAAGAAGATGAAGGGAACTCTAATTCAATGAGACATTGTGTTAACACAGAAGACCAATATTCTGAGCATTGGGGATAACATAGAAGACATAAAAAAGCTAGTAGAATAAGACATGTTTATGAGCTAAGAAAGACAAAGCTACGTTAGGACGTAATCAATGAAAATAAAAGGCCATCGATGTTGAAAATAGTAGTATTTTAATCACTGTATGTGGATGAGGCAGCTCTGAAAATATCCTACTTGGATTTCCTATTTCTGTCCCTCTGAATTCTCTAACAATAAAGCTACACATTCCTCAGTTTACTCTCAGCCAATGACTGAAAAGGACAGTGTAATAAAGGAGGAAACTCTTCCAAGAGGAATTCTGACCAGAGGACTCCCCCTTGGTCTTGATGAGTGCTTCCTGCAACTGGGCTGTAATCTGAGAAATAAATCATCTATACGTAATGATATTCATTTCTTAGAAGATCTGGATTAATGCACCAGGGCAGTTTTCAGGTTGGAAATCCACACAAGTAGAAACTTCTGTCTGACAGGTTAAAGGTATAAATTGGTAATTAGTACACTATGGTAACAAGGAATGCACACACCAAAACAAAAGGGTCTTTTTCTTCTCACTCTTTTCAAGTGGTTTTTGGCTATCAAAATTTCTGTCCTATAGATCAGTTTGCTTTATGCTTTGCTCTGATCCAGGCTAGGAGAATGATGCGTCATTATTCTGGCTAACGGATGGGAGAGACTGAGGCCAAAGGATTCAATAACTCGCCCAATGGCCCATGGGGAAAAAGGTTACCAGAAATGTCTCCAGATTTGCCTTCTATCCACTCAGTTGTTTAATCTTTGATAAGCAAAGAAAACTGTGAGGTAAAAATTTCCTGTTTTCTGAGTTATTGAAAGGATTAGTCTATTGATTCTAAATTAAACTACTTTTAAAATGTAAATTACTAAAAGTTGTCTCTGCACTAAACTTGGAAATGTGTAGAGATTGTACAATGCTCTAAACAATTTGCTTTTTGCTTTTGTTTTGATTTTTGTGTTTGTGTGTGTGTGTGTGTGTGTGTGTGTGTGTAAGTATGTGCGTAGTGCTGGAGTTCAAACCCAAGGCCTTACATGTGCTAGGCAAATGCTCTACCACTGAGCTGTATTCCAAGCCCTAACATAACTTGTTAATAAAGAATGACTTTGATTTGAATAAATAGCATATCTTAAATCTTCTGTGGCTTTTTTTCAAAAAAACACATTTTGTTTGTTTTTCTAAATAATAGGATAATAGCTATATTTAGCATCTGAGGAACAGAAAAAAGAGAAAGAAATAACTTATTCTTAAATATCCCCCAATCACAAATTGATTGCCAAAAAGAAAAGTGAAGAGAGAGAATAGAGCAAGAATGAAAAGGAAAAGAAAATTAATTCTACACAAGAAAGCAGAATTAATGCCCAATTGCTCCAGTCATCCATGCTTGGAACCTTAGAGTCCTCTCTGATTTATTACTTCCTGAGACCAAGCCTCTACCTGTGCCTGGCTGAATTACTTCACAGGCTCTTACTAACAAACACGGATGCATTCACACCCTCACAAATCCATTTTATGGACTATATCAGACTAATTTTAATAATTACTATTGAAGCAAAATGTCTGCTTAGAGTTCAAGCCCTGTTGTCTTCTAAAGCATACTAGATGATCTAAGTATCTACTATTAGAATATAATAGCAATAATGATGGCAGCTATTTATTTTAATTCATATTAATAACAAAACCAACCTTAGCATTTTTCTGAGAATTAATTTAAATTATTCACATAAAAGCACTGGAATAGTGTTTGTTATAACAAGCTTCAAAAGATGTATGTAGTTGTTCTCATATTCATCATTATCATTATTACAATTTGTAAGTTATATTTGTCTCTTAAAATTGTTAGTTGGAAAATTGTTTCCTAAATTAGTAATCAAGGGCATCCATCAAGAGACTCAGCACCATCTCTCAACACTTTTCTCATGAAACCAAATAATCTTCTACTCTGGTCAAACCCAGTTCTGCATTATAACAAGAGTATGTCTTATATCCTCCTGCTTTAGTCATGAAATTTACGCCAAATGCAATGATATTCCCTTTGAATTCAATATTCTAAGGTCTACACATTATTAAAAGCACAGGAAAATCCATACTGTGATCTGAAACTTTCCATGCTCTGTTAGCTCTCACTGTTTTTTTTTTCTCCTCTGATATCACAAATGTTTCAAGTCTGAACTATACAGTTTATCACATTATTTTCCATAAATCATTAATTGTTTCATATGAGTTTTTTCTTCTTTCTACAACTATATGTAGGCCATATTATTTAGAGTTACTACTAGCATCCCACTAGGTATTAAGGCCATAACTTCCCCATTGCCAATGAAAGATGGTCCTTGCTTATAGAAGTAGGTATGCACCACCTACCACCCCCATACTAACTTCAAATCAGTAATCCAGACCAAGTGACTGCAGTTAATACATAGGTACTGAATCTCCCTTGTCATGAAATTCAGAATATAATCTTCATGTGGAACCCATAGGTTTTTCTTTTCAGTATTCTCAAACAAAGGCAGTCAAACAAAGTAGACAAGAGAATGGGAGACTAAAAAAGCATCCAAGAAGAGGACCACAGATTCCAGAGACAAGAAAATGAGGAACTTTCACAAGCATCTGAAATAACACTTGCATGAAAGCATTCAAATCAAGAACCTTGAAACAACACAATGCCATATACTGAAGTGAATAGACATGAAAGGATAAAACTAAGAAGAAAAATTAACAAAATAGGAAACAAAAAAAAGTGGTTTTGAAAGCCAAAAACAAAATGTATAGGATCTATAAAAATAGAACAATAAAATAATAAAGCTCTATGTAATAAATTGGTCAAGGTTAAAAAAAGAAGAAAAATCATGCAAATGGATATTATTAATAAAAGTGGACACATACCTACAGAAAAAGTTAATAATTAAAAATAATATTCTAGCAACTTTTCCTAAGAAATATGAGTATTTAGATAAAAGGAGAATTTTCTATAAATTGTAACTTGTGACAATGACTAAAGAAGTAGAAAGACTAATCAGTGTTTTGAAAACACAAAAAATAAAACCACACACACTAAAATTCAGGCTGATTTTATATACTTTTAAACTTCTGAGGAAATATTGTAACATGTCACCTTTGTCTTAAAAAAATGTATAAAAAATTGAAAAAGAATAAAAAACTTAGTTTCTTTTCATGATACAATGTAACTGGCATGCAGCCTAGACAAGGTTAAATACAGACCAATCTCCTTTATATGATCATGTATGGATATATGTATGTGTGTGTGTATATATATATGTATCATATAAATAAATAAATGTAACATTTTATACAAATACTCCACTTGAATATCATTAATAATACATATAGAATTTAATCAATAAATTATAATATATTTTATATATAAAATAAGAAATAATACAATATATATATATGAAAGAGAGAAATGAGGAGACATAGTAGCTTATCCCAGAAATTCAATAACAGTTTAATAATAAAAATTCTATTAACATATTGTATTGGTAATTTAAGGAACATAAATGATTTAAAAATATCAATATCTATGAAAAAGTTTGGTAAGACTTAGCAATCATTCAAATATATTGCATGGGAGATAGAGATGGGGGAATCACAGTTCAAGGGCAGTCTACGAAAAAAGGTGGCAAGACCCAATCTAAAAAGACAGGCAATGCATGGTAGTTTGCTCCTGTCATCCCAGCTATGCAGAGGCAGAGGTAGGAGGATTGTAGTCTGCAGCTGGCCAGGGCAAAAGTGAGACTATATGAAAAACAAACTGAACCAAAAGTATTGGAGCATGACTCAAGTGATAGAGTGCTTACCTTGCAAGGGCAAGGCCCTGAGTTTAATCCTCAGTACTGCCAAAACAAGTACAATAATAACAACATAACTTAACAAACTAGGAAGGAAAGGAAATCTATTAGCACGATTAAGACCATCTTCTATAGCATACTCTGTATTCTTTGTAAAGATGGATATAAGTGTGCTATTTTTAATACTTACATTCAGAAGCCATACGTGGTGGTACAGGCCTTTAATGCAAGTGCTTGGGAGACTGAGGCAAGAGGATGATGAGTTCAAGGTCAGTCTCATTTACATAGTGAGTTGAGGCCATCCTGGTCTACAAATCAAGCCCTTGTCTCAACCTCCTCTCACTAAAACACTTACATTCCAAAGTAAAGTATGACAAAAAATGAACTAATAAAAGGAATGCAAAATAAAAAGAAATGAAACAAATTAACATCATGCAAAGATGATGTGGAAAGCCCTCATGGAAATACAAGAGAATCCATAAAACTAATCTAAATAATCAATATCAGATGCATCACAGTTGCCTGACACTAGATGAAATAAAAATCAGCGGTTGATGTGTACCAGTAAAAACTAACTTAAAGAATGAATTCATAATGAATTCTATTTTCAAAAGCATAAGTACAAATAAAAATAAAATCAAAAACAATTAGGAAAATGTTCAGTCACTTAGCTAGTGCAGACAAAACTGCATAACTTAACCAAACACATAAGATCTGAAAAAAAAAAAGAACTGCTTTCCTATAAAGCTACAAAGAGTTATTGTAAACATGCCAAACAATACAAAATTATATATTCTTCAAAATAGTTTTTCTGAAACTATCTCGATTTGAAAATTCATGTGGATTGGCAAAGGTAATTCTAATAACAATTTTAAAGTAAAAAAAGAAAGACAGGAAGAATCATCACTTTTGATTATAAAGGCATAGTGATTAGAAGTAGAGAGTGATGTTGGGGAAGGAATAAGCAACTATGCTAAGAGACCAGAATGATAACCTCCCACATGACCAATATTATACTAGTGGCAACTGACAGAGATGGTATTCTATACTAGTGGAAAAGGGCAAGGAAATCAACAAGTAATGTAGGATGATTGATTATCCAACAAAAATTAAATTACATCTGATATCACAACACAAATAAAGAAATCAAGGGCTCATTAAAGTCCTCAAAATAGCATATGAAATTATAAAGTAGTAGGATAAAATGGAAAATAAATTTGGACTAACCAAGATTACTTAAAATAAAACCAAAAAGATGAAACATTTTAGGAGAAAATTGACAGGCTACACTTAAACTTAAAAATCTATATGAGAAAAGGGATCATAAATGATAAACAGCAGTCTTATTAGCAAACAAAGATTAGTATCTAGAATACAAAAAAATCCCCACTCTTCTCATTAACTAATGAATAAAGTGAAGAGCAAACAAACAGATTAAAAAGCAAACAACATTTCCACTTGAAAATGGGCAATGGATATAAACTGAAAATTCAACAAGTAGGAAACCCAAGCAGCAATAAATGCATAAAAGACACTTAATCTGAATAATAAAGAAATATGAATTAAAAGAATAAGGTAGTACTTCACAGACATAAGCCAGGAAAAAATGAGAATTTCAAAATACCAGTGAGTTAGTAATAAACCAAAAAAAAAGAGTATTTCAAGAGGAAAATGATCACAGCTATGAAATGTGCTTGAGAAAGCAAGTCAACTAAGATGAAAACTAATTGGATTTGCAATGTGGAATTAATTTTTGATTTGACAGGTTTGGTCAAGTGGTAAAAATAAAAGCATAATTACAGTGATCTTAAAAGTAAAAGGGAAGAGAGGTGATTTCGCACTAAGAGAGTAGGAAGATGTAAAGAAATGGTCCAAGCAGATATAAGTTAATGCACTTCATATTAAGATCAAAATAATGTAACATTTTATGCAGGCAACAGTATTTGAGAAGGAAAATGAATGAATCAGGAAAAAGAAGACAGCTCTGCAAAAGAAATCTAACCAAAAAAAGGAAGATCTCAGGGCACAGATCCAAGACTGGCCTATGTCAAAGCCCAGACACTCACCATGATAAAGAGCCATGAAGGAGCCAAAGTACAGGGAAGTTGACAGGAGAGATGTATAGATTTGATGGTGAGAGAACATTGATTTGTTTACTGCATCTATTGTCAGTGAACCAAAAGCAGAGTCATTAGATGAGAGAGAAGAGGAATAAAGGAGTGTGGCCACCAAGGGAAGAGAAGGAAGTAGATATTCCTTGTCTACAAGGATGGCAAATTGAGTTGGGACATGTAGATACATTGCAACGTCACAATTCCTTTAGCAGGTCTATACACTGTAAGCAACATGCAGCATCATAAAGACACACATATAAATATTATTTGCAGCACTGTTTCTAATTGTAATTTCAATAGTTTCTAATAGACAAAAAGCACCCAAATAACCCTAAGTCCATGAATATGTAGATGGATTTATAAATTTCCCTTTATTTATATTGTATGGGAGTGAAGATAAATGAGGGAAATAAGTATTAAAAACGGATGAAACAAATTTAAGACTGTGTGATAGTTGACTTTCTATTATTATAACAAATATCTGAAAAAATCAACTTGTAAAAAGAAAAGTGTTAGGTTTCAGCAGGGAAGACAGCCATGTTAGGACCAAATCCCTTCCTCCCCTTACAGGTAGCTTGCTAGAACTCCCCACCCAACCCCAAAGACTGACAATGGGAGAGTTGTTAACCTTTATCTCTGGGTGAGTACCAAGAACAGTTGAGAGGACAGTGATCTAACCACAATTTATCTTCCTTAGTTTCCCAGCAACAGTATTGCTCAGTGACCTTCCTGGTACTTTTCCACTAGCCCCCTATATCTACCCTAACCCTGTGCATGGAAGTGGGGTTTAGCTCTCTGGCTAGAGAACCCCTCCCTCCACAGGCTATCTTTCCCAAATAAAGCCTATACTGAGGTTGAGCCACCTCCCAGCTTTCCTTCCGTGTCTCTCTTCCATCTAACAAAAAGATATTTTGCATATTCTGAGATTGCAGTCCATGATTCAGTGGCCTCACTGATTTTGAGCCTGAGGTGAAGTGTGAAAGCAGCACAGCATGGTAGAAGCATGTGGCAGATAAAAATCTTTTACCTCATAGCCAGGAAGCAAAAGGAAGAAGGAAAAGAAAAAGGAGGAAGAGGAGGAGATGAAAAGAGGAGGGCATTGAAGTCCTACAACCTTTGAGAGATAGGGCAAGGTCTTTAAGTTCTGCCTTGAAATTCTACCACCACCCAATAGTACCACAGGACCAAGCCTTTAACACATGCACCTCTGGGGGTCGGCAGGGCCATTCAGATCCAAACTAAAGCAGTATGCTTAATGGTAAGGAAGGGTATAAGATAGGAAAGTGACCGGGAGCCTCAACTCCATCTAATGTTTTATTTCTCTAAACAAATCATAAATAAGTATACCTAATAAAATGGTAATTTTTACTATATTTGATTTTGTGTGTCTGTATACATAACAATATTCTCTGTTTGTTTTAAAATTTTCCTAACTAAGCTTTTCATTATTATTGTTATCTAGTAACCCTACTGTGCAAAATAACACACCAGAACCATCTTGCTCCTATCTAATTTTAACTTAGTACCTCCCTCATTCTTCCCCCTTTCCTGCTGTCTCTAGTCTCCAGTACCCACCATCCTACTTCCAACTTTTTTTTAATCATCCTTTTTAGATTCCATATATGAATGGGAGAGTGTGGTATTCACTTTTCTGGGACTGGCTTATTTGATTTAAGATAATGATCTCCAATCCCATCCAACTTGTCACAAATGATAGAATTTAGTTCTTTTATGGCCAAAAATATTCCATTTTGTATGTATACATATGCCACATTTTCTTTATCCATTTTGCCATTGACATTGAAAATTTAGACCATTTTCACTTCTTAGCTACTAATAGTACTTCCATAAACATGGGAGTGCACATATCTCTGCTACACTGGTTTCATTTCCTTTGGACATGTTCTCAGAAGTGGGATTGATGACCCACATGGTGTTTCTAGTTTTAATTTTTTGAGGAATTATGTTACCTTCTGAGAGTCCTTTCCAGGACTGTCCATCTTGACTCTGAGGACCATTAGAAGAAGACATTGAAGCAGATCTTGAACTTCCTACCATCCTTGTTTTTTGGGTGGTTTTGTTTTGCAATTTTTCCATGCCAGAAATGTCAGTTTCCTTAGACTGAGCCATAGCTTTGTGAAGCATGGATTCACAAATTGTGTAACATCACAATTTTTAAGAAAATTTTCCTAATTTAAGACAACATTAAAACAGTTCCTGCAATAGTCCCATAGCACTTGTTTTTTATATCTATCATAGCATATAGCTTATCTTCCTTGAAAATTTATATATAACTCATATTTGCCATACCACTAGGAATCAAGAAGGGAGGCATATGATGTCCCACAAAACCTGGCATTTTTCTGTGTGAGTAAAACTGAGAATGTGGCTGCTAAATGAGGAGTCAGGGAAAGAAAGCAGTAAATAACACAGCAGCAGCATTATTTGGGACAAAAGCTAATCCTGGGTAAATATTTCTCTCACTTTCTAGATGCAAATCCAGGTGGAGATGTCAGAAAGAAAATAATTATATAAAACTAGATGCAAATTTAATTATTCATTTGCATTGACTTTTCTGTTTTCTGAATTCTAAACTCACAAATTCCCTGTCATAGATTTCCCTTAATAGTCTTAATATATCTTCATACTTTTTATTTTATAATCTCATTCACTTAACCACTAAATTATATCCTCAGTTATGAAAAGTCCTTTGAGGATTTATATTAAAGACATAAAAGGAGATGCCTCCAAAATTCAGATGTCCATGCTCACTAAAAGTGACATTCAGAGACAAGTGAACTCTGCCAGACGACAGACACATGTGTGTTTCATTACATTCATGTAGAAAAATTTGCTTGTAGTTTATCAAGAGCTGATTGTATGGTATTTGGGGAAATGTCTTTGCATTATTCATTTCTAAAAAATAATGTTGAACTAATAAGTGTCTTCAACAGCACATTTAAAAAGTATGGTCATCCCTACAACTTAAAATATCAATTATGAGCTTATTAACCAAGCCAAAAGAAGCTAGAGTCTTGAGGCAATATTTCTAAATTTCCTACCAATAGCTGACAAAAATAAGTAATTACAATTGTGTGATTTGCTAAGAAAGAGGGTCTTTAGCAATAAATTATTGGAAAAAACCTATTTTAAAAAGCAACCCCGTCAAAGAGCCACAGTAGAATGCATCTCCTTGCTTCTGAGCATCATCTATTTAAAGTGGACATAATCTTAGGATGTAAAATAGCACGTAGAGGATTTTGGTGAATTGAAATAACTGCATACTGGAAAAAAACTATAGATAAAAATGTCAGTGGGACATCAGAGAAAATTCAGATAGTATAAAAAGTATTAAATCTAAATATGATGATTTTTCCAGACAAAAGAGGACCAAGCAAATATCATTTTCAAACACAGAAAAGTTTTATATGTAGTAGACATTATCAGCTGGTTTCTAACTACACCAATAGCAACCATGTGGGTGAGGAAAACTAAAACAGAAATACCTGAAAGGAAGAAAGTATCCTTTGGCCATGAAAGTCTTAGTATTTGACATCAATCATCAATACAACATACAGATTGTCCTTCAGAAGGTTGTTTGAATAACTGTGTTGCTTTCATATGAAGAATTTAAGTACAAGTCTGCCAGAAAGTAGAAGAATGTTCCACAAACAGCTGTGTATAGAATCTTGCATTCTTTCATTTATTCATCCATCTGATGAAGCCTTCTACTAATACAGTAGCTGTTCCAAAATTTTTGGCTGTGATGGTTCACAGGTATTAGTTTGGGAAGAAGACATAGCCTACACTTTGCCAGTGTTTCTTTCTTTTTTTCTCTCTGTCTCTGTCTATCTGTCTCTCTCTTTCTACTCCCCTCATCACAAATACACACATGCACACAAACACCCAGGCACACACTCACTAAGAAAAATAAGAAATCTAGTACAGCATCTCAAGCTTCCACATGATTACATAAAGGGAAAAATTCAAGTCCAAATTTCAATAATATCATCCCTAGATATGCCAGATAGAATCTTTTTATTTTATTTCGGATTAGGTTATTTATTGAATCCATATTTAAATATTTCATTTTAAAAAGTGCATCATTTTTCACTTGAAAGAATCATTTTTTAGAAATGACTAACCCTGAGAAAAAATAAAACCAACTGTTGTTGACATAAGGGTATAATATTTTACAATTTTAAAATAATGTACATTTCCAAAAGGCAAAGTTACTTTGTTTCTATTTTATTTTATTTATTTATTTTTTTTTTTTTTGGTGCTGGGGACCGAACTTAGGGCCTTGCACTTGTCAGGCAAGTGCCCTTCCACTGAGCTAAACCCCCAACCCCACTTTGTTTCTATTTTAAAATGGAGATTCCAAACTTTTAATTTTTTTTTAAACATGCACACATACAAGTAACCTCTTTTTTCTAAATGACATTAAAATAGAGTAAGTCTGAGTACACCATATCCATAGGAAAATTTGTGTGACTATCCACAGCTTCTTGGTCTAACTTAGAAACAAGTGTGCCTTACTAAAATTTTTGCCTTTGGTAGATAAATACATCATTGGACTCCATGGAAATTCAAGTCAAGAATACTTGAGACTCGGAGGTCAGTTCTCTAAAATCACGGGCATACTTTCCACATGAACAAGATTCACTAGACATAACCATAAATAACTATGTCCTTCACGTGGGCTCAGGATTCACTTTTTTCTGGGAAAACCAGGATGCGCAAGCTGCTTACTCATTCAGACAAAATGTTGCTGGGCTTCCTCTTACAGCAGAGGCTTTATTTAGCAGTTTGCAGAGCCTCTCATATGTTCTGACACCACTGACAAGGACAAAAGTGTAGTATATTTTTTTCATTAAGCATCCATATGAGGAACTCTTCAAGGATGGGCTCACACAAGAGGTTGATGAGATTATTTACACAGATGGGCCATCACTGAGTTCAAGAACAATATTGAATAAAGCCATGCTTCTCACCTCCAAGATGCTATAAAACTGAATTTACCATTCTACCAAACCCATATAAATAAAATATGTATTACAAGAGAATACCAGCATAACTAACGTTTCGGTCATTGTAATTAATCCACAAAGGAAATGGACCCGTTGATATCTGCACTTCTATCACCCATATATGTGTAGAGAGGTAACGAAGAAAAGGCACTTTGTCGAGGGTATGGGCTTGATAACTGGATGACACTTTTTAATCTGCACTGTTGGATTTATTCACATATGATATGAGTGATTTCTAGAAGCTGAGGAAGTTATTTTACTGTACCAATATTTGCAAGATAAGGGAAATAATTGCCTGAATAAGGTTTTCTCTATCTCCCTCTCTGTTATTCTGACTTCAGGGCAAGTTTACAAAAAGAATGAAATTCCCAGATTAAAGTTTCATCAAACCACCTTCAGCTGTTCTTAAGAAAATAAATTAGCCTCTTCACATATTTCACTTATAAATGGATGATTTCTTTCCTTGTTTTTCCTCTAGAAAGGCAGGCATCATAACCTCACTTTGGATGTTTCTGTGCTACACAGTGCAGTAGGGAGCAGGTTAGATAACATCTAGAAGCCATCAGTGAGGGAAATCTTCATCAACATCCCACTTGTAAAACAGGACAGCTTCACCTCCAGCTTTTGATTTTGGTTTTCAGCGTGGCAAAGCACAGATGTATTCCATCCCTAGAGAGTTTCAAAACTCAAAAACATCGTCCAGAGAACTGAAGCAGCAGGCCATTTATCATGAAGCAAACTCTTCTGACAGTGGTGGATCATGAGCAGAAAGAATCAGACCAAATTTTTACATCAAAACAGCAAATACAGTCTTACCAGAATAAATTCAGCCAGCCCATATAAGAAATTCATTGTTTAATCTGCTCATTTAGAGTCTTATATAATGCCATTAAGCTAGACCAATGAAATCTGAAGTTTCAATATCTGAATTACAGAAAGAAAATAATTTTAAAAAATCATTTTAGATTGTCATTCCACAAATAACTCTTTGAGAAGTACCACCTTCATAGAATAAAACTTTCCAATAGATATACATAAAAATAAACACTGTTCTTTCCCCCTGGTATGTACAAGGTAGCATTTAACACTCTCCTAACAATCACCTACATCACAGCTCCTTCAGGTTTTATGTCCTTGTTACACGGCCACAAAATTCCTATCTTTATGTTTCCTCCATCCTTTTCCCCATCAACCAGTAGAAGAAACATTGATTTTTTTGCTACTACCAGAAATCTAAAAAATAAACTATTCGAACACCCAGTGGCCTGGCGTTCTTTCATTTTAGAACAACTCAAAGTCAACTTAATTTTCTTCTTATTTTACAAGAAACAAATACAAAAGGGAAAAGGCAAGTTAATCATATGCCTTTATTTTTTGGGAAAAGAAAGTGTTCTACTTCATTTGTAGCAAAGTTCTCAGGTAGTCTACCAGCAACATCATAGCTTCAGCCTGCAACAGGGTCACTGAAATGAGGGGATGAAAACATGTGGTCCCAGAGCTATAAAAATGTTTTCTCAAGATGTGAAAAATAGTGAAAGATTTAGCTCAAAGTAAACAAGAGTGGAATTAGGAGCAAAAATTTCATAAAGGGGAAGATCAACGGTTTTTCAGACTGTGGGCTATCTAACAGAGCTGTCACAGGATGCTCAGAGACAGGTATATGCATTGCTTCCTGTGACCTTCTCAGAGGTGAGGATATGCTTTGAACATTCCTAACTCCTCTATCAGGATTGCCTAAAGAATCACAAGACACCAGAAACAGGGAATTACACTTGATGCTTTAGAAAGGTAATTCAGGATAAGCAAAAGGAAGTTTCATTCACATTAATGAACTCTGAAAAAGTAATTGATGAACTCTTAAAAATGTAATGCAAACATTTAATAAAGCATGACTGTGCTTAATAAATACAGAACCATATTTACTTCCTTATGTTGCTAAATGTTTAAGATACAAGACAAAAACTTCTTAAAATTTGTTGTTACTAGGAAATTAATGCAATAAGAAATTAAATTTACAGCAGTACTTTAAATCCTCTGAGGGTTCATAAGGTTAAAATTAACCACTGTTGGATTCATTCAGAATGCAAGTATTTACTTTTACTCCATATCTGTAAATCATCACACCAAGTGATAACTAGCATATTTCTAAAGCTTTGATTCTAAATGGACTAATTAAACAGGTATATACAGATAATTTTTAAACATAAGAGCGCTACTAGAAAGCAAATTGGGTGTGTCTTCATGGTTTATGTGCAATTTATACTCTCCAAACATGAAACAGAAATCAAAAGGTAACTAGTCTAGCGTAGTTAACTACAAGAAGAACTGACAGTGTTGGAATATGAACTCCACTGTTTACTAAATCTTGCAGTTAAATAAATTACTTCCTCAGTAAATGGGGTGAAAGAGTACTGATATCATGTGATTATTGTGAGAATTAAAGGACTAATTTTATATAAAGAACTTATACAAAACTGCCTGCTATGCATTATTACATAAATGTTAAGTGAACTTATTATTTCAGACATAAATATCTTTAAGCATGCTAACTTTTCCCCAAAACTACCACCATATTCACTCCAAACTGGGAAAAAAAAAAAAAAAAAGCCCTCAGGCATCAGATAGCTCTCGAAACCCTTACATTTACCCTTAAGAGATATGACTACTTAAATAGTTTCAGTTTCAATTTAGTCACAAGTTTCCTGCTGTGATGAATGCCCTTCCAGAAGAATGATCTGGGAGGAGATGCTTACATATTTCATCTTACAACGTGGGGCTGAAAGATCTGGGATTACACAAGCAAAACTGCTTACTCGCTGTTTTGCATGGGCTCGCAGTGCATACCAAAAGGATAAATACCAAAAGTTCTATTTTTATGGCACTAAGCTAACTGCATCTTATTGTAAAATGATGGCAGAGATGCAGCACAGAGCTAAACTGCCCAAGCAGGTTTGCTTTGGGATGTGTTCTGCTCTGCGGACGCTTCTCAGACTCCTTGAGACCTGCATAGCCCCAGTTGATAAACGTCTCCAGGCAAGGTCTCTCAGATCCAAGACTGTCTTGGTCTAGCATTTTTCTAAGGACTCTTAGGTAATGGGTTCAAATGCAGAGGAAGATAAGCCAGAAAGATCTCTAAAGGGTAAAACAAGGATTGATAAGAAGGGAGAACAAAGCAAACTACCATTTCAGATCAAAGCAGACTTTTCAGGAACTGTAAATGAAGAGAATGGTTTTCTTAGGCAAGACAGAAATTGTTTATTTCAAAAGAGAGAAGAAATAGATGAAAGGCAAAATCATTTGAGTAAGTATGTCTTCTGTTCTGTGAAAGTCAACACCTACCACACTATGTGACCAGGCAATCACACAAGAGAACCTCAGGTAGTCTGGGTTGGTAACTTACGTGAGTTTGGGCCAAAAAATGCACTTATCACAGGTGTTAGCATAATGCAGTATTGATATTAAGTGACATATATTAAAACTACAGGAAAAGTCAGTGCTCAATAAATAATAACTATTTATGTGAAAACAAACAATAAAATTAGTATTACTGTTATCTTAGTCAAGGTTTAAAGTAGAAGCAAAAGAGAATGAAAGTGATAAAACAGGACTTTGTTGATGGTAAAATTCATTGCTGTAAGATAAAGTCTTAAAAAACTCAAAGATCTATTGCTAGGAATGTTTCACAGAAAAAAAAATATTTAGCCTTTGATGCTAAGAAACAGTTACTTGATGAAGAAAGAAAAGATGCCTAAAGTAAGTGTAGACAAGCCTTGAGTCCATATAGTGCCCATTCTAACTCCGCCTTGTGCATGTCCGTACATCTTTTGCATATTTATCATTTCTTTGTTTCCCTGTGCTGGCTTGTGCATAGTATTTTCAGCATTCTGTCTTTCAGTTTGCAATAATCTCTTTAACACTTATTAAATCTGTCTCACCTATTTTATTATCTATACTTTTAAATGAAGTTATTATATTTTCATTTCTAGGAAGCCTAGTTTGTTGTTCCTTAAATCTGCCTTCGTGTTGCTTATATCTTAAAATGTCTTCTCTTTTCTTTAACTTAATATACAGTCTTTTACTCTATAGCACATCCAATGTCTTAATCACATGCATAATTGATTCTGCTCTCAAATGTATCTGTAACATGTTCATGGAAACTTGGTTCCTTGTATGGCTATTTTTTGATGGTAAATTGCTCTGTTTCCTTGAGATTTATCTTTCAAGATGTGATATGATGGTGGATTTTTCTAGAAAGGATTTGTTTTAGTTTCTGGCTGGTACCTGGGGGCATCTCTGTTCCAGGACAACTATTTTAAATTAAAGCCTGGCTTGAGGTTTACGGTGAACCCAGGTAGTTTTCATTGGAGAAGCAATGCCAGTCAAGGCTTGCTTGTAGTTGCAAATTTTCAGGGCAAATTTTCTTTCTTTCTTTCTTTCTTTCTTTACTTGCTGCCAAAGTTTGGAACATTCAGTTTCTTTGTGGTCTCCTGAGGTTTAAGGTAGGTTTATTTCTAGTTCATCGATGTGCTATGTGCTAAGGTGCAGCTCTTTAAAATCCTGGCTTTATGGAAGGCCCTGTATTAAACTCCTCACCTTGAGCTTTGTCTTCTTTTCCTATCATTGTGAAACACTGAAAACTGTACTCAAATTCTTCGGCATGGGAAAATGCCCTTAAGACAAAAGTCAGCTTCTGTACTTTTGTTTTTTAATCTCTCTTTTTTTTTTAAAGGTAAGAATATATTGTATGAAATCACAGTTAAGCCTTCTAATACTGATATAAAAACAACTCAAAAAAAAAAAAAAAGCCTAAGAGTATTCTGTTTTAAAAAGCAGAAAGAGCAGCAACTGTTTTCAGTGCTGCCAGGAAGTAAGCAATAGCATGAATGATAACAGATGTAGGAAATACGTAGTCTCTAGATAATTTTCTCAGTAGGTCATCAAATGGCCCTGAGTCTCCCCTGAAAGAATCCATGAAAATATCTGTGAAAGTCTGTCCAAGATATAGTCTCATCATTTTGAAGGAAATAGCATGATTACTTTCAGAAAATCCACTTGGGCCAAACAGAAAGGATTTTTGTTACTGTTGTTTGTTTAGAATTATTATCTACCCCTTGTAGTAAGAGTTTTGACCTGTTTAAAGCAGAAACTCTGATTAAGACCTATGTGTTTGGTTAATGGAAAGGTGAATTTTTCAATACTTCATGTATATAATTATTAATAATAAAAGTAGACAATCTTTGGATCTACAGATAAAAATAGTAATAAAATCTGGGGGCATAGTTCAAGTGGTAGAGCACTTGCACATACAAAGCCCTAGTTTCAATCTGCACAAAAAAAAAGAAAAAAGCAATAAAAGACAACCCTAGTGGTAAAAACAATTGGGTCTAACCCTTTATAAGTAACACTGGTAACCACATACGGTTTTGCAAGATGTTTGTGCAGTCATGATTGTTCTATACAAAAATTCAATTTGGTTCAATCTCTTCTACTCTATTCCTTTGTTATAAGTACACAAAGTCCTTATAGTGTGAATTTCTTTATTATAAATTTTCTTCAGTTCTTTTTGCAAAAGGAAAATAGATCCCTGTTTTTTCTTTCTTTATACTTCTTGTTTATTCATATACCAACCCTAAATTCCAGTTGCTTTGCTTTGTTTATCCTTCAATTCTTAATTTATCCCTTACATTCCTTTTCCTTTTCTAACCACTATAGAATCCTGTCATTCCGGAAAATCTATTGAAAACATTACAATAGCCTTTTTCTAACTCCATGCTAGGGAAATATACATTGGCTTATGTCTGCTTCTTTTTAACTTTTATCTTCAATTGTTATTTCTTCTCTGAATATTCTGTGTAAAACTACTTGAGATTCACAAGCCTCCTGACTGAGTGACCTTGTAATGTTACCTGAAGCCGCATTCCTTTCTGAGATGCATTGTAGCTGCTTCCTAGCCTAATGTAATTAGAATCACATATAGTTGCAGGGTGAGCCATTAAAAGAATGAAATACTCTTTATATATTTCCATTAATACTAATTGAAATGGCAACTTTTTATACCTAATTACAACTATTGATGAAGTGCAGCATAAGTGAGCCACTATAAACTTCATTCAAATTGAGCTTTTTGCATAAGCAAAACAATAAAGAGCCCTAGTTGTGAAGACTGCAGAAGCTGCTGGAGCAGTCAAGCTCTGTAAGATGAGAAGGACAAGACTCTGGTACTTGGGTCTCTTACCGTGTGACGAGCACTCCGGCTCTCACAAAGGCGGCATAAGAGCGCGGAAGAATAAACGTGCAAACCACCATTGCCTCTTCTGTAGCATTTCACCAAAAGCAAAAAGACAGAAATCATGTGCAACGGAGGGATACAAAAGCAGCTCTCTAAACCATTAGTTAACAACAAAACGGTGTTGACACAAGAGAGGCCGCGGGAGATAAGAACAATCCCTTGAAAGGGATTCATCCATTCCTTACTCTATGGAGCGGCCTTCTACCTATTTTTATTAAATACCTACTTTTCCTGCCAGTTTCGTCATGTAAATGCCAAATCCGAGAGGAACATCTAATAGGGAGAAAGACAGAGCTCTAACAACCCATTTTATGAATGTAGAAAAAGCCATTCAAATGGTAATGAATCAAACTCATGCACAAAAAAAAATTTGCCTCCATCAACAAAATGCACAAATTAATTTTTTACCAGTAAGTAGTAACAGCATTTATCACAAAACATCAATAAAACTATCTTCTCCTCTCATGTACATATATGTTCTTTTCTTTACAAGGGCAAAAAAAAAAAGAACATTTGTTTACATGATGTCTTAAAATCATCTCTGCTCCAGCATACTGGTGATTCAAATCCAAAAGCAAAGATGCACTCACTGGTAATAAAGAGAGTCACTAAAGTATGTTCTATGTAGGAATTCTTTTGATGATTTTTTTTACAGATAATCTGTAGACTATCCAGAGGCAGATGGGAATCATATTTAAATTTTCCAATTTAACTACGAAGCAAGTAGTTTGCTTCTTTTACCAATCGTACTTCCACATCTGTAGCAAAATAAATGATACAAATGCAAATATATGAATGCAAAATTAATTTCTAGTAAACTATAAAAGCACCATGTCCCATGAAATCAAAATTCAGGAGGAATTTTTTAAGAAGTCCTCCAAATTAGTTTGCTAACTTGGAAACAAATTTTCTATTTTATTTTGAAATAAGATCAGAAAATGAAGATTTTACAATCTTGGATAGTTCATATTGAAACAATTAATTGCTTTTATGTCAAGAAGTTCTTTCTAATATTAACTGAAATTTCTTCCTGTAATTTAAGGCCATTTATCTTACTTTGGCCTTGATTTTGACAGAGAAGTAGTGAGCAGGCTTCCTATAATGACCATTTATATATTAGTGCCAATTATTAAGTCACCTCTTAGCCCTCTATCCTCCAGGGTGGACATATGTAAGTTCATAAATTCTTTAGCTTTTTCTGACAGGCTTTATCTCCAAATGTTTCAAAATCGATTTCTCTCTCTCTCTCTTTCTCTCTCTCTCTCTCTGTGCTCTGTGTGTGCATCTCCTTTGTTTAATTTTTCTCAGTCTCTTGAGCTTATTCACATTTTTAATGAGATGATTATAATCAGTGATTATTATGTCTCAGTTTTTATAATTCTTACTTTTATTTGCTTATGTAGCTTATTTAAAATATTGCAGTTTTTTTTCCATTCATGGAAAATCCTTGACTTGGTACATGTCAAAAGGTTGTAAGTCAAATCATGTTTTCTATTGAAACAATGGCATAATAGGCAAATATCCTAATAGAGTGGAAAGAGCACTGGTTGGAAACAATGATGTGTGACTCCTAGGTCTGTCACCTAGGAGACTGAACACATCATTAAACTCTCTGTGCCTCTGTTTACTATTATTTGAATTGAGGATAATAATATATTTCCTACAGGAATGGGAGCTTAAACGTGATAGTAAGTGGACGGCCATTCAGCAAATAGATCCTTAAATGATGACTGATGGTATTATTAACCATTATTGTCATACTGGCTGAAAGTCCTACCAAAGTTATCACAAGTGCTATAATCAATCAGTGTATGTAATGCATCAGATACTGCAAAATATGTATACATGTTTTAAAGAGGACAATGGTGATTGATTACATTCATTTGATAACATTATATAGTTGACTGTGAGTAAAGAAAGCAATGGCTAAGAGAAAGGACCTGATTGGAAGAGTAGGAGACACAAAGACTTGCAGAACAGAAAGTTGGCTATGTCTGAGGTAGAAGACTGAAGAGTCAGCAGAAAAGCTAAACTGACAGAGGGTCCCCTGAGGTCCAAGGCTGAGGTCAGGCTGCACATGATAAAGGAACCCATTAGAAAACAGAACTATTGGCCAACACAATCTTCTTTCCCCCTCTGGAGTTCATATGATATTAAATCTGCAACCCCACAATGCTGTTTCAAGTGCCAACTCTCATTCCTAATTCACATAAACAGATAGGATCTTTCTCTCTGAAGCACCATAATATTTTCCTTATATTGTTTACTGACATTTATTTTAATTCAGTTCAACAAATATTCATTGAGTATCTACTACACATACACATACAGTAAAATAAGTTCTGAAAATATATCAGGGAAAAATTAGACATAGATCTCTCCTTTTATGAAGCTTACATTCAATGAGGGAAAACAGGAAGGAACACTATAGTGAAAAAAATAATTATACAAACTGTTAGAAGGTGATCAGTGCCATGTGGCAAAATCAAAAATGAATCAGAATAAAGGGAATGGGTGAGGAAAAGGGTGAGGGTATTCATTACCATTCATTATCATTTCAGTGAGGACTCTGAGGGGTGGGCACAAAAGGAAAGGCTTCAAGGAAAACAAGCTAGACCCAAGACACTGTTTGGAGTAACATCATTCCACACAGAAGGAACAGCAAGTTCACAGGCCTACTGTGGGAAGGAATTTGATAGAGTTCAGGGAAAGCAAGGTACCTGGTGGGACAGAAGCACCATTAGCAATGAGAAAGTGATAAGAATTCAGAGATGGATGACGTTAAGCAAGGGTCAGAGGTCTATGGGGGCTCAGGAAGCATAAGGGTGAGTAGAGGACAGAGAGGACCTGTCTTTCACTCATATTTTTGATGAAGAATCACTGTAGGGTTTCCAACAAAGGAGTGGTACAAAATAATTTAGATTTTGAAAAGACCACTCTGTGAGTCAGAAAAGATGGATTGCAAGGAAATAGGATGAGAAGCAGAAAGGACTTTTAGGCCATACTGCAGCAAAATGGTCATGGTGCAGACAGTGATGGTGGTAAGAAGAGGTCAGATTCTGAAAATATTTTGTCAGTAAAGACAAGATTTCCTAACTGGATAAAAAGATCAAGGGCGGAATGAGAAATTGGAGTTTCCACTCACTGAGATTGTTCGTACTTTAACTCATCTCAAGATACATTTATTTGTGAAAGGTTTTATAGATAAGAATTCAGAATTTGGACTTAGATTTGACAACAAATCTTGCCTTATCCACGTGCTGTGGCAAGACTGTCTGAGCCTATGGCAATCATTTAACTAGCTCTGTTTCTTCATAAATAAAATGGGTTAGAAATGTCTACATTCCAAGTTTTCTGTTAGGAGTAAATCAGGTAATGCATGTAAAGTATTTCACAATATAGCTTGTATACAGTAAATGATCATTAAATGAAGGTGTGGTTTACAGTTACAGTTATAGTTAATATGATCACTTAATTGCATGTGTTTTGTGTTTATTATTAGCTACATTTTTGAAAGGAGGATTAATCTTTTTTTTTCCTACAGAAATAAGGTGTCCTGTTTACAGAGCCAACATGTGCTCTCTCTGGTTATGGTCTTGCTAACATGATGGTGTGGATGGAAAGTCTGGCATACCAAGGAAAGAGATATGCAAATGAAAAATCGGTCTTCTTTATTCATCTCTAAGTGCAAGCCACACATAAATTTTCAAGATTTAGGTGTGGAATAAATCGGCAGAACACAGCAAGTTGGATGTCCCACCCCTCTTCAAAATTTTGTGTTCACTATGACCCCTATGTATTTTCCTCTTCTTGAAAATTCTTTTACTTTATGTAATATTTGTTTCTTTGGTCTCCAAAATACATCAACCCTGATATAAAAATTTCTAAAAAGTATTCTTGCTTTTAAAGGATCATCTTCAAAATGCTGAAGTCATTTTAAAGTCTCTTTCTCTCTTGAATCTTGTAACAACCCTTTCCACCTTGGCATCATATGCAAATTTAATGAGCATTCACTCACTTTCATCATCCAGGTCATTGGGTCATTGGCTCTTATTTCCCTGTGTGTTTCAGAGCAAAAAGACTGTCTCATCTATCTTTCCCAGTCCTTCCTGTCTATGAATATTTTCCTGTTTTCATTAAGCTTTTAGGGAAAAACATCCTCATTTGCAATAGACTATTCAAATGGAAAACAAACTTTTTATTTCACCTGATCTAACTTTTTTTTTTTAACAGAGTAGGCCTCATATTTTTCTTTCTCCATTCTAAAACTATGTATGCAATTTTAGGAGTTTTTTTTTTTTTTTAAATAAGAGCCTTGGGAATTTACATAATGAACATCACTCAGTATTTCTTCTAAGACACTGAATGTTTAAATTCAAATCCACAAAAATCAGTATCTAATCTGCTAGTTCCTAACCTTTATTTCTCTAATCTCCCATTTCCCTGTTACAGACTTCTCCATAAAAAGTTAAAGTGTAATGAAAGTACGCTTCAAGAATAATGATAACAGAATTTGAAATAATTAGAATATTTATTAAGGGAATAACTACAAGATGATAAGTAGGGAAGCAGATGCACTAATGGGCTTACTGTTGGCAGAGGTTAATGCTGACTAGTAACAGATTTTCCAGGAGGAAAGCACAGAAGTGCAAAGTCATTTGTATTATATACTGTATAAAATATTACAAAAACTATGGTCTGGTCTATGTTTTACAATTCCAGTTCCCATAATCTAGTCTGACTAATCCAGTTATATTACAACAATTCTATCTCTGCTATATCTTTAGGAGTAGTCTTAAACCCTTCTTTGGTTCTTTTTCACCTGTTGGATAAAATACCAGCTTCTTTGTATGACAGAAGAAGTCTTCCAAGTTCTTACCCCACATATCCTCCTGCAGGTCTACCATCTTATACCCTCACTCTACCATGACCATTTTGAGCTCAATGATGTTCCACTTAATCAACATTGTGTGCCATTTCTGAGTCTCTGCTACAGACTGGTTTTCCTGCATAACCCTCCCACTACAGAGGATAATTTTATGACCTGGCTGGTCAGTTGGAATACTCCATTTCCATGGAAATAAGATTGGCCAATGGAAATCTATTCCCTAATTGAAGTAAACCGTAGGCCTTTGGGGAAACAGGTAAAGACTGTTGGGAAGGATGCAGTGTACTTTTTCTCTGAGCTCTTTGGAATCACAAGATTGGAGACCTTATTAGTCAATCCCAATTTGAGGTCATCTATCTAAAAACCATCTAGAAATTAAGACATAGTGACAAAAATAGCTAAATAACCGAAGAAACATAAATGGTATTGTTAAAAATACCTTGGTCAACCACTCCTAAAGTTAATACTACACCTTGGACTTACCAGTCATTTAGTTCACAAATTTCTTTTATTGTTTAAGATGGTTTCAGTTAGGGTTATACATTTGACTGGAAATACTACTGACTATCACTCGTGCTACTGCTCTTACTTACTTACCAGTTGTCTCTCCTTTATATTTCATTCTTACATGCCTAGTTCTCAGTACCCAGTGCCTAGAACATAAATAGAGGCTTATCAGATGATTTCCAAATGACTATTATACCCAGAGCCTGTTGATCAAGTATAGTGCTGATGAATAATATCAGCTCTGAAACCTGATTTCCTGGGAAACATATCCCTTGATTGATCATAACTCATTGTGCTTATGTCTGAAATTAAAATCATGATAATAAAAACTCCATATGGCACTTATTAGAATTATATTAAAGTAACAAATGAAAATTTTGGCATGGTGCCTAGCACAAATCAAGCACTCAGTAAATGTTAATCATCATTATTTATGGCTCTACAATCACCTATAGTATTTCTCATACAACCCAGAATGATATGGTTTCCTCATTCCACCTGTAAGTTAACTTGGTCATTGCATATTACCTACATGATAGCTTTCTGATAGGAAAAGCTTGAGCAAGACCAAATTGGAGAACTAGACTAAGATACTAAATGTACATTAAAGTCTGATATTGACATTGAGATTTCAGCCTCAGTGTTCTAACTTTCAGTTTTCTACTTTTATATTTGAAGATTTTTTTTTAGATATATTACCAAGCAACTTGGTCACTATTTTTCTCTACATCTTTAGATGCTCAATTTGGTACTATATGAGTGAAAGCTCACAATAAATGCTCATCAAGAAAGCATGATGAACAAGTAGACAGAAAATCAATAAAGGTGTAGAAGACTTGAAAAACCCTATCAACCAACTTGGCCTAATTGTCATTTATAAAACACTCCAGCCAATACCAGTGAAACACACATTTCTTTTGAAGTACATACAGTACATTTACTAACACATACAATTTCTGGGTTGTAAATCAAGTCAGTAAATCAAAGAAGATTCAAGACATATAGTGTGAAATGAACCAAGCCTTGTATGCACATATGAATAATAAAAGAAAAATGAAAAAAAAAAGACATATAGTGTACATTCACTGACTACAACAAAATTACATAAAAAAAGAGTAACAAACATTTCTAGAAAATCTCCAAATATTTGTAAACTGAATAATATACTTTGAATAACCCATGGGATAATTAACAAATTAAATGGGAAATTATAACTATGAAAATGAAACTACAATATATTAAATTTTTTTTGGAATTTCATAGGTAAAAAATCTAGGAGAAAAGTTACAGAATAAATACATTAGAATAGAAATAAAAAAAGATTCAAGGTAATGACTTCAATTTGCATAGTTAGAAAATTTGAATAAAAGAAAAACAAAGTATTTAGAAGAAGGAAATAATAGCTATTAGAGAGGATAGCTATAAAAGAGAAAACAAGAGATAAAAATGACAAAGATATTCCTTGGAAAGATCAATAAAATATACATATATATACTTCAAGTTTGGCAAACTGGGGAACAAAAGGATAGACAAAAACGACCAGTATCTGAAGTAAAAAAGGTTATATTATTAGAGATTCTGTGACTATTAAAGGGATAACATAGTACTATGTAATGTACAGCTATATGTCAATAAATTAAACATCTTAGATGAAATAGGTCAAATACTTAAAACAGAAACAAACTATCAACACTCATTCAAGACTAAGTAACCTGGAAGTCCACTATATATTAAGGAAATTAAATTATTGTTTAAAAACCTTTCATGAAAAAAAGAAATTAAAGAAGACACTAATGGATAGAAAGACCTCCCATCATGGATTAGCAGAATATTGTGAAAATGATCATATTGCTGGAAAGCAATGACTACAGATTCAAGGCAATCCCCATATAAAAAATTCCACTGTTCTTCATAGAAATAGGAAAACAATCCTAAAATTCATATGGAAGCACAAAAGACCCCAAATAGCCAAAGCAACAGGAGCAAAATAAGGTATGTAGATGACATAGTACCTGACTTCAAATTACACTACCTGCCCACAGTAAGAAAAACAGCATGATACTGGCACAAAAACAGACGTGTGAATCAATGTTATAGAACAGAGGACCCAGAAATAAACCCACACAGCTATATCCACCTGAGTCTCAACAAGTTGCCAAAAATATACATTGAAGAAAAGGCAATCTTTCTAACAAATAGTTTGGGGAAACTGTTTATCCACATGTAAGGAGACTGAAACAAGATCCCTATACAAAATTCCCATACAAAAATTAATTGAAAATGAATCAGAGGCCTTATGTAAGACTGGAAACCATGAACCTACTATGGGAAAACATTTAAAGATATAAGCATAGCCAAGGATTTTCTGAATAGACCTCTAACACCTTATTAGACAGTAGCAAGAATTGACAAATGAGATTGCATTAAATTAAAAAGATTCTGCACAGCAAAGGAAACAATTACCAGAATGAAGAAAAAGTCTACAAAAATGGAAGAAAATTTCTACTGGTCATCCATTCATCTGACTGGGGATTAATATCCAGCATATATAAAGAACTCAAAAAATTTAAAAGAACAAATAGTGCAATAAATGAGCAAATGAATACATGAAAAATATGCATCATCATTAGCCATCAAGGAATGCAAATCAAAACTAAACTGAAATTCCATGTCACTCCATTCAGAATAGTTATTATCAAGAAAACAAACAAATGCTGGTAAGGATGCACATAAAAAGAAACCCTTTTACCCTGTTGATGGAATTGTAAATTATTCCAGCCACTATGGCAATCAGTATAGAGATTCTCTAAAACCTAAAACTAGAACTCCATATGATTCATCTGTACACCTTGGTATATAGCTGAAGGAATCTAAGTCAGCACACTCACATAGAGATACATGCACACACATAGAGATACATGCGCACACACAGAGATACATGCACACACACAGAGATATACACACACACACACACACAGATAGATACATGCACACCCATGTTTTTTGCAGCATTATTCAAAATAGCCAAACTATGGAATCAGCCTGGATTCCATCAACAGGTGAACAGATAAGGCAAATGTGGTATACAGACACAAAAGAGTTATAGGCAGTCATCCTGAAGAGTGAAATTATGCAATTTGCAGTAAAATGGATGGAACTGGAGATGATCTTGTCAATAAAAATAAGTCTGACTCAGAAAGACAAATATCACATATTGTCTCTCATATGTTGAATCTTGATTTAAAGTGAAAACAAAATTAAATTAGTAAGTGATTCTAAAGTCAGGAGCAAGACAAGGATGCTTGTTCTCATCAATTTAATTTAACATTATACTATATAAATATTCAGAAATGAATAATGCTTTAATATCTGTATGAAAATATTATAATAAACTTATTATTTTGTACAATTAAGATGTGATTATTTAAAAAGATATGTCATTTTTAAATGAATTGCATTCCATATAGGCCACAAAAAAAAAATGGAAAATAAAAACATCGCATATTTAATTCCCAGTTCCACAAAAAAGTACCATGTATTATGACCTCAAAATATGAAATATTTAAGGCTAATCAGACAAAATGTATAAAGATCACTAAAACTACATTGCTGAGAAAAAAATAAAGAGAACCCAAAGGAATGGAGGAGAACTGTACTCTACTCATGGGTCAATCAATATTGTTAAGATGTCAACTCTCCCAAATTGTTTTATAAATATGATGCGGTCCCTGAAATTCAGCATGCTTTGTAGAAATTGACAGACTTGTTCATGTGGAAATACAAAGCAAGAATAACTGAATAACTTTAAAAGAAAGAAGAAAAAGATTGAGGACTAGCATAACCTCATTTCAAAACTGTATAAAGCTATAGTAAACATGACTGCAAGCTATAGGAGCCAAGACAGACAAATAGTAAATGAAACAGCTAAGTAATCCAGAGATAAACCCATACATAAATAGTTCACTGATTTTCAACAATTTTACAAAGGCAATTCATTAAAGAAAGACAGACTTCAAAAAGTAGCTTTTGAAAGCTGAACACAGCTCACACCTACAATCCCATGTACTTGGGAGGCAGACATACAAAAGTTGAGATTCAAGTCCTGCACAAGCAAAAAGCAAGACACCATCTCAACAAACAAGCTAGGTGTGGTGGATTACATCTGTAATCCCAGCTATGCTGGGTAGGAGGATTGATGTCCAAGTTCATCCTTGGGCAGAAGCTTGTCTTTAAATATCTAGAGCAAAAAGAGCTGGCAATATGGCTCAAGTGGTAGAGTGATTATCTCTTAAATGCAAGGCCCTGAATTCAAACCCTAGTGCTGCCAAAATTTTTTGCAAAGAAATAAACTTTGAACAATTATGCAGAAAGAAAGAAGTGGGATAGTAAAGAGAAGCAAGAGAACAAGAAAAACATTGACCCAAATCTTGTAGCAATACAAATATTAACTCAAAATCAGTCATAGACCTAAATATAAACCTACAACTATAAAACTTGAAGAAAAACCTTCATGTCCTTAAGTTAGGCAAAGATGACTAGACTATTAAAGAAAAATATGTGAAGAGATTCCATCAGAATTAATTCTGGAGGAGGCACCCCTAATTTAAAAATACAATAAACGTATGTGTGGAATACCCGGTGAAAACCCTTTGAACAATGAATACATGCTTAAAAACAAAGGACAGGGAGATAAAGCAGGTCCCGGTGGGAAGGGGGAGGGTGAATGGACAGGGTGAAGGAGGGTGAATATGGTCCATGTACTTCATATACTTATATGAAAATAGAACAATGAAACTCGTTGAAATTGCTTTAAGAAGGAGGGAAAAGGGAAAATGATGGAAGGGGTGACTCTAACCAAGATGCATTGTAAACACATATGTAAATGTCACAATAAAAACCCCTGTACAACTAATATATGCTAACAAAAATGCAAAAATTAGAATGATAACTTTTGCTGTCAGAAGATGTTATGACAATAAAAGGCAGACTACAATTTGAAAATTATTTGAAAGCATATACCTGATAACAGCCCTGTATTCTAAATATTTAGAACCCTCACAACTCAATAGTAAAAAAAACTTGATTTTTTTAAATGATAAAGGAATTGAGCTGATCTTTCACAAAGGAAGACATATGAGGGCAAATATGCAAACAAAATTTTTCAATATCCTCAGTCATTGCAAAAATACACTTTTCAACCATGATGGATACCACTAAAACATTTAAAATTCAAATACGTGTTGCACGTGGTTGGTGGTTGATGTGGGACGTAGAAAATTGGTGCACTGTTGGTGGGAGTGCACGAAGGTAAAACATCCCTGGAAAACAGTTCAGAAGCATCTCAAATGTTAACATCCCTACCACATGATCGGGATATTCCACTACTAAGTCTTTATCCATGAGAAACAAAAGCAAATACACATGTGGACACTTATTCAACTGTTACTAGTCATAGTGTCTGTAATACCCCACACTGGAAACACCCACATGGCTAAGAAAATCATGAACAAATTATTTTATACCTATATATTGTCCATGTGCATGTTTCTTAAAATAATTATAATGAAAGAAGGCAAATAAGAAAACAGCATATATTGCAAGACTACATTTATATAAAACTCCAGCATACAAAATACAAACTAATTATAGTAAAAAATGATCAACAGTGGAGTGAAGAGGGATGGGAGGAAGAACTAACAGGAGCAGGAGAAAACTTTTCAAACTGGTGGATATTCTTAACCTGGTTGTGGAGATATTTTCACTATGTGTATCTGTCAGAACATATCAAATTGTACCTTTTTAAACATTGCAGTTGAGTGTATTTCAATTATACTTGAAAATAACTGCTAGATAAAAGAAAAAAAATTTTTTCTTGACAAGTCTTCATTTGAAATAGTTGAATTGTACCATTACTTGAAAACACACAATAAGAACCATATTTTTTAGTGACTTTTTTGTTACTGTGTTTTGTTGTTAAATTTTTTCTTTTGGCAGTAGTCAGGCTTGAACTCAGGACTTTGTACTTGCTAGGTTGGTTGTTTTTTGCTCTGGTTATTTAGGAAACAGGGTCTAGCTTTTTGTCCAAATTGACCTGGACCCAGATCCTCCTTTTTTAAGCTTCTGCAGTTCCTGGGATGACAGGCATAAGCTACCACATTCAGTTTTTGTCTTTCTGGTGAGATGGAGTCTTGAAAACTTTTTGCCTGGGCTGGCATGGAACCATGACCCTTCTGATCTTAGCCTTTCACATAGTTTGGGACAGGAGGTGCATCATGCCCAGATATTGGTTACAAGAGGGTCTTGTAACCCCATTTGTTTTTTTTGTTGTTGTTGTTGTTTGCCCAGGGTTGGCCTTGGAGCCAACCCAAACTCAGCCCCCTAATTACCTAGGATTACAAACATGAGCCACTGTCACCAGGCTCCCAGTGGTATTAAAAGCATGAAGATATGCAGCTAGAGACAACTAAGTCCTCATTCTTTATGATGGTGGTCCTAGGCAGTTTGCTCATTTTCCACATGTGTGATTTTGATTAACAAATCAAAATAAACAAGTATTTAGGTATCTTGCTGAAAAATATTTTTCACTAGATAGGACAACACTCTTAATAATAACAACTGACAGTTACCATAACAGCTTTTGCACAGTAATTTCATGTTGAGTCTCCAAACACTTATTTCTTAATACTTCTAATATTTCTATGCATTATTTGGCAAACATTCATCTCCATTTTACTCATGTATAAATCAAACCCCTAACTATGATATGGTATGAATCCAGAGACTGTATACCTACTACCAGTCCATTTCTATTGGCTAGGAAGAAGGGAAATACATAATACATCAAGCATGAAATAGTGTGGCTACTCCAGTAATGAAATATTCCATAGGCACTTAGGTCTTATCTATTCCCACCTTTTTATATGCGATCCAGTCAAACACCCTGTCAATATCTGTTGCCTGGAGCACTTCCTGTGATACTGGATGGGAACTGGCCAAACCATCAAGCAGCATCACTTCATGCAGAACATCTGTCAGAAACCTCTGCTTTTCCTGCAACACAGTAGAGGGGATAATATCATAGGTGATCCATGGTTATGACAACATGAATAGAAAACGTCTCACTTAATTGATGATGCTCATCAGTCTTACATAGTAAAATTCAAATCCACAAAAAAACTCAACAAATAAATGCCTCCACCCCCAGAAACTAAAATAAAGGTGGTGGATTTGGGTAGAACATGAAACAAAGTCAAGTGAATACAATAGGCCCTAAATATTCAAACAGTGAATAAAGCAAATTTGTACAGTGGGCATATATGTAAATGATAAGATACAGTCTTGTTTATGCCTTCTACAGGGTCATGACTATAATTTCACTTCCAAATAATCTTTCTAGGTAAATTCAACATAAGAATACAATTTTTTTTTCCATTTAGACCATCTATTTCTAGTCTCATTAGAATACCTCTATCTCTATATGTTCCTCCCTCCCATCACTCGCACTGTGTTGTGAATGAAATCCAGGCCACCACAAGCATAGAAAAGGCACTGTCGACTGAAACTATAATACCTGTGGATGTACATCTGAATTCAGAATAATGGACATAAATTCGAGATCAATAGGTATTAATAATCCATTATTATGAAGTAACAAAAACAAACACAATCATGAGACTTCTCTGCAGGTAGTATTTCCTCTAATAAAAGCAGATTTGCTATGTTAGAAATAAGCTGTAAAGAAAAGGTACTTCTCTGTTGTTATTGTTTAAAGAAAGTCTGTTTTAAGGAAACAGTTTGGGTTTTGTTAACAAAAATGCTGGCAGCTATTAGTCTTCCTGGCCTCCTGCCTTCATTGATGGAGGAGGGAGAGAAAAAAGAAGTTGGAAGAGATAACAAGGGCTAAATAGCCCCTAGATAGTTGAGACCTGAGGTGTATCATTACAGAGATTAAAGACTCCAATGCTTAAATTGCTCTAGCTGATTCTGAACTCACTCCTAGAGCCTCCTAGTTTGGAGAGAGCAGATAAACAGCATGGTATTTCAGAGTGAGTTGTAATTTCAAGCTGAGAGTACACCAGTCTTGAACTTAAGGAAATGGAAATAAAGAATAAGTGTTCTGAGGAAGAATCCTGAGGATATATGCAAAATTTAAATTTTGCTTTTTTAAAAACAATTATGCTCATCTTCACTAGGTCAATGATATAGTATGTGTAGCTAATAATTAATTAGCCATCTGACTGTATTCTGCAAGGCTTATTTTCTAATAGATAAGTTTTCAATTGTCTGTGGTCATATATATAATTTATTTAGTTCTCTTGTGTCCTAAGAGTTTCATAGCACTAGTCAGTGTCCCATCAAAGAACATTACACAATAATGACTAAATCAAACCACACTCTGAGTCCAAAGGGCTACTCCAGATGCCACAAGGCTACAGGTGAAAAGTCAAACTCGGCCTGAATTAAATGATAAATATGACATAAACTAATTCTGCACTTCTTCTCAAATCAATTTCCTAATTCAGGAGAAATTAAAGAAAGGAAAAAATAGTTAAGGTGAATTTAAATTTTAAGCTTAAGAACATTGGTATCTACATTGCTCATTTTAGGTCCATGAAAAAGGGAAAATCACATGACAAAACAGAAATTGAAACTCTACTTTTAAGCAGATATGCAAACCCGTTACTCATTCAATTTTAAAATACACATTAAAACTCTCTGATGTTAGAGTTTATGAGAAATATATGAATAGTATAGTTATCCTTCAATTTGACCAATGACCACTTTGATTTCTAAAAAATACCAATTGAAGATAGAATTCCATTCAAAAGGTAAAGTAATACCCAGCTCTTCAAATAGTGACTGCCTATTCCATTTCAAGTCATTCATATATCTAATCTGAAACCACATGTAAATTAACTTAAAATGATTTACTTAAACTTTATTTTTTAATATTTAGCAATAATAAATATATATCAATCAATATTAAGGTTTAATCAACAGATCTCTGGCTTGCTAGAAATGTGACTTTTAAAACTGATAAAAAGTAAATTGCTATGTAATTTTAAAAGTGAAATTTCAAAGAATAAATTTTAATGTTAAAGGAAATATAAATTATATGATATATTGCTTCATGCTTCTGGAGGAAAACAAAGATAAATCTTTGCCTAGTTAATACAGTTTCAATAAGCAGTATTTAAATTTAGTAGGGATAAGTCATTAGTAAAAGATTTATCTTCTGTCATGTTGAGGTGAATGATATTAAGTAATGGGAAAAAAAGATTTATACACAAGAAGAGATTGAAGTTAGAGGGAGCCTCGCAGGAGCGCACTCACAAACCATAGAAGAGAAAGTACCATAAATGAAGGAGGAAAAAAGGAAATTGTAGTCAGACACAAACCCAGAACCAGAACTACAAAGAGCTTCTAGGAAATGAGGCACTAATTTTTTTATAAAGACTTGTGTCACAATAAAATAAGAAATGATCTGATCTGCAGGGGCTATTGCCCCCTTTGTCATCAAGATCAATAACAACAAAAAAATTTACTAAATATTGATTAATTGATTACCTGAGACTATGAAAGTTTAAAAATGACTAAGAGAAATCCTAGCTTTAATGTTAAGTAAGAGATAAAGCAAAATAGTTGGACAAAGTGAATGAGATAATAGTTTTGTCTTACAGACTACAAGGACCAAGAAGATTTTGAGAAAAACAGTATTACAAAACAGAAGTATTTATGGGCAGTTCATTGGAAGAGATAGAATCTGACCTCACTCTTGAAGGAACTTTAACA
Organism: Castor canadensis; assembly: GCF_047511655.1. NCBI lineage: Eukaryota > Metazoa > Chordata > Mammalia > Rodentia > Castoridae > Castor > Castor canadensis. Next base: position 112,490,434 of record NC_133393.1, on the reverse strand, counting down.
TTTGGTGGCAAGTGTGTGTGTGTGTGTGTGTGTGTGTGTGTGTGACCAAGTGTACTCAGGAAATAATATATTTATGGTGAATATTCAGCAGTTAGTCTTATTTTTACTTTATATTTTAGGGTCTGTGAACCTCCACTTTTACAAAAGCAGCACAGATGCAGGGGTATCACAAGCTCAATGTCAAGGTCAGCCCTGGTAAAGTCAGGAAGTCAAAAACAATATTCAAATATCCAAAGGTTGGGATATGATGATGTCACTCTAGTGGCAGAGCACTTGCCTACTAAGTGCAGGGCCATTTCAATCCACAGAACCAAAAAACCCAAGCAAACAAAAAGAACAACAAAGCAAAAATGGAGAAATTCAAAATCTATTTTAAAAAAGTTCAATGTTAACAGCAATCGTAAACCCTAGCATCTTAAGGAGATGGTATTTAGAGTTGCTACATATGTGCCTTCATATTAATAGTTAAAATAATATCAAATACATCGTTTTGTTTTTGACTCTTTTCAAAAATACATTGCATTTGAACTTTTGAAAAACTATACAAGGCATTTCAGAACTGAAAGTATATGAAAACAAATACACAGAGTCAATAATGAACACCATTGAGACACTATTATTTATTCATTCATTTTAAAAATCTCTGCTGTATGCCAGATATTGTGCTGCATTTGGGGAATAAATAAATGACTAAATCCTAGTTCCTAATCTTAAGAACCCAAAAGTAGAAGAGAAAGGGGGTGCTGGGGGAGAGGAAGGGAGAAGTGGACAGCAGGGAGGAATGGCCCAAACAATGTATGCACATGTGAATAAATGAATAAAAACATTTTTAAAAAGAAAGACAAACAGCATATTGTATTATATGATATGACAGATGCTATCAAACACAGAGGGTTAAATGATTAGTTAGTTAAGAAAGGCTTCAGAGAGGAGGTGAATATTCAAAGTAGGTTGTTGAAGGATTAGAGGTTATGTAGATGAATAGTGAAAGCAGCTGAAAAGGCTTAATTTCATGAAAACTGGAGCCATTCTGTTTGAAACCTCCATTATCAGGTTGGAGAGTTTGGTCTTAATAAGCTGGCAGTAGCAGTCATAATAACATAACAAAAGTAGTGTCGAAGGAAAATTAACTTATTAGTCGTGCAGGATGGTTTGATGACGCAGAGCCAGGAGACAGGGGTGACTATTATACCAAGATGGTGCTGTGATGATGTATTAGAAGATGGTGTTGCATGAAGTTGGGGCTGAGATATTTTGAATGAAAAATCCACCACACTGATCCTTTGATATTTTGGTCCCCTGGCACAACAGAGAGAGAAATAACTATGGCTTTTAGAGTAGGTGAAATTTTTTAAAGATTGTCAAGGGGCTAATGACATAAAGGGGAAGGTAGGAAAAGTGCGGCTTGGAGGACAAGCTGGAAAGATCAGTTTTAGACACATTGCAAGGAAAGTGACAGTGAACATGCAAAAAGAGATGTGTTACAGGCAACTGAAACACATCTGAGTCTAAAAGGTAAGTACTAAAAATCTGTTTGTATAGAAATATAAATAATGTCTTGGAATTAACTCCTTTTAAAAACTAATTTTTATAATATTAGCATGGCATACATTGATATTTAGTAGTATATGTGAATGAAATTAAAAGAATTGTTACTGCAGCATTAAATATCACAGAAATTGTATTCCTTGGAGTCTCAAAATAGTTTCTGCTTGAACATGTCAGGTCTAAAGGGTTAAATTTGCATCTGGCTGGTCTAGGCGTGGTCATTGGTGAAAGAAGAAAATGTGAAAATGTGAGCAAGCTTCTACAGGAAGGGCAGCTAATTTCAGTGAAGAATGATATCAGGCAGATACTCTGACTCTGCCGCCAGAAAAATCAGAGAGTGATCTCTGAATCTAGATCAAAGAAAGATGCATCAAACCAGAGACAAGAAAGATGAGAGCCAAGACTGAACCAATTCAAGTAGTGAATTCATAAACATATATGGTTGTGAAGATTAAATAAGTGAATTAGTTCAACAAATGTACACTAAGGACCTCTATATTCCAAAATGCTATGCCTGATTCTAAGGATAGAGAAATACAAAGAGATATATCCTAAATTCAAAGACTTTATAGTAGTAGAAGGAGAGGCAAAGATGAAAGCAAAGATTAAAACACATTCTGTTATATGTAAAAATGAATGTAGATTCAAGATGTAGTGTGACTACACCAAGAAGGCTGTTGTTTGTTCTGCCTGAGGGAGGCAGGAGAATCTTCTGAGGAGAGAGTTTAAGTTGAATTTTTAAGGATGATTTGAGTTTTCTAGACATAAATGGCAGAAAAGAACATTTGGGACAAAAAGGAATTTGTGGAAAAAGTGAAGCAGACCTTTTAGCATGGCTTCTTAAGGGTTTTATGGCACAAGGCAAGCAGTAAACCAATCGCGATCAGCAGATATAGGCAAGAATAAAGTCATCAAGTATTCTCTGTGTCAAGGAAGGAAGCTGGAGTAAGGAAGTGATATCACCAGACCTACACTCAAGACAGGTTAAGTCTGAAAAAATCGTGAGAAATTGGACTATAGTGGAGATCCACTGGAAACAGAATAACAGGACGATATTGCATAATTGTAAAGAAGTAGCATACAATACTGGCTTTTTGTGACCACAAATGTCCAAACCAATTATTTCTCTAAAATTTAGTTCAAGTTTTTGATTATCAATTGTGATAAAATAATAAGTTTACTGTGGAATCCTATGCATGAATTAAATGTAGCTATCAAAAAAATACAGACACTATGGATAGACACAGGTAAGTAGATAGATGATAGATGATAGATGAAATAAATGTAAAGACCTGGTGAAAATAAATGTTTTCATACAGCAACATACTTTAAAATTAACATTTCAAAATCTCTTGTTTAAAATCTGCATACCCAAGATGTTAATAACCATTTTCATGTTTGACTCGTTAAAGTAGTTCATTCATGTTTAAATCAAACTTGTGTGAACATGTATGTGTATAGTAGGCATGGAAGAATAATACAAAAGATGATCGTCATTAATGTCCACAATGAGACATGCAAGCAAATGAAAAGTTTACCTCTGTATTTGTTTGCACAACCTTTTACAAACAAAGGAAGATCTCGTTGATGTAACATTATTCTGTGATTTCACATGATCCTTTCAAAAAATAACTGAAATAATGTGTTCCATATGTTATTTCTTTCACCGATCAACCATATTGCCTCCAGTACCAAACCACAAATCCTCTAAGAAATCTTAATCAATGCATAAACTAAAAAAGGCAATTGTATTTCTGTAAGCATAACTTGGACGGGTTTATAAACCTCTCACAGTCCCCGACAACAGCCTGAACATGTCATTCTGAGCCATGATACTCTCAAACATGACTAACCCGGGGAAGTGGGTTAAACTTTGAATCTCTTCAGTGACTACAACACTTGGCTGCCGGATGCTTTATTTTTAACATCCAAGCTGAATGTGTCATGTCTCATATTATCCAAGATGTGATGTAGCTGAGGAAAAAGATGGAATATGAAATGTACTGCAGTGTATACAACCACATTCTGAGTCTTCTGCAGACTTACTCAAAAAACTTAAAGATACATAAATATTGATATGGAAGACCTTATCAACAGGTTTTCATTAATTATGGTAATGGGTTTTACAGAATAACTTAAATGTGCTTCACATAATGTCGATCACAGAAATAATGTTGAACAGGTTGTCTAAGCATCACAGCTCATTCTGATATTTGCAACCACCAAAAATCACGGCGAATAGTCTTCAAATAGCCTTCGGGGAACCCTCTTAAACATGCATGCTATTTAGCTTCCCTTTAATTTTGTGAGTTTCTTGATCTTTCCATTTTCTCTCAAACACTTATCAAATGTAGCTTCATGTACTTCTAATCTATTTTCCAATCAGACCTTTTTTTTAGTTCAAGAATGAAATCCTAGTATCCACATAGAAACTCTTACAATCTTTCACATAAGTGATCTATTGACATTCATTTCATATTTTTTTGTTAATTTGGGGGCTGATTTTTATTACAGAACACCTTGTATGTGCTACACTTTGGGTTTAGGGCTGAGAAGTGATGATGGAATATCAGTCTCTCATCTGAGGAAGCAATACTGTCTAATGGGATAGATTTACTTCTTCTCCTTTGTTAATTACCATGAACTCATTCCTGCTCCTAGAATGCCACTTCAATATTTGCTTAACAAAATGTAATTAAGAGTATTTTTAAGTGTATATTGAATAGTCATTTTAAACAAACAAATTCTATTTTTGCTAAAATTCTAATGAAAACTTTTTTTCCAGATCCTCAGATGGGGAAGAATTCCAAGGATGAGCTATTCAACTCTCTGAAGCTATTAACATGGTTACCAAATGGATGATTCATTTTGTTATTTTAATTTGTGAAATAAATAACAATTCAAATGACCTTAATTTTCTAACAGAATTCTTATTAATCTTTTTTTCCAACAAATGGTTTTATTGTAATTTGTTAATTTTAGTTTAAGTAGTAAAATTGCAAAGTTTAAAAAAATCTTCAATTTTTTTTATTGTTATGCTAGGTGGTGTACATTGTGGCATTTACAAAAGTTCTTACAATATATCAAATATATCATACTTGAATTCAGCCCGTCTACCGTTATCCTTTATCCCTCCACCCTCCAATCCTGGAGTAGTTTCAACAGATCTCATTTTTCCATTTACATATATGTGTACACAGTATTTGCACTATATTCACCTTTCTATATTCTTCCCCCCTGCCCGGCCCCCGCCCCACTGGTACAAACCTCCCCAGATAGGACTTGTTCCAGCCTCCTGTTCTCTGATTTTTTTTTTTGTAACTCTACCGAAGTTTTATTTTTTTTCTTTTATTCATATGTGCATACAATGTTTGGGTCATTTCTCCCCCCTTCCCCCCACCCCCTCCCATACCTATCCCACCCCTCCCTCTCTCCCCCACCTCCTTGCTACCACACAGAAACTATTTTGCCCTTATCTCTAATTTTGTTGAAAAGAGAGTATAAGCAATAATAGGAAGGAACAAGGGTTTTTGCTAGTTGAGATAAGGATAGCTATACAGGGATTGACTCACATTGCTTTCCTGTACATGTGTGTTACCTTCTAAATTAATTCTTCTCAAACTAACCTTTTCTCTAGTTTCTGGTCCCCTTCTATTGGCTCTGTCATTTTAAAGTATCTGCATTAGTTTCTCTTCATTGGGGGCACCAAATGCTATCTAGTTTTTTGGGTGACTTACCTATCCTTATACCTCCCTTGTGTGCTCTCGCTTTATCATGTGATCAAAGTCCAATCCCTTTGTTGTGTTTACCCTTGATCTAATGTCCACATATGAGAGAGAACATACAATTTCTGGTCTTTTGGGCCAGGCTAACCTTGCTCAGAATGATGTTTTCCAGTTCCATCCATTACTTGCGAATGATAAAATTTCATTCTTTTTCATGGCTGCATAAAATTCCATGTGTATAAATACCACATTTTCTTAATCCATTCGTCAGTAGTGGGGCATCTTGGCTGTTTCCATAACTTGGCTATTGTGAATAGTGCTACAATAAACATGGGTGTGCAGGTGCCTCTGGAGTAACCTGAGTCACATTCTTTTGGGTATATCCCCAAGAGTGGTATTGTTGGATCATATGGTAGATCATTGTTTAGCTTTTTAATTAGCCTCCAGATTTTTTTTTCCAGAATGGTTGTACTAGTTTACATTCCCACCAGCAGTGTAAAAGGGTTCCTTTCTCCCCACATCCTCACTAACACCGGTTGTTAGTGGTGTTGCTAATGATGGCTATTCTAACAGGGGTGAGGTGGAATCTTAGTGTGGTTTTAATTTGCATTTCCTTTATGGCCAGAGATGGTGAGCATTTTTTCATGTGTTTTTTGGCCACTTGAATTTCTTCTTTTGAGAAAGTTCTGTTTAGTTCACTTGCCCATTTCTCTATTGGTTCATTAATTTTGGGAGAATTTAGTTTTTTGAGTTCTCTATATATTCTGGTTATCAGTCCTTTGTCTGATGTGTAGTTGGCAAACATTTTCTCCCACTCTGAGGGTGGTCTCTTCAGTTTAGAGACCATTTCTTTTGTTTGAGCAGAAGCTTTTTAGTTTTATGAAGTCCCATTTATCTATGCTATCTCTTAGTTGCTGTGCTGCAGGGGTTCCATTATTAATCTTATGAATAGATTTATTAATAGCACATTTAAAAAAATTTAGCTTCAATATGTAGTGATATTGTGAAATGGTTACTTCATCAAATAATCTAGCCTGATAATACTTTACACTTGTCAGGCCAGAGATGTCTTTATCTTTCTAATGAAAATAAAAACCCTATTTTAAATTTAAAATATTTAAAAACAACTCCAGATTACATAGAATATGAAAGCCCAGAAAGTTAATAAATTCAGACACTATGCATAATATTGTATCTCAAAGTAAGCTATTTCAACATTAAATCATAAGCATTGTGTAATTACTAAAATTTTATTCTTTAAAATGTAAAATCTGAATTAGCAGTACATTAAAAAATACAAAACCATTAAAATTTTACATCCCAATTTTATTCAGAAAAGGAACAGGTATACTCAAAAGTATTATATGAAAACAATTTTTTTTGGCTCTCGCTAGTTTTTTCAGATGTGATTCACAATACACTGCATCAAAAAACAATTTTTGGACCTTGAAAATAGCACTATTATATTTAAATATTCAATAGAAATGGTAATATTGGTAAAAATGGTAGTAAGAATAAAATGTCTCTGATTCTCAAAACTATCTTATAACATAAGCAGCACAGGTGTTTCATAAATATTTTGAAAATGAATAAACAAAATTACATAGGGATTAAGTAGAAGACAGCCAAAAATTTAACCCATGGGGTGGGTAGCAAAGAATTAAAGGTTAGCCTAGCAAATTGCAAAAGTAACATTACTATGACAAAAATCATCTAATTTGTAAAATAGGTCTGTGAGGGTTGAAGGAGATTGATGCTACATCCTCTTCTGCCTGTTCCCCATTCCTAACAGAGAAACTAGCAAAAACTGTTATCTAATACATGTTTGTGAGATAACAAAAATGGGCCAGTCAATATAGATTAATCTCTTGAAATATTTCATCATTGAGAGGCCAAAAGATGCCAAAATAATGCTTAGTAAAAAAAAATAGAAAAATACTATTTTCTTGTAAGAAAGTGAATTGTTTTCAAGCCTAATAACTGATAGGACCAGTCATCTCTCAAAAGGAGTAAAAGATTTCAAGCAAAGCTCCTTATTGTCTTAAAAGTAGGAAAACTAACTTTGTTTAGAGAGACAGTTAGATTTTAATTAGTCATCACCATTTTAATTAGCACATCATGTTCCAGGTATTTCAAATTGGACCAGTCAGGTGAATAGTTAGGAGGAGGAAGTAATTAATGTGAAGCTTTGCTCTGACGGGACAATTGATCTAAACTTGTTTTGAATCAGACAACTTGGAAAATAAATAATAGTAAGATAAAAATGTACTACCACGTCACCACTACCACTACCACAAAAAGAACAGAAATATGCTTTTTATAAAGCATATACTTAATTTCCAAGCAAAGTTGTGGAGTTTAGAGAAAGAAATAGGACTGAAGAAACAGCACTCAAAAGCAGAACTGAGCAGAAAGATATTCAATGTCTAAGTGAAAGAAATGGCCATTGTGATTAAGTAAATCTGAGCAATCATTATTAGAGAACATGCTTGACCCATGTATTTAAAAAATAATAACAAGTAGCTAAATGTCCTAATTGTTTTATGAATTGGCTAATCCTATAAGATTTACGGAGCCAACTTTTATATTCAGAACATATCTATGAATTTGAAGAGTCTAAATGAAGTATGGCTTTATGATTTTGAAACACTCTACAAACAAGACAACTGCTGACAAAGACATGATTGGTCAGCTCAGAGCCAAAACTAAACAAACAGCACAACATCCCAAACTTATGCATACAGAAACCACCACACTAAAGATAAAATGAAATGTATGTGAGAAACTGATACATAACAGAAGTGTATTCCATGGAAATTAGCACAATGAATAGCTCATTTTAGGTGCTCGTTAAATGTTTGGCTGAAATAAAAAGAGTGAATAAAGTATATGAGTGAATAGAAAGGCAAAAAGTGCCAGCAATACCTAAGCCTAATTTATACAAAATTATCTAGCTAGCGTGCTGTTAATAGCACTTAAGAACATCATCACTGAACTATAAATAAAAGCTGGAGAAGAAGAACTAAAATGAGTAAAGGAATTAATTGAACACAGGTGTGCTTGAAGCAGGTTCAAAAGGAGAAAAATGTATTCCCACATATCTTCATTTTTAAAGACAAACATAACAAAAATAAGACTCCAATTGCTAGAATCTTCTGTCATGAATCCCAGGAAAAGATAAAAATCTAAACATTTTCAAAAGGTGATTACTAAATTTGTGAATGTAAAACCTGGGAGGTTATTCGACACAGTATCAAAATATGTCCTATCAAAAATTTTTTGGATTCATGGTTGAGAAGAGCTGCCTGAATGCTAGGCTGACTATTGATCCAGTCAAGAAGGTACTCTTTAGCCTCATAATAAAGAAGACAATAGAGAAGATGGAGTCTTTCAACCTCACAGAGTGTCTCTTCTATTTCACAATGAGTTAAATATGCAAGGTGTTTAGTGGTACACAGTAAATGCTGCATATGTCTTTATTATTACAACTGTTGCAGCAGCAACTCAGGCAATATCTTCATTAATCTCAAATTATCCTGACTTTTTCTTTCTCTTTCTAGGAAGCCCTTCTATACACTTAATTTTCATTTCTGACTTCCTTATCTAGTAACATCTGAACAGTATTAAAGTAACCTTGATGAAAAGGGGGAAAAAAGTCTCATAAAGTGTTATGAACTGAGACAGTCACTCCCTGCTTAGAAATGAGTGGTGTTCTAATGCCTTTTAAAGCATATAGCTGTCTGTTTAAAGATGATTAATAATTAGAATGCCAACGAATTATTCTTTACTTGCCCTCAGTCCCCAGTTTTGATTATACTCAAGTTAGAGGCTTTGCAAGACAAATTCTTCTTTACCAGAGAAAACACTAAGTAATATCAGATACTGCATAATTCATATGTTGTAGGAAGATAACATTTTTTCCAGAAGCAGGGAAAGGGACAGATAAAATAGTAGTATAATCTGCTGTGGCCAGTTCTATATATTTGAGAACAACAGTGCCTAAGAGAACATTTTATCATTTTGGTATAAATTTTTGGCATTATCAAATTTTGATTTATCAAGTGACATATGACAATTTTTTGCAAACTGAATATTCTGCTAACAAACTGCTCTTCCTTGAGCAGAGAATGAACAGTATTCCAGACATGAAAAAGGACAGCCTTGGATTATTGTTAGGCTTTAGGTTCAGAAAGAGTTTTCTTCTTAGTGTTTAATCCTGTAAATTTATTGGTTGATTTTTGAAATTCCTAAGGAAATGAAGAAAGACCTTGACACCATGCAAATCTGAATATGGTCTTCAAAGAAATACTTTATTCCACAGGGAATTTGTTTTTATCTCTCAGTTTAAAGTACACAAAACCCAAAGCAACATCTTCTTGAATAAAAATGACTTTGCTTTTTTTTAAAAAATCGTCCTTTAAGAACATGTATGAAAATTTCAATTTTCAACTTGGTTTTAAATTTTAAAAATCCACAGACGAAAAAAAATGTGAGGTAATGCTACCAAAAATACCTCCCAGATACTTACCTGAATAGACAGAAATACATGTCAGTATGTGTGAGTACTAATCAGGAGTGCCTCTTTTCACTTCTTTTTCTGAGAGGACCTGACTTAGCAAAAGTTGTTCTAAAATGAGACTTCACCTCCTTGATGGCATTGGACTTCTTCAAAAGCTTCCCTAACCCAAAGAACTATGAAGCAGGTGAAGTCTTGATTTAAAAAAAAATTACAAGTGTTAACGAAAGTATGAAATACTAAATATTCTTCACTCATACTTTTAAACTCAAAACCGTTATTTGTGCCATAAATCTTCTAAACCAGTTAATATATATAAACGTTAACAAATGATTGCCTGGCCTCACTTGTTTTTTCTAAAAGATGCTCTTAACGGGCCTACTAATGAAAGATACTTTGGAAAAAAAAACAGAATAGTCTTAAAATTGGGAAAAACACAAACGCAATATGCCATTGTGTTAGCTGCAATGAGTGCTATTTTAAAGTGCTAATGTAAAGGGTGTAGTTGCTATTTTGACTATAATTCTTTGCTGAAATTGTTAGTATCGGTTTACTGACCACTGGTGAGGATCCAAGTCTCAGGACTACTTAACTCTGATACTGTTTTTGGATTATCCTACTTTGTACTCGCTTTGAGTTTTAGTTTAATGAACGCACGGGGCATTGGGGCACACCGTCACACCGGAGAACTTTGCTTTAACGGCTTTAGCCGCTGTTTTCCTCACAACTCTTACCCTTCTTTGTATTCTCTTTGTCTTTCCTGCAGGCCCATTATCCTCCAATGCCAGACACTGATCTGGCCAATAATGTTAGGGAAAAGTAACCCTTTCTTCCAGAATACAGCTATAACTCCCTAGTTTATCACCAATAGGAAATACATTTTTCTATCCTCAAAAAAAGAAAGAAAAGTCTATGTTTTCAGTTGGGAAAAAATGCTTACAGAGATGGAAGGAAGGAAGGGTAAAGGGAAAGCACAATGAAGAGCTGCATTTTGAAGACTGGGACCCCTAGAGACCCAGGCATGCACTCTTCTACTTTCCTTCTTGTCTTTCAGTGTAAATTTCACTTTTGAGCAAGTGAATATAATCAAAAAGACCACAGACCCTTGGGACTAGGCAGGAAGCTTTTAAAATTTTTCATATTAAATAGGTGAGAGTCATTTGACAATAAAGTATCTTTAGCCAGTTAAAAAAACAATTGATCACCTTCTAATTTGCCATTTCTGAAGCGTCAAATGCTGTATGCAGACTTTGATCAGAACAGACAAGCAGAATTATATGGAAAATCAAAAGTATACATATATGCATTTATTTGGTATTTATTATGTACAAGGTAAGATACTAAAATCAATATTTAGTTTCCAAATGGTCTATGATTGGTCCCACTACTGGGGGAATATATTTTGATTTTAATGAATTATAGGCAATAGCATCAATATACAAAACTGTTGTTGGAATGTACATTAATATATACTTTTAAAAGTATGTGAAATCATTTTTCCCTGTAGACACTGGATCAAGGATGGACTTAAGAAGTGAACACCTAAACAAGTAAACTATTAACAAAAATCACATTCTTTTCTCTCTGCTTTTCTGTTTTCCTCTCTTTGAATTACAGAATATTCACTATGAATAGAATCATTAAACAATACATCTCTATATTTAAACCAGAAAAAAATGTAACTCAATAAACATAATATACCAGTGAGTCAATGGTCAAGTCCTTTTGAATGAAAATAAAATAATTTAAAAGGTAAGGATGATTTTACTGCAATGTCGGTCATATTTTAATAGGCAATTGTTATTGCAACACTTTACAATTATACTGGTCCAACGGTAGAATTCGTTTTTGCTACTTTGGTCCTGAAGATGATGTAAAGACTATTTGTTTTAAAGTTCTAGGCAATACACTTTGAGGCATTCTAAGTATTTAACATAATGAAAGTTAGTTGCATGTTTTTCCATGCAGAAGGTTCTTACAAAAATTTAGGGAGAATTCCAGTCTACAGATTTTATCAATGTATAACTTTAAACTTATTGCTGTGGAAAGTGCTGTAATTCCTTAAACAAGAGAAGATATACTTACGGTTAATGACTGTAATTACAAAAGCACTTCCTCACAATGTTACATTCAGGAAACTGAAGGAGGCACCTACAACATAGACTATACAAATTATAATGCAAACTTATGCAATATGCAAAGGGCTGTGATTTGACCTGCATCAGAACTGGATTTTTAAATCTTCTGCAAAGAGGCATTTTACTACACATCTTTTCTAGTATTAAAATTATTTTATCATGCACTTTTTAAATGAAAATGATCAAGAGTTATTAAGCAATTATATGTTTTGTTAGTATCTGACTTATGTTCCTATAGAATAGTTCACACTGCTAGTATGGAGAAAAATTGATTTGATGCAACTGAATCCCAACACAAAGTTTATAGAAATTCTTTTGAAGTCTGTAAATAACTGATATAAATCTGGGGTATCAAAATGGATTACTGGTGTTGGAAATGTTACAGTATCTATACATAAAATCAATGTACCTTTCTAATGGAATATCAGCTCTCAGGTCCATGATGTCTTCTCACATATCTATAGCTAATCATGCCTTTGAAAGACCTCACAAAAATTATAGGACTTTATTAATTCAGTACATTTGTTCTGCTTTTCAAGTGATAAGAATGAGTGAGAGAGGCTTTCTTAGAATCTGAATTTCCTATTCCCAATCCTCACCCCACATCATTCTCTTTGTGAAGGCTCATATCTATAAAATGATAAATTTAGGTTTTATTTTATGTAATTTTTTTTACTTCATGTAGTAGAGCTAGTATGAAAACTGATTGCTTCTATATTAGAAACTCACTCTGAAAACACATAGATAAATACAATCTAAGGTTTTACTAATAGTTAAGCAAAACAAGACTGTTAAAATCAAAGCAATTCCATCTCATTCTGGCCATCTTTATTACTGTTCCATGGAAGGTAGATTGTCACACTAATCTCCCTAGCAAATTGAATCTGTGTTTCAGTATTTGAGACCTGGCACCTAAAAATGATAAAAGCACAGTTTTTGATGTTAGAAAGGAAGAGGTCAACTTCCTGAATTTTACTTCTGACATGAGCCTGACTTCTGGTGTTTCTATTCTAGGATCAGCTCTAGTGAAACCCAAGCCATGCACTCATAGGTAAACTTCTGTGCATATCACAGGAGTATGAGTTGCCGTTGACACGGCTCTTACTCCTATTCTGTGCAGTATTTCTTTCACTCCTTGCTGATGCCATTACGAAAAACAGTGCCGGCCCAGCCCTACAGTCACTTACCATCCTCTCTCATTTATGTGGCTAACGTTTTCTTAAAATTTTATTTGCAAAAAAGATAGTAATGATACATAAAGAGGCAATTTGTCCACAGAGTTTCTTAGCATAGGTTTTGTGAATTTATTATGTTGAGGTATTCCACTGAATAAAGTTGCCAAAAAATCAAAGCGGTCATAGATCAGAAAATATTTGTAAGTTTTGCAGTCTGAACATAAAAAGACATTATAAGAATACTTGTTGTTTCTCCTCATTGTCTAATTAATGAAGTTTATTCTTTCATCTCATCAAAAGGGTGAGCCTTCTGCCTTACTATAATTGTGCCATCATTAGTTTCCATTCTTCATTATCATATATGAATTCATAACAAAAATCTTATATCTTGATCACCTCAAAGTTTTTATACTTCCAGTGCATAATTTATATTCTATTAAAGGGCAAAAATCTTAGATATAGTTTTTACAAAAATCTCCAAAAGACCTATGAAAAATAAAAAAATATTCCAAATACTCTTAAAGTAGAATAAGGACATTGAAACTGAAGATACGTGACTATGTTCAAAAAATCAAAGCTATCAGTTTTCAGCCATGTATAATTTTATTGATTACTTTTTGATATAAGATGTACTTTTCAAAATGATGAATAAAAAGGATTTTATTACAAGTAGCTGAATGAGCTAAAATAAAACTTACCTGTATGGGTAACATGTCATTTGTAATAAAAACATCTTTTAATATTGAGATGTAATGAAATTATAAATCAGTAATAATCCACAGAATAATGAAGAGTTTAAAGCTGATTCAAAGTTATCCAAAAATGAAAAGATACTTTTGGAAATGTTTCAGTAACCTTAAATATTGAAGCTTTGGAATTTTACTTTGGTTAATGAATGCTTCAAATAGGATTTCATGTTATTGGTGGTTTTTCCTTAAAGTTCTTTATAAACTTTTAAAATTCATTTCATTGTAATAGTGAAATGCTTCAATTAAAACTTTTTGAAATTGCATCATACATACATCCCCAAGTAAACGAGCCATGTTGCCTTTGTAAAATGTGGACAAAACTGCACGTGCATGATTAAAATATACTGACGTGGTATTAATACTGTACCATTTCCTCTGTGAGATAAGTTAACGTTTTTACTCCGCAGGACTCAGCTGAATTTACAGTAGAGAAGTTACATGATGACTCACAGAGAATTTTACATTTCATCTTGGTTTACGTGTTCTTCAAAAATACTTGGAATGATGACAATCATCCACTGTTGATGACTTAGAATGTCAAAAGAGCAGTGTAAAAAACATATGAAAGCATGGGTGAACTGATAAAGGAAATGAGGTTAAATATGTGATGGAAAATTCTATGACCTTAAAAGAGAAGAAAATCTTGCTATTTATGACAAGATAAGTAAACATGGAAGATATTATACTATGTGAAATAGGCCAGACACAGGAGGACCCACACTGTGTAATCTCATTGATATGAGAAATCAAAATAGCTAAAAACATGGAAGCAGAGAATACAATGGTGATTACCACAGGTTGAGGGAGGATGAAAGGAAGAGGAATTAGACAAAGGTTGCAAAGTTCTAGTTGCATAGCATGAGTAAGAGGCAAAAGCTTTTGTACGACATAGTGTCTATAGTCAACAACACTGTATTATGTACTTAAAAATTTGACAAGAGAGCAGTCAAGATCTTACATTAAATATTATCACAAAATAGTAAAAATAATGAAAGAAAGTGTAAAGTAACTTTCAGAGGTGACAAGATATATTTATGACATAAATTATAACAATGGTTTCATGGTTATAAAATAAATCTCAAACTCCTAGAGCTGTATGCATGATATATGTACACTTTTGTATGTCCAATATGTCTCAATAAAGTGATGTAAGTACACACACATATAATGACCTATGCGATATTGCAAGTGCAATTTGAGCTACTGAAAGTTAATTGTTGACAAACTAAAATGTTTACTTAATTTGATAGTACCATTAAATTTAAATTTTGAATTCAAAATAGCATATACCATGGTTTCTATGTAATTGTAACACAGTCAACTATGATAAATAAAATCTTATGTAAAATGAAAAACTGATGTAAAAAAGATGTAAAAATCAGACCCTGCACATTTTCTTCCAGGACACTTAAAAAAATCACAGTTTAGGACACAAAAAAATAGTACTTCAGGTTCAGATGTACAAAAATGTTCCTGCAGCATATTTATTTAGGAATAGTATATAACTATAATAGTATATAACTATTCCTAAATAAAGTTAATGACACCTCATAGTCTTTTAATCCTAAAATAACCATATCTATAGCTATAATATATCAAATGTTTTGCCTAATTTCTTTCATCTCTTGGAAGAAGTATTAGGTGCTCATCTTTCTATACCTTAAAATATCCTATATTTACAATATTACTTATTAAATTGCTGTTGACTTCCCTATTTAAAGGATTTGTCATTTTCATAAAATTCTATGTTTTAAAATATTTCCACTTAGTTATACTGTGGCATTTTGAAGTCAATCTATAATAAGTCAAGTTCTGAAAGATAACTATTCTGGAATACTGACATTAAAATAGCTAGTTACTTTTATTTACTGGGCAGATGACTTTTTTCATACATCAGATGGTATTTTCAGTCACCTCTAATGCTGATATAAGCTCAACGTAGTACCAGATCAACCTATGATTGGGTGTTAAAAGTCATTCAGGAAAGGCACTTACCATGTTCCAGCCAGGGTAGAGGTAGTCTGTACCCACAAATTCAAAGTAGTGAGCAAAACCTTCCTTCAGCCACACATCTTCCCACCACACAGGAGTCACGAGGTCACCAAACCACTGCAACAACAAAATGAAAGGGCACCACATAAAATTTACTCTTAGAATGATTTTATCTAAAATTAAATGTGTTAAACTACGATTATCATAACTGGAGGTTACTCCCCATTGTTTTTATGATCTTAAAATGTGTTGTGGCAAGACTACTTTGATTTATTCATCTACTTGGGTGACACTGATATTTATAAATACATTTAACAAAGAACAAAAAAAATGCTCAAGGAACAAATAAGAATACTTGGTGAAGAAAGGACTTGGGAGATAAAAAGCTGTCAGCTGCCTCCAAATATTTGAAGGCCTATTATGTAGAAAAAGAAAAGGTTTGTTTCTTGTGACCCTACAAGGGACAAACTTGGAATAATGAATGGAAATTAGAACTGGTAAATGACTGCTGAAGATGCAGAAAACTCGCTAACTAAATTAGTTGGCCCAATACAGAAAAATATTGTCTTGTGAGGCAGTGAATGACTCATCACTGGAAGTAATGAATCACCACCACCCTGCAGTGACAGAGTCATTTCAGAGGAGTAACTGGCTTATTGACCCAACTAAAGGCTTTGGTGGTCCTCTGTACTTGACTTTTTATGATGCGATGATAATGAAGGGGTAAAACAAGACAATCTCTCTAAGATTGTTTCATGAAAAGTAATGAAGTTTTTAGCGGGCATTGGTGGCTCACATTTATAATCTTAACTACTCAGGAGGCAGAGATCAGGAGAATAGAGTTCAAAGCCAGCCTGAGCAAGTAGTTCCTCAAGACCTTATCTCAAAACAACCCTTCACAAAAAAGGGCTGGTCAAGTGGCTCAAAGTGTAGGCCCTGAGTTCAAGCCCCAGTACTGCCAAAAAATAAATAAATAATGATGTTGAAGTTTTTAATTGGTGTTTTGATTAAAGCAGGATGCATTACTCTGAAACTCTTGCTTAGTTTAGAAAGTTGAAGGAATTCTGTTTTTATAGAGAAAAAAATACATTACTTGCCAGGAGTATCCTAAAGACTTGAGATTCAATGATGAAAAGCTAGATAATGTCCCTTCTCATGCAGGTTACAATTTAGTGTGGAGACTGGGAAGATGAGGTAAGGTAGACAATTAAAAAAAAAAAAGAATAACATAATTTCAGACCTCAATAAAGTATTATAGAAATGGAGAAGGGACTGTTTGGGATTATAAAAGCAAAACCATTCTCTCTAAGCAGATGAGATTTGAGCCGAGACTTTAAATGACAAGAAGGATCAGTCATGAGAAATCCTTGTACAAGAGGATTCCAGGCAGATGCAAATAATGCTTAGTGTAGACTCCATGTGGGAATCCTCTCTTTAAGAAATGGAAGATCTGTGAGGCTGGAATACGGGAGACCAAGAGAAAGCAAGTATGAAAAAGTCCTGAAAGTCAGGCAAGTACCAGACTTAAGATCACAACTTATCTGATCATATTAAAGAGCTTGGTGACCCCCAGTGTTTTAATATTAACAATAAAGCTTCACCTTCTCTGGAGAAGCTCTAATTTAAATACAAATAAAAGATAGCTATGAATGCATTGATGAACACATAACTTACATTTTAATTTTTAAATTATTTATTCAAAATACATGTTTCCCTTTTAAGTTAACAGCCTATCTCAGAATTGAGGTAATAAATAGCTGGGAAGGAAAGGTAATATAAAAATTAATGTGACAAGAATAGCAAAGCTATTTTAAGTGTTTCTCCTAGCTTTTGGTCTGTTCCCTCTTAGTAGTGGCCTACCACTACTAAGCCATTATAAGAAATTAACTTACAATATGAAAATAAAAGAAAAACAATCATCCAGAAAATTATATTATCAGTGTGCTTTCATTTCAACAAAACTCTATATGTAACTTGTAATTTATAGGAATATTCAAGAAAGAATCTTCTTATGCCTCAGAGTTGCCAGAGTAGGTAGAAATCACTCTGTTTAGCACAGAAGAGGAGCCCCGGTTATAACTATAATTGATCCTTTATACTTTCTGAGTTAACAAATACATGTCTGACCTGGTCAGCATGACAGGAATAAACATCTTACAAGTTCACTGCAAAAGGCTGACATTTAGGTAAATGGTCACACAGCCTGTACCAATTTATCATTAAGTCATATTTATTTATTAGCATTTAACAGTTCACCTTTTTCACTGACAGCATTTTCCACATCACTCTTTCTTCAGTTTTTCTAGCTTTTAAAATGGTATCAAGTTTTAAAATATCATTTTAAAATGATATCACAATGAGATTTCTGATGTTTTAAGTTAAAAAACTACCCATAGTTAATCAGGACATGTATTGCTTTCTATTAGCAAGAGCATCTATTTTCAGTGATTTTTCCACTAAAATCAAGACTCAGATAAGCATTACAAAAAGAAATCACTCTAATACCTTCCACTCATGGTAACAAAGTGCATAAAATCCAAGTGAAATTAATTTTATCTTAGCTTCACTACAAAGATAGCTAATTTACATATGAATTTCTAAACATGCCAAGAAAAAAATATCAATCATTTGAAAACAAAGAGTCTATGGCTGAGTTAGTGAAAGACTTTCCTCAGTGTCTACATGATGGGAAAAGGGGAATAACAAATTGACTTTGGCAAAAGCAAATTTTGACACGTACACAAAACTCAGCTGCATTTTGCAACAATGCAATAAATCAATTGCCATCACTACACATCCCATATACACACTAATAATCACAAGAAAATAAAACAAGGTTGATAAGAAACAGCACCCAGATGGGAACTCCAAAGGCATGGCTGCTGCATGACTGAATGACTATTGTTTATACAGTAAGATCAGTTTATGAGGTTTTGTTTGTGCTGTCATTTGAGAAAAATGATATATCTTCAAAAAAAAAGAAACTTCATACTGCTTCATACAAAACTTAACTGGGAAGACAATCATTTAGCTCCTAATCTGGATTATCTGAAATCATTCTACATTCCAGATAGTTTCCATGTTATACTTACACCTGATCTTCTTTCTCATACCTGGTGACATATCTCATGAACAATGACCATGGTGACATCCAGCAAATAAGAAATAGATGAAACACTGGGATCCAGCAGTATTCTTTGTTCCACAAAAATACTTAGTCCCCAGTTCTCCATAGCAGCATACGGGTGCTTAGGCACAGCTAAAAGATCTAGAAATAGAATAAAACAGTTCCAAAGACTTTAACAAAGACACCAGACTCTAAATTTTATAACCTAAAAAAGCCCAGAAATCCTAATTAAAAGGGATACTTGCTCTTTCTTGTGTTAAAAAAAAAAAACAACAACAAAACGTTAAACAGCCGCCATTTCTATATGACAGCAGAAATATAGGCTATCACTGTAAATGCTGGTCATATCCCTTCATCACAGTTCATTTTCAGGCCCAGCGCTCTTGGTGGCTGGAAGTATCCACACCATTATTGATGGGCCCATCCTAGTAAGTTTCAGAAAGTCAAGGAAACCAAATGCAGTAAATATTATCTTCTTACTTTTTTCCCTCAGTATTCTCCAAGAGAAACCACTTTATACTAGCTTTAAATGTGGTATCATTTTTCTAATTGTTTAAATCCTAGTGTATTTTTCAACTCTCTTAAAAATAAAATGTTGCATGTTCATTAAAAACAAAATGTTAATTTACCGTATAGGGAAGGTCGTGATAGTGAATGATAGTGGTGAAAGGGTTACAGAGGGGATCCATGGCTTTTGATCTGGCTCTGAACCAACTGAATATGTGACATCAGTAAATCACTTAATTTCTTGAGACCAGAATTCCCTCACCTATAAAATAAGGTTATTGGCTTTATCGCTAAAATGCCTTCCAGTTTGAAAAATCTATGATTAGACAATTCTAAAATTTGTGTTTATTTTAAAAGGTTGTAGAGGTACAATCAACTCTGATTAGGGTGACACAGAAAGTTCATGCTTTGATGTACTTCTGCTCCAGACACACAGCAATGATAAATAAAATATTAAAAAGGAAAACTAAAAAACATCTCCAGGCTCAAAAATAACCTCTCCATGGACCAGAAATGGCAGAGAAATGCAAAGTGACGGTTGCATAGGAAGCCAGAGCCTGCTGGGTTCTGGATGCAGAAGCAAGCAGTGGCAGCTGGGAATTGGCTCCTGTAGGACCCACCAGTGCCAAGAGGACCAAAGCCAAGCTGGCTGAATGATGCCAGGGGTTGAGGTAGCACATGAACACTCATAGATGGCTCAAAATAGTTGGTGCTCATGGCTTCCTGGGAAAGACAGCAAAGTGTCGGGGTAGGGATTTGTGTCCAGCAGTCTGGCTCCTGAGTCTGTGTCCCTAATCATGATGCTGTAGTGTTCGCATTCTCTGACCCAAAAGTTCCGTATCTCAATGTAAACCATGAAGCAATGCACTCTGATGCTGTAGATAAATTGTACAAGAGTGTTCATTGTAGCAGCATTTGTTTTTGTTTGTTTTTGTTGCTGAGTATTGACCTCAGGGCCTCAAGCATGCTAGGCAAGCACTCTACCAATGAGTTACATCCCAGGACCTGATGGTAGCATTATTTGTAAAATGGAAAATTAAATGCCTTTTAGCAAAGATAATGGGCAATAAAACTATGAAAGAGTTACATAACGGAATATTAGACCGCAATAAAGTGATCTTATAGCTAGATCCCAACGCTCTAGGTATCAATGTGGACAATCCGAGAAAAATAATATTAAGGAAAGAAGCAAGGAGTAAAATGACCCATATACATAACTTAAAATCAACAACAACAATAATATTATATGTTGTAATAGATTCTCACAGTGAACACACAGAGATAGATAGTAATGGTAAAAATACACGTGCAAATACACACAGACAGGTAAAGACTACAGTCAGGACCATTATTCCTTCATGGAGTAAAGGAGGAGAAAAGGATAAGGGAAAGTGACATAAGGAATTCAGTATTAATGTCTTTAACATTAATGTTTTAAAGTTGATGGGTACACAGGTATTGGTATGATTCTACTGATTCTTTTATGCATACTTCAAATATTTCATAATAAGTAAAAGAATAAGATAGTCAATAGTCTTATAACATGGTTGATTTTCAATTACTCCTGATTTTAACAAATATCTTTCTAACATTTATGATATTCTTTAGCCAAAAATGTAAAATAAGTAAAAATGGCCACTATATTCTACTACATTTTATATTTAAAATGAAGGTGTGACAGCTGTGACACAGAAAAAGGAAAATAAAGAAATAATACAAAGTGCTAAAAAAGAAAAAAGGAAACAAAATCTGTTTGTGGAGATTCTTGTAAAAATGGTATTTGAATTGGGCTTCACATAGATAAATAGATGTTCAACAAGCTGACAGAGGTAATCTATGCTTTCATTTAAACAATGACTAAGGATTGAACATCTCCTTGGCTTGTTATAAAATCCTGATGTCTTCTGTCCCATATATGGGTATGGGAAGGTCAATTTATAAGGAATAAATTAATGAAAGAAATATAGCAAATTATAAATGCTAATATATATTAGCTAATAGATATGTATATGCATATACATATATATGTACATATATACATGTATATATAATGGTGAAGTGGCTAGGTGTGACATGGTAGACCTCTCTAAGGTAATCACATCACTTCTCAGCCTTTTGGCTAAGATCAAGTGTAGTATCTAAGATTATCACATTGCACATGAGATGTGAGTGCTGGTGGAAGTCATCTTCTTTGAAGATCTGTGCAAGTGTATTCTGAGATGAGGAGATAACAAATGCCATGTTGGGCATGACAGAAAGGAGGTTGGTGTGGCTGAACCATGTGAAAGAGTAAACAAGGATCAGAGACTGGTACAAATTGCAAGTACTTAGCAAGTAGATAGTGTTCTACTTTACATTTCGTGTGTGTGCTGTACTGGGGTTTGATCTCAAAGTGGTAGGCAAGTATTCTACCACTTGCGCTTTTTGCTATAGCTATTTTTTAAAGTAACATCTTGCATTATTTTGGCCATCTAGACTATGGCTCTTCTATCTACATGTCCATGTTTCCCCACGTCCAGTCTCTGTTAGTTGAGATGAGGTGTCACTAATTTTTTGCCCAGATTATCCTCATATAGCACTCCTCCCAGTCTCCTCCTCCCAAATGAGCTAGGACTACAGATGCGAGCTACCTTGTCTGGCTCTACTTTACATTTTAACTTAAATATGAATAAATTAAACAGAACTTCCATGTGTCAACTTTGCCTTTCACCAGTAGATGGCAACAGCAGTTGCAGGAGAGGTGTCATTTACTTGTAGAACACGTGAACATGTGAACAATTCTCCTGAACCAAGCCTGGGGCAAAGCAGAGGCAATGCTGTATACTACAGTCCTCCAAGAGCCACGATTAGTCAGGTCCCCAAGACTGAGAGAGCAGATCAAACCACACACTGGAATATGGATTGGTTCAAATGGCTCAGAGGGAAAACTTCAAATGTAGAAACCAGATACAGTGTCTAGAAGTCTGGACTACAAAGGAAGGTGAACTTAGGGAGCAGTTTTCAGCAAAAGCATGACTAGCAGCATAAAAACAGGTTCAGTGAGGGGGCATTTGCAGGCTGCTGCCAAAGATGTCAGGCGTTGATGACTTAAGCAAGTAACTGGTTACACGCTGGTATCCAGAGTTATAAAGGCACAGAAGTCAGGTCTGGGTAGTAGGTTATAGATCAATCAAACAAGGACTTTTCAGCAAATGGAGCCAGATTTAGATAAAGCGACAGAAGAATAACATAAAACACAGCAGAGTCACTGGTAGAGGAAGCTTCTTAGACACACACAGACAGATTTTATAATAGATTTGAGGAAACCATATTTATGGATTCCATGGAAAGAACAAAAGGAGGAACTAAAAAGGCTTACATTGTACTCATATCCACATGATAACTATGTAACAAAGTACTGGAAGAAGGAATTAGAGAATTTGGCCAAATAACTATGAAGAAGTATTTTAATTGTGTCTACTCTATGATTTCATAACTTCAGAAACCTCAGATGACAGTTATAGAATTTAAGAGTGCTTACACCACTTATATATCCACACAAAGACATATATACAAATGCTTATAACAGCTTAATCTCCAATAGCTAAAAAGTGAGAACACTCCAGATGTCTGCTAATAGGCAAATGGATAAAGTATGGTATATCCATAAAATAAAATACTACTCAATAACAAGAAATCAAATATAGAAATAGGCCACAACATGGGTGAATCCCAAAAGTTATACTGAGTTAAAAAAATTAAAAATAATATATGCTATATGATGTATGTCATTTATATAAAATTCCTGAAAACGCAAACTAATCTATGGTGACAGAAAACCAGTAAGTAATTACCTGGGGACAACAATGGGAGGGATTATAACACAGCAATAGGAAACTTTTGGAACCTAGGGATGTGTTTGTTATAGTGATGATTTCATATATGTATAATATGTGTGTTAAAACTTATCAAATTTTACATTTTAAACATGAGCAGTTTATTATATATCACTAAACCTCAATGAAGCTGTTTGAAAAAACCTGGACTAGTAACTGGAGTATTCATTTACTTAACTGAAGTGCATAATATTTTCCTTTCTGATAACATTCATTAGCTTGTTATTTAGAAATGCACTCTATCATATTCTACATTATAAAATAACTAACAAAAATGTGTGCAAGCTGGGCACTGGTGGCTCATGCCTGTAATCCTAGCTACTCAGGAGGCAAAGATCAGCAAGATTGTGGCTTCAGACCAGCCCTAGCAAATAGTTTGCGAGACCCTATCTCAAAAAACCTATCACAGAAAAAGGGCTGGTGGAGTGGCTCAAGATATAGGTCCTGGGTTCAAGCCCCAGTTTACAAAAAAAAAGTGTGCAATATCAGGCCTCCCCTGTATGCCACAATCAGATTCTGAGTTTACAGATTATCATAGATAGTGAGTCAAGAATAAGATGCCCCAGGACTGGGGAACTAGCTCAGTGGTAAAGCATTTGCCTAGCATGCACTAGGCCTTGGGTTCAATCCCCAGCATGGTGTGTGTGGTGGGGAATAAGATGACCAGGTTTGGGCTCATCCAAGCTCTGCTCCAGTATGAAAGAGTCCAGTATCTTCCAATTCAGATATTCTCTGCATATGATTAAGTTCTACATCTGTCTAAGAGTGAGAATGGAGGAGACAGTATTTGATGCATATCCTCAGATACTTGTCCATTATTCTGCATTTTCTTGACACTACCCATTTTGCCTAAGCCACACTTCCTAGAGTCCTGGCATTCTCTGTCAGTATTTTACCACCAGCCAGTTTCTGCCTTCAAGTCATCCACATCAAAACTTGTTGGCTCATTCTGGGTTTGTCATCCATTTCTTTACCTAAAGATTATAAGATAGTAAGAGAGTCCTAAATAAGATCAGAACTCTCATACCCCAGACTTCACCCTTAAAGTCAAAAAAGAATAGAAAGTGCTGGAAGACTAGACGCTTAATGCCAAGGAAAGAAATATTACCCCAGAAACTCAGGAGCATTACCTCAGTAACCAAACCCTCCATACCTGGGCAGAGACTAGATCTGCTGCCAAGCCTTTCGTATCATCAGTGGATGGAGTCTCCTTAAAAATAGCAGCTGTTTTCTGAACAGGAAGAAAAAGATTCTTAGATTGTTTTCATTGGAATGACTGGTCTTTTGGATTTTCCCTGTACAGGTACTGCAGTGTATTTCTTTTAGTAATTCACAAATTCTTTTCTTTATTCATTCAATAAGTTTTGCTGAATCCTTACCACGTTCCAGTAGACAAAGAGGATGACAAGATCCCTGCTTTGGAGGGATGGGGAAAGTTAGGTGGAGCATGGAGCCAGATAATCCACAAATAGATAAATAAATCAACATAATATGACATTGTGATTATAACTATGATAAAATAAAATGGAAGTATTTTAAAGGGTATCAGAGATGAAGAGAGAATATTTTAGACTGAGTGACCAGGAAAAGTTTCTCTGAGGACAATTACTTAAATGACATTTAAACTCAAATGCCAATCCATACACAAAGGCAGGTTCAAAGTTTTATCTCAATTGCTGCATTCCCATGTCTACTGCGCTGACAACTACAGGCTTACATTCTAAAAACAATTTCTGAATAAACAAATACTTTTTCTGTGCAAAATGCATAGTTTGCTATGCTAAGTATATCTTATAATTAGGTTTGCCCACAATTACAAACCAATCAGAAGTACAAGTGTTACCAACAGCCATCCAAGCAAGGACCTGCAGTTCTACTGGTTGGTCATCTGTTCCATGCTTTTAAGCTTTGCCATGTAAAGGGCTTTTCTTCTTCTTCAAATCACTTCCTTTCTTCTCAGTGACTTTTCACATAGGTGTCCTGCCTTCAGATTCACAGAGAGGTTCTGAATTCTTTGCCCAGGACTTTCTACCCCAGATCTATCTCATTATCAAATCCATGGGCTTCTGATCCTCTTACTTCTGGATCTTACCTCATTTTACTTTTTAAATTTCACCTTCAGTACTGTCTTTAATACTTCATCCTAGCATCTCAATCACAACCTGAGTTATTTTTCTAGCTCTGCTGACCAGGCCTTCTTAGCAGAGGTCAGTGGATGTAACAGTTATAGGTTCAAGGTTTTGAGTTCACACTATCTGGGATCCAAACCCAGCCCTAGCACTTATTAGCTATGAAACTTTAAACAAATTGTTCAGTCTTGCTCAGCTTTTGTTTCCCCATAGGTAAAATGGGAATTTTAATGGTACCTGCCTCGCAAGATGCTATGAAATCTAAGTGTTAGACTGTTTAGAGCACTTAGTTCCAAGCAGAAAGCATGCTAAGTTGTTATAATTCCTTGGGATCTTTTCCTTTCATTCTGACCTTGAGAAATTAAATGCTTCATAAGTCTTAGCTGTAAAGGAGGAAGAGTTTTGTCTTTGAATTAAGATGAAGTTTGTTGCATTAGAGAATTTAATTTGTTGCATTAAGGAGTTTGAATTTAAATTTGATAACTTACAACAACATAGGACCTATCTAACAATGATCTAAAAGCATCATAGGATATGTTCTTATTTTCACTTAAGGACTTTAGTAAAATTTAAACACATATCAGGTAAAGAAAAAAAAAAAACCTTGGATTTTGATTATGCCACGACTGACACTTGCACTTGATACAATGTACATATGCAAGACTCTTACAAGGCATATCTTCATTTATGCCTAAGTATGAAAATACATTCCTTTCTTGGAATGTTTACATACATAAAACTATACATTGTATTTGAAATAGTAATATCATTATAAAATTTATAAAAGTAAGGCTAGAGATATGGCTCAAGTGGTAGAGAACCTACCTGGCAAGCACAAGACCCTGAATTCAAACCCTAGTACCACCAAAAATATTGTAAAAGTAATCCATTATGGTGTTTATAACATGAGATCAACCATCCTTTTTCTTTCATTCAGTGCAAATATTGAAAACTTTTTACTCATGAACAGGTTAAGTTTGAATGGTTGTTTTTAAGTTCATTTGATAAAGAAGAGTTTAAGTTTTGCTATTCTTGGATACATTCCCACAAAACCTAATAATGAGTCAGTCCTTCAAACTTTTAAAGCAACGCACACTTTTCTGCTTATAGAATTTCTATTTGAGCATCTTTCATTCAAAACAGAGTAGTTTCAGCTCCACATTTTGGCCTGTCACAAAATCTTCATCAGCACTTCTTGAATTCATAAGTGTGGCTTTTTAGCTCCCAAACTTCAGCATTCTCCTGAATTAGCATTAGGCCACAAAACATAGTCAATGTTTTTGCTGCTCATTCTGCCTGCCACATACTCAAGAGATTTTTTTTTTTCATTTCTGCAATCACTTTTCCTCAACACTCGCTGATTACTGTCAATTGCAAAGGAGGAACACTTTTCATGTGTTGCTTGATTTTTTTTTCCCTAAGAAAGAATTTCTGTGCCAAAGGACTTTCCCATATACACAGGGAACATTTGTCAGTTTCTCATCCACTTAATTTTAAAACTTAACCCTGCTTTAATTTCCATCATATTGTACATTTTCTTTATTGTGCATATTGTACTTTAAAAATTCATAGTCTTTGCTTTGATGAATATGATAGGCATGAACACACCCCATTCCATCTGTTGGTGACAGGCCAAGTTGAATAACTCTTGTAAAAGTAAGGTTAGAGATATGGCTCAAGAGAATACAGATTGAATATAAAGGCTTCTCCCTATTAATTTTCCAAATTCAATGTGTTTTCATTTATTCCAAAAATAATTACTATTACTTGGCATAGGCAAAACTGATCTAGCCACTGGACATACAAACCTTGAACAAGAAAGATATGGTCTCTTTAAGCTTTCATAGAGCTTTAAAATCAATGAGAGATAATGTAATGTATGTGAAAAAGAATGTATAGTATAACACACATGAAGACAATTACACTATAATGTATTTGCTATGATGAGTGTGTGGTATAGTGGGTGTACCATAGAGCAGAGTAAGTTAAGATCATAAGCTCAGTTCTGCTACTTAATGGAGCACGTTACTAATCTTCTCTGCCTTTTGCTTTTCTCACTTGCAAACAGAGATGCACGTAACTGCAACTATTTCACAGGATTACTGTGAGGCCCACTGTTGAGGCATAATTTTCAAGGTTCTCTCATATACCTGTGTATTTTATGAACACCGACACTGACTGTTTTTTGTTTCACACTATCCTTTTAAGGATGGTTGTATAGGAAAATCAGAGGTAGTGTCCTCTCCAGAGCAATGGATAATCATATACATCATCACTTATAATATAACCCAATTACTTGGGCACCAGTGATTCACACCTGTAATCCTAGCGACTCAAGAAGCAGCAATCGGGAGGACAGGAGTTTGGTGTCAGCTCAGGCAAATACTTTGTGAAACTCTATCTCAAAAATATCCAACACATAAAAGGGCTGGTGGGAAGGCTCAAGTGGTACAGCACCTGCCTACCAAGAGTGAGGCTCTGAGTTCAAACCCCAGTACTGCCAAAGAAAAAAGTTAAAAAAAAAAAAAAAGCTTGATTCCTCAGACTCAGAGCACTGAGACTTAAGGCAGAGTAAGGAGGTGAAATAACCAGATTCTTAGGCTCAGGACCACTCACTGGTGATACTGCATTTGTAGGTATCACCTGGACCTCTTTTTGTCACTCTTGGGAAATTGGGTTCAGGGAACTGGCAAACATGCTAATTCTCTGGTTACTGTTATAACTGGAACGATTATCTTTTGTTTCTAATCAAGGAGTCTCATGTCTCATTCATGAAAGAATGTCAGGGTGACTTATTAAGATTACAAATAGAGGCAGGTAAACTTTCAGACTCTTTATATTTCTTAACTGTATAAATTTATTAATTTGAGGTGCCCATAAGAGTGTCTAGCAACTGCCTGCAAGAAAATAAGCTAAGTTGTTTTAAGCCTCTAAGCATGTGCTAATTTGTTAGAGCATCAATAGAAAATTAATACAATTATTATTACTCACTGTTAGCTAAAACTGTTTGCCACGATAATAGGCAGAAAAATGTCCCCCTAAAGATGTTCATTTCCTCATTCCAAGTATTGTTTATATATTAGATCACTTGGAAAGGGGAAATTAAGATTGCAAATAGTATTGAGGCTGCTAATCAGCTACGTTATAATGGGAGGAATACCTTGAATTACTCACATGGACCAAACATTACCACAAGGATCCTGAAAAGTGAAAGCAGAAAGGATTATAGGAGTCAGCATTAGAGTGATACATCATGAGAAAAATCCAACCATTTACTGACGACTTTGAAGGCCTGCAAGCAGTCTCTCTAGAAACTAGAATGGTAAAGAAAATTTAGAGATTCTGCTCTATAGTCTCCAGTACAAGCAGTGTCAAACTTCCAGCCTATATAACTGCAAGAAAATAAATTTATATTGTTTGAAGCTACTAAATATGTGTTAATTTGTTACCACATCATTAGGAGACTAGTATAGCTATCATTATCATCATTATTACCTTTATCATTATTACTATCACTACATAAAAGAAGTCCCTAATATTAGCATAAGATTGAGAAAAGGCTTCCTAGAGAAAGTCAGTTTAAGATTAGTTATGAGTGAATAGGAGGTAGTCAAGGAAAAGCATATTTTAGGCTGAGTGTAGGGCACACAAAGGCTAAGACTACAGAATGTACAAAGAAGTAAGAGAGAATGCAGTACTTTCAGAAAAAAAAAAAACCCTGAATCATAATGGCTGGAACATAAAGTGACAAATATTGCTTTGAGCATGCTAAGATTGAGATGTTACTAGGACATCTAAGTAGAGATATGTAGTAAGAGGCTAAATATAGGTATTCAAATTACTAGGGAGAGGTATGGGTGAAGGGACAGATTTAAGAAGCCATGAACACATAGATGGTAGGAGCCTAGGACCACTGCTGTGTAGAGAGGGGGCTGAGACTGAGGAACACTGAGATTTAAGGCAGAGGAGGGAGATAAATGGGGTGGGACCCACAATAGATATTGAGAAAATACTGTCATGAGAGAGAAAAAGAAAATTTGGAAGGTGTGAAATAGTCAGTCAAAAGTAGAGATACCTCCACAAGGGAGGAAAGAGTCAACAGAGCCAAATTCTTAGGTATCCTCTTAGGTAAATAGCTTAGGTACACAGCTTAGGTATATTCATAAAGCACGGATAATTTTTACTGAAGTAGTTAAAATTTAATTAGTGCTTTCCAAGAATACTAGTTCATCATGCAATGTCATTTTCCACAGATTTTCAAAATAAATAAAATCCTTTACACAGATATAACGCCAAGTCCAAGCACATATATAAGCTCCATCACCTGAAGGGGAGTAAACAAATGAAACAGTAGTTCTTCCTTACCTGTATGGGAGAAGTTCCAAGATACCCAGTGGGTGCTTGAAACGGCAGATACTAACAAACTTTATGTACCTTTTGATTTCTTTCTTACACATACATACCTGTGATAAAGTTTATAAATTAGGCACAGTAAGATATTAAAAACAGCAACTAATAATAAAATACACTCTGCAATAAAGTTAAGTGAAGGTGGTGTCTCTCAAATTATCTTATACTACACTCACCTTTTAACTTATCATAATACATGATCTTGTATCTTGAGATGATATGATACCTATACAATGATATAAAATAAGGTGAATGAAGTACACATTGTGATATAGTATTAGAATACTATGTAAGGATGACTTAAACACAAGCATCATGATATCCCAACAGTCAATAAGATGACCTACTAAGTGACTGATGGTCAGGTAGCATGGACAGCATAGATATGCCAGACAACAGGTATTTGTGTCCCAGTTAGGATAGCATGAAATGTCATAACACTACTCAGAATGGCATGCAATGTTTGTATCTGGAATTTTCCATTAAATAATTTTGGATCCTGATTAACTAAAGGAAAACATAGAAAGTGAAACTGCATAAGGAAGGAATACAGTACTCTGTTAGGGGCTCTCATTAATTAGTTCTTTAAAGAGTGCTGGAAGGGTCTATCCCATACCACAAAACTTGGGAGTCTTTCTGGTTTAAAAAGTCTGAATTCACTGGCAGTGATTTTAGAGGTTTGGGTAGCTCCTCCACACTGTTTGATTGACAGATTTACATTTCCAGCAGATGAGGATATGAAAATAGTTCTATGTATAAATGAGCATTCTTAACTCCTGAAATATGGAGTTGTCAATAGATGTATTTCAAAATTTGTCTGCACTTTAGACAGTCTGAGTACAAAGCACTTATTCTTAAAAAAATTATTTATGTAAGTTTGGTAAAGTGGAAACAAGGATTCATTGTGCCTTAAGGCCAGTTCTTCTTAACATAAACTGAACCCATAGTACACACGACACTCCATGAATAAATAAAACATAATTAAAAGGACCCAATGTTGGATTTTTGGTCTAAAACCACACAGCATTAATTTCAAACAAAATCAAATACTTGTTGAAGCCCTGGGTGGGTGGGTGGGGAGAGATCACTGACATCCTGTGGTTACTTGTTGATTTGTTGTCACTTCTTGCTGCAGTACAAAGTATTATCTAGTATTAACCAGCATCTAAACAATGGATGGATTTTCAGAGTGCTAGTAATATAAACAGAAGATACTGTGAATTTTAAAGCTTCCTGGGGAAATCTCTGAGTGTTTAGTCTGAATACTTCTAAAAAGCCTTTATCTGGTTGAATTCCAAACCCATAGATTTACCATGTGAAAGAGCATCAAGTCACTCAATGTCATGAAGAAAAATGAATGTTGTAACCCATTCAGGCTGAATTATGTATCAGCTGGTAGGTATTGATCAAAATATGAACAATGTCTTTCATTACTGAAGGAACCTGATGCTTTGTTATAAATATCTTCTCAATAACATAAAGACACTGTCTTTTCCAAATTTTCACATGAGTTTCTAAAAGCTTCTATTCAATGCTTTTTTTTCAAAACACATTACTACTGTTCCAAATATCCCCTAGTTCAATTTACATTAAACCAAGAAATGAACTATAGGAAGAACTAACAATGAGTCAGAGGTTGAACTGAACACTTTGCCTCTCCATACTCCAGTATCTGACATGCATCACTAAGTTATACTCCTAAAGTAGATTTCATAGGAAACAAAATATTTTGTATTCATAAAGGGGAAATGCTGAGAAGAGGGGATTTTTTTTTCTGTACCCATCATAAAAATGCTGCTCCTAATGTGAATCCTCAGGGAACTGACATGATGGAAAATTGCCAGAAGCCATTTTCTTAACACCATAGTTAATAGAGCATGAGGTCTCTATAGCTCAAAACGACATGGAACTGATCACAGAGCACTTGTAGCAGGGGACCACCATGAAGAAAATGATTACACCCTTCTCATTATGTGTTTTTTTCTTGTTCTCCTAACACACTATGCAAATATTTTATTTGTGTAGTTGGAATCTGTTTGGATAGTTATTAAAATGAAGAGCAATATCCTAATGTGAACACAATATGAAGTGTTGCACTAAAATTCAGCAGCCGAGAGCATGTAAGCATCTGCTCATGTTTCTCAGTAGCATTGGGATGGTCCAATCCTGGACAGGGAATGCTTAAAATGCTTGGAATATTCTAAGACCTAACTACCTAAAGGAGTTTGTGTCTGCTCCTTTGGCACTCAGTGTTTTATACACACACACACACACACACACACACAGTCACATACCACATGCAGCAGTGACAAGTTGCATATATAATGGAAGGTCACATAAGATTATATTGCATAGTAACATTGTAGCCATCTTAGTTTGTGTCAGAACACTTTATGATTTTCACAAAATAACGAAATCACTTAACAACACAACACATTTCTCAGAATGTATCGTCTTTAAGTAACACATGCTACAATATATGTAATATTATACATATAGTAGTTTCATATATGTAAATACATGTATGTAAATATGTATTTAGTTATATACAAATATTATATCAATATACATATTGCATATATATGACTATATAGTGCATATTACATATACCCATATGCTGAAACTCAGAATATAGATGTATACATATACATGTGTGTGTGTGTGTGTGTGTGTGTGTGTGTATTATGTGTGTGTATGTGTAGGAGATATATATATGTAGAATTTAATTCAATACAATTTTGGTAAGTTACTTTAATTTTTTTTTGGTCTGATGTTTGAACTTAGGGCCTGTGCTTGCTAGGCATGCTCTACCAAAACTACTTGAATTTTGAGTCTATGATTTTAAGTTCATATTAGGAGTAGACTCTTCTGCATCTAGTCCTATGTAATGTCAGGCATATGGGAGGATTAAAAAGAGGCCACACTGGTGGTTTTTGTCTCAACTGATCCAATTTAAAAATCATAGTTAATAATAGTTTTTGAAAGTCATTCACAAGATTACAAATTAGCTATACAAATACAATACTTCCCTCCAGGCTTGGTGGCTGTTGCCTATAATCCCTGCTATTCAGGAGTCAGAGAAAATGGCCTTTCAAGAGCAACCCAGCCAAAAAGTTAGCAAGACCTCATTTCAACCAATAAGCAGGTCATGGTGACATGCATTTGTCATCCCAATGAGGCAGGAAGCCATAGGTAGGAAGATTATGGTCTGAGGCCAGTCCCAGCCAAAAAAGCAAGACCATACTTGAAAAATAATTAAATAAAACAGATTGGAGATGTGGCTCAATGATAGCTGCCTAACAAGAGTGAGACTCTGAGTTCAGATTCCAGTATTGCCACCTCCCAAAATACAATGCTTCTTTAATTTTTGGCAACTTTAAAACTTCAGATTGCTTTGCTCCTGATTGTTGATCTCTCTTTGTTCTAAAATTTTACAGTTGTTGACAACTAGGTGCGTTCTCATACTTAATATAATTGCCAGCCCTAACACTTCCACTTATATCCTAAGGAGCATAAACCCACCCATTAGAGATGTGATATTTGACTCAAAATAAGTTTCCTGAAATGATATTTTAGGAAAACATTATTTCTACATAAGGTTATCTTACAATATGCATCACATAATCAAAATATCTACATTCATCTTTACAAAACTACTTTCAACATCTTCAGCCTTGATCAATAAAAATATTTTTAAAGCTTACAACTACTAAGCACATATACAAAGTTTATAGATTTCCGAAGCACATATTTATTTTTGTTATCATTGTATTACAAAGATACATCACAATTTAAGATTATATAATACAACATTTTTATAAGGTAAAAAGTATTCAAGAAAGTTTTTAAATTTCTTTTCTATGCTAATCATCTATTGAGAGAATTTAGCATTTGGTAATGTCAGAAATAAAATCAGCATACAAACAACAAAGGCCTTAAGTTTCCAAATTTGAAGATCACCATTAACGTTGAGACCCTATTAAATAATCATCTCTACCTTTCTCCTTCTCAACCTTCTGATTCTATCTGGCCCATGGGATAGAGGTATAAAAGAGCATTGTGTTCATTGAATCAGGAAGAGTTCTCAGTGTTCTGAAGCACAAGACACATGAAAGGAAACAGCAGGAGGAATATCAGGATGGAAGCAAAAAACTATTGAAGGATATTACCCACTGAGCTTTAGTAGTTTTTGCTCAAGTGGTGGAGGCCTATGAACAATTTGTGTTGAGGGGGAAAACTGTCACACTAGCTTTCTTACCCCAAGGCGAAGTTCATGAATGACTAGTGTCAGCATTGTCTAGGAATTTGTTAGAAATGCAGACTCTCACAACTAGCAACATGGCCTGCTGATCAGAATATGCATTTTGCAAGATCCTCAAGCAATTCATATGTATGTTAAAGTTTGAGAAGTACTGCTCTAAAGCAAATCTTTCTTGGTCCAGTTGTTTTCCCTTGGGCTATGGAAGACCACTTGAGAAGATGGAAAAGTTAATCACAACTTTTATTTGTATTTATTTTCATCTAATGCAATAAGAAGTTGATAAAGTGTTTCCAATATTGACCATAAATGATGATACAGGTACTTTCCCTTAATCCATGCATCAAGGACCTTGACTTGAGAACAGCAATCCCATAAGACATCATGACAACACCACCATTCTCATTAGTTGGCTTTTAAGAGACTAGAGCATGACTGATGGATTGTATTACATAGTTTAAAGCAATCCTCACCAAATAAATAGGTCACTTTAAGAGATTCCTCCGGGGTTGGGCTCTGTGGCTCAAACCTGCAATTCCAGTTGCTTGGAAGGCAGAGGATGGAAAGATTACCTCAAGGCCAGCCAGAAGAAAAGGTTAGTGAAACCTTATCTAATCCAACAAGCTGGGCATGGTGGGCATGCCTGTCATTCCAGCTATGCAGACATAGGTAGAATGATGATCCAAGGTTGGACCCCAATTATCTGAAAAATAACTAAAGCACAGCATGGCTAGGGGTATGACTCAAGTGGAAGAGCACCTGCCTAGTAAGTGCAAAGCCCTGAATTCAAACCCTAGTACTGCTGAAAAGAGAGAGAGAGAGATCCCTGCAAAAACCAAAACAAGTAAATTGAAGTTAATACTAATAGTGTAAAAATAACAAAAAACAACAAACAAATAACAAAAACAAAAAAACAGCAAGAAGAAAATGACACAGCTAACAGTGTTTGTGTTCTCAGTAAGAACAACTAATCTTTTTAACACAGATGGGCCAGGTATTTTCAAAGTGTATTAATTCAGTTAACCCCCACTTTCCTATGACATGGGCACTATTACTAATTCCTTTTTGCAGAAAAGGATCTGAAGCACAGTCATTAAGTAAATTGCTCAGGCCAGTGTGGCAGTGACAGAGATGGGATCCAAACTTTGGTATTCTGTCTTAGATATCCACTGGCTACATTGTATTCCATCTATTTCATTTTCATTATAAGGACAAAAGATTTTAAAAAGAAAACTGAAATTTATCAACAAGATTATTTGCTCTTTTTATTTACATCCTCTCTTGCAATGAATCTCATACCAAATGTATACTTGCCTTGAAATATAGCTAATAAAGGTGGTATTATACTATTGCAAAATTGTGTAAACATAGGAATTAATATGCTCAAAAGACTAATAGTGATGCAAAACTGAGGAGAAAAGAGTGACACTTGTCGGAGAGAACAGCAGTTGTCAAATTTAACCATACACCAGAATCACCAGAAGAGTGTACTAGAATACATAAGCCTGGGTCAATAGCTCAGAATGTCTGATTTGGTTCTGGAATGAAACCTGAAAATTTTTATTTCTAACAAGTTTTCAAAGTGATGTTGATACTGGTCTTTGGATAACACTTTGAGAATAATTGTTATAAAAGGAGAGTTTACAACAGAGGTTTTCAAACATTTCATATATTTGACTCCTTCTGAGAAATTTTAATATTTTATGACTGCATTTTGTGAAATTGACACATTAGCAAGATGGCAGAATAGGACTTTTCAGACCCCATCCCTCCACAGAAACATAAATTTGAACAACTATCCATGCAGGAAAATACCTTCACAAGGGCTAAGGAAATCAAGTGAGAGATTACAGCACCTGGGAATAGCACAGAAATAAGGAAAGATATACTAAAGAAGGTAGCAAAGACAGTTTTATATTACCCAGGTCACTATTCTACCAGTTCCAGGCAGCACAGTGAGAAGGAGAGGAAACTGAGCCCTGGACTTGGCCTTGGATATCAATCCCAAGACCAAACCAATAAAATTGACCATTGAAGATACTTCACAGCCTAAGATTTGAAAGTGGTGCTGGGGACTGAGCCAACCCTAGCAGACCTAAGCTCTGGACTAGTCCCAACACTAGGATAGCTCCATTTTCCCCAGGCTTCAGGTGCTTCCCCCATCAACACGAACAGGCCATTCCCCCTACACACACACACACACACACACACACAGACTCAGGGCTCAGCCTACCCTATACACTTAGTTTCCAGGTCCACTGCAATATCAGGCCAAGTTTCTGCTTCCTCAAATGTACAGATAACAATGCATGGCCACGAAAAAAGTGGCAAAAAAAATTGAACATAAAAAACCTAACCTGTAATACTAGAAGAAAACATAAGGAAAAGCTCAAGAACTTTGCTTAAGATGATATTATCTTTTTTAATATTATCCCAAAAGCACAGGCAACAAAAATAAAAACAAAAACCCATATCATAGGGTTGCATTGACCTAAAAATCTTCTGTACAGCAAAGCAAACAATTAACAGTTTAAAGAGACAATTTACAGGACAAAAGAAAAAATCTGTATACCATACATCTGGCAAGGCATTACTATCCAAAATATATAAGGAATTCAATCAAATCAATAGCAAGAAAACAGATAATCCAATTTATGAATAGGCAAAAAACATTATTTGGCAAATTGAATTAAAAAGGAAGATCTGACAATCTGTTGTTTACAAGAGACCCACCTCACTGACAGAAACAAACACTGGCTTAGGGTGAAAGGCTGGAAGAAGATTTACCAAGACAATGGCCCCCAAAATCAGGCAGGAGAAGCAATACTTATATCAGACAAAGTAGACTTCAAATTTACATTGGTCAAATGAGATAAAGAAGGACACCTCACACTAGTAAAAGGTGCAATACATCAAAAGAAGTAACAATAATCAACCTATTTGCACCCAATGTCAGTGTACTCAATTTCATCAAACATATACTAAAGGACTTAAAAAGACATATAGACTCCAACACAGTGGTAATGAGAGACTTTAATACTCTTCTATCACCAATGGATAGGTCATCAAAGCAAAAAATCAACAAAGAAATCCTAGAACTAAATGACACCATAAATCAAATGGACTTAATTGATGTCTACAGAATATTTCACCCAACAACAATACAATATACATTCTTCTCAGCAGCCCATGGAGCTTTCTCCAAAAAAGATCATATCTTAGGACACAAAGCAAACCTCAGCAAATATAAGAAAATAGAAATAACCCCTGCATTATATCTGATCACAATGCATTTAAGCTAGAACTCAACAACAAAAACAACAGTAGAAAACATGCAAATAATTGGAGGATGAATAATACATTGCTCAACAGTCAGTGGGTTATAGCAGAAATAAGAGAGAAAATAGAAAGTTTCCTGGAAGCTAATGAAAATCAAAACACAACCTACCAGAACCTATGGGACACAGCAAAGGCAGTCCTAAGAGGAAAGATTATAGCCATGAGTGCCTATATTAAAAGGACAGAAAGATATCGAATAAATGACCTCATGCTACATCTCAAATTCCCAGTTTTCTAGAGCAAGCAAAACCCAAAACAAGCAGAAGGGGAGAAATAATAAAAATAAGAGCCAAAATTAATGAAATAAAGACCAAAAAAAAAAAAAAACCATACAAAGAATTGATGAAACAAAAAGCTAGTTCTTTGAAAAAATAAATAAGATTTATACACCCCTGGAAAATCTAAGTAAAATGAAGAGCGATAAGACCCAAATTAGCAAAATCAGAAATGAAAAATGGGAGATAACAACAAACACCATGGAAATCCAGGGAGTCATCAGAGACTACTTTGAAAACCTATATTCCAATAAGTTGGAAAATCTTGATGAAATGGACAAATTTCTTGATACTTATGACCATCAAAAACTGAACCAAGAAAATACTAACCACATAAACAGATGTGTAACAAGTAATGAAACTGAAGCAGCAATAAAGAGTCTCCAAAATAAAGTACAGGATCTGACATATTCTCAGCTGAATTCTACTAGACCTTCAAAGAAGAACTAATACCAATACTCCTTAAACTTTTCAATGAAATAGAAAAGGAAGGAATACTGCCCAACTCATTATTTGAAGCTAGTATTATACTCCTCCCAAAACCGGACAAGTATATATCCAAAAAGAAGAACTATAGGCCAATCTCCTTAATGAACATTAATGCAAAAATCCTCAATAAAATAATGGCAAACCAAATCCAACAACATATCAGAAAGATCATTCACCACTACTAAGTCAATTTCATCCCAAGGATGCAGGGATGGTTCAATATATGCAAATCTATAAATATAATAAGGCACATTAACAGAAGCAAAGACAAAAACCACTTGATCATCTCAATAGATGCAGAAAAAGCCTTTGATAAGATTTAACACCACTTCATGATAAAAGCTCTAAGAAAACTAGGAATAAAAGGAATGTACATCAACATTATAAAGGCTATCTATGACACACCTATGGCCAACATCATACTTAATGGGGAAAAACTGAAACCATTCCCCCAAACTCAGAAATGAGACAAGGGTGCCCACTCTCCCCACTCCTATTCAACATAGTACTGGAATGCCTAGTCAGAGCAATAAGGCAAGAAGAAGGAATAAAAGGAATACAAATAGATAAAGACAAAGTAAAATATCCCTATTTGCAGGTGACATGATCCTATACCTCAAAGACCCAAAAAACTCCACCCAAATACTTCTAGACACCATAAACAGCTTCAGCAATGTAGCAGGATACAAAATCAACTTACAAAAATCAGTAGCCTTTCTATACACCAACAATGAACAAACTGAGAAAGAATACAAGAAAACAATTCCATTTACAATAGCATCAAATAATTAAATACCTAGGAGTAAACCTAATGAAGGATATAAATGACCTCTTCAAGGAGAACTACAAACCACTGAAGAAAGAGATCAAGGAAGACTACAGGATGTGGAACAATCTCCCATGCTCATGGATTGGCAGAATCAACATAGTAAAAATGGCTATGCTACCAAAAACAATCTATATGTTCAATGCAATACTCATCAAACTTCTAATGACATTCATCACAGAGATTGAAAAATCTACCCTAAAATTCATTTGGAAATACAAATGACCGTGAATAGCCAAAGCAATACTGAACAAAAAAAGCAATGCTGAAGGTATCACATTACCCCACTTCAAACTGTACTACAGAGCCATAGCAATAAAAACAGTATGGTGCTAGCACAAAAACAGATATGAAGACCAGTGGAATAGAATAGAGGATCCAGATATGATTCCACACAGATATGCCCAACTTATTTTTGACAAAGGTGCCAAGCATGCAACGGAGAAAAGAGCCTCTTCAACAAATGGTGCTGGGAAAAGTGGTTATCTGCCTGCAGAAAACTGAAACTAGATCCATGTCTGTCACCCTGTATTAGTATCAACTAAAAGTGGATTAAGGACCTTAATATCAGACCTGAAGCCTTGTTATAGTTAGTATATGAAAGAGAATTCCATCAGCCCAGCAACTGAGAGAAAGGATGGACAAATGGGACTACATGAAATTAAAAAGATTCTGCACAACAAAAGAAATGGTCTCTAAATTGAAGAGACCCCCCACAGAATGGGAGAAAATATTTGCTAGCTATACATCAAAGGACTGATAATCAGAATGTATAGAGAGCTCAAAAAACTAAACTCCCCAAAAATTAATGAACCAATAAAGAAGTGGGCAATTGAACTAAACAGCACTTTTTCTAAGGTAGACATCCAAATGGCCAAAAAACACATGAAAAAATGTTCACCATTCCTGTCCATAAAGGAAATGCATATCAAAAACACACTAAGATGCCACGTCACCCCTGCTAGAATGGCTATCATCAAAAACACCAGAAACAACAAATGATGCTGGCAAGGATGCAGGGAAAAAGGAACCCTCTATACTGCTGGTTGTACTGTAAGCTAGTATAAACACCTTGGAAAACATTATGGAGGCTCCTTAAAAAACTAAATATAGATCTGCCGTATGATCCAGCAATACAAGTTCTAGGGATGTACCTGAAGGAATGAGACTCAAGTTATTACAAAAGCACATGCACACCCATGTTTATTGCAGCACTAATCACAATATCCAAGCTATGGAAACAGCCAAGATGCACCACAACAGACGATTAGATCAAGAAAATGTGGTATTTATTCACAATAGAATTTTACTCAGCCACAAAGAATGAAATTTTGTCATTCGCATGTTAAGTGGATGGAACTAGAGAACATCATCTTAAGGGAAGTTAGCCAGGCTCAGAAGACAAAAAATTGTATGTTCTCCCTCATATGCGGATTATAGACCTAAAACAAATGCAGTAATATTATAGGACATGGGTCACACATTAAGGGGAGAACACGCACCTGAAAAATAGGGAAAGGAAAGGAAACCTACAACTTGAATGTGGTTGATGTGCTCACTGTAGGAGGGAAAAAAGTAATCTTAGATTGGCAGAGGACTAGGAAGTAGTGAAGAAGTCTGGTAGAGATTAACCAATGTGGGTTGCAATACACAGTGCATGGAAGCAATGCTAGAAATCTCTCTATATAGCTATCTTTATCCCAAACTAGCAAAAACGATGTCTTTCTTATTATCTCTTAAGTTTTCTCTTCAACAAAGTCAGAGAAAAAGAGGGGGGAGGTGGCACAAATAATGTATATACATGTAAGTAAATGCAAAAATGATAAAGAGAAGAAAAAAAAGAGAAAATGATTGATCATAAAAATAGTAATGATGATACGATGTAAAATGGAAAGTGTGTGTTTGTGGGGGAATAGAAGAAAGGAGAAATTGGGAAAGGAGAGGATGATGGAGGTGAATATGCTCAAAGCACTATATATCTGCATAAAAATAGCATAATGAAATCTACTAAGAACTGTAAAGAAAAGAAAGGAGGAATAAGAATAAGGGGGGGTGAATTTGATCAAATTACAATACATGTGTGGTATGTGTATGGAAATATCATAATGAAACCTGTTTTTACCATTAATAAACACCCAAAAAGGATACGAATAGATATTTCTCAAAAGATACAATGACCAACAGGTATATGGAAAAAGTGGTAAGCATCACTAATCATAAAGAAAATGGTAATTAAAACCACAATGAGAAATAATCTCACACCTATTAGAATGGTTATCATTAAAAAGGCAAATGATAAAACATGCTAAGGATGTAGAAAAAGGAAGCTCTTGACCATTATTTGTAGGAATAAAAGTTATATAGGCATTATGGAAAACAGTATGAAGTTTCCTCAAAAAATTAAAAATAGAACTACCTATGATCCAGCCATCCTACAATAGAGTATAGGGAAAAAGGAAATGAAAGCAGTAGAATAAACAGATATCTGTACACCCACATGTGCTATAGCATTATTCACAAGAGCAACTTATTCTAACTCAATCTAATTGTCCATCAACAAATGAATGGA
This sequence comes from Castor canadensis, assembly GCF_047511655.1. NCBI lineage: Eukaryota > Metazoa > Chordata > Mammalia > Rodentia > Castoridae > Castor > Castor canadensis. The sequence continues at coordinate 112,448,787 of NC_133393.1, read as the reverse complement.
TAAAGAAAATGAATAAAAATGGATAAAGAATATATACAGGAATATTATTTAATCTTAAAAAACAAAATGCCTCAATATGGACAAAATGGATGAACATTATGTTAAGTGATATAAAACAGACACAGAAAGACAATTGCTATATGATCAAACTTAAATGTGAAATATTTTTAAAAATGAAGTTAAAAAACATTGAACAGAAACAGAGAATAGACTCATGGTTACTAGGGCAGGGGTAGAGCAGGGGATTGGGGAGATATTGGTCAAAGAAGACAAAATTTCATTTACATAAAAAGGATAAGTTCAACAAATCTATTGTGCAACATACTGATTATATGAACCATGGTGGGCTGTGTTTTTGAAAATTAGTAAGACAATAGATTTTAAGTATTGTTACCCACACAAATAGTTAGATATATGGGGTGATACATATGTTAATTAGCTGTATTTATCCATTCCAGGATGTACACATATTTCAAAACATCGTTGTGTTCACGATAACAATATAAAATTTCTATCTGGCAATTAGAGAAATGGTTAATTGATTAATTAAAAAGTTTGGCCTATTGTTCACTCATAGAGATAGTGAATTAATTCTTTAAATGGGAGCTCAGCCTACTTATTTACATCTCCTAATGAGCAGCATGAGTTGAAAACAGAAGCAGAAGACTGGTTCAAAAACTATCATCGTGGTCTACTGGTAGAACCTCAATCAAAATATATAAATATAGCAGAAGTTTAAAAAAGGTCAGTTCTTGCTAATTAATTAAATAGTTAAGATAAAATAACAACCCCAAGGAAGTGTAATAGACCATGTTACTTATATGAATGAATGGGGAATGAATGTGATCGCAATGCATGCTATCCATTAACCAAAATTATGAGTCCGGGAACCACAAAGAGGAAGGGAAGAAAAGAGGAGGCAAGAGCAAAACCAGTTTTATAGTACAAATAGAACAAAATATTGTTACCTTCACAAAGTATATTTTTTGCTAACAAAAGAAAAGTGATAACAACACTTTCTTCTTATAACACCAGGTGTGTCTTTAAATTCTTTCAAATAGTTAAAGCCTAGACTGCCTTGCTTTGGAGACCGTGTTAGTAATAACTACTCTATACAGTATGCTGTTCTATTTTCATGCTGATGAAAAACTCAATTAAAAACCAAACAATAAACCAAAAATAGCAGGGATTAGCATTCAGAACTAGAAGATATTAAAAGATTGTGCTTGCCTTGTTTATTCTTTTACGCAATTGGAAATAAAGATTATTGTTTTAAAAATCTTTTTAAAGAAAAAATAATAGTGACAGTGGGTCTCTAATGCTGGAAAAATGTTGAAATTTCAGATCACATGGGTTTCTGCTAGTATCTAGCTAGGAAGGCATGAAGTAAACAATGTTTCAGGCTTATTATGGGCTAACAGTGTCAACTTCTACAAATGTTCAATCCCCTTAGAGAAGAGCCAAGACTGAGTAAACCTGCTCTAAATTCCTTTGCTTAAGTCCCAATGAGTCCATGTAAAAATTTAATTAGATCTCTATTTTAAACATAATTTTGTTAGCTACAGAAAGTCTGCATTCTTAATATGGCAAATTAGCTGTTGTTAATGAAAAACTTCAAAATGTGCACCTCCATAAACAAACACCCCTTGACCAGAACTAGAGAGTTTTAAACCACTAGGAAAAGAGGAAGCTGGATCAGACACAAAGCAAGCTCTCTTGACATTCTCAAATTAAGAAAATACATATGGCAAAGCACTGACTGCTGCAATACGCAAATGTTTCCTGTTGACTCTGACTGCATACAGCAGCAGGTGCTAAAGCAGCATTACAAGCCAGTCACTTACACGCTGAGCCCAAAGGCAAAGGGTCCACTCTATTTTCAAATTTAGTTTAAGTTATTCTGCTGTCTCCTCCAGACACACAAGAAAAAAAAAAAAAGAAGAAGAAATTTTCATTACTTCCAAAAGCAAACAAAATGACTTTTTTTCCCCTCTCTTTATTTTTTCTTTCCTAATTGCTTTCTTTAATGCTGTGGTTCACATCATTGGGTAACCTGTAACAGCACTTGTGTACTTTAAAATGTTCTAGGATAGTGTTATTTCTTAACTGTGTTGTAATTCAGAACAGAGTACCTAATAGGCACAACTTTTTAAGATATTTCTAAAGTAGTCAAGTGAATTAGGTCTTACTATCTGAATTTAAAATGATTGCTGTCAGATCAATTCCACTGTAAGTTGATCAATATATTGGCTAATTTATACAATTATTAATATGAAATATGTTAACTGCTTGAGATTGATCTGAAACTCAACAGACACAATGCTTATTTGCCAAACAACTAGTTACTTTGTGGGTTTTCAGCTGACATGGATTTGTAGTGGTTTCATTTATTAAACTAAATACAGCCCTAGTGCTAAGCCCAATGAAGCCACTACACAAGTTAGAAATAGTCACTTCTTACTCAAGACACTGTAATGCTGTTTGCCAAAAACTGGTCTTAATAAATATATGAATCTGTGATGGCTACACACCCTTCTAGAGTTGTGCAATGGGTTGTGTCAACAGAATTAAGAAGAAATATTTCCTAATCCATAAAGCCCTACAGTCTAATACACTCTGCAAGGAGATAGTGACACAGGCTTCCAAAATATATTTATGAAGAGATGATTCATGAAACATCATAGTTAATCAAAGAACCCAGTGATCATTAAGAATATGATGAGACATCAGCTCCTTTGGGCTTTACAGAGGTTATAGGAAAACAAATGGACTTAAGTCATAAGTCTTGCAGTTATAAAACTTTTCTGACAAGAGAACTATTGAACAATCAGCTAATGTGCCAAGAAAATCTCTACACTAAGCATGGCTCTCAGCTCTGCTGTATCTTAGAATCAATTGAGAAGCTTTTAGAAATGCTGATACCTGGGCCTCACTCCAAGTCTCAACGGGTGAAGCTTCAACATCAATCTTTTTTTGAAAGTTCTCAAAAAGATTCCTAATGTACAGGCAGGGTTTGAAACCTCCAACTTATGTGATTTTAGAAACAGTATTCCTATCCAAGGTAGATGAGAATGTCATCTTTCAAATGTTAGTGTGTGTCACAATCATCAGAAGGGTTTCATAAAACAGATTGGTAGGGACCACCTCCAGAGTTCATGATTCAGTATATGCTGATACTTCTGATTAAGAATCACACAATAAGAGTTGCTAGTGTAGGGTAGAAGTATAGCTCAGTGGTAGAAAACCTGCTGAGTATGTACAAGGTCTGATCCCCAACAGTGGGGGGTTGGGGGAGATCCATTGGCTTAGAACCTTACTACTCCTGATGTTGTCCTGGATGACAACGTTGACATAATTAGGAGTCTATTAGAAATGCAGAATTGGGCCTCACCCATCACCAAATAGATATCTAGATTTTACCAAAATCTCCTGCTGAGTCATATAAAAACTAAAATTTCAGAAGTGAGGTCTAGAGAACAGATCAACTAAAAACTCTACTGGTTGGTAAGACACCTAAAAAACTAGCTAGCATTTGTTGCCCTTAACGCAGAGAAACTAAAGCAGATACCTTAAAGCAACTGAGGCCAATAGGAAAAGGGGACCAGGAACTAGAGAAAAGGTTAGATCAAAAAGAATTAACCTAGAAGGTAACACCCACACACAGGAAATCAATGTGAGTCAATGCCCTGTATAGCTATCCTTATCTCAACCAGCAAAAACCCTTGTTCCTTCCTATTATTGCTTATACTCTCTCTACAACAAAATTAGAGATAAGGGCAAAATAGTTTCTGCTGGGTATTGAGGGGGGGAGCGGGAGGGGGTGGAGTGGGTGGTAAGGGAGGGGGTGGGGGCAGGGGGGAGAAATGAACCAAGCCTTGTATGCACATATGAATAATAAAAGAAAAATGAAAAAAAAAAAAAAAAAAAAAACTCTACTGGGACAAGGAAGGATATAAGCAGGAATGAGATGAGGTAGGGACCTGCAAATGAAGTAGTTCTATCTTATCTGCACTTTTACTTTCTAAAGTTTCTGTCAACCTCACTCTGGATGTAATAGATGGAAAATTCCAGAAATAAACAATTAATAAGTTTTAAATTGTATGCCATTCTCAATATCATGGTGAAGTCTCATACCATCTTGCTCTATCACATCTATGATGTAAGTCACCCCTTGGTCTAGTGTGTCTATGCTTTATACACTACTTGCCATTTTGTACATTATCTACCCATAACCCTTCTCTGTTATCAGATTGACTGTTATGGTATTGCAATGCTTATGTTGATGGAACTCTTATTTTACTTAATAATGGTCCCAAAGCATAAAATTCATGAAGCTAGCAATTCAGATGTGCTAAAGCAAAACCATAAAGTGAAAAGATAAAAGTTCTCAATTTAATAGAAAATGGAAAAAAAATTGTATGCTGAGGTTGCTAAAATCTATGGTAAATTGTTACTGTTAATCTCCTAGTGTGCTTAATCTATAAATTAAACTTTATTATAGGTATATAGCTACAGGAAAAGACCATAATGTATGTAAGTTTGGAACTGAGGTTTCAGGCCCCCAAGGCAGTCTTAGGATGTATCCTGTATGGGAAAGATGAGACCACTGTAACTGGGGAACTCAGATTCTAAAGCTGTTAGTTCTAACCAACCAGTCTCCAGGTGGGAATGAATTCCCCACATTGCCAGTCATTCTATATGTCTAGAAACCTAAGAGAAGAAAAGAAACTTAGTAATATGGATTTTTATGTGAAAATTTCCTTCTTTAAAATATTGTCAGTTAATTCAAAGGTTATCTAATACTTATAAGATGAAATATCTGTGTGCCTGTGTGCCACATTTACCTATAGCTTGCCCATATGTGACCTCTGGTCTAGAAAGAATAAATCATTAATTGAATTAGAGTTTGAAATAAATCACTGGAAATCCCCTTAGAACACTTCCTCTAAAAGCTTAAGATAAATGACGCATTTAGTAACAGATAATTATTTTCCATAGAGCACACCTCTACCTCACATGAACTCAACAAAAAAACAGAAATTAATGTTTGACAAGAGGGTTTTAACATATGAGTTCTGGAAGAATAAATATGCAACTATAGGGTAGGAAGCAAGAATGGAAGAGGAAATGGCTCAGGACTGCCTCTGAAGAAGGTGAGATGATTGGCAATCAATCTCAAGATGAAAGAGATAGAGGCAATTAATTCAGTTTACTGATAAATACACCTATGGGCATGGCAAAATTTCTAACCATGTTTCAGAATGGAAGAAAATAGTAGCATTATTTATGTAAAATAATTTTCACTTAAAAGGGAAGTTATAATAAAACAACCTCAGTTCCATTTCCTCTTCATCTATATTTTATAGCATTGAGTCCTACCGTTTCCTTCAAGAAGCAATTTGAAAAAACTTTCTGAAGCATATAGTATGCACAAAGTATGACATTTTCATGATTTCTTGTTCATTGAGTATTTTTTCTTTAAACTTTCATATAATCACTTGTTAAAGACATTTTAGAAGCTATCTGGAGAATAACAAGAAGGTATTTTTCAGAAGGGTCACATAAGACTAGAAAAACACATAGAAAGCAGCTCATCAGTCTGAGAAGAATCATGAAAGTCAAATCATGTATCTGAGGGAGAAAAGAGAGGAAAAAAGTTTTGAAAACTGCTTATTACTCTGCTAGAGTACCAGAAAACAGGAAAGTTTCATGAAGGACATGGGGATGGTACAGAAAAAGACTAAAGGAAGCATCCAATCTCTTTCAGCCAGCTGCCTTCCACTGTGTGATCCTTAACTCTATATCCTCAAGCAGCTATCTTCAGGACCACTAAAGAGTTCCCTACGCTGTGACAAAGTGTTCAAATACAGCTTAGCGTCAATCCTATTAAATTATTAAATGCCATCACTTCTCTCCAAGTTCCTCCAATGAAGCCAACAATCAGGACAACAAATACCTTTACGTACTCTATGTCCTTACAAATTTTGCAAGTCTTTTCCGTTAGAATAATAATGGCAAAAGTTTAGCAGGATGTTCACTTGGTTCAATATTTGAGAGATCCACTGTCATATCTTTATTCTGTTATCAACTTGTTCTGAAGAATATTTGGTCATGTCAATAACATTGAAATAATGAAAATATGTCAGATGAAACAAATTCTTAATTTTTTTTACCTTTGCCTTTAAGAAATTATGTTACCCAAGGTCAAGGTAGTTTTGTTATTTTAAACTGATGTCACTATTCCATTTTCTTTATATGTAAAAGAAGGAAAGGAAAAAAACTTAACATTTAGTTTATTATTAGATATTTGACTAAAGTCTGCCAGGATAAGTGCCTGACAAAATAGTTAGATGGGATAAGGAATTACAGAATTTTATGGTCCTATTATTTCGGAAATTATCTCATTTTGATGGAATAGAAGTAAATTGGTATACAAATCACATGTAAATCAAGTCACATTAGAATAATTGCTTTCATAATAAGTTCTCTTTCTAATAGTAGCCTTACTATCTGCAATGAGCAGATCCTTTATCTACTTGTTAGTGTTAAATCCAGAACTATAGGAAAGGTCTATGACAGGAACCAGACAAAATACCTCTATTCTTGTACATGTTGTCATGACACATTACCATATTGAGATATGGAGCAAAAAAATAAGTATACATGCATATATTTATTTATATGATTATTTAGATGATATTTATTATGTGACTAACTGGTAAAGAAGTGACAGCAGCAAATCTTCCAGATATATACATATATGTATATATACATATATATATATATATAGCTTAATGCAAAATGCATGAATCAATGGTTCCATAATTCCTCAAATTACTCAAAAAAGTTTTCCATCATTTTTTACCATTTTATTTTAATAGCATTTCTATCTTCATACTGGGGAAACAAAAAAAATGTAATCTAAGTTCTTGCTTCTTAGGGTTTAAAAATATCACAAAACAAAGAATTAAAGTATTTAGTAAGTGCAACATACCTAAGATGTTAAGAAGATACAAAAGAGAGCAGCAAAATTGAATCATGGCATCCCAAGAAGATTTCTAGAGGAATGATGCTTGAACAGAATTCCCTAAAGATGAAGCAAGAGTATGAACAAGAAGAAAGAGAGGATGGGAGGCATCCCAAGTAGAGGGAATAGTGAAAAGAAAGATGAGAAGTTGCACAGCATCTCATGTGTGATAAACAAGCTGTAGAGTGGAACTGATAAACAGACTTGAGAGCATACAGCATGGGAAAATGAAGCTGAAGCAGTAACCAGTGGTTAAATGGTGGAAATTTTATATGTCATGCTACAAGTTTGGATTTTTTCTGGGGACAATGCACCAACACATCAATGAAGAGTGTAAAAGAACAGCATGCCCAGACTTGCCTTATTATAATTATAACTTTTTGGCAGTAGTAGTGTTTGAACCTAGTACTGCCATACTAGGCACCTGCTATACAGGCATTCTACCCCTTGAACCACACCCTCACCTTCTTCTGCTTTTAGCTATTTTTTTTCAGATAGGGTCTTGTGTTTTTTCTCAGACCCTCAGATAGGGTCTGGCTCAGACCATGATCCTCCTATCCATGACTCCTGAATAGCTGGGATTATAGGTATATACCTCCATGCCTGACTAGACTTTTTGAAAGATGGATCTGAGGTGGAAATGACAAAAGATGAGAGAATCAATAAGAGCATCCTTACATTGTGCAGGATATGGAATAGTGGATAGAATTAAGAAATGGCTAAATATATGAAGTTGGAGGAGTGACATGAGGAAAGCAAAGCAGACGAACCTAAAAAGCTTGTCATAATTATGACTTAACAGGACAATTCCTTACATAGTAGTGTAAACAACGGAGATAGACAGGAAGAGCAGGACTATTTGGGTGCAAAGTAGGGAGCAGGGAAGTTGTGGTCTGTTTGGATCTGTTGCAAAAGTGACTCATAATCCATGAGAGGAAATCCAGCAAGTGCTAATCAAAACAGGAGAAGAAACAGCAGGAGATAGTACTATCAAAGGAAATACATTTCCAGGAATGAAAGAAGGATCAATAATGTCAAGGGCAGCACAGAGAAGCAGTTGGATTAAGTACTGGAAAAGCTTGTATTGGATTTGGTGATTTTGCTTTTGCCAGGTGGCTTCAGTGGACTATTAGGGAAGAGAGCCAGGTGGCTGTAGGCTGAGGAGTGACTAGGTGGTAGAGAAAAAAGTGATAGCAGCAAATCTTCTAGAGAGTGACGCTTGCCCAAGTATCTCTGGCCTATACTTTTGCTGCAGAAATTTCCTTTTTATTTTATCACTCATCAGTGAGGAGATCTATCAAGATGTCTTGAATATTAGAACCATTTTCTTCAAACCAAATTTCAGCCTTATTCACATTTAGCAGCATTGTGAATAACAGTTATGATCCCACTTAACAAATCTACTGTAGAGGGACAGAAGGAGCCCAGACCAGTTAGAGACTACACTTTCCCTAAAATAGGTAAAATATTATGCTAAATATACCTGCAGCATTACAAATAATAGAGATTTGGGGCTTCACCTTGGCCACCCTACCTTTTGCTTAGAGTTTATAGGAAATGTTCTTGAGATTTCTGTGCATTGCTCCTAAACTCACTCAAGGGAAATGAAAGGCAGAAAAGGGGAGTAGACTCATACAAATCAACTTATTTATTTTTTTATAATTTGAGTACTGCCACTGAAATATTATTGTTCCTTTTTTAGAGGCGTTGGTTTTATTATCTTGTTTATACATGGATTTTAGTGATTAGATTCAACATGAAAGTGATGTATTTGGTCTAACAACATCAACAGGAATAAAATAGCTTCTAGTTCTGTGGAAATGAGAATGCACCTGTAACAGCTCTCTTCATTAAATTCAAATCTGATATTACTTATATTTTATGATTCTCCCTGCAACAGTAAACCACTTAAAGAACTTTTAAAAGATTCTCCTCCAAGAGGATTAATAGGAAGCCATGTTTCTCATCAGACTTTTCTCACACCTCTGTCCTTACCCTTCTCCTGCCCGACCAGCTTGATGTCAGCTACCTGTGATTAACAGTGATGGACGGCCTCATCCAGAGACACTCCTCACTCTACCCTTCAGCAGAAAGAGCAAGTCAGTCACTGTAACGCAGGGAGGAAGGAAGCAAAAAAGAGTAATGGGAAAACTGAGAAGTTACTATCAGGTAACTTTATTACTATTTCAGCCAAACAACAAATTCTATGTTTTCCTTGCAAATGATTACATAACTTCCATAACTAAAAGAGAAAACTTAATCTGAGAAGAGGGCAGGGTGTCAATTAAAAAAAAAAACCAAATAATCACAACAATAAAACAGAAAAAAAACCTATCACAACACAGCCTCTCTGAACTATAAACAGATACAATTTATCTGTTGATTGTTTTTCTTTGAATGCTTACCAGCTTTTATAGCACAAAAAGCTAAAGGAATAGCATGGAACTGAGTAAAATAACCCTTCCCAATTAATCTTGATTTACCTCATTTAGGAATGTCATAAAATACACAGATATCCTTCATCCCCAAATACCACCAAGTGTTGATTGTTTATTAAGACATATGTTACTAGTTACTTGATGAAAATCCATTTCTTACATGCACACTGTAACCCTCTGCAGTCACAGGTAAGGTGTTATGTCATCTGAGTTCCAATAATTAAATTCCTGGTTGCTATCATTAACAACTACTTAATAAGCATCTACCTATGATAAAACCTAGCTGGTGGGATCCACCCTGGTGTTCTAGGCACTCTGCAGCAGTTCCAACTAAGAATGTATTATAGAGGCTAAGACTTCAAATGCTACAGCAGGTGGCCTAGAATTGAATCCTGAATCTACCACTTACTGATACTGTTTAATTTCTTTTAACCTCAGTTCTCATGTTTATAAAAATATGATGATATAAGAACATACATCAAAGGACTATTAAGAAGATTCAAGAGTCAATACATGTGTTAGTATGTAATGCATGCTTAACGTGTCTTATCTAGCATTATTAAATTAAATTTTAAGAGAAAATATTTCTGACCTCTCAACAAAGCAAAAGGTTTGAGAAAACACCAAGTCATCTCAAATGCCAGTTTATTATCAAAAATTATGTATATAAAAATGAACAGAATCAAGTTTGCATTTATATGCAGGTGAATCCAAAATTGACTTCCAATAATTCATATCATGCTATGATTCTGTAACAATTGCCAAATGAATATATCTTGAAGATGGCAATAGTAGTTAAGAACTTGCCTGACACTGACTTCCCTTGAGTTATTTTTTCACTTTTTATTACTGGACAAAAATTACAATGGTCTTGAATACAAGAGAATGAGGCTAACAGAACTCTTCACAGCTTGAATTGGCACATGGACAAAGTTGGCCATGCAGAGGTAAAACAGACAAGTACAAGAAGGCTGGAGAAAAATGACCAAGGAATCGACTTAGGAAAAAGGGGAGGGTAGCAGAAGGCACAATAGTAACTATTTTGAATCAGTCCTCATTCTCTGTAAGGTGATGTTCTAAGTGCTTTACTCACAGTAACTTATTTACCCTCACAACAAGCTAAACTTATTAGTCTGAAGTTTATTTGATTGCATTCTTATTTTACATATAAGGAAACTGAGAGAGCTTAACTAATGTTTCCATGGCATATCATATAGCCAGTAAAGGGATATACGCAAGAATTGTGCTCAAACAATCTGATTTTATTCATGATACTATATTCTCTCCATCGACTGTACAGTAATATAAGTGTTTAGATTAACTACGCAATATATAAACTGGAATTTCAAATATTAGACAATAGGATAATGTAAGCTGTGTTTCATGATATTTTTTTCAACAAAATATTAATGTAAGGTTGACACATAGACAATAGGTGGATGCATGTTAGAATTTTGTTTTAGTATTTTAGGACTTATGAGACTTACACCATCACTTGGTTATGACACTTAAAAGAGACTTGCACTGCATTTCACCTGTCTAAATGCTTCCTGGATATGACCAAACAGAATGGGCTTTAGGAAGACAGAGAGCAGGAGAGTTCAGGCAAATACTACTAAAACCTTCATTGACTCACCTTTACAGCACCTTTACTTCTGGAGGACATTTGGGATGATTCTCTCAGACTATTATTAAAAGAAGTATTAGTACTTGTACTCAGGCCACATTTTACCCCTGTGCCTGACCTCAGGAAAACCTGGTGAAGCCCAGCAGATGGGGTATGCTTGAGTAAACAAAATGCTTTTATTTTATAGTAACACTTCATAGTAACCCCAGTGCATTAATTAGGATAATGTCTTTACATAAAGAACATTTTAAAATGATAATGGGTTTGAATTATGATCATCAAACCAAACTAAAAACCAATAGAACAGAAAGGGAGCATGAATGATTAATTAAGTTAAACAAGCTGGTGAATTATCAGGATTACAAATAAGTCTGGTCATACCCCATATCTTTATTAATGACCTGAAAAAGGCCATAAGATGTTAATTAAATCTATAAATGCAGCTAAACTGACACTGTATTTCCAAAGGTTAAGCTAGGACAAACGTTAAAAAGAAGCATCTTCACCTTAAGGAAAATATTTTTAATAAGTAAAGGTACTGTCATAAACTCTCCTCAAAGCACCATCAATTATCATCCAACAGTGATGCTCTTTAAATAAAGGTCAAACTCCACATAATAAAACACTGGAGGATAGACACAGGGCCTTGGATTTGAGAAAGCCTTATCATTCACATTTTCATTTAGTGTAAAAAAAACGACTCTTGTTTTCATTGATCAGGAGGGAAAATATGTGAGCAAGTGAAAAAAATTAAATTTTCACCTTTATCATTTATATTTTTTGCCTTTCCTACTTAATGAACCAGAAAGTCTCTGTTTGCTAGTAATAACATAATTACATCCTTGGGAACTGGTTTTTATATTGAAGCTATTTATTCCTTTACCTATCAGGTCATTAGTTCAGGATTATATGTTTCCCTGACAACAATAAATTCTTACATTGCATCCCAAAAGAACTATGAAAAATGCCTATTAACCACTTTATTCAGAGAAAACACAATGTAGCAGTGGTCTGGGAGAATTTTCCTCAAAAACAGGTGTCTAAGCTTGGCTCTGTTTTCATTCAAGTACTGTATCTACAAAATTAAATCAAGTGCATTATAAATGGTTTTGCAGTAAAACAGGACAATATTAGTAATGTTATAAGACTAAAATATTTTTGTTATAGTCTAATCAAATATACAACAACCTGATTCAGGTGAGAATCATATAATCCTAAATAGCTTCCCAGCCCAGTTTAAGGGATTTGGCTTAATTCCTCAAAACATGAAGCTCTCAAACTGACAGATTGCTAGTGCCGATGTTCCTCCAAGATTAGTTAAATAAGTTTTTATAGTTTGAGGGCAGAGTTCCATCTTTTCAGAAGGATAGATTATTGAAGTGGATACTAATTTATCTGATGGCTAGGTATATATAGTAGTCATGTTCTGCTTTATTTGCAGATTAGTTTCTGTGTGTTTGAATTTTTAATTAATTGTCAGCAGCTAAAATTTTGGGATCTTTCAATATAGAATAAATCTGGATTTAATAAGCAGTTCCATCTAGAGTAGCATGAAAAAATATAAAATGCCTAGAAATAATTTGACAAAGAGCGTAAGATGTGTGCACTGAAAAGTATAGAACATTGTTGAAAGAATTAAGAGGTAAACAAATGGAAAGACAGCCCATGTCTATGGATCAAAATATTTAATACTAAGATGAAAATATTCCCTCAACTGTGTAGGGGCTCAAAACACTATCAAAATTCCAACTGGCTTTTCAGCAGAAACTGACAAGTTGATCGTAAAGCTCATATATTAGGGGCTGGCAGAGTAGCTCAAGTGATAGAGCTCCTGCCTAGCAAGCATGAGACCCTGAGATCAAACTCCAGTACCATAAAAAAAACTTACATGTTAATTGGAGAGACATAAAATAGTCAAAACAACTCTGCAAAAGAACAAAATTGGAGTACTAACATTTCATAGTTATAGAGTTAAAGTCACTGGTGTAAGAATAGGTATATAGATAAATGGGCAGAATAGAAAGTTCAGAAATAAAACCTCACATATATTAATTAGTTTTTGACAAGGGTACCATGACATTCCAATGAGGATAGTCTTTTCAACTTGGTTGTGTTGGAACAACTGAATATCTACATGCAAAAGAATGAAGTTGGACTCATTTCTCTCACTCCCACTGTGCACCAAAATAAACTAAAAAGGGACATAGACCTAAATGTCAAATCTAAAACACTTGGGAGAAAAAACAGTTACTGTGGGTTAGCAAAAGCTTATTTATGACATCCAAAACAAAGGCTCTAGCAACAACAAAAAGCTAAATTAGACTTCATCAAAATTACTTTTATGCTTCCAACCATACTAACAAGAAAGTGAAAAAGCAACCCATAGAATGGACAAAAATTTGTAAAACTTATATCTGATGAGGAGCTTGTATGCAGGATATACAAGGTATTCTAAAGACTCAACAATAAAAAGCAAACAACTCAGTTTTAAAATGAGCAAAGATATGAATACATGTATTACCAAACATATATAATGATGTTCAGCATCATTAGCCATCAGGGAAATGCAAATCAAACCACAATGACACTCCACATCACACTTAATAGGCTGTAAGTGAAAGGATAGACAGTAACAAGAATTTGCAAGGTTGCAGAAAAATTGCAACTCTCATATACTGCTGATTGGACTGTAGAATGGTACAGTCACTTTAGAACATAGTCTGGCAACTCTTAAAAAAAAGTTAAATACAAGTTATCATATGACCCTGCAATTGAGCTATATATACATGCAAAATAAAAACATGTCTACAAAAATGTGCACATGAATATTATTACTCATAACTGTCAACATAATAATACCCAAATGTTCCTCACATGGTGAATGGAATAAGTAAAATGTGATATACCCATAAAATGGAATTTTATGCGGCAAAAAAGGGAATGAGTTACTGATTTATGCTATAAGTGGATGAACTAAAGTAAAAGTCAAACACAAAAAGCACAAACTGTGTGATCCTGTTTGTATGAAAGGTCCACAACAGACAAATCCGCACAGATAGAAAAATAGTTACCTACGTTTACAGGGAGGAGATGATGTAGAAGATGAAGCTTCTTTTTTGGGTTATGAAATGGTTTGAAAATGTGCTGGCAATGGCTGCACAATGCTTTGAGTGTACTAAAAATCATTTGATAGTACACTGTAAATGGTGAACTGTATGACATGTGAATTGTACAGATACAATTACCTCTGCAACATCCATTCCTCCCTTCTAATAAAAAATAAAAGATAGAACTGCTTTATGAAAAAATAAAGTTGTTACATTAAAAAATTTTAATCTTGATTTTGTCAGCAAAAGACAGAATGCTTAATACTCTTTAATACTATACCCATAGTTGAAAAAAGCATTTGAGTAAATGTATAAATACATATCTATCCCCATAAATAGATGGAGATATAACATAGTAGGAACACCTAATTATTACATAATACATATAAATGATCACATCACATTTTTATGACAGGTTACAGAATTGGTGAGATGATTAATATATCAAAATCCCACAATATTTTATAGTTGTCATGAAAACCATGTAGAAATATTTGTTCTTATGTACTTAATTTTAAAATGTCTCCTTAATATATTGAGGAGTATATATAATAAATGTACATGTATACAATATGTTATAAAGGTAAATATACATGAATATTGTATATATATATACAACACAATATATACATATAATAAACATGTACACACATAAAATATGTGTGCATTTAATTAAATATATAATATACATGATATATATAAAATAAGGTTACAACACAATATGTAGACTCAGTCTACATATATAAGCCAAAATGTTAACAGGAATATTTGGCTGTCAGGATTGCTGTTGGGGGTTATTTTTTGATTTAAACTCTCTGTATGATCTGAATGTTTAATGATGGTATAGAGCCTTATAAGACAGAGATCACATATCCTACCCTAATTTACTGTATTTCTAGAGATATGGCCATAGAGCCTTATAAGACAGAGATCACATATCCTACCCTAATTTACTGTATTTCTAGAGATATGGCCTAGGAATGTTAGTTCTCCCCAAGCTGTCTATGTCTGTCTGATATAGCCCATCTGGCATAGCTGTGGGATTTAGAAATCGGTAATCCATCTACTTTATTGTCTACTTAGAAAATTACCTCCACAACCTCACAAACATATGGCTAACCAGCCTATGATTGAACACATACAAGAAAAGGGAACTCTCAACCTCAAATGGTAGACTAATCCTTTATCAGAAGGTTCTTTTTGTTAGCAGGTTCCCTTTGTGTTATTTAAATATCTAATACATTAATGGAAGAATGATACGTGGTAAAACTATTCCAAGAATAGGGGGAAGGGAGGAGAAAGGAGAATGGTGGAGGGGGTGAATTCAAGTATGATATATTTAATATATTGTAAGAACTTTGGTAAATGCCACATTGTACCTCACCCAGCACAACAATATAAAATAAATAAATAAATATCTAAAAGCCACCCTTTTTGGTATTAGTTCTGCATTGTCAATGAGTTATTTGCATCACAATAATGGCATGTAAAATCAATGTATGATAGACAGTGTAAAATATCCTATGAAGTGCACTTTCTCCTAATCCCCACCACCAACACACATGCACAAACACACACATGCATATATACCAAGATACACATGGAGGGAGCTGAAATTGAGACTATAAGAAAAGTGAAAGACAATGGGTCTTTTTTGTAGCATCTTGTAGAAGTTATGCTAACAGGAAATGATGCCACACAGTGTGACATGGTAGAATAAGGTGACTTACAACTCTACCCTGAAGTTTTCAAAGAGAAGCTGGACCTACTAAATGGCTGTGGGGAGAGTCCAAGAAGAGAAGGTAGAGCTCACACCAGGTCCCCTTCTAGCTCAGGCACCATGGAACCCATGTGCAAATTAGAAAAACAGCCTCTTCCTCCATGTGATCTCATTCCTTAGGTCAGGAATTGGCTAATCACATCCTGTGCAGGACCAAACCTAACCACATCCACTCATTTGCATATTGACTATAGCAGAATTGAGTAGTTGCTACAGACTGTATGATTCACAAAGTCTTAAATGCAACATGGCTCCAGAGCCTAGATAATACAATTTTCTAGAACCTGAACGACTAAAGATTCACTTTTAGTTTTCTAAGCAATCAGAGTGTCAGAAGAATATCCAGATGACATCTGGCCACTAACTGAAAATGATTAAGATGAAGAATTAATTTCCTCTTCATTGGGAAAGAGGTTTGACAGTGATGAAAATAAGGGAGAAAAAAAAATCAAAACCAACTAATGAAGTATTAGCAGTAATTTTCTCTGAAGCTTACTAAAGGATATCTTTGACTTCCTGATAACTAATTCCTTTCCTCAAGAAAAAACAATGGCCACAAGTATAAGTTACTTAATAACTGATATATTTTTTTAAATCTGTTTTGTTGAAGCTGTCTTAGCATCCTCCCTTCAACCATTTCAGTTGCTGATTCTGTCCACAATGGTTATTGGTCTTACCAGTTGCTGTCTTGTTTTCCTTTTGAATCCTCTGTGATTTTATATTTTTGAGTTTGGCAGTCCAAATAGTTTCAGGGCTTCTTAATTTCTTTAGTGAAAATGTATTATTTCTGTTTCTTCTACTGCTGTTTTTAACCACAATATTCAGTATTTGAATATTTGTCATAGGCTTATAGTAAAAAAATTACACTATGAAATTAATTGATTAATTAAAATTTTCTTATCAGTAATCTGAGGCAGTATCAAGGTTTTCCTCTTACAATGTTTTCTTCTAAGAGGTGTTGGAAACAAAGATAACATACAAACTTCAAGATCTTAAAAATACTGCTTAGAATTCAGACGAAAGAAAAATATAATTTTCTATTTATTTTGAATCATTATTAAAATTAATTTTTTTCAACAGCATTCCATCAGTTGTAATGAAATGAGGACTATAACTGAAGAAAATTACAGAAATTCAATTGATCTGATAACTTAAAATATAATTGCTAAACTAAATAGAGCCAATACACATATACTCACAGGTGATCTGGTTAACAGTTTCTTCCAAACTCTTCTACAAGTAAGAAATTTAAAACATCTAAATGTTCTATGGAACAACTGGAAACTATAAAACAAAAATATTCACATTAACTACATCTTATAGGCATATTTAATCACTACCTATAGAAATACAGGTTCTATTAGCTGTGGAAACTGAACCAAGAAGAAAAACAAACTGATACATTATAGCAAATCAAGGGTTTTGCTGGCCAACAAGGTACCAACAATTTCTGTGCTACACTTACAAAGCCTTCTGAGATTCTAAGCCACATTAACAACAAAGTCCATGTGCAACTGCTCCCTTTACCAAGACATCCTAAACCCATATCAAAAGCTAATATAATACACAAGACTAATATTGTTTACATTTCTCATACCAAAGTTTTACAGTGACTCAGTTACTATAGTTCATAGCTTACATACTATAATAGCTAAGTTACTTTATAATGGCTCCATAGTATATTTTAAAGAATTTTTCTTAGAATTCTGTATTATTTTAACTTTCAAGTAGTTATTGTGGGAGAATGATTGACACTATGACAAAGGAACCATGTTCTGGATGAGAATTTAACACTCTTAGAAAATACTCATTGAATGTTTATTAGGTTCTAGTTCATCAAGGAAATACTAAGATGATGAATAAAGTGCTTCTCAAGAATTTTGGCATCAGAGAGATACAAACCATAAGAAAAATAACTGGGGGGTGTTAGTGATTAATACTTAATTAGAGAAGTATAAACAAGTCAGTGTAACAAGAGATGGAATTAGTAAAAGGAATTAAGGGACTTCAGAGATGAGGTGGCATTTTAATTAGGTCATGTGTTAGTTTTGATGGCTGCTGTAACAAATCACCACAACTTCAGTGGGCTTAGCCAGTACAAATTGACTACCTTACAATTTTAGAGACTAAAATCCAACATGGGTTTTATGGGGCTAATAACAAGAATCTGTCAGTCCTGTGGTCTCTGGAGGCTTTACAAATGGATTGAATCATACTCTCCAAAAATGATATGTTAAAATCCTAACCTATGGTACCCATGACTGTGATCTTATTTGGAGACAGGATCATTTTAGATATACACAAGTTAAGTTGAGTGCATTAGGGTGAAAGCAGTAACCTCTTAAGAGGAAAACATTACATAAAGACAGAGACATAATCCTATGCAAATAAAAACAATTTACAAAAAAGTTATATAACTTATATATTCATTTTAAAAGGTGAAATGAATTTATTACATATTCCTTGTCTTTGCTTCATATTAAATCATTAAAATACATTGATAACAAGGGAACAACAAAAAACAAGACACAGGAAAGTGTCATATGATGACAAAGGTTGAGTTTGCACTGATGCAAGAAATGCCACAGACCAACAACCACCGCCAGAAGCAAGAAAGAGGCAAATAAAGATTCTATCCAAGTCTCAGTGCAAGAATGACCCTATTGGTATCTTGTTTTTCAACTGTTAGCCTCTAGATAAATAAGAGAGTATGTTTCTGTTGTTTTGAGCTACACAGTTTGCAATAGTTTTTTATAGCAGCCCTGGCATCTAATGCAAGGAATAAATCTGTGCCCTTGCCTTTTTCAGCTTCCAGAGACCACCTTTACCTCTTTGCTAATGACCCTTTTCTTCTATCTTCCAAGTCAGCAAGGTCACATTGAGTCACTCTGAGTTCTACTTCCATTGTCACATCTTCCTGTCTGACTGATTCCTCTTCTGCTTCCTTTTCTACTTTTAAAAACTCTTGTGATTCTACATGACCCACCCAGACAATTCAGGACAATCTCTCACACTTAAAACTCAACTAACTCAACTGGTTAGCTAGCATATTCCACCTGAAATCTTAATTTCCAGTTTCCATTTAACATATCATGTCTATAGGTTCCCAACATAAGAATGAAGAAGTCCACTATTCTGCCTATTGTAATCTATGAAGCAGAATTTCTCAAAGTGTGGTTGACAGGAAATCTAAATCAGAATCATTGACTTTATTTAAAAAAACAGATTTCTAGAACTCACTTGTTATATTCCAAGTGGGGATAAAGTAACCCACACAGTATTAACCAAGTGTAGTGGTACACATCTGTAATCCCAGCACTCCAGAAACAGGCAGGCAGGAAGATCAAGAGTTTAAAGCTGGTCATGACTACAGACAAAGTGAGACCTTCTTTCAAAATAGATAAATACATAAGTAAATAAATACAACATATATCATGTAAAGGAAAACTATTAAATAGTAATAATAATAAAGTCAGGTGGGACAGCACAACCCTATTCTCTCAGCGTTCTGGGGCAGAGGCAGGAGGATTGAGAGCTAGAGTACAGCCTGGGCTACATAGTGAGACCCAGTCTCAAAAATAAAAAGAAAATCATCTCACATCATTAACATCGTAACAGCATTATTGACTGGCGAGAGAGGAGAAAGTAACTTGAAGTGAAAGAACACCTCCCATTAGGCCCCATTCCCCAACACTGTTTTAACGTTGATGGTTACTTCCAATACATGAATTCCAGGGACACAGTCAAGCCACAGCAGAGGGTCAACCTAAGTAAAGTTGACTTCATTTGGAAGAGCAAGAAACCAAAGACACCACAGAAATAGAATCACCTATTTCTTGCACAAATTTGCTTTCTCTCCCAAAAGAAACTTGTGCCAAGAGGAGTAAAATGAAAACATTCTGTAGACTTTGAAGATATAATATTGAAATAACACTATTTTATATTATTCAGTTATAAAGTCCTGAAAATTACTATTTCTATCTTAATCTTTTTTTCTCAAAGAATAAATCACTCTCTAGAATTGAAAATATAGATTGTTAATCAAAATGTTTCAGTCACTTGACACTGAATATAACCAGAACACAGTATCTTTTCTTTCACTGCTAATGAATATAGACTTGGAGGATTGTATAGGGAATGCAAAGATTAAGTGATAGAGTGGTAATAAATGCTACTCTTTTTTCCATTTCAACATTATGCTAACTGCTAGTTAACCCATTTTCAAGCACTTGCTATTATTTGAAGGTTCACTTTAAAATTGGCCAGATTTTCTTACTCTTCTCACTATTTCTAAGAACCATAAAATCCCAACAGAAAAGAAACTATTTCTACAGATAAAAATTTAATATATAAGAGATGAACAACAGAATCCCCAGAACATTTTAAAACAATTGTTTCAGGATGAGTGATAATGAATCATCACAGCAATGAAAAAGACACTAGACTCTCTATAACAATAAATCTATGCCAATATTAAGGAATAAAGGTGGATGTACATATCTATTGTCTATACCATAAAATATTTGGCATTTTGGTTTTCACAACACTTCTGTTTAATAGGGTACTTGAGTATATACACATCACTGTTTTTACAAAAATATCCCCAATCAATGGACATTTTTTACTGCTGCCATCAGCCACTAATTTAACAATGAGGATTTTAAGACTCATAATCAAACTGCCATTACCACCATAAATAAGTCTGTATATACTCTTAATGTAAGACACAGCCTCACTTAATTGTGTACTTTATATTTAAGATCTGGTTCATATTAGTCCATGTCCTTCTTTTATAATAATGTAAGACCTGGGACAACTTGCTTAGCCTCTATTAAAATCAATTGTCTCATATCTAAAATGGAAATAAGAACAGTACCTAGTTTACAGTATGCTGTAAGATTTAAAAGAGGATGTGGCTGTCAGTAGTTCTTAGTAAATGTCACTACTTATGCTGTCATCCCTGGTCACCCACCTCTCCTTCCACCCTTTCATACATATCCTTTTACAAGTATATCAGGGAATACTTGATAAGAGATATCAGGGAATCTCCTAGACAGACACATCACTGATTACAAGGTTCAAATTTTTTGGAGTCATTGTGTATTCCTCTTGTTCTATCCACTCATTCTTAAGTTTCTACCAAAAGAATGTTATATGTTAGAAAAAAAAAAAAGGATTGTGATTGTGATGTGTTCAAGTAGCTCCTTACAGATTAGCTCTTTGGTAACACTGCTGCTTTTTCCCAGCTTTACTTCCTACATCATCCCTTTAGAATTTAGTGTTCTTCATGGCAGATTTAAGTCAAAGTGCCAGTACTTCAACTCATTTGCCCTCCCTCAAATTAACTTCTTCTTATCATCACGATCCATAAGTTTTCTTGATAACCTTTGAAAAAGAGAGACTATTCTGAAGGCTTTTCTTCTTCCTTAGCATCAAAATGCACAAGACATAGCAATGCTCTGTGCAGCAGAAACAAAAGACAAAATTCTGTTATAGACTTGATCTCTGACTTAACAAGTAATTTGAAACAATAAGACCTCTTGGTACTTCTCTTTCTTCCCTGAAATACAGCAACAATAATGTTTTCCAGTTAATGGTATGAGGATTAATGAGACTGTTTATAAAGCACCTCCAAGGAAAGTTGCAATATTATCACTCTGATTTGGCCTCAGAAGATGGAGAAATCAATTCACCAGTCTCCATGGAAAGCTCTTTAAAATCCATTTTCCTAACTCTTTGTAACAGAATTGGAGGACAAAGAAGAAATCTACACAGAATTCAATGGTATCCAAATGATAGCTTTTAAATATTTTAAATATTCATTTACCTAAAATAGTAAATTAGCATTTTTCTATATATATCACACATTTTTCAATCATCCATGAAAATATGTATCTTACATTCTACCACTAAAACAGAATACTAAAAGAGAAACACTGAAGTAATGAAAACTTTGCAAAGAAATACAGCAACAGGCTCTCTACCAGTTATTTTTAAAGCAAAAGTTAATAAAATAGGAATTATTGGAGAGACTTCAACACAAGGTCTAAATTTCTAAATCTAAATTTGAATTTTGCTTTGCTACTGATTTGTTATAATCCTAAACATCTGAAAATATCAGAAAACACACCCTCATTGAATTCATAGTTTCTACTTCTAGACAACTGCCTTATATTAAATCTATGTCTTCCCATATTTGGTAAACAACAAATACATGCATTGAGTTTGCCTAAAGAATTGAGAGAAACTAATGTAAATTGGTCAGTGTACTTGAAATAAAACATATTATCAGTAGTTGTAGCATCTACATCAAATTTGTCATGGTCAACATTCTTATTTAGATGATTAAATGCAGAACAAATAAATAGGATTATGTAGGAAATTTGGGAATTAAATCAGGAAAAATCTTCATTGACGATATAAATTGTATGTACCAAAGAGTACTTCACAGATTATGATTTTGGAAAACAAATTGTAAGAATCCGTCACAGAGACCTGAGGGAAATAAAATCTAGTAAAGAACATTACTAAAGCCCCATCTTCCAATACATTGTCTTTCTCTAGGCAAAAAAAAAAAAAAAAACCTTCAAAATCAAGGTTATCAACATTATTCTTGGAAAAGGTAGAATCAGAATCAGTTGTTCACAGTAACCCCAACATGCAAAATACAGTTGGCTTACAAAAATCCAGAGGCATCTGGGCTTGTCACAAACTACTCAGGGCATAAACGAAAACCTGAGTAATCAAATAAGCCAAGGCTGATATGAAATTGCAAGAAAAAAAAAACCAGTCTAATCGTTAATCTCCATGAAGGCTGACCTCCCACTGAGTCCAATTACATGTCTATTGAGAAAACACAATGGAAATTTAAGACTATCAAAGTCATGTCCTAGCCTCTTTGTAGTTACTACATTTGTCACTTATAGGTTAGTGCCAAAACCAAAAGAATTAAGACCCAAATAATAGTCATGTCCTAGCCTCTTTGTAGTTACTACATTTGTCACTTATAGGTTAGTGCCAAAACCAAAAGAATTAAGACCCAAATAATAAATTAATGAACTATAGGGAAGATTTTCCAAGTGAGGTATTGAAGGGCTAGGTTATGTGAGGCAGCACTGTATTACATACAGAGATCTCATTTGTATAAATTTGTATGAAAAACTCCACCCCTAAAATACTGAAACACAGATTCACTAACTAACAAGTAACAGGAGCCCCTACCCAGAGGCAGCTGCACAGACCTTAGAACCAGATAAATGTAACTAAATTCATGTCCTTGTTCAGAGCCTTAGTAATTGTGTAGTTTAAACTACTTATATTTTCTCTGTCTCAGTTTCTTCATTAAAAATAAAAAGTGTATTAACTGCCTTCACACTACTGTTGTGATGATTAAATGTTCTAATGTATGTAAAGAGATCAACAGAGAGTAGTAAATGAATAAATTATGACCCTCCCACCCCCCATACCTACCTCAAAAGATACTTGGCAGACAGCAATGGATACAGTCCTATTTCTCTACCAAAATGAAATTCTATATATTAAAGACTTTAAGGGAGTGATTTTACACCTAGCCATTCCTGGTATGCTATCATAATGAATAACAACTTATTGCCAAGATGGTCTCTATTGCTTACATAACTGAAAATTAAGTTACTTTCTTCTTGACCTTATCCAATTACCATACTCCACTCTCAATTCTAAGCTTCAAGACAAAGAGTGCTTACTAAGAAACTCTTCACTTTTTAAAATTCATTGTTTCAAACTAAAATCTATGGATGTAATTTAACCTTCCTTTCTTTTAACTTCTAATTCTATGCAAATGAGCAATCTCTTCAAGTGACTAGAAACTGATTTTAGGTTTGTACTTAAACACATGAATTTCATTGTGCATCTCCATTAGGTTTTCAAACTTATCCAAATGTGTGCCTGGGATGTGATAGCTCCTTCTACTAATTTATAAGATAACCAATTTGATTACTTCCTTAAAAATTTCTAAGTCTAAATTTGAGACTTGCTTGCTACCTATTTTTTACAGTCCTAGTCAAAATCAAGCCACTATTCATTTCTCCATGTATAAAATACCACACACAGCAACAGAACCACAATGCATAAGATATCACACCTAGCAACATAAGCATGTAAGAGTATAGCAGTCCTACCCTGCCACATAGCATGAGCAGGCACAAGAGAATCTGTTCCCTCAAAAGGTTACTGGAGTAGCCAGGTAATTACCAAAATTGGTGTCCTCATATCCAAAAGCACATACTTTATATTGTAATTTTATAATTTGGCCCTGAATATAATTTTTTCATAGTTGGAAACTTTTCTTCAGTATGTATCCCCCAATCAACCTGAAGCAATTTAGAATCCATTTGTAGAAGTAAAATACAAACAAAAATAATAATAACCTCGACCCTAAGATAACGTGCAAGCGAATGGAAAATTCTGTGAAGAGGTAGTCCATATAAGTGATAAAGGAAAACAATTTTTTAAAGATTTCTTTACCTGCTATAATCTGAATAAGTGCCTTCCAAAGGTACATTTGTTGAAAGCTTGGTCTTTACTCTGTGCTGCTATTGGAAGTGAAACCTACTAGGAATATCAGAACTCTCTCTCTCTCTCTCTCTCTCTCTCTCTCTCTCTCTCTCTCTCTCTGCTTCCTGGCCACCATGAAGCAAGCAGCTTACTATTCCATGTGTTCCCACAATGATGTACTATGTTGACACAGGCCCAAAAGCCATAGCCAACTGGCCATTGACTGAAAGCTCCAAAAGTGTAAGCCAAAAGAAGTCTTTCTTCTGTGTTTTTAGGAATGGTCTGTATAGCCCAGACTGCCTTCAAACACATGATCCTCTTATCTCAGCCTCCCAAATGCAACTATGTTCCACAATACCCCACACCTTTCCTCTTTTTTAAGTTGATTATCTCAGATATTTTGTTATAGTAATAGAAAGGTAGCTAAAACACTAGCACACAGCTTACCTCATCTTATTGTCTCAATTGTCTAGTGAATTTAGAAATATTATATAATTTTGTAGACACAAAAATTAAGAGCTGGTTAAATTAAATAACTTGAAGATGACATAGCTACCAAGGTGTATGGCTGGGATTTGAACTCAAGTTTGTTCAATAGCAAAACCAATACTCTTTTTCCACTAGATGACAATTTGCTATTGTGGAGGACTGTGATGCTCAACATCAAGAACCTCAGGAATATTTCAACTTTTGATATGTATACTAATTATGGTAAAAAAAAATTGCAACAAATAATTTGTTGTATTTGGAACTTATTTTCTCATCTGTAAAATGGCCTAGATCAACACTGTTCATAAGAAATAAAGTGAGGAGAAATGACCCAAATATTGTACGCACATATGAATAAAATAAATGAAAAAAAGAAATAAAATGAGCCACATATGTAATTTAAAATTTTCTAGTAGCCATATTTAAAAGAATAAAATTAAATGGGTGAAGTTAATTTTAATAATGTTTACCTATATCCCAAATATGTCATTTCAGCATATAATCCATCTCAAAATTATTATTTTATATTGTTTTTTCACACTAAATCTTAGATATCCATTGTATATTTTAGGCCCATTTGAAGTCACACTGCAAGTGCATAATAGTAACATATGGCTAGTGATTACCACTTTGAACAGTACAGGTGTAGACAACCTCAAATTCTTTCCACCCTAAATGTCTAGGAACCTACCACTCTAGTTTGCAAAACAAACACAGACTGAAAACTATATAGTAGATGACAGATAGAGAGCTGGATGGTGATGATGATGATGATGGTGATGACAGATGGTGATGATGGTGATAGATGATAGATAGACAGACAGACAGAAACTTATATGGATTTTGTTGCCTAATTATGTCTCTAAAATTATTAATCATGAAATAACATACATAGAAAAAGTAAACAAAATAGAAATGTAATCCTAAAAGTAGAAATATGTTGCAAACCTCTATATAACCACAATCTAGGTCAAGAAAAAGAAGTTGGCCAATCACTTCATAACCAATCAACCCAAGTGTGCACCACCTGGATCACTATACATTTCTTCCCTCTTAGAGTGCAAACCTAACTTTTGTGACAATCATTTCCTTACTTTTCTTTCTAGTTTTATCAACTCACTATTCATCTCCCAAACAATATACAGCAGTTTAATTTTGATGTTTGCTAATTTCATATGAAAAGAATCACATAATAATATTATTCTGTGAATTGCAGCATCAGTTCAAACTATCTTTGTGATATTCATACATGTTTTTAAAATAGTTTACTTTTTTTCATAGCTGCATCAGTTCATTGTGCAATTTTACTATTCTACTACTGATTTAAATTTTAGTTATTGCTGGGTTTGCTATGATAAACAATTCTGCTATGAATATTCTTAAAAAGGCAATGAATAGGAGTATCTCAAGAGTACACTAGTAGCAAAATTGTTGGACTATAAGATAGGCTTCTCTTCATCTTTACTAGATAATATCAAGCATTTCTTTTTCTTTCCAAGTTTTAATTTTTAATTTATTGTGTATATGCATTTAAGGACTACAACATGATCTTTTTTTTAATTTTTATTTTATACATATGTGCATACAATGTTTGGGTCATTTCTTCCCCCTCCTCCCCCCCTCCCACCCCCCGCTTTGCCTCCCTCCCTTACCCCCCCTTACCCCTCGCTACCCGGCAGAAAATATTTTGCCCTTATCTCTAATTTTGTTGAAGAGAGAGTATAAGCAATAATAGGAAGGACCAAGGGTTTTTGCTAGTTGAGATAAGGTTAGCTATACAGGGAGTTGACTCACATTAATTTCCTGTGCATGTATGTTACATTCTAGGTTAATTCTTTTTGATCTAACCTTTTCTCTAGTTCCTGGTCCCCTTCTCCTATTGGCCTCAGTTGCTTTAAAGTATCTGCTTTAGTTTCTCTGCGTTGAGGGCAACAAGTGCTATCTAGTGTTTTAGGTGTCTTAGCTATCCTCATACCTCCCTTGTGTGCTCTCACTTTATCATGTGATCAAAGTCCAATCCCCTTGTTGTGTTTGCCCTTGATCTAACGTCCTGCATATGAGGGAGGACATATGATTTTTGGTCTTTTGGGCCTGGCTAACCTCACTCAGAATGATGTTCTCCAATTCTATCCATTTACCTGCGAATGATAACATTTCGTTCTTCTTCATGGCTGCATAAAATTCCATTGTGTATAAATACCACATTTTCTTGGTCCATTCATCAGTGGGCATCTTGGCTGTTTCCATAACTTGGCTATTGTGAATAGTGCTGTAATAAACATGGGTGTGCAGGTGCCTCTGGAGTAACCTGAGTCACATTCTTTTGGGTATATCCCCAAGAGTGGTATTGCTGGATCATATGGTAGATCAATGTTTAGCTTTTTAAGTAACCTCCAAATTTTTTTCCAGAGTGGTTGTACTAGTTTACATTCTCACCAACAGTGTAAGAGGGTTCCTTTTCCCTGCATCCTCACCAACACCTGTTGTTGGTGGTGTTGCTAATGATGGCTATTCTAACAGGGGTGAGGTGGAATCTTAGTGTGGTTTTAATTTGCATTTCCTTTTTTGCTAGAGATGGTGAGCATTTTTTCATGTGTTTTTTGACCATTTGAATTTCTTCTTTTGAGAAAGTTCTGTTTAGTTCACTTGCCCATTTCTTTATTGGTTCATTAGTTTTGGGAGAATTTAGTTTTTTGAGTTCCCTATATATTGTGGTTATCAGTCTTTTGTCTGATGTGTAGTTGGCAAATATTTTCTCCCACTCTAGGGGTGGTCTCTTCAGTTTAGAGACCATTACTTTTGTTGAGCAGAGCTTTTCAGTTTTATGAAGTCCCATTTATCTATGCTATCTCTTAGTTGCTGTGCTGCTGGGGTTCCATTGAGAAAGTTCTTGCCTATACCTATTAATTCCAGAGTATTTCCTACTCTTTCCTGTACCAACTTTAGAGTTTGGGGTCTGATATTAAGATCCTTGATCCATTGGTATAGGGTGATATACATGGATCTAGTTTCAGTTTTTTGCAGACTGCTAACCAGTTTTCCCAGCAGTTTTTGTTGAAGAGTCTGTCTTTTCGCCATAATATATTTTTAGTGCCTTTGTCGAAGACAAGTTGGTTATAGTTGTGTGGCTTCATATCTGGGTCCTCTATTCTGTTCCACTGGTCTTCATATCTGTTTTTGTGCCAGTACCATGCTGTTTTTACTGCTATTGCTTTGTAATATAGTTTGAAGTCAGGTATCGTGATACCTCCAGCGTTATTCTTTTGACTGAGTATTGCCTTGGCTATTCGTGGCCTCTTGTGTTTCCATATAAATTTCACGGTAGATTTTTCAATCTCTTTAATGAATGTCATTGGAATTTTGATGGGAATTGCATTAAACATGTAGATTGTTTTTGGGAGTATAGACATTTTTACTATGTTGATTCTACCAATCCATGAGCATGGGAGATCTCTCCACTTTCTATAGTCTTCCTCAATCTCTTTCTTCAGAAATTTATAGTTTTCCTTGTAGAGGTCATTCACATCCTTTGTTAGGTTTACACCTAGGTATTTGATTTTTTTTGAGGCTATTGTAAATGGAATTGTTTTCATATATTCTTTCTCAGTTTGTTCATTATTAGTGTATAGAAATGCTAATGATTTTTCTATGTTGATTTTATATCCTGCTACCTTGCTGTAGCTATTGATGGTGTCTAGGAGCTTTTGAGTAGAGTTTTTTGGGTCTTTAAGGTATAGGATCATATCGTCTGCAAATAGGGATATTTTGACAGTTTCTTTACCTATTTGTATTCTTTTTTTTTCTAAATTTGTAAATAAGTTTACATTTTCCTTAGCAGTGAGTTCTCCAAAATAAGTGAGTTCCTTATTTTTTATCATTCTCACCTGGTATTCATAAATTTTATTATTCTTATCAGAAAGCCATCTTTTGTGTTTGTTGATTATCTCCTTTTGATTGTTTTATAGCTCTTTAATTTCTGAGCTTTTCTTAAATAATGCCAGGAGCTACAAAGACTTTATATTTATTTCCTTCTCAATGTATATGCTATCATTACTGGTTACATTAATTCTGTTTTACATCCCACAATTGTTTTAAACAATTAATGTTAATTTAAATTTGTTTACAGAGTTTTAAATTATTTTTTGTCATTCCTCTTGCTTTCCAGACCTTCCATCTCCAATCATTTTTCCTTTGGCCTGAATGACATCTGTCCAAATTATACCTCAGTAACAAGATGAGTTCAACTCTGTATTGGGCTGCCAGCAACACAGATGTATTTCACTTTCTCATTTGTATCTGTGGCCGATCAACTGTAGCCATGCTCTAGGTACACTTCATTTCAGAATCAAATCTCAGGGAGCAATTATCTGGAGCATTCATTTTAAAACTTCCCAGAAATGTCACAAGTCCTTTCACTCACACTGTATTGGCTAATAAACTAATGTCACTGGGACGTGAAATCACTACTAGAAGAAACCAGGAAGTCATTAATTAATAAGATCTACTCTATCATACTTTGATATTTCCATTAGATAGTATCTTTTGATAAAAGTTTCAGAATTTTCCTGAAAAATGTGTTTTATTTAATGATACTCTTAAAAGATATTTTCTCTGGGTACGCAGTACCTTGGGTTTTTTTGTTTGGTTGGTTGCTTTTGCTTTGTTTTTCCCTTTTGGTACAATAGTTATACCATTCCACTTTCTTTGAACTCTGTTGTTATTATCAAGAAGCTGGCTGTGAGTCTAGCTGTGGTTACTTAAAGATAACTCTTTTATCTTTAGCTTCTTCTAAGATCTTAATTTGTATTTAATGCACTCTAGATTCAGTATAATAAATCAAGGTATTTCTTTCTAGTTATCATGCTTTGAGTTCACGGTCTGGCACTGCTCATGTATTAGGGAAAATTTGCAGCTGATATTTTCTCTCATATTTCCTTCTTCCCATTCCTTCTCTCCTCCTCTTCTGGAATTCTAATTAGATATATATTAGGCTTTCTATTCTCCATGACATATAATGCTTCTTTTTTTTTTATCTCTTTGCTTTTTCATGTTACATTCTGGAAAGTCATCATGGTTTATCTTCTGGATAATTATTCTGCCTTATTTATAGAGTTTTACTTCTAGTTATAAAGTCTTGTTTAGTTTTTCAAATCTGTTAGAACATTTTTTGGAGTGTTCTAACATCAGGTATATTTTTAACCCTATAAACAATTGTTAGCATGGCTGTTTTGTAACTTAAGACTATAACTGAAATATTTGAAGTACTGGTGGTTGGTGTCTGTTTTATGTTTTGTCAACTGGTTCTTACTATTGAGCCATTATTTCCTTGTGTGATTGGTTATCATTGCCACCAAATACCAGTGACTCCTTTTCTTAGAAAAATATTTATAGAAATTCTTTGAGTGTAAGGTGAAGATAAGCTTTCTGCAAAAAGTATTTTAATTTACTTCTGCTAGGTGTGTAAGGATACTTTCAGTCTAGAAGCAATTAAGCAAAAATGAAATGGTGAGGGACCATCAAAGTAAGAAATTTGGCTTTCTAAATGCTTGTGAAAGCCAGATCATTGTAATAAGTTCTTTGAGAGTGATTTTCTGTGGTTTGCTCAGTCTTCCTTACAGACTCACAGTAGTGGAAGAATGAGGCCAGTTTACCTCTTATCCCCATAATACATAGAAACAGCAATATGCAGTCGTTTAGACTCTTAGACTTAGGGTTTCCTTACTATCCAACCTAGTCTACTTTCACTCACATTTAACTCATTTGAAAAATATCTGCAAAAAGTCGATTTAATGATCATCTTCCGATTTCAGTTTTCATTAATCTTTCAACTTAGCATATCTTTATTTTTTTTTAGATCTCTGGTGACTTTTAAAAAAGTTTTTTCTGTTATATAAAGCATTTCTACTTGTTTTATGTCAATGCAAAGGTTGGTCCAAATAACCTCTCACAGACTCTTTCCTCTGAGTATGACCATTGTGCAAACTCTCAGGTGAGACCACACCAGTTTTTTCCTGCATAGACCATAAACAGAATTTGGGAAATGCTCTATATCCTCTGCCTTGACTATGGAAGTGCAAGCCAATCAAAAGACATCATCCTTCCCTCATCTTTGTCAAAGGTCAATCTTTTGTTAGTGTGCTCATGCCTGTAATTCCAGCTACTTGGGAGGAGGACACAGGAGGATTGTGGACTAAGGCCAGCTCAGGCAAAAGGGTTAGTGAGATCCTATCTCAAAAAACAAGTCAAGCATGGTGATTCACATCTGTAATCCCCTCCACATGGGAAGCATAGGTAGTAGGATCATAGTCTGAGGCCAGTCCAGGCAAAAAGATCATGAGACTATATCTGAATAATAACTAAAGCAAATAGGGCAAGAGGCATGGCTTAAGTGGTAGATCCCTTGCCTAGTAAGCACAAGGCCCTGAGTTCAAACTTCAGTACTGCAAAGAGGTAAAAAAAAAAAAGCAATCTTTCAATCTTTATCAGGCAGCAGTTAGACTTCAGTCTAACGTCTGCTTCAGTTTTCTCACACATGATTCAGGCATTACTTCTCTATAGCTTCCACCTGCAAAAAAATACATTTAAAATTACTGAAAACATTCCAATCTCCTTTGAGAGGAGGGATCAGAGCACTACCAAAATTGGTGGGATGGAGTCTCACCACTGGGCACCATCATTCTCACTGACAAATCCTCCCATATCTTCCTATGCTCCTTAAAGCCTCATTCATGCAGAAGCACTCAAAAGTCATAGAATACCTTCACATTTTGTAAATTCTGCATGAGAAACAAACTATTCTATTCTTACCCACATCCTTTCCATCTATTGCTTTGACCTTAGTAAAAAATCAAATAGTGTGTACACTTTGGTATCATTTGTAATAATCAGAAACAAATTATGACTTAAAAAAAACTTTTCACTGGACTGTTAGCCATAATCAATGTGATGCTATGGTCAGAAGTCTAAAATTTATATGTGTTTATTATACAAAGATTGTTTAAAGATAATAGTAAAATTAAATGATGTCGCAAAGTGTAATGGGTTGTTGGAATATTGTAACTATTAACTTACAAAACAGCTAAACTCTAAAAGTAGAAACAAAGGCAATAAATATATATCCCACAAATAAGACGGGTGGGAGGGTAACCATAAAAAAATTCTAAAATATCAAGAGATAAATTTCATCAATACTTATGAGAAGTCTTCCTCACTTTCACTCAATTCTTATTAAGACAACAAACATCCACTAGTAAAAACCTTATTTCATCTGAAAAAAAAAAAAAAAAACCTGTGTGTCTCTTACATGAGGAGAAGCCCAAATAGCTTAACCCCCACTCGGAAGCAATGATATTACCAGTCAAGAGATTTTCCCCACTCAACAGTGCTGGACTTCCACAGGAAGTCTCAGGGGAAACAATAATCTGTTGACATTATATAGAGAACCACACAATGCACTCAGAAGCCCTAATTCTCATAAATCAAAAGTTCTACTTGAATGCAACTGATCTATTTTAGAGAAGGCAATCCTGCTCAGAATCAGATTTGTCACAGCACATTCCTTTAATCCTTAGCAGTATGAGCTCAGTAAACACAGTATTTGAAGTAATATAACACATTATTTTATATAAAAGCCTTCAGAGTCCTGCATCCCTGAGTGCTTTCTAGTAAAACAACCAAGCTACTTAAGCTACTACTGCTACTGCTCCTTCTTTTTTTTAAGCAGGAGAGAAGTAAAAGTCCTATGGGCCAGTGAGCAAAGAATTATTTGAATATTGAAGAGAGTTAATGAGACAGAGAAAGAGCGTTTCAGTTGGCAAGTCCCACAATGCAAAGGTTCATGCAAAGGTAATAGTGACATGAATTGAAATCAGAGACACTGACCATGTATTTGATATTTATACCCCTGGAATCCTGTGCTCAGTAACTGTTCCGTGTATGCAACATTGCCAACTTACTTGCAAATACAATCCTCATGAAATGTCATGTTTTCCTTTATACTGACCAAGCATTCGTCCTTTACAGCCATCACAAAAGGCTTTATGTGAGATTTTAAATCAATCTACATAAAACCTTTCTGTATTAGCCAAGTGATTTGGTGTTTATTTTAAATTTTCCCTTCTATGATCAAAGCACTTGGAGAAAAGATATGAGAGATTTAGATAAGGAAGCAGGGACTAACACAAGCCTTCAGTGAGAAATGCTTAAGATTACTGATAACTTTGGTAAAAAAGTATAATTAGGAATTAGTCAAATACAAAAGACCAGAGCTACAGAATGAAATAAAAGCATGGTGGAGAATCAGTGGAGAATAGAGACATCTCAAATATAGTACGAACAAAAATGGGCAAGGTATTTACAGTATTCTGTATCACAATAAATAAAAAATTGAACATTCTCTTCTCCGTGAGGCCTTTCATGAACTGCACCCCCATCTCCAACAATAGAGTTGTTAGGGTGTCTTGGGCTGGTGCTTTACCAGATTCACCCATACATCATTCTACTTATTGTCTTAGTCTTGATTTTGTAAAAAGAGTTAATGCTACCTTAAGAATTAAATGGGAGTAACTTCCAAATAAGCTCCTAGAACATACATTAAACATAGTGAGCACACAATAAAATATTATGATTACACTCTTTTTTTTTACTTGGATCTGTCTCTGTAATTGCAATCTCCTTAAAAATTTTTTCATAGTTAATCAAATCTGACAACTACTCTTAATTGTGAAGTTACTAGACAATAAGCTACTGAGCTATTGAGCTTACTGCTTTACCTGGAGACCTTATTGTCATTCTCATTCTCATTTTACAGACACACACACACACACACACACACAAAAAAAAAAAACCAGAGGCACTGACAAGATAAGTAACTTGCCCATGGTCACATATATATACAGTGACAGATCTATAACTTTTAACACAGGTAGTCTGTCTCAAACTAGTACAACCCATTGAATATCTCAAGTCTAAGTCAATTATCTCTCCCTAATATTTTCCTTTCTATCCATAGTTAAAATCAGCTGCCTGCTAAAGCCATCAGCCATCTTTAACTTGACCTATGTCCTTTGCTCTACTCTGATTTAATCAGATTGGGGATCTGATTGGGTAACTGATTTCTTCTCTGTTGAGCTCTGCTTTTTTGACTTTCCTGTTCAGAATGAAGTCTGATTTGGACTCTTAACTAGATTTCAATATTGACTTTAATCTAGAATCTTCTTCAACATTTGGTTTCAATCTCTGCAGCCTTTGAAGCTAGTCTGTCCCACTTCTGTGTCTAATTCAGGTCCTTGGCAATTCACTCTGGTCCCTTGTTTTGGAATCCATCTTTCCTTGGAAATAAGTATGAATATTGAGAATCAGTCCAACTTGGGATGGAATGCCAGGCATCCTGAGCAAATTTTTAATTTTTTTGACCTCAGTTATCTTATTGAAAATATGTAAAAAAAAAAATAAACCTTAGGACTGGACTTACCAGGTTACTATAAGAATAAAATAAAATAAAAGACTACAGGTAAAATACTTTGAATGGAATTTGGTACACAGCAAAGCAAAGGTGTCTTGCATGAACAAAGGATGAGAACAGGACAATGCAGTCTGTGTTTATTATCTTCTTTCCCTAAATGTCATTTCAATTCTTCATTTCACCTTTGTTCTGCAAGACTCAGGTCAATCATCATCTCTTCAAGGAAGTGCCCCACCTTTGTGCTCTCACAACAATCCACACAGCTTTTCTTAGTCCTTGCCATATTTCAGGTAATCTGTTTTTTCTGTCCACACCACTAGCATATCAGATCCCTAAGAGAAGCTGGCACGTGCATGTGTGCACAGAAGTGAGTTTGGGGTAATTATTTATCTCTGTTCCCCTAATGCCCATCATAGACACCAACTTTTCCTGAGGTTAAGTGAACTGAATATGTCATCTTATGCCAGAACTACCTAATAGCAGAGTGGCAACTGGCTAACTAATGAGGTTGGATGAAGTAGAGGGAGATTAGTGCAGGAGCAGTCACTGGTTTATAATTGCTTTCTACCTACAAGACATAGTGAAAGCATTCTTTACCTTCTCCCTGGCACTGAGTCAGACCATCTCCCAATACAGACTGTCTTTTTATTTTAGCAAATAAAAGATAAAGAAGGTGTGCTAGCTCTACTGAAAAAAAATTCAGTGGCATTATTTCAGAAGACATATAGCATCATCAAACTAACACAGGGAATTTCAGTAAGTGGTAAGTATAACAGAATATGAAAAAGCAACTAAATACAATCATTTTAAGCTTAATTCAGAGCCTCTACCAATGACATTTGTAAGCATCCAAACTACTAACATAGGGAAAAATATGTCACTCAGCTTGGCCAACAATTCTGCCTGCAAGTTTATTATACACATCTGGAAAGGAAAACACTCCAGCTCCAATCATTACTGTTCTCTTTCCAAATTTTCATGGTCTATTCTTACTCATCTTTTCTTATTCTTCTAACTGAATGTTAGGATAATTCTATTAAGTTGCAAACTTAATATATAAAGTAATATATAAGTATAGCAAATGTATAATGCATACATTATAAAATATATAATATGCAAAATGATTCAAGTAGATTGTAAATACTGAATATAAGGCTTAATATATTATTAGTGATATTCTCAATTATTTTCAAAATTTGTTAGTATGAATTTGATCATTCTAATTATGTTTAATTTGTCAATTGCTAGTATAAAGGGAAATACAGACCTCTATGCTTATGTAATAGTTAACTGCCAGCCCTGGAGCACATAGCTTGGGTAAAAACCCTACCTTTTCCATTTGATTCAAATGGAATAATTTTCCAACTTCTTTAAGATTCAGTACCTTCATCACTAAAATGAGGGTAATAATATTAATACTTCCACCTACTGATGTCAGAATTAAATGAGATAATGGATATAAAATGCTTAACAAATGCCTATACATTCCAAAACCTCAGTAAGTATTAACTATCATTTTTGCTGTCAACATTAGGTATGCATTAATTTCCTAATGAAATTTGGAAAAGCAAAAATTGTTGTAGAAGTCTGCCTTAGAAAAGACAAATACACCCTCAAGCCAAAAAATAACTTTAAGAACTTCTTAAAAACAGATCTCTCAATTTTACATTTTCCCTTAATATAACTCATTTACTACAAAAAAAGCACAGCTAAATAATAGTTAAGAGAATGAATAGTAATAGAGAAAGGAAGAAATTGGCTGAGTAGAACTTTCCTAATATATCTTATCTTTTAAAAAATTCTTAAATATTCTCAGAAGATTGAAGCATGTCTCTCTTAACTGTATACAAATTAAAAAATTTAAAGAATGGAATAATTCAATGTTAATAAATTAGCATTTTCCTTTTAATTTCCTTTAAGCAAAGAATTAAAGTGTAGTAGGTAAGAAAATATAAAAAACATGATTCAACACATGAAAGTATTTTAGTAGTCATAGCTTCCCTAATTAAGAAATTTTTCCCAAATCTAAATAACATAAATTAAATATCTGACTTAACAGTATATGAACCCAAAATTTGTTTCTAATATGGTTTATTAAAAATCTCCTTTTTTGTTTTGCAAGTGTGAAGTCCTCAGTTCAAACCCCAGTCCTACCAAAAAAAATCTTTATAAATTTAGAGTGTGATTTACATAATTTACTTATAAATACTTGGGAATAGATTGAAAAGTAATTTTGCCAGTGTCTCTCAAAGTCTTCACTACCCTGCCAAGATCTGACAATGTGCAATACTTGTTAAATGAAACTCTCTCAGTACATAGCTGTAATGTGCATAACAAACATCAGTTTCTACTCAGAGTCAGACGTGTCAGTGTGCAAAATCTGATTTTGCTTACACCTCTATATTCATCGATGTATGCATAGTGTAAGATGCATTTCTTCTTTAAGCTAAAGAGTGACTCATGCCAATAGCAGTTATAGGAATCTCTAGTTTTCCACACTGCCACAGGAAAAAAAATCTCAAAAATCAGGAATTGATTTAATATTAATAAACTTAAGCACCCTGAAAAATGTCTTCTGCTGCAGCGTCCTATATGTGAATTTTCACTAAAAAAATAATTCATTTTACTAATACACACAAAGACACACTTTGCCTACTCACATGGAAAACTTTAGCATAGGTGGCTCATATCTATTCAACGAATATGTCACTTTGACTCAAATTCAAAAAAATTGAAAGAGACTTGATACTCATCTGTCAATATCTTAGACAAAATGATCATGACAAAAAGTAAGATCCCCATTCATTCTATTAAGAGGTTTTTACCTGAGATTAAGCAGTGAGTTAGCGGCAAGGTGGGAAATTAAAACTGAAGTCATTGCACTTTATTTTCCCCCTTCACAGACTCTTCATCTATGTTTTAAAATATGCCATGGACAATTGAGAGATGGAGGCAAAAAAGAACCTACATTTCTGTGAGCCATTTATCATTGAAAGTTTACTCTTCTTTTAGAATGTAGCTTATTTTCTCAAGTCACAAGAATGACTATCTATACCTTAGTAATCAGAAGAAAAATACAGTTTTTCCAATTAAACATGTGTCATCTGAAACCCAGTGAGAAAAAGTTATTTTTGCAGCCTATATGTCTCATCAATTATAAACTAGGTGTAATTGGAATTTTCTGCTTTTGCCAAGAACAACAGCATTTTTCATGATAAAAATGGTTTCTTACTAAGAAACATAACTCAAATATTGACATTTATGTTCTCACATAAATAATATAATAAATAAACCATTCCTATTTCCTATACTTTACAAGCAACAGATGAGTAATTTATAATTATTGTTAAATGGTAAAAATTATCAAATTTTAGATCAGATTATTCCAGAAATTGGAAAATTCTCCCATTTGCTGGAGAAATGGTTCATAATTTTTCTAGTAAGAATTAGATATTCTTCTCTTGAAAACTCAATTTCATAATCTAATGTTTGGGAGCATGTCCTAAGCTTCACTAGGTGAAGATTTTTCTAAAACTGGCTTTTAGGCAATGCTTACAGTTTTGATTTTTCTATTAATTTGGAAACATCTCAACCTTGGCCTATTAGCATTAAATATTCAGTACTTCAATTGACTCCTCCTGAAAGTGGATAGAGTAAGGGATACCCTACCAATCCCTGCTCCTATTAACTATGGAAGTTCTGCTTGCATATATTGTTGATATATGCAAGTAAGATTTAATTATTTTTAAAAAATTGGATTCTGCTGATTTAAAGTAATTAAAAAGTTGTCCAAATGTTCAAAAAATAAAAAATAAAAGTAAGCTTGGATGATTTGGAATAAAACATTAACATTTTAATAATTCAATTATCAAATATTCATTTGTTAAGCATCCTATGATATGTCAAGCACTGTAAGTAGTACTAAGAATACTGCAAACAGTGTTCTAGTCAGCTTTCTATCACTGTGACAAAATACCTAAGATAAGCAGCTAAAAGGAGGAAAAAAGTTTACTTCAGTCTATGGTTTCAGAGGTTTCAGTCCACGGTTGCTTTACCACATTGCTTTGGGCTATGTTAGCATGATACATCAGTGCAGAAATATGTGGAGAAAGGCTGTTCACCTCATGGTAGCCAGGAAGAAAAGAAAGAGAGGAAGAGGGGAGTTGAGGGCCCCCAGATTCCCTCAAGGACACATTCTCTACACTAGGCCTCATCTCCTAAATGTTCCACCTTTTCCTAGTAATGCCACAGGCTAGAGACCTAGCCTTCAGCACAAGACCTTTGGGAGACAATTAAGATCCAAACCATAACAAATGGTTAACAAGATAAAATCCCTGCCCTTGTGTAAAATTCATTTAAAAAAGTAGGCACTAGTACATAAATGATAACTCACATAATACAGTGGCATATAAGAAGCACTATAAAGAAAGATAAAGGTCAGGAGACACGGTCTCATGGGTAGTTATTCTTTGTAAAGTCATCAGGGAATTTCTTCTCTTCTGTTCTCTTCTCTTCTCTCTCTCTCTTTCTCGCTCTCTCATAGAAAGTGATATTTGACATTTCTAAGGTAGGAATGAGAGTGCTATGTTCAAATACACATTAAAAAATCCCAAGAATGGAGAGGATTATGCAAGAGGAGAATAGTAGGTTAGGTCAGAAACATAACAGGTGTCAGACTGTAGAAGTCTTCATAGTTAATGTGAGGACATGTTCTAAATTTGATAGGAAAAAAATAGAAGCTGATGTAGTAATTAGATTTGTATTTTTAAAACTGTACTCTTGGCTATTATTTGAGAATATTATGGGCTACAGGAAAAGTCACAAGAATGTATGCAGAAAGAATAATTTGGAGTCTTTTTACAATAATCCAAGAAGAAGGTGGTCACTATTACTTGAAGTAGCAGTAGAAATGTGGAGAATTAGTAAGATGTAAAATACATTTTGAAAACATAAGTGCATTCAACTTCCAAATGTACTGCCTAGGTGGTATACAGAAGAGATACACCAAGGCTGACTGGTGTTTTCCCTGAGCACCCTAGTACATGGGGCAGCTATGTACAGAAGTGTCTAGGATGTTTGCAAAGACACAGAGGTGAAGACAAATGTACAGGTGATTTAAATGCATTAGAATGCAAATGGCTTCAAAATCATAGTATAAGAAAAATGAGAGATTCAATAGAGGAAAAAAAGAGAGTAAGGATTCTATTCCTGAAATCTCAAATAACATAGACATGGAGAAAATGAGAAGTCTGAGAAAGAATATTCAGTGAAGTAGGAAGAAGTTAATGTAACATTCTATCGGGCAGAACTCACAGCCTGATGAAAGTGGATAACAGGAGGTAAAGTATCAAACTGTAAAGAAAACAGTGGGAAGAATTTTTGCTATAAATAGGAACAGAGAAATTATAATAGAGGGTCAACCAAACTCAAAAAGTTATTTATTTGCTTGCTTGCTTGATTAATCAGGCTGTGTTGAAGCTTGTTTGTATAAAAAATATAGGTGAAAGGGGATGAAAAATCTGATGATGCAAGAAAAAGAGATAATTTCAAGAGCAAAAATCTGAGAGCAGCCAGAAGCACGGGATCAAGACCATTTGTTAAGGAGGTTACCTCATTTATGAATACAGAAACCTCACACATTGTACAGACAGGGAAAGAAAGGTTCTTGGAGTCAAATGCAGGTGGATGAGAGAAGAAAGTACACTTATGAATAGTCATTTTTAACAAACTTAAATAAGTGGATGGTGGAGAAGAAAGTGGATGGTTTGAGAAGAACAAGAATATGCAATCATTGCCTTGGAAAGTAGGAGAGAAAATTGATAACAAAAATATAGGATTTGGATCCAAGATGGCAGTTAAAGTTGGGAATCAGAAATCCTAAACTCTGTGGCTCCAGAAACCACCTTGAGACGTTGGAGCTACACTTAGGTAACCAGTGTAGCTCCTGATTGCTTCTAGCCAAAATAATAATCGCCATCACATTAAGTGCACATAAAATTCAAAGACTGACCCTAAAATCATCCTTTAATTGCATCTAACAGCCACAAAAATGCCACACTGCACAGCCAACAAGGCATGTCTGAGCCTGGGAAAAAAGTCTCCTGGGTGTTTCTCTCTCTCTCTCTTTTTTTTTCTTTCTCCCAACAAGCAGAAGACAGCATCAGTCAGAATCAAACTCTACAAAATCCTGGACTACTGGCCCATGGAAAGCCTCCTCATGCTGCACCACATTGAAAAAAGTGGTGACCAACTCCAAAGCTGCTTGCATGAATCTGCAGAACAAATTGGTGAGCATCACATACCACGCACAATGTGTGACTCCCATAAACACCCCCTGGGAACATAATCCAGCACAACCCCTGGGCAGACTGAACACCCTCCCAACAAAACTGAACACTATAAACAGAAAACTGTAATCTAACACTGACAGTGGAGGTGGGGGTGGAACACTGAACCCACCCTTAAGAACAGGAGTGGGGCAAGGAGCCAAATTCTCAGTGCTGAACTTTCAGTGAACAAACATGGGTCAAGTAAAAAAGACTGAGAGAGCAAAGGCAGGGCAACAAGCCAACCTCCTGAGAAGCTGCTATCACCCAGCAGTGGTTTGGAGAGGCACAATGGTTGAGAGTGGGAGTGGGGCAACAGGCTGACCTCCCAAAGCAGGGTAAGTGGTGGCTCCTGGAGCTGATCTCATGAGACAGAAGGCAGCATTCAAAACTGCATTGCTCCTCCTGGGTGTGGGAGGAGCTGGCCAAACAGAAAAACAGCTGAAGGGCAACACAGCTGTCACTTGGCTTGGTGAAAACAACTCTGACCACCAAGCTGTTCTGTGCATGAACTGGACAGAAGGAACCAAATACTACTCACAAACTAGTCACCTAGTAAGACTACTTCTGAGCTCCCACTCATACAGCCAATATCAGGATTGGCTGCCTAAGGAGCAATTCCAGAACTTTTAACAAAAACCTGAACTTTTTGTTGTTCCTGAACCTGATGTTTTTTGTTGTGTTTCTTCTTTGTGTGTGTATATTTCTTTTTCTGTATTATTAACTTCACCATTACTATTTTCTTATCACTATTCTTAGCCCCTCACTTTCCCTCCTTTTCCTGTGCTATAATCCATTGTTCTCCCTCCGACCTACTCTTTCTGCCACTTCTCATCCACTCTCTCCCCCATCTTCACCTCCCACTACAATCCCCTGCAACCTGTCACCACACTACCCCTACCTTCTTTTTTTTTCTTTTATTCATATGTGCATACATACCCCTACCTTCTAAACACTCACCACCTGCTGAATTGTCTACTGTACCAACTATAAACAACCCCAGTCCCATGAAATCCCTGACACAAGCACCCTACACTACAACAACAGAAATATACCTAAACATGTACAAGAAGAAATCTCTGAGAAATTCATGGAGAAGATACTAGACATGTTTAACCAGAATGTACAAGATGCACTCAAGAAATTTCAAGACACCAAAAATAAAAAACATGAGAAAACACAGAAACAAATAAATGAACTCAAAGAAGACTTCAACAAACACCAAAGTAAAACAAAGGACACTACAAAATGAGAGATATATGAATGAAAGATGACAACACAAAATATAAAAGAGAAGTTGAACAAAGGTATGGAAAACCTCAGAAAAAAAATCCTAGAAATAAAAGGTCCCTATAGTAAAACAAAAAACACAGTGGAAGGCCACTCCAGCAGAACAAGTGGAAGACAGAATCTCAGAACTTGAAATAAAATAGAAATTAAAGAAAAAGCAGAAGAAATCTAGAAATAAAAGGTCCCTATAGTAAAACAAAAAACAGTGGAAGGCCACTCCAGCAGAACAAGTGGAAGACAGAATCTCAGAACTTGAAATAAAATAGAAATTAAAGAAAAAGCAGAAGAAATCTTAGTCAAACAACTCAAGAGCTGTGAAAGCAATATGCAAGAACTCAGCAACTCCATCAAAAGACCAAACCTGAGAATCGTGGGCATTGAAAAAGGAGAAGAGGTGCAAAGCCAAAGGGATATGTAATATGTTCAATAAAATAATAACAGAACATGTCCCAAATCTTGAGAAAGTTTTGTCCATTCAGGTACAGGAAGCCTTGAGAATACCAAACAGACTTGACCAAAATAGAACCTCCCCATGGCATATTATCATTAAAACAACAAGCACAGAGAACAGAGAAAGAATATTGAAGGCCGAAAGAGAAAAAACAAGTAACGTATGAAGGTAAACACATCAAAATCATAGCAGATTTCTCAATGGAAACCTTAAAAACAAGAAGGGCATGGGGTGAGGTCTTTCAGGCACTGAATGAAAATAATTTCAAACCTAGGATACTGTAACCAGGAAGATTATCGTTCAAAATTGATGGAGCAATAAAAATCTTCCATGATAAACAGAAACTAAAACAATACATGATCACCAAGCCACCACTACAGGAGATTCTATAAGGAATTCTGCACACAGAAGATGAAAGCAAACAAAACCACTAGAGGACAGGAAGCATTAAATCACAAGAGAAGAAAAGACAGGGAATCAGGCAGTAGCATTGATTCAGCTGCACACAATCAAATCCTTAAATAAATAAAAAGAAACTAAATGGCAAGAATCACCACTTACTTATCAATATTAACACTGAATATCAATGGATTCAAGACCCTACCAAAAGACACTGTTTGGCAAACTGGATTAAAAAGAAAGATCCAATAATCTCTTGTTTACAAGAGACCCATCTTATTGGCAGAAATAAACACTAGCTTAGGGTGAAAGGTTGAAAGAAGACTTGCAAGCCAGTGGCCCCTGAAAACAACAGGAGTAAAAATACTAGTATCAGCCAAACTAGACTTCAAACTTACATTGGTCAAATGAGATAAAAAAGGACACCTCATACAAATAAAAGGGGCAATACATCAAAAGGAAATAATTATCAACCAATGTGCATCCAATATCAGTGCACCCAATTTCATCAAACATACTCTAAAGGACTTAAAAGCACATATAGGCTCCAACACAGTGGTAATGGGAGACTTTAACATCACTCTATCACCAATAGGTAGGTCATCGAAACAAAAAATCAACAAAGAAATCCTAGAACTAAATGGATTAGATCAAATGGATCTAATTGATGTCTACAGAATACTTCATCCAACAACAATATAATATATATTCTTCTCAGCAGCCCATGAAACTTTTTTCAAAATACATCATACCTTAGGACACAAAGCAAACCTCAGCAAATATAAGAAAATAGAAATAATCCCCTGCATTCTATCTGATCACAATGCATTAAAACTAGAACTCAACAAAAAAACAGCAGAAAATATGCAAATAATTGGAGACTGAATAACTCATTGCTCAATGATCAGTGGGTCATTGAAGAAATCACAGAGGAAATCAAAAGGTTCTTGGAAGCTAATGAAAATAAAAACACCACCTACCAGAACCTATGGGACACACAAAAGCCTCCTAAGAGGAAAATTTATAGCTAAGAGTGCATATATTAAAAGGACAGAAATATCTCAAATAAATGACCTAATGCTACATCTCAAACTCCTAGAAAAGCAAGAACAAGCAAAACCCAAAACAAGCAGAAGGAGAGAAATAATAAAAATAGGGGCCAAAATTAATGAAATAGAGACCAAAACAACCATACAAAGAATTAATGAAACAAAAATCTTTAAAAAAATAAATAAGATTGACAAGCCTCTAGCAAATCTGACTAAAATGAGGAGGGAAAACACCCAAATTAGTAAAATCGGAAATGAAAAAGGGGAGATAACAACAAATACCAAAGAAATCCAGGGAATCATCAGACACTAATTTGAGAACCTATAATCCAATAAATGGGAAAATCTTGAAGAAATGGACAAATTTCTAAATACTTATGACCATCTAGAGCTGAACCAAGAGGATATTAACCACCTAAACAGCTCTATAGCAAGTAATGAATTTGAGGCAGCAAAAAAGAGTCTTCCAAAAAAGAAAAGTCCAGGACCAGACAGATTCTTTGCTGAATTCTACCAGACCTCAAAGAAAAACTAACACCAACACTCCTTAAACTTTTCCACACAGTAGAAAGGGAAAGAACACTGCCTAACTCATTTTATGAAGACAGTACTGCACTCATCCCAAAACCGGACAAGGACACATCCAAAAAGAACTACAGACCAATCTCTTTAATGAACATTGATACAAAAATCCTCAATAAAATATCAGAAAGATCATTCACCATGACCAAGTGGATTTGATCCCAGGGAAGCAGGCATGATTCAACATACATGA
The DNA here is from genome assembly GCF_047511655.1 of Castor canadensis. Lineage (NCBI taxonomy): Eukaryota > Metazoa > Chordata > Mammalia > Rodentia > Castoridae > Castor > Castor canadensis. The sequence goes on along the minus strand of NC_133393.1, from coordinate 112,404,031 downwards.
ATCAAAAATGTAATATAACACATTAATAGAAAGAAAGACAAAAACCACTTGATCATCTCAATAGATGCAGAAAATGCCTTGTTAGGATTCAAACCATTTCATGACAAAAGGTCTAAGAAAAATAAGAATAGAAGGAATGTATCTCAATGTTATAAAGGCTGTATATAAAAAACCCATAGCCAACATCATACTTAATGGGGAAAAACTGAAACCATTTCCCCTAAAGTCAGGAATGAGAGAAGGATGCACATTCTCCCCAATCCTATTCAACATAGCCAGAGCAATAAGGCAAGAAGAAGAGATAAAAGGAACACAAATAGGTGAAGAAATAGTAAAATAGCCCTATTTGCAGATGACATGATCCTATATTTAAAGGCCAAAAAACTCCTAGTCACCATAAACAGCTTTAGCAATATAGCAGGATACAAAATTAACCTACAAAAATCAGTAGCCATTCTATATACCAAAAATGAACAAGCTGAGAAAGAATGTAGGAAAATAATTCCATTCACAATAGCCTCAAAAAAAATCAAAATTCCTAGGAATAAACTTAACAGAAGATGTAAATGACCTCTACATGGAGAACTACAAACCACTGAAGAAAGAAATCAAATAATACTACATAATGTGGAAAGATCTCCCATGCTCATGGATTGGCAGAATCATCATGGTGAAAATGGCTATACTACCAAGAGCAATCTACATGTTCAATGCAATTCTCATCAAAATCCCAATGACATTCATCACAGAGATTGAAAAACCTACCTAAAGTTCACTTGGAAACACAAAAGACCTTGAATAGCCAAGGCGATACTGAGCAAAAAGAGCAATGCTGGAGGTGTCACAATACCCGACTTCAAACTGCTACAGAGCCATAGCAATAAAAAGAGCATGGTACTGGAACAAAACAAGATCTGAAGATGAGTGGAACAGAATAGAGGACCCACATATGAATCTATACAGCTACATCCAGCTTATTTTTGACAAAGACGCCAAAAACATACAATGGAGAAAAGACAGCCTCTTCAAGCTGGGAAAAGTGGTTATCTGCTTACAGAAAACTGAAACTAGATCTATCCCTATCACTCTGTATTAGTATCAACTAAAAGTGGATTAAGGACCTTAATATCAGACCCAAAACCTTGCAGTTATTACAGGAAAAAGCAGAGAATACTCTGGAAGCAACAGGTTTAGGCAAGGACTTCCTCAGTAGAACTCCAGCAACTGGGAAACTAAAAGAAAGGATAAACAAATGTGACTACATGAAATTAAAGTTTCTGCACAACAAAAGAAATGGTCTCTAAACTGAAGAGACCACCCACAAAGTGGGAGAAAATATTTGAGAGCTATACATCAGACAAAGGACTATAACCAGAATATACAGGGAGTTCAAAAATTAAACTCCCTAAAAGTCAGTGAACCAATAAAGAAGTGGGCAACTGAGCTAAACAGAATTTTTGAAGTCTAAATGGCCAAAAAAAAAGTTCTTGAGAAAATGAAAAATGTTCATGAAAAAATGTTCACCAGCCCTGGTCATAAAGGAAATGCAAATCAAAACCACACTAAGGTTCCACCTCACCACCAACAACAAATGTTGGCAAGGATGCAGGGAAAAAGGAACCCTCATACACTGCTGGTGGGAATGTAAGCTAGTATGACCACTATGGAAAACAGTTATGGAGGCTTCTTAAAAAACTAAACATAGATTTGCCATATGATCCAGCAATACCACTCCTAGGGGTATAACTGAGGGAGTGTGATTGATTCAGTTTACAGCAAAGGCACCTGCTCACCCATATTTATCCCAGCACTATTCACAATAGCCATGCTGTGGAAACAGCCACGATGCCCCCTGCTGATGAATGGATTAAGAAAATGTGGTACTTATACAGAATGGAATTTTATTCAGCTGCAAAGAAGAATGAAATTTTGTCGTTCGCAGGTAAATGGATAGAACTGGAGAACATCATTTTAAGTGAAGTTAGCCAGACTCAGAAGGCCAAAAATTACATGTTCTCCTCCATATGCAGATTTTAGACCTAAAACAAATGCAGTAATATTATTGGACATGGGTCACACACTAAGAGGAGACTGTTAACAGGAGGAATAGGAAAAAGGAAGGAAACCAAAAACTTGAATGTGGTTGATGTGCTCACTGTAGAGGAATGAATATAGAAATCTTAAACTGGCAGAAGCCACTATGGGAAGGGGACTAGGAAGTAGTGAAGAGGTCTGGCAGAAGTGAACCAATGTGGGTTGCAATACATAGGTGTATGGATGGAAGCAATGCTAGGACTCTCTCTGTATAGCTATCTTTATCTCAAACAACAAAATCGGAGAACAAGGGGGCAGAACAAGTTCTGCATGGAAGTGGTGGTGAGTGGGAGGAGGAAGCCCAAACAATGTATACACATGTGAGTAAATGTAAAAATGATAAAGTAAAATAAAAAAAGAAAATGTGCAAAAAAAGAAATTATTTTATATTAAAAAAAAGAATATAGAATGACTGCTGCACAGCCTTAAGGGCTCATATAAGTCTATGATCACAGACTTAAACTAAATACTATGATTGAGTTAATGCAGGTGCCAGCATTATGCCTGGAGTGGAATAGCGAGAATTGAGGTTTTCCCAGGTGAGACTAATAGAGAGAGGAACAGAAGAATGAAAATGGGAGCAAATGAATGATACAATAACACAGCACATCATTTAACCTGGGTGATGTGGGGTGGAGGATATAAGAAGAGACATGACCATGAACATGTAAAAGATTAATAGGCTGGGGATCTTAGGAAGGAGGGTGAAAACTTGTTGGAACAGAACTGGAAGGAAAAGTTGTGCAAATAAGAGGCTGAAGCAAAATAGGATGCTTGAAAGGAAGATATCTCAAAGTGGTACAGTTAGCAGAAATGAGAAGGTCTCTAAAGGTCTGTCTCTAAAAATATATAAATAGACAGAAAGATGGATGGTTAGATATAGACATTGATATAGATATATATTAGAGAAATGACAGAGATTAGATAGATAGATAGATAAAGAGATAGAAAAGTCTCAAAGTGCTGAGAGATGCCCTGGACAATTATGCCTTTCTTCTCCCTATTGATCTCTTAAACAGTTCATATGGTGTGGGCAGGTGACAGTAGTAAAAGTCTTGCCAAGAATACTTGCCACTCTCAGGATTTCCTTTAAATCCTGTTGCAGATGGCATCTTCAGAGTCTACTGTTACCTGGACTGCTAAACATATTTCTCTGTATTTAAAACTTGACAGCTCAGAGAACTTTATCTTGTCCTCATTCATTAGGCCCTGACGACTATCAACAAATTTAAATTAAGCATATTAAGGTAAGCGTGAGAAGTTCACTTTATGGTCTCCAAGTAAACACAATTAAATTTCTAAACTATATTTCTTAAACTTTGTCAACCTCAGTGGGCACAATGAGTAATGTATAGCTGAGCATGTTCACATGAGCCAGGTTTTCACACTTATAATTACTGTTTATAATTTGATTTATTCATTGTCTCTCAACAAAGTATAACAAAAATCAAATGCATGGGAAATGTATAGACATATAACCACTATTCCAATATTTTTGAAGGAAAAGACTTACTAAATAATAAGCTTTAGTATGTCCATGAAATTCATAGTAACAATTTTTTGATACTTGTGACATACTCCACATTTGAGCTCAACATTCTAAGATCCACTTTCTTGGCTCAGTACAAAACACCATGTCAACTCTAACACAGCATCATATTGATCAAAATAAATCAACTGCCATCCAAGGATGAGGATCGGCGTATTTTCTTTCCTACGATCATTTATTTGTACTTTTCTTCATCTTGTGTCTTCAGTGACTGATATGTTTGACAACAGATATACAAAATCTGACACTTTGGGAACAGATATTCAATTTCACCATTTGCTAAGTTTAAAAATGTGACAAATTCTGGAACACGTTACATGTTCCCTGAGATTTACTGTTTGCTTATGCACTCCCTCCCTGTCCTCTCTCATCCTTCAGCCTTTCTCAGGTATAGTTCTATCACAATGTAAGAACTACTTCCTGTGGCCTGAGCTCTGAAAGAGGCTGCAATGACCTTACATGTAAGCCCTGGTGGAACCAACACTAAGAAAAAGTAGCTTATATAAAAATATTGTCTAAAATTATTAGATATATGTATATTTGATATTTAAGTCCAATTGCCCTATTCAAACGTCTCTATGATCAGTCATTAGTCTTTACTACCTTTTTCTTAATTGAAAACATTATTAAAGGTTGCAGAGAAAAATGAGTCTGTTAAACCTTAAAAATTTAAAGGTTCCAAACACTGCTCATCTAAGGTGAGAATGTAAAATAAAATTACATGAAAGAATCTACATACAAGTCTGCCTGAGACTACAGACTATACAAGAATTGAATATGTAATATATAAATATGCATATGTAATCATCACATATGTATATGCATATTTATAATTTTGTATTATTGAACTAAATAAGTTATGGAGTAATGCAGGTTTCATTAAACTACAGTCCATGGACAAAATCTGGTCAGCTGTCTGTTTTTGTAAATAAAATGTTATTGGAACCAGCCACATTCATTCATTTGTATGTTGTGTATGGTTGCTTTCTTATTACACTGGTAGAGTTCAGTAGATGTAACTGAGACGGTATAGTTCACAACCCTGAAAATATTTTCTATTTCACCCTTTACAGAGAGTTTGATGACCACTATGATATTGATTATGGAGGATTTTTTGAATAATTAAAATTCTTTCTAATCACAGATGTTTTTCACTATAGATGAAAAGAGATGATGCAGAATAACATATATTTAAGAAGGTAAGTCAATAATTTTTTTCTTAAATGATCAAAGTAATTTGGGTAAAATGGAATTGTGCCAGAAGGATATTAATAATACAAGTGTTTGTCAGCCTTTGTTTGACTGTTTCATATGTTCTTCTCACAAATGGCATTTCCACCACAAATCTAAGCAAACAGTATTGCAAACAACCTAAGCTCATACATGGGTTATTATTCAGCTTAGGCTTCCATTACAAAATGCCATAGACTGGGTGTCTCAAACAACAGAAATGTGCTTTTTCACAGTTCTGGGAACTGAAAGTCCAAATTCATGGTGCCAACATGGTCAAATGGGCTCTCTTTCTGGCTTGTAGGTGGTCATCCTCTTGCTGTGTCCTTACATGATGAGAAAGACAGAGAGAGAGAGAGAGATTTTCCTTTTCTTATAAAGCTATCAATGCTACCAGATTAGGACCTCACCCTAATGACCTCATTTAACCTTAATTACTCCTAATTATCTTTTCATTACCTTCCATTTCCAAATATAGCTACACTGGAGGGTTAGAGTTTCAAATTTTGGGGGAACATAATTCAGCCCATTGCAATAGGTGTAAGAAATTATATTCACATTTTTTCCTGCTGTCATGAAATATTGGTTTTGTCCACTAGAGGAGTTTGGCTCATCAAATTTCATACCACTTGCCAGCTAGCTTTATTAACATTAATAAAAATTGACAGTGTATATCTCAATGTATTTAATAAGCTAAATGATCCTGAACATCATCAACCTATCAATTATTTTACAGCTCAGTGAATATTTTTCAGTCTATAAAATAAAAAGAATTGCCAAACAACTTAAAATCTTAAAAACATCTTATTCTATACTTCCCATAAGAAGACAAAGCCCATAAGGAAGAAAGAAATAAAGTCAATAAAGAATAAATCAAAGTTATAAACCATTAAAATTTCTCTAACTGAAAAATGGCATTTGGGACTTACCCTCTCTTTCAAAAGTACCCTTTAAAAAGCTTCAGAAATGCCCTGAAGGCTTCATTTACAACTACCATATTGGATTTGCTCTGCTTGTGTACTGCAACCTCCCTTACAGGCTAAGGTTTGTTTTACACTTCAGTCTGTTTTACATTTCAAAGTACATAAGCAGTCACATCAGAATTCTCAAAAACAGTAATGAAAGACTTTAAGACTAAAAAGTAGATCAGAAGTACATTTTCCATTTGAAATCTATGGAAAAGTTTCAGTCTAACTCCTTAATCCCTCCAGTGCTATGATGGATAAAGTAGTAAGTTTAAAACTTTTAAAAACAGCTGATTTTATAAACAGCTCACTCTCAGAATGATCATTTCACTTTTATATTAGGTGGAATTTTTTCTAAGATTCATTTTTCTTATAAGAATTTGTCAGCATCCACCCAAGATGACTTTTACATGGTTTGCTGAAGACTCACCTCTTACATTAGATAAACAAATGAACAAAACATGTACTCTCCACAATAGTGCTATTGCTTCTTACCCCGAAAACTGTAAGCTGAAAATCCACAGTTTACAGCAAAGATTTTTAGTACACTTAAATGTCTGATAAGATCATAAAACCTAAATGTCAAAGCTAAAGGAATGATGGCCCAATTATGATAACCACTTACAATTTCTAATTTTAGAAATTATAATCAAACAATAAGTAATTATTATATATCATTACAATGGCAATATCTAAAAATTTTGAATCAGATGAAGAACACTGTCACAATAACACTGGACAAAGGAAAAGAAAAAAATGTGTTTTGATTCCTTCTGTGTTTTGGAGCTTTTCCTTTAACCGATTTTTAAATGCTTAACCCTAATTTACATAATTATCCCTTAGTCTCAGTTTCTTGAAATGAAGCTAATTCTAAAAACCTTCTGATCTCAATATAAGCTATTTTAGTTCTAAAGTTTATGAGAATGGTCACCTTTCTTTAAAAATTGCCTGATTGGCAGTGCTTCTGTCAGCAATAATCCCCAGCTAGATTTTAATGAAATGTTCCTCTCTTTCTCCAGGGCTTTGGATTGCTGTTTGGATATAATTAACTCCAGATTGACCAATGGCCAGTGAAGGAAACAATTTGCTTCAAGAAAAGGATTATTGCAACCATTATTTTGTTCTAAATACAGCTGCTCTATTTAGGAAGTTCACAAAATACAAATTATTTATCTTACTATGTTAATTTCAAATAACCAAGAAACTGAGAAGGAAGCATAAAAAAGATTTCTCCTTTCACTGTAGCTACACAGGAAAGCAAGCCAAATAAATAAATTCCTCAGAGTTTTTCAAGTAGTTTGTCACAATCTTCTATAGTTGAAAGGAACCAATATCAAGACTTCATTTGAAGTCTTATTGTAATACAGAAAGTTTTGTTGGTTCTCCTTTCAAAAGAAATCCAGAATCCACCCACTTACCAGCTCCACTGCTACCAGTCTGACCCAACATACCACTCTTCCTGCTCTAAAGCAGCAGCCCCTCGGCTTCTGTTTTTACCTCCCATTCACTCACCATCTGTTCTACAGGAGGCAACCAATGTGCTACACCAGATCATGCCCAATGTGCAGAACTGTACACCCCCCAAAAAATTTCCTATGTTGAAGCCCTAATCTCAATGTGATGTTATTTGGAGATGGAGCTTGGGAGATAATTTTATTTAGATGAGGTCATGAGAGTAGGCCTCACATGATGCAGTTTGGGCCCTTATAAGAAAAGAGATCAGAAAACTTGCTCTCTCTTTGCCCAGTGAGAACACATCAAGAAGACTGCCATCTGTAAGTAAGAGAGAATGTCTTCATCAGAACTCAACCACAGTAGCAACTTGATTTTGAATTTCAGCTCCAGAAATATGAAAAAATTAATTTCTGTTATTTAAACCATCCATTCTATGGTATTTTGTAATGGCAGCACAAGGACAATGCCTGAGGGCAAGATGAAAGTACATGTCTCTTGATGTCCAGACAACAAGAGCCTTCAACATCTGGCACAGTTGCCTCAAAGACTTTATCACATGCTTATCTCAATCACTCTACTCCAGATGTACTGGTCTTGCTATTTCCCTAGTAAGTCAGATACCCTCTTCCTTGGAGTCCCCTTACTCTTTCAGACCATTAAAAAATATTTTATTAGCATGTAATAGTTGTATGGGGGGAATACATTGTGTATTTACAGATGTGCTTACAACGTATCTTAGAGCTTGATCATGTCATTCTATCAGCAAGGCATTCCTTGACAAACCACCTGCTAAAAACTGCAAATCCCTCTCTTCTACTAACACTTTAGACACCTTCTCCTCTATTTTCTCTACTTCAGTTACAACTTTCTGCAGCTACAAATACACACACACACATATATATATAAACACCTTCCATTCTCTCCCATAAGTATATAAGTCCAATTAGAGGATTGCCATCTCTTTTGTTAACTTCTGATTTTCTAGTAGCTGGTAGACTAGTACTTAGAACATAACAGATATTCAACAAATGTTTGTCAAATCCATGAATAAATGTTGGTCTCAATTCAAACAACAATGATAAGACAAGTAGGTATTTATTTTATTTTCAAATTACAAAACATCTCAGGTATAAAGCATAGTTTCTTAATATCTTACCATTAGAATATCATAATAGTAACCCAAAAGTTCATTACTTCTTCCTGGAGTCAATTCACCAATTTGTCACCAACAATTTCCTTTATGTGGACCTTTAGTAAGAAAATGGCAACAATTTCCTCAGTCCTCTTTCTCCCTTTCACTTGCATTTACCAAAAAGGAATTTCCTTGGTAATCTATTAGGTACATCACTATTATTTATTTGTACATTCTGTTAAAAATCATATTCCATCTAATTTGCAAAGCAGAAAAACTTTTGCCTTTTCTTTCTTTCTCTTCTATGTGGTGAACACAGTTAAAACAGAAAGAAGCTGGGGACTATCCATTCACTAATGAACAATTATTTTGTGCCTACTTGGTCAAGGAACATATCTAGGCAGAGGATATTAGATCAGTGAGCAAATCAACCAAAACATCTGCTCTCATACAGTTTACATTCAAGAAGGAGAGGCTTGGCACAGATAATAAAGAAAATAATACATAAATGAAATAAATACTTGGTGAGATAATAAGTGTTAAGGGAAAAAATCAGAGAAGCAAGATAGGAAATGATTACTGTAGTTATAATTTAAGTGGAGGGTTAAAAAGAGCTCACTGCACTTCAACCCCAGGATACTCTACCCAGCAAAACTATCATTCAAAATAGATGGAGCAATAAAAGTCTTCCATGATAAGCAGAAACTAAAACAATATGTGACCACAAAGCCACCATTACAAAAGATTCTGCAAGGGATCCTGCACACAGAAAGTGACACCCAACTTAACCATGAAAAGGCAGTCAGCACCAAACCACAGGATAAGAAAAAGCAAGACAGTAGAGAGTAACATCAAGTTAGGTACACACAATCAAACCTTCAAACAACTAAGATAACTAAATGGCAGGAATCACCACATACCTATCAGTACTAACACTTAATGTTAATGGACTTAATTCACCCATCAAAAGACACCGTTTGACAAAATGGATTAAAAAAGAAGATCCAACAATTTGTTGCTTACAGGAGACTCATCTCACCGACAGAAATAAGCATATGCTTAGGATGAAAGGCTGGAAGAAGATTTACCAAGCCAATGGCCCCCGAAAACAAGCAGGAGTAGCAATACTTATCTCTGACAAAGTAGACTTCAAACCTACATTGATCAAACGAGATAAAGAAGGACATTCCATACTAATAAAAGGGGAAATAGACCAAAAGGAAATAATAATCATCAATCTGTACGCACCCAATGTCAACGCACCCAATTTCATCAAACATACCCTGAAAGACCTAAAAGCATATATAAATGCCAATACAGTGGTTGTGGGAGACTTTAACACTCCATTATCATCAATAGATAGGTCATCCAAACAAAAACTCAATAAAGAAATCCAAGATCTAAAATATGCAATAGATCAAGTGGACCTAGTAGATGTCTACAGAACATTTCATCCAACCTCTACACAATATACATTCTTCTCAGCAGCCCATGGAACCTTCTCCAAAATAGATCATATCCTAGGGCACAAAGCAAGCCTCAGCAAATATAAGAAAATAGAAATAATACCATGCATACTATCTGACCACAATGCAGTAAAAGTAGAACTCAACAACAAAAGTAAAGACAAAAAACACTCAAACAGCTGGAAACTAAATAACTCATTACTTAATGAAGAATGGATCATTGATGCAATAAAAGAGGAAATTAAAAAGTTCCTAGAAGTCAATGAAAATGAAAACACAACCTACCAGAACCTATGGGACACAGCTAAGGCAGTCTTGAGAGGAAAGTTTATAGCCATGAGTGCATATATTAAAAAGACTGAAAGATTCCAAATCAATGACCTAATGATACATCTCAAACTCCTAGAAAAACAAGAACAAGCAAATCCCAAAACAAATAGAAGGAGAGAAATAATAAAAATAAGAGCTGAAATCAACGAAATAGAAACCACAAAAACCATACAAAGAATTAATGAAACAAAAAGTTGGTTCTTTGAAAAAATAAACAAGATTGATAGACCCCTGGCAAACCTGACTAAAATGAGGAGAGAAAAAACCCAAATTAGTAGAATCTAGAATGCAAAAGGGGAGATAACAACAAACACCATGGAAGTCCAGGAAATCATCAGAGACTACTTTGAGAACCTATATTCAAATAAATTTGAAAATCTAAAAGAAATGGACAGATTTCTAGATACATATGATCATCCAAAACTGAACCAAGAAGAAATTAATCACCTGAATAGACCTATAACACAAAATGAAATTGAAGCAGCAATCAAGAGTCTCCCCAAAAAGAAAAGTCCAGGACCTGATGGATTCTCTGCTGAATTCTATCAGACCTTTAAAGAAGAACTGATACCAACCCTCCTTAAACTGTTCCACGAAATAGAAAGGGAAGGAAAACTGCCAAACACATTTTATGAAGCCAGTATTACACTTATCCCAAAACCAGGCAAAGACACCTCCAAAAAGGAGAACTATAGGCCAATCTCCTTAATGAACATTGATGCAAAAATCCTCAACAAAATAATGGCAAATTGAATTCAGCAACACATCAAAAAGATTATTCACCACGACCAGGTAGGCTTCATCCCAGGGATGCAGGGGTGGTTCAACATACGAAAATCAATAAACGTAATAAACCACATTAACAGAAGCAAAGACAAAAACCACTTGATCATCTCAATACATGCAGAAAAGCCTATGATAAGATCCAACATCATTTCATGATAAAAGCTCTAAGAAAACTAGGAATAGAAGGAAAGTTCCTCAACATTATAAAAGCTATATATGACAAACCTACAGCCAGCATTATACTTAATGGAGAAAAACTGAAACCATTCCCTCTAAAATCAGGAACCAGACAAGGATGCCCACTATCTCCACTCCTATTCAACATAGTACTGGAATTCCTAGCCAGAGCAATTAGGCAAGAAGAAGGAATAAAAGGAATACAAATAGGTAAAGAAACTGTCAAAATATCCCTATTTGCAGACGACATGATCCTATACCTTAAAGACCCAAAAAACTCTACTCAGAAGCTTCTAGACATCATCAATAGCTATAGCAAGGTAGCAGGATATAAAATCAACATAGAAAAATCATTAGCATTTCTATACACTAACAATGAGCAAATGGAAAAAGAATGTATGAAAACAATTCCATTTACAATAGCCTCAAGCAAAATCAAATACCTAGGTGTAAACCTAACAAAAGATGTGAAAGACCTCTACAAGGAAAACTATACACTTCTGAAGAAAGAGATTGAGGAAGACTATAGAAAGTGGAGAGATCTCCCATGCTCATGGATTGGTAGAATCAACATAGTAAAAATGTCGATACTTCCAAAAGTAATCTACATGTTTAATGCAATTCCCATCAAAATTCCAATGACATTCATTAAAGAGACTGAAAAATCTACTGTGAAATTTATATGGAAACACAAGAGGCCACGAATAGCCAAGGCAATACTCAGTCAAAAGAACAATGCAGGAGGTATCACAAAACCTGACTTCAAACTATATTACAAAGCAATAACAATAAAAACAGCATGGTACTGGCACAAAAACAGACATGAAGACCAGTGGAACAGAATAGAGGATCCAGATATGAAGCCACACAACTATGAGCAACTTATCTTTGACAAAGGAGCTAAAAATATACGATGGAGAAATAGCAGCCTCTTCAACAAAAACTGCTGGGAAAACTGGTTAGCAGTCTGCAAAAAACTGAAACTAGATCCATGTATATCACCCTATACCAAGATTAACTCAAAATGGATCAAGGAGCTTAATATCAGACCCCAAACTCTTAAGTTGATACAAGAAAGAGTAGGAAATACTCTGGAGTTAGTAGGTATAGGTAAGAACTTTCACAATGAAACCCCAGCAGCACAACAACTAAGAGATAGCATAGATAAATGGGACCTCATAAAACTAAAAAGCTTCTGTTCATCAAAAGAAATGGTCTCTAAACTGAAGAGAACACCCACAGAGTGGGAGAAAATATTTGCCAATTATACATCAGACAAAGGACTGATAACCAGAATATACAGGGAACTTAAAAAACTAAATTCTCCCAAAACTAATGAACCAATAAAGAAATGGGCATGTGAACTAAACAGAACTTTCTCAAAAGAAGAAATTCAAATGGCCAGAAAACACATGAAAAAATGCTCACCATCTCTAGCAATAAAGGAAATGCAAATTAAAACCACACTAAGATTCCACCTCACCCCTGTTAGAATAGCCATCATCAGCAACACCACCAACAACAGGTGTTGGCGAGGATGCGGGGAAAAAGGAACCCTCTTACACTGTTGGTGGGAATGTAGACTAGTACAACCACTCTGGAAAAAAATTTGGAGGCTACTTAAAAAGCTGGACATCGATCTACCATTTGATCCAGCAATACCACTCTTGGGGATGTACCCAAAAGACTGTTACTCCAGAGGCACCTGCACATCCATGTTTATTGCGGCACTATTCACAATAGCCAAGTTATGGAAACAGCCTAGATGCCCCACCATTGACGAATGGATTAAGAAAATGTGGTATCTATACACAATGGAATTTTATGCAGCCATGAAGAAGAATGAAATGTTATCATTCGCTGGTAAATGGATGGAATTGGAGAACATCATTCTGAGTGAGGTTAGCCAGGCCCAAAAGACCAAAAATCGTATGTTCTCCCTCATATGTGGACATTAGATCAAGGGCAAACACAACAAGGGGATTGGACTATGAGCACATGATAAAAGCGAGAGCACACAAGGGAGGGGTGAGGATAGGTAAGACACCTGAAAAACTAGCTAGCATTTGTTGCCCTTAATGCAGAGAAACTAAAGCAGATACCTTAAAGCAACTGAGGCCAATAGGAAAAGGGGACCAGGAACTAGAGAAAAGGTGAGATCAAAAAGAATTAACCTAGAAGGTAACACCCACGCACAGGAAATCAATGTGAGTCAATGCCCTGTATAGCTATCCTTATCTCAACCAGCAAAACCCCTTGTTTCTTCCTATTATTGCTTATACTCTCTCTACAACAAAATTAGAGATAAGGGCAAAATAGTTTCTGCTGGGTATTGAGGGGGGGAGCGGGATGGGGTGGAGTGGGTGGTAAGGGAGGGGGTGGGGGCACGGGGGAGAAATGAACCAAGCCTTGTATGCACATATGAATAATAAAAGAAAAATGAAAAAAAAAGAGCTCATTGCAGAAAGCAAAGTTTTAGTGATATATATATCTGCAGGAAAAATGTTCTAGATTGAGGGATGAACAAGTACAAAGGCCCTAGGTTGTAGCATTAGGTTGTATTGGAGAAACAACAAGGAGGGCAGAGCAACTAGAACAGAAGGACTGGGTAGTGGAGAAGTAAGGCGTATAGGTTGGGAGTGGCAAGGAGCCAGATCATGCAGGCTCTTCCAGGCCAAGGGAAGAATTCTGAATTCTACTCTATGAGTAAGAGGAAGCCACTGGAATGTTTTGCAGGAAAGCAACCTCACCTAATAAATCCAGTGTCCATAGCAAGAATTCCTTGACTTAGGATGGGGACACATCTCAAAAAGCCTATCGTAAGTTAAAAATGCATTTAATGCACTAACCTACAAAGCATCATATCTTAGCAGCACTTGTTTACCCTCATAATCACTTGACTGACAGGGACTAAACCTAGCTGCTGCTGTCCAGGAAAAGAAAAAAATTTTAATGTACGGTTTGTACTGAATGCATACTGCTTTCACATCATCCTAAAGTTGAAAATCAAAAGCTGAACCTATATAAACCAGAAACTGTCTGTAAATTCAATTAGCTTATGTTCTTCAAATTTGACTTAGGTTGAATTTTATTTATTTGTTTATTAATTTAATTATTTATTTATTGAGACAGGGTGTACCTCAGTTTCCTATAGGTTGAACACTTGACCCAAGTATGAGAGCATGGTGGCTGGAATGAGAGGAGTAGCTATGAAAATGGTGAGAAGTGAGCAGATTCTGAATATATTTAGAATGTGAACCCACATGAATTTGTTCATAGATTGGATGTGTGACATGAGGGAAAAAGCGTATAAGTCCAAAGTTTTTTACTTAAAGGATTGTTAAAGGGATGAAGTCGCCCTTTAGTGAAATGAGGACTATGGAAAGAAATAGTGGAGAGTTCAAATTTAAGCATGTTAATTTGATATATTCATTAGGTATCTGCAATACTATAGTATACATATTCTGGTTGTTATCCATGGTTCCTGGCCCAAGGCAGGCATAGAAACTACAAGTTTTCTTTCTTAAATCAAGTCATAGAAAATGTAATGTTATCCCTTCTGTTATTTCTTTCTTGGAGCTGGCAATACAAAATTCTATGACCTGCTTTGTCTGATACTAGATCATTAGATCTGCATATCAGAAGGGGTCAGAATGTCATGCATAAAAATTAACATGATTCTAAACAGACATGCCTTGTTGAGTTTCTCCACCCAGTCTATTTTTTCAGTTTTACAGTTTATTGGGTCTCCATTGTAAGTAGAGGATCATCTTTATCCATAAATGACTAAATTGACTTTCCTTAAATTTTTTGGACATTAAAAATGTTGAATCTTCTTCCTTCTCACTCTTCTTGTTCTGACCCCTTCTTTTTTCCTTTTTTTATTATTGTTGTACTGGGGGGGTACATTATGACATTAACAAAAGTTCTTACAATATATCATGTTGAATTCACCCCCTCCATCATTCTTCTTTATTCCTCCTCTCCTCATTCCTGGAATAGTTTCAGCAGGTCTTACTTTTCCATTTACATGCATGAATCTATTAGCATTAGACTTTTTTTTTCCATTCACATTTCTACATAGTTATCCATGATTCAACTATACTTTTGCAAAGAATTCTCCATAAAACCCTAAAAGGGTAGGGTCCAGAGAGATTCAGAAGAGCTGAAGATGTGGAGGTTCCTGGAGGGCGATGTGTCCAGAGGGGGCATGAACACAACTTCCCCTCGCCCTATGCACCTGTTCATGTGTATCTTTTGTAACATCATTTATAATAAACTAGTAAATATAAGTGTTCTCCTGAGTTTTAGGAGCCACTCAAGCAAACAAACTTGAAGAAGTAGTTGTGGGAACCTCTATTGACAAAGGTACAGGAAAAGCAACCTGGAGCTTAAAAGTTGCACCCAAAGTGGGAGCAATCTTGGGGACTAAGCCCTCACCTGTGAGATATGATATTATTGCCAGGAAGATAGTGTTGAAGTAAAATTAAATTAGAGGGCTTTCAGTTGTTGTCCACTGCAGAACTGATTGCTTGCTTACTGATGAGGAGAAATTCCCACACCTTTTGGGGTTACAGAAGACTTCTGTGTTGACAGTCATGTGAGCAGAGGAAAAATACTACATTTTCCCTACAGCATCCAAATGCACATATCAATGGAATGCAGAAGTATGTATTTGAGAAGAGAGAACCAAGTTTGAAGTGTAAATTTAGGAAGAAGCAGCATCAGTAGATGGTGTTTAAAGCCATAAGACTGGATGAGGTCACTAAAAGAGGACACCACTGATGTAAGTAACAAAGAGAAGAAGCATAAAACCTGAGCCCTGAAGCACTTAAGTATTAATCAGCTAGAGATGCTTAAAAAAAAAAGACATAGAAGGAATGACCCAGGGCTAGGAGAAAAAAATGAAGAAAAATCTGTTGTCTTGAGAGACAAAGGGAAAACTGTGTTTCAAGTTGCTATGGAGAACAATTGTGTCAGGTGCAGCTGACAGCTCATGATGAAGACTGAGAGTTGACCATGGATTGATCAGTGTGGAGGCATTATTAAACTTGGGAAGTTTTAGTAGAGTATTGAGAGCAACAGCTGGACACAGAGTACTTTCAAGAGACAAGGGAAAAAGAGAAATTGGAGTCATTGCACATAGACAATCCTTTTGAGCAGTTTAACTGTAAAAGGAAGGAGAGAAATGGTTCAGCAGCTGGAGTGAGTGTACATGTGGGTGGTCAAGCTGAGAGAAATAGCACCATATTTGTGTTGCTGATAGGAAAGAGCCAAGAAAGAGGGAAAATTAAAGACTGAGGAGAGGAAAAAGGAGAATTATTGAAATAATGTCCTTAATCAGTGGTAGAAGGTGAGATGATACACTCAAAAGGAGAATCTGTTCATTACCAGAGCAATGCCAGTTGATCCGTAATAATAGGGAAAAAAAAGTACTGCATAAGAACTAGGCTTCCACAATGATGATATATGTAACTTAAAAATAGCTATTTCCTGACTTAAGGACCAAATACCTGTTAGAATATGTAAAACTATGCCTGGGAAGCCTGTTTATGAATATGCTCTGATTTAGTTAAAAGCCTGGCTGAATTAGTGAAAATATGCTTAGGAGTAAGTCCAAAGTAAGACCTTCATGGTCTGAAACTCTTAAAACTACAGCAGATAAGAGAAGGACAGTAAGCAAAATGAACATGTGACAATATCATCAAGCTAGCAAAATAATTTTAAAGAATGTCTCTTCCACTAGATTTTAAGCCTTTAATGGAAGAAGCCACTACTTATTATCACTACTGAGTACAATGTGCATACTAACTACTCAATAAATACTAGTTTAATTAGCTAATTCAGTCCTACAGTTGGTTTGTGTTGCATTAAATTCTCCACTCAGTGTATTTATGGCTTGCTCATTTATAGTAGTAATAATCTCATGTATCATCCCCACTGTACTACATTGTTTTCATTGATTTCTGTCATCTTTAGTGCTCTGTTTATTTCTCTTTTTTTGCAATAGTGGTTAAATACTATAAATATTGAATTTGTATATATGTTTTCTTTGTTAGTGTGGTTTAGAAGTGTACAGCATATAATAGCTACAAAATAGTTTAACAAGAGCAGTTAAATGACCATATTATAGAATAATTAATGAAGGAATAAAAATGCCTTGTTAAATGGTGTTAAAATAACTTAAATATTGAAATAACTCTGTATTTTAGTAGGATTAGTATTGTTTTAGCACAAATGGTTGTCACAGTGAGGGATTGAAACACAAAATATTTCCTATTGAAATAAATGATAACTATTCTTCCAGTTGCTGGAAAAATCACCAGATGAAGGGATTTTCAGAAATAAATTACCTTCATAAAATAGGGGGCAACTACATTTCTTCAATTCCAAAGTGAGGGGAAAGGATAGTCGTCACTTGAAGTAATTTATTCCTCTATGGTACTGGTGAACTAAAAGGCAAATACTTCTATACCTAATTTCCTAAGAAGGCACTAATAAATTTAACCCAAAAAGGGATCCATAAGTTAGTTTCCACCAAGAACAAAACAATTAAATAAATCCAATATATGGTAGAATATTTTGAAGAGTTGTGGCTGAAGGAAACATTTTGGGAATAAATTCACATTATACAGAATCAGACCAAACTATATTAAGAGCTCCAAATATTTTCTTTTAAAAAGCACTATTGCTTAAGACATTTTTTGTAGAACTTAAGGTTGAACCCAGGGCCTCTGTGTTTGGCACAGAGCTATAACTTGAGCTATGCTTCTAGCCCTACTTTAGGCTGACAAAACATACATAGTACTCAGTACTTATTTAATCAAAGATAAGGAAAGAAAACTGATACTTAAAAAACATTAAGTCTCAAATAATTCAACTAGTAAATATTGAGATGAAATAATATTGTCACTTCAAATTAAAAATAACAATTATGTCTACTAATTTTTTTAAAAAGAAGGTAAAATGTTTTACAGTCAACATGAACACTTTATGAAAATTTGACTATATTATTTATATTTATTTCAAAAACATTTGAAATATTTATTATATATTTCAAATATGTCATGAAATATTTTATGAAAAGCTTTACTACTTACAAGTAGAAAATTATCAGTAGTACCACTATCACCATTACAATAAAAAAGATATATCTGTTATAACTTAAACAAAAATCAATAATTCAAGCTATCTCTCTTACTCTTGAACTCCAGTATGACAATTTGTGCTACAACATCTATTCCATTATAGAAAAATGTTGTCTCCATCAATATGACACACAGAACTGAAGGTGTCAGTGGGGTGCTCCACAATTCTCAAAATGCCCTTTTTCCCCTTTCTTCTTTACCTCCAATTAAATTCCATCTCTTCTGTCAGGATTCAAGTAAAGACAAGGTTTATCTTCTTGTGCATTTCATGTCAACAGCATTAGACAACACTCTTAATTTCACATGGTACTAAATATTTACCCTGCAAGAGTTTAGTGATTGATTATATCCTATATAGTATGCATCTCTAATCCATTCATCCCTGTAAATATTGTATTCTTCTCCTTGAGGGCAAAAATTCTTGTTACAAAACACCTGTGCTCCCTCTTCAGTCACAGCACAGAGCCAGGCAGGTAATGAATTCTTCATAAAAGCACAGTCTCCTGAAAAGAAGCAATCAAGCAAACTCCTTTACAAAACATTGATTTACAAATTGCAGAGTAGCAACTAAAGGAAACTGAAAACTCTCTGGCATAATTAATTGAAATCTAAGTAGGATGAGTAAAAAAATATTTTATCAGTCATTTTATCTGCCACTTCATTAACTTATAAAACATCTGATGAAAACACATTTGCCAGACTCATACATGTCTCCTGGTTAATGAAATTACAAATTCTAAAACCTGTGTTCATTTTTTTCTTTCCAAATATTCTACACAGACCATGTTATTACTTTTAACATCAGTAAGAAATTAACAAAAATAGTTGGGCACCATTGGTCCACTCCTATAACCCTAAGGTAGTTGGGAGGCAGAGATCAGGAGGATTGTTTTGGAGGCCAAGCCAGGCAAAAAGTTTGCAAGACCCATTGCAACCAATAGCTGGGCACAATAGTGTGGCCTATCATCTCAGCAACTGTGGCAAGCATAAATAGGAGCATCCCAATCCAGGCTGGCCTGGAGGAAAAAAAAAAGAAAAGAAAACCAGCAAAATAGGGTTCAGGGGTATGGCTCAAATGATAGAGTACCTGCCTAGCAAGTGTGAGGCCTTGAAATCGAACCTTCATAACACCAAAAAAAAAAGCAAAAAATGAAAAAGTACCCATTATATTATTCCTCTAACAATCAGATTGTCCAGTGGTTTACATTTTAATTTCCATATTCTCAAAATTTCTGGAAACTGTTTTAGCTAAATCCCAAGACTGTGGAATCATGCAGACTGGATTTGAACTCTAAATCCACTAACTCATGCTATGTGACCTGTACACATTACTTAGTTACTGAATGCCTAAATTTTCTCATCTGAAAAATTAGACAATGACAGATACTTCCTTAAAAAGTTAGGATGAGAATAACTTACATTTCATAAACACAAACACACTTGTTGTTGTTGTTACTGATGTCAAACTGTTCTGGAATAAGAGGAAACAGCATAATTCTTTATATGTCTTCAACAATATTCTTTTTAAGTAATACTCCAAGCCTCTAGGAGTTCTCACAAAAAATACAGGCCATAGATATAGAAAACCTTGCAGTATTGTTATCAAGTAGACTTTATACTTCTCATACAATTTAATATCAGGAAACAGAAGATCTATGCAAACTCATACAAACAGTTTTAATTAGTTAACTGAGAGATTAAAAAACAAATCTTCACACAGTGTACACTGGTTGCTTGTGTTGGCTTAACAATGTTAAGCAAGAAATGTCTTTATTTAGTAAGGAGAATAAATTATCTTATCAGCAAGTATCAGAACTCCTCTTGGAGAACTCTCCTGACAAACAACTTGGGGTGGAAATTCAGATCCTCAGAGATGAGCTAGCATGAGATGAGGACACAGTCGAGATTAGAAGTGAAAAAGACCTAAGAAAAGAGAAGGTATAGCAGAGTTTATGACAGAACAACAAAGTGACTTTTAAGAAGAGGACCCAATGTGAAATTTCATGGGTTTTATTTCATTTAATTTTGCAACATAACAAACTCACACACACCACACACATACACACACACACACACACACACACACACACACACACATGCACATATCCTATCCAAAGCTTCAGTAAAGTCAAGTTACAGATGGAAAGTTCTCTTATTTTTTATCTATTTATTTATTTGCTTATTTACCTTTTTCAAATTTTTATTTTCTGATAAAAATCAACAAAAGGTAAGTTCCACACTTGCCTTAACATGTTTGGGGCAGGGACAACCTGTGAGGAGAGGAAGCTGTCTTTTCAGCAGAAGCAGGCTTTTTTTTCCCCCAAGGGTGAGCCTTACTGGAATATAAGCCTGCCTCCCTCTCCTATTCACCAAAACCCTCCACACTGGGAATTTTCAGAACAGCCAATGTATACTCAATGTTGCTAGTCACTGTCTTCCTTTCTCCCCTCCTCAGACCTCTTCATTTTCTCTTAACCACACATGCCAGGCTTTTGCTCTAGTACTGTTCCTGTCAAGGTCACTGGTGACCTTCATTAACCTCAATGGTCAATTTCTTTTTTAAAAATTATTGTTGTGCTGGGTGGGTGTAGCTTTTACAAAGGTTCTTACAATGTATCAAATATATCATACTTGAACTCACCCCCTCCACTGCTCTCCTTCATCCTTCCTCCCCTGATTCCTGGAACAGTTTCAACAGGTATCATTTCTGTATTTACATTATTTTAATCCTATCTAACTTTACCATAACTGATTAATTGATCTTTTTAATGCTTTCTTCACTAGCTGCCTAAACCACCATATACAACCAGTTTTCTTAAGGCCTAGTCCAACAAGTCTGTCCCAGTAGCTTTCAGTGGCTCCTACTCTTTCTAGCCTCTAAACATTGGACCAGTACCTTTTTGCTCTTTTCATCTGCTCTTACCACCTTGGTACCCTGTGCAGCCACATAGCCTACGTATCACAATATACTTGTAAATGTATACCTCTAGCCAGATTACTCAACCAAACTCCGTACTTATAAATTCAACTGTTCACTTGAATTTCCTGCAGACATCCAAGTGCCACCTAGGTATTTTAATAGGCACGTCGGTCTCAAAGTTATCTCCTTCCGTAATCTTTTCATTTCAGTAAATGGCAACTCCATCCTTCTATAGAGGCCAAATATCTTGGAGTCACCCTTGCTCTGTCACATCAGACATCCTATACATCAGTAAATTCTGTTGCATCTACTTTTAATATACATCCAGTGTGAGATCACTTCTAACTACCTCACTATAAATATCCCTACAACTATTTTTGCCATAGCCTCTGCCCCCACATTGGGGTCTTTCAACATTGACACTATTGTCAGTTTGGACAACATTTTATGCATTTGAGGATGTTTAGCAGACTAAATGCCAGCAGTATACACCCAAGTTGTAACAAACAAAACTGACTCTAGACATGCCCAAATGCTCCTGGGGGGGGGAAATCGTTTTCTCCCATCTCCTATAATGTTTTCTCAACCGAGTCATAAGAATGACCGTTTCCTAGACATACCATATTATATAATGATAATACCTCTGCTCAAAATATACCAGTAGATTTCCATTACACAAAGAAGAAAAGAAAGAAAAAATGGAAGTGCTTACCACAGCTTGCTAGCTCTGTATGATCTACTGCCCACCCTTCACACCTACTTCTTACCCTTTTATTCACTTTGCTTCAGATACACTTGCCTCTTTGCTGTTCCTCAAATAAAATGGGAAAACTCTCACATCTAGGGACTTTGTTCCCTCCTCCTATGTACTGAGTCTATCCATTGGACTCAGCCTTTCATGCTTTGAGTTCTTCACTCAAATACTTCCCAATGAAACCCATTTGAAAAGCTCAGCCCCTTTCCTGTGCCTCATCTATCATTGCACACTTCCTATTCCTCTGCTCTAGCTTTTTAAATGGTAATTATCTCCAACTGCTAATCTATCCATTTTACTTATTACTTTAATGTCTGTCACCACCTAAGAAAATATAAATTCTATTCTCTTAGGGAGGGAGGATTCCCATCTATTTTATTCACTGCTGCATCTGCATCTCAAGGAAAAGTGCCTAAGACAGGCACTCTGCTTATAGAACTAATTGGGGAAGGCAACAGGGGTACAATAGGTCTTGGAAAGCATTTTAGACAAATTTAAAGGTCAATGCAGCCTCAGCCTATATCTAGGCTACATCTACAGGCATTATTAACAAAGACTGAGTTGGTTTCCAAAGAATTTATTTAAAATATAATTCATAATATACAATGGAAAGCAAGGATTTATCAAAATGCTACTGTGCTATGGGCTTTTATGTAAAGGGTATTTAGAAAGCATACTTATAAACCCATTAATGGATGTATATGTCTAAACATCTGTAGACATATAGACTAAGAAAAACTTTAAGAGTATTTTTACAAAGTACCATGGACTATGGTAAATCACCTAGATATATAAAAAGGAATGTACTGAGTAAGTCAAATCACTCAATTATATACACCATAAGGTAGCTTAACAAGTAATAGTAATGGTGAACAAAGCTCTTTTCTGCACATGAAAGCCTGCGTGGTTCAATTGTGAGTGAAATAGAGGAACAGAAATGCTTCCTGCTGCAAGCCGACAGTTACATGGAACCCCCTGAAGTTATAAATTGAGTTCCTCTCCTAATTACTGGTCTGAAAGGGACACAGAAAGATCCACATTTTATTTCTCTTGCTGAACTAGAAACATAAGAACTTGTGAATTTTACATTAGGGTCAAGCTGGGACGTTCCCAGCCAGTTTCACCTGGAATAGGTAATAGTGCTACCTCCTATGCAAATGAGATCAGGTATTCCTTTCTGCCTTTGGTGACTACCAGGGAGGTTTCAGTGTAACAGATTCTAATAGGGAAGTAGATGCGGAAAGAAAAGAGAACAAGCAAAACAGATCCTACTTGAAATAAAATTTTGTCTATTGATTCTAAAGTGCATATTTCAAAACGGCCTTAGAATTTTGTAATACAATTAATTAAAATTGTATGCCATACCCATAGAAAATAATATCAACTATTCTTTATACTTTCTGAACTAACTACTCATTGTAAGAGCAATAAAGTTACACAGCAGCCAGGTACTTTAGTGAAATAGGCCCAGTTCTCAAGGGAGGAAAACATGTGGTTCAAACTAACACTTTTGATCAAGCAAACACTTTATTCTTCCCTATGAGAAATACCTTTCATACAGATTCTGAACAAAATTGTTCTTGGGGAAAAAAAGGATGGAGAGGAGTATGAAGGAATCAAAAGACTGTTGTGATACAATGTCTTAAAATAGCCTTTCTGAGAAGGAAAAGTTATTTCAACATTTTAACATGTTTGTACACTTTCTAATGTCCTGAAATGGCATAGTTCACTCCCTGGCAAAAACAAAAGCATCATTCAAGTCAGGATAACAAATTAATCAATATATTTATCTGACCAGCAATTATCAAACATATTCCTTTAACAAAAGGAAGGAGAAATGAAAAAACATTCACAGAGAACACAGTATCTATGGTTAACAGTTTCTCTTCTCTCGTCTTATTATTCCAGTGACTATAACTGTGTCCTATAATTACAAATGAACAAAAAAAATCTAAAGGATAAATAATTCATTAGGATCTGATATCTGAGGCTAGGGATGTAGCTCAGTGTTAAAGCCCTTGCTTAACATGTACAAGGCCCTGGGTTTGATCCCCAGCATTGCAAAAACAAAGGAAAATCTACATAAAATATTGAATAGTTCTTGCAGTCATCAAGTCCTAGTTTGAAATCCCTGCACCTTCATTTACTGGCTGTCAACCCCCCTATGTGGAAAATGTCCTGAATGCATTTATCTATATGGTAACTGTGATGATTAAATGTGATATTGGCAAGCATTCCTCCATATAACGTGTTCAAGTGTAGTTACTGGGATCATTTTTGTGGTCTAAATTTACATAATACCCTTCTTAGTTCCCATGAGCACTTACTGGCAAGACTTCAGAAACACTAAATCTTGTTTCACCTCTTCAGAAGAAATTATTTTTTTGTGCTCATCGTCTCTAAAAATATAAGCCTCTGAATTTTCATGCTTCTGTATGTCTCAAATAAATGCATGAAGAAGAAATTCCACTTTTCAGAAGCCCTTCCAATAAAATAACCAAGGAAATTCTTACCTAGTTTTGGCAAGGAATAGGGCACTTTAAAGTAGTCTTCATAAAATTCTATTAATCTCTTTGTAATATGGAGAGCATAGTCCCCGGATCCTCTTCTGATAGCATCAGGTCTTGCATATAATCGTACCTAATTAAAAATATATATAAAAGTTACTTTAGCCTTTTGGTACTGGAGTTTTATCTTCCGTGCAAATATGAATCTATGCAAATCACTTCAGATATTACAAAAATTAAATAGGATTCTTGTTCACATATTAAAGCATGCTGTGGCTGAAAAAACCAAACTTAAACAACTGAAGTAACCAAGTTAAGCAAGTCACACTTTCCTCACTTTACAAGATGACGTAGAGATTCATATGCCTTGCATCAAAATAAATATTCGAAGTTATCACTTCCATGTGCTACTGGAGATAGGAAGGTATGGTGGATTAATATAATGATTCCCTGGCTATGCTGAAATTAGGCAGGATATGGTGGCTCAGTAAGAGAAAAGATTCATTTTTGGGGGGAGTCTACTGTCCTTATTCCCAATATGCAAAGTAAAGATAGAAAACTTTTCAGGTACATAAGCAATCACCATATCACCAATCTGGATGGCTGTCCACAACTGCTCCCAGCTCCAAAGCTAGCTGAAGCAATTCATATTTCTAACACAGTCTGGATACTTAATATTGATTTTTGAAGCCAACATCATAAATTATCTAGTCCTTGACTAAAACTAAAAGCCTAGAGCGAGAAACATAAAACTGAACAAAACTAACAATTGTACAGAAAAAGTTAAAATGAGATTAGTTTTCATAAAGCTTTCATAAAGCTATCCTGCATCTTTCCTTCCAAAGGCTAAATCTATTTTTCACAGATGTGGTCCCTAATCCTCATATCAATTCTGTGAATAAGAAGTGTGCATTTTGTGCAGGAGTAGAAAGCACAGCAGCCTGGGAGTTGGATTTCAGTCCTGCTTTGCCACTCACTGAGCTGGGTGATAGTGAACAAATTACTTAACCTCTTTGGGTCTCAAATGTTTTCATTTATAAAGGACAGTCCTGGCTACCAACTAGTTACTAAAATGTTTTTCAGTTCTAAAACACATTTCTTCCAATACCTTTTTACAGACAAGGGAGTTTGTATCCTTTTCAAATCACTAGAAAAATAAGTGGTTTACTCAGAATATTGAAATGGATATTTATCTTCAACAAGAAAACAAAGTTGTATTTAATCATAGCATAAAAATTGATTATGTAACTAACTCTTCATTATCCATGCCTAAGGAGAGAGAACAGAGATGTGTATAATTAATTTAAAAGAGTAGACAGTCAAGCAAACTACATTCTGACTTTGTTACAAAGACTGTAATTCAATAAAGTTTTTACTAAATTCAACAACAATTATTCATTGAAATTGTGAAGCTACTTCCTCTTGAACAACTAAATCAAATACCAAATTTAGTTTTAGTCACCAACATTTTTGGCTGGCAGTGTTATAAAACAAAAAGTTATCAGTAGAGACCATCTGCAAAAGCAGAACTTGACACTATGAGAGACAGTGGTTAGGATTCCCTGCCCATATCTGCTGACTATAAACTTGCAATGTCTTAAATACATTTTCGAAGAAAAGGATGAGTATACAAGTGATTTAATAAGGAAGTGCTCTCAGGAAAAAATGTACAAGGGAGTGAGGAGAGGATAATAATTAAACAAGTGTACAATTTCAGGTGAAGTCCTGGACTCACCCTCCTTCACAGGGAGCTCTAGAGTGTGAAGTACAGTGGCAAGTGTGCAGTGCCTTGAGGTGAGAACTAGCCTTCCATAGTCTTGTGTCTCAATCATTGGCTACTTATGAACAAAAGGACATAAAATCCTAGGCACTTCTGGTACTTAGAGTGCCTGGGTAATATATGTGTTCACGGTTCAAAAACACAGGACTTTGGAAAAAATATCAGGTCTCAACTATTAGGCACAAAGCAGAGGGAGATAAGGGATGAATACACCCAACTGGAAAGAGCATCTAGTCTGTGCACTGCCAGCATATACCAGAGACAGTAAGCACTCATTTGTGCATTCATTTGATCAGAAATATTTGACATCTGTTTTGTACCAGGGGAAGGACTAAGCACTTTTATTTAATAATGAAGAAGGCATGCTTTCTAGTCAAAAGAGGCACAAAGCATTACTGAGACAAAAAGCAATGAAGACATAGTCAGCATTCTCAGAAAATTTCTCATTTATTAGGTATGTTAGATAATGAAACATGCAGTATGAATGGTAAAATGCAAATGACAGATGGGCACTGAGGGAAAAACAGCTTTCAGAATATTCAAAATAAAATTACTTGTAAATTCATGTTAAAACTATAGCCAGGCTATGCATTGTGGTACACATCTATAATCCCAATGTGTGGGAGGTTGATGCAGGAGGATCAAGTCTGAGGTCAGTTGAGCTACATAGTAAGACACTGTCTCAAAACATGAAGTTAGCCAGGTTCAGAAGATCAAAGGTCACATGTTCTCTCTCATATGTATAATATAGACCTGATACTAACACAGCAATATTAGAAAAACATGTCAGGATAAGGGAAGGTCACATATAAGAGGGAGAGTGTAAGGAAGTTAAGAAGGTAAATATGGTTGGTGTACTCTCTATACAAAAATGAATACAGAATTTTTACACCTATTGAAACTACTGTTAGAAGGGGACTAAGGTAGGAAGAAGAAAAATAGAGGAGATGAACCAATTTGAGTTATAATACATATATACATGGAAATATCACAAGGAAACTTTCTATGTAGCTATCTTAAACAAACAAAAATGTTTTTCTTTTCATTTACAAAATCAGAGGACAGGAGGGTAGAACAGGTTCTACCTGGGGAGGTTGGTACCAGTGGGATAGGGGAGGAAGTGGGAAAAGGGTGTGGGAGGGTAAATATAGTACAAATACTGTGTATACAGGTATGTAAATGGAAAAATGATACGTGTTGAAACTATTCAAGGAATGGAGGAAAATGGGGATAAAGGAAAATGTTGGAGGAGGTGAATTTAAGTACGATATATGTGATATATTGTAACAAATTTTGTAAATGCCACAATATGCTCCCACCCAGCATAACAATAAAAAGATTTAATGAAATAAAACACTCACAGCAAAAAAGGTTTCTAAAAAAATATAGCCAGAACTACTAATACTGATGCAGCATGGGTCACTGATTTTATTCTTAGGAAGCATCATTGATTTTGGTAGAAACACAGTCAAGTCTGTCAATAAACTCTACCAGTTAGTCAAGCATTCTGTGGACCTCAACAAGCAAAACACAATTAAGTCAATGTGGTTGTCAAAATTTGATGGAAATAATCCGATGTAAGTGAGAAGATAAAACATATACATGCTAAGCACTGTGTCTTCATTTTCTCATTCCATTTATTGCATGCCTGCTGTGTTCCAGGCATTGTACTAGGGAACAGAAATAGAACAATAAAATTCCTATTGCAAAATGAACAAGACATTTACACTTATTGCTCTTAAGAGGTTCGCAGTATGTGGAAAACAAACAAATAAATCAACAACGAAAACACTGAGAAGTATTACAGTGTACCCTGCCTTTGCACGTACTGCAAAGAATATACAAAGCTAAGACCTATACCTTCTATCCCTCTTGCCCTTTCAAAGACATCCTCCTCCAAATTCTCACCCTTTATTTCCACACCTCCAGTTTATGTTGCCATATTGGATCATTCTCATCAACAAATACTCTGTATTATTGCCTATGTTATAAAAACAAATCTTTTTTCACTACAGTTCCTCCAACTATGGTTTCAACCTGTGCTGTTTGAAAGTTTTCATAGTAAGGATGAACATATAAATTAACACCCAAACCAGAACACCTTTTTTAAGAATGAAAGGCAGAACCTACAACCTGTAGATAGGACATTTGTTATTTATGCTCCTTGTTTCTAATCTCTCTTAAATTTGCTTCAACAAAACTTTTGTTCTACCAAACTGGACCTCATCAAGATTATTAATGACCTCACAATGGCAAATTCAACAGTCAGCTGGATGTTCAACTCACTTAAACCTATCAGCAGCATTTGAATAGTTTATCACTCTCTGTCCTTGAAACACTTTCTTTACGTTGCTTCTCTCACGTTTTCTTCAATCTTACTGACAACTCCATCTCAGTCCCCTGGCTTGTTCCTGCTCATCCTCATCCCAACTGCTTCTCAATGTTAGAGGGTCTCAGGTTTCAACCTGTAGACCTCTATAATTCTGTCTAAACTTAGTCCCTTGACTATAATAACTAGTCTCATTGTCATAAGTATCAATTAGACACCAATGATTTACTCAATAATTCTAGACTTCCAGACTTATTAATTCAACTTCCTTCTTGACATTTCTACTTGGATATCTAATAGGAATTTCAAGCTTAACATTATAAAAGCAAGTTTGTGATAATACACACACACACACACACAAACACACCTGTTCCTAAAACCTTTCCTACCTCAATGTCAATTCCATCCAGCTGTCCAGGCCCAACACCTCAGCATAATCCTTGTATCCCCTCTTTCCCTCACACTCAGCAAATTCTAGTGGCTCTACATTACAAACACTTCCAAAATCCAGCTGCTTCTCACAATCCCAATACTACCACTCTGGCCCAAGCATCCTTCATTTCTTGCCCACAAGATTACTTTTCTACTGATGTTTCTTCTCCTACACCCTTCAGGCTATTCTCTACACAGCACCAAATCTTTCCTGTTAAAATAAGAATCAAATCATGTCACTCCTCTTTCTTCTTCCACTACCTTCCTGTTTCATTCAGTATAAAAGCTCCAGCTTTTTAAAGCCACCAAAAATACCTACACAAATCTAGTTCTTTTAGCTCTCGGGTTTCCTTTCCTACTACTTTGCTGCACACTAACTGGAATTCACTCATTCACCTGCTTCCTTGCCATTCATCAAACATACCAGATTCTTCATCAAGGCTTTTGAGTTTCCCCCTAGATACCTCTATGGCTCATCCCTTCATCATCTTTAGATACATCCAAATATCTCACTCTTTGAGAAGCCTTCCTACCCTAGTTTTCATCATTCCCCTTCCGTACTTTATTGTTTCCTGAAACACTTAATGACCATTTAGTCAAAAGACGTGTTTTACTTATTCTTTTTGCATCTTGCTGCCTTTTATCCATTAATATAAGTTGAGTGATGGCAATGAATTTAATCTATTAGCTCTAACCATTTTAAAGAGTCATTTTGTAGGTAAAAATATTTTGTTTGTCTATCAAGTGCCAGAGGTACATAAGCTTTGATGGATAAATGAACAAATGAATGAATTTCACAGGTCTTAATTTCACAGGTTTTAAAAGCATGTATAATAGGGACCTACCTCAGAAGACAGGATGTTTCACCTGAATCTTGAAGAAAAAGCTATGTAGGAAGCTACTAAATGAAGGATGATAACACAGACCAAAATAACAACATGTACTAAGAAAAGAGCACTGACCCAATGTTAAGTGATCTCAAAGGAATTTCAAAATATTGGAGTTTTACAATAATAGGTGTGGGAATACACAGAGTGATAGGTGTGATTGAAGAAGTAAAGAGAAATTGAAAATCATATTACAGAAGCACCTGGACTCCCAGTTACAAAACATGGGCACAGGCTAGTCACTTAAAGATTTTAAAGCACAGAAGGACATGATCAGAATTAGGTTTTAGCAGATTACATTGGCTACAGTGAAGATGATGGATTTGGAGGGAATAGGAACAAATAAAAGGAAATGAATTCAACTATTGTAGAAGTCCAGGTAAAAGATGATGGTGGCTGGGACCGGAGAGATGGCATGAGGGGTGCAGAGGAATGAACTCATTCACTTGGTCCTAACAATGTTGAACAAGCACTTTAGTTACCAAGTAAAGTCAATTGTAGCCACATTCTCCCTTAAGAATAATTATTCATCTAATCTGTATTCCAGTATTCTCACTTTCAGAAAAAGTGAGATCCAGTTGAAGAGTCGGGGGAAGCATCCAAAATAGTTCACACAGTGAGTAATTCCTATGTATTTAATCAAGTGAATATAGTATTATCATTCCCTTTATACTGTGGGGGAAAAAATCACAGTTGCTTTCTTTTCTTAAAGTAACTAGCTTCTACTTAATCATAACATAGAAACTAAATCTTCATAAATACAGTTTTCATTCAAAAGCATTGAAATATAATTTTATTATACCTGTTTATTTGCATTTTCTGACATTCCAAGATAAAAGCCCAGCTCTGAGAATATAAATTGCTTACCAGGCTTTATCTCTCCCTCTGCATAGCTTCTTCCTACAACCAATATGAATCAAACTCTAAGGACATTTAGTTCAGTAGAAAGGACATTACACTAGGAACTGTCACATAGGGATTTAAGGTTCAAATTTCTCACTACCTACTTCTGCAGCTTGTGAAAGTCAGTTTTTCCTCTGGGTTTGTGCTCAAATGACCTTCCCCAGAGTAACAGTTTATTATCATTTATTTGTTGTATTATGCTTAAGAAATTGGTATATCTTATTAATTTGCTTAAATTCTTCTCAGCTAGTCCGCCTTTATTTTGAGAGCAAGATAATGAAAATTTGCATAGTTTTACCCCTTCATGTTTCTCATTTCCATTGAAAATATAAACCTTCTTGGCTACCTTGATCCATCCTTACTCTTGAGCATGGATTTTATTCCCTGACCTTCTGTTCACGAACTTGGTAGTGGTAGTGATTAGTGATTAGACATCTATAGCTACAGTAACCAATATGGAACAGAATAAACTGGCTTTGAAAAAGTATTCTTATGACCCCACCCTTTTGGCAATACATCATAGCCATGAGCAAAAGTGGAGGAGCTGCACATTTTGGATGCCTTAGAACAAAATGCGGTTTCTGTTGGACCCAGTGATACTCCATGTTTCTATGGTACTATGCTATTCTACAATTCCATGGATTGTCCATATTTAAAATGTTTCATTTCTTCACATGATTTTAAGTATATTAATTATGGAAGAGAAAATACTATAGGCAGTTATCTTCAACCTCTTTCCTTGCCTTGCTTTCTCACAAAAAAAAAAAAAAAAAAAAACAAGGATGTCAATAAAGTTTTTCAGTTGTCCTGAACTGGCTGCTTAGAGGACATGGTGGGGAGAATCCTGAGGTGGCATGTGGACTTGGCAGGAGAAAATGCTATGACCCATGTGAGGTGTCACTGGAGACTTAAAGGTGGGAGAGTTTGCACAGGTACTAGGTATTTGCCAATATTAGGACAGGGTATTCTTTGGAAGGAAGT
This sequence comes from Castor canadensis, assembly GCF_047511655.1. NCBI lineage: Eukaryota > Metazoa > Chordata > Mammalia > Rodentia > Castoridae > Castor > Castor canadensis. Next base: position 112,372,206 of record NC_133393.1, on the reverse strand, counting down.
CATACAGAAGAGAACTTCTTTAAATAGATTTTAATTGATTTTGTCTCTGATAGCTGTGCAAATTAGAATAAAAACATCAAGGACTGTTAAAGGGTTTCATGAATAGAGGACTTATTTACTCAGTTAAAATTTAATGAGCATCTATGGATGGTCAGGCCACTGTTCATGTGCTGAGTATCCAAATGTGAGCGAAAGCAGCCAGGTGAGTCCATTCAAGGAGCATTCAGTACAACGGGGAAGAAAACCACAATGAGTTCCTATATCCTGGAGAATAACAAAATGCATCTAATTTACACTGACTTTTCAGGGAAGGAAATTACACTAGGAACTGTCACACAGGGATTTGAGGTTCAAATTTCTCATTACCTACTTCTAAAGCTTGTGAAACTCAGTTTTTCCTCTGGGTTTCTGCTCAAAAGACCTTCCGCAGAGTAATAGTTTATTATCATTTATTTGTTGTATTATGCTTAAGAAATCGATATATCTTATTAATTTGCAGACAAATTAATTCAGCAGAATTGGGACAAAGCACCATGGAAGTGAAAATAAGCAACCAATTACTCACACTCTCACATATAGAATTCTAACTTTTATTGTCTCAAAGATTCACAAAGAAAAGTAAATACACCTATGCAACTGAAATATAATACAAAAAAGTAAGGAATCATGAGTTGTCAAAAATAGCCTGAAATCTTCACTAAATAATTTTACACACTATCTCCTAATAATTTAAAATACTTCACAGATCTTTGAAAAATTTATCTTCACAAAATACCTGTGGAATGAGTAAAGAGTTAGCAATAAATTTCAACTTTGTAGGTAAAGAATTTGAAGAGATTTTCTATCATAATTGAGTAACGTTATTTTTTTTTCTTTTATTATTCATATGTGCATACAAGGCTTGGGTCATTTCTCCCCCCTGCCCCCACCCCCTCCCTTACTACCCACTCCGCCCCCTCCCTCTTCCCCCCACCCCCTCAATACCCAGCTGAAACTATTTAGCCCTTATTTCTAATTTTGTTGTAGAGAGAGTACAAGCAATAATAGGAAGGAACAAGGGTTTTTGCTGGTTGAGATAAGGATAGCTATACAGGGCATTGACTCACATTGATTTCCTGTGCGTGTGTGTTACCTTCTAGGTTAATTCTTTTTGATCTAACCTTTTCTCTAGTTCCTGGTCCCCTTTTCCTATTGGCCTCAGTTGCTTTTAAGGTATCTGCTTTAGTTTCTCTGCGTTAAGGGCAACAAATGCTAGCTAATTTTTTAGGTGTCTTACCTATCCTCACCCCTCCCTTGTGTGCTCTCGCTTTTATCATGTGCTCAAAGTCCAATTCCATTGTTGTGTTTGCCCTTGATCTAATGTCCACATATGAGGGAGAACATACGATTTTTGGTCTTTTGGGCCAGGCTAACCTCACTCAGAATGATGTTCTCCAATTCCATCTATTTACCAGCGAATGATAACATTTCATTCTTCTTCATGGCTGCATAAAAGTCCATTGTGTATAGATACCATTCGTCAGTGCTGGGGCATCTTGGCTGTTTCCATAACTTGACTATTGTGGATAGTGCTGCAATAAACATGGGTGTGCAGGTGCCTCTGGAGTAACCTGTGTCACAGTCTTTTGGGTATATCCCCAAGAGTAGTATTGCTGGATCAAATGGTAGATCAATGTCTAGCTTTTTAAGTAGCCTACAAATTTTTTAAGTAGCCTACAAATTTTTTTCCAGAGTGGTTGTACTAGTTTACATTCCCACCAACAGTGTAAGAGGGTGCATTTTTCCCTGCATCCTCGCCAACACCTATTGTTGGTGGTGTTCCTAATGATGGCTATTCTAACAGGGGTGAGGTGGAATCTTAATGTGGTTTTAATTTACATTTCCTTTCTTGCTAGAGATAGTGAACATTTTTTCATGTGGTTTTTGGCCATTTGAATTTCTTCTTTTGAGAAAGTTCTGTTTAGTTCACTTGCCCATTTCTTTATTGGTTCATTAGTTTTGGGAGAATTTAGTTTTTTAAGTTCCCTATACATTCTGGTTATCAGTCCTTTGTCTAATGTATAGTTGGCAAATATTTTCTCCCATTCTGTGGGTGTTGTCTTCAGTTTAGAGACCATTTCTTCTGATGAACAGAAGCTTTTTAGCTTTATGAGGTCCCATTTATCTATGCTATCTCTAGTTGCTGTGCTGCTGGGATTTCATTGAGAAACTTCTTAATATACCTACTAACTCCAGAGTATTTCCTACTCTTTCCTGTATCAACTTTAGAGTTTGTGGTCTGATATTAAGATCCTTGATCCATTTTGAGTTAATCTTGGTAAAGGGTGATATACATGGATCTAGTTTCAGTTTTTTGCAGACTGCTAACCAGTTTTCCCAGCAGTTTTTGTTGAAGAGGCTGCTATTTCTCCATCGTATATTTTTAGCTCCTTTGTCAAAGACAAGTTGGTTACAGTTGTGTGGCTTCATATCTGGGTCCTCTATTCTGTTCCACTGGTCTTCATGTCTGTTTTTGTGCCAGTACCATGCTGTTTTTATTGTTATTGCTTTGTAATATAGTTTGAAGTCAGGTATTGTGATACCTCCTGCATTGTTCTTTTGACTGAGTGTTGCCTTGGCTATTCGTGGCCTCTTGTGTTTCCATATAAATTTCACAGTAGATTTTTCAATCTCTTTAATGAATGTCATTGGAATTTTGATGGGAATTGCATTAAACATGTAGATTACTTTTGGAAGTATCGACATTTTTACTATGTTCATTCTACCAATCCATGAGCATGGGAGATCTCTCCACTTTCTATAGTCTTCCTCAATCTCTTTCTTCAGAAGTGTATAGTTTTCCTTGTAGAGGTCGTTCACATCTTTTGTTAGGTTTACACCTAGGTATTTGATTTTTTTTTGAGGCTATTGTAAATGGAATTGTTTTCATACATTCTTTCTCAGTTTCCTCATTGTTAATGTATAGAAATGCTAACAATTTTTCGGTGTTGATTTTATATCCTGCTACCTTGCTATAGCTATTGATGATGTCTAGAAGCTTCTGAGTAGAGTTTTTTGGGTCTTTAAGGGATAGGATCATGTCGTCTGCAAATAGGGATATTTTGACAGTTTCTTTACCTATTTGTATTCCTTTTATTCCTTCTTCTTGCCTAATTGCTCTGGCTAGGAATTCCAGTACTATGTTGAATAGGAGTGGAGATAGTGGGCATCCTTGTCTGGTTCCTGATTTTAGAGGGAATGGTTTCAGTTTTTCTCCATTAAGTATAATGCTGGCTGCTCGTTTGTCATATATAGCTTTTATAATGTTGAGGAACTTTCCTTCTATTCCTAGTTTTCTTAGGGCTTTTATCATGAAATGATGTTGGATCTTATCAAAGGCTTTTTCTGCATCTATTGAGATGATCAAGTGGTTTTTGTCTTTGCTTCTGTTAATGTGGTTTATTACATTTATTGATTTTCATATGTTGAACCACCCCTGCATCCCTGGGATGAAGCCGTCTTGGTCGTGGTGAATAATCTTTTTGATGTGTTGTTGAATTCGGTTTGCCATTATTTTGCTGAGGATTTTTGCATCAATGTTCATTAAGGAGATTGGCCTATAGTTCTCCTTTTTGGAGGTGTCTTTGCCTGGTTTTGGGATAAGTGTAATATTGGCTTCATAAAATGTGTTTGGCAGTTTTCCTTCCCTTTCTATTTCGTGGAACAGTTTAAGGAGGGTTGGTATCAGTTCTTCTTTAAAGGTCTGATAGAATTCAGCAGAGAATCCATCAGGTCCTGGACTTTTCTTTTTGGGGAGACTCTTGATTGCTGCTTCAATTTCACTTTGTGTTATAGGTCTATTCAGGTGATTAATTTCCTCTTGGTTCAGTTTTGGATGATCATATGTATCTAGAAATTTGTCCATTTCTTTAAGATTTTCAAATTTATTTGAATATAGGTTCTCAAAGCAGTCTCTGATGATTTCCTGGACTTCCATGGTGTTTGTTGTTATCTCCCCTTTTGCATTCTGGATTCTACTAATTTGGGTTTTTTCTCTCCTCATTTTAGTCAGGTTTGCCAGGGGTCTATCAATCTTGTTTATTTTTTCAAAGAACCAACTTTTTGTTTCATTAATTCTTTGTATGGTTTTTGTGGTTTCTATTTCGTTGATTTCAGCTCTTATTTTTATTATTTCTCTCCTTCTATTTGTTTTGGGATTTGCTTGTTCTTGTTTTTCTAGGATTTTGAGATGTATCATTAGGTCATTGATTTGGAATCTTTCAGTCTTTTTAATATATGCACTCATGGCTATAAACTTTCCTCTCAGGACTGCCTTAGCTGTGTCCCATAGGTTCCGGTAGGTTATGTTCTCATTTTCATTGACTTCCAGGAACTTTTTAATTTCCTCTTTTATTTCATTGATGATCCATTCTTCATTAAGTAATGAGTTATTTAGTTTCCAGCTGTTTGCATGTTTTTTGTCTTTACTTTTGTTGTTGAGTTCTACTTTTACTGCATTGTGATCAGATACTATGCACGGTATAATTTCTATTTTCTTATATTTGCTGAGACTTGCTTTGTGCCCTAGGATATGATCTATTTTGGAGAAGGTTCCATGGGCTGCTGAGAAGAATGTATATTGTGTAGAGGTTGGATGAAATATTCTGTAGACATCTACTAGGTCCATTTGATCTATTGCATATTTTAGATCTTGGATTTCTTTATTGATTTTGTTTGGATGACCTATCTATTGATGATAATGGAGTGTTAAAGTCTCCCACAACCACTGTGTTGGCATTTATATATGCTTTTAGGTCTTTCAGGGTATGTTTGATGACATTGGGTACATACAGATTGATGATTATTATTTCCTTTTGGTCTATTTCCCCTTTTATTAGTATGGAATGTCCTTCTTTATCTCGTTTGATCAATGTGGGTTTGAAGTCTACTTTGTCAGAGATAAGCATTGCTACTCCTGCCTGTTTTTGGGGGCCATTGGCTTGGTAAATCTTCTTCCAGCCTTTCATCCTAAGCATATGCTTATTTCTGTCAGTGAGATGGGTGTCCTGTAAGCAACAAATTGTTGGATCTTCCTTTTTAATCCATTTCGTCAAGCGGAGGCTTTTGATGGGTGAATTAAGTCCGTTAACATTAAGCATTAGTACTGATAGGTATGTGGTGATTCCTGTCATTTAGTTGTCTTAGTTGTTTGAAGGTGTGATTGTGTATACCTAAGTTGAGGTTACTCTCTATTGTCTTGCTTTTTCTTTTCCTGTGGTTTGGTGCTGCCTGTCTTTTCATGGTTAAGTTGAGTTTCACTTTCTGTGTGCAGAATCCCTTGAACAATTTTTTGTAGTGGTGGCTTTGTGGTCACATATTGTTTTAGTTTCTGCTTATCATGGAAGACTTTTATTGCTCCATCTATTTTGAATGATAGTTTTGCTGGGTAGAGTATCCTGGGGTTGAAGTTATTTTCATTCAGTGCCCGGAAGATCTCACCCCATGCTCTTCTTGCTTTTAATGTTTCTGTTGAGATGTCTGCTGTGATTTTGATGGGTTTACCTTTGTATGTTATTTGTTTTTTCTGTCTCACAGCCTTCAATATTCTTTCCTTAGTTTCTGAACTTGTTGTTTTAATGATGATATGTCATGGAGTAGTTCTATTTTGATCTGGTCTGTTTGGTGTCCTGGAGGCCTCTTGCATCTGTATGGGAATATCTTTCTCTAGATTTGGGAAATTTTCCATTATTATTTTGTTGAATAGATTATGCATTCCCTTTGCTTGCACCTCTTCTCCTACTTCGATGCCCATGATTCTCAAGTTTGGTCTTTTGATGGAGTCGGTGAGTTCTTGCATTTTCTTTTCACAGGTCTTGAATTGTTTAATTAATAGTTCTTCGGTTTTTCCTTTAATTACCATTTCATCTTCAAATTCTGAAATTCTGTCTTCTGTTTGTTTTATTTTGCTGGATTGGCCTTCCATTTTGTTTTGCAGTTCTGTTTCGTTATTTTTTCTGAGGTTTTCCATATCCTGGCTGTTTTCCTCTTTAATGTTGTCTATTTTTGTCCTGAGTTCATTTATCTGTTTATTCATCGTGTTCTCTCTTTCACTTTGGTGTTTATACAGAGCTTCTATGGTTTCCTTTATTTCTTCTTTTGCTTTTTCAAATTCTCTATTTTTGTTGTCTTGGAATTTCTTGAATGTCTCCTGTACATTTTAGTTGACCCTATCCAGTATCATCTCTATAAAATTGTCATTGAGTACTTGTAGTATGTCTTCTTTTAAATTATTCTTGTCGGCTTCATTGGGTCCTTTGGCATAGTTTATCTTCATTTTGTTGGAGTCTGGATCTGAGTTTCTGTTGTCTTCATTCCCCTCTGGTTCCTGTAGTAATTTTTTGCTGTGGGGAAACTGGTTTCCCTGTTTTTTCTGCCCTCCCATCATTGTCTTTGGTGTTGTTACTGTCCCTGTACTGTGTGCAATTAAGTATTTTCTAGCTTGTAATAATAACAATGGTAATATTTAGAATGGAAGGGTGAGGTGAGATGGAAAGCAAGAAGTTAAAGAAAAGGGGAAAACAAATACACAGACAAGAGGGAGAAAGCAGAACAAGGTTTCAGGCAAGAAAGTTTCAAAGGTATAAACAGGGAGCGTTAGTGTACTAATTGACAGTAAGCTGAGCAGACATTAGAGAGAGAGAGGATTGAAAATCAAAAATTAAAAAAAGATAAGAATAAAAATAAAAAATAAGTAAATGAAAGAAATATCTCTATATAAATATGAATTAAAATAAAATGGAAATTAGAAAATTAAAAAAAAAACCTCCTAGTTCAAATGCAATGAAGTTTCAGTCTTAATAATTTGGGTGTCTGTCTCAGTCTCCAATCCTGGAGATGGTGCCTCAGATGTTGTTCTGTAGTTGTCTCATCAAAGGGCATGCATAAAGTAGAACAAAACTACACACACACACACAAACCCCACCAAGTGTCCCAAGTTCAAATGCAATACAGTTTCAGTAAGTTTTTCCACTTGCAGGTGTAATTCGGTTGTTCTCTCACCAAAGGTAGGGAGAAAAAGAAAAAAAAAGAGTCTGGAGACAGTTCTGAGAATGGTATCTGCAGCTGTGGCTTGCCTGCCCACTGATGTCAGCCTGCTGTTGCTGGAGGCATTATTTATGCAGATCTCTGGGGTGAGCTTAGCACTCACCTGGCCCCGCAGGCTTTGTTTGTTCAGAGTTCTCCTGTGCGGGAGCCTCTGCTACAGGCTTTCCCCTTTCCAAGCACTGGGAAAGGTGACACTGCACCCGCGTTGTCAGGCCTGCATGTTTATTTACAGTTCATGTGGGAGATGGGTCTTCCCCCCTCTCCTGTGAAGTTTTCCTCCCACTGCCACTTTCACAAGCTTTCCTGCTCCTGATTACTGGGTGGTGCTGCTGCTACTGCCAGCTGCCATGTTTGTTTACAGTTCACGTGGGAAGTGGGTCTTCCCTCCTCTCCTGTGGAGTTTTCCTCCCTCCGCCACTCTCACAAGCTTTCCCGCTCCTGGTTGCCGGGCGTGCACCCCCGCTCCCACCAGAGCCTCTCCAGCCCGCCCGGCTTGTTTATTTACAGTCCCAGGAAGGATTCCCTTCCCCCAATCTTTGGCGCTCAGTACGCCCCACCGTCCTTCCTGTGTGTCTTTATTGCTCTTATTGCTTATTACTCAGTTTCTCTTTTTTCCCCAAGTGGAGGTCGGTCTGTCCAGGGGGCTATGCTGCTCTGGCCCAGGCTTGTCTGTGGGAGTACCGTGTACCACGAAGCTCACCTGGTCCGCGTCTTCCCAAGCCGTCTGGGCGCCTGCGACTGGTGGCCTGGGGGCCTTCCTTGTTTCTCCATTTAACGTGAAGTGGAGACTCTCTGTGCCAGCTGGAGGTGTGGAGGGGTCAAAGTTATGCCTCTTCTCAGTGATTATGCCTGCAAAGTGTGTCTCCGGCGTCTCTCCAAGATTTCACTATATGAGGTTCGCTTTCTGCTTCCTCCCTCTAGCCGCCATCTTGGAATCTCCCGAGTAACTTTAAATGATAGTGAAACTAAATCTCTGTGTCTAAAGCCTTTTTTGTAAAGTGTCTTAATTTTTTGTTGTGTTAAAAATGAATTGTAGTAGTTGTAATATAATTATAAGAAACCATGTATAGTTAAATCAAACAGTCAGTAAAAGAAAAACTATGTACAACACTAGTGTACCTGTTAAAGACTTAAATAACATTTTTTCTGATTTGACATTTGTAATTTGGTACTTTAGATTAAATAAACCTTCTGGCTTGCCAGAGTTATTCTACAAGAAAATTTTATACTGTAAGAGTATATAAAGAACTTTGGAAGACACAGTAATTATTTCACAGCTTTAGGATATCACTGTAATAACAATAAGTTTACTTTATCTTTCACCATACTGAAAAACTAGTTCCTTTCTTTAGTAATTACTAAACAATGGTGAGTTGTTACTAAATTCTCAGCCAATAAAGCTGAATTAAAATTCAGCCGTGTGAATATAATGTAATTTGGTGTTTCTTCCTACCAATCAATAAAACAGAACAAGCCAGGGAGAAGGAGCAGGTGTTTGGGGCTCTAGATAGAAGAAAAATATATTGATACAAAGAGAAAAGGCTGTTGTAAACAAGAAACTAAAAGCAGGAGTTTTAGTCTTATTTAAAATTCAGAAGATAACGTTTATTTTTCTAAGTAAAAGGGAAATGAATGCACACAAAAAAACCTGACAGAAATAGGTAAACTGCACCCAGGTGCAGAAGCCAAGAAACATGAAGAGGAGCCTGAAAGGACTACGGGAAACAAGCTGGCCTGCCTAGAGCAGGTGGCAGAAGCCCAGGAGACATGGACTCATGAAGAGCCTTGACATCACAAGAGAAGGGTCTGGATGAGTTGCTTTGAGGAATTGAGAGCCACTTCAGAGTCTGCAACAGTTTAACATGATTGAAAATGACAAAGGGAGATTATTCAGGCAAGGGAATTTAAGATGTACTGAGACAAGGGAGCCATTGAGCAGAAAAGCTTCCTATTTCAAGTGAAAATTTTGTTCTATACCTTTTATAGTGAGAACAGTCTGTAATAGTCAGTCTCCATCACCATAGTCAAAGAACTCATTCTGAGAAGGAGGGGCATTTAGAAATAAGGATGGATGAGGAGTAAAATTTCAGTACTTAGAATGAGGCACGTGGTGATATTAAAACCACAACTACCCAAAAACCTATCATTTGAGCAAAAAAAGCATCACAGAAAGAAATTGGAGCTCACAGTGAATTTCACCTTAAAATCCAGGGAACAGTTTCATATGGCAGATATTTTGAGAACAATCACTTAAATATCTTTAGTGATATCTAAAACCAGTCTTATACTAAATTGTGCTCCATATCAAATACTATTATTAGGAGAATCCAGAGTATTGTCCCTGATAAAGTTGCTCTGGTGGTCTTCACCTGCTTGTATTTTCCCACTTCCTCCTTTACAGAATTTTACTAAGGATTCATGAGAAAAACACCTGCTGAAAACTCTGAGCAGTTTTGGTACACACTACAAGGGTTGTTTTGGGTCCAATAGCCCTTGTGCAGAAGGTTAATAGGTTGTCTATATTTAAAGTGTGGTTTAATCTCTCTACAGAACTTTCAGTTCTTCAAGCATCAGCTCCATCTTTTCACTCCTCACTGTGGTTAATACAATGCCTAGCCCTGGTTACAGACTGAGGACATGTTGCTGACTACCTTAACATGGCAATAAACTCTGAAAGTCCTTCTTCACCCAAGTACTAAAAGTCTAATTACGTCTTCCAAACACATTTTGCTTCAGGAAAGAAAATTAGCACAGTGGCAAACTGTACAGTCTCTCCTTGTAAATCATTTTACATTTGTTTCTTAAGAATGGTATTTTCCAAAACATTGGCAGCTCAAGAGTTACTTACGAGTACTATCACTACTCGCCTTTTGGCTAAGAACGAGTGAAGTTACTTATAGGCACTTCAAGGAAAGGGCATGCCTCTGTCATTTTCACATTTCTGTGGTCAAATTCTACTAAGTATGTGTGGTATACTAAGTAATAGCCCCCAAAGACAACTATGTCCTACCCTCTGGAAGGGGCTTGGCAGATATGATTGGGTTAAGAATCCTGAGGAGGGAAGCTTATTCTGGATTACCCACGTGGGTTCTGAATCACAAAAGTCCTATAAGAGGGAATCAGAGGGAGGTGATAAGGCATGACAGAGCAGAGAAATGGGCAGATGCAAATATGGGGAGAGACACCATGATCCATCACATACAAAGAATGCAGTTTTATAAACCTCTGGAAGGAACCAGTCTTGCAGACTTATTTTGGATCTATAAACTCCAAAACAGTAAGAGAATAAATTTGTGTTGCATTAAAGCCACTGAATTTGTGACAATTTATTGTAAGAAACTTTTTTTAATCTTCCTGCCAGTTAATACACTACTTTGAAAATGCACTTCAAATGTTTGTATGCCTCTCTCGATTACAGATGTAATTCTTTACAGCTTTGTAACTGCTAACATTGGCAGACTTATATCATTTGCCTATATTATTTCTAAGAACACAACACATGATGTACATAATTGGTACACAAAAAAGCAAAATGATTGAATGAAAGTTAAAATTGTCTACAAGGTCTTTTCTTCACCTGTTATCTTACAATACATGGCCCCAAATCACATAGGCTAATTGCATAAAAATTCAGATTCCTGGGCATACCCACAGCAGAAATTGTGACTCCTTCTCAGGTTGGTCTGAGAAAGACCTAGGTATAGGTATATACCTATACCTATACCCATACCCATACCCATACCCATACCCATACCCATACCTATACCTATAACTATCTATATCCATATCCATCTCTATCTCTAGCTATCTATATCATCTATCTATCATCTACACACTAAAGTTGAACCACCGGCCTAGAGTTACCTGAAGAAATTTCTGTCCCTTCAGATTCTTAGCAGTCAAACCACACAGCTTGCAAGAAATATGAACAAAAGCTTTGCACATAGCATATTGCTATTCTTTAAGTCCCTTTCAACATCACAGTCTTCAATAAAGACACATTCAACATGGCTGTTATAATTTTTAACTCAAACAGCTAATCTTTCTTTCCACTTTGCAATAAACAATCAACAACATGAGTCAGATCCAATGGTTGGGAGCCAGAAAAAGTTGTTTAATCCTGTCACAGCCCATTGATAAAAGAGTAGTATTTAATCCCTCTCTGAGACACAGTACCTCTTTTATAGAACACTAAATTGCAGGGTTTTGTTTTGTATTGTTTTTAAAACACTAGAGAATAGATTTAGAGAATTTCTTTATTAAGCTATCTATTCTATGCCTGGTCAAATTTCTTCAGCAGGACTGACAGCCAAGTATATCTATTTGTAAATACTGGGCTCAGTGCTCTGTTGAATTCGGCTTTAATTTAGTCAGGCCCATCTGTCCTTTTATTCCCTGATTCCCAACTGCTTGCCGACCTCTCTTTTACATGTGTTATCTTCCCCTCTAAATCTGCACCTTCTAGTGCACACACAGCATCCTGCCTACACCAACCATCTCTCCTGCATCTTTTAATGATGATGGGATCCTTCTGCCTCCGAGGATCAAAACTTCAGAATTCTTTTGTTCAACAATAAACAAATATTTATTGAGAGACTACTCTGTGCCACGCCTTTGTCTAAGCACTGATGTTACAGAGTGAATCAAACACATAGAAATTCTTACTAAAGTTTATATTCTAGTAGAAAGGATGGACAATATGCAAAATAAATGCAATCAATATATCCTATGTTAACAATAAGTTTTCAATAGAAACATAAATCAGGCAAGGAGTTAAGAAATGTTGAAGACCAGAGACAGCTTTACTAAGGAGGTGATATTTGAGAGACAATATAAGTAAGGGAAGACATGATTTGGATACAGTTTTCTAAGAAGAGCCACTTATCAACATCCTAAAACCTTCATTGTTTCCATCCTCAAGCCTCTCCATCCAATTCCTTCTTTAAAGAAATAAAATGTTTAAAGAAATAAAAGCTTCCAACCTTACAGAAAAGTACAAAGGAAAAATCTAACATTACCCTTATATCTCTAACAATTTTTTAAAATGTTGGTATTTTTCCACATTTGTTTCTGGTGTATTTTAAATATAAAATACGTAAAGCACTACAAATATTTGAGGTCACACAGCCGTTTTCTCTGATTACCCTCCCTCCCATTCTTAAATGAGTCAGAGCAATGTAGTATTGTCTTTCACAATCAAGTATGCAATGTATCTTTCTATTCATGTTATGTTTATCCTTCAGTTTTACTCTGTATTTTACTCATTTCTCTTCAAAAACCTTGTTCTAATCCACATTCCACCAGCAATGTATGGCAGTCCCTGCTTCTCTATCTCCTCAGCAAATTCTGCATTTTGAAATTTTTGTTAATCAATGGATATGAAAATGGTATCTCACTGTTACTTGTTATCTGCATCTTTGTAGTAATAATGGCTCCTAAATGTTTCTCTTCCCAAGGCTACCCTATTCCTTTGTGCACGCTACCCCTGGGTGACTTATCTGCTTCTTTTGATTTGTAGTGGTTCTTGTATACCCTAGGGAGTAATATTTGCCAATATGTGATTAGCAAAATTCTTCTTCCAATCTATGCTCGCTTTGTACATTCTGTCCCTGGTCAAATAGAATTTTTTACTTTGGACATAGTCAAATGTCTAACATTCCATTTAGGGTTTGCGCTTTTCTGCGACTTTTAAAGAAATTTTTCACTACCCTTAAGGTCAAAAAGATATTTTTCCTATATTTTCTCTGAACGTCTTAGACATTTGCTTTTCCAATTCAGGGCTCCAACATACGTGGAGACTATCCTGCGTGAGTGAGGTGATAATATGATCTCATGTTATTTTTTTCCTACAATAATAATCAGTTTTCTCTCTCCTGTTCATGAAATATAATTTATATATTAAATAATAAATTTAACATCCACGTCTTATATTCCAGCTTCTCATATACACTTGGATGTCGTTGTTTTCTCTCGGTCTGTATGTTGATCATTGTGCCAACAGCACATTCTGTAATCACTAAAACTAAGTAACAAGACTTAAAGTCTCGTAAAACTAGTATCCCCCTCCTTTTCTTTTTCAAAGCTTCTGTATTCTGTATGCACTTTAGAATTATTTCCCACACATACACAAAAAAAATGCTATTGGGAGTTTTGCTAGAATTGTATCAGATTTTCATATTAAGTGGACACCTTCAAGATAATAGATCTTAACATAAGTACCCATGAAATATCTTGATTATTTCAGTCTTGGCTCCACTTTTAAGTTTTACGATTTCTTCCATATGAGCTTCACAATCTTCTATTAAAATTACTCTTAAATACCTTATGGATTGTTGTTATTGTGCATGGGATTTGAAAAAACATACTTCTAATCTATTCTTTCTGATAGCCGCTACTTGTTGATTTTTGTAAAGTGACTTTGAAACAATTAATTGTTTCAAAATTAATTGTGTTTTTCTGTGTTGGTTTCCATTAGCTTGTCTCAGTCAGGATTTCTAGAATGCTGCCAAATAGAATAGAGAAAGAAAGCACCCCTGTCTTATTTCTTACTGTTATTTGGAATGTTTCTACAGTTTCACTACCAACTATAATCCTTGCTGCAAGATAAGGAAGTTTCCTTCTATTCACTGTTTGCCAAGAATTATATCACAAATGGTATTGAATATTTTTAATGCCTCTACACATCTGTTTAATTGACATGTTTCTTCTTTTTTTCTGTGGTCTTTATAGTAATAAGTTCTCTAGTGTTAACGTGTTTACTTTCCTGGGAGTGAGAGGGGTTCCTACTTAGTCATGTTGTGTTACTTCCTTCTTTTGTTTAAGTTAAAATTTAACTTTTCCCCAAATAGTTGGTAAAAACATTTCTAGACATACCTTTAAAACTACAGAAACTCGCTGTTTTGGAAAGGGATTTTTGTCTTTTGACTACTGATTCAGTATTTTTAAGATTATTGATAATTTGCAATTTTCTTTTAAAATAATGTATTTCATCAAGTTTTAAAGCACAAGCATGAATTCTTCACAATATACTGTTTCCAAAACCTCTTCTTTGTGTGGTCATTTTCAATCCTATTAGTACTTTTACCTTTTCTCTCTCTTAAGATTGTCAGAGATATCTTATATTGTCTTTTCAAAGAACTCTCTTTTGGTTTATTTAAGCCTTTCTATGATTCCTTTATCTTTTATCTCATTATTTTCTAATCTTATTATATTCTATTTCTTTTTTCTTTCATTATGCAAATTATTTCTCTAAACGCTCAATAAAATGACCATATGAGCAACTTTAAATCACTCATTTTTAAAATGACATTTTACACTCTATTACAGCTATAAATTCTAAGCACTAAATTGGTTGCACCCCACAAAATTTAATAAGCAATGGTTTCATTTTCTATTAATTTCTACCTAATTCACAACTTCTTATTTTACCCATAAATTATGTAGAAGTATGTTTTAGTTCCTAATATTATGATTATTAATTTATTTTTGTATTATTTCTACCTAATTTTATTGCCAAAAGAATGGATTACTATTGATACATGGTATTTCTTGAGGATTTTTGTTTGCTTTTTTGCATGTGTGTGAATATGTGTGAACAAGCAATTAGTGAATTTTGTAAGTAAAAGTTATAGATGCTTGAAAACAATTTTAGCATCTAATTTTAGGAACATGGCTCCAAATATATTAATTTAATTAATGCTGTACTTTTATTATTTCTAAGTCTTTGTTAAGATTTTTGCTTTATGTTTTTGAGAAATTTGTTAAAATCTTCATTAATTTGTACTTGTCCATCTGTAGATCTGCCAACTTTTTTGGTAGTGCTAGTGGTCAAGTGAGCAATTCTGGAGATAGACTATCTGAATTTGTATCCTGGCTCTGCTTCTTACTATCGGTGAGTGAGTTACTAGTCGTATCTCTGCATCAGTCACTTCATCTTAAAAGATAAAGCTAATAATAAATAAAGTCAAAAATAATTGCTTGGAAGTCATGTAAGTCACTATAAAGAAAGGGCTTAGAGAGGGGTTAGCATATATGTTAGCTGTAATGAATTTTACTTTCTTATTACACTAGATTTGTAATTCATCTTTAAGGTAAGTCATGGTTATTATTTAACGGTGATATTTACTTAAACTTATCAAAAATTTGTCAATTTCTTGCTGCACATGGCCTTTTTTGCTTTCTAAGTTGAATTTCCTTCTTTGGGAAGTGTATCTTGCTATCATTCTTTTCACAATGATCTATAAATAGGAAAATCAGTCTTTCTTTCTTTCTATAAAAATGTATAGACTTTGCCTCCAAATTAGTCATTTAAGAAAGTCTGAAAACCTAGAAAAGCTATCACTTTTTTTCTCATCATTTTGAAAATACTTATTTAACTATTGAGAAACTCTATTTTTGTTGATGATTAGTATCCTAATGTGTATCCTTTTCTCTCTATTTGCTTTTTTAAGATATGAGACATTTCAAACATTCACAAAATCAGAATGACGAATCTCTCTATAGTAATCCCCAGATTCAATACTAATCAAGAATTTTCATCCATAGCTTTTTCTTTGCTCAATATTTTAAAGAAAATCACAGACTTTATGTCATTTAATCCATATTATATGTATTTCCAAAATCTATAGATTGTCTGTGTGTGTGTGTGTGTGTGTGTGTGTGTGTATGTGTGTGTGACACTGGGGCTTGAATTCAGGGCTTCACACTTGCCAGGCAAGGGCTCTAAAGCTTGAACCATGCCTCCAGCCCTTTTTGCTCTGGTTACTTTGGAGGTAGGTTCTTGCTTTATGCAGCTGGCCTGGACTGTGATCCTATTTATGCTTCCTATAGTAACTGGGATGACAGGTGCATACCACCATGCCCAGCATTTTCTGATGAGATGGGATTTCATGAACTTTTTGCCCTTGCCTCAAATTCTGATCTTCATAATCTCTACTTGGGAGGTAATCTCTACCTCCCAAGTTAGCCACTGGCACCTGGCTTTACGAATCTTTTCTATGCAACAACAATTTCTTTATACTTATAACAAAATTATCTCTACATGCTTTTAAATTTTTATCTTTGCATTTGGCATTTCATAGCTTCACCATGACATTTCTGGATGCACATTTGTTTTTATTTATCCCTCTCAATCGTTCTCGATGTCTCCTTCTACCTCACCACACCATCCCAAATCCAATTCAATTAATTTTAATTATTTAATAGATTTTTAACCCATCACTTCTACCTACATCTATCACAATTCTAGTCAAATAACTATACTCTCACCTGGACTACTATAATAACCTCAGAACATTTCCTATCCATTCCTTCACTTTTACATCTGTTTTTCACAATGTATGCAGAAGGTTCTTTTTAGAATGCAAATCTGACCATGCAACATCCACCTCAAAACCTCCATTTTCTATGAGGAAAAAGGCCTACGAGATTACTCTGGCAGACTTTGTACATCGTCCCCACACCCCCATCCACTTTCTAATTAACTTGTACTAGTCCTCCAAATTTCCAAGCTTTTCTTCACGAAAATCATCTCTGGATTATAAATTTAGATATAGATTTTTATTTCACCACTTTTCATAAGTTCTCATACAGAATCCTTAACACAATAGCAATTTTGCACTTTCCACTTTGTTGTGTGATTATTTTTGAAAATATCAGTTTCCCCAGAAGTCTCAGTTCCATGAGAACTTTGAACTCCTCATTGTATCTCACACATATAGAAAAGAAATTGACACAAAACAAGAACACAATATTGGTCAAATGAACAAATGTTTAGACATTCCTCCTCTGTGTTTTCACTACATTTTACAAATTCCTATTTTGTAGCACTTATTATACTTGACAGAATTAAGTTTTCCACTCAATCTCTTCAAACATATTATAGCCCTTGGGGAGCAGAGAATAGGTTTGATATACTTTTGTATCTCCAGCTAGGCAACTTGCTATAAGTGACTATGTATAGAAAATATTGGTGGAATTTCACTAACTTTGACTAGATCTTAGATACATGAAACTGTTGATCATCCTTCTTAATTTATCTGCTCATTCTTTATTCCCATTTTACTTATCAGAGCACCTGCTATGCCCCAAGCACTGATTTTGGTACTCAAGATCAAGCAATAAACAAAACAGATTAAAATTCTACCCATATAGAGCTTATGTTTATATCAGGCTTTCATCAGTGCTCTATAAAACTTTTCTGTTTATTTTAATTCTTGCTTTCCTCTTTAGGCTCTATTCTAAAAAGCATTCATCTCTCCTTATTGATAATACTCCTATACACTTTCTACTTATCTAATGTACTTGTTTTATATGTAAGTATATGTATGAAAATGTGATCTTATTTGTCTCTTAAGGATTTTCTTATTATAAATAATATTATGCTATAATCTCATTCTCTTTTTTACTTTTACTATGCATTAATCTAAATTTGATCCCTATGCATGTTTCTAAATACAAAATCTAGTTAATTTACTCTAAGTATACCATTCTATTCAATCCTATAAATATACCAAGGTATCCATTTTCCTAAGGTATTTTCCACTCCCCTATCCCACCATAAATACAATAAGCAACTTAGTGCATGTTTTCATGGACATTGACTTGAGAATTTCTTCCTGGCATCTGGATTAGCATGCCAAATTTCTATGAAAATTACAAGTTGCCCTTGGAAATGGCCACACCAATTTACATGCCCAACAATAGGAAAAGAAGGCTTCTCTCATCCTCCTGTCCTCATCAACATTTGATATTACCATATTTTCACACTTTTGCAAATATGATTGTGGTAAGATATTATTCCATTATTAATTTTATATATATATATTCAACAACTAGTGATATTTGTATCCTTGTGTGAATAAGAGCTTCCAAAGCTAGACTTCTCTTACATCTAAGTCGTCATGAGTATATTAACTTTTCTGTAACTCTGTTGCCCCTCTATAAAGTACGGATGAAAATAGTACTTATAAGGAATTAAATGTGAAAAAAATATCCATCAAAAATAAAACCTACCACAAATAAGTGCTTAATAAATGTTTGCTATTGTGATGGTTAATCTTAATTGTCAATTTGACTATACTGAGAGACACCTAAGACACTAGGTAGGCACATTTCTGAATGTGTTTGTGAAGGCGTTTCCAGAGAGGATTGGTATATAGGACAACTGAGGGAGAAAAATCCATCCTGAATGTGAGCAGTACTGTCCAGTAGGCAGAGGGCCTGGATGGAAAAAATGAGAAACCTAGCCAACACATGAAAGCTCCACTGTTCCCAAGTAAGTGGGTCTGTTGGTGCCACCATCACCCATGGACATCAGACTCCACCTTCTTCAGGGTTTCAACATGGATTCACATTAGCCACTCTCTGGGCAGTTACCAGGCCTTCAGACTGGGACTGCACATTGATATCCCTTTTTATAAGGCTTCCAGAGTCTTGGACTGAGCAGCTATCAGGTTCTTATAATGCTGGTGGCCATTGTTGCACTGTCCAATTGTGTAAGCCAATCCAATTAATTCCACCTTTATAATTATCTAATAAATACCTCTTTGTTGGTTTCATTTCTCAGAGAGCTCTTAATAATATAACTATTATTATTAGCTAAAATTCAAGAATTATTTGCTATTCTTTTACAATTAAGTATCCTTTTCTATATATTGGCTATTTTTATCCTTCAAAGATTTTCCTAGATATTTCCTGTATATTTCTTTCTGGTTAACATAAGCTTTTTTGTATATGCTGGTTATCATTGATCCCTTACAAAGTTTTTAAGTGAATAAGTCAATGAGTAACCAGAGATTAAACATACCAGTTTTATATAGAAAACTCCAACTACTTATTCTCTCTGCTCACTGCCTTGCTGGGTCATTTTTGTGAAAAAAATTATTTTGAATCTCAATGTATTTTTAATCTGGTCAATAAATTCTAAATAAAATTTATATTCCATTTTTCTGTGTCAACAGCATGCAAAATCCACAACAGTAAAGTGATAGCTCCACACTGGAAAAATTAAATAATTACATTTGAGAATTTTGTATTTTTGAGGGAAAAACTAGAAAGATAATACAAAGGAGCTATGAATTATGTCAAACCTTCTCAGAGACAAGTATTTTGTTTCAATTTCATGCTCATTATTCAACTAGAACAATCCTTAAAATGGGCTGCCAGAGCAGTATAATTTCCTGCAAGATTACCAAAGGAACTATTTATCACTGTTAAAAAGCCACATTTAATAGAATTCTTAGTAATCATTTATAAAAGCACCCAGAAAATCTAAAAAAAAAACTTCATAATAAGGCACCAATAAACATTTGATAAGAACTCGTGTTCAAACGAAATCTATAGAGAGAACATTAAAGTTTGTAAACATTTTCCTAGTAACTCAACACAGGAATGGATAGCATAGGAACACAACTGCCCAGCATGGCTCTACATAGGAAGCTCAGGATTACTGGGTTATATTTTAAGCATTTACTCAATGTATCATTTAAGTGAAGGAATTGTTTCTATCTTGAAAAAGTGAACTTCATTCAAAAATGAAGTGAGCGACATTGTACCTCAATAAGAAATGAAAATGATGGCCAGACACTGTCACTTCCATGTGGCACTCAGATGGCTGTCCTATTTGATGCTTCTATTGTGTCTGTTTGTTTGTTTTAATTTCAAGGTTAGGTGATCCAGATAAGAGTTCACCCATTGACAGAGAAGTTATCTTGGTGAAAAATAACTTGCTTCTATCTATGTTAGTAAAATTCAAAGTAGGTAAAACAGACACAATTTTTTAAAGTTCCCTGAATCTCTTCTCATCCAGCAAATTCTAAACCTATTAAGCAGATTCACTCATTCCATCATATGATTTATGTTTAGTGAATACCTTTTGAGTTCTACAATTATAATAATGAGCCAATAACTCACAACAATTCTAGGAGTAATGGCTTATAATGGAAGGCAAATGTTCATTTTAAAATAACACAGAGGTGAAAAGTACTCTGAAAGACAGAGTCATGGTCAATGTTACCAGGAAAGTCTATAATTTTAAAAATCTGACCTACCCCAGAAGGCCAGAGAAGGATTCCCTGAACCAGGATCTGTAGGAAAATGAGTTTAACTGGTGGCAGATGAGGCAGGGAAAACATTGTGTTGCAAGTGAGTCCACAACTATGGCAAGGAAGGAGGGAATAAAGGAGACTCAAGATAAAGCTGGAAAAAGAGTGGTGTCCAAATGTATCTGACTACTTGACTACCTGAAGTGTTTAATCCCTTAAATGCAATGAAAAGTTATTGATGAGCTTTAAGAAGGGAAGCTCTAACTTAGAGAATGTATTGGGGAGATAGCAAGAAAGGAAACCAATTATAAAGATGTTTCCATAGTTCAATTGAGAGACAGTAGTAGCTTGGGGTAGTTAGGTGGTAGTGATAGAGATGAAGACAATTACAAAGACTCTAGAGATACTGAAGAAGCAAAATCAATAGGACCAGATGAGAAAAGAGAGCTGCAACAAAAGCCTCTTTCATAATTTCTCCATCAATCTTTCTAGGCTTTCTCTAATATGGCTGCCAGTTGGTCACATCCTTGCAGGTTAAAAGGGAGCTTCTTTCTTCAACCACTTGAATGCCCAGATAGAATATTCCACGCATCCATATAGAAATAGCTTTAGAACTTTTTACAATAATGAACATCTTTCACTGTAGATATTCTGTATTCTACACTTCAGTAACAGGGCAGAACTAATTTTACAGACCAATATCTGATCCTATTTAACCCTGTGGGACACCAGTTACTTTCACTGTTATTAACCTCATTTGCTTCTTCAGCATGTCTGATTATCACACATAGGATGCTTACTTCCCAGGGTTCCACTCTTTTCTAAGGATTTGTTCATCTTATGAACTATTTTATCTTCAAAACATGTAGAAATTTATAAAACTTTGTAACTTCTTCCTCTAGGTCTTCCAATAGTTTAGCATGGTGTACACATGACAGAAATACAAGCGTGTTTAAAGGTTTTGCCATGATTATTTTCTTCCAGTTCATAGGCAATTGTATGCAAATGTATAGTTCTACTTGGCTAGGTTTATATTCTTTTATCATGAAGTCTCATAGTAGAATTGACCATGACATCCTATCTGTCAGAATAATTTCTCCTTTATGTTATTTTAAAAATGAACATTTGTTCCCCCTCTAAGTCAAAACTACCAGGGATATTGTGAGTTTTTGCCATGTTCTTGCCCAATGGACTATCAGGTTTATTTATTAATATCCATTCATATATTACAAAAATATACCCAGTTTTAATCTTTAAAATATAATTATACTTCCATTTTTTAATCAAGCCTCATTTCTCATAATGTCAGGAAAGGAGCTTAGCACTTGGAAAATTGAAACTTATCCAAGTAGACCTAATGATTGCAACCATATTCTAGAATTGCAGCCCTTTCATCAGCACAGGCAGGCATTGGTTTAAAGTGTCAGTATCATTATGATACTCTACCACTTGCCAGATACATGTCCTTGAGCAAGTAATTTATCTACATAAGCCTCGGTATCCTGTGAAAGGAAGATTGCAATATATTATGTTCCTTATTAAATTATCTAATTTATGATATAATTATACACATAATCCATAAGGTGTTTGCAGCACAGTTGTCACCACCACCAGTGCCCTCACCATTACCATGTCTCCTGCTTCCCCACAAGCATGGCCACCCATTGATGAAGAGATGTTTAACACAGAAGACTGTACCAATCATCTTCGGTCTCCTGGCATATCAAAATATGCAAGATCGAATAAATCATAGGGCAACTTGCAACAAATTTAAAGAATTAGGTAAGTTTAGCAAGTATAAGTGCAGAGAGGAGAAGGAGTAAAGTGATGTTTTCTGAGGGAAGCAGGATAAAGGAAGGAGTAAGTTGTAGTTTCAAAGAAAAAAGTACATGAAACATGAAAAACAATGTATAAAATTGTATATCGCACCAATTGAAGAAAAGGATGACAGCACATACCTGATTCCATTATCTCAGTTATTTTATAATTGTGTATATCTAAGTAACAATAAGCACGTTCTGTTTTATAACTAAGAGCTATGTCTGAGACACGCATGATAGCTGTTCCAATTTGACAGATAAGACTACTAAGTCTCAAAGAAGTTTGATAGTCATATTTCTAGGAAACAGCAAGGCAAGACCTACTCAAGTTTTCTCTGTTGAAAGTCATTGGTCTTTTTATTACACCAAAGTCTGTCCTAAGTCAGATGGCTTGGACTTCTGTGCCCAGACCTGAACAGGCAATTAGGTATAGTCACAAACTACCATCTTTAGCATAAATAGATATTATTAGGCCTCAGTGTAAAGAAAGCAGTTTATTCCTCAGGACACTGTAAGAGCATTTATCTATAATCCAAAAGCATGCCAATTACCTTTTAAGGTCTTATTAAAAGCAAGACAAAGGAAAGAAAACCTAAAACATATTTGCATTCTTTGTTCCCAGGCATCAAAGTCATTCTAATAATAGTGTTGCTTGTGATATATCTTACAAAATTGCCATATAAAGTTTTGAAATTTTAGAGGCAGAAAGAACACTTATTTGTCTAATAAGGACAATAAAATAAAGTCAGGAAAATTCAAAATAAAACTGTATTTCCATGATGATTCAGAATATTTGTAAAAGAAAATGAATTTTTTATATATGTGGTTAACAATGTTAGGAATGCAAAAATATTCATGGAAAAAATGGTATAAATACATGCTTAGCTAAACTCAACTTTATGTATGAGAAGTTATAACTGTGGTATAAAATCCACAGCACAAATGAAACAGGATTACATCACTGACGATTGCTAGTATTAATGGACCGGAGGGGACTATGTTCCCTGAAGCTAGAAATGTCAGAGGGGAAAGACACACAATTCAGTTTGAAAAAGCAAAATCCATTAACCATGAAATAAGGAAACAAAAAAATCTAACTTTCCATATACCACATCTTACTGGAAAAAATCTATTAGTGAAAAAGACCTCTACTAAATAAAATGTTTTGAACTCAAACAAATATAAAAATAAATTATTTGAAGTCAAAAATTTCCAGAAAATTCACATGGCTGTTATTTTGACCAAATATATTCTATCAAAATACCAACACAATCCTTTGAGTATACAAGTCTCAAAAGAATTGAATGTGGAATGGAGTATACCTAAATGCATTTTATTTTTTCAGTTTAAGAAAGCATCAAGTTAACTACTATAAATTTGATATTAAGTGCTTCAAATTTGTATTCCCATTGTGAAATTACTCTAAAGAACATATAACCTGGAGAAGTCCTACTCTTTCCAGCAGGAAGAAAGGGCAAATAAGAGAGATTTGATTCCCTCTGGCAATTTAATTTGCTAAGACTGATACTCTTAGAATAATCTTTTTAGAACATCACACACACACACACACACACACACACAAAAAGATGGCTTGATTAGAGATTTGCTCAAATAGCAAGACTCCCAGATGAAAAAGATCAAGGTCACCTTCAGGGATCAAAGTGATTAACTGCCTTACCAGTGGTCGAGGGTGATGTAGAAGAGACACACTCTGAAAATTAAACCCACACCCTGAGCCTTAATGGGATTAAACAAATGAGTTCCAAGATGACTGACACATACATAAAAATACAGTTTTAAATTGCTAGAAAGTAAAATTTTAGTGCTGTCACCACAACAAAATGCGAACTTGGGTAATGTATATGTTAAATATCTTGATTTAAACATTGTATATATAACAAACCATCATGCTGTATACCATAAACATATGTAATTTATACTAGCTCATTAAAATAATTGTTTGAAAGTTGAGAAACCACATCAAATGCAATTTTTTACTCAGAGAAACAATTGAGCATATGTATAGGCAGACTTTCTGAGGTGGCCCCAGTGATTCTCTGCCTGCTGTATTGATGTCTCTTCCTTTTGAGTGTTAGCTGGGCCATGTGACATGCTTCCTCTAATGGATGGAATGTAGCAAAAATGGACTGTCAATTGTAAGGCTGGGTGGCAGAAGACTTTGTTTTCTGCCTTGCACTCTATCTACTTCTTCTCACCTTCTTACTTTCATGAAGTCAGTTGCGAGTTGCTCTATAGAGACGCCCACCATGACAACCAAGAGTACCTAATGTCAGCAAGGAACTGAAGCCCTCAGTATAATAAACTTCAAGGGACTGAATCCTGCCAACCACCAAGTCAGTAACTTGGAAGTTTTCCTTCCTACAAAGGCGCCTTACAACGACTTCAATCCCTACCAATACCTTAATTACAGCCTCACGAACAATTCAGAGCAGAGAGCCCAGCTAACCAGTGGTCAGATTGCTGACCCACATTTATTAAATTGTGAGATATAAATGTTGCTTTGAGCCACTAAAATTTTGAATTACCTTGTTATATAATAACTTGTTAACATACAATATTCAACAAAAATAACCTCCTAATAAATGGTCTCATCTATGAATAAACATTAGTGTTTTCAGAACAGGGAGATCCTTATTTCTACCCAGCTTATTGCCAGACTCTCAGTATCCTATCAAATAGGTTCGATGAATCTATTTGTTATGGGCATAAGTCACTCAAAAATTCATATGTCAAGTCCTAATTTCCAGACACTATTTGAAAATAGTCATTGCATGTGTAATTGGTTAAGATTTTATCATTCTGGAGGAAGGTGAGCTCCTAATCCAATATGACTGATGTCCTTATAAAAAGGGCTAATTTGGACAGGACATGTAAACAGGGAGAACATCGTGTGAGACCAGCATTATGCTGCCACAATCAAGAAACTAACAGGAGCAAGGAGAAAAGCCTGGATCAGAGCCTTCCTGAACTCTTTCACAGGATGCATTGTCTTGCCAACATCTTGATCTAGGATTTACAGCCTCCAAAACTGAGACAGTAAATTCCATTGTTTAGGACTCTCAGTTTGTGGTATTTTGTTATAACAGCTGTATAGGACTAATACACCATCTTCTATACAGCCTGCCAAAAGAGATCTGTTTGAAATATGAATCTTATATGTCGTTTCACCTATTCATTCATTCATTCATTCATTCAACAAATGAGAGCCTTTTAGATGCCAGGCTTTAAGTTTCCATTCAACATTCAGCACTAAACAAGCAACGTATCTATAACACATAGCACATGAGCACAGAGTATCTGTGCTTGAGAAAAGAGGGTCTTCTCCAGTTAGACAAATTGTAAAATGGCACCCCCTTGTGGACAATGAATTATCATAAAGCTGCTCCTGATAAGAGCACTTAAGACAAAAGAATCTCACCTGGGTAAACAAATCCCATAGTTTTACCTGGGCAAAGATAGTAAAGGTATGCCTGCTGGACTTCAGCCTGCATTTCTACCCTCTTGGCTGGTTGCTCTTGTGAGGAGACAACTTGCAAAGCCAATAATGACAGACTTGAGTAAAGATCTCTACAGATGCCTCAAATTTTAAATTCCTCCATGGCTCTCCATTAGTTCTTTATTGGAGATACTCAAGAACCCAGAATCTTATAGTCAAACATCTGTATGGTGATTTACTGGAGCTTGCTCCTACAACAGATCTCAGTGTTCACTGAATAATCCATAGAAGCAGAGGAGAATGATAGAATCTTTCAGGGGTATCCAGAAATAAACCTCCTTAAGTGTGAAATTTTTATTCTATATGATTTTTCCTTAAAAAACAAAAGAAATCCTGCAATCTATTCCATGATGTATTCCTTCTTATTGTAATAGAAAAATAATGAATTTTCCTCTCAAATACTTGAGTAAAATTGATGGTGTATCAAGATGTGTTAAACTTACGTTACAGCTTCATCCAGTAAAAGAATATTGGTCATTGTTTAGGAAATACAGATGATGGACTTGAAAGGCATTCTGCAATGTGGGCTTAGAACTGATTCTCTGATGTGGGGATATGGGAGCCTACACTAGCCTTGTGCCTTGGAAGACTTCTGTCTTTTCTCTATCTGCGTCTGTCACCGAGGGGTAAAGAATTCTTGGGATCAAAGAGGTATTGCAGCCCAGGCATTCTCAACCTCCACTAGACAATGCTCTGGATACCCAAGAACCTGAATTACATAACCGGGTAGCCCAGAGGATGGTATTCCTACTAGTTTACAAAAGTCCACTGTTAATTTTCAGAAATGTTGGAAGCTGGAGGTTAAACATGGCTGTTATTAAAGATAAATTACAGAAACTTAAATAAGTTATATTAAAACAAAAGCAATTAAAATATCACTTTCTAATTATTTTCCTATTATTTGTGTACTTCTTATTTATGCCCATTGCACTGGTGTGGTGGAAGTAGTATACAATGTTGTGCCACTGAGCATCTGTGCCCAGCTCTGGATTCGATGGCATCGTGTTAGCTTTATATCAGCCATGGTGAGAGCATACATACTCTTTATAGAAAATGCTATAAATCATGGCTTTATTTATTCTTGATTGTCTTGGCATGAGAAAGCAAGGGAGAAAATGTTAATAATGCACATTAAACTTCAAAATGTATCATGACTGTCGCCATTACACGTGCATGCCAAAAAATGGAGGAATCATTCATCAAGTATGCAGAAACTAGTAGATGATTAAGCAAAGAAGCCACACATACTATTGATAAGCCAGTGAAGTTGTGCTCGGTTGTTTTGCTTTCACTTACTCATCAACATAAGTAAAAATTTTAATCACTGGGCATTAGTCACTGTACTCAGAGAGCTAGTGCTAGGAATTTGCCAGCACACAAATAGGCCCAGAGTACATTTCCATGGCTAAAAGGGACCTCTTCCATGGTCTTTCCTCCTAAGTGTGGCCTATGCTACCTGACATGTGTAGTTTTATAGGGAAGATGTGTGGCCACAGGTGTTCATCTATAAGCAAAATACTCCTCATGATGTTTGAGCAATCCAGAATAACAAAATAAGAGTGTCAGTAGCCAGCTAGATGACAGGGGTAGGGTTTGGAAGTGGTCTCCACTTGTTTCTAACCAAGTTCTATAGGTGTCAGAGGCCTTGCCTTTTGTACACTAACAGCATCAGGGTGCTTACAATTCTCCATACTCACCACCACGTGTTGTTCTCACCAAGTCTTTGCTCATGTTGCCTGCTTCCACATCATCTTATACACTAAAACACAACCCAGGACCTGGCTCACAGAAGGACTCAAAAGTTCAATTTTAATTAATAAATTAATTAATTTCATGGATGTCAGTATTAGTCTATTGTCAACTATTGGCACTACACAATGCATTTAACTCCACAAGCAGGGCTTCATTTCCTCCACAGCAAATAAAGACAAATAAATCTTTGTTGTAAAGATTATATATTAAATGTGATAATTAGAGTGGCTACATTTATTAAGCATTCATTTTCTAAGCATATGCTTGGTTTTTCACACAGATTATCTCATTTAATCTTCCCACACTTTAACTCTTGGAGATAGATGCAATCATTAGACCCGTTTCAGAAATCCAAAATCTGAGGCTTAAAAAATGTATGTCCATAGGGCTGCAAGTATGACTGAGGTGGTAGAGCACTTGTCTACCAAGTGCAAGAACCTAAGCTCAAACCCCAGTATTACACAAAAAAAATGCATATCCATATAATAGAACTCAAATAATAGCTCTTCATTTACTTCTACAAAAGCAATAGTCTATTTAGTTCAATGTCTAACTTGCAATAAATTCCAACCAGAATAATTATTGAAATATTAGTAAGAAAGTAGCTCCTTTTTAATCTGACTATATGTTTGGTAAATCCTGTACTGAAAAGCAAATATTATTGAGTCCAATAAAATCAAATTATAAAAAGTGTAATCAATATAAAGGAGATTAAACATGATATTATTATAAAGTTGATTTAGACAAACAAAAACAACAACCATGAGGTAACTTTTCAGTGAAAGCAATATAATAAAAATGCTCTTTTCCAAGGTATAAAATACCAAGGAGTCTTCCATGCCTGAGAAAGGAACTCTACTGTTAGAATCAATGAAGTAGAAGATAATTTTGAAAGATAAACCCTTCCTTTAGATCTTTCTTTTATTCTATTTTATTCTTGAGTTAACATACATTTATACATTTATAATATGGGGGGATTTCATCTCAATATTTACAGTCATATTTCATCTCTGCTTTGCTTCATAATAAGAATACTTATTATCGTTATAAAATGTTTTAAAAACACTGAAAACGTAAACTCTTGGCACAACAAGCATAAACATAAGATTTTAGGTACAATAAGCAGAAGAGTACACAAAGTTAATTTAAATTAATAGATAATAAGGTTGATAATTAATCCAGGATCAAGATTTTAAAAAATGTGGACTACTCTGTACCAGAGTAAAATCATGCAAATCTTAATATTTTAACTTTGCAATTTAATACTTATATTGAGAAGCGCTTTCTCTGGATGCTTTTTGGGGCTACTAAAATTGGCATCCCCAATATATGTTGTCTGTAAATAATGATTGAGCGCATAGACTTTAAAGCTAGTGACTGCTTTAGGATCCTAATTATGATGGTTTGTGTATAACTTTGGATGAGTGACACAACCTTTTTGTTGTCCAATTTGTTTATCTTCAACTTGGGAGGGGCAATAGGACCCATCCCATAATACGTTAATATTACTATATGTATAGTACTTGGAATAGTGCCTGGCACATAATAAATGCTGTATATTGGCTGTGATTATTGGCATTGTCATGGAAATTAATTAATATCTCAAAGCCTAGTTGCTACAATGGCTTAGTTCCAAAAAAATGAAAAAAACAAATAAAAATCTCTATCCAAGGATCATGTTTATAAAATTATATTACTTGAAGCCATAATGAGAAAGAAAATCAATGACTGTGTCCTAATTCTTATATGCACAGCTTTATTTCCTTCTAATATCAAGACAAGAGAAATAACTCTTTTTCAGAAATACTAGGTAAATTTACTTATTAAATACATATATTATACTCCAATGGGTTTTTTTATTCATTAATTTCTTACTCCATTAGTTAATGAAGATAAAAAAGATTAATTTTTCTAATTCCATATCTCAATCACTAATACTAACCATATTCTCTTTTTTTTAAGAAACAGAGTATACTCAAAGATACTATTTGGAAAGTAACAGGTCTCAAATTTTAGTAAATACAAAGGACTTCCCTTTTCTTGAAAATTTATTCTGTTTTTCAAGAGTTCAAAACACTGAAAATTAGTATAAAGTACACATCTAAAAAGAAATGATTAGTTGAGAACCAAAATAAATATTTACCTTTGATAGATTTAACTTGTTTTATCTCACATTACACTTCTCAAGTATCTGTCAGTCCAACTACAGGGTTATAACCATGACTTTCTTTAAATCATCATGTAATGATAATGTGAATGGAATCAAAATATAACAATAAAGCATGCTAACAATTTAAAAAGATGAATACCAAATATGGCCAGTATTTTTCTTAAGGAGCTCCAAGTTTATTTTGAATTGCTCCACAGAAATTTAGGAGTGTTTAAGAGTCTTTGTGCTCATATTTGTGTCTAGAACGCTGATTTGAATTATGTTCCAATCTTTCCTAATGCTTACTTATTTTCTGCTCTTTTGTAACTTGTCACTTTTGTAAACTACTTCTTTTAAAATTGTTTGCAATTTTTTTCTTCTTCTGAATACATTCCCATACCTTACAAGCTCAAGATTTAAGAGAAATATAGTATTTCATTAATTTTAAAAAGACTCCTTCAGAAATGTCTTTGTATATATCAGGCTCATTTTCTACTAATGGGCATTATTTTTTAAAATAATAGTTTTAAATCATGTTAACTCTATCTCCCAAATATCTTTTAAATATTGTCCTTTGATTCTGTCTGTGTTGCTATTCTTATACTGCCCTCAGGACTTCTCATCTAGACTAGTGCCCTAATTTCAGAACTCTCTGCTTTCAAACCTAACTCCTTCCAATTTATTTAATTCTCAAATTAAAAAAAAACCACAACAAATGTGTGTTAACATCACTATCCTACTGAAAACACATCAGTGTAGTCTTTCATCCATAGACTAATATCAACTCTTTCTATATGCACAATATGATATTTTGGTTAGGAAATTATTTGCAAGGAACAGAAACAATTTTGAATTTAAGGAAAGACACATGGTGGGCCACAAAATTAAAGGAAACACTGACATCATAGGCCGAGAAAAGGAAGTTCTGGGTAGTAAGAACACATGACTGAACTCTTCAGAATGCCAACCATGTCAGTCTTAGTGTCACTAAGATAATACACCACTGACAAGTGTACAAATACCATGGACAGAAATAGGTTTAGCTGGGTTATAGTCATTATCTTACAAGACTGTATCCAATGGGAAGTATTAGCTTCTACAACACAATCTGCTAGTTATTGGCAATATTCTGTCTTTTTGCTAAAATATTTCTAATTTAATATATAATCTGATAATAAAGGCTCCATATCATCCTTCCACACAGCACATGACCATGTTACTCAGTTATGGTCAATGAAGCATGAAGTTATCGAGTAAAACTCTGGGAAGTGTTCTTAAAGATATGGAGCATGCCTTTTTCTCCCCTTCCTCTTCCCTTCTGGTTAGGTTTCAGAAAGCATAAATGGGTTCAGCAACTGTCTTGGCACCTCTAGTGGCCATTAGTGGAAGAATAACATCAGAGTGAAGCAAGGCTCCTGACATCATGAAGCACCACAGCAGCAAAAAAACCTGACTGGCTCTATACTTCTTTCACATGAAAGAGAAATATGCCATTTCTAGCTTAAGCAATTGTTGTCTATGGAATATCTATTACTAGGAACCAAATCTAATCTGAGCTAATCCAGTTCTTCCTAGCAAACTCAGTATGTTAATACTGGAAAAAAAGAGTAAGGCATGCTAAACAAGTATGAAAGATGCCTACTACACATAGCCTTTCCCAACATTGACTCTATTTACTTTTCCCCTAATTTTATGCAAAGTTCATTTCTATTTAGGATTCCCTACATATATCAAGCACTCTTAACAAATACATTTGATTTGGGAGGCAAGATAGCAGATTTTTGACAAGCACCACTTTCCAAGTCTCCATGAATCTTGAAACCTGACAAAACCTCAGGTGTGTGGCTTCAAGAATAGGTGAGCAAGCTAAAAAAGGACAAACTATATCTGGAGTTACCAACGTGTAGCAATATCTCAAAAGGGAAAATACACAATAGGCACATGGGCATAGACCCAGATCTGCTCCATCCTGCACCACTTCCTGGGTGTTTTGTGTGATGAACCTCAGGACTTAAATTGGCTAGCTCACCTACTGTTTCGCTGACTGGTATATCTGGTCTCAGTGGAGACACAGGTTGGCAGCTGGCTATTGTCCTCTGGCTCTGGCAAGGTTCTTAGCCCTCAATGTCATTGTTTTGCATGCAGGGTGGTCCTTTTGAAGGGGAAGCAAATCCATCTGACATCCCCCCTTAAGAAATCTGGTAGCTTAACAGAATGAATATGACACTCCTGAGAAAATCTTTGAATAAGCAATCTAATTGAAAGCTCTCTGACCAGCTTAGTGGGGCAGGCCCAAGCCGCTCCATCTAGCGTCTCTTTCCAAAGGAGGGGTAAAAAGCCAGCAGGCCACCTCATGGGCCAGCTCAGTGCACAGGATCAAATTCAACTGGCCACCTCAAAAATCTTGTGTTTAAGGAGACTAAATGTGACCACCACCACACCACCAGAAAACATTTGGATAAGTATACTGATTGAAGGCTCCCAGACCAGACCAGCAGAAGTGAGTAGAA
This sequence comes from Castor canadensis, assembly GCF_047511655.1. NCBI lineage: Eukaryota > Metazoa > Chordata > Mammalia > Rodentia > Castoridae > Castor > Castor canadensis. Next base: position 112,340,332 of record NC_133393.1, on the reverse strand, counting down.
ACCATTCAGTCCAGGATCTTTATCAATAGCAGAGCAAGAAGTGAAGAGGCTAGCAAGCTAGAGCTCAGCATCGGTATCTCTATCTCAACTCAAAGAGAGTGCTAAGGTGAGATGACCAGCTAGCTACAGCCCTTAACTTACCACCCAACCCAGCAGCATATGCATATACACAAGTGACAGGAGCTATTCTCCCTTCACTTCTCAAACAAAACATTAAACTTAAGCCTAGGTGAAAAGGGAGAGGAGGAAAGCTTATCACAGACAAGCTAGAGCAGCCACTGAATTCCTGAGCAGGGTAAATCACATCCTCCAGAAGTGACAGAGTGCTTTTTAACCAACAAGCTGTGCTCAGGCTCAAAGAACTCACAACCAAAGCATAACAACTACCTCACACACCTGAAGCTGCACCACCTCACTCGCACAGATGTCCTAATCCATAGACTCCCCGACCCTAATGGGTTACACCTAGGTAATCCAGGGCCCTGAAGGGACACATAAGTAAATACAATAGGAGAACAGCACACAAAAGCCTGAGGACCAGAGGTTGGAGGGTAGCACCTAGCATTCTGATAGAGCACAGAAGACATCCACTGTTCTCAATAAGGAAGAAATACTGACTTTAAAATTTTGTTTTTAAGTTTTAATTTGTCTATCCCTCTTATATTGCCATTTTCTACTTACTTTTTCATTTCTTTTCTTCTTTTAAATTTTTTCTCTTCTTTTTCCTCATTTATCCTATCTCTTGCTTACAAACCATCCAATTAGTGGTTCATTCTACCTCCTTCTTATGTTACTCTCAATTTTTCTCTCCTTCTACAGTCCCTGGCAATAGAACCCTTCTCCACAACAAATGAACTGTATCTCTACACACTAGAGTCTCAGCCCTCACCCTTCACACCTTTCTCCCCATCTTCCCTCTTCCTCATCTTTTCCCTCACCCCTTTCGTTTTTACTATGTAAGTTTTAACTCTTATGCAAACAAGTTTTATGTTTCTAACTCCCTATGGTGCCATACAAGAATTCTAGTTCCCTGCATATATAACATAACCAGGTATATAGATAATATTGCCAATGGTATTTTACTTCATATATATTTATGGCTTTGTAGTAAACTGGTGAATTTGTTGTTGCTAACTTATACATCACAACCAGTGGTCAAAAATAGCACAACCTAGCCACTAACAACTACTGCCAGAACATAGAAAATAATTGAAGGGAAAGACTTTAGGTGAATAAAACTCCCACCCAACTAATTGACTACAGATGAGCAAATCACAAAATAGAAGCATAAGAAACATGAAAAGTCAAAAAAATGTGACTCCTTAAAAAGTCAATGATGACACAACAAAGGATCTGATGGATAGTGAAAAGGATAAAATATCAGTTTCTGAGACCAAAAGAAATGATAACTATGACTAATGAAATGAAAGAAGACATGAAAAAATAAGTCAATGAAATCAAAGAGAATACAAATAAGCAACTAAATGAATTCAATGACAATGCAAAGAAACAACTAAATGAACTCAAAGAGAATGCAAACAGCTGAATGAACTCAGAGAGGATACAAGTAAACAGCTAAATGAAATAAGGAAGGCAATATAAGACATGAAAGGGGAATCCAATTAAGATATAGAAAGCCTAAAAAAAACTGAAGCTCTACAAATAAAAGCTCCTTAAGTCAAATAAAAACTTCAACTAAAAGCCTCTCCAGCACAAAGAATCAAATAAAAGACAGAATTTCAGGACTTTAAGCAAAGTAAATACAATAGAAAAATCAGATGAATGCATAGAATAAAGAATAAAGAGATATGGATGGAATATAGAAGAAATCTGCAACTCCATTTGAAGACCAAACTCATGAATCACGGACACTGAAGAAGCAAGAGAGGTCAAGCTAAAGGCATATGAAATATTTTCAATAAAATAGTACCAGAAAACTTTCCAAATCTTGAAAAAGAGATGCCCTCCTAGGTACAGAAGACCTCTAAGATGCCAAGCAAACACAACCAAAGTATAACATGCTCACAGCATATTATACTTAAAACATTAAGTACAGAGAATAAGGAAAGAACATTGAAATCTGCAAGAGAGAAGCACCAAGTCACCTATAATGGCAAACACATCAGAATAACAGCAGATTTCTCAACAGAAACCTTAAAAACAAAGACAGCATGGAATAAGGTATCTCAAGTGCTGAAAGAAAATAATTTCAAACATAGATTACTCTACCCAGGAAAGCTATAATTCATAATTGGAGAAATGAAAATCTTCCATGATAAACAGAAACTGAAGCAATGTATGACCACTAAATCAGCACTACAAAAGAAACTCAAAGGATTCTTACATACAAAGATAAACACAGTCATTGAATGTATGGGAATAAATAAATTTCACCAGATGAGATAATCAAATGAATAGTAAGAAAGAATCAAATGCTAAAAATAATTTAATTAATAAATAATTTAAATTTTTGAAAAGAAAAAAATGCCAGGAATTGTCATGTACCTTTCAGTGCTTACACTGAATGTTAATGATCTCAATTCCCCAATCAAAAGACAGATTGGTGAGTTGGATTAAAAAAGCAAGACCCAAGAAACGCAAAAAGCAACCATTTCCTTAGGGTGAAAGGGTGGAGAACAGATTTTCTAAGCAAATGTACTCAGAAAACAGGTAAGAGTAGCTATGTTTATATCCAATTAAATATTATTTAAACATAAATTAGTCAGAGGAGGCAAAGAAGGTTAATCCATACTAACAAAGAAACAAGGCATCAAGAGGAAATAACAATTGTTAACTTACGTGCAACTAATCTCAGTGTACCCAACTTCATTAGACATTTGCTACTGTACTTAAAAGCACAGAAAGACCCAACAAAATGATAGTGACAGACTTCAATACCTCACTCTCATCAATATGTAGGTCATACATACAAAACAATCAACAAAAAAGCACTCAGAATTAAGAGACCTAATGGACTTAACAGACACCTACAGAATATTTCCTCCTGTAGCAGTACAATAAAAAAAAAAAACTTTTCAGCAGCCTATGGAATGTAGCTAAATCTGTTAAGACTATGCATAACAAACCTATAGCCAGCATCATACTTAACAGGGAAAATCTAAAACCATTCCCTTTAAAGTCAGGAATGAGACAAAGAGGTCCACTCTCCCCACTATTAGTCAATATAGTTTTGTAATTCCTTGCTAGAGCTATAAAGAGGAGAAAGAAATAAAAGAGATTCAAATAGGGCAGAAGAAGTTAAATTACCTCTGTTTGGAGACTATATGATCTTATACATGAAAATCCTTTAAAACTACACCAAAAAAACCCCTAAACATCACAAACACTTTCAGCAAAGTAGCAGGATACAAAATCACTATATATATATATATTAAAAAAGTAGCTTTTCTACATACCAACAATGAACAGACTGAGAAAGAAATGAGGAAAAATAATCTCATTTACAATAAACTCAAAAAAATACCTAGGAATAAATTTAACAAAGGAGATGAAAGAATTCTATAATGAAAACTTTGAATTGTGAAGAAAGAAATCAAAGAAGACATCAGAAGATGGAATGATATCCTATGTTCCTGGATAAACAGAATCAGTATCATGAAATGGCTATACTATCAAAAGCAATCCATATGTTCAATGCAATCCATCAAAAATTCCAATGAAATTCTTCAAAGATATAGAAAAATCAATCAGAAAGTTCATATGGAAGCAGAAAAGGTCTCAAATAGCCAAAGCAATTCTGAACATGAAGACCAATGCTGGAGGTATTACAATATCTGGCTTCAAATAATAACTCAGAGTCATAGCAATCAAAACAGCATGATACTGGCACAAAAACAGACATGAAGACCAGTGGAGCAGAGCAGAAGATCCATACACAAACCCATGCAGCTATACCCATCTGATTTTTGACAAAGATGCCTAAACATCTGATGAATAAAAGACAACCTCTTCAACTAATGGTGCTGGGAAAATTGGATATCTGTATATAGAGGACTGAAACTAGATCCCTGGTGTTCACTCTGTACTAATATCAACTCAAAGTGGATCAAAGATACAAGACATAAAACTTTGAAACTACTACAGGAAAAAATAAGAAAAATGCTGAAACATATAGGCATAGTGAATTAACTTCCTGAATAAAATTCTAACAGCTCAGCAATTAAGAGAAAGTATTGACAAATGGAAATACATCAAACTAAAAGCTTCTGCACAGCAATGGAAATGGTCAGCAGGCTGAAGAGACAGCCTATAGAACGGGAATGAATCTTTGCCAGCTATACATCTGACAGAGGATTAACAATCAGAATTTACAGGGAACTCAAAATACTAAACTCCAAAAGAATCAACAATCCAATGAGGAAATGGGCAAATGAACTGAATAGCCATTTTTCAAATGAAAATGTACAAATTACCAATAAATGCAGGAAGAACTGATCAACCTTCCTGAAGAACTGCTCAACCTTCCTGGCCATAAAAGAAATGCAAATCAAAACTACACTAAGATTTCACCTTCAGGCAGAATGGCTATCATCAAGAACACAAGCAACAATGTTGACAATAATATGGGGAAAAGGGAACCTTGTATAAAGTGTATAATTGTTGGTAAAGATGTAAAGTAGTGCAATCACTATGAAAAACAGTATGTTTACTCAAAAAGTTAAAAACAGAATCACTATAAAATCCAGTGATACCACTTCCAGACATATATAAAGGTATGTCAGGATACAATAGAGATACTAGATTACTCATTTATTGCAGCAGTATTCAATATATATATATATATGTGTAGATACATATATATATATAATGGAATATTATTCAGCCTTAAAGAAGAATGAAATTTTGTACTTTTCAGGTAGATGGGTAGAACTGGAGATCATCATGTTAAGGAAAGTAAACCAGGTTCAGAAAGACAAAAGTTACATGTTTTCTCTCATATGTGGAAGATAAATTCAAGAAATAAATGTATGTACAAATATAAATATTATCATATATATATATAATGTATATGTATATATAGACCATGTCTGCAATAGTGGGATTGTTTGAGGGGACTAGCAGGAAGAAGGAGAAGAAAAGAGAATGATAATGAGTGAATAATATAAAAATGCATTGCATCTGTGTAGGAAGATGGCATAATGAAATGCACTGAAAGCTGCTAAATAATACCTGGTAGGTGGCAAGGAAGAATAATAGAGATGGTTAATCTGATTAAAGCACAATATATTCACATGTGAAATAACATAGCAAAACCCTTTTGAACAATGAAAGTGAAGGATAGGAGTGTAAAACAGATCCTGTTACGGGGTGGGGATTATTGGAGGGTAATGGAGAAGTTAAAGGAGGTTAAACATGTTCGATGTACTTTATATACTTATATAAAAATAGAACAATGAAATCTCTTGAGATCATTTTTAGTAGGGGAAGCAGGTTGAGGGAAAATGACAGTGGGGATATAACTAACCAAGTTACATTGTAAGCATATGTGGAAATGTCACAAAACTCCCTGTACAACTATGCTAATAAAAACTTGACTCCTTGGATTGCTTTTATCCCCTTCCTCTGAATGACTAACTTCTGTATACACCAAGTGATAGATCATCAATTATGACTTCATTATTGTTTTCTGAGTTCTGTACTCCAAAGTAAGGTTTTTACCTTTCTTCCAAGTTCTTAAATGACTGCAGTTCCACCATGTTGTTTAACATACTCACATTTAATGACTGCCTTTCTTGTACTCTTATGCTAACTCAAATATGGACTCCTGAAAGGCAGCACCTTAAGTTGGTCTCTCTGAAAAGCAACTCTCAGAGAAAGAGTTGCATACAGAAATTCTACTGATATCTCTCGGAAGACATTATTTGTAAGGAGGTGGAGTGAGTAGGAGTGAGCAGAGGAAGAGGTTGATCTACAATGCAGTTGCAAAATCTGAAGCCTCCACTAATCCTAAGGGCAGATCTCAAGCTTGGGTAGTTAGTTCTTCAGTCATCACAAATTAAGGCAAATTAAGGCAAGTATCAGACTTGGCTGTCCTTAAATCAGCCAGTCATTTATTTTCAGAGTCATCACAAATTGAGGCAAGTATCACACTTTGCTGTCCTTACATCAGCCAGTCATTTATTTTCCCCAATTTTGTCCTTCCCAGGACATAACCTTGAGTGAGAAAGGTCCTTGTGGCAAAAGGAAATTCCCAATGGGAGACTCAAGTATGATTCATTAGTAGCAGGCATCCTCAGTACATGAGAAAAGGTGAGCACCACAGTAGCCACTACAGTCAGAGGCTGCATCTTGTTTATTTGTAAATGTTCAATGCCAAAAACAATAAAGAGATCATTTCATTTGGGATGGAGGGATCAATGGACAATAAAACCATTGAGTAATGATCTGTTGTTTTTAAACAGAGAATAAGATCAACAAAAGAAAAATAGAAGATGCTCATGAAAAAGATAACTACAGAAGCAAAATGCTACTAGAAAGATGGAAATAAAGATGAAGTACCCTATCAGCACTAAGGTAACATTCCTTACAGATGGGGTAAATGAGACCCCCAAAGAAGTTAAACAGCTTTAATAAGGAACACTCCCAACAGGAAAAAAAATCCCAATAGGAAAAAACACAGGCAATAGGTGTAAGAGTTGATGAATATGTTGAGAAAAAAAGTCTTGAAAGAATGACTCATCATTTGTTGAGCTAACAGTAAATGAAGCTAGTATTGTTTCAAAGGAAAAAAAAAGTTGAAGAAGAAAGGTAAATGAGGAATTTGAATGTAAAAGTGTCAAAATTTTAGTAAAATAATAAGTAAAAATAATTCACACAAGTTAAATAAAAATGGGTAAAAGCTTCCTCTCAGTGAAAATTTGTAATATATATTACAGGAGTATCCCAAGAAATGAAAAGATGTGAAGAAGGTGACTTTTAGGTAGGGATTCATCGACCATGCTAGAACTTAAGTTAAAGTAAAATGGCAATTGTCTGTCATATGCTTTAAAAAAGTCGTTTCTAAAATTTTCATTTCAAGAATATTCTTCTATTGAAAACACAGACTAAATCTGTTTACTCTAATATCATCCTTACCTCCTATACAAGGTGGATTTTAAGAGAAAAAAAATGTTTAGAGGCTTTTTCCTCTGAAGAACACAAACAACATTGATTGTGAGACCTTGGGTTTTTTGTAGAAAACATCGTATTTCAATAGTCTCCTTTCATTAGTTTCTCTTTCACACGACATGTTGTAAGTTTACAGAGTTCAATTAGAACATGTCTTCCTCATGTGTCATAACTTACACTTCCCCAAGCAGCAGAAGCAGCATCTTCATCATCACCTGCTACTTGACATATTGATAGCACATCATTGTTCGCAGAGGGCTTTACATACATCAACCATTGGTCCTTTCTGTACACTTGTGAAGCAGAAGCAGCCCTCAGAATTAACAAGCAACTCAGGAAAGGCCATAAACTACACATGGCAGGTCCAAAGGCAGAACTACATTATCTAACTCCTCCTAGCCAAGTATTGCCCTTTCACATCCCACACTTACTAGATATGTTCTTTTCTCTGTTATCAATAATTCCCAGTTCTGAATGTCAATTTAGTCATTAAGTATATATTTCTTTGTCTGACCTGAATTACTTAAAATTTACCAATGAAGTACTGCAGTTAAGAAGTACTCAGTTGAAGAAGTCACATTTTATTTATAAGACCAATCCTTACTGTTGTCACAACTGTCAAGCAGAAAAACAATCACTACCACCATCCTTAGTTAGAAAACAACAGAATTTTTGCCTGAGGTAATATGGTAGAATAAAGCCCCAAATTGGCAATAAAAAGCTTCAGAGGAAAATCTTGGCATCAATCTAATAGATAAGTATAGCCAAGAAGGAGAAAAGGCATTTCTCTCCAACATTCTGTGTGAAAACATAAGCAGGCACAGTGACACTTGTTCAAAAAGTCATCTGAAACATATTTTTGAGTTCCAATTAGCAGAAAATTCCTGCAGATCCAAAATTTCTACAAGGCACTTTTTTTTCCCTGAGTCTACTTGAGGATCTGCTTGATTTTATTGGTAGGTTTTTACCAATTTTAAGTTCCTACCTATATGTTGCTAGTATCATGTTTAACTAGAGTCAAGTGCATGCAATAAGAAAACAATATTTATCTACTGTACTACATTTAAACATCTGCACAGGGCTGACCATAAAATTAAATAACAATCCCAGTGCATCTTTCCACTGTGCATATTAGGAGTAGGATGTAAAACCAGAGAGGCAGCAGTGAACCTAAACCAGCCAAAGGCCAAATGCAGGAACTCTTCTGACTGGAGCAGTTTAGGAATAATACAGATAAATCACAGAAGCAGAGGGGAATAGAATGCATTTCAGGTTTGGATCAGAGGAAAAGACATATGAAACACACTTGGGGAAACTAAATTTATACAGTCTAGAGAATGAGCTTCAAGGAGGAAACTGTTCATAATCTATAAATACCACCAAGGTAACACCATAAATAATTAAGGAAAGGAGTTAGTCATTGTCTCTGAAGGAGGTCTAAAAATGAAGTTTTAGATTAATTTCTCCCTTCCTTTCTTCTTGGCATCAAAATATATTTGTATTAAAGAGTTGTTTGCTCCTGCCTGGGATATATTGTGGAAGTGCATCAGACAAGGAGGTCCTTACAGCAACTCTGCCCTGAATGAGGACCACGACTGCCTTCCTCTCCCTCCAGCCATGCAGCTCAGGCCTGCCTGTAAGAACAGAAAGATAAGACTTCTATCAGACAAGACTCCTGAGATCTGACTGCCACTCCAGGAAGCCAAAGTATTCACATCCTCCTATAATCTAAGCCACAAACTGGGTGCAAGTGTTTTACAATCACTTATCCACACATCTGTCTGCTCCAATGAGTGAGTGCTTATCGTGTGCTAAAACAGTTTTTTGAGTCTAAGTGCATACAAGTCACCTGCAAACTTCCTTACGAAGCAGATTCTGTCTCAGTAGGAGGGGATAAAACCCTAGATTCTGCACTTCTAACATGCTCACTGATAGTGCTGATGGGACCAGAGCTCACAGTCCCTGGAGGCAGACAGACAGACAGACAAGGATAACTAAATGTGACACGCTGACCTACCACAGGTAGCTCACTGACCCTGAGAGGTGCAGAGAAAGCAAGCTCTTTTGACAGCACAACCCTTGAGATGATTTGCAAAAGGTATCAGTACAATTGAGTATCAGAAAAAAACACCCAAGATGCTGCCACAATATTTTCATTCACAGATAATTAATATGGCTAACTCCAAGATTCTATTATCTGCTGGTTTTCTTTAGTTGAACTATTATTTTACAGTTTTTTAAAAAGTAAAACATTGTGGAGTAAACAGCACAGGCTTTGGAATCGACCTCTCTGAAGTGCAGTTTTCAACTGGCAAAAGACATCTAATAAAACCTGCCTCTGGAGGTTTTGAAGGGATAGCAAATGTAAGTTATTAACAAAAGTTAAAACCCTTTCCCCCTTTTTCCTTCCACCTAAAATAAATTGCGTGTCCCACCTCACCAGAAATGCTTTTTCTTCCTGACCTATCTCTTTCCATTCCTGACACTTAAATGCGCTTAATGTCTAAGGGAAATCACATTGAATTTACAAATTTTACTTCTTTTTTGAAAACGTGTTAAATGTATTATCACTCTTGCATGTTGAGCATTTTTAAAATAATTGCTCATGAACTTATTCTTAGCAGAAATATAGATATGGAAATCATGTACCCTGGGTTTTTCAAGGCAGCTCTGATTTCAAATATTCTGCCCACTCATCAAATAACGGTCTCCAATTTGGGGCTGAAAGATGTGGTCACTGGAGATATAAATCAGAACATTCTGAATTGCTACCACAATTACTGAGGGACATTTTACTAAATATTTTATTCAATAAATTCAATTGTTTACTTTAAAATCACTACACATAGGGCTTTTGCAGGGCAATGTTCCTGCCTTTAAGTTAATGCTTTGGTGGGTGGTTGTGTTAGTGCAGAGAGATAATTGACAGACATGGGAGAAGGTCTGTCTGATACATGTACGCAGGTTTTATACATGGTATTTGGTGCCAAGTCTTTTGTTTTGGCTCTTACCTTATTTTTCTTTTCTTTTTCTTTAACTTTTTTTCTAGATTGAACCCAAGGCCTTATGCATCTAGGCCAGCACTCCACCATTTGATCCGTCCCTTTAGTTTGTATTTTGGTTTTTAGGTAGAGTCTCACTAACTGCCCAGGCTGGCCTCGAACTCAAAATACTCTTTCCTCCATCTCCAGAATAGCCAGAGTTATAGGCATACACTATCATGCTCAGCTGGTTCCTATCTTCTTTATGCTTCTAGCCCATTATAGAAAACACAGAAATAAAAGATGTGTAAATGCTTAAGTAACTTCTAATAACAAATATATGTGCCTACTGGTTCATTCGCATTTAATGGCCACAGGTCAACAATGAGTCTAACTAAAATAGATACAAAATGGCATTTAAGCAGCACAGTAGTAATGGGATATACTCCCTGCAATGTCTTGCTAGAATCAAGAATTCACCCCCAAGAGAACATAAAGAAAATGCTCTGCAATTGGCAGGCTCCTAAAGAATATGCACTCACAATAAACTAGATTTTGAGTGGGAGTGGATTTGGAAAATAACACTACTCTTGTCCCTGGTCTATCATGAAGAATTAAATTGAACCCTGTAGCTACTCTTTAAATCATTTTTACTGAAGAAAAATTCTAGCAAGAAAGGAAAAATCTACAAATGAGTAAAGTGTCAACTATGGCAATTATGATGATGAATGATATGCTGAACAGTATATTACACAGAGATTTTTACTCTCCATGAGCACAGTAATGTTATTATTTTATGCAGAGCCCCTTGAAATACAGTTCTGGTTGTAGAAACCACTGTTGCTCTTTTCTTTGCATTTTAAAAGAATTAAAAGAAGAGTGAGTAATTAGGAATATCATTCAGAGGACTCTCAATAAAACTAAAGTGATACCCATTCCATTAGATATACAAAATCAAAAGATTGACTTTAATCCCCAAGTAACTGGGCAATAAAATGTCATTTCTGTCCAAGCACTTCACTTAAATTTGAATTACCTAGTATAATAATGTTCTTTTAAAAAAAACTATGCCTTTTGAATAACAGGATTTCAGTAGTCTATGCACCCTTAGTAAAAAATTATAAGATGACCAAGGTTCAATATACAGCAGTCCCCTGTTATTCTTGGGGGATATGCTTCAATTCCTTGAGTGGATGCCTAAAACCACAGATAGTATTAAGCCCTATAAATAGTATTTCTACTGTTTTTACCTATACATAAAAAGCTACGATAAAGCTTAACATATAAATTTAGTACGGTAAGAGATTAATACAATAACTTACTGTACATCTGATCAGCTTTAGTATATGATTTTTTGTTTCCTTATGAAGTCAAGAATTTTCATGTTTTTGCTTAAAGTAAGCATTTATACCTTCTCTTTGGCATATCTCATCAGCATCACTACTCTTGTACTTTGTAGCCATTATTAATAAAATAAGAGTTACTTGAACCCAAGCACAGTGATATTGTGGCAATCAATCCGATAACCAAGACAGCAACCAACTAATGAACAGGTAGCACAGCGTGGATATGCTGTCCAAAGGATGATTCATATCACCAAACAGGATGGAGTGTGATAAGAAGAGGTTTTATCATACTAGTCAGAAAAAACAGGGAATTTAAAATTTGTGAAGATTTTATTTCTGGAATTTTCCACTTAAAAATTTCAAAACATAGATGACCTTGAGCACTGATGCTTCAGAAAACAAAAGTACAGAAAAGAGGGAGAGTATTCCAACATTTACTTCAACCCCAAATTCAAACCATTGACTCAGTGGAGTTGAGATATTGTTCCCATTTCTGTCTTCACACTGTATTCAGGCAACACGGGCAAGAAAATCAAACAAGCTTTACCAATGGCACAGACTTTAGACAGGTTATTCTCTACTCACCTAATCATTTAGCTTTATGAATTTCTATCTAGTTGGGTCTCTTCAGTCCATGTTCATCACTTTTATTGCATAGAATGAGAACTATTCAATGGTACAGAGCACTTATTTTAAACCCCATTACTGACATAAATTCTTCACTCTATCTCACTAAACCTCTTTCTTTTCTAAAACTAGACTTCAGTTATCTTTACCTAGATTACTTCTCTTTCCTATTCCAAATTCCTAATTTTTGACATTTCCCAATGTTTCAAATCTCCTAAAAGTGTCTTTACCATTTTTATCTCAGTTTTAAATCTTATAGTAAGACATCAGTACATATAAGTAAACAATCAGAATACTTTATGTCTTCTAATTTAAGGTTTACTTTTTTCCATCATTTGAACAATCCTTCAGTCTTCACTGGGCCCAGCCAAATTTCTTTGCCCTGAGTACGGAGCTGGAGAAGAGATACCAAGGTAATGTACATACCCACCATTACTGAAGGAATTCAGATGAAAGACCTGACAACCCTAGCAAGAATCTGACTTCCATCACATCCTCATAAGTTTTCTCTTACTTTGATCATTCTAGGAATTGTTCATTTCCCAATTCAGGCTATCCTTCATAGACAATGATAATTTCAGTCAATGAGAAGATGACAGAACACTGAATTATCTGGTGCTTCTCAAATGTTAATTTTTTATAAACTGCCTTGGAATATTGTATAGATTCTGATTCATTTGGTCTAGAATAGATCTGAAATTCTGCATTTATAACAAACTTCCACGTGATGCAGAATGCTGAGCTGCTGCTACACTGTAGAATAGCAAGGGTTAGGTCCCTGAAAGAAGTGATTCTGTCTCTCATTTATGTCTCTATATAGTGCTTGGCCCAGTAGACCCAGCACCTGGCCCACTGCCTGGTATGTATGAAATGCTCAATAAATATCTCTGGGATGAATGATTCATTATGGGAAGGATATATAATCAAAGAAGAAGTAAAGAAATATATGGAAGAAATGTATTCATCTTGAATCAACTTTCTCTTTTCTAAATTTCAGCCTCATTTATTTTTCTTTTTTACTATTTATTTTTATTATCATATTATTGTTGTGCTGGAATACATTGTGACATTTACAAAATTGTTTGAAATATATCTTTGGTAAATTCACCCTCTCCATTATTCTCCTATAATCCTCTCGCCCCCCATTCTTTAAATAGTTTCAACCGGTCTCGTTTTTCCATTCTCACACAGAGTTCACAGTATTTCCATCATATTCATCCTCCCACACCCTTTCCTCATATCTTCCCTCTTTACTGGTACCAACCACCAGACAGGACCTGTTTTACCTTCCTGACCTCCATATTTGAAGATATTTTTGTTTGTTTAAGATATCTATGCAGAGTTTCACTATGACATTTCCGTGTATATATGTATTTTATCAACTTTCTCTTAAAGAGTTGGTCGAATCATTTCTAAACCCAATTTCTCATCTTGATCATCAACTTGATCCATATATGACTCAATTTCCCAGTCCCTCAGCTTCGTCCCCTGCTCCTTCACTTCATGTTAGGCCATTGTCCTCACAGATTTTTCTCTATTTGTCTTAAGCCCATATCCACTGGCCCTTTCAGTTCAAGTCCCAACTCTTCCATGAAGTCCTACCTAGCCTTGTAATCCACTCAATATACCCTTCTCTGAAAGTCCATATCTCACAGCTCTTTGAGGGTTTTGAAAACAGAGCAAAATGACGAGTGGCTCTATAGCAGAGATAATTAGCCCATTTGGCAAGCACAGTAATGAAATGTCTTCCTGTCAAGGTAAAATTCACTGAGAGAGTTCCTTGTCTTGTATTTGCATGATCCTTGTTCAGTAAAATAATAATATGGTCTTCTTCAGTAGTTTTTTCCATTCATTTCTTGGTATACAAGAGCAGGTCAACAATATGAATCCAGCTATATGAAAAGACAAGACACTGGGAAGCACTGTGGTACAGTGATACAGCATGGACTTTCAAGATCAGCACTTAGGTTCAAAACATGGCTCAACCACTTGTCATATCTGTGGCTCGTGGGAGTCTAAACCTCTGCATTTAGAGGTAATAAAGAATATATACAATAGAGTTTTACAAAGATTAAATAAGATAACAGAGGTGAACTGCTTAGCAAAGTGCTTGGCACACAGCAGGTGCTCAGAGCTTGCATTGTTACCATTAACACAGAGGGTTTTATGCAGGCAGTGAAAGGTTCTCAAGATGTGATCTTCAGCACAACAGCAGCAACATCACCTGGAGACCTGTTGGATTCCCACACCTCATCCCAAACTTCCAGAATTAGAACTCTGGGAATGAAACTCAGCAACCTGTGCCAAACAAGCCTTCCCAGTGAGTCTAATACCTGCTAAAGTTTGAAGAACACTGCTCTAAAGGTTAAAGAAACTGAGCTGAGAGCTACAGCTTGGTGGGAGAGCACTTACCTAGCATGTGCAAGGCCCTGGGATCAATCCCAAGCATCACAAAATGAGAACAAAAATAAATAAATAAAAGAAACTGTAGATATAAATCACCTAAGCTTAGTGTCAAACACAGGAGGGGATATACACTAAATGCCTCACATTACTTTTAATAGGATATGATTTATTTTTATTTTGAAAGTATTTTTTTTCTCTTCTTCCTAACACTAAAATGTCCTGTCCCATGTATATTGAACTTCCTAGTTGCTTCAGTTACAGAGTTGCCTAACTGCTAGCCTCTGAGAGGGCCCCAAACTGCTGCTCACAAAATATTAATTGCTTCTCCAGTTGCCTACCTAGAAACACCCATGAGTCTAATTACCAGTCACTGACCCCTGGCTGGAGGAGCCTGACTGAGAGCCCTGGTCGCCTGTGCAAGTAGCATTCCAGGCTGAGCGCTGCTCACACAGTTCCAGCTTCTGACACTGTACTGACACAGTTAATGTCCTTATGGCCACATGAAACAACTACACCCATGATTCTGAATGTGCTGGCTTGTTTGAGCTTTGATTTGGACTTTCAATTTTTCTTTGCTTTTATTTTTTGAGAATGGGGAATGGGGGTTGGGAAGAGTTGCTTTTGTTTCCTTAACAGCCGAACAGTAAAACTTTTCCATAAAAACTGTGTATTGCTCAAGGCCAGACCGTTAAGCAGCTGGGGCATTTTGGGCACTGCCTGTTACTGATTTTATTTCCTTTTCACTGCACTTGCAAGCAAGTAATTTATCTTTAAGTTAGCAAGCAAGAAATGGGAAATCAAAGAAATATGTTTTATTTAAAGCAGTGTTTGGGGATAGGCATGATGAGGAAATGGGCACAGCCTACACTGATTTCATTTTCATTACCTTGCACTGACAGCAAAACCATTTATCTTTTTGGAATACAGCTTTCACCTCTAATCTTTCTGCTACTCTTAAGTTTCTCTTGCATCGTCCCCTTCCTCACCTCCTGTCATTCCAGTGTTCTTTAATTTGGATGAGAACAAACTGGTGGTAAACAGGACAAATGATTCTTTTGGGTGTCAAGCCCCAAGACATCCTCTTCCTCTCTGAGGGTCCGGCATAGGATAAATCTGCCATCGTCTGATGATGAAAGCTGGAGGAGAACTTCTTTTTCCAGCCAAATGAGACAAACAATAATTCATCACTCAGTCTTCTTTAAATGGAGATATGTGATTCTGCCATGTAACTGTGATGCAGTCATAAAACAAAACTGGAATGAGCTAGAAATTGCTCCAAAAACCAAAGAAATCAATGTTCTTTAGTAAGTTCTGTTTGCTTGCTTTTAAAATATTACATAACACCTACTTCAAGGACTTGGTAGGAAAAGACATTGTTTTACTAAAATAAAAGAGGAAATGGATCCAATGCATTTATTATCATTATATTAATTCTCTGATTTTTTTTCTTCTTGGTAGTACTGGAGTTTGGACTCAGGTCCTCATGCTTGGTAGGCAAGTGCTCTACACTGGAGATATGTACCCAACCTTTTTAATTTTTCAGTTATTTTTTAAAGACAATACTGCAATTTTGCCTGGGGCCAGCCTCAGACCCCCCAAACCTCCTACTTATGCCTTGTGTACATGTCTCCTTTGTTGACGGAGTTATAGGCCTGAGCCACCATGCCCAGCTAATTTTGAGATGGGGTCTTGCTAACATTTTTTGCCTGGGCTGGCCTCCATGGTTGATTGCCATGATTTCTGCCTAAGTAGCTGGGATAATTGGTGTGAGCCACCACACCCAACCTGCAATCCTCCGATTTCTAAAGATCTGCTGTAGATATACTCAGTTCACATCTCCAAAACAACTGGGATTTTCTTGTAGCCTATTTTTTCTTAGTTGTTGAAGATGTTTTCTACTAGTTAACCTTTCAATGTTTGGCTTATCTGAAACAGACAGATTCTGTCTTCATTTCTCATTATTTATTATCCAAAAGTAAGTGTGTACCTTTAAATCTCTCATGAAGTCCTCTACTTCTTTTATCATAGTGACCAAATGGTAATCACTGATTTTCTTATCTGCCTCACAATCAGTGAATTTTTGAGCTAAGAAGTACTGACTAAAACACCAAATTCAATGCAAAGGACAAGAATATGGCAAGTTATTCATAAATGTTTTTGTGGTAGAATGAATGAATGAGAACTCTACAAAACTTTTTTTTGTAGCATTCTTTTTTTTTTCTTTTATTATTCATATGTGCATACAAGGCTTGGTTCATTTCTCCCCCCTGCCCCCACCCCCTCCCTTACCACCCACTCCGCCCCCTCCCTCTCCCCCCCACCCCCTCAATACCCAGCAGAAACTATTTTGCCCTTATTTCTAATTTTGTTGTAGAGAGAGTATAAGCAATAATAGGAAGGAACAAGGGTTTTTGCTGGTTGAGATAAGGATAGCTATACAGGGCATTGACTCACATTGATTTCCTATGCATGTGTGTTACCTTCTAGGTTAATTCTTTTTGCTCTAACCTTTTCTCTAGTTCCTGTTCCCCTTTTCCTATTGGCCTCAGTTGCTTTTAAGGTATCTGCTTTAGTTTCTCTGCGTTAAGGGCAACAAATGTTAGCTAATTTTTAGGTGTCTTAACTATCTTCACTCCTCCCTTGTGTGCTCTCGTGTTTATACAAAACTTTAATGCTGATTTTGATTTCTGTACAGATGTATTTTCCATGATATCAGAGAATGGAACCAGAGAATGATAAGTTAATGTCCTTATTCTATATAAAGGATGTTACTAAACAGAAGTTTACCTGATTTCTCTATTAAGATAAAATAGCTATGACATGTGAGCTAAAAAAGTGAACGATTTATTCAGATTGGATTATGCCAATTTGCCTTTGAAAACTAATAGCTTGACATGGCAAGGTTAGCAACAAAGAAACTTTTCCTCTTTGTAAAATTACTTCACCCTATGTAAAATTAAATCTTGACATTTTAAACCTTTCAGAGGAATTTTTTTACACAGTCCATTTTACGGTGCGTGTATATTACACTTTCGCTCTAAAACATAACATTGAGGAAATGCACTAAAATCTCAGAAGTGTCTAGAAGACATTTGTATGCCTTCACAAAGGCCCCCAAACGTGCAAGCACAAATCACTTTCCTGTTTTATCTCCCAAGATCATAAAGAATTAAATCATCAATATTTTAGAAATAAAAGAAGAAAGAAGATCCCTATAAGTATACTTTACACTTCTACACTTATATACAAGCATTTAAAAAGAAAGCCAATGGAAATATGAATGCTGTTTGTGAAAAGAATAGCAAACTTAAATTTGAACCATTGAATTATAGTAAAGTGACCTAGTATTAAAAAAATGAAATATCAAATTAGGCAATTACTTATAATGTGTCTGTAACACATTAAACTTCTATTTTAACTGTCCTTGAATGCCTTACCTGCTCTATGACAGCCTTTGTAGAAATCTAATTTTAGTATGTGTCAATACATAGCAAAATAAAGATTCACCAAATAAGCATCAAATCCAGAATTAATTCGGGGAGGGGGGTCTCAGATTTGAATAGTTTGGCTTTGCTCAATATAATTCATAATCTGACACTACTAAACTTGGTTACCCCCTCTGATACTTCTGGGCCATTTACAATGCAAGCCAATATGCAAAATCCAGAGTGAGGGGTGCTTTATTAGCCAGGAACCATGCAAAGGACAATTACTAAAACTAGGCTGTTTTCCCTGTATATACTCCTAGCAAGAAAATTGATGAGGAAATGTATGAAACAAGTGTCAAAAAGAAGCCTGAGCAGAACAAATTCCCTACACAATCTTTCAAAGTCAGAGTTACTTCCTTTACATTTACAATCTGATATGTAATCAAATAGCTTAGGTGTTAATTTTATGTTATATCTTTCTTTTCCCCTTTTAAAATTAATCTCACAAAAGGGAACAATTGCTAAGAAGTAGTTTCATCTGGGATTTAAGTAGCTTCAAAAGAAAATTTTAAAAAATTCAAGTCTAAAGCAAGAAAAAAAAAATCCCTGACATGAAACACAACATCTCTTAATTGTGGTCTCACAGCAGTACTCTCTGTTGGCAGTGTCACTATGAATATAGTATTGAATTCTAAAAAGATATCTCTATGGCCAGTTTACTGATTCAATATGTTCTACCAGATGATCCATCAAAGTGTATGATTTCTCAAATAAGAAGTTTTAGAACATCATAAACCTAACCTAAGTACTTTAATGGGATGAAGACTCAATGATATGAAAACATTCATTCATTCGTTCATTCACTCATTCTCTCAAACAATCCTTATTAACTTGAGAAACCTTCTACACTATATTTTTATCACTGTCCAAACCTCGGGTCTTACTTCTCTGCCTCATGTTCTCAGAAGTGCTTATGTAAATTTAGGGAAAATAAGGAAGCCCACTTGTACTTCATTCTTACTATCTGGGGCTTCTGCTCAATGTCTCCAGCTTCCATGACCAGGACATGTCAGGTCAAAATATTTTCTGAAATACCACTGAATTTGTGGGAAATATAATAAAAATCCTTATAAGGATTCACAAAAACCTAGACATTCTTTCTTTCGCTACCCTGCAAACATATGTTTCAAGGAAGAAACAAAACTAAGAATCATAAAAACCAAGTAACTTTAGAACTTGTGGGTATAGGTATAGATAAAAACAGAAATAGATCTTTAATCACGTAGCCCAGAAGTTCTTACTGACTAGGAGTCCCAAGGTGGCAGACACTCCTTACCAAAGTGCTCACTGTTTAAATCAAAATGAGATAAAGGCAATGGAGCAAGGTCTGACAAAGCTTAACTTGCTCAATGTGAAGGATTGTCTGTTATTCTGTGAATGCAATTCCTACATATTTGCCACCTAAATGGAGCTATCAGGAGACAACCCTTCATCAAACATTCACCACTGAGGACTCTACACCTTATTCTGTTGGAATGCATTTTGAGAGACAGCATGTAGTGGAGATGGGGTTATGTGCAGTTAATCTGAAAAATTCTGCACCTCACCAAGTGTCGCTAATAAGCCATTCTCTACCTTCCATATCTAGGTTGAAAACCACTGCTCAATAGGATCTAATTTATTTCTTAATTATATATTACTTTGTATTGTTTACTGTTTCAGTTTTAGTGTAGTCCCTCAACCTAGTTCTAACCTTCTTAATTGTAGGCTTTGTGCTTTGTACAGGTGCAGTTTAGTAAAACTTCTCTTTCCCTTTCCCCCAAGATCACTTAAATAAATGCTGGAAGATAGTGAAAATGGCTTGTCCAGGATCATATAGCTAATCGGTAGCAAGGACCTAAAGTTCCACCCAGTATCCTCACCCCTTGTCCACTGTTGATTGATATACAAGTGTGAATAAGTCAAGTCCTACCTGCTCGTTTACAATTGACCAATAGCTATCAGGAATTTGTCAGGCATTTCTTTCGATACTAAAGCATTATCTACAAATCTGTACATGTTTAAAATAATAGTCAATTATCTCAATGTTTCATAAACAGCTTATTCTCATTATTCACAGTAGTTATGTTTTATAAAGTAGCTGCAAATACTTAATTAGTAAATACTGATCTACTGTCCCTAGGGAAAACACAGGGGTAATTTCCTGCAAGTCTCAGTGCACAACTATTGTCAACTCAGTATGTAACCTTGTTTTATGTCTGATTCTATTAAACACAGCTTATTTAAGACATATTATTCATTCATTAACAGTGAACTTATGGTCAACAACACCATAAATCATTCCTGAACAAAGTTTACCTACCTACATATTTTCTCTGTGAAACATGTGGTAGCCTTCTAGCACTTAAGAACACTAGCAGCACTTCAGCAGTACACCTAGGGATCATTTTTAAATATGAAATAACGAATACAATGCCCCCAGAATGCAAGAAAAACGTGGCACTAAACAGACTACAAAAAGGACACTGTTTACAATTGTTTACAGTACAAATACTGAAACAAGTAGGCAGTGTCCTCTTGCTTGAGCTCAGCTGCAAACATTCACATCAGGTGACTCAAAGTTTTCACCATTATGCATATATCCACAAATGACCATGGAAGTGACACAAGTATTGATTTGGGGGTTACCAAGAAATTTTAGCAAGTAGAAGAATTTTCAGATAAGGAATCTGTAAATTATGAAGATTGACTATATTAGTATATAGTCGAAGTGGTTAAACTATGTCCTGTTTTTCTCCCTATTCTGTCATCTCCTATCCGTAAGAACTACTATGATAAAATAAGCAGTTGATAGTTCCTTCATTGTTAGTGAAATGCAGCCTCCAGAACTACCTGGTTTTTGTTGTGCTTTGTTTTGTTTCATTTTCTTATCCACAGCTAGGAAGAGAATATGGACAGTAAGCAAAATTGTACATTTACAAATGACTATTTATGAATTCTGCCGCTTTGTACTTTGCAACTATATTAAACTTGCATTTTAATACACACTTCTACAATGCATTCATACTATGGAGTTTTTTTTCTAAACAAAACTGAATATATTTCTAATACAATGTATAGGTTTTAATGAATATTCACTAAAGAAAAGACTTTCTAGCACTGGTAAAAAAAAGTAAGCACACTTACTTTCTATAAAAAAATTTACAAATGTATTTTTCTCTGGATCTGTGTCACTCAAACTCAAGATGAGTTTTGAAAACAGAGATGATGAACAAGTAGCCTGAAGGCTGAAAAGCCTGCTCAGTTTTAACTGAGTGATGCTATTACACTAGATATATTTTTTTAATTTGAAATTAATTGTCAAAAGTTACAAATTAGGACAGCTTACAAAAGCTCTACTCTTCTGTATTCTCTTGAGAAAAATTATCTGTGAAGACCTTCCCCAAATCTTTCCTGGAAACCTGTAGCTGACACTGTCTTCAGAGTAGCTGCCTCTTATACAAGGCATATGCCCTTTTTCACTGACCTCAGTTTCTGCCACTTCCCACCAAATCTCACACCAGAACTGAGGGTCGGTTGTCATTTTTCTATTGTAAAAATTAAGAGATAAGTAAATTATTTTTCTAATTAATACCTATAACAATGAGACCAAAGGAAAAAAAACGCTGAGAACCATAATTTTTTTTTTCCCTCATATCCTGTTCATCCACATTGGCACTTCAGTTGATGATTACTGTTCTAAACTCAGGTAGATTCCTTTGTGACTAAGTTAAATCAAATATTTTTAAAATACATTTGGTAACATAATATTTATGGAGTACATGGTGATATTTTAATACATGCATAAAATGTGTAGAAAACAACTCAGGGTAATTAATGTTTTTGTCTCCTTATCATTTTTGCTTGGAGTCTTTCAGGTACTCTCTTTTAGTTATTCATAAAACATAGAATAAGCTACTATGAACAATAGTCATCCCACTGTGTTGTAGAACACCAGGACTTATTACCCTTACCTAACTACTTTGTTAAGGAGATGAAAATGTTAGCTACCAGATTTGATCACTACAAACTTCATACATGCAATGAATTATCATGCTGTACCTCATAAATTTGTATGATTAAAATAATAATTAATAAAAAAGGGATCAGTAGGGATTTTATGTCACTGTAAAAAATAAAATAAATAAGATTTAAACAGAAGTTAAAATACTCTCCACACAAAATGAAAGCTTGGATAGCAATCGTACCTATAGCTTCTTACGGTTTCCAGAGACTCATGCATTATCTAATTTAATCTTTGTAATAAATCAGGTGGGTAAAGCAAGTATTTTCAATCTCTGGCTACAAGAAATTTAAAGCTCACAAAGATTAAATGGCTTGCACAAGGGCATCCAGCTAGTAGCAGATCAAGAAGGGTGAAATCCAATCTTCTGATTTCAAATCCAGAGCTTTACCTAATACACTCTGCATATGAACAAAAGGTCTGACATATTTTGTCACATATTGCATTTTTAATGTATTCTGGAATGACAGGAATAAAGGTGTTGCTTTTATATTCCACATAGAAGAGCCAACTTCATTTGAATAAAAGTACTTTTATTCACAGAATTCTGCAGAGACTATTAAAAATATGCTTTTCCGTTTTTATTGTGTATGTTAATTCCAGAAGAGGATTCACTTCTAGTGTCTCCACATGTGCATATAGTGTACTTTGACCAAATTCACCCCTCCGTTACTTCTTATCCCCCATTCTCCTTTTCCAAATAATTTTTAACAGGTTTCATTATGCTATCTTCATACATCAGTGTGAGGTACTTTGATCATAGTCACACAATGTAACAAAACATCACATAATAACCAGTAAATAAATAAACACTGTTTTTAAGTATCAGTTAAAAATAAATATACTTGAAAATTTTTTAAATAAAATTTAAAAATATATGTACATATGCCTCTGTATGAGTGTGCACACTCATATATATATATATATATATATATATATTTCTCTTTCCAAATTATCATGACAAGATTAAAATAATTGAGGAAATTACCTGTGTAGGGAAATAAAAGCAGAGAAGATTATGCAGAGCCAGAGACGCCCTTAGTACCACACTTGCCTTAGTTGCTAGATATTCCAGTAAGATGCATAGGTTTTATTTTGAGCTTCCCAGCAATCCCAGCAAAGAAAGATCATCAGCTATTCAATTCATCTTGTTTGAAAAAAAATTATTATATGAGAAAAATTTTCCATCAAGAATCCTCATAAGGTAATCTTCGTCCAATATAAAGAACCAGATTCTTCCCAATATCAAAACATTGAACAAAAGAATTAACTACAGTTCTTACAAGTCTTAATGAAAGCTGGCAGAAAAATGCCAAATCACAGTTCAATAAAAGCAATCCTACTAAGATCCACCATAGTGCAGTCAAATTTCTTAGTAAATCTAACAGCCATACTAATAAAAACAAGTAAATGATGATAGATGATAGATAGATAGATAGATGGCAGATAGATAGATAAACAGATACATACATACATACATACATGAAAGTATTAATTAAGAAAGCATTCAGGCTGAGAGCAGGTGGCTTATGCCTGTAATCCTAGCTACTCAGGAGGCAGAGATCAGGAGGATGGCAGTTTGAAACCAACCCCGGGCAAATAGTTTGTGAGACCTTATCTCGAAAAACCCATTCACAACAAAATGGGCTAGTGGAGTGGCTCAAGATGAAGGCCCTGAGTTCAAGCCCCAGTACTGCAAAAAAAAAAAAAAAAAAAAAAGCATTCAGAAGTAACACAACTTTCAGGCACTCCATACATACCACTTTTTTTCTGTTAAGTATTGTACATAAAACAGTTTAAAGTTAAAAATCTCTGACACGATCTTTGCATGAAAATATTTCATGCTGATTAGAGGCAAATCCATAACTTTTAGCAGTCTACTGAGGTGCACCTAGGTTTCATACTAATATAAAATGTACTACAAATATATGTAGTTTATACTACATATAAAATAACAGAAGCTCTCTCCCACAGTTCTAGAGAATGGGGCCTAAGGACAAGGTCAGTAGCACTTCTTTTTCCACCTAGACTGCAGGTCTCTCAAAGAGGGATCCAAAAGTGACAAAGGGTACAGCACTTGACCACTCCCCTGAGCTATGGTCCTGTGTAATCCAGCAGCCTGAACATTTCCATCTGACCTTCAGAGTGCCGTTCTAATTCCTGTATTCCCAGTTCTTAGTGGTGACTTCCTTTCTTATCTATTCATCTGACCCAGAACTATAAGGAAGACTTGTCCTATTTCCTCCCTTTCCCTTAGCTCTCCTCAACCATTCCCTCTTTCTATTTCTACTTCCACTACCCTGGCTCAAGAAAAAACCCACCTCTTATCTGCCTTCCAGAATCATCTTTCCAATTTTTCCCCTGCCCTTCCTTCCTCACACCTATCCTATTCATTCTAGTATAATATCATTCCAAAATAACAACAAAAATAATGGTAATAGCACTTGTTGATTAAGACTTTCTCACGTGCCAGGGAAATGTTTCACATACTTTATTAATTGTCTTATAATCCTTTGGAATAGCCCTATTTTCAGGTAAGAAAATTAAAGTACAAAGAAAATAAAGATTTTTGAAATATCATTTGTATAGGATATCAAGGATCCAGAATTGGAAAAAGATCTACCTGAACTCATACACTGACTTCAAACCATAATCAAAGAGAAAAGTGGTTCCGGACATTAGGGAGCTGCCCTGACACTCACAGTTGGACTGTGGTGTTTTCTTATTGGGAGACACAATTTCTATTAGTGCACATCAGAACCAGCCACGGTTTTTGACTATGACAAAGTGAAACCAATACCAAGGCCACTTCATAAACTTGTCTAAGCACACTCACAAACAAGGTCACTGTGAAAATGACAAAATATCAGTCATCCCTCTCTCAAAGATAGTAAGAGTGACTGCTGCTTCATTACCAGTTAGATGTTTAAAAATGCTCTTGTCTGCCTTCCTTCTGATAAGACAGACGTATTGGGGTACCAAATCATAGAATTACCTGTTTCCCAATAAACCCTAATTCAGAGCGAACCCAAATCCAGTAAGTCCTTCCATACACCTTCTTATCAGGACACCCCTAAATGTCTGTAGCTTTGGAGTTTTCATTCTTTGAAACAAGCAATAAATCCAATTTGAGCAATTAAAGACTTGTTACTGGTGGTATTTGTCTGAAGGACCATTGATAGCACTATTTTGTACTGACTCAATTCATGTCTTTGCCATGATGAAAGCCATTTCATGGCTACAAATCCCTACATGGAAAGTTCTAGTTCATTAAGAAGAAAACTCAGTTCTTCATGTTTTTATCCATATCTCTTTTCTCAGCCTTACTCCTACCAATCTTTCCTTCCATCTCTGCCACCCTGAACATCTTACTAAAGCAACATCCCCCAAATATTCCATGCTGTTTTTCTACCTGAGTATCCTCTGCCTGATTTGTCCCAGGACTCCTTCTTTACTCTACACACACGAAATTACTATCCCTCCTCTGTGTACCTATAGTCTTCATACCTATTCTATGGTTTGACTTTTTATCCCCCCAAAATTCACAATGAAACTTAATCTCCAATCTAAAAGTATTAATAAGTGGTTCCTTTAGTAGTTGATTAGAGCTGTCCTCATAAACAGGATTAACACGTTTAGAAAAAACTTCAAAGTTTGTTTAGCCCTTTTTTTCCTTCTACCATGTGACAATGTAGAAATAAGGTGCCATCTTGGAAGAAGAGAGTGAACACTCATCAGACAATGAGTCTGCCCACTGCCTTGATCTTAGACTCACAACCTTCAGACTGTGAGAAATAAATTTGTTTATAAATTAACTCATCTGTGGTATTTTGTTATAAAAAGAACAGAGTAAGATACCTGTATTACAATTTTATCCATCATATTAAAATTCTCATTTAATTTGTCTGCTCTGCCCACACATATGTTGAGCCGCCACCAGAATACAAGCTATAGGCATGTAAAGATTATGCCTTAATAAACCTTAGGAGGACAGAGTAGTAAAAGCATAATTTTAAGTTGGTTTCATCACTTAGAGGTTATATAAAAATAGGCAACTAACTTTACTTTCTGAGACTGTTTCTTCACTTAAAAAAAATGGGATAATGAATTGCTATGAGAGCTAAAAGATACTAATATAGTGTCTGATATATACATACTTAATTAATTTAATAATCCATAAAAATGCACATGATACTTCTTTTGATATATATTGTGCCCAAACATCTTCATCCTTAGAAGCTGCCATAGCTTATTTACTCAGGAATTTTAGTTGATATTAAATGCTGGCCCATATGAGCTACTTCAAGATAACCATAGAACTTGTACATTAGAATACTCTTCCCTAGATAATCATTTAATTATGAACTACAGACCAAGAAGAGACTACAGTGACTTAATCCAATGTACTCTTACTTCTTAAATAGATAAATCACAGTGTCTTCATATATAATGAAATTTCTACATTCAAGGACGAGTGAATTTTACAGACATACCCATGAGTGAAACAAATCAGAACAAATGAGAAATGGATCATTCCATTTACACAAGGTGAAGAAACACATGAAAATCAATTTATGGTGATAGAAGACAGACAGCACATTCCTTTGGGAAGGAGCATGGGGTTAGTGACTAAGAATGCTTAAGAGAGCTTTGGTGGGTACTAGGAATGTTCAATTCTTTATCTGAGTAGTGGTATTCTGGGTATTTTCACCTTGCAAAAATTCACTAAGACATCAGCCTGTAACTTGAGCACATAGATAGATAGATAGATAGATAATAAAATGTTTATTATTAAAAATTGTAGCCACAAGAATTAGCCATACCCTATGGTAGCTGCCAAGCTCCCAGTGACACCTGCTCATGGGCAATATGCTCATTTTTAAAATGAGGAGGATGCAGCAGCATAAGTAACTTCCCCAAAGTCATATAACAAATCCATGACTCAGAACTAAAACCTGCAAGTACTGATTTTCTTGCCAGAGTTCTTGATTTATGTGTACATAATGCTATTCCGAGTAAATATATCAGTGTCTTCTCAAGGAAAAAGTTCCTTGGATTTGTGCATTCAGAAGCTGGAATAGAATATATTCAATGAAAACCTGCTCTTTGGCCATATCCCAGCTATTATGCTGGCTGATGGCAGAACATCTTGAATTTGTGAAAATTTGCAAATCAAGGCCAAGCCTCAATCTGCAGCTGGAGCAACATATTTCTGTTTGAAATGAAACTTAGTTGCATCCCCCCTCCCCACTAAATTACACATAAGAGGGAAAAATTTGTTGCATACCCA
The DNA here is from genome assembly GCF_047511655.1 of Castor canadensis. Taxonomy (NCBI): domain Eukaryota; kingdom Metazoa; phylum Chordata; class Mammalia; order Rodentia; family Castoridae; genus Castor; species Castor canadensis. The sequence goes on along the minus strand of NC_133393.1, from coordinate 112,313,063 downwards.
TTTAAAGTAACCATAATTCCAGGGCTGCACAATGCAATTAAAATGCTGCAGATAATCAGGCTACATGGCAATAGTGCTGCACTGCCAGCTCTGCCTTTCCATCCATACTGGTCTGCCTACAGCAGGGGCCAGAGGGCATCAAGCTGTCCACCCTACCAGCAGGACTCAAGGCTAAACCAAAAGGAGGCAGGCATCTTGGCAACCTCCAACAGTAGTTAGGGATCCAGGTGCTGGTCACATTCACCACTATCTCTGCAGATGTGCTTCTGAGAGACCTTGATATCAGGTCTTCCTCTTAGATACAGAGAGAAATTGCACCCTATAATTTTACAGCTATGTGTCCTGATAGCCTACAGCACTTTATCGTTTTAAGTATGTAGACTGCAAAGAGGCTGGGCTATGCATGACTAGATGCTGATTAAAATGCACAAGAAATCATGACTTACAGTACAGATGGGTATTTGAAAAAACATCTAAAGTAGATTTGGACTTTACAAAACCAAAACTACTTATTCCATAAAATATTACTACCTTGAGGAACATGTATAAGACATGTTTGTTCTGTTGTTTTTTCTTACAAAATTAGTAGAAAGCAACTCTTACATATCACTTTGAAAAACTTCCTAATATAAACAAAGTCTAAGGTAAAGTTTATCTTCTTTATGTAAAGTATGCAACAGAAAGTTTTGAGGCAAGTGGCTGAGAAAACCGTCAGACAAGTTAACCCTGTTTTTTAAACATAAAAGACACATTCCTTTAGATGAGAGGAAAATTGTCTTCTAAAAGAGCTAAGGATTAAAATATTCTAAATAAATTACAAGACACCATCCTAATGTAAACTACACAGACAGACCTGCCTGGATAATTTACTTTTAACTAAGTAGCACCAAGTTAATCTCATAAATTTGCAAGGAAAACAAGAGTTCTATTAACAGGTATTTGTGGTTTAGCAAGCACAAACTTGCCACCTAATTGCCTACCTCTAGTGCTAAATGCAGTGTTTTCAAAAGTTTGAGATTAGCTATGTTTCCAACTTTCAATTCATAATTTCCAGCATGTAAACAGTGGAGCTACGCCTGGAATAAGGACACAGAGCCAAAGCAAAACATTAAAATTAGTCACCAGGCATCCTTACTTAATAAAACTAAAATTTTAATGTACTTGATACAAATTGCATATCAACTTCCCCTGCAACTCTTCTATAGGACCAAAAGGTTGAGTTCCATAGAAACACAAACTGCATCTACATCAAATCCAAACTAATTTTTCAAACAGTACCATTTTATGCAAATTAAATTATTTTCATATTCATATACTGTGTCTACAATAAATGTTGCTATAGTGGATAATGTTTTATAAAACAAACATTACATGTGAAGTGCTATTTTTCAGTGCATTTAATTTGCAAAATCAGTCAGAATAGGGAGTAACAGATTGCAATTTGTAAGGTATCTTTATGTCTCCTTTAAAAAGAAAGGAAATACCTGGTGCTCTAGTAACTTTAGTTTAGATTACAAATAATAAAACAACATTTTGATAAGAATGGCTAAGACTCTAAGATTTTACCTTGTTTGCAAGCTAAGAGCTTAGTCTGTCACAGACTCATAGAGCCTAGCAAAAGACAAGAGACTTCCAAGTCAGAGACAAAGAACTTTTATCAACCCTAGAAGACCAAACCACAGGAACTTGATTTACATACAGGTCCCCTCTCTCATCCACCAGAAGGATATTGGGCACAGTGTGGGGCTTAAGAGTTCCATGACTGGGAAACTACCAAGGTCATATAGAGAAGTGCAAACAAATTTGCCCAATGTGAGAAGTTGTCCTGGCCAGGGAACAATGGTGCCCTCTTCCCCACAGAGAGACTGCATCTCTAGCTTGGAAAGCTGTTTGCAAGGCAAATGTTCTTGAACATATTGTCCAGGACAAAAGCTAACAAAGACTCATACAAAACCATGGAGAATTGTCCCTCAACTGCTGTCTAATATGTTCCATACGTCATTAAAATTATTTCTCCTAAATACTTCTACACTTTATCTAAAAATAAGGTGTATTCCAGGTCTAGGAGAACATTTTTCCAATTACAAAACTGTGTAGAACCTAGCTATGAATCCACACAACTATAGCCACCTTATTTTTGACAAAGGTGCTAAAAATATATGATGGAGAAAAGACAGCCTCTTCAACAAATGTTGCTAGGAAAATTGGTTAGCAGTCTACAAAAAACTGAAACTAGATCTATGTTTATCACCCTGTACTAATATTAACTCAAAATGGATCAAGGACCTTAATATCAGACCCCAAACTCTAAAGTTGGTACAGGAAAGAGTAGGAAATACTTTGGAAGTAATAGGTATAGGCAAGGACTTCCTCAATAGAACCCCAGCAGCTCAGCAACTAAGAGATAGTATAGACAAATGGGACTTTATAAAACTAAAAAGCTTCTGTTCAACAAAAGAAATGGTCTCTAAATTGAAGAGACCGCCCACAGAGTGGGAGAAAATATTTGCCAGCTACACATCAGACAAAGGACTGATAACCAGAATATAAATGGAACTCAAAAAACTAAATTCTCCCAAAATTAATGAACCAATAAAGAGATGGGCAAGTGAACTAAACAGAACTTTCTCAAAAGAAGAAATTCAAATGGCCAAAAAACACATGAAAAAATGCTCACCATCTCTAGCCATAAAGGAAATGCAAATCAAAACCACACTAAGATTCCACCTCACCCCTGTTAGAAAAGCCATCATTAGAAACACCACCAACAGCAGGTGTTGGCGAGGATGTGGGGAAAAAGGAACCCTTATACACTGCTGGTGGGAATGCAAACTAGTACAACTGCTAGGGAAAAAAACATTAGAGGCTTCTTAAAAATCTAAACATAGATTGCCATATGATCCAGCAATACCACTCTTGGGGATATACCCAAAAGAATGTGACACAGGTTACTCCAGAGGTACTTGTACACCCATGTTTATTGCAACACTATTCACAATAGCCAAGTTATGGAACAGCCAAGATGCCCCACTACTAACGAATTCATTAAGAAAATGTGGTATTTATATGCAATGGAATTTTACACAGCCATGAAGAAGAATGAAATGTTATCATTTTCAGGTAAATGGATGGAACTGGAGAACATCATCCTGAGCGAGGTTAGCCAGCCCCAGAAGACCAAAAATCGTATGTTCTCCCTCATATGCTGACTTTAGATCAAGGGCAAACACAACAAGGGGATAGGACTTTGATCACAAGATAAGGTGAGTGCATACAAGGGAGGTATGAGGATAGGTATATAACCCAAAAAAACAAGATAGCATTTGATGTCCTCAATGCAAAGGAACTAATGCAGAAACTTTAAAGCAACAGAGGCCTATAGGAGAAGGGGACTAAGAACTAGAGAGAGAAAAGGTCAGTTCAAGAAGAATCAATTTAGAATGTAACACATATATACATGGAAGCAATGCTAGGAATCTACCTGTATAGTTATCCTTACCTCAAGTAGCAAAAACCATTGGTCCTCCTATTAATGTTTATACTGTCTCTTCAACAAAATTAGAGATAAGGGCAAAACAGTGTCCGCTTGGAAGCAAGGGGGTGTGAGGGAGAGGAAGAAGTGGGGGAAAGGGAGGGGGTGGAGGGAAGTGGGGAGTAATGACCAAAACATTGTATGCACATATGAATAAAAGAAATTAAAAAAATAAATAAAACCTGTATAGAGTTTGGCATGGGCAAACAGAAAGAAATATAATGCTGTAAAAGGTAGAATTAATTGCAGTACAGTAAATATATTTTGGGGTATATCTTTTACCACTTCATTATATCTTTTATGCACAAAATGGCCTTTCTTAAACATGCCTTTGAGCACCTAACATGTATTTTTTAAATGGGGGTCTGGGGATACAGCTCAGTTGTAGAGCACTTGCCTAGCACGTGTGAGGCCCCGGGCTCCATGCCTAACTTCATAAAACACTGCATTAATATTTGGTGTCTATCAAATGTCTATTGACATCTATAATGCCAATAAATCTGTAAAAGTTTTTTTAAAGTTAAGTAACACTCTGAAAGTAACCTAATATTTTAGTTTTTGGAAAAGAGTAGAGAACTTAACTGGCTCTCTGACCCAGATGTTTGAAACATAAATACTGTCCACTAATGAAATAATAAGCTTAATAGCTAGGAGGAATTTTAATATTTCTAATCTAATCAAGGACAGTCTAAAAGCTTACATCGCAAAAGTAAAAATATGGCTAAAACAAGGAACAGAAATGAGAGAGGGAGGGAGGAAGGAAAAGAGGGAGTGACCATTTTTAAGTGTCCTTTAACAGATTTAAAAAACGGATACAAATTTGGTTGGCACAAATGCAGAAAGAAAGATGGAGGAAAGGGAATAATAGTGGAAGTACAGGTCACTACTTTATTACTTATAAAATTCCTGAACCAAATAGTTTTCATTACCTAAGGAGCTGATGTTTACCTCATTTTTAAAAGTGTATAACCTTAAAAAGTTCACAGAATTATAACCTTCACAAATTTTATTAAGGTTTGAGGGGATAATATAGTCCAATGAAATCTAGAAAATTTGTGGCCTACCGGAAAATGTGTTCATCTTCTTTGTGAGTGGAGTAACGGGAAATAGTTGTAAGTTACCAATATTACCTTTTTAACACCCACCACATTGTTACATAATAACCAAAGCATCATTTGTTGGGTTATTTATTATTTTTTTATTATTTTTAAAACAATGGCTGAGTGCTCCAGGACCATAATTAATAGCAGGCAGGAGAAGTTCTGGTCATTACTTTACAGGAAATGCTGACCTAAAGGTCATGATATTTATTATAAGTTGTGCCAACCTCCTAAATATAGAAAATAAAGAGCAATTCCTGTTATTTGTTGAACAATTGTACATAATCATAAAGTTGATGTTCTGTGAATCCTATCAATACATTTAGCCAGTAGATAAATGAAACATAAGGGAAGACACTAAAAAGTTGTCATTCAGCAAAATAAGAGGCAATACAGGAAATCAGCAAGGTGAGGTAGAGTGACTATAACTTTTGAGAGCAAACCTGGTTTTGCTAGCTGTAGACCCTGGACAAGCTCCCTTACGATTTACTTACCTGTGGAATGGAGGTAACAGTATCTAAGGATTTGGGTAAGGATTTAGCAAGATATATATTTTTTTCATTTTTCTTTTATTATTCATATGTGCATACAAGGCTTGGTTCATTTCTCCCCCCTGCCCCCACCCCCTCCCTTCCCACCCACTCCGCCCCCTCCCGCTCCCCCCCTCAATACCCAGCAGAAACTATTTTGCCCTTATTTCTAATTTTGTTGTAGAGAGAGTATAAGCAATAATAGGAAGGAACAAGGGTTTTTGCTGGTTGAGATAAGGATAGCTATACAGGGAGTTGGCTCACATTAATTTCCTGTGCATGTGTGCTACCTTCTAGGTTAATTCTTTTTGATCTAACCTTTTCTCTAGTTCCTGGTCCCCTTCTCCTATTGGCCTCAGTTGCTTTTAAGGTATCTGCTTTAGTTTCTCTGCATTAAGGGCAACAAATGCTAGCTAGTTTTTTAGGTGTCTTACCTATCCTCACCCCTCCCTTGTGTGCTCTCGCTTTTATCATGTGCTCAAAGTCCAATCCCCTTGTAGTGTTTGCCCTTGATCTAATGTCCACATATGAGGGAGAACATACGATTTTTGGTCTTTTGGGCCAGGCTAACCTCACTCAGAATGATGTTCTCCAATTCCATCCATTTACCAGCGAATGATAACATTTCGTTCTTCTTCATGGCTGCATAAAACTCCATTGTGTATAGATACCACATTTTCTTAATCCATTCATCAGTGCTGGGGCATCTTGGCTATTTCCATAACTTGGCTATTGTGAATAGTGCCGCAATAAACATGGATGTACAGGTGCCTCTGGAGTAACCTGTGTCACAGTCTTTTGGGTATATCCCCAAGAGTGGTATTGCTGGATCAAATGGTAGATCGATGTCCAGCTTTTTAAGTAGCCTCCAAATTTTTTTCCAGAGTGGTTGTACTAGCTTACATTCCCACCAACAGTGTAGGAGGGTTCCTTTTTCCCCACATCCTCGCCAACACCTGTTGTTGGTGGTGTTAGCAAGATATATTTAAAGTGTCTATCACACGTGTAACAGAAACTCAGCAGATGTTTGCTTACTTTGCTACCCAATTTATCTAACATCTATGCTAATGCTACAATCCAGGCACTGAAATCTATAAACAGCCATAATTAAGAAAATAAGAAGAAGGTGACCAAAACTGTAAAAAAGAAATAGTTCTGAAAGGGAGGTATTAAATGATGTGAAGCCATCCTAGCAGATAGTTAAATAATCAGTTTCATTCACTTTCACATGTTATGGAAAAAATCTATATTGCCCCAATTGACCATTTTAAGTCACTTTTAGTTGCTCCACTTTCTGTATTTCTGAACATCTACTAAAATGCACTGACTCAACTATGGCACTCCAAATTGGACAGAGCAAAGGACAAAATGAGATTAATGCTTTTATTATGATCATCCTTATCATACAGATTAATTGCGTTTCCCCTAGGTGGTAGGTAAAGCTATTTAGTTAGTGTCCCATTAAAACAATGTTTATTTGATAAGCATTCTGCAATATTCAGAGTGGCAACTAAGAAAGACAATCTCTTTTGCTGCACTTTAGGCAATGTGAATGTGCTGATCACATCCAGTAAGATGACAGCACTAGCCCTAGGTGCTTTAAGTTAGGAATGAAGCCTGGTCCATGGACTCATCAGCACCAACTTTATTCAACTATCCTTGGCCAACCACAAATATAGACACAAACATTCATACAGGCATAGGTGCACACATGATGAAAAAACTTAGTGTGTGGTTAGTAATGGGCCTAGTAACAAGTTTCCAGAACCTGTTTAAAAGCAGATAATTGAAATGACATTATGCAAAAGACAAAACAATAGATACAGAATACATATCAATGGTTGTAAAAGGCTGGGGGATGGAGAAGGGACTTGCCACTAAGAGGCATGAAGGAACTTTTGAGAGTGACAGAAAATGTTCTATGTCTTAACTGTGGTGGTGATTAATGACTACCTATGAATTTGCCAAAATTCATAGAACTATACAACTAAAAAAGAGTGAACATTAGTATGTAAAACTTACATACCAATAATCCGACTTTAATAAAAACTGACAAATTGGAAAAGAAAAAAAAAAGTAGAGTTGAGGATTCCAACATGGTGACTAGAGGGAGGAAGCAGAAAGCGTATTCCCTAAAGTAAAATCTTGGAGAGATGCTGGAGAACACCTTGCAGGAAAAACCACCAAGAAGAGGTAAAACTTCAACACCACCGCAACCCCAGCCTGCATATAGCATCTCCACTCCACATTAAATGGAGAAACCAGGAGGGCTCTTGCACTGCCAGACACCAGCTCCTAACTGGCTTGGGAGAAGCAGACCACCAGGTGAGCTAAGCGGCACATGGTACTCCTACAGACAACCCTGAGCCAGCTCAGCATAGCCCCCTGGACAGACTGACCCTCACCCAGGGGAAAAAAAAGAAAAAGACAAACTGAATAATAAATAATAACAATAAAAAAGACATGTAGCAAAGAGGGCAGGGCATCCTGAGTGCCGAAGGACAGGGAGGGGCAATCCCTCACAAAACTGTAAATAAACAAGCCAGATGGAGGAGGCAGGAGTGGAGGCACCTGCCAAGCAACCAGGAGTAGGAAAGCTTGTAAAAGTGGTGGTAGGAGGAAAATGCCACAGGAGAGGGGGGAAGTGTCACTTCCCACATGAACTGTAAATAAACATGCAGGCCTGAGAAAGCTGGTGCAGTGTCACCTCCCCCAGTGTGCTTAGAAAGGGGAAAGCTTGTAACAGTGGCAGTTGTGCCCAGGAGAACTCTGAGTAAACAAAGCCTGCGGGGGGCCAGGTGAGTGTTAAGCTCACTCCTGACATCTGCATAAATAACGCCTCCAGCAACAGCAGGCTGACAGCAGTGGGCAGGCAAGCCACAGACTCAGATAGCCATTCACAGAACTGTCTCCAGACTCGTTTTTTTTTCCTCTTCCTTTGATGAGACAACCTAACTACACTTGCATGCTGAAAAACTTACTGAAACTGTATTGCATCTGAACTTGGGACACTTTGTTGTGTTTTGGGTTCTTTTTTTTGCTTTTTTGGTTTTTTTCCTTTTGATGACACAACAACAGAACTACTTCTGAGACACCATCTCCAGGATTGGAGGCTGAGGGACTAACACCAAAATTATTAAGACTGAAATTTTATTGCATTTGAACTTGGAGATTTTTTTTTTAATTTTTATTTTATTTAGTTTTTTTTTTATCCTCTCTGTCTTTATAATACCTGATTAGCTTACTGTTGATTAGTAAACTATCTCTCCCTGTTTATATCTTTGACATGGTTTTTTGTTTGTTTGTTTTTTATTTGTTTGTTTGTTCTTCCCTTTTCCTTTACCTTCTCTGCTTTCCCTCTCCTCTCACCCTTCCATTCTAAAAATCACCATTGTTACTATTACAAGCCAGAAAATAATTAATTGCACACAGTACAGGGACAGTAACAATACCAAGGGCAATAGCGGGAAGACAGAAAAAACAGGAAAACCAGTCTCCCCACAGCAAAAAATTAGTACAGGAACCAGAGGGAAATGAAGAAAACAGATACTCAGATCCAGACTCCAACAAAATGAAGATAAACTATGCCAAAGAACCCAATGAAGCCCACAAAAATAATCTGAAAGATGAAATCCTCCAAGTAATCAATAAGAATTTTATAGTGACGATACTGAATATGGTCAACCAAAATGTACAGGAGACTCTACTCAAGAAAATCCAAGACAACAAAAAGAGAGAATTTGAGAAAGAACAAGCAGAAATAAAAGAAACCATAGAATCACTGTATAAACACCAAAGTGAAACAAAGAAAATGATTAATAAAGAGATAAATGAACTCAGGGTGAAAATAGACAAGATTAAAGAGGAAACAAACCAGGATATGGAAAATTTCAGAAAAAAGAATGAAACAGAAATGCAAAAAAAAATGGAAGGCTAATCCAGCAGAATAGAACAAGCAGAAGACAGAATCTCAGAACTCGAAGATGAAATGGTAATTAAAGGAAAAACTGAACAACTATTAGTTAAACAACTCAAGACCTGTGAAAAGAAAATGCAAGAACTCACCAACTCCATCAAAAGACCAAATCTGAGAATCATGGGCATTGAAGAAGGAGAAGAGGTGCAAGCAAAGGGAATGAACAATATCTTCAACAAAATAATTACAGAAAATTTCCCAAATCTAGAAAATCTATGCCCATACAGATGCAAGTGGCCTCCAGAACACCAAACAGACCAGACCAAAATAGAACTAACCCATGGCATATTATCATTAAAACAACAAATACAGAGACACAAGAAAGAATATTGAAGGCTGTAAGAGAGAAAAAACAAATAACATACAAAGGTAAACCCATCAAAATCACAGCAGACTTCTCCACAGAAACATTAAAAGCAAGAAGAGCTTGGACTGAGATATTCCGGGCACTGAATGAAAATAACTTCAACCCTCGGATACTCTACCCAGCAAAACTATCATTCAAAATAGATGGAGCAATAAAAGTCTTCCATAATAAGCAGAAATTAAAACAATATGTGACCACAAAGCCACCACTACAAAAGATTCTTCAAGGGATTCTGCACACAGAAAGTGAAACCCAACATAACCATGAAAAGACAGGCAGCACCAAACTACAGGAAAAGAAAAAGCAAGAACGTAGAGAGTAACCTCAACTTAGGTACACACAATCAAACCTTCAAACAACTAAGACAACTAAATGACAGGAATCACCACATACCTATCAGTACTAACACTTAATGTTAATGGACTTAATTCCCCCATTAAAAGGCACCATTTGACGAAATGGATTAAAAAGGAAGATCCAACAATTTGTTGCTTACAGGAGACCCATCTCACTGATAGAAATAAGCATAGGCTTAGGATGAAAGGCTGGAAGAAGATTTACCAAGCCAATGGCCCCTGAAAACAGGCAGAGGAGCAATACTTAACTCTGACAAAGTAGACTTCAAACCTACATTGATCAAATGAGATAAAGAAGGACATTCCATACTAATAAAAGGGGAAATAGACCAAAAGAAAATAACAATTATCAACCTATATGCACCCAACATCAATGCACCCAATTTCATCAAACATAGCCTGAAGGACCTAAAAGCATATATTAACACCAACACAGTGGTCATGGGAGACTTTAACACCCCATTATCATCAACAGATAGGTCATCTAACAAAAAAAATCAATAAAGAAATTCTAAATATAAAATATACCATAGATCAAATGGACCTAATTGATGTCTACAGAACATTTCATCTAACTTCTACACAATATACATTCTTTCTCAATGGAACCCCAGCAGCACAGCAACTAAGAGATAGCATAGATAAATGGGACCTCATAAAACTAAAAAGCTTCTGCTCAAAAAAAGAAATGGTCTCTAAACTGAAGAGAACACCCTCAGAGTGGGAGAAAATATTTGCCAGCTACACATCAGACAAAGGACTAATAACCAGAATATATAGGGAACTCAAAAAACTAAACTCTCCCAAAATTAATGAACCAATAAAGAGATGGGCAAGTGAACTAAACAGAACTTTCTCAAAAGAAGAAATTCAAATGGTCAAAAAACACATGAAAAAATGCTCACCATCCCTAGCAATAAAGGAAATGCAAATTAAAACCACACTAAGATTCTACCTCACCCCTGTTAGAATAGCCATCATTAGCAACACCACTAACAACAGGTGTTGGTGAGGATGTGGGGAAAAAGGAACCCTCTTACCCTGCTGGTGGGAATGCAAACTAGTACAACCACTCTGGAAAAAAATTTGGAGGCTACTTAAAAAGCTAGACATTGATCTACCATTTGATCCAGCAATACCACTCTTGGAGATATACCCAAAAGAATGTGACACAGGTTACTCCAGAGGTACTTGTACACCCATGTTTATTGCAGCATTATTCACAATAGCCAAGTTATGAACACAGCCAAGATGCCCCACTACTGATGAATGCATTAAGAAAATGTGGTATTTATACACAATGGAATTTTATGCAGCCATGAAGAAGAACGAGATGTTGTCATTCCCTGGTAAATGGATGGAATTGGAGAACATCATTGTGAGTGAGGTTAGCTTGGCCCAAAAGACCAAAAATCATATGTTCTCCCTCATATGTGGACATTAGATCAAGGGCAAACACAACAATGGGATTGGACTTTGATCACATGATAAAGCAAGAGCACACAAGGGAGGGTGAGGATAGGTAAAACACCTAAAAAACTAGATAGCATTTGCTGCCCTCAATGCAGAGAAACTAAAGCAGATACTTTAAAGCAACTGAGGCCAATAGGAGAAGGGGAGCAGGAACTAGAGAAAAGGTTAGTTCGAGAAGAATTAAGTTAGAAGGTAACACACATGTACAGGAAATCAATGTGAGTCAACTCCCTGTATAGCTATCCTTATCTCAACTAGCAAAAACTCTTGGTCCTTCCTATTATTGCTTATACTCTCTCTTCAACAAAATTAAAGATAAGGGCAGAATAGTTTCTGCCTGGTAGCGAGAGGTAAGGGGGGGACAAGGGAGGGTTTTGGGGGGTAAGGGAAGGGGTGGGAGGAAGGGGGGAGAAATGATCCAAACATTGTATGCACATATGAATAAAATAAAATTTTTTTTTAAATTTGAAAAAAAAAAGTAGAAGGGCCCTTAGTGACAAAAATTGCTATGATTTTTCCTGCAATAATGCTCCATGAAGCTAAAATGCAGAATTGTCACAAATCTTTAAAAGAACTTGCATCATTCCATCCATGAATGAATTCTTGGAACCGGTACCACTAGAGGTCAGAATCAACTGAAATTGGTATTGATTAGATGCTGTCAAACTCCAACTCCACATGCTAAGGCAAAGGAAGGAAATGAGATCTGTGAGGAAAGCAAAAACTTCATTTTAATTAAGAGTTTAAGTGACTGTCTTCTTGTCAATAGTTTTTTTTCTCCAGAGCTACATGTTAAAAATATACACATAAAAATATATAAACAAAGTTATTATAATAAACCCCCAAAATATTTCTAATTCCCAATGCTGTCCCATATTTATGTGAATATTTCATATTTCAGAGTATTTTCACATTCATTACTTTATATGATTTCAATGTAACAAGGATGAACTTACTGAAATGTTTTATATGGGAATATGGTATTTCAGAGTTACAAAGCACTTTATGAGTATTATTGCCTTCAACTGTCACTAGAACATGCCCAGTAAACATTAACCTGTTTTATAGATGAAGTAAGTGATAAGCAATCAACAATGATTGCATGATATGTTGAAAGTCACAGACCCAGGCTCTGAATTAACAAGTGGCAAATTAGAATGGTTAGTGTTTCCCTTCTGTTCTTCAATAAGGCTTCAGATTTGATAGAGGGAGTATAATGGTCTTCACTCTATCCTCATCCCTGATTCTGACTGCTTTACTAATCTATTTAAATGTGTAGCTCTATTGTAAGCATTCAACTTCCTATTTTTCTGTCTTTCCTCTGTCCCTTTTGCAATATTTACCCAACATTGAGAAACTTTGTCTTCTGCTTCTTCTGCAGCTATATCCTGGCCACAAAGAGGAAACTGGAGGAAAAAACACCATGTGCTTGGTTCCATCACAAATTCTTCACCTCCAGTATCAACCAGGGGACTAATACCACTCAATAATCCTTGTCAGGACAATTCCTGTTCCCATTTTCCCCACAGTTACTCTTCCAAAGCTTCCTTATTTTCTTACTTTCCTCAAAGACCTTTTCACTCTCCCATAACTCTCATCAGATGAACTTTGCTTACACTTGACTGAGGAAATTGAAGTATCAAATATGAAATCTTTAACTCTGTCTCAAAGTACAGTAATACACCTATTATCTGCTTCATCTCATCACCTCATCTCGGCTTTTTGAGGAAAATCAGTTTGTCCTGTTTCCAGTTGTTCTTCCAACAGTGCTTTTGAACCCAAATCATCTTGTTTCCCTCGGGGCTTCCTTCACCATTGATCTCTAGTCTTTCTGGTAGTTTTGAGATATCCTTCTATTCTACTTTTCCTATTCAACATATTCACATGCAGACTTTTGTTACTTTTTAAAAATATCCCTCTTAATTTGTGTCTACCACTCTTTTTCAGACTTTCCCTTCAAAAATATTCTGAAAGAGTATATGTTCATTGCCTCCTCCTCTTTACTTCTCAAACCAGGGTCATTTGTCTTCTACCTAAAAAAATGACTTTGAAAAGTCATTAAGTATATTAAATCCAATACACTCGTTGCCTGAAACTAAAGATAGAGGGAGGGACATGAGAAAACTTTTGGGGATGGTGGAAATGGTCTGTTTCTTGATTATAGCAGTGGTTTCACATGTGTCAAAACTCAATGAATTACACATTTTAAAAGGGTGCCAATTACTGCACATAAATTATACCTCAATAAAGTTGATTAAAAATAAACTCAATATGACAAGAGTTCTAATATTTAAAAAAAGAATAAAAATTAAGTATAAGGAAGTGGATTAGAGTTTTCAAAAGGTGAAATATGATAAATTATGCATCCATATACTAAATTGAGACATGAGTTTCTTTTCAGCCAAGTCAGAAAGCAAATAATACTGGATTAGAGAAATCTCTTCTTGGTACAGTAATTCAATATAAAAACATATCACCTAGTCTTTGTAGATGAGATTTTAGGTAATATACCAGCTTTGAAAAATATAGAAATAATATTTAATTGGATATTTCATGCATCACCTTCTATTTAAGAAATGAATATGTAAAAATTAAATTATTACTCAATGAAGCATTTCTATAGCTACTGATATAAAGTAGATTGGGTTTGTTACTTTCTGAAAACATAATACACTGCAGGAATAGATAAGGATTGAAGAAAAATCTTTATATATGTAATCTCATTTCATCTAACATGCATAACAAAAGCTTCTCAGATGAAATAAGATTACTTATTTAAAGTCATTAAGTAACACAGCTAATACATAGTAGACCTAAAATCAGTTCCAGAATCTGTTAGTCTTTAAAATCTTTTCTCAAAGCCACTGATCTAAAGGATTAGGTTGTTCACATGCCCACAGAATGATTTCTCACAGATGTTAATTATCTGAAGATACCGGGTCACAGGCTATAGGTCCTTACATTCACCAATGTATGCATGGAGTACCAGTCACCCATGGGACGGAAGTAGAAATAAATGTACTTTTACCACCAAGAATGGTAGAAGTCATTGTTTCCCTGCTGTGAGACCCAACTTGGATTCTCTCCTTCTCTTTCTTCCACTGTGACATAAATTAGGGGAGGACCTACAAGAAGGCATTTGTGTGTGTGTGTGTGTGTGTGTGTGTGTGTGTGTGTGTGTGTGTGTATCTGCTGGAGCCTTCAGGCAGTTATTTCTTGAATCCCAATCATTCTGCACCATAAAATATGGAAGAGGCAGGGATGAAAAAGAGTACCTTGACCAAAAAGCATCTGATTTTAATAAAAACTGCATTTTTGTAGGTACAGAGAAAATGCGTTATCTGCAAAATTCATCCTTAAAATCTCAATTAATTACCTTCTTGAATTCTGCTGCTTAGTATTATCCATTCAGACAACAGAAAGATTTCAGTTTTAGTTTTAGCTGAGCCAATTTAGAACTGTTCTCTCTGACAGCAATGAACATCTAGCTCAGCTGTTCCCTGTGTAACCTCAACATGGTAGATATCTCATTAGCATAAAACAAACTGAGAGGATTTCTCAAGTTCTCTCATTTTCTCACAACCCATATCCAATATATCATGAATTCTGGCACCTTACCTTCAAAACATATCTCCAATTCTACTATTTCTCCATGCTCCACTGCTTACACTCTGCAGTAACCACTTAGCTGGTGTCTCTGCCTCCTCCCTTATCCTACTACATTCCCATCCTGCAGCCAGAGGGACCCTTTGGCAATACAAGTCTGATTCATCACTCCTCTATATAAAATCTTTTCAGGATTTCCTGTAGGACTTGGATTGAAAACAAAAGTCCCTCTAGTCCCAATAATCACCAAACAAGGCCCTAGCTACATGTGCACCCACATGCACATAAGCACATCTGACCTCATCACCTACCATTCTTCTCCCCACCCTCAAGCTTTGCTCGAAAAACCTCCAGGAATTCTTTTTTTGTCACCTATGGCACTGGTTATTCTCTCTACCTGAAATCATCTTATCCAGATATCTCAAGGCTTGCTCCTTCAGTTCTGGCTTTTTTTCAACACTCATTTTTAGAGAGGCTGCTCCTAACCACCCTATGGTAAATTTCACCTGCTCCTTTCTCTGCTTTATTTTTTTCCTTAGCATATATCATTTAATATATTGTGTATTTCTTTTTTTGGGGGGGGGGTCATTCTCATCCCACCAGATGAGAATAGAATGCTAGGTCTGTGACGTTTTACCTGTTTTGTTCATTGCTATATCCCTATTTCCTAGAATGGTGCCTATAATATGTAAAAATTTAAGTAAATATTTGAGTGAACACCATCGTGTGACTGAATGAATGAAATCATGATATCTGCACAGAGAAGAATGTTTATTATCCTTTTGTCTATAGCTGAAATATGCACATCTACTTCCTCTAGTACTATTGCCAAATTGTTTATTATAAATTTAAAAATTAGAACAAAAGTCTGCTTTACATGGTTGAGTAGTGTAATGTGGTTTATTATAAAATGGTTCCTGTCCTCCTTATTTAACATTGTTAGTATTATGCAGATTTTCAAAAAGCACTTACTAACCTATAATTTACAGAGATATTATGCTTAGTCCATAATTGCCTTCTGACAGGGAATGAAAAACTGATAAGAGAATTAATGAATTCTGTACTTTAGTTTGTTTTCAACAAAAACTACATGAAAAAATGTTTGTGAAATAGACCTGTTTCCAAAAAACAGATTATGGGAAGCATTCTCAAGGAATAGATATATCTAGCTGGGTCCCAGTGGTTTGCATCTGTAATCCTAGTAACTTGGAAGGCTGAGATCAGCAGGATCACCATTCCAGGCTACCTCAGTGTAAAAAGTTTGGGAGACTCCACCTCAACAGAAAAAAGATGGGCGTGATGGATCATGCCCATTAACCCAGTTATGGTGGAAAGGGGAAAATAGGAGAACCACAATCCATGCTGACCTGCGTAGAAAAGTGTGAGACCCTTTCTCCAAAGTAACCAGAGAAAAACAGCTGGAGACATGACTCAGTGGTACAGCAGCCTAGCAAGAGCAAAGCCCTGAGTTCAAACCCAGTACAACAACAACAAAAAAGTAGATTATCTAAATCCTACTTGTGCCACCTTCAGGATATTAGATAAAGTTATCTAATATTACAAATTTTTTAAAGAAAATTGAGAGTTTCATATCTATCAGCAGAACAAACAAATTGTGTCGGGAAAAAGGATGATAGAACAGTTAAACTACATGGAACCTGTATTTGAACTATATATCTCAGTAGTAATATACCCAACAAAATGGAGTTCTTTGTACCACTGAGATGTCAAGACCAAATGGAATAAAAGACAATAATAGCCAAGACTGAGAACAGAAAACCACCAAGAGAGAAATATCTGAGTGTCAGCTAAGATTTGCATTATCTTGGGGAATGGGTAACATAGTCACGTTTGAAGAGAAGAAAGGAGTTCGAGGCATAGAATAACTGGAACCAGTAAAACTACTGGAGAAAATGATCCTCTCTTCGTCTGATTGCACCTACTCATTTAGACAAGCATTCTATCCTCAACAATAAAATCTTACAACTGTTAGGGGATTTTGCCTGGTTTGAGAATGCCCTGTTACTACATACTACACCAAAAAGAGAAACGCCTTTTCTCTATAGTTGTTTAGACATCCTGATACAACTGTTCTCATATAATTGGGGTGAATACTATTGATATATTAGGAACTATAACTGAGGATGCAAATGAATTTTAAAGTCAAAATTCTCCTGGATTCATAGTCACCATTTGATGGTTAATTGTTTGATTTGTCATTAATGATAACTTATGATTCCATGACTTCATTTGCAGAAATCATATTATTGCAGAACAATGATTTTCTATCATAATCTTCTATAATTGTCCATAATGACCTAGTCTGGAGCCTTTCAGCTGAATTTAGTAATCTATTTTTCAAGAAGGGTAAATTGTTGAAATGATGTAACCTAATTTGCAGAGTAACCTAATTTGTAGAGTAATGATATATACCATCTTTCTAAATTTTTCAGTTATTTTGTTAATATTGTTCAGATTGGATACTTCTTAGTTTAAAAAAATACAAAAAAGAACACTGGATGATATAACTCTTTCCCAGAATTAAGGGCTTTTACAGTGTTGAAATTTTATAGGGTCTTTTGCACTGGGAGTATTCTAATTAAAAAGTCAGTATCTCTCTCTCATTCTTTTTCTCTCTCTGTCTTTCTCTCTCTCTCTCTCTCTCCTTCTTTAAATCTTTAAACACAAGATAAAATGACAGGTGCATGGGACAATAAGTCATTTTTGCTTATCTACAACCTGCTTAGGGAGAAAACACTTCCCTAAGGAGACCAGAGTGCTATGAACTACTTACTATTTAAAAGATCAATCATAGACGTGGAAGAATAGATTTCATCTGTTAACAACTTCCTAAAACCTCCTTGGTTCGTTCGTATATATAAAGTAGCTCAGTGACAATAGGAGTCAGAAGAAACCTATGGAAAAACTAAATGAGAATAATCCCCTCAGTGATGTACTTAGTTCATTATTAACCATCCTCTTGACAAGACAGAGACATTCCTCTAACACTTCTGAGAGACTGTTGTCTGACTATGTCTTCTCAAGTTCATAAATGTGCTTATCTGGGTATATTTCTACTTGAATCATGAACTAGTTATCATGGACAGAGGACTATATATTTACATAAATCCAAACCAGACTTTCTATGAATCATACTCTAGTAAGGATCACTATGACTCCAAAACTTCCTTATATTTATATTCAATCCTTTGGATTATTGGAAGTTATAAACTCAAAGTGTTGCCAAATATACTTTCTTTGGCTGCCCCTACCTTATGACAGTATTCGCTTTCCCCATTTAGAAATAAGAACACAAAGTAGCTTTTAAATTTAAAATATACAGTAGTAAAATGCTAATTCAACCTGAAGTATAAAACACTGTTGACATCCCTGTTATTAATGAGAGCCAAATATATCCACTTTCTAAATCTAAAGAATCTATAAACTGTATCTAGTAGGTTACTTGGGGAAATTAAGATAGCATAATTTAACTGTCTCATAGAAAATGCTTGTAGTACCATATAGAATCTGTTTAATATTTTAGCTGTAATATTCACCAACTATGTGACAATGAGCAAGTGTTCAGCCTTTCCAGATTCCATTTCTTCATCTTTAGCATAGAGATAATCCAGCAGCAACATCACATGGGTTTTTTTCCTTGCTCCTAGCACACATTTAGTGTTTAATAAATTTCTGACTCTGTTACTGTGTTTTTAAATAACCATCTGTGGCAAACATTGTTAATTATTGACCAAAATTCATTTCTCCTCATCCTTAGTTTAAGAGCCCTTGTTTGTAGCTCGACACATGGCCTTATGGAATAAAGACTATATTTCCCAACATCCCCTGAAGCTAGGTATAGTATATGAGAAAGTTGTGGCAAAAGGGAACTCAAAATAAGTGTTCTGTATATGACTTCCAGGACACACCCTTCAAGGGAGGAAGCAGGATTACAAAAGACCATCTCCAATAGGGAGCATGGGAAGAAATGCTTCAGCTCAGGCTTCTCATCCAGGATTGTACACCAGACACTTCCAATGAAGTCTAGCGCTAGGAATCCCTGTCTGAAGGTTCAAATTTAGTAAGTTTAAAATAAGGTCCATAAATGTGAATTTAAAACAAAAAAAAACAGTTCCCAGATGATTTTAATATGCACATGTAATTTAAGAACCACTACCACAGGGCCTCCACCAAATCTTATACATCTCATATGAAAAGTAAGTACACATTGATAAAGCATTATGTTTTAAACATTGTAAACTGAACAATGCTCAGGCTATCCCTAGAACTGCCAAACAATCCCTGACCATAGAATATAAAAAGTCCCTTCTGGCTTGTTCTTTCTACATCAAGAACTACTTCCTTTCATTATTTCTTCATTCACAGTAACTATCATAGAAAGACATGGAAACTTTGTCTCTTATTCCTTCTATTTCTCATTCCTATACTAAATATTTCCTTTAATTGCAGTTGTGATCATGTTTATCTGCACAAGAAAGTAGACATCAGTGAGTGAAATGAGCCTTGACAAACCGTGTGTTATCTCTTGAATACATGCCCCGGATTGACTGCACACATTTTGATGGAGCCACCTTCACACCTTCAAATGCAAGGTCATTGACCACCACAGCCACTCTTTCAGGATAGTGGTTCTCAACCAGGAGCGATATTGCTAGAGCATATTTGGCAATATCTAGAGATTATTTTCAGATGTTACAGTTGGGTGTGCTATTGACATCTAGTGAGTCAACAGTCAAGGCCAAGCATGCTGCTGAACATCCCATAATGCATGGGGCAGACCCCCTCCCAAACAAAGAGTTATTTTGTACAAAATTTTGACAGTGTAGAGATTGGGACACCCGGTTCCAAAGGGTGTTCTTCTAGAAGCAAAATACACATAAACTGAGAAATGTCTCATATTTACCTAGAAAAGAAGCTCCCTAAAAAGAGGGACTGTGTATGTCATGTTCACCTCTGTGTCTGCCCTTAGGCATGCAATCTTAATTTCTGTAAGTCAGTACGATGAAGCAGGAGAGCACTTATAACAAGCAAGTTCTCTGAGCCTATGTTGCCTTATTTGCAGAATATAAGAAATATGGTAGCAGAATATTCTTCATATCGTTATGAAGATTAAGTGGGATCATCCATGTAAAGTTCTTAAGAACAGAACCTAATATGTAACAACTGATTAATAGAATAATGCTATTTAAAAATAAATTATACAATAATTGGATGAATGATTTTGCGAAGTTCCAATGAGGTTGAAAACATCCTCTTCTGCATCTTCAAATTTGTATGTCCTTTCCCTTCACCCTATTTTTAATCATAGTCTGATAATTATATACGTGGATATGATATGTGGATTTAGATAATAAGCAGAGACAACTTTGTATTATTGGTTTAATTTCCATTTGTCTTCAAACAACTTTCTCCCCTTGTTTTTTCCCTAGGAACATTTTTTCCTTAAACCTACAAATATTCTATCTTCCCACATATGACAGACCCACAGAGAAACATACCTCACACACACACACATCTCACTTCCTTTAATAATTGAGTTATAAGTCATTTGTACAATGTTGGTTATCACAGGGAGGATAAACACTACAAATTTTCACAACACTTTTCACAGTGGAATTATGCTGGAAGATCTAGATAAAATTGCACTATTTCCTGTCTTCACTTCCTAACATCTCCTTGCCTCTTGCAACCTACCTTGTTTAAGCTGCTCCCACAAATGTTCCCATTTTAACAATTTACACTCATTCTCCCTCAACCCCTCCTACAGTTCCACCTCCCCACCAGTAAAACATAAACTGACTACTCTAGTCTGTATAGCTGCCAGGCACTTTGATGAGCCCTTCATTGTTCATTATCTCTGTTAAGTTTCTCAACAGCATTACAAGGTATACATTTTTATCACCATTTCATACAAGAGACTATGACTCCAAGTAAGAAACTTGCTCTTAGTAAGTTGGACTCCAAAATCCAACCCCAATCTTCTGAATCCCAACATTATTTTACTTTCTCTGTCCAGCCTGCTTTTGACTCCTCCACAGACTTCTAGAAAATACATTATTTAGTAGAGAACATACACTTTCAGTTGACTCTTTGACATGGGACAGTTTCACTCTCTCACTGTTCACATTACCTCTCTCTAGAGGAAGAGAAGGTAAAAGGACTGTCTCTACCATGATCATCTCTTTTGTTCCTACAGAGGCCCTTCTGATGGAATTTTCCATTGTCTAATGAAATACTGAAAAGGAAAAAAAAAATAAGACCACTCTCCCATTTGTACAAAGTGATCCTGTTTCAAATGATTATTTTTCTCTATCTGAAATGCTGAGACATATTTTCTGCATTAATTCTAAGCATGTGTGAAAATGACCTAACTTCCAGCTGACTTCCCATTTTAAAGATTTACATTTCATCAGAGAGACACAATAATAAGTTTGCTGTATTTAAAAAAAGAACTCTGTATTTCTTCATTTTCTCTCACTAATATGACAAGATTGTGTAGTGTTAAGTTTCGGGAGAAGAAAGGAAGTAAAATGCTTCACTGTGGTCAGTCTTCCTCCTGATTGGGAACTCTTCAGAGGACAGAGCAAGAATGTAAGAGAGAAACAGAAAGAAATCAGAGAAAACTTCCAGAAGAGCAGGGTGCTAACCAACATCCTCTCAGGCAAGCAACTTGACACTTGGAGATTTTCTTTGATTCACTCTTTTTCCTTTATCACCCATGTCAAGGCAGTCCTCCAAGACCCATTGATTTCTCCTTCAAATGCATCTTATATTGCCTATTCTTTGAATATTTGTTGAATGACTGCTGTGGGAAGGAAACTATGCTGTATACCATGGGGAATGCGTGTACGCATGTGTGTGTGTGTGTGTGTGCATTTTACTTATTTCTGTGAGCTACATACACATATGTATGTATTGCATATGTGCATGTCTCTGTGTTTTTTACTATAGTTCTTGTCCTCACAGATCTTCTAATCTAATGGTAATAGAAGCATAGAAAATAGTATGAATTTACTAGAGAATTACAATTGCCTTTTATAGTTCAAAGGAAGGAAAGAATCTAGCAGGGGCAAAGCTTCATGGAAGAGATGAAAAACTAAAATCAACTAGAAGAACACTATGTTTGTGTGGTAAGATAATTCTTCCTTTTACCAATATTCTTTAAAATTTCAATCCAGTAACTGAACCAGAACTTTCCACGGAGCTATGTTTAAAATGCAGGTTTCAACGCTAAGATTCCACCTCAACTCTGTTAGAATAGCCATCATCAGCAACACCACCAACAACAGGTGTTGGCGAGGATGCGGGGAAAAAGGAACCCTCCTACACTGTTGGTGGGAATGTAAACTAGTACAACCACTCTGGAAAAAAATTTGGAGGCTACTTAAAAAGCTAGACATTGACCTACCATTGATCCAGCAATACCACTCTTGGGGATATACCCAAAAGACTGTGACGCAGGTTACTCCAGAGGCACCTGCACACCCATGTTTATTGCGGCACTATTCACAATAGCCAAGTTATGGAAACAGCCAAGATGCCCTACCACTGTCGAATGGATTAAGAAAATGTGGTATCTATACACAATGGAATTTTATGCAGCCATGAAGAAGAACGAAATGTTATCATTCGCTGGTAAATGGATGGAATTGGAGAACATCATTCTGAGTGAGGTTAGCCTGGCCCAAAAGACCAAAAATCGTATGTTCTCCCTCATATGTGGACATTAGATCAAGGGCAAACACAACAATGGGATTGGACTTTGAGCACATGATAAAAGCGAGAGCACACAAGGGAGGGGTGAGGATAGGTAAGACACCTAAAAAATTAGCTAGCATTTGTTGCCCTTAACTCAGAGAAACTAAAGCAGATACCTTAAAAGCAACTGAGGCCAATAGGAAAAGGGGACCAGGAACTAGAGAAAAGGTTAGATCAAAAAGAATTAACATAGAAGGTAACACACACGCACAGGAAATCAATGTGAGTCAATGCCCTGTATAGCTATCCTTATCTCAACCAGCAAAAACCCTTGTTCCTTCCTATTATAGCTTATACTCTCTCTACAACAAAATTAGAGATAAGGACAAAATATTTTCTGCTGAGTATTGAGGGGGTGGGGGGAGAGGGAGGGGGTGGTGTGGGTGGCAAGGGAGGGGGTGGGGGCAGGGGGGAGAAATGACCCAAGCCTTGTATGCACATATGAATAATAAAAGAAAAAAAAAAGAAATCCTAAAAAAAAAAATTAAAAAATAAAATAAAATGCAGGTTTCATTTCCAAATGAGAAAAACATACAGGCAATTGCCTTTACCAGGTCCAAATCTCCTTATCCATGCCTGACCATGACTTTCTGGTGGGCTTTCAAACCTCAGAATTTCTCCCTCTAAATCATTTGGCATATTTCTTTAAGGTAAATATTTACCCTTCATTTAAATCATCTTATTCTCATATCCTTTTGAGATCCTTACTTCTATTTCAGCTTTAAACCTGCTTTACTGATCTAATTTTATTTCCTGAAACTCTGCATTCAACATTTTCCTCTGGATCCCATACAGTTAAGAACATGAGCTCTGGAGCTGGACTGCCTGGGTCTGAATGCTGACTCTTACTCATGAGCCACAAAATCATAGGCAAGTTATGGATTCCTTCTCTTGGTCAGCATTTTCCTCACTTAGAAAACAGGATGCATTAGTTACTTTTCTCATCACTGTGACAAAACACTTGACAGAAACAACCTAAGAGAGGAAGAATTTATTTTTCCTCACAGTTTCACAGTTATCAGTCCACGGTTGCTTGACCATATGCACTTAGGCAGAACATAATAATGGTAGGACCATCTGTAGAGGAGCTCCTTCATCTCATTGCAGACAGGAAACAGAGAAAAGACATACAGGAAGGACCAAGGGCAAGGCACAGCCCCTAAGGACAAAGTCCCTGATGACCTACTTTCTCCACTAGATCTCACTTTCTATTTTTGACCACCTCCCACTAAAGCCATTATATTACAAATCCATCAAGGGATTAATCCATTTATTAAATCAGAGCCTCATAACCTAATCATCTCTGAAATTGCCATCACAGACATACCCAGAACTGTGCTTTTCTAATCTCGTAGGTGTTTCTCAATCTAGTCAACTTGACAATTAGCATTAACTATCACACAGAGATAACAGTTCCTGCCTCAAAACATTAAATGAAGTATTAACTGAAATGATACTTAAAATGGTGCTTTTCACTTGTAAGTATTCACTAAATGATATCCATATTTATTGTGATATATTTGTTTATAAGACTTACTTTCCCCTTTATCCTTCTCTTTTGAGAAATTATGCCTTCCAAGGTTCCATCTACCCCTTATAAGTATTGAGTAAAAAACTCCATCATCTATATCATCCTAAAAATGTCCACTCTGCCTTCTTGAAATTTGAGGACTGTCACTAATACCATTGATAAAATGCTCTAAAAAATTTTAATTATATCACTCTCAAAGTTCTTCTTCTGAAGACATAATTGTTTACCTCTTCATTTATGTGAGATTCCAAGGATCCTACCGTTGAATTTCTCTTTTAGTTAGGTTTTCTTGAATTGTTTTTAAATATGTGCAATCAACTATTTCATATGCTAATCTTCTTACTCTGAAGGGAACCCAGAATTCATCAATTCCTTCTATACTCTTCCTCTCACAAAGAAAGATTTCTAATTTGCTTTCCACCTATCCATATTCTTCCATCCCTCAGATCCAATTCTTTTCAACAATTACTCATGTTTTTGTTGATATCCTTCTCTCTTCTTCTTGGACATATAACATCTCACTGAATTTACCTTTCCTTTATAAAACAGTGCCTTTTACCTTTCAATGTGTGATGGTGAGTTTATCCTGTCAACTGACTACTAAATCTCTTGAGAACAAAATCTAAGTCTTAAACATGGGTTTATGCACATGATGCTAAACCCATGAAGACACTGAGTATTGGGCAGCTGATTAAAGTTAATCAGAAAAGTTTAGGATTATTTTTTGCTTTTCCTATCACTGTAAGTTCTACATCTATATGAATGTCTTAGGAAATCTTCTCAGCCTGATGTTCTCTTTTTTGATATTGTTAATTATGATAGACTTTTTGAAATATATATGTTAAACATAGTTACAAAATATATACATTTGTGGATGAATAGAGGAATGGTTTTAAGAAATATGGTATGACACCGAAGTTCAATCCCAGCACTGCAAGAAAAAAGAAGAAAGGATATGGTAAGGCACTAATTATTTTCAGTGCCATGTGAACAATACATATGGAGAGTGATTGGTTTTAGACATTTGCCAGTTCCTCCCCAACCTGATCAGAAAACAGCAGCATCTTACAGACCCAGTGAGTTTCCATTCTGCCATCTGCTCTGATAAGGAAGTCAAGAAACATTAGTAGGTGGCAGTGGCTGAGGACAGACAGTACTATCAGTACTTTTGCTATCTTCTTCCACTCTGAATATTCAGCTTGATTTATCCATCATACAAAAGCCTTGCAAGAATATTTCATTCTTCAGAAAATACTTTTTTTCCTTATTTCCTATAAGTTCCATCCCCAGAAATATTAACGTATCTCAACATATATTGTGATTAGTCTTTCTGAAATTCAACATCAAGCCTGTAAGAAACATTTGACTTGAATAATATCACTCTTTAGACTATAATTTTTGTCCATCATTTGTTACACATCATGATGACCCAGAGATTTTTCTCTGAACTGCAGCATATTTTATGTCTGAAACCAGGTACAGCGTTGGGCTACTTTTTCATACTGGCTGAGAGCTGAGCAACTCACTCTTGCTATATATCCACTTAATGCCTATTCCTTAATCCCTAGGAAAGTCAAGCTAGATAAACATGGCAGCCTTAATCAAATTGGAAAACATATCCTGGTGAAGTAAATAATAAGAAAAGGAATTGAGAATCTTTTGGCAAAGATGATAAGACATTTTGTATTATCCTCATGCTTCTATAGAAAGCTCCTGGTATGATCTGAAACCCTCCAAACTCAAATCCTTTAATGGTTCCTCTCTGCCTACAGGATAAAATCAAAACTCTTTAACATGGCATACAAATCCCTTATGATCTGTCTCCTGCACGAATCTCCAGCCACATCTCTGATTCTTTCCCTCCTTGATATAAGGCAACATTCTTCCTCTCTTAAATTACAAAGGCTTGACCAAAAAGTCCTTTAGAGTAAGAGACCTAAAGAACTAAAAGAATATGAAAAGTTAAAAATAATAGTAAATCTGAAGGCAAAAGGAAAGTAAGCAACATAGAACGAAAAAAGAAAACCATTTTTATTATCAGATTATATGCAATTACTTTAAATTACTGGGACTATATCCAAGAGGCAACTTGGATGCCTCCTTTGCTGCCACCCAAAATCTTTCCAAGAAGACGACAGGAGGAAGGATCACAGCCATAATCATCTCCCTTCTCTGTATAGAGGGGAAAATATACCTGGCTGTGCAGGAGGCAATCTGTCACACACCTTATCAAGTATACTGCAACCATGAATACTCTACACTCATCAAACTGTTCTGCTCTGCAGGTTTGTTTGCTTCCACAATCTTTTTCCCTCTGCTTCTATCAGCCTCTTTAATATATAGATTCTTAAACCTCAGGGAATTTAATAAATTGTGCATTATGTAACAAAACCCATTAACATTCATCACCAAATGTTAGCCCAAGCCAGACACCAGGGCATTGGGATTTGCTGAGGCACACTCCATTACACCAATATCCCAATGGAAACCTTGGGGCTGGATATTTCTGTAAGATCCTCAATTTAGCTAAATTTGGTCTGCTTAGTCTTACCCCTCTTCTGTTGTTAACACAGCCCTCTAGTCTACTATTCTGCCTGTTGTGTAAATAATCCTTATTTTCAACATCTCTTATCCTCTAAACAATCCCCTGCCTCCCAGTACTTCTGCCCATAGGGGAATATGATTAGTGTCTGGGAACTTTTTGTTCCCTTCATATAGATTCAAATCTTCCAAAATCTAAAAATCACTTAGCATAGGCTCTGCATAAATACATTTGCTTATCCCTACGTTTAACTATCATACTGAAGGAAACAGTCTACAATCACCACATCCATTACTTCATTCTACATTCATTCCTTAATTGAACCTATCAGGTATGTTCCTACTATACAAATGAAATTTCTGGAGGTTCATCAGTTGTATTTTTTTTTTTACTTTTTTAAGGACACAAACCCCTTGATTTGAATGAACCCCTGACCTGGCTACATAGGGTACTCACAACACTGCAGAGCCAATTGGGTGACCCAAGGCTGGCTCAACCATCTCTGTCATGCAACAGAGGTGAGCTGGATGCCTTAATCCCAAAACAAGCACCCATATGGATTCAGACCACCCAGCCAAACCAGGTCTCCTTAGCTCCTCTCAGCTATGACCAGCCAAACAACAATACTCAGAGACTTTGCTTCCCTAATAGAGAACAGAAACAACTACTGGTCTTTCAATTGATAAGAACTACCCCATATCTCCTGCTATGAACAAAAACTTTCAAGACTTACAGTCTACATTGCATTCAGTTCTGTATTTGGCAGTAAAACTTTGCACCACAACTATCTTTAGTAACTCCTTTTATTTATATCTTCCTACAGCATTCCTTAAAAGTGATTATATCTGTGTTATCACATTTTCTTTTCTATTACAATATTGGTCAAAATTACTGCTCATGAATTTTCAGGCACCACATATTAACTTATCAAAAGCTCTTGAAAGCCCTTGACATTGTATCACCTGTAAGGGAATTTATCATTTAAGTTCCATGGAATACATGTAATTTTCTACATACAGCACCAACTACTTATCTTATAAAGATGAGTAAGACATAGTCCCTCCCCTCACAGTGGCCAGTCTAGAGGAGAAAAGCAACCAGCAATAAAAAATGATGAGTAGCAAAATAATGGCAACAAGATGTTAGTGAACAAAGTATTCTAAGAGTATAGAATAGGAGGATGACCAACTCTCCTGGGGTAGGCAGCAAGCCTCTACTTACACTCCAAAATAGAATGTAATTCAACTCTTTTTGTTACTATTACTTATTCTTTCTCTATGGGCCATTATTGCACCTATAACGCACCAGAATGTCTAAGACACATGACTTCTAACATTAACATGATTTTTGTAAAGTTGAATTTATGTTTAGAGTACATTAAACTACACTTCTCTAATTCTCTCATTAAAATGAGGCCTAATTTTCTTTTCAGTAAAAAACTACAGAGAACTGTCCCATGTTTTAAGTATACATAAAGTCTCATCAGTAGAATAATGCGTACCAGAAATATTTATTGTGTGTATGAATGTGTGTCCTTTCCTAAATGTAAGTGCATAAACATATACACCACCACTGCAAATTTCATGTACCTTTCTCATTGTAGTCAGTCTAAACAATAAAACTAAAAGGTATAATTAGGGAATTATAGGGGATTTTTTCCCCCAGCATCTCTTCTCTATAAACTATCTCTTTTTGTGGCACATAGTCTTATCCACAAGGTTGAAGCGGATGTCATGCTCCTATCTGCCATATGGGTATGGCATATGTGTAGTGACTGGCATTGATCACTTGACTAGAGTCAGGGAAATCAATACAGTCCCTACAAGTTTGCGAATGGATAAAGATAACTTTCTTGCTCTCTCAGGCTCTTCCTAGCAATATGCAAAATATGAAAACTTTTGGCAGCCATAGTCTGCCATATGAACCAAAGATGAAAAGAAGCCTGTCTACCAAAACAGAGTAAAGTAGCAGGGCATGGTGGCACATGCCTGTAATCTCATGCAAGTTCAAGGCCAGCTCAGGCTACCTAGTGAGATGCTGTCTCAAAAGAGCAGGAAAAGAGAGAGAAAGACAGAGACAGAAAGAGAAAGTAAAACAGAAGATAGCTGACAAGGACTTAACAGGACAATAGGATTCCCCAGTTCCTTGCTGAGTTTCAAGCCCTAGGTCCATTCCTGGAATTCTTCGATATATCCGAACTTCTTTCTAATACATTTCCTTTTCTGCTTGGGCTTAAATTGAATTCTTTTACTTGCTAATAAAAAATGCTAATAAAATTCCATATAATGATTTATAATAGAATGTATGTATCACTTGGGCAGTGTATCTCCAAGAGGTTGGCCTTGGAAAATGAAAACTCTCATTGGTTTCAGTGGCCAATTAAAAATACACAGTGAATGTAGATCACAAGTACCATAGAGCTGTTTTACCTCAAACTCTGAAGTCACTCTGGACTCTTTGATTAATGTTGCTTTTTCCTATCTCTTGTCCCTCACCAAGTCCTACCAAACCTTCTCATCAAATTCCTTTCATAGCTACAGTATCTTATCCATTTCAGTTATAACTACTGAGTCCAAGTTTTCTTAGCTAAATGAACTTCTACTTCACTTTCCTCCTGTCCACATATCGTGTCTCCAGCATTTAAATTTCTAGTGGCTCTTACTGTTACTGAATAAAATGCTAAAACCAAACCAGTTTCAAGTTCTACAGCCTAGTTTATATCTACCTCTCAAACTTACATATCACTGGTACTTTATGTGATATCTGAATATCTCAACTTAATCATGATTATCAGAATGAGTTCTATGTCAGGCACTTTATCATTTTATGTACATAATCTCTTAAACAATTTATAATAACTATGGTAGTTTTTGAAAGGAGCTGCAAATTTTTTCACATTATTCCCATTGAAAGATGGTGTCTACGTTCTCTCCCCCAGAATCTGAGCTAACTAGTTTGCAACTAACAGAATTCACCAGAAGTAATACTGTTCATATTCTTAAGTTGGGTTAAAAAGTAATGAAGGTAAAAAGATGATGATGATTGCAATCTATATAATCAATTATAGTGGAATAAACAGTGTAAACTTCTTGATATATTCCACTTTGGAGGCCATAATCACCACTAACAAGTCCATCGACATTAAACCACCATGCTACAAGGAAGCTCAAGCTTCGCAGAGAGGCCACTTATCAATGAGAATCCCAACTGAGATCCCATATAGCACTCAACATCAAGTAAAAACAATGATGTCATCACTCTGTCTCATAGGTATCAAGTCATCCCCCATCAGTGAGCCTCCTCAGCTAAGGCCCCAGACTGCGCAAAGCAAAGTACAGCCTTTCCCTCCTCTGTATTGTTCAAACTCTCAACCCACAGAAAACATCTTTTATTGCTAAGTTTTTAGCAATATTGGTAAGCTTGCAGTGATATTGATTGGAACAAATTTTGAAGTAGGACTCTGCCATAACAAAAGCCAGGAACATAAAGTATTGGCTTTGGAACTAGAATATAGGTGACTGGAAGGCCTTGACTGGATGTTTAGCAGAAGCCTATGAGCTTTAAGGAGGCTGTGATGAGAGCTTGAAGGATGCTAAGATGAATGCTATTAAAAGCTGTATGTAGTAGAAGAAAGTCTGACAACCCTGTTACCTGTAGCACCAAGGAAAATAAGAAATGTAACTCCTGAACTATATTTTTTAGCTAAAGAGATTTCCAAGCAGAACTCTGAAGCACCACCTGTTTCTTCTCACTGGCCATGAGTTTTATAAAAGCGAAGGGATAAGCTTAAGAAAAAATATTCCAGTTTTCCAGCAAAATTTAGAAGAACTATAAGAGTCAAGTTTCACTGGATTTGAAATTAAAACCCTTTCTCCTCTCCAGCTTCACCACATGGCAGAAGATTCTCAAAATAAGGAACAGTTTTTTGTTTTGTTTTTGTTGTTGTTAAATAGAGGTCACTATCAGAAAAACACAATCTAAAGATGTAAACAAGAGCACTATATTTTTAAGACCTCAAAAACTCTGAAAATGATGCCCCATTACCTTTTAAATAAAAATCATAAGGGCATGCCTCATAAAAATCTCTCTGCTAAACAATGAGCATCTAAGAATCTTTTATTCCACAAAGCCTCAAGATAGACAAAGGTTTATCTTAAAGAGCTCTATGTGTAGAGACTTGTCTAATAGAATGGATATAACCTAATAGATAAAAATTCGACATTTTTTACATAAGCATACTTGCTTAGGACTATATATAAAATAAGCATTGGACTTTGGACCCCCAATTCTTTACTGCTATAAGCAAGCTGAGGTTATTCAATTATAAGCACAAACTACTTCTTACTTGGAAAAGAAAGAATGTCTTCAAAGACAAAGCTTTGACTCCAAAAAGTGAGGCTTAATGCCAAGAAAAGCAACGCACAGAGAGCAGCACTCAGCCATAATTAAGGAACTGGCAACACGTGACCATTTGGATTTCAGAATTACTATGGGCCAGTGGCTGCTGTTTTTTCCCATTTTCTCCATCCTTGAATGGAAATGGCTATTATAACAATCACATTCCAGTCCCATCATTGTCTTTTGGGTGGGGAAAGTGGGGCAAGAAGATAATAACTTACTTCTCCAGATAATAGGTCTTCAGGGTAAGAGAAGCCATCCCCAAAACCAAACTAAAGTCAATTCATCTGTACATAAATTGGCAAGAATATTGTGAACCCTAAATGTCAACCTAATGTTTTTAATGGGATAGATACCCATTGGAGAGTATAAGTTCTATGTGGGGTAGTTGGAAATAATTTGTGAGCAGAAAACAGATTTCTAGTTTTTAAAAGGATCCACAAATTCTTTGACACTCCTTCCATCAAGAGCTGATGTCTGTGCCCTCTTCTGTCGAGTCTGTACTATCCCTAGTGACCCCCTTGTAATTAACAGAATGTAGTAGAAGTAATGCCGTGTAACTTCTTAAACCAAGTTAAAAAAACAAAAACCACCATACAGTTTCCACAGAGTTCTTTTGGGACACTTACTTTTGGTGCTCTGAACTACCATGTAAGAAATCAAACCTTGCTAAAGCCACCATGTTTTGAGCAGGCCCAGACCCCATGGAGAGGCCACACACAGATGCTACGGTAAGCAGCTCTGACTGACATCCCAGAAGACTAACAATACAGTCACCAGGAAAAGATAGTTCCAGGTGGTTCTGATCCAGTCATCAGGTCACTACCAATCTTCATGTCTCCTCATCTGAGGCCCAGACATCACTAAGCAGAGATTTAAAATTCCTAACCCACAAAAACTTTCATCATAATAAAGTGGTTGTTTTATGTCAATCAGTTTTGCAATAGTTTTTTATGACATTATAGCAACCAGAACAATATTGTAAGGAATAAACTCATGCTTTCGGCATTCAAACAAGAAATCCAGGATGAAATTGAGATATTGGGTGATTAACAAAGGTGACACAGAAGCATGATACAAATTCTGAAACAGACCTACCTGATTCTAAAATCCAGGTTTATAGCCATAATGCCACACTATTTTCCATAGAAAATATCCCTATGTCTATATCTTTTCTTATTACTGTTTCCTCTGTGAAGGATTATATGGATATGTTATCACCTTTTCTTGAACCAAATCATCATTCAGGGTTTTACTAACTCCTCTCTTCTCCCTGAAGTGAAAACCTAGCCTCTAATCCTTAGCAATTTCTCCATGTTCCAAATGCTCTTGAGCTTATTTTCTACAACTTTCACTTGACAATTAATGAATACTAGTGTCACTAATTCACAGTTGGTGCAGTCGCTGTTTTCTCTATGCACATTCCCTAGCTGCCTTCTGGAATTACATTCCTAGACCAGGATTAAAGCAGGTAATATACAACAGTGAATTGTAGGCACAAAAGAACAAAGGTGGTCTGGACTAAGTTACACTGCCAAGCAAATGCTGGTTGGCCACCCAGCTCCAGTGTATTGTCTTTCTTCATAGTACATATCATCACCTGACGTATTAAACATTTGTTTGTTCATTGCCTCTCTCTTCTCATTAGAATATAAGCTCCCTGATAGCAGGAACTTTGTGTTTTGTTTGCTGCTATATCAACAGATCCTAAAATGGTAACTGTCATTTTCAATCAGAAAGTATCTGTTGAAGAAATAAATGAATGAATGAAAAAAAAATATTGCTGAATGGGAATGTGGGGCCCCAGGTCATAAGACCTTTCGATTTTTTTCAAGGCCAGAAATAATTTTTGGTGTAATTGTTCAATTTCTAAATGTTGACAACTAATTAGAAAAAGGTTAAGCCATTTTAGGGATGGGTAAACAAAAACATATCTGCAGATTTGGATTCAATATGAAGGTTGGATTTACAGTCTCTGTGCAAGGGCATCTTAGACTCTTTTTTAACTTTGTAACTACTTAGAATAGTGCCTTGCAGACTGTAGGGAGCTTGAAAAACAAATAACAGAGATGATGATGCCTCGAATATTCACACATAGGCCATAGCTGCAGTTCAGCTGTGTATTATTAATATGCTACTCCAGTTTCTTTCTCATAGCTCAAAGAAAATTGCTTCAGCTTCTGATGTGAAATGACCACCTGGACTTCACATGACTCTCCCATATCCAAGATTCTAAAGCTAAACTTCCTCTCCTTCCAGCTGCCAAGAGTTGAGAAATGTCATTCCCATGTGTTCCCAGTAATAAACGGGAAAGGCAGCGAAAAGAAAATAGATTGGATTTCAAAGGGGTGACAGACAAAGAGAGTTGAGTTTCAAACTACATTTCCACAGTTGATAAACAAGAGTTCCCAATAGCAATTCTGTTTTCCTTTTTACTGATTTTGGTATTTTTAGATTATACAATCTAAACTTTTATTTCAGTTGACCCTTTGATGTTCTCTCATAGTATGTGTTGTCTTTTCTACATAAAAGTTATTAAGGGGGAATTTTAAAATGTTTACTAATTACTTAGCAATTCTTAACTTCAACAAAAAAGCGCATCTAAATAATTAGAGTGTGTCTGGCTTTAAAAGTGGGTCACTTAGCAACAAGCATAATTGTATAGGGCATAGAACACTTTTAAGATACTTCAAGGAAAATATTCTAGGCAAAAAGCATTTCCAGTGTACTTTATGCTAACTGACCCACAGCAAGTCAATCATCAACTTTTGAAGACGCAAAAGGATATGAGATGTCTTCATGTTCCTTTTCTATATATGGTCCAATGAGTATAGCCTTGAAATGTCCATAGAAGAGATCAACAAGCATCAGAGGAATTCAACATTTCAAACTATTATAGCCTCAAAGAATAAAATGTTGGCAGTCCTCTATAGTCAGCATCTAGTGTATTATTTTAATGATTATACAGATGAATTCACTGTGTAGTCATTTAATAATGGTGTTAATTTTGTATGCAAGCAGATTTTATTTTTTAAAACAGGTTCCACAGTGATTTAAATTAAAAGTAACAGCGAGAAAATTTTCTTTAGCCAAAACTATTTTTCAAAATTCTGGTTACTATAGAGCTACAAACTCTCTACAGATTAAAAATATAGATTTTTATTCACCTATTCTATTATGTTCAAGCAACATTAAATTTAAGAGCCATGGGGTGGGGAAAATCACAAGACATATAGGTAAAATGGTGAAACGACTACAGAGGGCACAGGACAGAGAGGCCAAAAGTTGAGATCAAACCAACAGATTTGACTCATGGCTCTTGACCTTGAGCAAGTCACTCAATTTAAACTTTAATTTACTCATCTGGAAAAGGGAGAGCCATAATATCTTCCCAGTTAACAGGAAAATTAAAATAAATGCATATTTATTATGTAAGGAACTAAAATGAGGATGAAATTATTAACTCAATACAGCCTGGCCTAGCATAATGCTATGTGATAGCATGGAAAAGTGCATTAGAACACCATGGTGTCACAAATGACAGCCACCAAGAGAATCCCACTGATCCTTATGGTAAATTTAATTCAGACAATGCTCTCTGTATTGCAAATTTTCTAAGAAAATAAAATGAAACCAAAACGTAAGCTGCAGAATAAAGTTTATAATATAAACTCTATTCAATGAATTTTTTAAAGCGTAGTATGATATACTCATGTGTAATAACTGTTCAGTAATATGCATGGAAATGGCAAACACCAAGTCCAGGGTAATAATATTCTAAGGAGACAGCAGGGCAATGAGATCAGAGAAGGCCATGCCAAGGGCTATACTCTTTTCAATATGTTGACTTTCTCAACAACTGAAGCAATGATAAATATTTACATTCTATAGATCTGGCTAGTAGGCATATCAGGTTTATTCTATTATTTGTCACATTTCCCACACATTTGAAATATTTCAGAACAGAAAGAAGCAGATTTCCCAGCCACACAAATAGAAATAGGCAATTCCCAGAAGAGATAGCAGCTGTACTGGAGATACCCAGGAGTAGGGGTGGAGATGAGGAGGGACAGGGGTGAGGGGGGTTGGGAAGAGGAGATGGTTGAAAAGGAGTAAGAGAGCGGGGTGTAGAAAAGAAGCTTCTCTCTGACTCTGAAACCAAGAAGACAATTTGTCCCCAAGAATTATGGAAAGAATTCAGCTATACAAGACATGAAGAGGTTATAAAAGATTCCTTGTTAATCCAGAAGTCAGATTATATTACAGAGTGTACATTACCCAAAAAAGTCATTAGGTGGAAAATACTTACTACAACCCCACTCTTGGTAGTAGTTTCTCTGTATGTGAAGTTGCAAATCGCCCAGGCTAAATAATATGTGGACATGAGAGGAGTCTGTGAAAAGTGATCTGTTACCCATCCATCTTCCTCAAACACAGAAGTTTCCACTGGCATATTGGATAGAGATAAGTAGGTGGCTTGATGTTTGATGCTGATTTTGAAAGTGGCCTTGTAGATTGGCTCATCAAAACACGGAAATGCCTTTCTGGCGTGTACAGGTGAAAACTGAGTGACACCAAGGAATCTGGAAAAAAGAAAATGACATTCCAATTACATTTATGGTTTGAATTAATAATTTATGGCCTATTACATGATTTCTTATTTATTTATTTATTTTTATTTTTGGTGGTAGTACTAGGGTTTGAACTCAGGGTTTCACATTTGTCAGGCAGGTACTCTGCCACTTGAGCCACACCTCCAGCCCTTTTTTCTCTGATTATTTTGGAGATACGATCCTGTTTTTTGCCTAGGTCAGCCTGGACCACAAACCTCTTATTTTAGGCTTTCCTCCATAACTAGGATGACAAGCATATACCACCACACCCAGCTTTATTCCATTGAGATGGGGGTCTCACAAATTTTTTCCCAGGCTGGCCTGGACCCACGATCCTTCTTATTTGAGTCTCCCATGTATCTTGGTATGACAGGCATGCACTAAGGCACTCAGCTATTGGTTGAGATAGGGTCTTGCAAACTTTTTACCCAGTTGTTCTGGAACCACTATCCTCCCTATCTAGTATTATAGGCATGGACCCAGTGCCTGACTCATATTAAGTGCTATTGCTAATAATATATTTTTCCAGATTGGAAAACATTTTTTTCTAAACCAAGCCTAAATGAGTGAATAGCATGAAAGCACAATTTATATGTAATGTACCTCTTCCACAAAAGTCCTGTAGGAAAATTTTTGTCTCCTTTAAATTCTTTCAACCCAGAGTTTATTGAATGAAACATTACACCCTACAGAAAACAACACACAGGCATCATATTGGGAAGCAGTGGTTCTCCTTTTGGAGTGTTTCACTTTCTTCCCTGAAGCCTGGGATATACAACATATAAAGATAACAAAACTGGAATCCAAAGTTGTCCTCAAGTTTTATTCAGCCATAAGGAAGAATAAAGCCATGTGGTATGAAGGTAAATGGATGCAATTGAAAGATACCATGTAAGTGAAGTAAGCCAGGTTCAGAAAAATAAAAGATAAACATACACAAAAACAAACATGATCACATACACATATGTAGAGCATGTTTGTAATGGTGGAACTACTCTACGGAACTTGGGGAAGGAGGGAAAGGAAAAGAGAATGATAAAGCATCAGCAATATCATAAAAAAATCTGTAAAGGTAGAGGATAAAACAATGTTATTGAAAGTTGTTGAATAATGGGGGGTGAGAGAGAAAGGGTAAGGGAGAGCAATAGAGGGGGTGACCTGACCAAAGTAAAGTATACTCACAGCAGGGATACACAGAGAAATCCCTTTGAGCATCTATTTTAGGAATTTATAATGAAAAGACAAAGGAATAAGTGCGGGGGGAGGGACTTGTAAGAGGGGGGAGGGTGAATGGAGGAGATGAAGAGGAGGGAATATAGTTGATGGGCTTCATATACAAAATATAATGAAGAAATCTCTTGCAGTTGCTTTAAGTGGGGTCAGGAGGGGTTTGCAAAGGGGAAATAGTGGGGGCAATCTAACCAATGTACAATGTAAGACTATTTGGAATTGTCACAATGAACATCTCTTACAATGAATATATCTTAATAAAAATGAGGAATAAACACAAAGTTGCCCTCAGATATATGTACAATAGAGACTTTCACTGGGAAATGTCTGTACCTTAAATCTCAACAAGACATAGTCTGGTTTTGTTAAGAAAAATGATTTTGAAACCTGTTAACTCTTGGTCTGAACTTGGGCTTCACACCTTGCCACATCAGCTTGGGCAATTCCTAACCTTTCCTAAGGTATAGCTGTTCACTGATTTTAAAAGGAAATAATCAAGTCTAACTTCAAAAGTTGTATAAAGCTTAAAGGGGAAAAAAATGGAGGTGAAGCCCTATCTTTGTGAGTAGTATGCAGTCAGGAGTGGCAGTCACTGACTCCCAATATCATCAACCTTTCTTGGAGCACAGTGATGTATGTTGGCACTGAATAGTCCTGAAATCACTGGGTTTTACCACAGTAGTTCCTATTATCCATGGTTTCACTTCCTGAAGGTTCAGTTACCCGTGGTCAATAAGACACTATGTAATGCAAAAAGGAATTGAGGTATGTTCAGAGAAAGAGAGAGAAAGGCCATATTCATATAACTCCTATTACAGTGGTATATTATTGTTGTTCTTCTATTTTATTATAAGCTATTGCTGTTAATCTCTTAGTGTGTCTAATTTATAAATTAAACTATATCCTAGATATGCACATGTAGGAAAAGAACACAGTACATATAGGGTTCAAGGTCATTCATGACTTAAGGCATCCACTGGGGGCCTTGGAATGTACCCCCTTGGATAATGGGAACTAGTGTAGTCATACACACACATATATGTATATATACATATGTAATATTAATACATGTTAGTGAAATAAATATGTAATAAATATGTCAATATATGGTACATAAATATATTGAATGCATTCAAGTTTTCAGACCAAGCTGTGTCTCATTAGAACTCTAGAAGCAGCTTCTGTGTACTTTCACAGTTTATGGCTACAAGTGCAGATGCTCAAATTAAGTACTTTAAGGACACTTTCTAAGTACAAAACCATTCATGACAAAAGTTAAACTTTTGGGTCAGGTATGGTGGCTCATTCCTATAATTCTAGGTACTCAATAGGCAGAAATTGGGAGGATCACAGTTTGAGGCCAGACAGGGCAAAAAGTTTACTACAAGACCCCATCTCAACAAACAAGTAGCATGAGGACACACACCTGTAATCTCAGTTATGCATAGGCATAGGTAGGAGGACTATGGTCTGAGTCCAGCCAGGCAAAAAGCATAAGACCCTATTTAAACAATGACTAAGCCACTAAATAATGTGACCTATGTGATAGAGTGGCTGCCTACCAAGTGAAGGCCCTGAGCTTAACCTCCACTACCATCCAAAATTACTTTTAAAATAGTACTGTTTGTAAAATTTGATACACTAGGCCAATATCAAATCTTAAGACATCACTGAGTTCCAATGTAATTTCTTTTAAAGGTTCTTTCCTTCAGGAGTAATTCACCAGCACGCCCCTCTCCATTGCCCAGGATGCACATGGTTAATCTGACATGACACACTCTCCTGTTGACCTCGAACTTGGCCTCAAAACTATTCTCAGCCCATGATTTCAGGAAGGTGCTAACAATCAATGCAGGTTGACATGCATATTGAATCTTATTGGCTGTCCCTGACTCAAGCCAGGAGGCATAAATATTCATACCATTTTAAAATTATGAAGATTAAGTTTATCATCACAGACATCCTTTTTAAAGTTTAGTTTTGAAATAGAGAAAAAGAAGACATTTTAAAGATTAATTATATAGTTATTTCACAGGGAGGGTTTTGAGAACTATTCTGGAAACAGCACTGGGCTCCTATATATCAAGCTTAGTTAAGTCACTTAACTGCCCAAGCTTGTTTTGTCCTTAGTAGAAAGTAAATAATAATGTTTTCTTGGTTTTCCTTACAAAACTGCCAAGATGGTAAAATGAGATGATGTATGGGAAAGAAATTTTAACTGTAAATCTTCCTATAAATATAATGCTAGCCAGGCGCCAGTGGCTCTCTGTGATCCTAACTACTCAGGAGGCAGAGATCAGGAGGATCACTGCCAGGCCAGGCAAATACTTTAAGAGACCTTTTCTCGAAAAACCCTTCACAAAAATAAGACTGGTAGAGTGGCTCAAGGTGAAGGCCCTGAGTTCAAGTCCCAGTATAGCAAAATTAATAAGCAAATAATGTTAAGATGGAAAAAAAGAAAAATTGTCCAAGATACCCAGGCCACTAGCACAATACTTGGTTTGGAATTTACATGTCCTATGTCTAATTAAAAGCAAATGACAGTGATTCACACCTGTAATCCTAGCTACTTGGGAGACAAAAATCAGGAGGATCATGATTCAAGGCCAGTCCAGGCAAATAGTGAGATCCCCTCCATCTCCAAAATAACCAGACAAAAATGGACTGGAACTGTGGCTCAAGCAGTAGAGCACTTGCTTTATGAGTACCTGCTTTGCATGTGCAAAGCCCTGAGTTCAAACCCCAGTCCTACAAAGAAAAAAAAAATGCTAATGTCACTTCCAAAATGGTCAAATTAATTCTTAGCCATAATAATCTATAACGGTGTTTTAATTAAACTGTAGGTAACAAAGAATTTTCTTTTCAAATTTGCCAGAATCATGATAATATTTTTTCTAATTATTTTCTGCTGATAGTAATACGGGTTTTACTTAATAAAATGTCAGGCCCTTTAGGTTGAAATGCACCCATTTAAGATGCTGTCTTTCTGTGCCTTTATTTTACATAATACTTGTGAATCTTATCTTTTGACTTATTAATTAATACATTGACTGAGCTCAGTATTTCTCCTGTAACATTTAAAAGATACCCATGGAATTTCCTACAGAAGGAAACGCGTTCCCTTTTAACATTCAACAAATGACAAATCCAATTCCAAACTTTCAACAAATAGATATTATCTGCTATCTGAAAGCTTTTCACTGTATTAGATACTTGGAAGGACTTTAGGAAAAAATGCAACCATCTGCTTTTCAGGTCTTTGTAATCCAATTGTCACACACACACACACACACGCACACACACACACAAAATCAAAAATACCAGGGGAAAATGTTCCACAAGAGTTCAACAGAGAGATTATAGTTAAAATGCACTTGTTTTAAAGTAAAAGTCAAAGGTGTCTTTGACATTAAGTAATTAATGAGTAGGACTTTATTAGATGTAGAAGATCTCAATACCTCTGAGCTAAAAAGAAATTAATAAGACAAATACTCATGCACAGGAAATACATTGTGAAATCTCTTTTCAACTTACTTAGTAAGACAAAAAAATGTTTGGGAAGGTAACAATTTGAATCACAGATCCTCAGAGTTGAGAAGAGCTATCAAGACCATCTAGTGACTTTTTCTGCAATTAATATTCGTAATAAATTCATACACACAGTTTATATCTATACACAGAGGACTACCATATATTCTGATAATGTCTAAATGAGGAAATACCAATTTCACAGTCTGGCACCTGAGGATGATTGCAATTGAGTTTTAATTCAGTATTTAGAAAATCAAAAGGAGTCCCTTGGTAAATAAAAGGAGTTGGACTAGATTATATTTAAGGTATTTTCTAAGCTCAAGATCTTACAACAAGACAAAAATTAAAAATAAAATACCCCTCAAATTTGCTGAGATTCTTTAAGAATTTAAATCACACTACCACTAAATAGATTTGTCCTACAAGCTCTAGAATGCATTTTCTTCTCTTCTTCATTCATGTTTGAGCATTTAATACTGAGAAGAAAAAGATAAGTATATATGTATGCCTCCTTCCTGCAAGGAGTTTATACTCTAACAAAATAAATAAAACATATATCTAAACAAGTATTGTACTGAAAGCTATGACAAAGAAGGAAAACGTATTAGGAAACTGCATTCTGCCTAGGCAGAGTTTCTCAACCTTGGCACTATTGATATTTTAGGTTGGATAATCACTCATTGTGGGGGTCTGTTCTGTGCAGTGTGGATGTTCAGCAAGATCCCTGGCCTCTACCACTAGAGGTCCGTAGTATCCCCTCTCCCCAGTTGATATGATGAAAACTGTCTCCAGACAGTGCAAATGGCTTCTGGGGAGAGGGAGGGGGGAGTGCCCCAGTTAGGAACCACCAGCCAAAGAACTCAAAGAAGGCCTTATGGGAAAGGAAGCATAAGAATTGGTCTTGAAACATGGGTGGAAGTTGAAAGGTCAGAAGAGTGTGAAGAAATGAGTGGGCTGAATACAAAAAGCATTAAAATAATGCTGTAAAAAAAGCTTTGACACCTGTCAAGTCAATGCCCTGTCTGCAGTTTTGCAGATTCTAGTTATATCAGATCTCAGTACCCAGCTCCAGCTAACACCTCACCCACCCTAATACTCTCCTTTCTAACAGACAGAGCCAGTTTTAGGTCCATGACTTCAACAGGCAACAGTGCTTGTGGATTTCAAATACATAATTTCATCTCCACTGCATATATTTTATGGTTGCCTTCAGTCAGTGGAAGTGAGAATTCTCTGCTTACTGTCATTAAAAACATCAAAAAGGACCCTAGAAAGGTTGATTTAGAGAAGAAAATAATGATTTTGGTGTCTGAGTGAATTTGAGGTGACTTTGAGTACTACGGGGACACCAGGTATAAGAAATACAAAAATAATAAGTTAAAATTGAAAATGTTTTAATATCTAATATAAATATGAAACATATGCATATGTAAATTTACCAAAACGTAAAGCAAAACAGAAGGTAATGGGGACGAGTATTTAGGTGTGTGTATTTCTCCTGCTTTCTTAAACAAAATCATTGTTATCTTTTAATGAATCCCTTATTACCATAAAAAATCCCACTTTGGAAAGTGACATTGTGGAAGTGTCACTCCAAGAATGTCACTTTAGCATAACTTTAAAAATGTGGATAACGTACATGTATTGTAATTCTCTCCTATCTAAAAAATAAATTACTTGATTTTCTTAACAACTTGTCTACTTGACATTTTGGTTGAGCTAAGAAGTAGGGCTTAGAGCTCTACGTTGCCTCTGAAGGATATAGAGAATTGATTTCTTCTTATTTCTGCGGAAGTGCACTAGGCAAGCTCCTCGTGTCAAGTCATTATGATAACATTCAGCAGAAGTAATGCATTAACGTTGGTTGATATTGCCAACAAATTACAGTATGTGATTCAAAACAATTTCTGCTCCATTTTTTCAGCTTGCCTTTTCATAAAGGTAAAATATGCAGAGGAAACAAGCATTTGCATAACACTCGTAGCATTCAGACTGATTCATGACTTTTCAGTATGGCATCCACCAAAACCAAGAGAACCTCAGAAATGGCACTGAAGTATTTGAAAAGTAACCATTCCAGGCCACATCTCTGCATACCATATGTACAACTCAGTGAAAAGTGGTCTTTGAACATTACAATAGCTTAAGATTGCTAATAAAAATTCCCAAGACCTAAACAAAAGGTCCAATAGACCATCTAGTTTCTATCCCACTGAATGCAGTAAGTTGATTGTCACAAAGTCAGAGAAGTTACACATGCCTCATTTAGAGTAAACTAAGTTACAAGGTCATGGAACTTACATATGTCCCACTTAAAGTTGTTAATCAAAATGCAAATTGTTACTCCATGACAAAACATTTTAAGCCAAAATGGGTTGTTGTTTAGACTGCGTGTTTTTATGTACTTCAATGACTCATTAAACCTCTGCCATCTCAGAATAGAAGTACTCCTGCTGAATATTCAACGCTATAGCAAGTGCGTAGTCTCTTTTTTAAATAACTATTCTAGTAAACTAAAAGCATAATGCAATAATGCCAGCAATATGTATGTAGGAAGTGGTGCATATGTGAATAATCGTGTTATAAAAACAGAGCATAATATTCATAATTGTTTTCCCATTTATGTAGTACTAAATACTCTTATCAAAACTGAGTACTGAATACTGGATCACTATTGAAAAAAGAATATTATAATGCACTAAAATTACTTTCCCAAGTCATAATATTAAGTTTTCCTATGAATAAATAAAGTTAGTGTCTGAGATTCATGTTTTCTGTTGGAAAGAAGCAAAGTACTGTGTGAGTATAATAAAATTCTGCTACTGTTAAGACTCACATAGTCTTGGGAGCAGTATCCAACGACTGATACCCACTCCCTTTACTTGGTATTTTTCTGTGTGCTGTCCTGACCCTTCCGTTGCTGGTTCCTGACATTCTCACTGCTGATGGACAGCAGTGTCATAATCAGAGACCCATGAGTTTCTTTTGTCTCCCCTAGTCTTTCTTCCCCTTCACTCTTCTCCATCTCACAAGGATTGACCCAAGCTTGCCTTTCTTTTTGCTCACTTATTCATGGCGACGAGACCCAACTTCGCTCCCGTTGCCTCCTTAAATTCTGCTTAGGGGCAAAACTCTGCTTAGAAGCCAAAGGAATGACACAGTGACCATCTCCCCCACTGTTTCGTCAGCAAGGAAAACCCAAAGCAAAAACAATTGGCCTTATTAGGTAGTAACCTAATAGATCTCTGACCATGAAAATAATAATACTTTATACCCATAGAAGCGATTACCAATTGTCAGACACTGTTATCAGTGTTTTGTTACTCATGTAATTCTCACAACAATCCTCTAAAATACAATATCATTATCCCCTGTTTCCAGATGAGGACCCCAGACACAGAACAAATAGAAAGCTGGCCAAGGTAACAGAGCTAGTCAGTGACAGAGTCAGGACATAAAGCCATGCAATCTTGTGGCAGAGTCCCTGTTTAGAAGGAAGAGAATGAAAACTGCCACACCACACACACACACAAACACACATTTTTCCATCCAACAACACAACCAATCAAGGCTTGAATCTACTCATAAACAACAATAATATGGGCTGTGTGCAGAGGTATACTCCTGTAATCCAGCTACTCAGGAGGCAGAGACTGGAAAGATCTCAGTTCAAGACCAGTCCAGGAAAAAAGTTAGCAAGATCCCATCTCTATAAATAAGCTGACATGCCTGTCAGTCATCCCAGATCCCAGCTACAGGGGAAGCATAGGTAGGAGGCTGGCTGTGGTCAAAGAGCCTATCTGAAAAATAACCAAAGCAAAAAGGTCTGGGGGTGTGGCTCAAGTAGCAGAGTGCTTGCCTAGCAAGTACAAAGCCCTGAGTTCAAACCCCACTACTGTCAAAAGAGAAGAATATAAGAATAAAAGTGACAATAATTTTAAAACTCCTTT
Organism: Castor canadensis; assembly: GCF_047511655.1. Taxonomy (NCBI): domain Eukaryota; kingdom Metazoa; phylum Chordata; class Mammalia; order Rodentia; family Castoridae; genus Castor; species Castor canadensis. Next base: position 112,268,549 of record NC_133393.1, on the reverse strand, counting down.
CCTTGTGCACCCTCTGATGTGTGTGTGTGTGTGTGTGTGTGTGTGTGTGTGTATGTGTGTGTGTTGGGCAGTCATGAGGAATAATCTGAATAATTACACTAAAACTTCACCTCGCAAGTCAACATAGCTGTGCACAGGGAGGATCCATTTCACACCATCCCTGCACAGCTGGTGCCAGAGTTCATTAAAGGCTAGGACCACTTGGTCATTCACAGGCCTGGAGGTCAGGGGAACAAGGGTGGTTAGGAAGCCTGAGCCTTACTCCCTCACTCAGCAACCAACAATTACACAATCTTATTCTACCCTACAGCCCCACCTCCAATCATCCTGTTGTGCCTGCTTGTGAATTGTCTCAGAGAGTTTAAAAAAGTGGGAAGAGCAAGGATTATTTTTCACCTTGAATTTTCTCAAATTCTGCCTAGCAAAATTCCATGTGTGAGAGGCAGTATTCACTGTCAAGTGGCAAAAGCAGGATGGCATAGGACTCAAAAATTCTGGGAGAACGCAGCTGCTATTGCAGCTCTGGGAGGATGTGAAGAACACGCAATGAATTAAGAGAAGGATGATGATAATGATGGTGATGCTGGTGATGACTACCATGGCTTCCTTCGTGGAAGGAAGGATGCCCTGCCTCTGTGTTTTAAAAGTACATTATTTCTTCCTCACTGTTTTTGTATCACTCTTCATTTATTTATTTTGTTTGTTTTTGAAGTACTGTGGTTTGAATGTAGGGCCTTGTGCTCGTGCTCTACCACTTGAGTCTCACTCCCAGCCTTTTTTGTTTTAGTTATTTTTCAAATATGGTCTCCATTTTTTGCCTAGAGCAGGTCTCAGACTAAAGGACTTCAATCCCCCTACCTATCCTTCCTGCATAGGTGGGATCACAGGAACAAACCCTTCTGCTCAGCTTCTGCTTTAGATTGGGTATCTATAACTTTTTGCCTAGGTTGGCCCCAAACCATGATTCTACCAATCTCTGTATCATGAGTAGCTGGGATTACAGATGTGAGCCACAGTGCCCAGCCCTGTATCACTCTTTGAAGTCATGCTTGAAGAGATGTGTCCTATTCTTGCAAACATAGTGACCAAATGTCACAACCTCAAGCAAAGCCCTGTACCACAGTTTCAAGCCTATCCACACACAGCAGCAGCAAAATTAGGTCCGAGAAAACAAATGCTGTGCAGACCAAATATTGTAAGGGTCCATCTTTGTTTTAAAAAGATCCACAGCAGATAGTCTCTGTTTGAAGTTGCATTGAATAAATAAAAACACAGTCAAAATAAATTAACTCTTTCAGAGAAACTGTGTACTTTATTAGTGTCCAGGATGATCAAGTCAGATGGTACCGCAGAAAAACACAGAAAGACAGACACCATTTGTATGAATGTTCTTCCCTGATTGAGTCATTATTGGTCAGGTATTTTTAAGATTTCATTTACTGGTGGCCTTTTGAATTGTGACCAAAATCCAGCACTGGAATCAGTTTAGCCATATGGTTATGTGTGCCTAACATGAAAACAATGAGCTAAATCCATCAAAGAAATATATAAAAACGTTTTCACAGAAACAAATGGTTCTTAAGATTCTTTAGTTCAGAGCCTTCTACAGAGGGGCAAAAAGCCATCCATACTCCCACTTGCTAATGTAAAACTCACCAAAGTGAATGCAAGAAGGAAGGCTGATATAACAGAAAAACAATGTGGTGGGTTTCTTGCTTTAATTAAATATCATAATTACTAATTCATCGCATAAAAATACAAAGCACAAACCATGTATACTGATACCCCAAAGAGTCTATGCCAGAGGTAATATTCTCTGTGATCTCCACAAGACTTTGGCAAAAAAGTGGTCCCAATTCTCTTTGAGAACTACAATTATTATTTTCTCATTTTATTCAGAGATCGTGGTTTCTCTCTACATACCCATTACAGAAAAAGAACTTCTATTTTTATTCTGTCTTCTGTCACTTTGGCATGTTATAGACCCAATCAAAGTTTGTCGAAGAAAAACAGTCTCCCTTTTGAAAATGAATAAAATGTTCATTTACTTTGGGTAAATTTCCTCTTTCAATCTGACCATCTGGATCTAAATTAAGGTACCCTACTTTGAACATGGGTGTGCTCACCATCTGTTTACCCAAAAACAGCAATTACTTCAGGTAAATGAACATTTTGCCTAATTCTAAGAAGGTTTATTCACCTATAAGAGATGGAAGCATAAATACACACCCCTTATCTGCCTGCTGCACACCTAGTTGAGAAAAAGTGAATATGTGCTCTGCTTGATGGAGATAATTTACTGTTTGTGTATAAACATCTCAAATTGTAAAGAATTTATTTATTTTCAGTATTCAGCAAGAGACAAGTTTGGTTTTTTTTCTTAGCCAAATGAGTAACCAAGAGTGGAGGATTGGTAAGAAGTTGGGGAATCCTGGGCTTTGATGAGGAGTGTGTCTTAGCACCAAGAAATGGTTTTTCCCTGCAGGATAGAACCAAGTGCCATCCCTCCTACACCTAGAAGGGAATAAAACCTTCCAGGAGGCAAACATATATAGGATACAGTAGAATTTAACTTTGCTACCCTCTCCAAAATTCCCTCTCTTTGATGTCTAAGAAGTAAGACAAAGATATTAATGAGCTATTCTTCCCTCACAGGTAAATAAAGTGAACTAAGTTGTAGTGTTGCTCTTTTAAGTATTTCAAGTTACTCAATTCAACTCCCGTTGGCAGATTAAATATTTGTTTTCATTACAGAAATTATTCTATAATTAAATTGGCAAAAATGATGATGAACTAAAGATCAAGATACTTAATCATTAATCAAATGAAAATTCAGTTTGCATCTGTCCTTTTAGTAAGATGGTTTTTAAATGCCAATTCACATTGCATTTTGACCAGTAAAAGTCCAATCCTGGCTGAATTCCTGATATTGGTCTGCTTTAAAAATGCTTCAAGTAGTCATAGTAACAACAACAAAAGATTAATATATGGAATGTTGACATAATTATGAAATGGTTTATTAGATTTCTGTTGCCTTATCAACTCCAGCAGAAACAGACAAGAAATTATCAGATTCACTCTGGTATAGAAGACGAGGAAAAGGAGGAACAAGGACTTTCTCTAAGAAGCTGTTTAGAAATAAAACCATCCTGGAAATCTCCACAACACTGAATTCTACATTTCTACTGGGATGCAGAGATTAGCCACACATGCATTAGGTTAAACTTCCAACCAAATTATTTACATCTTTGGGGAAAACTGAAGAAGTGAGTTTGAATACAAATATGCACTAGAGGTACAAGAAATCAGTTATGGGTCAAGCAGAAACATCTGGTCTTTTTAAGAGTCCTCTTAATTTGAAAGCACTGACCAAAACAAGCTCAGTTCTGCCAAATCCATTTTGGCATGACACAAAAAACAGGATTTCAAGGAGTCAGGGAGTATTTATTTCACCACAGCAAGATTCATCAGTAATGATATGCAACTCCCACTGTTGACATTTTAACATGAGAAGCTTGTTTCTCAACATAACATGCAAATTTGCCTTCTATGCCTTTCCCTCATATTTGATGTAAGTGTGGGTTTAAAAAATACTTTTAATCTAAATTCTTTAGAACATGTTGAAGGAAGTAATGGAAGAGAGTTTAAGTTATCCATGTCTGATCTTAGAAGTTAGAAAGTGAAGAATTTATACATTCACTTACAGGAGGTTTTAACTACTAAAGCAATGACCTTTATTTATATAAGGTTATTTCATACACTCTGTAAGTAATAAAACTTTTATGTATCACATTGAAATTTTCCCAACCTCTTACATAATGACTTCTTTCGGGAGTTTCCAAAAACAATGAGCTCAGAAAATTAAAGTTCAATTCCTAGCTCTCCAACAACAAGCCTGCTGACCTCAGGCACCCTGGGATGCTCTAAGCCCTAGTTTTCTGCTGTTGTGGGAATCACCTGAGGAAAGGAGAGGCTCTGTCTCATGACTTTCTAACTGCCAACAAGTCTGCGGCTGAAGATTTCATTTTTAAGTTCACTTTGTTTGTTCATCTGTCCTATAGCCATTTAATTAATTAAAGTTATTTTAAATGCAATGGGATACAGCAATGAGCAAGAATAACTCATTCATTCATTCAATAATATAATTGGGAGCTTACTACCACAAGAAGCTCATGAGAACTTGGCATTCGTGATGGACACTATATGCTGGCCATAGAGTTAAGTGTTTCTCAATGCATTCACCCATGGACATATGCAGCAATCCTGTAAGGACAGTGTTATTATCATCACCATCACCAAGTTAGAATTAAAAATATGGGGTCTAAATCCTGCTTTGTTGGCTCACTCTGTGATCTCGGGCAAGCTATTTGACTTTTCTGAGCCTCCATTTCCCCACCTGTAACATGGACAGCTCTGATAATTGCACTGGCCCCATAAGGATGTAGTAGAATTGAGTTCACAGTGGGCAATAAGTACTAGAGATAGTCATTCAGTCCTTGGCGGGAATTGATGACTTGGATTAAACACTTTGCTCAAACCTTCACCCCAGCTACAGAAACAGTGAACATTTGAACACAGCATCATCAGTTCCCAAGTCTGAGCTCTTAACAAGAGGTAAAAACCACCTCAAACTCCCAAAAAATAAAAAATAAAATACTGCCCAAATCTAAACCTCAGCAAAAGTACTCTCTAACAAGGCTTTTGAGACTGTTAGTTTTCCTTCCCTTCACCACTGTAGTCTTCTCCAAAGGCAAGAACTCCCCAACTGGTCATTCAGCAGAAAGTTTGCCATGCCTGCTAAGCTGACTTTAGTCACGGCTACTGTCACCCCCCTCCCTGCCCTCAGCCGCCCCACGGAACAGCTTTTTTCTGCTCTGTATCTCAACTTGCAGTTTGGGGAAACTTTATAAAGCCAAAGCCCATCCTCCGCTCTGCGCCTGAAGCAGGACTCCTAGTAGTCAGGGGAGGTGGGCATGTTGAGGGGATGAAACAGTGTCTGCCTTGCCCTGAAAGGACTGGGTTGAGCTGCTGCCCTGGTCTTTGTCGTTGTAATACCTTCCCTCCATGGTAACCTGGCAAGCTTTGAGTGTTATTCTGGCATCGCTCAGATTACCTGCTATGCTTCAGAAAAACCCGCATGTCCCACTGGCTACCTAACTTTGGCAGGGAAGGGGAAAGTCCCAACTAGAGGAGGGAGTGGCATTCATCTTTTGACACTGGTGAGTTTATGGGGTTGGCAGCAGTGGCAGATTTGGCATCTGGAGACCCCGAAGGTTCTGGGTGAGGGTCCTACCTCTCCTTCTCTTCCATCTCCCACCCCCGATTTACTGGATAGTGGAAGCCAGCCGGGTCCCTGAGGGTCTCCCCGCCACTCAGCCATACGAGCTGCCTGGCAGGGTGGGGCAGCGTGGGGCACCGCCTCCCCTCCGTACCTTCTCTCCCCGTGGAGCACGTAGGAGCTGCGGAAGAAGCCCAGAAGCTCGTTCTCTATCAAGGCGTTGTAGATAATCTTCAAATTGTAATTCCTCTGCGCGTCCAGGGTCCTGTTCAGCACCACAACTAAGACCTGGGTCTGCGGGTAGAGGAAAAAGCCCGCCACCGGGACTGCTCCCGCCGCCCGGTCCTCGGCCACTTGCACCTTCTCCACCGCCACCCGGGAGGCGTGCAGCACTACGTAGCGGGTGGCGTTCCGGCACGCGATCTCCACGTTGACCTCCCCGGAGAAGGTGAAGTTTTCCATAAAGGCGGTGAGCATCAAATTGTAGTGCAGCGGTTTGAGATGGCCAGATAGGCGCAGCTGCGTCCAGGGCTGCCACTGCTCCCGCTCCTCCTCCGACGGCGGCTGAGCAGATGGGATCCCTGGGGTGGCCACCCCACTTATGTCCGGCTGCGAGGAGTCTCCGCCCGCGTGGTGGTTGCGCCGGGCAGATCCCGGAAGGCTACCGTTACTACCGCGCTCAGGGAAGCCAGCGGGGCCACCGTCGGCGCCAGGCGCTGCGTTTGCCCCGCACTCGTCGAAGCGCAGGCTAAGCAGCACCGCAAGCATGGTGACCGCAAGTAGTGCCACGATGGACACGGCGAAGGCCAGCACGAGCCGCTTGTGCACCGCGATGTGGCGCTCGGTGGTGCGGGGTCGCACTCCCACCGAATCCGCCCACGGGTCCGAGAGCCCCCGGCCGCTTGCCCGGAGCGCGGCGTTGTCTTCCATGGTGGCCGCGTAGGGTGAGCTGCTCTTCTCGGCCCCCTCCTCCTCCTTCTTCTTCTTCCTCTTCTTTTTCTTCTTCTTCTTTTTCTTCTCCTCCTCTCGCTCCCCCCGTTCGCCGTCCAGGGCCATCACACTGCCTCCTCCTCTTCCCCCGCCCCCTCCGACACCCCCCGAGGGCGGGCCACCGGGGCCACCACCAGCGCTGTCATGAGAGAGCGCACGCGGGCCGAGGGCGCGACGCCGGCCAGCTGGGACCCTGGGGATGCTAGCCCGAGTTCCTTTAAGACAGGCTCTGGCCGCTGGCAACGGCAGCCTCAGCGCTCCCCATCAGCCCCGCCTCTCCCTGAACAACAGTGCCTGAGACGCGGGGCAGCGAGCTCTGGGACGCGCCCAACTTGGAAAGCTTCTAGCTCGCCGGGCGCGCGCTACTAGTCGGTTGAGCTCCCGGCTCCTGGGCACATGCTGCCCGCGCCCTGGTGCGCCTGCGGCTTCCGGCTCTCCTCCCCTGCGCTGCGCTCTCGCCTGGCTTTCCCCGGGAGCTGTCCAACCCGCCCTGGGCTGGGAGGACCCGGAGGACTGAGGAGAGGAAAGCGACCCTGTAGAGAGGGAAGTTAGCGCTTTTGATTGCTCCCTCCCTCTCCCCCCAACTCCGGCAGCGGCGTAAGTCCTCTGGGTGGGATGTGCTCCCAGCGGCAGCAGCACAGGAAGCGCCCCAGCCTTACACCCCGCAGCCAGAGAGGAGAGGATGGCCGAGAGTGATGGAGGGAAAGACTGGAGTGAAGCAGAGGGCCGCGGAGCTATGCAGGGGATCTGTCCTGGAGAAGCCTTCTCCTGCACCCTGGACACTTTAAGCAGCGGTGGTGGCAAAGGGCGTGAGGTTGTAGATCGGACAAGTAGCCTCCCTTGTTCCGATGTTGCTTTGCCCTCTGAAGATGACAAGTGAGGAAGAAGTGTCCGGCCGCGCTATCCACTTCAGGTAGATGAAGGTTCGCTCCATATCCCAGAGGGCAGAACCAAAGTGCGTGTGCGCGAGTGTGTGCATGTGTGTGTGCGCGCGCTCGCGCGTGTGTGTGTACACAGACTCCGGGTCTAGAATGCGAAAGCTACTCCAGCTGCATTCAGGGACTGAAACTCCCCGAGAAAAGCAAAGGAGAGAACGAGAGAGCGCGAGGAAGCAGGGAAGGCGGGAGGGAGGGGAGCGGTTGAGCAGAGGCAGGCACTGGGAGATTACAGAGCTTTTCTCTGCTCTGTCACACCAGACACCCACAGCCACAGAGGGGGTTGCTGAGCCGCCTGTAAGAAGTACATTGTAAATCTTCAGCGCAACAAGCCCCGCAGTCACCCCTCTCCCCGACTCCTTAGCCCCACTGCTGCTCCCCAGAGGGACCGCTGGAGCCTTTGGCTATGAATATGGAGAGCAAAGGAAGATCCCGCTGGGGATCTGCTGTGTCAGATTTCACATCAACCTCGCCAGAGGATTTGGAGGATTGTATGTAAATTGAAATAAATTCTCCAAAGCCTGCCTACATACATTATACTGTGTGATGTGTCCAGGTGTGCAGTACTAAAATAATGACTAGCATTAAAGCACAAGTAAAGACCAAAGACCGGAAGTAAAGAGCAAAAAAAGGAGATGAATTCTCCATAGGATAGTTTCTATTTTTAGATTGAGCAAATGATTTAAATACAATGCCTGCACCGCAACATTCAGGACTAGGAACTATTAGCGGCTGGGGGATAAAATATGGGGATGTGAGTCCGATGGCTTTAGACTCACTGCAACAGTGAGCAAATACTCCATGATTAGTCAGTTTTTCATGTCAGCTCACCAAAATTACTTTTTCTTTGCAACTTCCCAGTATTATCATGAAAATTGTTTAAACTTTGTTAGAACAATTATTTGTAGGAATGTTTGCTGACAGCAGGAATTATCAAAACAGGTTGACTAGCTTTGGACTCATGAGTTTATTGGAGTTTTGAATTACAGTGAAGAGTGTATATGAATACAGAATATGTGTGAAGAACTGTAATGAGAGCAATATTCAGAAAACAGCCACCACAAAGGTGTCAGCTAAAGATGTGGTCTCTAATTTTTACAAAACAAAGTGTAATTGGCTTCCAAGTCAATAAAAAATGAAGTGCATGATATACAGAAAATAAATTCCTTTTTTTTACATGTTTCTTTTGTGTCTGAACATTTTAATGGCATTTAAAAAATAGTGTCTGTCATTATTTTCCTTACAAAAAGAAATGTTCAATGCTATTGGATTTGGAGTACTGAAAAATAGCAATTAGAATATTTTTAGGCTGTAAAAGTGTGACCAAGAAGAAGAGACACAATACACATCAACTTTCGTCTGATACCACAGAAAACACAACTCTACTTGAAGAAGCTGTTTTCCCTTTATCCCTAGATGGGGTACTTGCCAAACACCAATACTTTCTAAATGTCCATTTGAATCATTCTTAAACCACGATGATGAAAATAAGTGCCAGGGTGCTTTTTTTAAGCATGTTGTATGTGGGCCGTTAGCAACAGACCAAGGGAAATGCCACATTCTGTTCAAGTTACTTTTTTTTGCTCTGTTTTTAAATGTCTATGCTCTTGCTGTCCATATGTATCATATGTATCTAACTATATGCCTTTTAGGAGTTAAGGAGTTGAGATTCTTTAGATTGTTTTCATAGAGTTGGGAAATACAGTGCAGGAAGCTAAAGGAGCTCTGTGACCCCCATGAGGTCACTAGACTTCTCTGACTTCAGAGCTCTAATCTGGTAAATCAGGATTACTGATCTGGTAATTCAAGACCATATATTCAGTGAATTTATTAGTAAAGACTTCTAGGACCACCCTCAAGAGTCTGAGAACCAGTGCCTTAAGTGAACAGGTTACACACTAGGGACTTTCAATACCTGTTTCTCTCTTAAAATTTTATTAGTCAAAAGACTCAAAGAAGGTTTTTCTCTGTTCTTCCTTGTATCTTATCAATGTGTTCATGTACTTCTGAGAATTACTATAAAGTAACTCTCAAATACTTTGGAATTAAAAAGTACACTTACCAATTAGTAAAAACTCTACTGACTGATTAAATTACTAAATGGATTGTTTTTGAGACCCAAATGAAGCAGACACAAGTTTATTAACATAGAGTGGACACAACTTATTAGCTCATTGATTTGCCTTAAATGTAACTTTACCCAATAAACTCAGTATCAAGGTCAAGTAAGTACATAATTCTTCTTCCCCTATCAGTGCTCCAGAGTAGTCCCAGTGAGTTTTTTCCTTTGTAGTTTCTGAAAGTATATAGTACCCTTTCCCTGAGAAGCAAGCACTTTGGTGAAATTAATTTTTAATATTATTTCTCTAGAGAATGTTCTTTCTCACTTAAATGAAAAAAAGGGAGAGGGTAAAATTTCAGATGGCACACGTAATAAAAATATTTTAAAAATTATTCAGTAAGATTTCATTTAAAAGTTGCTTCCAGTCACCGGATTAGAGAAAGGTCTGACTTTTCCAATGTTAGAACCATGCAATGCTCTGTACATGAAATAAGAATTCTCAAAGTGCCTCATACTTCTGTCAAAAAACATGTAGTTGATAGGAGAATTTTATGATTATTTTCTTTAACTAATAAATGTCATTAAAGTCATCTAATAGCCATATTTGATTTAGGGACTTACTTGCAAAAGTGTATACAATCCGAATGTTTAATATTCATAAGACCAAACAGAAGTTGATTTTAATTAAATTTGCACCTTGGTCCTGTAAATAATCAAAATGAACTACCTTCCACAAAAGTGCTAGCTTCAGAATCTTTACTCTTTGATTGTTCGTGCTTGAATTGCTTTTTTTTTTTTCTTTTCTCACTGGTTTGTATGTACAAGCACAACTTGAGTGTTCTTGTGTATTCAGTTCCTTCAAGTGGGATTAGTATTTCGCATCCAGAAATAGCTTGGTTCAGCAGAAAGAGCTAGATTCTGCTCTACTTTCGCTCCCTGACATTCCAACCCACTTACCTGATGGGTTTAATTTCTTGACATGTTACTATCAAAGAATTTGACGAGGTAACTCTTGGAGGTCTCTTCCAGCTCTCAAATTCTATATAAGAAATTCAGTAGTTACCCTCTTTATGCTTTCAAGGGATTTTTAATCTTCTCAATGAAAAGCAAACTCAATTAAAAACCAAGACTTTAAGGAGTTAAAGAGACTTTATAAAAATACATTCCACCAACAAAAAGCATAAGGACAAGTAAACAAATAAACCTTACTACGCAGGTGGTCCAAATAGGGCTGCTGTATTTTATGACAGGAATATGTTCCCAAAGACTTCACACAATTGAAGACCAATGCTGACAATAGATGACGGAAATCTCTACCAGCTAACATGGTGCCTGCATATGGCAATACCAAAACAAAAATCTTAAATTGGAAATAGTGATAATTTGAAATTTTCAATTTGGGGAAAATCATATTATTGCAAACTTTATTAATATATTTTATTATTGCAAGATTTCCAAATTTCATAACACCTTCCCCCTTGTCCTATATCTATCAACATTGTTCAAAAGTCACATTCAAGAGCAACCTTTTCTATAAAATACTCCTTAAGATCTTAAGTATGGAAAAATAATTGTTTAAAATTAAGTAATGATATCTAATAATTAAGATAGTGATACTTCATGAAATCTGTAATTTGCTAACTGAAATTAATGCCTCAATTTAAATGGCAGTTGTCTGGCTTTTTATTTTAAAGATTATTCTGAGTAGGAATCATATCTAAAATTGATTATCTTTTTATATCACATGAAAATCTATGAAGTTGTTTTTTTAATACCTAACCTATTAATATATTACTACACATATTAGTACTTAGAAAATCTTATAATTCTGCCCACAGGAAGACAAGTCTCACATAAAAAGAGCTTCTGTAGATGGCAAATATAAGAAAAAGTATGACCAAATAATCCGTGATACAATTCCCAATTCTAGCATTAATGTTATATCTACAGAAGTGAGTATGAGGATTTCTAGAATGTTGTATTTTTCTTTGGGGGTCTCTAATGCTAGGTTTAAACTCTTCAGTGTTCACTCTGGGCTCTTTGGTTTATGATCTCTATAAGAAAGCTCCATAAAATACCGAGTATGTATCATGGAAATGTTTCTAGTTCATCCATGAAAGCTGCAAATATTAAACATACTAAAGTCTACAGATAGAATAAAAATTAGGTACACCACCCTGAACACACCTGATCTTATCAGAATAAAAACTGATTAACTTTCCGAAGATGTTTCTATTGAGCTAGTCAATTTATGTAGTAGCTCAGGAGATGAAAATGGTAAATAAACATATCTAGTTGTTACCATGAATTTAAATTGTTCAAATCCATGGTTTTAGATAAATATGGCAGGAAGGATAATGATGATGATAATATTTTTACTTTATTTTTTGTGGTACTAGGCAGCTGCTCTACCACTTAAACCACACCCTCAACCCCTTAGCTAAGATTTTTCAAGGGCTTAATTTGTAGCAAGTATTTGATCATGTGTGTTATGCTATCTTATTTAATCATGAATATAACTACCATGAGATCAATGCTGTTATTTTTCACATTTGATAAGGATACTGAGGCTCAGAGAGATTAAACATCTTGGCCACAGTTACTAGTAGATGACAGCGTTGGAATTTTTAAAAAGGCATATTACTCCATCACCATACTGTAAAACATTATGTCATACTATTTCCTGAAAGGTAAACCACATGTAATCTACCCAGTTGTGTAACTGATATTTCCTGTATGAATTATTAGGTCAATGCCACACATAAGAGTATATTAATGCTGACCAAACAACCCTGGTCTTTACCTGCATTGGAGCCAATAGTGCTTAGCCAATAGTCTATGCTATGTGAGGGTTTGCTAAAATAAATAAATAAATAATAGAGTGTGAACCGAAGAAGGGTAATAATTTTGTAAAATATAGAAAGAAATGGCAGTGTCATTCATCCTAGATTAATCACTACACAGTTGAAAGAGTTAACTACAGTCTTTTTTCATATTATAGAACAAGCATTTTGCATCTTAGGAATCATAATTCTTGAAAGCATCACAAATATATACCTTTAGCCCAGGCTTATTTGCATTTCAAAACTCACATGACTTAACATGGTGCCTTACTTCCTTCAAACATTAAAAGTATCTGCTTTGAAACCAGACTTCCATAGATATTAATGCAAATTCATATAAAGACATAGAATATGTTTTTATTTCTTCACATGTATCTTTTCAGGGCTTTGCACTTATAAGACCTGTGCTCTACCACTTGAGCTACACTTCCAGCTCCCTCATCCCCCAGGTATCTTCTAATCCACAATCCTATTAAATCCTATTTCCTGTTGTCTCATTTAATAAAACATGCTATTTCTCCTTTAAATCTTCCCTTACTACAGATACACAGTTAATATATAAATGTTTATTACCATTGCTCTTTAAGCAAGGTAATTACAGTATTTTTTATTTCAGTAGCAATTTACAATCATTGTAAATGGGTTAATAAAGAGACATTAAAAGTATGAACTTTTTCTCCTTTAAATTATGTTTCACTAATTGTTGTAGTCATATACCTGTATGTGAGCTTTTGAAAGCCAAGTTTGAACTACAGTGTTTTCTTATTTTGAATAGTATAACATATAGCACACTCTACAATACACAGGTTTGCTGAGTCAGTATTCTGCCAAAAGATAATAATTTCCAAATGAGAAACATATCTTATGTTAGAAAATATTTAACAAGATATATGTGCATATCTATTTATATATACATAATAAACTAATAATAAAACTTTAAATCACATTGTTTTTAAATCTCACTTAATTCCTTCTTTGAATCTAAGGAAAAGGAATGTCTGTGCATATATAATGCATCTTCTTAGTCATGAACTGAAAAACACTATCTTTCTCTCGTCCATCTTTTTCCCTTGCTTATATTCGGAGATATTTACTACATATTGACAAAGATATTGTGCCCCATGACACATAACTAAGGATCCCCAACATCATACCATTCTTTTTTTTCTCTGCACAGACTTCTCTGAGAGCACATCCTTTTTCATGCAGGGTCAGAAGTGCTCTCCCAGCGCCATCAAAGTAAGGGGAAATATGTGTTCAGGAGTCCAGCAATTACACTTGAAATTCAAGCAATTAGACTTTGATTAAACATCTTTGCTTGGTCATTTAAAATTTACTTATATATTATGATGGTAAATATTAAAAGTTTAAATATAATAACTATTCCATAAATACTATAAACAAATATGTTGGGTCCTTTTATACATTTATATCAAGAATAGTACATAGTAGGCATTACACAAAACATAGAAGAGAAACAGTCATAATTTAGTCATGACAATGGTCATGGCGTCTGCATCTGAGAAAAAGAAAGAAAAAATTCCCTACAATAAAACTACACAAAAAAAAAATCAATCAAATTACATTTGAAAATAACCAGCTGCTTGATTGAGTGAAATTTTCTGCTCTGCAACAGTTTGTGGGAAAAGAGCCATGAACCCGAAGACAACAATTTGGAGCTATTAGCATATTAAAATTTGGATGATCATTTCAGGAAATAGGTTTAATTCTTATGAAGAATAGATTTAGAAACTCGCCTGTGATCTTCACTTTTGTCACTTTTCTCTTTAGTGCCATCTTGTGGGTTAGCCAGTAACAAAAAAAAGAAAAAAAAAAAAGAAAACATAGGGTTTTGAATTTGGGTTTTTGCTTTGCTTTCTCTGCTGTATTAAAGCTAGTATTAGAAAGGAGTGTGCTAGAACTAAGAGGTGAGACAATTTCTGTTTTCCAAGAGAAACAACCACTTCACCAGAAGACATTTGCCATAATTCCGCAATTGACCATTCAGGACACCAGAACAATTTCTCAAAGACTGGAAATACTGGAGTCTACACAAAAATCAATATTCATTTACAGAATAATCACCAAACTTATCTTGGATAACAAGTGGCAAGCTCTGACTTATGATTTTTTCATAAGAAAAATGTTTTCTTAGCTCAGCATCATCATTTCTACAACAGAGCCCCATGAAAATTGATTCTAGGTGATTTGAAATGCTGCTTATTCCCAGTTTAGGAAAAGCTCCATATCTGATTTAATCTGTATGCACCTTACTTCTAACATAAAATTGAATCTTCATTGAGTTACCTTAGTTTGTTTTCAAAGTATGTTACATCTACAAGGGGATGTGAAAAAAGTCAGTGCAGTGTGGTGAAATGCCTTTTTAAATTGAGAAACACAGGCAATATGTTATATGTGCCTTAACATTCTCTATGTATTAGACTTGTGATAATAATTTCTCATTTGGCCAAACAAAAAGGAATGGTTTCACCTGAAAATGTTGCTTTTATTGCTAGGTTTTTGGTTTTTTTTTTTTTTTTGAGTTGTGGTGCAGAAGTAAATTTTGAAATTGCATTTGTAGACTCATTTCAGAACAAGTGGAAATCACATGCAATCTGGTCACTTTGAGTGGGCAAGTTTTGTATCTGAACTATTGCCCCATTAAGAGTTGAAGGTTGTACCATGTGTATTCAAAAAGTAATTTTCCCTGAATGTGCAATAAGTCCTAAGATTTGACCTATAACCTGAATGTCATAAACTATACGTTATCTATGCTGGAAGCACATGAAAAACAATAAAAACCGTTAAGTATTTTTATAAACTTGCTAAAATCCGATTATAGAACAAGGGCAGTCAAGTACTACCAGTAATACTGAAAAACCTTAGAATTTAAGGGTTTTTTGACTTGCATGAGTCTTGTGAGTCTCTGAAAGTAATGCATTGCGTTTTCCAAATCAGGAAATGCATTCTAATTGTTAATTTTCTCATCCTTTGATATTGAATCTCTTCTTGACATTCTGACACAGATTCTGTTTCCCACAGATTTGGTTCAAGAGCAAATTAAAAGATGCCTTAGAATGGCAACATTTAAATCTATAGCAATCTATTTAAACTTTGCATGGCCATCACTGAACAAGTCTTTATTCTTAGAGTTTAATGTAAAATAAATAAATACATTAGTGAAAGGATGCTTTCTTGCCTGAGGACTATAAAAATGTTTTGACCATTAGCCCTCTTGTGCTTCAATTTTAGCCTTAATAAATATTTTCTTCCAGTTCAAGCCAAATAAACTTCTGCATAACAGCCTCCAGAAAACCCCTTGGTTATGTGTGCAGTGTGGAAGGTACAGAGACTTCACTGAATATGAATAAATGACACCTCCATTCACTGCAGCTGAACTTCAGTGATGAATTTTATCCTCTTCTTGTTTTTATTATATTCTTATTCAATATAAGAGTTTTTGTTTGTTTGTTTGTTTTTCAAGAAACAAAACACACTTTATCTTCATTCTGTTTCTGATTCCAAATTAGGCAGTTCCTAATTAATTGGGTTGCATTACATACCAATAGCCTTTTTTCTTTAATGTCAAAAGATTTATATGATTTTTTTTCAGTTCCTCTTAAAATGAACAGGCACAAAATATTTTCTTGACATTTCTGGGAATTTCATTTTCAGTTTCAAAGGACTATTTATTCCTCTCATCCCACAATGTGGGAAAGTAATAATTACTGATTTATTTTAGAAGCACTAACATTCAACTAGGTAAACTTTGTAAGTGATGGCTATTAATGTTCTCTTTTGTCTTGTAAACAGGAAATCAAAGCTGTTTAAGGTAAAGGATGTGTTTTAAATTAGTGTTAACATTAATGTTTACAAACACTTTCTGTAATAACTATGTCTTCTTTGGATATGTCTCTTTATTTAATTGCATCCTATCTATAAAGGTATAGATACAAATAGATGAGAGTAGGAGGTATATGAGTTTCCATGTGGTCTGAATAAGTGTTTTACTAGTCACTATAGCAACCTGCTGTATAATAAAATGCACAAATAGTTCCTTGTGCCACTCCATTTCCAGTGACTGCTAAAATGGTCAAATTAAACTGCAGATATGATAATCATCCAAATATATAATGCTAATACTTCAATTACAGGATCATTTCTTTATTTCTATGAGCTTTACTTATAGTAACTCTCTGTTTAATATACAAAGCTCTATAGCTGTTCTCTTTAAATTTTAGAGCAAGAGCTATACCTTCCAAGATGAGCAAATAATCAAGTCTTAGCAACATTATAAAATATAATCCATATTAGGAACTGAATAGAATGAACCCTCTGATTGCCTAAGGCTCGAAATGTTAATGCTGCCGAAACACCTTGTCTGTATTAGCTGGTTGAATGAAATTATATTAAAATGAGAACAAATTGTGGTCTGGACCTCAGTCTCACTTCATCGGTCTTTTCCTGCTGCTGCTTGCCTGCGAGGGGAGCTTCTGCTCTTCTGATCCTCACCTCCTGTCTGTACCCATGCTTCCAAAAAGGATCAAGCTTGAGTGTCCCAGAGTGAGCTACTTCATTAAATTTCTGCTGAAGTGTGATACTCACTAATTTTTTTTCTCTAAACTAAAGAGACACGGAGCCAGGTCTACATGAAATTAATTTTTTAATTAATTCAAGCAATAACATCATGAAAAAGCACTTTGAATTTTTCAATTCCCAAGCAGTTGATTCTTTAAAAAAGAGAGAGAAAGAGAGAGAGAAACATAATATATTTCCACATCTTACTTATTAGTCTAGAGGTCTTGACCAAAGAATTATTTAGAAAGGTAACATACAGATCATCACAATGACTTTCCTGCTTTTCTAACAGCTTTTTGCCTATAAACTTGATAGATCTGAGACCACGTCACCAACAAAAGAGGTTCCACTCATGACTGTAACAGAACAAATTAGTAATCAGTAAATTATCTAAATATAAAGGGAAAAGAGCCAAATCACTCATTTTTAAAAGCCAAAATTCTAAGGAAGTAAATGTTAGACATCATTGCTTATTTAATCACTTAAGTATAATCTCTAATTTCTCCAGAAAATAGGTTTCTACCAGCCAGGCAGTCTCTTACAGAGAAGTTTGTTAGGAAATAACCACCTGATTTTGTGAAGTCTAGACAACCTCCATGAAACTGAATAGACTTCATTTACCTAAACTCCAAAGTTTAAATGGAGTTTAAACTTTTGCACTAAATGAAATAACAAGTTAGCAGCATTTTAAATGAAATTAATTTCCATACCATTTGGGGTCCAGTTCAGTATCATAAATATTTAGAAAAATGCGGCCAGCAGGCACTTTGACTTTTTTTTTTTTTTCAGAAAATCAGCAACTACTTTCTTGATGCTTAGTTAATAGCCCAAGAAGAGGAAGGTAAAAATGGGGGGTGAGGAAATACCCTAGATAGAGACTAAATTCTTACCTAAATCTTTCTTTAATTGTGCCTTTCAAATACATAAGACACTGTGTGGAAGGAGTTTTAAAAGTAACATTTAGAAATTGCTTTTCAACTCTATAAATTAGCATAACATAGGGAAAGTAATTTAGCAATAGTTATGAAAATTTGCAAATCTAAAAACTATAGCAAGAATTTTGAGACACCCTATATTATGACTGCTGGCATGACTCTTTCCTACTAAAATGAAAGCTTCTTCAGGGCAAGAAACATGTACATTCATTTATGTATCCACAAAGCAAGCAGTCTCTGGAATATAAATTAACCCTCAGTGTACATGGGCTTTTCATGGGCTTTTCATGGGCAGGTTTGACCATTGTGGGTAAAAAAAAAAAAATTCAAAAACAAAAGGTGTCTTTACTGAACATATACAGACTTTTTATCTTGTCATTATTTTACTTGAAATATAGTATAGCCACTCTAGCTAGGGTTTACATTGTATTAAGTGTTGTATGCAATCTAAAGATGATTTAAAACATACAGAAGGATGTTCATAGGTTATATGAAAATACAAGCCACTTTATATAAGAGACTCTTACCATCCTTGGGTTGGAGTTTTCACAGGGGAGACCAGGATGAGTACCAAGCTCTCACTGATACCTAGGAATGGTTGTACTGAGTGCTTCACAAGTCTATGTTGAATAAATGAATGCTCCATCCAGTATTTTATCGTCAGCTTCTTGACCATTATTACTCCCTTCTCCAGTTGAAGGATTCTATGTGCCCCCCATGCTCAGCACTCTTTGGGCCTGCATGCCCACTAAAGGAGCTCTTTTAGCTTGGCCTCCATTAATTGTCCCAGTGGGTGCCTTAGAGTTGGTCTATAGCCAAACTCTACCTTTCCCTAGCTCTTGCTTAGAAACTTGGTACCTTAGTATTAACTGAAAGTATTTTCCTCTACATTTTAAAGGGGATGAACTAACAAACAAAACCTGTATAATTTTCCCTGAATAAGCCAATAATAAGTAAGTTGTAGAATCAGTATCTCATTCTCTCAGTTTCAATTTTTGAAATCAAAGTAATACGTCCTCCTAGGAGGAGAGTTTGATTAAATGTTGAGACAATTTAGGCCATCCATTTCAGTCATACTTTAAAAAATACTGGGTTCTGAATTCAGCAGAGAAGGTAAGGTCAAATTTACCCTAAAAAAAATTTCAAATTTACCCACAAATGGTAGTAGATCATGTACTTTTGTATTCTTTCTCTAAAGCAACATGTATATAGCAATGTAGGTATACCTATGTATTATATATATATATATATATATATATATATATATATATATATATATATATATATATATATATATATATATAAAATATTTTCAATATTTTTAAGCTGAATTTGAGTAAATAAAACTCTCGTGCTGTGACTTCACTGTTTTAATAACACTGTTACCAGTTGACAGCTATACTTATATAATGTATAAATACTCAGTCATTGCTTAAAGTTCAGTTAAAAATAATGGTAATGCCTGCCTTCCTTCCTTTCTAGGAAAAAAAAAAGAAGTCCAGACTGAGTGCAGTGGCTCACACTATAATCCTAGCTACTCAGGAAGCAGAGAGAGATCAGGAGGATCGAAGTTCAAAGCCAGCCCAGGCAAACAGTTCATGAGACCCTATCTCAAAAACTCCCATCACAAAAAAAAGAGCTGGTGGAGTGGCTTAAGGTAGAACCTTGAGTTCAAACCCCAGTACCTCAAAAAAAAAAAAAAAAAGCCAAACGAGTTAGGGCCATAGAAGGAGAGCTTCTGAGCAGCTCAGATTCCCAGACCCAGCAAGATCAGGTGATTGGCTACATGAAGGGAGTCCAATATCTTAGTGCTGGAAAGGGTACAAACATGGAAAGGGAAGGCTTCAGATGAATTAGCGTTGGATTGGAATTGGAAGAATGGATGTAGACAGATACATATATACATATATGTATGATGTATATATGTGATGTATGTGTATACATATATATACATATATATACACACAAATAACCCCACACATACTTATTATGGTTCAATTCATGATTTTCCAACTTTATAATGGTAAAAACGCAGTACACATTTCAGTAGAAATTATTCTTCAAACTTTGATGTTTTTCCAGACTACTGAAACATGGTACATGCTCTCTAGTGATACTGGACAGCAACCAGTGAGCCACAGTTCCCAGTCAGCCACACAATTACAAGGGTAAACCAATGTGCTACAGAGCAGGGTGTTGCTAAAGTATGTTGTTTGGTAGGTTAACTATGTTTTCAGCTTATTTTCAGCTTCCAGTGACTTTGTCAAGTGGTAATCCCATTTCAAATCTAGGAGCATCTACATATGTATGCTAGTGTATGTATGTATGACATGTAAATAAACATACATTTAAGTGTGTGTGTTTGTATGTACATGAAAAGGTTCTGGGAGAAGTAATGCTTAAGTAACAATGAATAAACTTAGTGCCTAAGTCTTGGTTTCTAAATACACTTCTCCATTATAAGAAGCCTGAAATCATCACAGATTCTAAGAGTGAGGGGGGAAGAATAAAGGGGCAAAGAACAAAATGAACTTTGAACATTTTTGTGTACTCAAAAGTAAGAAAGTTTTCAAAAGAATAATGGGAATGTGACCAAAAGACACAGGAGGTACCTTGCAGGACACAGTTTGGTACCACTGACCAAACTAGAAGCAATTTGAGCATCAACTAAGTGATAAGAATAATAGATTATAACCCACCAAATAAAATAAGAACCCATTAATCTACACTGATATAATAAATGAATAGGTGAATGGAAAAAAGAGAAAACTTTTCTTAAACTCTGCTCTGTGGCATATTGGTTTACCCTTGTAATTGTGTGGCTGACTGGGAACTATTGCTCACTGGTTGCTGTCCAGTATCACTGGAGAGCATTGTACCACGTATCAGTAGTCTGGAAAAAAAATCAAAATTTGAAAAATAATTTCTTCTGAAATGCGTACTGCTTTTTTACCATTGTAAAATTGGAAAATCATAAATTGAACCATAAATACCAATAAATACAGAAGGAATTCAATTAAGACATCAGTGATTTCCAACATTATTGAGTCAATGTAAGATGAAGAACAGGATTTCACATAATTTCAATTTATCATTCTAAAAATTTTTATTAATTACTAAATAAGAAAAGTTAACTTTATAGTGGAGAAACCTAGCAGACACCATTTGGATATCTAGATCAAGTGATCAAAGTTAACACTGCTAGTCAAGAAAGGGACCAATCAGTATCACGTGTCATCTCATGGAATGTGATGACGAGAACACATCACTTGTCTAATTTCTATCCAAATTTTTATAACCTGGTTATTATAAGAGAAACAACATAAATTTAAAGAATTTCTAGGAAATAAGTAGCCTTCAAGAATGTAAAGATCATGCAGTCAAGTAGAGGTTGAAGACGTTTTCCAGAGAACAATAGGAAGCCATAACAATTGAGCACAATGTGTGATACAGAATTGGCCTTTTTCCCCCAAAAACTATTAGTAGGACGAATGAAGAACAAATATACAGGGCTGACTCCACAGTCTCCCTGCAGAAAGGTCACCTTCCAACAGTTGGTTTAGAATCGGGTGAAGGAATTCAATGTCAACTGTCTTTTGTTTCAAAACCATGTTCTGTTGCTGTACCCACGAACTTCTTCAAAGGCTGTGGTAAATTTGGCAAAGGTGGGGGCAGCAGAAAGAGAGTAGCAAAACCTTTTGGTATAAGTCATTAGAACAACTGGCAAAACTTGAATTAGGTCTCTGGGAGAAGGATATTCATCAGTTACACAGACTACTCATATAACTAGTGGAAGTTAGAAGTTATTTGAGAATAAAAAGTTGAAAGAAAAACCAATGCCATGCTCATTAGTATTTTTTAAGCTCCCAATATGCAGCACTAAGATATGCAGGCCGGGAAAGGAACAGTAGTTGAACGTAGTAATAACAGCATAAAGTAATAGCAATCAAGTAGGAAAGAAGGTGAGCTAATCACGTGATGTCAATCAACCATTTTTTTAAAAACACACTTGATTTTAGGGAGTTATATCTTTTCTGGCATCCTGTAAGCATCAGCTTTTCCTACCCACTTTTTTCTCTCCACATAGCCCATGAAACCATTTTAAGCACAGCAAAAATAATTTGAGAATATATTCTGCAACCTTTTTTTTTTCCCTTTCCTCTTCTTTCTCCCTTTCTTCCTCCCTCCCTTTATTCATTTTTTGAAGCAGCTTTTATCCTACCAGAGAAACCTATTCTAAATATAAAATACAAGCCTGGGCTGCATATGGAGACTCTGACTAAAAAGTAAATTAATAACAAGACAACAGCAACAAAAATCTTGTCTCACCCTGCTCATTCACATGACAAATAATTCAAGTATCAGCTGATGAGAAAGAGAAGAAAAGAATATCTATACACTAACACTTCTTCACCCTCATCATTCACACAGCAGTCTCTCTTACTCTTTCTTCTTTATTGCTGGTTTCCTCTTTTCTTCTCTGGACCAAGGGTATAAAAATCATCCTTGAAATTAATTACATAGAAGTAGACTTCCAGCAGTTTTTCTTGCCCTATAATCTTAAATACTCATGTGCCTCACTTAAAACAGGAAAAGAAAAGAAATTAGGATGTAAACATCCCATTTTTAAAACTTTTGTGTTTTTTTAAACCATCATCCTCTGCAGTAAGTGAAGGCTATAAAACAGTCTGCCACTCTAAACAGCACTTGTCAGGAATGTGAGAAATTGTTAAAAGAGAAGAAACTTTAGAAGATCTAAATTCAAATTACCTTGACTACAATTAAAATATCCTCTGTTCTTCAGTAATGACAGGTGAGGTAGAAAGAAGGCAACAACAAATGATTGTCTAAGATCTTAAGCAGTAATCCTATTAGAAGACTCTGAGACATAATGGCCTAAGTTATATTTGGAGAGGTATTTTAGATCTCTTGCCTGAATCTGCTTCTTAGGAACTTTGTAAATATACTATTAAATCATCTGCTGATAATCACTCCAGTAATGTTCATGGTGATTATGAAGATGACAGTGATGATGACAACAAAGATGAAGGTGAAAAACACAAAGCAACTGGATAGCACTATTCACGCCTTCAGGAAAGCCATTGTCAATATTTTCATTCTCTTAGAGATTCCCACAGTCAAGAACTATTGCAGTCTGAACTGCCTACCACAGTTACTGGTTATTTCACATGATATGATATCCAAGCACAGTTCCTATAAGGGCTACTGTTTGGTTTTACCCCATGGAGCTGCTTTTAGTAAGTTATAGCTCTGTGATGATAAGGACCCCAAGCACCTGACCCAGAACCTACCTATACCTCTCAAAAACTACTGCCTTCATTAGATGTTGTGGGAGGGAGATGGGATTTGTTCCCCAACTTACATGGATCTCTTTTCAACGTGTCCACTAATGTGAGTATTAGATCACAAGGCTTTGCTTCTGAAACTTTTCTCAAGGTTGTCATCCCTGCTATTTATATATGTATTCATTCATTTATTTACCAAATATTTATTAAGCAACAACTGGGTTCCAGGTACTACTCTTGGCATAATGAACAGAACATTAAAATTCCTGACATCACGGAGTTTACAATCAAGTAGAGGAGCCAGGCAAAAACAGTTTTAAGTAAAATAGATAGAGATAAGAAAAAAGAGCTAGGGAGTGCTAGACCGAGAGATTGAAGTCACAATATTAAATATGACAGAGGGGGAAGGTATCACATTTGAATAAATATCTATAGGAAATTATGTATGTAGCTATCTAATGGAGAGGAACAGCCAGAACAAAGATCCTGAGACAAGAAGGTGGTTGGTGTCTGAGACTTAGAAAGGACACCTGTGTAGCTAGAATGGAATAAGTTAGGCAGAGAAGAAAAAGAAGTAGGACAAAAAGATATGCCTTTTGAGCCAAGGCTGCAAAAGGTCTGTAAGCAATTATAAAAACTTTAATTTTTATTAAGAGCAATGTAAAGCCATTGGAGCATTTTGAGCTAAGGAATGACATGATCTGTTGTGGGTTTTAGAGAAATTCTTCTGATGGTTTTGATGATAATTCACTGAAAGATAAGAGAGAGAAAGAAGTTTTGAGGCAATTGAAATAATTCATGCAAGAGATTTTTGGACTTAGGTGGTAGCCACAGAGATGATGAGAAGTAACCAGGTTTTGCAGAAAGATTATGCACAGGGTGCATGAGAGAGGCCTCAAGAATGATACAGGATATTTGTTCTGAAAAGTTACCAGGATGAAATTGACATTTAATGCATTGGGCCTACTAGGTCCTTTCCCCTTTCTTGCCTGTAGTTCTCAAAAGAACCATAGATGGTGATGGGAATGCAACATTTCTTGAGATGGGGAGGAACTTCCTAGAAGAGTTTGGGTATTGTTCCTCTCACTCCTAGGAAAAATACCATCCTGAGTTATGAAAGAACTGCCTGAGATGTCCTGGACTTCATTTCTATCTCTTCTAGAAGATGTCCTTCAAAGAATTGCCCAGTGAGCCACTTTGTTCCAAAGATTTATGACCCAAAGGAGGGTGCCTTACAGTTTCCCTCAGCTGTGGTGCAAGTGGGACACACATAGTTGAGATTTTATCAGCCCCAGGCTGCTTTCTTGAACCTTGGTGAGCCAACTAACAATGAATTCTAGACTGCTTTTGTTCCTTGCTGCCTATCTGTAAGTAATAAACTCACTTTCTATAACTTGTTTTGTGTGAGTATGCTCTGTGTCACTGGTAACACTACATATGGCTGAGAATGGGTATAATAGTATGGGTGCTGGAATTAAAGAGGTGAGTCTTGGTTTGAGGACAGACAATTCATCTGTAGGAACCAGCAAAAAGATAGTTAAGTGAGTGCTTGTGTTTGCAGGTGTTTGTGAACATTCTTTTCTGATTGTTTCTATTTTCTCAATGAAATAGGAATTAAGATCATCAGCTGAGTGAAGATGGGGAAGAAAGTGTTGAAGGTTTCAGAGAAAAGGAAAAATGTATGATTTAGTAACCTCAGATGTTTAATATGTAGAAAATGGAGATGTTGGGTCTTAAGATTATTAGACCTAGTACCCATAAAATATTAGTAGTCACAATATTTTAAAGTTTTTCTGGAGCCACTTTCTTCCTGGAATTATTAGAGAGCTATATTTAATAGGATTGAGATAAATGCAACAGAGGGAGAGCAGGACAAGGGAGATACAGAATATTGACAAAGGAATAATTGTAAAAATTGGACTAAGGAATCAAAAATGGATGTGAAAGAAAATAAGGATGTGAGGAGGTGGGAGGATAAAAGACAAAATGAACTATAATGGGTAGATTATGGGTCCCTATAAAGTTAAGGAAGTATCATTGCTTAATACTAGTTATTAAAATGAGGTTACTATACTTAAGGTACTGTGAATTCTAGAAAATAGTGGCTTTTGTTAAGCAATATTTTCCACTTTGCTCCAGAAAGTGAGTGTACATGTATCCTTTTCTGTACTACTATTTATTAAGAATTCATACTTAATTCCACTGCCACTCAACTTTATTTTTTATTTATTTATTTGCTTGTCATTTTATCATTTTTACATTTACTCACATGTGTGTACATTGTTTGGACCACCTCTTTCCCTCTCCCCACAACTTCTGGGCAGAACTTGTTCTGCCCTCTTGTTCTCTCATTTTGTTGAAGAGAAAATATAAGAGATAATAAGAAAGACAGTATTTTTGCTAGTTTGAGATAAAGATAGTTATGCAGAGAGATTCCTGGCATTGCTTCCATGCACATGTGTATTACAACCCACATTATTTCATCTCTACCCTACATCCTGGTCCCCTTTTCATAGTGGCCTCTGTCAGTTTAAGATTACTATATTTACTCCTCTATAGTGAGCACATCAACTGCATTCAAGTTTTAGGTTCCCTTCCCTTTCCCTATTCCTTACACACACAATCCTCTTAGTGTGTGACCCATGTCCAATAATATTACTGCATTTTTTTTAGGTCTAAAGCCCTCATATGAGGGAGAAAATGCAACTTTTGGCCTTCTGAGCCTGGCTAACTTCTTTTAAGATGATGTTCTCCAGTTCCATCCATTTACTTGCAAATGACAAAATTTCATTCTTCTTTGTGGCTGACTACAATTCCATTGTGTATAAATACCACACTTTCTTAATCTTTTCGTCAGTAGTAAGGCATCCTGGCTGTTTCCATAGCTTGGCTATTGTGAATGGTGCCACTCAACTTTAATATGGTAGACATTTCCTATACTATCATGAATCCATTCCTTTCAACATTATTTTCTTCCAATACTCCATGACTGACACTTCACTTTCTACCAACACTCCATTTTCATAGCAAACCTCATCATCACAAGTCCCCAATTTGTAGGACGAAGAGGAAGAACTGACTAAAGAAGATGATTACATCAGCTAATTCAGAGAAGGCATTTAACAAAGTTCAGTGCTCATGTATAACTGCCATCAGGAGGTGAACAGTCTCTGATCAGAAGATTTTCAAATTCTTTGCATCCTACACGGAAGCATCCCAGACAGGACATGAGGGTATAGTAAGAGAGGTAATGGCATTTATTAAAGGTTAGGTAAGAAGGCTTACAAAAGGTCATGGTGGGGTCAGGTAGAAACTGAAAGCAGAGAGTCTTCCTCTTTCCAGTTGCTTTTAAAACCTGGACTAACCTATGGGAAGGGTAAAATCTGGTGATTTCCAGATCACCAATAATCAATGAGCAGGGAAGGTCATGGGTGGTTCCTGAGCCATGTGGGGGTGGTTTAAGTTGTCCCCCAGTCAACTTGTGAATAACCTAAACAAATTTGCAATTGAATGAAGGCTCAAAGAAAGAGAAGAATGTTCAACCTGAAATACAATATCAAGTCATGTATACTATACTCTAAAACTCCTAAACTTTCTGAAGTCTAACCTGTCTCATAACTAGAACTAGCAAAAAGTTCGGAATAAACAGGAACTATCTCATCTTGATAAAGTGTATCTGAAAAACTTTACTTTTCATCACATAACAAATGTACTGCTTAGGTGGGGGTTATTGATAATGGGAGAAGCCACACATGTGTGGGGAAAGTTGGTAGACAGGGAATTTCTATACTTTCCATTCAAAATTTTTCTGTGCAGCTAAAACCGTTCATAAAAATAAAGTCCATTTAACCTAGAAGGTAACACACGCGCACAGTAAATCAACGTGAGTCAATGCCCTGTATAGCTATCCTTATCTCAACCAGCAAAAACCCTTGTTCCTTCCTATTATTGCTTATACTCTCTCTACAACAAAATTAGAAATAAGGGCAAAATAGTTTCTGCTGGGTATTGAGGGGGGAGAGGGAGGGGGTGGAGTGGGTGGTAAGGGAGGGGGTGGGGGCAGGGGGGAGAAATGACCCAAGCCTTGTGTGCACATATGAATAATAAAAGAAAAAATATATATCTGCAGTATCATTCT
Source organism: Castor canadensis (assembly GCF_047511655.1). Classification (NCBI taxonomy): domain Eukaryota; kingdom Metazoa; phylum Chordata; class Mammalia; order Rodentia; family Castoridae; genus Castor; species Castor canadensis. The sequence goes on along the minus strand of NC_133393.1, from coordinate 112,241,484 downwards.
TAATGGAAAAAGACAGAATGCTTTCTCCTAAGATAGGCACTAAGCAAAGATTCAGTTCTCACTGCTCCTATTCAACACAAGGTTCTAACCATGGTAATAAGGCAAGAAAAAGAAATAAAAGCCACCCAGTTTCAAAAAAGAATCTATAAAACTGTCCCTATTTTCAAATGGTATGATTGTTGATTTAGAACATCTTATGGATTGTAAAACTCATAGAATCTAAAAAGTAATTTCAGCAAGCTCACAGGATACAAGATCAATATAAAAGTCAATGTCATTTCTAAATATCAGCAGTGAACATATGAAAATCAAAATTAAAATACATTTACAAGCAGTCAAAAGAAAATTAAGTACTTAGGTATAATTTTAACAAAACTAGTACACTACACTATCTCACATTACTGAAAAGTCCCAAATGTTGATTAAAAAAAAAAAACAGAAAGAAATACCAAATTCATAGATTGGAAGATTCAGCTGATTTCACTTCTCCTCCAGTTGATCTGTAGGCTTACTGCAATTCTTATCAAATCTAAGCAAGTTCTTTTTGTACGAGTTTCATATTCCAAAATTTATATGAAGAGCACAAACTCTAAAATAGACAGAATAATCTTAAAAGAAGAACAAAGTAAGGGAAATCACTGTACCTGATATTAATGGTGACTATGTAGAAATAGCAATCAAGACTGTGTATTGGCAGAGGAATAGACCCTGGAATCACTAGAGCAGAAGTGAAAACCTAGAAATAAACCCACACAAATATTTCCAACTGATTTTTCCAATCAATTTTTGACAAAAGTGCAAAAGTAATTAAATGGAGGAATTTAGACTATTCAACAATGATGGAGAAGTGGACATCCATAAACACAAATAACTAAAAGAACATCAACTTTAACCTCACATCTTATACAAAATTTAACTCAGAGTGGATAATGGACTTAAATGTGCAATAGAAAACCTTGTATGTGTAATATAAATAAGCCTTTAGAAAAAAAAGAAGAAAACCCTCTGGATCTAGGGCTAAGAAAGCAAAGAATTCTTACATTTGATATCAAAAGCATAATTCTGAAGGAAAAAGTTGATAAATTGAAACTCATCAAAATTAAAAACTTTTGTTCTGCAAAACATCCTGAATACTTTCTAATATTTTCATCCTAAATATCCTATCCAGAGGATAAAAGACAAACAAAAGAAAAAAAAAGATTTGCAAGCCACATATCTAACAATAAACTAAGTATCTAGCATAAATGAAGAATTATCAATACTCAATAATAAAAAAACAAACAATCCAGTTAGAAAACTGACACTGACATGTCTGAAAGGCAAATAAGCACACAGAAAGATTTGTAACTCCATAAGCCATTAGGGAAATGTACATTAAATGATCAGTAGCTATCACTAAATTCTTACCAGAATTTAGAAAAAGTACAGTGACTACACCAAATGTCAACATGGATGTAGCAAGATTTAATCACTTATGTGTTTTTGGTGGGAATGTAAACAGGGAAAGCCATACTGGAAAATAGTTTAGCAGTTTTTTTTTTAAACAACAAAAACAACAACAAAATGAGCACACAGTTACAATAAAACCCAGCAATTCTGCTCTTTTGCATTAATCACAGAGAAACAGAAATTTATGTTTACACAAAAACCTATAAAGAATATTCCCAACAGTATTAGTCATAGAAGCCAAGAATTAGAAACACTCCTACAAACTGTCCTATAAGGGGAGAATGGCTAAACAAACAGTGCATCCATATATGAATACCAATAGAACTCAGCAACAAAAAGGAACAAAATCCATACATACAACTTCAGTGAAACTCTGGGAAATTATGCTAAGTGAAAAAGCACTATTTCCAAGAGATTGGCTAGAATATGATTCCATTTGTTTCTAGGGAGTGTATATGGAGAAGAAGATGAGTGGGAATGAAGAAGGTGTACCTAAGGGCAACACAACAGATCCTCATGATGGGACTACTCTGTATCTTGACTCTGTTGGTGATCACATGAATACACACCTATGTGATAAAATTACACAGAATGAAATATACTCACACACTCAAAGGAATGCATGCAAACTGGTAAAACTGGAATGTAGTCAATGTCAATTTTCCAATTGTGATATTATACTGCGGTGCTATAAAATGATAACATTGGGAAAAACAGGATAATGGATATACGGGATCTTTCTGTACTGTTTCTTATAACTGCACACAAACTTCAATTATATTCAAATAAAAAGTTAAGTAAATGAGAGAGAGAAGTTAATGATTTTCTTAAGGAGATCAGAGATACTTTGGGGCAATTTTATGATTTTAAACAGGGAAAGTATGCAATACAGCTAAAAGTCTACATCAAATTTATAATTATACAATTATATATCTGAATTATATTAAAAGTGATACACCAACTTGAGCAAACATCAGAGAACTAAAAGCACCAGCATAAATTTTTAACTTTAACATTCATCTTTAAGACTATCTCTGGGCCTTTTTCAGACCACACACACACACACACACACACACACACACAAAAAAATCAGATCCACTCCAAAGCTTTAGCCCCTGATATCTCTTCAAAGCAGTTAGTGCTGGACATCCTTTGAGCAACCACTTGAGTCTGTTTGGGGTTTTTTTGCTTTAAGTTGCTTTCTGACCATATACTCTTTTTATCTGGTTTCTGGTTACTTTCTGACCTTTAGCATAAAAGAAAAACCTCTTTCAGCCCATTACAATCTGTAATAAAATTTAGATGAGAGGAAGTAACCTTAAAGTTAGATTATTTTAGTCCCAGACCAGTGTGATCTTTCCGTCTACAGCTGCTTTTCATAGCACCCAGCCAGTGCTGGCTTTTCTACACTCCAAACCACCAGCCCTTAATAAGGCTCTCATCTTCAAACTCTAAACTTCTGTAATAATTATCATCTATACAAAAGTATTTATTTTACATTGAAGCAAATTATGCAGTTAAAAGCACTAAATTTAAGGGTAAGTTTAGTGCATTTTGGCAAATAAATTTACCCTTGTGACCATCATCACAATCAAGTAATGGACCATTTCTATCACCCCTAAGAAGTTTGCTTTGCTACTTTTTCCAGGTCCTGGCTCCAGGAAACCATTTTTTTCTTTTCTAACACTATAGACTAATTTTGCCTGTTCTAGAATTTTACTTAAATGGAAGCATATAGTATATTCTTTTGTGTCTAGTTTCTTTAATTTGGCATAATGTTCTTTCATATTTATCTATGCTTTCATATTAGTAATTACTTTTATTGCTGGGTAGTATTTTATTTTGTCATATAAAGTATAACTATAATTGTATTTTGTTTATTCATTCATTTCTTCATGGACATTTGAGTCATTAGATATTTTGGACTACTACAAATAAAGTTGCTATGAATATCCATGTATGTATCTTTGTATGGAGTCACACACTTTTATTTCTCTTATACCTAAGAGTAGAATGGCAGGGTCCAATTATAGGTACATATTTATTTAACTTTATAAGTAACTGCCAGACTGTTTTACATTCTCAGCAGAGGCATATGAGAGTTCCAGTCACATTCTTTCTAACATTTGCATGTTCTTTTTAATTTAAGCCATTCTAGTGGGTATGTAGTAGTATAATGTCATACTAGTGTCATTGGAGGACAGATGCAGGGTCTCCCACAGCTTCCCAACTTCCATATAAAATCACAGGTCTTTGAGAACCACAGACATGAAAAGCATTTCAAGGTGTCCTGCAACAAGGAGTCTCACAAGGTGGAAGTTTTAGCAAGTATTTATTTTAGTGTAACAGGATAAAGTTTAGAGAGTTGTGGGGGAAGAAAGAGAGAAACATCTCCTGTTCTCCACACGGGAATAGGAGCAAAGACTCAAAATGGTAGTTAAAAGTCTATGGTTTTACACTCTCCTAGGATGGGAAATCCATGTCACCAGAAATCAAGCAATCCTAACCATTAGAAGATGGTTCTGAGCACCCAAGATAGTTGCTATTTATTATTGTAAAATATGAGATGTTACTTAGGCCCACTGAAAACACAGGGTGAATAGGTGAACTTTTGGACTTTCCTTTGCCAGACAAGTCTTTTCCTCTACTCATTCAAGGAACCTTACAGCTTGTTAAGATCTCAAAGAGGAAAACAGAAGTAGGTAGCTCCCCTATGTCTCACTGTTCCTATAATTTAACATCTAAAAGGAAATGGGAGGGGGTTAGTTACTCTGGTTCTCCAGCCTTTACTTCCTTGTTCCAATGTCTAAGTCTAGCACTTCAAGTATTTATTGAAATAATATAATTTCCTTGTCTCCTCATCTATCTCTCCTGCCTCACTAGGTTGAATTTTCCTGATGACTAGTAATGTTGTAAATCTTGTATATGTTTATTAGCCTTCAAATATCTTATTTTGTAAAATGTTCAAATATCTTATTTTGTAAAATGACTGCTCAAATCTTTTGCTCATTTTTAAACTGAGTGTGTGTCTTCTTTTTACTAAGTTTATATATTTTGAATAAAGTCCTTTCTCAGGTATACATTTGTTATATTATTTCCCAATCCATAGCTTACTTCTTTTGTTTTACTTAAAAAGTATCTTTGAAGATCACTTTGAAGAAATTTTAACTTTAATAAGATCTAATTTTTCATTTTTTGTGTCATAAATCTGTTTTTTGCCTATCCCAAGATCAAAAATACTTTCTTTTTTTTATCTACAGGTGCTATAGTTTCATCTTTTATCTTTATAAGTCAGGCTAACAATAGCTATCTGGGGACTCTAGCCTGGCAAGTGCCATGAGGTTTCCCCAGCACATTTCCTGATAAACCCCTTATCTCAGTCCAATGCTTTCCTTTACAGTTGTAAATTGTAAAGATTGTATGGCAGAAAGTCTTGAGGCAATTCCACCTTGCCCTGGTTTACCCCTCAGGTGAAAGTCCTTGGCTTAAAACATGAATATTGATCACATCTCATGCATGTAATTAAAATACCTGAGAACTAGCTTAAGTGCATGTATAGAGCAAACCAAACCTGTCAATCACCCAGCCCAGCCCACAGAGACCATGCAGATTTTTCCCATCTTTTGCCCTTTGAATTTATAAAATGCCTTTTAAACAAAGGCTGTTAGGCATTCCTCTATCCCGCCTGGCCAGGGTCCATCACTGCTTTCTCTAGGATAGTTTTCCCTCACTTTTAATAAACTGTGCTACATTTCCACATCATGCTTGGGTTCTTCCTACATGGAATGTAAGATTATCGGCATCTTCTGATCAGTTTTTCAGGGAAAACCCAGCTAGTAACATTTAGGTCTATGGTGCATTCTAAATCTCTTTTGATTTGAAAGTAATAATAAAAACCAAAGCTCATCTCCCTCCATCTGTGTCCATTAACATTAAACTTACTTAAATTGAGTTTATTAGAAATTCTGCTTTATTTTGTTGGGTCTGGAGACCTAAGCAGATGAATGGGTATCCCATCTCCTCTGGAGAGCCAAATCATTCCTGCATCTTGAGGAGTTAAAGGTCTGCATTCTTGCACCCAGGAGAGGAGATACAGGGTCTGATAGATCTGCCACAGGGCTGATGAGCAAAATGCTCTCAAGATTGTTCCCCTCCCCCAATAAGGGTGCAAACCAAACCAGTTCACCTAAGAAAGCCAGAGAATCCATGGCCAATGAGAAAAACTCACCTAACTCTGAGCTGCCACATCCATAAAAGCCCTCATTCTTCACCTGAGCAGCAAGTTATCGGATTTCTGGTCTCCACTGCAGTCCTCTAGCTGTAGCCTTTCCTTTCTCTCTAATAAATCTCACATTATATACCAGCTTTGGCTCATCATTCAGCTGCCTTACAAGTCAGTTCTCTGGCCTCTGAAGGCAAGGACCCTTGACACCGGCCTGCAACACTTCAGCACACAATAATTTTAAAACCTGCAGATTTACCAAAAATGTAACAAATAAGAGAACATTCAGACCTATTGATAAGGGTTCCAAATACATGAACTGCTTATGTTTTTAGCAAAAACTCCGTATTTCACATATACTAAAGCAAAAGCACTAACCATAAGAATTTCATCCCCATTCCTGGTTCTCTCCTTATCCTTGAAAGGCTTACAGTTCAACAGCTCTTACAAAGGAAGGAATGACATTAAAAGAGTACAATAATTGTTTGGGACCTCTCACATACTCAAGAGATGGGACAATTAGTATACAAGCAAATTCTAAGCCACCTGCTTCTTAGAGTGAACAAAAAGAAGCCATGTCAGGATTGGACCCTCTCCCTTGCAGGCAGCTTTCTGGAAACACCTAGCCTCAAGGAAATGACAAACTGTCACATGCCAGAGGGTCCACAGAGCTGACCAATTTATTTACCTAATTACCACTTACCTCCTTTAGCTACTCCTAGCAATCCTTAACTCCTATCTGGGACAATCTTCCACCCAGCAGAATTTCCCACTCAGACCCCTCCCTATATCTACTGCAAGTCTGTAAGCAGCCAGAGGCTCCAGCTCTCTTCCTGGGATCCCCCTCCCAACCATAAACCCTATGCTGGCATTTGGGCCACCTCTCTGCCTCTTTCATTTCTAACACTGCTGTTGTTCTTTCCTGATGTTGTAATATATTTCCAATGACATATTCTGAAATGAATTGGCTTTAGAAGATGTAGGGGGCAGTTTCTAATGACTTAAGAAAACCGTCCAACTGATTCCTTTTGTCTATGTGGGAGATACATATGTTAGAAATAGGACTCCCAAAGACCACCAGGATCACAATTAGAGACACAGAAATGGAGAAATTGTCTCAGCAAGTCAAAATTTACTTCTGTAGAAGGGTGTGCAAGTGCATGGGCACAGCAAGCAAGAGGAGCAGGCACTAGGTCCTCATTTTTATTCCTGATTCAGTGGGCCCTGCCCCTTTATTGGAATTGGTCAAGTTCTAGCACACAATCTGCTTGCAATTGGATAATGCTACACTTAGAGTTTGGGGGTGGTGTAGGTAGTAATTTCCCAGCAAAAACCCAGCTCAGTGAACCAGGACCCAGAACTGCAAGCAGCTAAGATGGCCACACACTTTGATAGAAAAGACTGTTTTCCTCACACATATGAAAAGAGCATTTCACTATTTGATTAAAATATTTGATTTTATTTGATATATACATACATAAGTGTGTGCATACATGCATATATACATACACAGATGGATGATAGGTAGATAATATTAGTGGTCTATACCAAATGAAGTGACGTTCCAAAACTCCATTCTAGTGTCTACAATTATGAAAGAGGATCTTGAAAATGGTCTGGCTCAATCTTCACACAAAATAACCCTAATCTACATAATTTGACCTAATATTGTGAGATACAATTTTACTATATTTTAAGTGTTTTGTGCCCTCAAATAGTATACAATCCCAAAATAGATTCCAACTGTTTACAATGAAAAACTGCACTATGCTTTATAGCAGTGATTTTGAATTCTGGCTGCATGTTAAAATGAACTTGGGAGTTTTTATATAACATCAATGACCAGGCCTACCAACAACTAATTGAATCAAAATCTCTGGAGCTGACACTCATACTACCCTATTGTTAATGGCGCCAGTGCAATCTGTGATCAGAAGACTTCCAAATTCTTTGTGTCCCTCAGAAAGAATCCATTGCAGGACACATGCATATAAAAGGAGTTTATTAAATATTAATAAGGGAAATACAAAAGGGAGAATGGTGGACTCAGGTGGAATCTGCTGGCAGAGAGAGCTTGCGTCTCAGTCTTAGGTACTTTTAAAATTTACACTAATCTAGGAGAAGGGAGGAACCAGGTGATTCCCATTTAATAATCAATGAGTGTGGAGGGGCAAGCGTGGTTCCTGGCCAGGTGAGGGTGGACTGGGCCATCCCAGGGCAATCTACATATGAGTTCCAAACTTTCCTTATTTGTAGCCTGCCTCACTATGATTCTCCTGTTCAAACAAATAAAGAGCGTTATTCTAGATTAGCAGTTCTCAAAGTGTACTCCATGAATCATTAGAGGTCCCTGAGACCCTCAAATGAGATTTATGATACCTAAAGTCAAAACTTTACCCCAAATTCCTATGTAACTATAAATGGAACTTCAATAGGCCACATATACATTTTGTAAAATTGAATTGAATTAACCATAATGTTGATTTTCATCTAACTTAATACAGAGCTCCTGGACCAGGATAATCCGTGTCAGAGGGTAAAAGAACTGACAAAGGAAAACAAATATTCCTATGGCTTTAATTTTACTCATAGGTATGGAATAAGAAAAACAAAATATTTACAAGTTCACTCTTCTTTGCTTACCAATTTGGTGGGAACGCTTCAAAAGCACAATCTTAATATAAAGAAAGTAACTTTTCAACACTTGATAACAAAGTGCTAGAAACTAACAAAAGCAAGAAGATGGAAGGTGAGGTGATTATTCCTGAACCCTTCGGGGACTATCTGGAGTTTGTGTTCTTGCCAGAAGCAATATCCAGCTATTTATGTTAAATGCATCAGCTGCTTGAGGTGAAGGCAAACAGGCCTGAGGAGGACCTCTCTACACACTTTATCAAGAAAGAGGAAGATGAAGATAGAAAAGAGGAAATGATCCAAAAGACAAGTGAAAAATATGGATTTTAGGAGTCAGGGAGAATCAAAAGTGTATCCAAATAATACTGAGCATATATTCATTTTTGATAAAGGCGTAATGAAACATATTTCTTCCATTGTTATCTGAATGTAAAATAGCCCTGGGTTTTTGGAGGACAACATCAGTTTTAAAGGTGAAAAGATGTAGTTATGGACCAAGAGATCCTATTTAGGATCCATCCTTCAGAAATAATCAAACATGAGCACTAAAATGTATTCACAAGACTGTTCATGGCATTGTTTATGACTGCAAGACTAGCCATTGAAAACTTTCTACATGGCTATCGATATGAGCATGGGTAAATATGACTTGGTACTTTGTTCTTTGCAGTTAGAATAATGAGATGGAGTGAGAGAATATACACCATGCTCCCAGTTGTATAAAAATACATCAACTAAATAGATGTGCATGCATATGAATTTAAATATATATAGAACTTTTTTCAATTAGGGGAATATAAGTAGGATTAAGATAATAAATATATTTATTCATACCTTCATACATATATGCTGCTTAATTCTCTTTAATGATATAGTCATATTTTGAAAGTTTATAAATTTGAAAAATAAATTAAATATTCTATTTACATAAATGTATAAACATTCCCATATAAGTAAAGTTGGAATTTTTGAAAAGAAATGACTGTCCTGTTGCAGCTGTTAGGAAGCAAAGACTGGAAATTCCTACAGACAAGACTTGGGATACTTCTAGAGCAAGTGAAATCTTGGAGAGAAAACCGAAGGATGTTTAGCCTTGTAGGACTGTGGGATGGTGGAGTTCTTTCATTGTTTGGTTTTTTTTTTTCTCTTTTTTTCCCTTTGAAGGCTGAAATTTGGAATTTAAGAGAAAAAAGTAGTAGGTTAAAAGTGGGTAACTGGATGATAGAAGGGAGGGGGAGGGAGAGAGAGAAGGGGAGGGAGAGAGAGAAGGGGAGAGAGAGAGATGGAAGGAGGGAGGAGAAGAGGGAGAATGAGAATGAGATTTGGATTTCTAAACCATGCATATGGTGAGTTGGGAATATACTTACGTCACACAATTGGTTTGATATTGACCCCCACGGTATCTGACTTCTTTGGGAGTAATTTATATTGAATAGAATGAACAGGAGAAAAAAATCCAGATAAAATTTGACAATTTTTACTCTAGGACAGAATTTTCCTGCACCTCATGTAAGAATTTTTAAAATTATTGATATCTCCTTCACATTTTTGGGTTAACATTTGAAAAGTTTAATGCACATCTAAGTGATCACACATAATGTGATTTCTTACATATTTTAAGTAATGGTTCTTTTTTTTTTCTTGGCAGTAGTGGGGTTTGAACTCAGGGTCTTGTGTTTGCTAGGCAGGTTTGAACCACTTCTTAGCCCTTTATGCTTTAGTTATTTTCAAATAGGGTCTCACGTTTTTTGCCCTGGACTGGCCTTATAACACACTACTTCAACTTATCTCTCTGGTGTAGCTGGAGTCTCAGGCTGACTTGATGTGACAGAGTCTTACTGACATTTTGCCTGGGCTCCCTCCAACCATGATCTTCCCATCTCTACCTCCAGAGAAGCTAGGATTATAGGTGTGAGCACTGTGCCCAGACCTCAGATAATGACATTTTAAAATAGAACTGTGATAATGTGCTTATTGTGAGTCGAGTGAATCTAAATGCCATAGCAATTTGAAGAATACATAAACAAACTCTATTTTACTAGGCAGGCGCTCTACCATTCTAGCCACCCCAGCAGCCAACAAACTCTATTTTAGCAGTCAGTTTACTTGATTCTTTTTTCTCTCTGGATTCATATTTTTACTCAATAGCCTCCAAAGAATTTGATCTTAATGCAAGATATTGTTATGCTTAAAATTCTTTTATTGATAAACATACAATATTGTCTTCTAGACAGTATATCATACATATCAACTTATAATATTATAATATCATAGCATATGATATTACTTATACCAATATATCAATATTTATGGTCAACAAATATACATATATATTTAATTTTTTAAATTTTATGATAGCATTAAGTATAATGATACATCTTGACTGAATTATTAAAATTACTAATAAATTGAATCAATAAATACACTTTATTATAATTGGAAAACAAAAGTAAAATTTTATTGGAAATTCATGTCTTACTGAAATGATGGTGTTCTCTTTTTCCAATTAGGCTAGATAGCATGGATGATTGTTATTTTTAATCTATAATGAAGGACCAGTAGAAATTAACAAATAAAAGAAGAGCTATCTTAGGCCACGATTAGGAGTTGCACTTATAGTATTGTTAAATGCATCATTTACAATAGAATCTACAATGGGTGTCTATTAAGTTACCTAACTCTAATGCAGTATCTTTTGGAAAAGCCTACTTACTTCCAGGGGTTTGTGTGCCCCAGCTTGAAGATCCCCAGTATAGACTATGTCAGGATAACATAAAATGATGGTGAAGTATCTAATAATATAGGGTGATAATAATAAAAAGAGTCTCCTACTGAACACTATGGCTAAGAAATAAGTGAGATGACAGAAAGCAATTAAGTATTCCAAATGCACAAATGTTTGAGTGCAGGTAGGGTAGCACTGTGCATTGTCCATGCTTGATGTACCTGGTCAGTGAGTTTGCAAAAAAATACAGAAGCCCAGGATCTACTTATGGCCTAATTATTCAGATTCTCTGAGAATTGGGCTAGGAATTTTTTCTTATAACACTTCCAGGTTTGAGGGTCGTAATGTTTGAGAACAATTCAGTACTTTGAAAAACCAGTTCAATAATTTCAAAGGAAAAAGTCATGAAGCTTTAAAACTGAAGGTAGATCAAGGTGGTGGAGACGCTCTGAAAACAAATCTGATACTGCAACTGTAAACATTCCAATGTGCACAAAAAGCAGGAATTATTGATATCCCAGAACTCTATTCAATATAAATCAATGAAAGCTATACATGACATTTGAAGTTTTCTTGTAACTATATTTTTGAAAGCTAAAGAAACAAGTACAATTTATTTTAATAGCATAATTATTAGCCAATATTTCTAAAATCTTGTCACTTTACCATGTCAGAAATAATTAACAAAATGTTTTACTTATTTTTTAACATGATCTTTAAAACATGACATATATTTTGCACTTTATTGCACAATTCAGAATAGCCACATTTTAAGGGCCCAATAATTATATGTGACTGGTGACTATCTTCTTGAATAGCACAGATATAAAAAAAAAAGATGACAATAAAAGGAGTTCTCTGAAGTTAAGATTATAAAAAGAACTTGTATAAAATATAGAAAGAAGAGTACTGAACTTTAAGATACAGGATGTAAAACCCTCAGACCTCAAACAAGCTTAAAGGGAAAAGTAAGTATCTTCATTTCAGGAAGTCCTGAAAGAGGGAAGACTCAATCATGCCATCAAATACCAGTTTCTTTCTTTTTTTTTTTCTCTGCTTTCTGTGTGTTGTCTTTACCCCAAGGCTGATATCTGGGCAGCAGAAGTCCAAGATGTTCCATGGAGCATTCAGAGGTAGAAAACAGCATCACTTCGTGTGCAAGAAAACTTTGCTGAGATACCCTCCAAAGGATTTCTTTCCTATCTTATTGGTCAGAGCTGAACTAAGTGCCAGTACTTAGTCAATCTCTATCAAGAGATGGATAGGGACATTGCAATTCTGGGTAAGATGAAGTAGACACTCTCCAATCTGTTTCTCCCAATGAGTACAGCAAAACAAAATGCATCATACAAAATGCAAGTATCCACTTGAGGGTTTTTAATAGTGAACAGCAGCAGGCATCTTTGGAAAGGATATTAGGATTCAAGACAATCCCAAGTCAGCAATAAGCTTATCTTTTTTCCCTTCAGTTTCTCGAAGCGTGGTCTCAAGAAACCCCAAGAACTAGAGGAGACACTAGCGTGGATAGAGAGGTCTCAAGAAAACTTCCAGCTCAAGCTCAAGGTGCAGGAAAGTCTACTGGCAACAGGAACTCGTAGGAACTTAAAATTCTCAGGTAAAGAGACATTCCTCTCTTATCCTAAGAACTGTGACACCAAAAAGGCAGAGACGCTTTTCTTTCCATGTCTGCCTGATACTTGGTCTTGGAGTTGGAAACGTGGCAAAGCAGTGTAAGTCAAGCCCCAGCCATCCAGCCAACCATAAAAGAGAGTCACAAGGAACCATAATTGCTGGGGACATAATGGTGAGAAAAGAACTCTAGAAAACAAGTTTATAACTAAATTAAAAGAAATTCTGCGTCACCTGAGATAAGGCAAAGTGGTCTTAGATAGGAAGCTAGGTAAAATGCATACAAGGAAAAATATTTATAAGTCAGACTTTATCATTTTTTAAAAAAATTTTGCTTTATAAGACATTGTTAAATAATGAAAAAATAAACTACAGACTGAAAATATGTATTTTAAAATCATAAATTTGACAAAGTACTTGAATCCACAATATATAAGGAACTGTCATAAGTCAACAGCAAAATAACTCAAACAGGCAAAGGACTTGAACAGATACTGTACCAAAGAGGACATATGTAAAACAACTAGATGAAATAGGTTCAAAGTAATCAGCCATTGGAGAAATGCAAGGACACACCAAGAAGAATAAATTTTTTTAAATGACTGACAATGCCATGAGTAGATGAAGATGTAGAGCCACAAGTCCTCTCATAAATTACTGATATCAATACAAAATGATTCAGTCCCTCTGGAAAAGTATCTGGCAGTTTTCTTTAAGTGATACAAGTATATCACCATCAAGTCACCCTAAGTATTTATCCTGGGGAAATATTTACACAAAAACTTGCACACAAATGTTTATTTCAATTCTATTCATGATAACCACCACCCTCCCCAAATTAGAAACCAGGTATTCTTCAACAGATAAATGAATTAGGAATGAATGAGTATACTGTGGTATATATTTATAATGAAATGCTACTCACTAATAAGAAGTATTGATACACACAACTTGGGTAAACTTCAAAGGCATTTGATTGGTGAAAGAAGCCTGCCTTAAAAGATTACATATTATATAATTCCATGTACATGACACCCTCAAGGAGATAATAATAACACAGATTAGATCAAGGGTTCAGAGGAAAGGAAAAAAGTGTGACTACAAAGAGATAGCACAATGAAGGTTTTGGGAATAAATGAAATGCTCTGAAGTCTGATTGTAATGGTGTAATATATTAAAATTTGTGGTACTGCACACCAAAAAATTTCAATTGTGCATTAATTTTTCAAAACGCAGAAGTGGAATTGATTAGTCACATGGGTACATGTAGAGGGATAGGATTCAGGAAGGGGATCGGAATAATTAAACCAAAGAGGAGTCTTTTTTTGGAAGAAGGAAAGGAAAAAGTGTGTTCAGTACACAATCAGGAGTTATCTCTATAAGCTTGCAATAAAGTACAAATGGATTTAAGAGAGTCACTTAGATCTGTTAGCATTTGTGACAATGACTAAATTTCTAGATTGAATTGAGATGTGTCAATAATAATGACCAAATAAATCTGATTTTTCTTAGTTACTTGGAGCAGAAACAAGGAAGCAATAAGCTCCCTGCTAAGGACAGATGGTGTAAGGTTAACAGATGACAGAGAGAACATGGAAAGATCTCAATGTAATTATGCTTCCATTTTATCTGTCAAGATGACCTTCTATAAGTGAAAATAGTGAGTTACAAAATCAGTGTAATTTAATTTACCATGCCCAGGACATATCCTGAAATGTAAGCAGTTTATATTTTTGGTGTAGAATCTTAATCACACTGTGCATATGTATTCCCTAAATATTCTGCAATTCACATACATTATTTTTAAAATAAAACAGAACAAATAAGTCATTTTAAAATGAAAAAAAAAGGTGAAGGGAAACTTTTAGAAAACAGAAGCTGTAAATGAAGTGGTTTTAACAGAACACATAGATTTCATAAGAGTGCAATTCAAAACACCCCCAGAGTGTTGCCAGCGGGTGTGGTGTCTGTGACCAGAAGACTTTCAAATTCTTTGTGGCCCTCATGGAAGAATCCACCACAGGACATGTGGGTGTAGATTGAGTTTATTAAAAGTTAGGGAAGGGAAATACAAAAAGGAGCATGGTGGGGGCAATTGGAATCTGCAGGCAAAGAGCTGCTTCTCTTCTCCAGGTGTTTTTAGAATTTACCCTAATCTACAGGAAGGGAGGAACCAAGTGATTCCCATCCAATAATCAATGAGTGGGAGGGGCATGGGTGGTTCCTGGCCAGCTGAGGGGGTCCCTGAGTCAGAGCATGGTTAATCTGAGATGTAATATTTTTCTATGAGTCCCTAACTTTACCTAATTTTAGCCTGTCTCAAGAGCACTGCAAAAACTTATGGACAATGGAAGACATGCAAATCTTCAAAAAAAGAAGTAAATCAGACGCTGAAAACTATGGCAAAATTCTATGCCTAACTGTTGAAAGAACAGATTTGGAGAATTTAGAAAAGAAGCACCGTTAGGATCCCAGTTTATGCTCACTAAAAATAAGTCCTGACAGACAAACCTCATTTCTTTTTGTAGGCAGTTACAATGGTTGCTATCTCTTCAAACCCTCTTCTGTACTTTCTTCTTTCTTTCTGATAATAGTGCCTTGATTTTACTTTGGGGGGTGGTGGGGAGCTATTTTGACTATTTTGTAGACTTCTTAGACCTATAAACACATCTTAACACATCCAGTAGTTAATTCATCTCTTCCTTAAAACCTGTTCTGTCTGGTATCTTTAATGTTGCAGGAAATAGCAACTACATCCTTCCATTGCTCATGACAAACATCTTGTAGTCATTCTTGACTCCTCTTTTTCTCCCTCCACATTAAAATCAATCAGCAAATATCAATGGGTTTACCTTTGAAATAATCAAGGATTTGACCATTTCTCACCATAGCTACTGCTTTCGCCCACCCCAGTACCACTCACCATCTTTTCTCTCTTGCTTACTATAATGAGCATCTACAAGAAATCCTTACTTCTGATGTAGGCCTCTGACACTCCACTATCCTTTCAAAATACACATCGTTTCTCTCCTCTGATAAAACCCTCTGAGGACCTTCTATTTCATTCTGAAATGTCAAAAGCCTTCAGAGTCCCTAATGAAATGCCTGGTCATCTTTTCCTCCTTCTGTGCTTTCCCTTGCTCTTTTGCTATAACCACAGTGGCCTTACCAGACTTGAACCAACCAGGCATACTACTGCTGCAAGGCCTCTGCACTGACACTGCCCTCTGCCTGGAATTCTTCCAGATCCCTCAGAGCTAGTTTGTCATCCATCCTGGTTTGCCTAAAGGAATCCTTATTTGGCCCGCTGTCTTAAAATACCAGGTGTAATCTTTAAAGCGTCCCCATTTGGATGCTAAATTATGTAGTCACCCTACTCATGTCTATTTCAAGTATGTCGGTCTCATGCAGTCATTGAGGACTCTCACTCTCAGCCCAGTGCCTCCCTCTTCCTTCTTTGTTTCGTGTTCTTTTCTCTGTGACTTTTTTTACCTTTTGCTATACTGTCTCATTTTCTTATTTTTTATTTTTTATTTTCTATATTCTGCCACAACAATATAAGCTCTTATTTTCAAAACTGTAACCCAGCATCTGAAACAGTATCTAGTATAAAGCAGTTCTCAGTGTTTACTAACAAATGAATGCATAAATTAGTGAGTGCCTAGAAACTTGTTCTCTCGCTATGCAAAATGAAGTAAAATAATTTGTCTTTGGGGACTTGAGGATAAATAAATATTCTATAGAACATTCCTTGAAGCCACATAATCCAAAATGTCTTATCATCCAATTAAAATTTATCAACCTAGTCTTAAAAGATGTTGAAGTTTTAATTTAAATAGTTTCCTGAATCAGGTAAACATTTTCATAAACATACACAATTATGTTGAATATATAGGTATACCAGGATTCATTTGGTTAAAAGTGATAGAAATTTAACTTCCTGAGGCAAAAAAAAAAGGGGGGGGAGGGTTGGAGTGGCCCTGGGAGGAATGTTTATTGGAAGGATACTGTGGAGTTTTACAGAACTGAAGATAATGTACCAAATCCTGGCACAGAAGCTTCTGGGATTTTATAGCCTAGATATAAGAATTCAAACACAAACATAGTCTTCTGCCTTTTCTGCTTTTCTCTATAAAAAAATACTGAAGCCAAATGGCCTCATTTTCTCTTAATACACGCTGACTGTGGAAGGAGTTTTTATCCTAACTCCTTGCTATAGTAAAAAGAAGAAAAGAGATGGAGGGAAGAAAGGACGGAAGGATGGAGGACAGCAGGGAGGGAAAGAAAGATCGGAAAAGACTAAATCATATTAGCCTCAATTTAAATTATATCCACTGTAGAAAAGAAGGGTAAACCAAAGCACCAGTGGCTCACACCTATAATCCTAGCTACTCAGGAGGCAGAGATCAAGAGATGATGGTTTGTAGTACAACCACTCTGGAAAAAAATTTAGAGGCTTCTTAAAAATGTAAACATATATCTGCCATATGATCCAGCAATCCCACTCTTGGGGATATACCCAAAGGAATGTGACACAGGTTACTCCAGAGGCACCTGCACACCCATGTTTATTGCAGTGCTATTCACAATAACCAAGTTATGGAAACAGCCAAGATGCCCTGCTACTGACGAATGGATTAAGAAAATGTGGTATTTAAACACAATGGAATTTTACTCAGCCATGAAGAAGAATGAAATCTTATCATTCTCAAGTAAATGGATGAAACTGGAGAACATCATTCTGAGTGAGGTTAGCCAGGCTCAGTTTTCCCTCATATGGGGACTTCAGATTGAGGGCAAATACAGCAAGGTGATTGGACTTTGGTCACATGATAAGGTGAGAGCACACAAGGGAGGTATGAGGATAGGAAAGACACCTAAAAAACATGATAATATTTGATGTCCTCAATGCAAAGGAACTAATGCAGAAACTTTAAAGTGACAGAGGCCAATAGGAGAAGGGGATCAGGAACTAGAGAAAAGGTCAGTTCAAGAAGAATCAACTGAGAATGTAACACTTATGTACATGAAAGCAATGCTAGAAATCTCCCTGTATAACTATCCTTATCTCAACTAGCAAAAATGCTTTGTCCTTCTTATTATTGTTTATACTCTCTCTTCAACAAAATTAGAGATAAGGGCAGAACAGTTTTTGCCTGGAAGCGAGGGGTTGGGAGGAGAGGGTGAGGGTGGGGAAAGGGAGGGAGCAGGGGTTAGGGGGGAGAAATGACCCAAACATTGTATGCACATATGAACAAATGAAAAAAAAAAAAGAGATGATGGTTTGAAGCTAACCTGGGCAAATAGTTCTCAAGACCCAACCTTGAAAAAATCCTTTACATAAAAGAAATGATGAAGTGGCTCAAAGTATAGGCCCTGAATTCAAGTCCCAGTATGGCAAACAAACAAAAAAACAAAAGAAAGGAAGGGTAATGGATTTCTCCACTCACCTCCATTTGGCCTCACCCTCCGGCAAGCATTTTGATTAGAAATGCAGGTTCCTGTCACAGAATGGCAGCAACCCTTCCTATAGAAATGGGAGAGGAGACAGAAGTACTCCTCAAAAGAAATAGATTCCTTTTCTCAAAAGAATGAGAGGTATTGAGAAAATAACAAATGGAAGCACTTTCCACACCTTTTTATACTTTAAAAATGCTACACAATGTTGTAACCTATTATAGAGATAAGCACTCCTAAGCATGGACCATTTCTTGTCATATATTGAGTCTCTGATTCAGTACTTGGACAAGTTCTTTGTAATTTCCCCACCCAGTATCCAGTTTACTTTGCTTTAATAAGATATATTACCAAAATACTGCACACCCCTTAGTCATAGATATTCTTTTCTTCTTTTTGCACTATGTTAAATAATGATATATATTTTCAATTTGTCTATGGTGAATGTTAGAATATGACAGCTGTATTTGTTTTTCATGATGTAAAGTGAATGATAATATCTCACAAGCTGATTTATTTCCTTCTTTTCTATCCACAATGATCTCATTGTCCTATTTCAGCTTAAAAATATGGATATTGAGACACCAGCTGCTTTAACTCCAGAAAATATTCTTTTCCATCAACCAACAATTGTACTTAAAAAAAGAAAGAATGAGGCAAAGAATAAAGAAACATTTCTCAGGGCAACCCTAGCCAAACAAACAAGCAATAATCCCCCCAAAACTAAATCAGTTTTGAGGACATTAAAAGATTTCTTTTGTTAAGTTACAAGATACAGAAATTCTCATGAAAATAAGAAAATCAATTAAATCTTGAGTTCTCATAATTAGAGTTGTCATTGTTATTATCTTGTTATTGATACAAAAATTGCTCCTCTACATTTCCAATTAAATTTGCTGTATAACTTGAGTAAAGAAAATGCTATAAATTGAACTAAAATGTTCTGGATACTATATAGCACAATGTTTTGGGGTTTTTGGAGAGGGATTTTGTGTGTGTTTTTTTTACATTATGTTTTGTTTTAGAGACTTTTACTTTAAAAGAATTTAACAGATTTTATCTACCTTTAGAAAACTATGCATGCCAGGCCCGAAGCAGTGATTTATGCTGTGACATAATATGTTTTTGACACAAAAAGTGCTTGTCAAAATGCTAGCTACAAAAGCAACTATTCTGAGTGTTTTAAAGAGAGCAAGGAATACTTGGTTTTCATCAGTCAATAATATATCTGACATAAATAATGATTGAAAACTGACAGCTACAAGATGTGATTTAGATGCTTCAAGCTCATGAAAATGAAAAGGTAAGAAATATCAATTTTGCATTTTATAGTAATTTTCCTATAATGTAATTGAACTTCTGTTCATTGCAACAAGCATTATAATAATTGTATTAGTAATTGGTAATCATGAATAACATCTTTAATTGAATACTTATTTTCATAGTATAGCTGCAACTCGGCCTCAAAATTGGGTTCGACTTGACACTGTAGAAGAATAGATCTAATCTTTCATTTTGTCTGTCTTTTGTGAGTAATTACATATCTAAAATGCACAAAAAGAAAAGAAAAACCATAAGGTTAAGTAATGATGGAGAGTTTTAACTAGTCATGGTCAATGGAAATAGTGAACACTAATTTTAGAAGATGTGACTTTTCTGAAACCTTGAAGAAAGGCAGTATGCGTTCATAAAACTAAAGAGAAATATCTGTTCTAAATGGATCTGGGAAAATCATGCCATCATAAAATATTATTTCTCAAAAGATTCACTTGCTTGGGGACTTCAGAACTTCCTATTTGTACATACTTCCCACCTCACTCTCTTGTCTTTGGAGTTCATTTTTGTCGAGTCTTTTCAAGCTCATTTTTACAGGACGAGATATGTGTTAGAAATCAATAGAGATGGTTCCCTACTTTCACATGACTACACTGACCACTCAGTTCCCCCAACAGTCAAAATTGGTTCTATTATCATAAAGTTATGATTTTATATTAAGTTCTATAATTTTTATTTTAGACAAACTAACAATATGTCTTCCTAACTGTGTCACATTTCAGTAAGACAAAAGCTGAAACTCAAACATCTGTGATTTATTCTTTACTTATTTGAATGTCTTTACTTTTTCAAAAGTGCTTTGCCATCCATGACAAAGATGCACAAGATGCTCTCATCAAATGCCTGCATTCTTACTTCTTATCTCATTTCTGCTTAGCATCTGTCGTAGCCTTCTTAGACTTGGGAGTGGCCATGTGGCTGGGTTATAGCCAACAGGAGGTGGAGAAGCAGTGAGTATCCCTTCCAGACTTGGCCCATATGAGGCTGTTTTGTATGCTTTACTCTGCTTCCTGGCCATTGTGATGTGCACTATTTTGCTCCACCATGCCCTCACCACCATGATGGACTGACACCTCTGGGAACACTTGTCAAGGGATCCATGTTGGCTCTTATCACCGGTAGAAACTACTAAAGCAGGGCCTGATGCTCCCACAAGCAGTACGACACTTCTCTTTGATGCTCAGAGAGAAAGTGATTCCACATAGGAGAGAGAACGTGCAACGTTTACCTTGGCTTTTTTCACTTAACATCGTGGTCTACAGTTTCATCAGTTTTCCTGCAAACATAATTTCTTTCTTCTTTATGGGTAAATGAAACTCAACTGCGTATATATTTTTTAAAAAGGAAGCTGTTATGCCCAATCTACTACCCTCCTTCTACATCAGCTGAATGGAGAGGTCTCTGAGAACCTAAAGTAAGATAGAGGCAGGAGGAATTAATTGAGCATTAGAAGTTAATTGAGTCCATGAGTGAATGTGTGGAGCGCTGCCCAAATGCCAGGAGCACAACAAATAAACCACTATTATGTTAATCTGTTGAGATTTGAGGATTTATCTCATTCAGTAGCTAGAGTAACCTTATCCACACATACTCTCCACCCCTAAATCTCCCTCAGTGGTATCAAAAAGATAATCAGATCAAGTTATGAAATTTTTAACACTTATTATCATGCAAAAAGTAGAGATTGCAACATGGGAGACCTCAAACTAAAAGAAATTCTGAGACACATCTTAACTGGATGCCTTATAAAGTAAAAGTGAGGAAATTGCTTTACATTTACAGTGATTATTGCAACAGGGGTTTCCAGATAGCAGGGATCATTTTATACCATTTTTGGACAGTGGCTTAAGTTTTGTTTGTTTATAATTGCTTTCATTATAGTTACAAGAGAACTTTACATGAAATATCATAAATTAAGACTCACTTAAATTAAAAAAATCAAACTAGGTTAATTTCATGTGGAGTAACTTGTTTTGTCTGCTTAGAAAACTTTCAGATCTGGTCTTTATTTTATTTTATTTTATAGTGATGACTAGGGATTGATAATTTGAATAATTGTTCAGAAAAGATTCAGTATCCTTGCTCTCTCACTGTGAGAATATTCTTCCTGTGTTACGGGTGCTGTGCATGGTCCCAAGATATTAGCCTATCTTTTTTTTTTTTACTATGATGAAATACTTGAGGCAGGCTAGCTCTATGTAAACAAGAGTTTTAATTCACTCACAGTTCTGTAGACTCAAGGACACGTGTCAGCATTGTTTCAGTGATGGTGAAGACATCATGGTAGATAGTGTCACTACAGCAGAGACATGGATAGAAGGAAGAGGTCACATCTCATACCAGAAAACCATAGATTCAGGGGTCAGATTGTCTCTTATAACAACTCACTCTCATGGGAGTTCAGGGGTCCCATGAGAGCTACCTTAATCTCTCACAAAAATAACACCCCTGATGACCTTAGGACCTCTCACTAGGCCCCACCTCATAAGAGTCCTACTTCCTAGCATTGCCACATTGAAGACCAAACTCCCAAGACATAAACCTTAGGGAACAAGCTACGTCCAAATGATGGTTTCCAACTTACCTCAACTAAAGGCATTTAAGCAGATATTGTAAGTAGAGACCTTAAATGTGCTTGTGCAGGTTGGGGCTGGCTGTGGTGCTCTGGTGACCTATCTGAGAAAAGCATTGCTAGAGTTTGGATCCTAAAAGTCCTCCAGAAGCCCTTTGGTCCCCAGCCTGTGGCACTAGTGGGACATGGTGGAACTTTGGGAAGTGGGGTCAAGTTAGAATAAGTTAGGTCATTGCAAGGCAGAATTGGCTCCTGGTCCCTTCCTCTCCTTTTGCTTTCTGGCCACAATGAGATAAGCAGCTTTCTCTGCCTCATGCTCCTACTGTGATATACAGCCAAAAAGCAACAGGAAAAGCAATATGGGATGAAACCTCAAAAACCATGAACCAAAATAAACCTCTCCTCTTTGCAAGATGATTAGCACAGGTATTTGTTACAGTAACAGAAAACTGACTAACAAGCATACTCTGGGGAACTTCTTTTTTTTTAGTGTAAGCCTTGCAAAAAAACACATGCATAGCTGTCTTGAGCCCAACTGACAGTCTGGAATGAAAGCCATCTGACCCACAGCTGGAAGCAGAACCATCCTAGATCAGCCAAACCAGAGTTAACCTAAAGACCTTGAGCAGGGAAATTATATGCTGCTATAAACCACTGAGCTTGGGAGCACTTTGTTAAAGCTTCAGCTCACTGATACAGGCAGGCAGCCTTAGCTTATATAGTTAAGTGTGCAGGGGATAAGGTCAAACTCTTTTAGAGATAATCTCTATATTTATTAGCTGTGTTGTTTCATTGCTCAAGTTATTTAAGCCATGCCTCAGCTTTCTCCTGTATGAAATGTGATGATAATTGTATCTGTCTCATACAGTTAGTATTTATAGAGTGCTTAGAACATTTCCTAGCACATATATGAAAAAGTATCAATGATCCATAAATGTGTCTGCCAAAAACTCCTCTCAAGAACATGATGATTTCTATGTTGGTTGCTTTTGTCAGAGGGTACCTAATTCTCAAGACACAGTCTTCTCTATAATCAGGACTCTGTGCTACTTCATGTTTAAGATTTCCATATGTTGAAAACTTCCTTCTGGTGAATCACATGAACATAGATTTGAGTTTTTGTTTTACTATCTAAGCACTGTGAAAGATACAGGGTTTCAATAGGTGCATCAAAAACCAGGTATGTATTGATAGTACTTAGCTCTATAGTTATCAGTATTATATTAGATGCTCTGTAGAAAACATTTTAGTACAATAAATAATGCACTACAAACAATAAGTGATAGTGACCCATAATTTGGGCACTTTTAAAAACTTCAAGGTTACTTTTAGTTTAAGTAAAAGTTGACTTAAACTTCAAAGTAGTATTTACCTAAATTCACCAAAAGGCAACCTATCTGAGCTATTTAAGGCAAAGTGGATTTTTTTAAAGAACACCAAAAAACAACAAAAATTACACTTCACTGCTTTTCTTCTCTGCTACCACACATCTCCTTAGCTTTTATTTTCATCTTATTCTGACATATTGGCATAATACAAATCATGAAAATGATTGCTGTTATTATGTCTGTTGTCTCCTCTTTTTATTTTCATGTAAATAATGTCCTTGTCTCTACTTTCTATTTACTAACAGCAATTCTGTTATTGATCAAGAGGGTCCCTCAGATCGCATTCATTTCAATGCCAATTTAATTTAAAAGGTAAAAGACGCAGATTGTGTTAAACACTAGGCCACCATGTGTCTTTTACATGAACATAACCTTAATTTCCCTGCTTGACTGAGAAGAGAAATAAAAAGAATGATTGGTATAAATCAGGAAAAATTCGTAACTTGCTGGAGGTGTAACAGCTGTTGATTTAAGGTTTGTATATTTGATAGCATGATGCTGCTAGGCAGATAGCATCTTTTTGACAAAACTGTGAACATAAAAATTACAAGGCTTTACTCAACATTTAAATATTTTCTCTGTATTGCTTACAAAAAATACTTCTTTTATTCACTGATATCAAAATATGTTTGAAATATATTGTATCATGTCAGCAAACTTTCCATTAAATTAACTGTTTTCTTGTTTCATAGGTCTACAGTAGACTTGTCACATCACAAATAAAACTAACAAATTATCCTCAGTTTAAAGAAATGGTCTACTAGCTTCACGCACAAGGAGTTCCTACCATTGGTAATACATACACAGAACTGAGCATACATTTGGGATATTATTCACTTTTTTATTATCTGCTAGAAGTAAGTGATTGAAAAATTAGGTTACAAAACAAGGCAAGTATTGCACTGACTAGAAAAATTATCCCCAAAGTGGAATCTTGAAACTATACAAAAGAGAGTAAGTTTGCCAGCACTTAGAGACACAAGCAGTACTTTTATTTCTCTAGAGGCTCCTGCATTGGCGTATATGTCTTTGCACTATTGACTCCCAAACTACAACATTTTGTATTGAGGTTTCCCATTTCTTATTTATCAGTGAAATGCACTGAGGACATCATGAAATAGCAACAAAAAAGCTAAGTAGAGCCTGGTCTCCTCACCCTTCATCAAAACTCTTCGTGCTTCTCTCTTCTATGATGTGTACTGGTCTTAGAAACAGAAAGTCAGATTTGCTTCCTGTTAAGTGTGTTTTTCTTTATGTTCCTGTCTTTTACTTAAGGCCATCCTGTAACATGACTATAACTGATTGGTGCCCCAGTCATCTAACATCTCAGGCCATCTTTTCTTTTCTTAAAATATTTTTATTAGTGTATTATGGTTATGCAAAGAATTTCATTGTGACATTTCCATATATATATATGGAAATTGTGACATTTCCATATATAAATATGGATATATATATATATATATATATATATATATATATATATATATATCCCACTCCCTTTTTTTGAATGGCTATGACAGGTGTCAATGTTCCATATCCACAGATGTAAAGAAAGTACCTCAACCATATTCACCTTTCTTTACTCTATTCATTTACCCTCCCCTCCACTAAACATGACCTGTTTTACATTCCTGTCATTCATTATTTAAATGTCTGTTAATTGTTAAGTGTGGTTTTTGCCTTGCTATTTTACCTGTAAGTATACTGTACTTTAATCAGTCTAACCCCCTCTTCTACTCTTCCATACTCTTTTCTTCCTACCCTGTATTGTTAAAAGTTTTTGGAGTGTTTTGTTGAAGTCACTTTTTGTTTGAATGTTCAGACAAATGAGTTGGTTCCCCATTGCCACATGCTTGGGAAAATCCAAGTGCCTCTCTGCCCCCTTGAGAATTGGGGAAGAATGCCTAGTATTCTTCCGGTAACTCACTTTGCAAATTTACACTGAATTCTTGCTCTTGCTTGATTGTTGATCTCTAGCAGCAGTTTCCCCCTAGAGCTACCATCTTCTTTCTGTACCAATTCCTTCCAAATTGAATACCACAGCTGGTTCACTGTCCAAAATGCCATTCTCAAAGGTTTTCTGACAGCAGAGTGTTGGTTATTGGAAGCTCAAGGAAAGCAAAAAAAAATAGCTTTTAGTGTTAAACATCACTTTTCATTCACTTATTCATTTATCTAGCAAATATTTGTTATAATTATTTATTTAATATAATTATTATTCTGCACCTACCATGTGCAGAACCTATTCAAGATCAAGGAGATTCCACAGTGAAAAAACCATGTGACTTGATTATGTAGCTTGCAGTCTAGTTATGGTAAACATGTAATAAAAACAAGTGAGCAAAATATGCAATGTATAGAGCGATGTTATCAAGAAAAATAAAGCAGGGAAAGCAGAGGGACTATTGAAAGAGTATAATTTTAAAGGGGGAGGGTGATTTACTGTTGCATAGGAAATACACAGACCACAAAGGAAATAAGAAGCTGGGGGATATGCTTGGAAAGGGTGGTTTATGTGGAGAAAATAGCAAATACAAAGGCCCTGTGACCAGAGCCTCTCTAGAACTTACTTATAGCAAGGAGAATACTGGGACTAAGTTCTTAAATTTCTCACCACCTAGATTTTTCTCTGCATTCCAGAGTCCTATATGAACTATAGTTTCTTGGATTCTGTATTCTGCTCTGTTATCTGGGACCTCACTGACTAGGCAAGGACTGCTCCTCATATGGTTAACCAAGTTTTAGAAATAGCAACTACTCACCCTGCAGCCTGCAACTGGGAAGCACCTCTTATATCTGACTTTTACATACCTGGAGGTCATACGCCTCTGTTCTAGTTACCCCAGAGCCGGAACTGGACAACTAAGGACAATCCCTATAGCCAGGGCATGCTAAACTTATTCACACTATCCAGTCCACAGCGTGCTCTGCTGCTCACCCTGCTTTGCCCATACCTTCTTGTGAAAACCACAATAAGTGCTTTGCCCATGTTTTCTCCTTGCATTGTGTCCCTCTAGAGGGACCCTGGCACTTCTCCATGTGGCCTTGTGTAGCCTGGTGTGAGTAACAAACTTTCTTGTCAGAGCCAGTCATCTTTTCTTGGAAGCAGCACATTCATTAAAGAGGTGACCAAACCCTGTGGAATATATGCTGTCCAGAGGATCTTGTAACCTATGAAAATGTATAGGACTGTCCAAAATAACCACCTTCAGACCATTATGGGTTGACTTTCCTGGAGATTTTATGTTCTGCATTGCTTGGAATCTAAGAAAACCACCTGTCTGGCTTGATATGACAGAAGCAGCTAAGGCATGAATAGTTTCATTGTCCACCCTTAACCCTAGCTGGGAATTTAATGAGTCTGGTTTCTGGTCTACAACAGAGCTCTTGGCAAAGTTATGTTCCTCTACAAGTGGGTAGGGTGGGGAACTTCCTTGGACAAGTAAATTTTGTAAACACTGCCTAATGAATTTTACAACCTTATAGATTGACAAGGTTCATTAATTACACTGTGTGGTAGCTGCACGATTTAAATGGAGAAAATGAAAATACAGGAACCCACAAAAACCTGATCTCTAATACTGTAGCCATCTCAATGACTACAGAAACATAAAATGTTTTCTTTAATTATTTTTGTATTTCATGCTTGTCTTTTCTTGTGAAATAAACATGCATTTTTATATACTCTTAATTTTTCTTAAAAGATAGTTAAAACTCTTAATCTACTAAACTTTTGCATAGTATGTGGATTAGGGCTATGAAAACCACATGGTTCTGAATTCCAAGTGTTGATAAACATGTAGTTTCCAAAAATAACAATATCATTTCTGTTACACACTTTGTTTTCATGGTTTATGTTTATTCTTGGTGCTATTAAATTATATTTCTATAGTGTGATGAAAACTGGATCATGATTCATAATCACAGTACATTTGTCTTAAAAGCAGTTTTGTGCTACTGGTGGGAAAAGACTACATATCAGTTAATATGCTACCATATTTTCTGGTTTATATGCTTTGGCAGTTTATAAGGCACAACCAGCTTTTATAAGCATATTGCAGGGTAGAATTTTAGTGTAAGGAAAGTAGGGGGAAAATGCATCTCTCTGCCCTGACAAGGTCAATAGTTCTTTCTACTAAGTATCTCTGAAAGCTTTTGCAAGCAGCCACTCTGGGAAAAGCTTAGGGCTCTGAGTAGGGAGCACTGGAATTTGTTAAAATATTGCTATACTATACCATCATAAGATCTCACCATCTAGTGGCAGCTATTCCAAATTATAGCCATTTACTCTGAATGAGATGTATTTTGGGTATGTAGATAAAATAATTTACTTCTAGCTACAGCTTTCATTTGACAGTGTGAATTTCCATATTGCAAATTGGATATGATACGATTGATAAATTAGAAAACATGTTTTGCAAAACACAGATTATTGGTTATATCAGGATCAAGTCTGGTTGCCAACACATTCATGTAGGAAATAAATGGAAGCAACTGTTACAACAGCTGCTTTCCTTATCATAATAGAGGTAATAAGGATGATAAGGATGTATGGAAGCACTACGCTAATGTTACAGTAACAGTGATGAGAAAACAAAGATGGTTATTAATAACTAAAACTTAGAAGGGACCAAAGGCAATATTTATTAAAATTACTACAGAAAATACAATTTTATTCAAACTCTTTGGAATTTGTTGAGTTTTTTCCAAATTCACAGACACAAGAGTTTTTAGAACACAACTTCAATAGCTCAAAGTTTTCTAGGTACAAAACTATCAGAGCTGTTTCAATCAACAAAAGCAGTTAATGGTGGCAGGCCAGAGACCCTCTTGCCTGCACCTTTATCCACTGACAGTAATTGCATCATACTGTTTTCCATGGCTCTTAAAATAAATACTGAATTTTAATATTTGCTTGCTCTGTGACACTGTTTTGCACCTTGCCTATGTGGTCTTTTACCACTCATTGTCTGCAGAGACCAACCATTTCTCCAATGCCCACATGGCAGCTTTTCACCTCCCTTTTCCTCAGCTCATATATGGCTATAAATCTCATCTTCCTTTTTTATTTATGAGTTTATTTCAGGCTATATGTCACTGTAAACAGTTAAGCTAATTTTAATTAAAATATTAAGTAAGCTTTCATAAGGCATAAAGGAGATGATTTAGCAAAGTCCAGATATATTACAGCTCCAGAATTCCCTTCACCCACTTTGTAATTTGATCAAAGGAATGCAATTGCATATGTCTGGCATGATCTGCTCTGTATAAACCCATGCTGTTAATCACCCAGGCTTTTGCTACTTTCTTGATGCATATGGAATACTTTTTTCTTAATATCCACTCTGTTATTTTACTAAGGATTCAAGATAATAATGGCCAGAAGGGCCTCTTTCTTTCTTTCTAAGGTATTTTTAACTTCTTTATTGTTCCCATTGTTTTCAAAACGTATTGATTACCCCAATCTGAAGAAATATTTCCCAGTGGAAACAGGAACTCAGTGGGTAATTTTCCTGGCAACTAAGGGTGCTTTATTTAAAGCAAATGTGCTTAATTGCTGTGTTCCATGTATTCATTTTTAGCCTGAGTTCAAATAGCTTATTGATGTTACTATCAATCTTAGGTACCACTCTCATCTTTTCAGTTAATTATTTCCTGATAGAATCATAAGAAAAAATCTGTAGTTTTTTAATCATATGCCAATTCAATCAGAGGTTATGTTATGTCATCCATTTTAGAATACTTTTAAATGCTTTATACCAACTCCATGATGTGTTCAATTATGCCAGCCTCAGCATATTTAAGTGATGATTCTATTTGTCATTTTAGTATATTCTTTATGACAGTAAGTCAAATAATTACTAGTTGGCCTCTGGAAACTCACAAGTCAGCAATGAGGCTTACAGTATGTTTATTTTACATGATAAGCTAAAGATCATGACTTGAGCTTCTACTAATCAAAAGTAATTTTTGTTGTATTAATTGAATATGTTCATTAATATAATTATTTGTCATTTCAAACACACTGTAGTTAAAATTAATTGGCCCTATTTTAAAGAGTTTCCATAAAATGGAAAATTTAATGGGAATCTGGGTGCAAACAGCAATGAACAACACTAATTCATTTAGAAACTTTGAGGAGGAAAACTGGAAAGGTGTGCATGCTAATGCAATCAGCTTATTCTCATTCAAAAAGTGCTGCAAATGTTGCTTTTCCTTATTAGATCAAATCACCTCTACCTCTGTACCTCCCCTTGGCATGGTCAGCAATGTTAGTCATTTTAAATGATTCCACCCTGCACTCATAACCTTAGAAAGACCCCTAACTTTACAAAGTCCTGAGGATATAAAGGAGAAAGCCTGGTCACATCATGCCTATCCAAAGATGCACTTCTGTGTAGGTAGCATTCATATCATCTCCATCCCAGCTCATTTTTGGTCCTCATATAACAACTTTTAGTGCACAGACCTCCTTGACACCCATATAAATGTCATTTGGAGGTCATGATACCTCTTAGACTTTACTTTCTGCTGACACCCTCGTGTCTGCCCCCTCTTTGGAACAGTCAGTTTCTGGTCCCTTCTCTGAGGAATTCTCCAGCACTCTGGAATCTTAAACCTTCATTTGATAGGTCAGAGGGAGGGACATCTAGTCTTTCTTTCCCTGGACCATTTCTCATAACATATCAATTAGTACTGGGCAATCAGATAACCAAGCTTTTAACCTCAGCACTACAAAATACACTAACTTTTTGTCTCTTTTCTTTAGGAATACATAATTGATTTCCTACCTCCTAAGGACAATGGTATGCTTGTTATAAATAAAAGAAATGGTACCATTGACTTTTTATATGTCACAACCTTAAATGCTTAATAACTGGCCTTTTGCCCAAGGTAACCATAATGTTTTGGTTTTTTTCAAACTGGTATAAAAAACTTGAATGAATTTCAGTGCCTGAGTTTAAAGCTAACTTTTACTTCTTCCCGTTGCTCATTCCTATTTTCTGGCTTTCTTCTTTTTCTACTGGCCTTTCCGAAGCATCCAGTACATTGGAGATGAATTAATATAGAAAGTGAATGGTATTAGACTTTAGGTAAATGATAGATTCTTAGATATGATGGTCATAAATAATACTCAGCTAATACTCACTTGGTTAGAGGTTATGCTGCTTATGAGGTTAATGTTGCAAATTCATTCCATATTTGAGCCAATTAGCTTCATAAAGAGAAAAATCTTTCTACAAAACTGCATCTATAACTATAGCCAACAGAGTAATTCAGCATCATCACTAGAAAAAATAATTCAGAAAATATTTCCTGACAGTTGGTGAATTGTACCATTTTAGTATATGACAGATAGCATACTATTATATTATTTGCTAGGAAGAGGTATATTTCTCTGTAGAACTTCTTAGATAATCAGAACTTACCAATGGTTCAAGAATAAGAAAGATGACTAAAGTTCTATGCAAATGAACTTTGTGCTACTAACATTAGAATAAATTTTAAATTACACATATCCAGTATTAATAAAATAGTTAGAAATCAACATTAGAATTAGTATATGAAATGCTGAGTGTTATGAGTATTTTTAAGAAAAGATGACTTAAAGTATATTATATATAGTTGGTTTAGTAAGATATGTGACTAATAATAGATATAACTAGTAATGAGAATGTTTATAACTCACTTTAATATTTTAAGGTAACTTAGAGGATACATACAATAGCAAAATCCTCATTACTATGAAGTCATATCCTAGCAGCTATTTTTTTTTATTAAAGTTTAGCTTGTTGATTACTCTCTTTGTCTGAGTAGCTCATGTTGGCCAACTAGGGAAGCTATCAACGTATGTAAGAGAACCCCACTCATTCCTAAGGTTGCAGAATTTATTATATCTAAAAAGTTATCTCTCCACACCCTTCCATTAGAGAACCACAAGGTCCAATATGCTCAGAACCAAATTCCAAGCAAAAATAATATTTTGCAGTCAACAAAGTCCAGGCAGTAGTATGGAGAAAAGTGGTATAAATGTGAAATGATATTGTGAGATCAACCTGTCCTACTGGATTTGCCATTCTACTGTGCCCATGATTTCTAGTTCCACATCCTACCCCCTTTTGGGGGTAGACATTACCTTAGTAGCTTTCCATCTTCCCAGCTTCTGGTCCATCAAAGAGGGATTCCACTTATATGCAACTAATTGTGTGCATGTGTGTGTGTCTGTGTGTGTGTGTGTGTGTGTGTGTGTGTGTTATTCTAGGGGGTTGGTACAAGGATGAAGAGACTATACTGTGTATTCAGTGATAATATTTAAAGTGGAACTATTAACTTGTTTTGTTCACATAAGAAAAAATTATTTAAAATTATTTAAAAAGCAGACATATTTTATTAGGTTTGTATGTGAACATACAAATATGTAAAAAACATATTTGTTTGAAGCAATAAAAACAAAAGAGGAAAGTAGAAAAATAAGATAAAAATCAAGAATGAAGGTACATACAAATCATTCTATGGCATTCTGTCAACTTGCTGGACACAGATCAGAAATCTGACTCTAAGCTTTCATCAGCCAAACACAGAGAGGAAACATGATTCACTACATGACTCAGAGAAAGTATAATTTAGAACAAACTGAAGTATCATAGTGTTGGGCTAGAAATAAATGTAACTCATTAGTCTACATAGAAAGAACCTATCGTCAATGCCACATTAATAGAAAATACAGTGTTAAGATTCAGAGTAAACTAGTGCTATTATGTTAAAATTAATTCAACAAAAGTAGTTCTCACTGGAATGCACAATGAGATGGTCTGGTGAATATAATTTTTAAAAACTTAAAGCATGTTTTTCCTACAAGCAAAGAACTACCCAATGGAAAGTTTTGGGAATCTTGAGAGGTTTTGTTTTTGTTGCTTTTTCTGTGTTTGCTGGGCATGATGGGCGTCTGATGAGAAGGAGTGGGTGGAGGGGAAGGGGGGACAAATATCCTGTTATGAGGGTTCCACCCAGTGAGGCGCTGTTTCCCACCTCAGCCTGCTGTGCCCCACATTCAGATCCTGGGTACATGCCTTGACATGTGGTGGCATTTCAGAACAGGAAGTGTTTTTTTTCTTATTTCATCACTGACCTGACCTATGATACAAGAGAGAAGTTATTTTCATATTACACTTCCAAATAAAAAACTAACTCATTTATTCTTAATTTCCTCCAGTTGACAGTTTGTAATTACCCATGGTATGTTTTCCCCACCTTGGTTAAGGTTCTTTCCATTTTCCTCTGATCATTTACATATAAGTCAGATTATTATTACTTATCATTCCACTAGTTTAATTAAGGTCCACTTGCATCTCTGTCCTTTAATTTCCCTTCCTATAAATATAAAAAATGGCTTCTGTTCTTTTTTATATTAAATCTTAGTGTTCATCATACATGATTTCAAACATCTATTTATGTTTTCTAATGTAAACATTCCTAAGCACTTGCATATAAATATGTATTGCATATTTTACTATAAACCTCATTGTTTTTCTGTTATTTTATAAAACATCATGTTATCCTTTTAACATTATGCTCCTTTTAAATTAAAATATGTTCACTTACAATATTTTATTATCTCTGAGTGTCATTTCATGATTTTAACAAGAAGGCAATACAAAGTATTTGTTATCAAAAGAGGATGTTTACTGTGATAGAGTTGAAGACCACTTGCAAGGAAAACAGACTGGCATCTCATTTCCTGAGTAGATATACAGCATATTAGTTGATCTATACCATGTGTCTAGGTGGACAGGGGAAGAAATTAGAGTGAAATGGCAGGATGGGAGAGAGGGGTCAATGGGCTAGCCTGCACCACTACTATCTGAAGTGGCAAGGATTTAAGGACTCTTGGGTTTCAATGGGAGAGAACACCACAGAAGATAATTAAAGGGGCAATCTTACACACAAAGAAGCTCTAGCAGTGAGAGGTTTGGGGTGTACCACTGGGTTTCAAGTCCAATAGGACTTAGAACAGGTCTTCCCCACCAAAAATCGTATATTCTCCCTCATATGCGGACTTTAGATCATGGGCAAACACAACAAGGGGATTGGACTTTGATGACATGATAAGGCAAAAGCACACAAGGGAGGTATGAGGATAGGTAAGAAACCCAAAAAACAAGATAGCATTTGATGTCCTCAATGCAAAGGAACTAATGCAGAAACTTTAAAGTGACAGAGGCCAATAGGAGAAGGGGACCAGGAACTAGAGAAAAAGTTAGTTCAAGAAGAATCAATTTAGAATGCAACACATATGTACAGGAAAGCAATGTGAGGACTCTCCCTGTGTAGCTATCCTTATCTCAACTAGCAAAAACCCTTGATCCTCCTTATTAATGTTTATATTCTCTCTTCAACAAAATTAGAGATAAGGGCAAAACAGTTTTTGCCTGGAAGCAAGAGGTTGGGGCGGGAAAGAGAGGGGGTGGGAGGAAAGGGAGGTGGCAGGGGGGAAGGGGGGAGAAATGACCCAAACATTGTATGCACATATGAATAAAAGAAATTTAAAAAAAAAAAAGAGGTCTTCCAGGAGCACATCTACCATGTCAAGGACAATGTTATAGTGACTCTCCCATGGAGCTCCTGAAAGACAAATACAAATACCCTATAAAAAGCAAGTCAGGCTTTGGGTACCTTTTGTACAGCAGCAATGAAACACAAAGGAAGACCATAAGACTGGAATTTAAGTAGAAGACATTTTCCACTCATCCAACCTTATATCCCCAATAGATAAAACAGCCAAGAAAAGAGAGAAGGAAAAGAAATGCTTCATTTCTTCCTTACAGATCTTTACTAAGAATCTCTCTCTGGTCAAGTTCTAGGTTAAGTAATGCTTTGAACTGGATATGAGACAGAATCCTTAAACTGAACTTTGCATACCTGTAAGGGACTATAAAACAATGGGATCTATCCAAGCTGAGGATTAAAAGGAGCACTCTGATTGAATATGCTTGAAGTCAACTACTGGAGAAAAAAAAATAAAGATTTTTATCTATATCCCACTAAGTTCACATTGCTGAACATACTGATTAAGATAGAATGATAGATTGGTAGATAAACAAATGGATAAACTTCTATTAGGCAAACTGATCTTTCATCTGAATTTATAAACCAGTCAACCTTTTAAAAAAATTGAAGAAGGAACATTCTGTGTCTAACTGGACAAGGCTATGATTCCACATCAATATTGACAAGTATCAGATCCCTATCAAAGTTATCCTTGAACAAAAGATGCTCTTCCTTGCCTGCTTTATTTGACATGAACTGTTAAGTCTATAGCAAATAAATATGTTCTACCAATCAGAGTATCCTAATTTGTACAAATTTCAGAGTTGTTGACTTCATGTTGTAAAACCAGAAAAAAATAAGTCTCCAGACATCATGGATTCTGAGCCTCCATGATGTCTTCGCCAAGTTCAGATTCCAGGAGATTGTGTGTACAATCTGTCCTCATTTTCTGATTTTTACAGCTAAATTTGGGTTCCACATGGAGGTTATTATATGTGAAAGCTTAAGCCATGAAAGGAGATTATAAGAATATTCAAATTTGATGAGATTCCAGGGTGCCTCTTCTGATTTCTCAGGTCACTCCACCAGCCTGGTGAGGGTTGTTTGGCTGCATAGAAGTTCTCATCAGACAGTTACCCAAGAGGGTGAATTGCCCGTCACCTTGCACAATATGGATAGAATTTGTCTTAGGTGATTAACATCTCCTTGATGAAAGGTTAAAGAAAAAACTTGTCTGTTATCACTTAAGGCATAATTTGTTAAAGTAGTTAGAAAACAATAAATTATTCTATAATATTCTTTCCCACCCAAAATTCAAGTAATCATTGCCACTTCAAATGATAGGATGCAGGCTTGCCCCCTGAGAATACCCAGAAATTCTCAGGCCTAAGAATCCTTCTGATTCTCTTCAGCCTAGCACATAATGAAGTTTGAAAACCATTGGTCTGTGATGCTAGCTACCAGGGTAGACAGACAGGGAAATGTATACTCAGATTGCTTCAAGAGATTTCAGTCAGCAACATGTTGATATACAGTGAAAGACTGAATTTCCCAAAGATAGCAGGAATCATGCTACAGTTTGGATGTGGTTTGTCCCTGCCAAAACTCATGTTGAAGTTTAATTGCCAATGTAAGAATATTAAGAGGTGGTAGAGCTACTAAAATGTATTGGGTCATGGGGACTCTGCCTTCATGAAAGGATTCATGCATGTCCCTTAAGAATGGGTCATTATCATGATCCTATACCTTAAAGACCCAAAAAACTCCACTCAGAAGCTTCTAGACATCATCAATAGCTATAGCAAGGTAGCAGGATATAAAATCAACATAGAAAAATCATTAGTATTTCTATACACTAATAATGAGCAAACGGAAAAAGAATGTATGAAAACAATTCCATTTACAATAGCCTCAAAAAAAATCAAATACCTAGGTGTAAACCTAACAAAAGATGTGAATGACCTCTACAAGGAAAACTACATACTTCTGAAGAGAGAGATTGAGGAAGACTATAGAAAGTGGAGAGATCTCCCATGCTCATGGATTGGTAGAATCAACATAGTAAAAATGTCTATAACCCAAAAGTAATCTACATGTTTAATGCAATTCCCATCAAAATTCCAAAGACATTCATTAAAGAGATTGAAAAATCTACTGTGAAATTTATATGGAAACACAAGAGGCCACGAATAGCCAAGGCAACACTCAGTCAAAAGAACAATGCAGGAGGTATCACAATACCTGACTTCAAACTATATTACAAAGAAATAACAATAAAAACAGCATGGTACTGGCACAAAAACAGACATGAAGACCAGTGGAACAGAATAGAGGACCCAGATATGAAGCCACACAACTATAACCAACTTGTCTTTGACAAAGGAGCTAAAAATATACGATGAAGAAATAGCAGCCTCTTCAACAACAACTGCTGGGAAAACTGGTTAGCAGTCTGCAAAAAACTGAAACTAGATCCATGTATATCACCCTATACCAAGATTAACTCAAAGTGGATCAAGGATCTTAATATCAGACCACAAACTCTAAAGTTGATACAGGAAAAAGTAGGAAATACTCTGGAGTTAGTAGGTATAGGTAAGAACTTTCTCAATGAAACCCCAGCAGCACAGCAACTAGAGATAGCATAGATAAATGGGACCTCATAAAGCTAAAAAGCTTCTGTTCATCAAAAGAAATGGTCTCTAAACTGAAGAGAACACCCATAGAGTGGGAGAAAATATTTGCCAACTATACATCAGACAAAGGACTGATAACCAGAATATATAGGGAACTTAAAAAACTAAATTCTCCCAAAACTAATGAACCAATAAAGAAATGGGCAAGTGAACTAAACAGAACTTTCTCAAAAGAAGAAATTCAAATGGCCAAAAAACACATGAAAAAATGCTCAGCATCCCTAGCAATAAAGGAAATGCAAATTAAAACCACGCTAAGATTCCACCTTACCCCTGTTAGAATAGCCATCATCAGCAACACCACCAACAACAGGTATTGGCGAGGATGTGGGGAAAAAGGAACCCTCTTACACTGTTGGTGGGAATGTAAACTAGTACAACCACTCTGGAAAAAAATTTGGAGGCTACTTAAGAAGCTAGACATCGATCTACCATATGATCCAGCAATACCACTCTTGGGGATATACCCAAAAGACTGTGACACAGGTTACTCCAGAGGCACCTGCACATCCATGT
The DNA here is from genome assembly GCF_047511655.1 of Castor canadensis. Classification (NCBI taxonomy): domain Eukaryota; kingdom Metazoa; phylum Chordata; class Mammalia; order Rodentia; family Castoridae; genus Castor; species Castor canadensis. Next base: position 112,204,310 of record NC_133393.1, on the reverse strand, counting down.
TTATTGCGGCACTATTCACAATAGCCAAGTTATCGAAACAGCCAAGATGCCCCACCACTGTCGAATGGATTAAGAAAATGTGGTATCAATGGAATTTTATGCAGCCATGAAGAACGAAATGTTACCATTCTCTGGTAAATGGATGGAATTGGAGAACATCATTCTGAGTGAGGTTAGCCTGGCCCAAAAGACCAAAAATCGTATGTTCTCCCTCATATGTGGACATTAGATCAAGGGCAAACACAACAAGGGGATTGGACTATGAGCACATGATAAAAGCTTTAGCACACAAGGGAGGGGTGAGGATAGGCAAGACACCTAAAAAACTAGCTAGCATTTGTTGCCCTTAACACAGAGAAACTAAAGCAGATACCTTAAAAGCAACTGAGGCCAATAGGAAAAGGGGACCAGGTACTAGAGAAAAGGTTAGATCAAAAAGAATTAACCTAGAAGGTAACACACACGCACAGGAAATCAATGTGAGTCAATGCCCTGTATAGCTATCCTTATCTCAACCAGCAAAAACCCTTGTTCCTTCCTATTATTGCTTATACTCTCTCTACAACAAAATTAGAAATAAGGACAAAATATTTTCTGCTGGGTATTGAGGGGGTGGGGGGGAGAGGGAGGGGGTGGAGTGGGTGGTAAGGGAGGGGGTGGGGGCAGGGGGGAGAAATGACCCAAGCCTTGTATGCACATATGAATAATAAAAGAATAAAAAAAAAGAATGGGTCATTATGAAGCATCCAGCTCCCTTTTCACCTTCCTCTCAACTGAATGTGCCTGCTCACGCTTCCATTTTTTTTTTTTTTACCATGTTATGAGGCAGCATAAAGCACTTGCCAGATGTGGCTGACTGATCTGGAACTACCCACTCTTCAGCACCATGAAGCAAAATAAAGCTCTTTTCTTTTCAAATTACCCAGTCTCAGGTATTCTGTTGAGACAATAGAAAGTAGATAAAGACAAGTAATATTTCTCATTATATATGTTATTCTTATAATGATGTTGACAATCCTCTCACTGGGAAAGTGAGTCTATGTCTCATACCTTGAATCTGAACAGGCTTGTCTTTTAGTATGCATCCACGCAGTGTGGCAGAAATGATGCTGTGTTACTTCCAAAACTCAGACACAAAAGGCAATTTAGGTTCTGTCTTGCTTGCTAGAACATTTGCTTCTGAAGCCTTCAGCCACCTTGTGAGAAATCTGACTCCCCAAGGCTTCCATGCTGTGAAGGAGTCCTAATTAGCCCATAAGAAGAAACCATGTGAAGGGACCCTGTGACTCCACAGAAAAAGGTGTCAGGCCAGAGGCCAGCTGCTTCAATGTTCTGCAGTTTCAGCCACTACCAATTTCAACTACATGAGAGAGCATGAGCCAGAACCAGCCATCTGGGCCCTTCTCAAATTTCTGACTCACAGAGACAAAGAGAGATAATAAAATGGGTACTATTGTTTTAAGCCACTAATAGTAGGTAGCTAAACATATGGTGTTCTGGTAATCTAGCCTTTTTATTTTTTTTCAAATTTAGTTAGCCATCCCAATTGCCATTTATGAAATATACTCTACCTTTCCTTTGTTCATTTAAAAAGCCATGCTTACTATGTTAAATGATTTTTAAATTCTTTGGTCTATTTCTAGACTTTTTCCTCTAAACTTATTGACCTTTCCCCCTACTCCTGCACCTTTTCTACAGCATTTTAAATATAGCTGTTTAATCCATTTTAACTGTGAGTAGGACTATTCACATCTTGAATTCCCTTTTTCTATAGTGTTGCATCTAGTTAGCAAGATGAATTTTAGAACATTTTTAATCTCAAAAGGACCACTGAAAGTTTGTTTGCATTTACTTTAAAATGACTAGCTTCTTTTACAATATTAAGAAGTCTTAAGGGCTTGATATATTTTTTCCACATATTTAAGGTTTCTTTCACATTATTTGGTAATTCTTTGTTGTTTTTTTTCCCTTCATATAATCCTGAGAATTTTTTGACAAATTTATTCTCAAGCATCTTGTATTTCTGTTACTGGTGCAATCAGATTTCATTATCCTTATCATCCTTTCCCCAAACACACACATACACCACATTTACATTTCCAACAGTCAGTATGCAAAAGTATTACTCACTTATGACTATCTTATAGCACCCTCTAATCTTAACAGCTTTCTGATTTATTTTAATAAATTAACTGGATAGATTTTGTTTCCAAATAAATAATCATATCTTCTGCAAATAATTTAATTCTGTTGCCTCCTCTTCGATTTTATACATTTTTTGCAGTACTGGGATTTGAACTCATGGCCATGTGCTTGCTAGGTAAGAGCTCTATCACCTGAGCCATACCCCTTCCTTTTTCTTTCATTTATTTTTCATATAAGGTCTTACACTTTTGCCTGGGGCCAACCTTGAACCACAATCTTCCTTCCTATTCCTCCTGCATAGCTGGGAAACCACACCTGGTCTGATACTTCATTTTATTATTCTGTTTTTTCACATTAAATACAGGTTTCATTAAAAACCATCTATAACCACATATTAAAAAAAATAAAAAACAAGAATTCTTATATACTTTTTCAGTACTGGGGTTTAAACTCAAGGCCTCATACTTTCTAGACATGTACTCTACCACTTGAGCCACTTCCACCAGCCCTTTCTGCATTAGTTATATTTGAGATAGGGTCTCACTTTATGCCTAGACCAGCTTGGATAGCTGTCCTGATTCTTGTGCTTCCACCTAGCTGCAATTAGTGGTACACATCATCATGCCGGCCACTGACTGAGATGGGGGTCTCACTAACTTTTTGCTTTGCCAAGGACCACAAGTCTCCTAATTTCCACCTCCCAAGTATCTAGGTATGAGCAACCACGCCCAGCTGTTATTTTTAAAAAAAAAGCTCTCATAGAGACAATTCTGCCTATAAGCAGCAAGCAGCTTTCACAAGAAGGAAATACATCAAGAAGGTGGACATGAAAAATATTGAGTAGAGATCCAGCTGTACCAGTTCTGGGGATATACCCTACAGAATCAAAGTCAATATATGACAGAGATGTCAGCATGCACATGTTATTGTAACACTATTCACGATAGCCAAGTCATGGAGTTAGCCTAGGTGCCCATCAATGCATGAATGGATAAAGAAAATGTGCTGGGAATATGTGAGGAGAGGATGCAGAAGGGTGAATATAGAGCAAATATTGTGTACACATGTATGTAAATGGAAAAATGAGACCTGTTGAAACTATTCCAGGAATGGGGGAGGAAGGACAAACAATGATGGAGGGGGTGAATTCAACTATGATATAATATAAGAAATTTTGTAAATGTCACAATGTACCCCCAGCACAACAATAATAAAAAAAGGAAGAGAGAGAGAGAGCAAATGTGCTAGATATACACATTGGAGCATTATTCAGCCATAAAGAAGAATGAAATCATGTCATGTGCAAGAAAGGGATGGAATTGCAGATCATTATGCAAAGTCAAATAAGTCAGACTCAAAAGACAAATATTGTATGTTTTCTCTTGTCTATAGGAAAAAAAGATGTAAAAGTAGGAGGGGTATTAGGGAAAAGGAAGAGTCTAGGGGCAAGAAAGGAAAATGGGATTAAATATGATAAAACTACATTATATGCATTATATATCACAATGAAATCTATTATTTAGTACAATTAATATACACTAAATAAAATGTTTAAAAACAGTTGGACATTAGACAGATAATTAATCCCTTGTTAATGGGATCAAGACCCTTATACAAGAGGCTTCAGCATAGCATTTGGTTAGCTTGATCTTCTATCTCCTGTCATGAAATGACATAGCAAGAAGCCCTCAAAAAGACAGACACCATCACCTTGATCTTGCTCTTCCCATCATGTGCAAAATGCATTTCCACTCTGTACTAATTATCCAGTCCAGGATGGTGTCTTGGCTCAAGTGGTAGAATGCCTGCTGGCAAGTGTGAGTCTGAATTCAAACCCTAGGACTTCCAAAAGCAAAACAAACAAATTACCCAGTCCCAAGTAATTTGGAACAAAATAGATTAAAAGAGCATCCAGTTACAAATGACAAATTCTGCCAATGAATAATGAGATTTTTTTTTTTTTTGGGCAGTGGCACTAAGGTTTGAATGCAGAGCTTTGCACTTGCTAGACAGGCTCTCTACCACTTGAGCCATGTCTCCAACCCTTTTTATTCAACTTGTTTTTCAGATAGGGTATCCCTTTTACCCAGGGCTGGCCTGGACCTCTAACCTATTTATGTTTCCCACTGTAGCTAAGATGACAAGCACACACTACCATGTCCTGCTTTTTCCTATTGAGATGGAGTCTCACAACTTTTTGCCCAAACTGGCCTCAAACCATAATTCTCATTTTCTCATGTTTCACTAAAGGCCAATATATTTAAAAAAATAATAAGCTAAGAGTCATGAATACTAAAGATGAGAATACAAAATTGTTTTCTTATTCCAATTAGAGTTGTTGTATATATTTAGTAACCCATAATAAATTATCCCTGTTATATTCAGGTCTAAAAATAGTACTGGTTAGTAGAAAAGAAATCAGGCTAAAAAAATGCACCAAAGAAGAGTGAAATTGATGTAGAAAATTAGGATGCCATATGCATAAATAACTACAGTATAAGACTCTGTGTTAAATGTCATCAAAGAAGTTTTAGCAAAATGATATAAGAAGACAGGATAAATAAGCTCTGAAGGAGACAGGAGTGACCTTTCAATGGGAGTTTGAAGTGTGGGCAAGATTCCAACCTAATAAGATAATGCAGGTCAACAAAAAGTTAGAAAGAAACAAGTGACTTCTGGGGAGCAGTGAGTATCCTGGTTTGGACAGAGTAAACAATAGAAAAAAAATAGAACAATATCAGATAGGATACAGGAATGCCATGCTAGCAACACAGACAAGAATAATTAACATGGAAAGGGAACATTCCACTTGCCAGGCAACTTGCCAAGTTCTTCATTCAGAGTGTGTTTAACACACATGTTTTGGGTCATGGAAGTTTATGTCAATTTTTCAACAGGAACATGGCATGACCAATGCCAACTTTAAGAAGGATAACTTGATAACAACCTTCAGAAATGAAGAAGGAAGAATCTGAAGACCACAGAGGCATGTAAGGGGCTTTCTAAGAAGATGCAGCCTCTAGCCTCATTGTACACTATCTCCACCATATAGCCTTAAACTTCTCTGCAAAATTGTAATGCCCCTTAAAACACCCATGTCCTTTCACACACCATAGTTGATCTATGCCTGGAAGACCCACTCTATACTTCTCCTTTCCTTGTGAATCGTTCTTTATCTCTGAAAAACAACACTTTTCTTAGACCTCGATGAGGTATTTATCATGTTATATTTGAATTAAATGTTTAAAATTGCTCTTGCCTACAAGTTATTTGCAGAGAGGATCTGTATCCTATTTATATTTTTAACATCAAACACAGTATTTCAGCAAGCCCACATTTAATAAATGCATGAAATCAATACCAAGATGGATAAGAGGATGATGGACTAGCAGGAGAGACTTGAGACTGAATGTCATGAGTTTGTAGTGCACAAAAATACAGCAATTATGTGATGAGCACCACAATGCTTAGTAGCAGAGAATCATCTTCTGGTTTTGTCTAGGTAGTTTTTCTTGCCTATCATGTGGATCACAAAGCAGGGAAGGTGACCCAAGCTGGGACCATAATTTGTTCTTGTGTGAAAGGCACATAACCCAGTGTAAATGGGAATACTTGCCCTGAAAATGGCTCTCACCATACCTGTGAAAATTTCTTACTGCTTGGTGGTCAGGTTGAAAAAATGTGAATTGTTACAATGTGGGCTTTGGGAAAAAAAAGTGCATTTTCAGTCTTATTTTTAGTAGGTCAGTGATGAATACAAATTAAGCATTCAAAAATATATGTCATATGAATGAGTTCACAGCATCCAGAAGCTATATTCTCAGACACAATTAGTGTTTTGGTCCCTAGAAAATGAGAGTATGATCAATTGATAGAGAAATCAGTGTAGGAGGTTCATTGTTATTAGTACAGCTTTTACCAAAATGTACCAAGACAAAAAAACACAAACATTTAAAACAATTGCTATCTACTATCCCATTTAATTTTAACAAGAAAAAAGTAGGAAAGCCTACTTTTCTGTATTTAGTCTTCTGTATTTAGTCTTCTGACAACACAAACAATTCACTTCATTATCACTGAATCTCTTATTTCTCTGTTACATGGTGAAACATAGGTTCCATGAATCAATTCATGGAACTAGGACATACAGGAGTGTAATGGGCTAACTAATAGCTCCCAAAAATATAAGTACAATTCTTAGCCCTCAGTACTTATGACTGTGACCTTATTTGGAGAAAGGGTCTTTGAATATATAACTATTTTATGGGTCTTAAGATGAGAGCCTCCTGGTTGGTCTTAAATCCAATGGTAGGTGTCCTTACAAGAAAAGGGTCAAGGGAGATTTGACATAGGTGGGAATCTTGTCAACTTGATTGGATTAAGAGATACACTTCTAGAGTTCCTCTAAGGGTATTTCCAGAGATCATTGGCATATGGGATGGCAGTTTAGGGGGAAAGACCTGCCCTGAAGGTGAGTACCACTGTCCAACAGGCTGAGAACCCAGGTGGAACAAAAACAGAAGGAGAAGGAAGCCAGCTCATGCAAAATTCTTTGTCCCTAAGCAGGTGTATTTATTGCTGCTGCCTCCACTAGTGGCATCAGACTCCAATTTACTCAAGCTTTCAATATGAACTGTCACTAGCAACTCTCCAGGGAGCTTCCAGACTTTCAAATTGCACTGGGGCTGCATGATTTGTCCCCCATGTTCTGAGGCCTCTAGCTTTTTAGACTGAGCAACTATTCATTTCTCTGGCTCTCCAGCATGCAGACAGCCATTGTGGAATTACCTAGATTCAGATCATGTGAGCCAACTTAACAAATCCCTTTTCATAATTATATATAGTTCTATTTTATAATTATACATTATTATATTAATTGTATATAATTCCATATAAATACATATTCACATATTTTCTATTGGTTCTATTCCTCTAAAGTACTCTGACAAGTATGAATTTTGATCCCAGGATTGAACTTGCTGCTATAAACCCTACTTGACATCTGGTTCAGAAGCCTTTGGAACTGTTTTGTGGGAAGAACCTGGAAAAGTTTGGCAAAGCATTGTAAATAAAGCTTAGAGTGTAATAAATGGAGCATGGTGGGCAATTCTGGTGCAGAATCAGAAGACCAAAATGGATCAATTGAAGCTTAGAATGGAAATGTGGAGTCTATTCAGAATCAGACTAGGTACCATTTGTATTGCATTTTAGCAAAGAATTTGTTGATGCCAGAACTTTGTCAATACCCTGAGACTTTGTGTGAGGCTGAGTTTAAAACTGACAGACTGATTAATATGGTGAAGGAAATTTCAGGCAAGCACAGCTTTTAGGCTTTGCTACTCAGCCTGAATTCAGGCTATTACTGGATGCTTTTAGTCAAATTTATGGAAAGAATTGGCAGCAAAAAGCAGAGTAGAGGATTTGAAAAACTTGTAGGCTGACCAGAACAGGATCAAGTTTAAAGTTGGGGGTCAAGGAAGGCATAGTTGCTAAGGAGATTAATGCAATTAAAAAACAAGCCAAGTACTTTGCATTGGGACAACAGGAAGATGACTAAAGCATGTCAGGAAATGGTGAGCCCACTCATCACTGAGTGAAGGGTGTAAAGGTTTAAACTCATTTGAAACCCTCTACTCTGAGAAGAGAGTTCCAGTTGCTCTGCTCATACATCACAGCATAGGAAAGTGTTTCTTGGGGCTGTAGCCATGATACAAGTGGGTTGAGCTGGCGGCAGACCTTGGCACTGTTCATGTAAAACTGGTGGCAGCAGAGTACAAGAGTTGTGGGATCATGGAAGAGTCTACCCAGATTTCAAAGGACGTCCTGGGAAGCAAGGCAATGTGTGGCCAGGCTGGAGTTTCTATGGCTGCCCCTGAAATGTGTGAAACTGTGAGAGTGAAGCTAAAGCTTCAGTGAGATCCTAGCATGTTAGAGGTGCCAGAAATATAGAAAATGTGCAGAGGAAGGCTGTAGGCAATGAGCAGAGCCAGCCTAGAGAAAGGCCACGTAGGCTGCAGCCAGCAAGGCTGTAGGGATGGGGTTGCCCAAGCTCTTTGTTGCTAACAACACATCACCACATGCCCCATCTGCTAGACATGGAGCTACAAGATTTAATGTTTTCCCTGGTGGACTTAGGTCTTGCTTTGTTTTCATTGCTCTTTTTTATGACTCTATTACTCACTCTTACAATTGAAATATTTACCCTGGGCCATTTTATCTTGGGAGTATGTAACTTGTATTTCGAATTTTATAGGGGTTCTCATATAAATCCCTCAAGTTTGCCTTGAGTCTGGAGGAGACTTTGAACTGGACTTTTGAACAATGCTGGGGACTCTTAGAGATGGTCTGAATGCATTTTGCATTATGCAATGACTATACACTTTCCTGGCCTGAGGACAATGTGTTGTGGTTTGAAGATGAACTATCCCCAAAGACATATTTTGAAGGCTTGATCCTGCAGCATCGTTCAGAGATGATTAGATCATGAGGACTTTAAATAAATCAATGGATTAATATATTGACTAATTTATAGCTCAATGGACTGTTAGGAAGTGGGGCCTAGTGGGAGGAAGTAGGTCACTGGGGCCGGCAAGTTTTTGAAATGTTTATCTAGTTCTTGGCCCTTTCTTCTCTTGCTTTCTCTGCTGCCTGGTTGCCATGAAGTCATCAGCTTTGCTTTGCCATGCCCTTCTACCATGATATTCTGCTTTGCCACAGGGAGAAAATTAATGGCACAAACTCATTACAGACTGAAACCATGAGCCAAAATAAGCCTGTCCTCCTTTGTTTATCTCAGGTATTTTGTCACAGTGATGTTAAGGTGACTAACACAGGTGGGACTGTCACATGAAGAAAGAAGAAAAAACTGAAGTCATGCAACAATAAGCCAAGGAACCCCAAAGGCTGCCTGAAGACACCAGAAGCTAGGAATGAGGCCTGGAATGCATTTTCTCTCAGAGCTTCCAGAAGAAACTAACCCTGCTGACACTGTGATAAAGAAATGCTATTCTCCAGAAGTAGAAAAGAATATACTTCTGTCATTGAACCACCTAGTGAATAGTAATTCATTATGGTACTCCTATAAGAAATGACCATGGGGCAGGGTATTTCTGTTAGATGTTGACTAAAGACAGTATCATGAAGATGCAAGAAACTGAAGCAATGTATAGTCTGAGAAAAGTCATTATATTTGGTATTTTGTGCTAGAAAAAGAATGTAATGCTCCCAACATTGCATTTCTTTTAGTTGAGAGGTGGTACTCATATATAGACATAAGCTATATTTTAATTAAGTATGACCAAATTTATACCCAGTCCAGAAACCTCAATGGTAAAATTTTCTATTACTTGCCTTTTCGGATCTCATTGATATATTTTGTGATCATGTAGAAAGTAACTTCACGTTTTTTTCCTATCCCTATATTATCTGCAGCTCATATTAGTATTTTTATTTTCATTCATAAGGTATATGCCTACTCAAATAAAAATTAGAGCTATGGAAGCTACTTTTTTTTTTTTGCCATAGCTGTATCATAAACTGAGATATGGAAGACTCATAACCAGACACACATCCTTTGTTGTACACAAAGAAAATTAAATTTTAAAACTGGTTTTAAAGTTTATATTAATAATATGCAGAAAAATGAATATGTCTGTCTCTGAGCTTCTGCAAGATAAGCCCAATATTTTGTTTTAACATTTTCCCATCAAAGACAGTAAAAAAGTTGGGTTGTTGTTGTTCTGCAATCTGACATTTAGGCTTATGTTTTTTAAATTTTTATGTTTCTCATGTATCTGATTCATTATATTGTGCAACGAAAGCATCTCTGTTTCACTTAGCATTCTGTTGAATCTGCAGAGATCTTGCTACTTTAAATGTATATGCACTCTCCTTCCAGCATAAAAATCAGCCATTAAATTGGAATGATGGAGCAGTGATTTCTGGGTTTTATAGAGATTAGCAAGGCTTACGTCCTCCTACAGAGACCAACTAACTGACATGCTCACATTGACAAACAAATAAGTGATTGACAGATGCAAGGAAATCTCATGTCCTCTTAGAGATCCATTAGATTTTTCCAAATACAGTAAATGATCTTTGGCTTTTTAAGAAGCTGTTGAGAAATGTTAGCATCCATTTAATTATTAAAAGGCACCAGGGAAAGTCCTTAACCAAGATGTGGATGAATAGTTATTTAGGAAACCAAAGGCTAGAAAGAGAGCTACTCAGTATTAATGAGGTTATAGCGTAACTTGATTCATTATGGCCTTAGCTGAAATTGAATGGAACAATCAAAGTTCATTATTAGGCCTGATTTCCTGAGTGGGAAATAGTAGAGATGCAGTGTGTATGAATAACTTCCCTACAACTTCATTTTTGCTCTTTAAAAAAAAAATCATTTGTTAGTAAACATCACCTTTTACTTTTTTTCTTTTCTAAAGGCAGCAATGTGCATTAACAGATATTCCAAATAAGTTATTTATGGCTTATATAGTAAAGTCAGAAATCTGTAATTGTTCAACCAAACAATTCCTTTAATAAAATATTACTTAGAAAACACAATACCTTAAACCCTTTCAAAAACAATATGTAAAAAAAATGTATAACTTCTTATCTCAACTAGCAAAAACGCTTTGTCTTTCTTATAATTGCTTATGTCTACTCTTCAACAAAGTTGGAGAAAAGGACAGAACTGGTTCTGCCTGGAAGTGAGGAGGGTGGAGGGGGAGAGATGAGGGGGCAGGGGCAGGGGGGAGAAATGGCCCCAACAATGTGTGCACATATGAATAAATGAATAAAGAAAAAAATTTTTTAAATCAAATTGGCTTGCTGTTTATTTTTTAGGACCAATACTATTAAAATGAAGCCAAGATTCTATTTACATAAATTTTTTCAGTTAAATTACATATCGTAGGAAATTTTTCTAACCTTTCTGAAGTTAAATGAATGCAAATTTACTTCATCAGATGACTAGACTGGTATAAAATCTCAGAAATGTAAATGATAATTGGAAATATAGAAATAAGATTTGTTTTGATAATGCAACAAATCTATCAGCATAAATTGTCACCTGTACAAAAATATCCCTAAAACGTGTTCTATATTGTCTATTTAAAGGCATGCATTGCTATTTAAGACACGTATCTTGCAGAAGCATGAGAGAAATGGGAATTGAGGGCTTGAGTGGATCTGGCTGTCAACCTCACACACCATCATGTCCTCTCTTCTCAGGAAAGGTCACTCATGAAAACATAGCTGAAGTCGGAGACCTGGCTTTTAACTTAGCATCCCTGACAATCCTGGGTCTGTGGGTAAATCATGTAATCATGTGACCTCTTTGAACATCAGTCTTCTTGTCTATACAAGAAGTTTAAAAGTCTTTTCTTTTTCTTTTTTCCTTTTTTTTTGTGTAGTGCTGGGGATGGAACCCAGAGTCTCGCACACACTAGGCAAGTGCTCTACCATTGAGCTGCACCCCAAGGGAGCTTTTTTTTTTTCTTTTTTCTTTTATTATTCATATGTGCATACAAGGCTTGGGTCATTTCTCCCCCCTGCCCCCACCCCCTCCCTTACCGCCCACTCCGCCCCCTCCCTCTCCCCCCACCCCTCAATACCCAGCAGAAACTATTTTGCCTTTATTTCTAATTTTGTTGTAGAGAGAGTATAAGCAATAATAGGAAGGAACAAGGGTTTTTGCTGGTTGAGATAAGGATAGCTATACAGGGCATTGACTCACATTGATTTCCTGTGCGTGGGTGTTACCTTCTAGGTTAATTCTTTTTGATCTAACCTTTTCTCTAGTACCTGGTCCCCTTTTCTTATTGGCTTCAGTTGCCTTTAAGGTATCTGCTTTAGTTTCTCTGCGTTAAGGGCAACAAATGCTAGCTAATTTTTTAGGTGTCTTACCTATCCTCACCTCTTCCTTGTGTGCTCTCGCTTTTATCATGTGCTCATAGTCCAATCCCCTTGTTGTGTTTGCCCTTGATCTAATGTCCACATATGAGGGAGAACATACGATTTTTGGTCTTTTGGGCCAGGCTAACCTCACTCAGAATGATGTTCTCCAATTCCATCCATTTACCAGCGAATGATAACATTTCGTTCTTCTTCATGGCTGCATAGAATTCCATTGTGTATAGATACCACATTTTTTTAATCCATTCGTTGGTGGTGGGGCATCTTGGCTGTTTCCATAACTTGGCTATTGTGAATAGTGCCGCAATAAACATGGATGTACAGGTACCTCTGGAGTAACCTGTGTCACAGTCTTTTGGGTATATCCCCAAGAGTGATATTGCTGGATCAAATGGTAGATCAAGGGAGCTTAAGCAGTGTACACAAAAGTGCTGGCTCTACCCTTACTACCAGAATTTCAAAATAATGAGTTGAAATGCTTGGTTAATTACAAAACACTACAGCGAAGGCATTACACATAAGTTCAGCATAAAACTTTGTTGCAATCAAAAACAAAATCTACCCAAGCAGTCTTTCCTGAGTTATCCTAGTCACTGGATTTCTGGAAAATATGAAGCCTACTAATATTGGTTAAATACACACTATTGAAGCTTTTATATAATCTAACGTAATTCCCATAACAATTCAAAGAAACAACTTTTACTAACTATATTTTACAAAGGAAGAGAAAGACTCACAGTGACTAACTTGCTTAATGTCATTTAGTACTAATAGCAGAGAGGAGATGAAGCTTAGCTGTGTCTTACTGCAATTCCCAAACATTTTCCAACTAAATCTGTTGCCCATCCAAATTTTTCCTTCCAGTTAACATGTAATTGAAGTAGAAGATTCAGAAGCAAAATATAAACGCAACCATAGTTTTCTGCCATGTTCAAAGGCAGCTGCTTCACCTCCAGATTGTCCAGTGTCACAGCCATTATCCAATGAAGATGCAAAACAGTGTGGCCTCATGAGAACAGAGTTGTCTAAATCATCGCAGGCCTTGGGACCCTAGCTATGGGATCCTAGACCATACTGTCACCATGGAGAGTTGCTAAGGTGGTTGAAGATGTGCAAACAGTTATTGAATTGGTTGGCAGAAAAATGTATGATAAATAGGAACCAGAGCTGACATTAACTCTTGATCTGTCCATTACTAGAAAGTAGGTGACATCACTGGGAGGCACCTCACACAAAGAATGCACTCAACAAAGTCCATTCTGTTTAAATGGGACTAAAATGTGGAAAGGATGTGATTCTTCACTAACTATGTCTGCAAAATAGATTCAGGACCATTACTGCTACTGCACAGGAATACATAAGAGGTTTGTTTGGTAGCACAATTTATCAGCATAAATCGTCAGTTCCCTGCATATATACATTTCAAATAGAAGACAGATGGTAGATAGATAAATAGATAGATAGATAGATAAATAGATAGATAGATAGATAGATAGATAGATAGATAGATAGATAGATAAGAGTTTTTTTGGCCTGGAGAAGGATGAAGAGAAATTAATTGAGAGGATGAACATTGTAGTTAAATACAAATTTCAATCACAATTTAGGGTCTAGTATTTTTCTTTCAAAAACTGCCAGTGTCTTTAACACTAAGTAAACATTACCTATCATTAAGTTTTCATTTATTTTTATTGTTCTATGTTATAGTCATGGGGTAATTTTGTTTCAAATGTTTTGTAAAGACCCAGTACAGATGTAAAACATGGGAATGCTTTATTACAAAGTCATTGAAACCATATCATCAGCTTTGCTTGTTACTCAGCAATTGAGTGAGGCAGCATTTCAAAACATCTAAAAAACAAATTCATGACCTCAGAAAAAGCAATAATTGTTTTGCAAATTAAAATCCTTTTCCTCACTCCAGCCAGTAACTTAATCTTCAGATGTAAATGCCGAGTGCAAAGTGAGTAACCTGAAGGAAGAATTGTGCATCCTTTTGCCTTAGTGCCAACAAAACATCTCTGGTTGACAGTTATTAATTTCTAGTCAAATTATCCAGGAATAGGGTCAAAGAGAAGTAATGGTTTCATTTTACATTCCAGGAAGTGTTGTGTTTCAGTGTTCAGAATGAAGTGCTCTGTAAAGAGCTGCAGCGAAATCAGCAGCCTTGGGTGCCCTCTCCAAAAAATATTAGCCAGACTAACATTAACCCTTCACCATGTTTCAGGCACTTCCCAACAACAAAATTACCAAGGCCATTTATTCTTGATCTGCACTGACTGAAATGTACAAAGTTTTACCATCTAATCATACAAAATATCTGTCTATGTAAGAGTGACCAATGTTTAAAAGATCTGTTACTGTTTTCATTCTCTTTTAAGGTTGTGATTTTTTTGAATTTGGAATTTTAACATACTAAGCATGGATATAGAAATAAAGAAGATCTCAAGTATTAGTTATACAAAGCTTTTCTTATTCCCTTGTTCCCAGTTTTATGGTCCTTGTGATTTAACTTGTATCGTGGTAACAATTATTTTATTCACCTTGCATAATCTTTTCAACTGACTCACAAAAATTTAAATAAAATCTTCTTTGTTGTTGTTGTTGTGACAGGCAAATAATGCCAAACAACTCATTTTGGGATTTTACAAAATTATAGCACCCATCCTATGTATAAATTGAGTATAGGAAAATGTTGGAATTTGATAGTCTCATGATATGGTAGAAAGTAATAGAATATTCCTGTCCTAGAAGGAAAGCTCTGCTAATGTGGTCTTGGGCAAATCCAGACTATATAATACCTATTATTAGGAAAAAGTAAGAAATGATATCTAAGAGAAATGTCTAGCGGAGTGCCTTTGCTAACTGTAAAACAGCCTAAAGATATATTTTTAATACCTTTATCAAGATATAATTCACATAACATACATCTTACCCATTTAAAATGCATAATTCAATATTTTTATTATATTCACAGGATTGTGAAAAATCATCACAATCTATTTTTTGTTTGATTTTTGAGACAAGGACTCCCTATATAGCCCAGGCTGCCTTGGTACTCACTATGTATCCCAGGCTGGCCTCAAACTCATGATCCTTCTGCAGTAGCATCCTGAAGTGCTAGGATAATTAAGTCGTGTACCACCATGCCCAGCTCACAATCTAATTAAAACATCTTAGTCCCTCCTGAAAGTATCCTAAGGCTCATCAGCAGGAATTCTCCATCCACCTCGCGTCCTGTCCCCATCTTTTGGCAAACAGTGGTCTAATTGCTTTTTATGAATTGCCAATGCTGTACATTTCCTATAAGTGGAATCATACGGTATGTAATCTTTTGTGACAGTCTTCTATTTAACATAATGCTTAAAAGACTTATCTATATTATATCGTTTATTAGCACTGCCTTCCCTTTTATTGACACATAGTATCCCATTGCATGGCTGTAAGACATTTT
This sequence comes from Castor canadensis, assembly GCF_047511655.1. NCBI lineage: Eukaryota > Metazoa > Chordata > Mammalia > Rodentia > Castoridae > Castor > Castor canadensis. The sequence continues at coordinate 112,188,796 of NC_133393.1, read as the reverse complement.
ATATATCTACCCATGAAGTAAAAGACATCTGGGTTATTTTCACTTCAGGGCTAATATGGATTCTGTGATAACTCTATGTCTAACATTTTGAATAAGTATCAAACTGTTTTAAAGTGGCTGTGCCATTTTACATTCACCAGCAATTTATAAGACTATTAATTTCTCTGTATCTTTGCCAATACTTGTTATTGTCTTTTATTTTAACCATCTTAGTGGTTATGAAGTGGCCTCTCATTGTGGTTTAATTTGTATTTTTAATGACTGATAATATTGAACATTTTCATGTTTTATTAGCCATTTGTGTAGCCTCTTAAGGGAATCATCTAGAATTTGTCATTTTTGAGTTATATGTCATTGTACTAAAAGTGATCTTTATATATTCTAGATACAAGCTCCTTATCATATATAGCTTGCCAATATTTTCTTTCCCAGTATATATATATATATAAATGTTTTCATTTTGATGAAATTCAATTTATATATATTTTTTCTTTTTTTCTTTCTTTTTCCTGTCAGTACTGAATTTGAACTGAGAACTCCACACATGCTGGCAAGTACTTTATCATGTAAGCCACGCCTCTACCCCTTTCTGCTGTACATATTTTTTAGATATGGTCTCACACATTTGCCCAGACTTACCTCATACTGTGATCCCCTTTTTCTTCCTCCCAAGCAGCTGGGAATATAGGTGTGAGTCATCATGCCCAGCCCTCTCTTTTTAGTTCTGTGATTTGTGCTTTTAGAATTATATCAAAAAGTTTTTTGTCTAATCCAAGGTTATAAAGATGCCTTTTAGGTCTTTGAAGCATATTTATCCCTTACATTTGGGTCTATGATCCTGTCTGAGTTAGCAGAGGTCTAATTTCATTGCTTTGTTGATTTAATGTGTCCGGGGCAATGTACGTTAATTAATAAAAAACCAGAAAATATATATATATAAGAGATTAAAATAAAGTATACCAACAAGTCTATATATTTCAAAGATAACATTTGACACCTTGGTTCATATGCTTCCAAGCTCTGTTCTCTGTGTAACACATAAAATTATATATATAAGACATAATTATATTATATATGGTACATATATATGCAAAATATATTTTTGCATTATGTTTATATATGTATGTATGTATGTGTATCCATGTATACATTTTAGTGAAATATGTATATTACACTAAAATGAAATTTGCATCTTTCTGAACTTCTAGTTTCTCAACTAGTCTTGATGATCAAATAAAATAATGGGATAAAAGCATTCAGTAAGACTTTAATTGAGTGAAAGAGTTTTATTTTATAATTGTGCTAAATGATTCCCTTTTGTTGAAATGCTTCCTTCAAATACTCTAGAAAAGCCCTAATCATACTAGATTAATAAATCAATAATTTAAAAATACCTATATCTCCTGAATTCTCCAAGACTAGCATTCTATATCTTTGGAGTCCCCAGAGCCTCTCACAATTTCTGGCCCAAAAGTGTATCCAATAATTGTTAAAATTAATATTTATCATCAACACCTCTGATACTACTCAGCATAGTAGTAGTCTGTCATTCTTACACAACTGAACCTAAGTGTCTCTTGATTCAGAAATGTTGACTGTCCTTTCCTTGGCCCTACCTTCCAGATTAGAGCATGGGGGTAATCATGAAGCAAGTTTTGGCTGAAATGTCACAGACTCTAGGTCTTTTTACCACAATTGTATAGATTGTCTAGAATATATATTTCTGCATTTGTTGCATACCTTCAGGATAATTTCCTCAGGATAATTAATTGCCTTTTATAATTTACACTCAGCTGTTGTTTAGTGACCATTAATATCCTTATTCTGCCATTTCCATTATGGTATTTGAAAACAAATTCCTGAATTTCTATCAGTCAAAGCTCTCAGGGCAGACAGCATTATAAACTAGAAACATCCCCTTAGAAGATCCTAAGAGTCTTGTTTTGCAAGAAAAATGTTGAAGAGACAAAGAAGAACCTGGAGGCAAATAAGTGCCTAAGGATGCTGATGCCTTGGGGCAGGCACCAAAAGAGCTGTAACATGTTTAGAAGCAACAGAAAGAGTTTTAGACTATGCTGACATGTTTTCAGAACAGACATGACTAGAATTTTCCCCGGGAAAGGACAATTCTCAGATCTGTTTCTGAGGTGGACCTTCAGGTTCACTGGGTGGAGCAAATAGCAGCCAATAAGCTATGTTTGCTTTCCTCCCTTTAGTCGCAGCAATAAAATTCAAATGAAAGAACAACTCACTATTGTGATCTAACACACAGGCCTTTCCCCTGCTCAGATCCTGAGGAAATGTTAGGTTTTTGGCGGGAGGAGGAATTGGGAAATGAAGAGGGAAAGTAGAAGAAAGCAAGAGAAGACATGCTTGACTGGCAGGAAGGAGAGGGAAAACCACTGTTTCCATGGTATTCACCCGACCTGAAACAGGTGAGAAGACAGATGCTATAGGAGTGGGGACTACCAGGGAAATGGCATCCATGTCTAAGCATCAATGACTTAGTCTGCCACCTGCTAAGGTTCTAAAATTTCATTAATTTTGGAATAAAACAAAACTACATTTGAAATGTTTTGCTCTACTTATGTTATGGTATGGTGGAGGTATTATGCATATGTTTCAGGAAAAATTATGAATGGCTTTTAAATGGCTAAAAAAAAAGAAAAAGAAAATTGGTATCAACCCTCCATTAAGGTTATCTCAACCTTTGGTTGTCTTTGTCTAAACTATACAGAAAAAGAGAAAATAATGAAAAAGTTATTGTTCACTGCTACAAAAGTGATTCTTCTTCATAAAGATGTCAATAGATTTTTTCCAACAGGAAAATCTCCATAAATTAATTTCTCTTTTAACAAGTGTAACATCCTACTAGTTCCCTCATTAATTAGTGAGTTAAACAAAATCTTTGACTATACTAATTATGTATTTATAGAAAAGTCATGATTTTCCCCTTTTGAAATATTATCATGCAACACAAATAGTGAATGCTTATTTAGGCAAACTTATTGGTGCTGCCCTTTTTTTCTGCCCCTTCTCTTTGGCGTCCAAGCCTTTATTTCCTTTACACTAAACTTAATATCCAGGGCAAACAATCGAGATCATCATCAGAATTATGTCATGTCAATCAGAAGCCACGTTACTGAGAACATTACAGACTTTTCTCGTAAAGCAAAAGGACATACGCAGGAGCAGGTATGCTATTTTAACAGGAAAACACACACATACATTTTAACTGATCTTCTACAACTTAGAATATTTGTGGTCTACATATTACAAAGTTCATATTTAAAATGTGAAAGTTGAAATTCTATATAACTCAGATTTTAAAACTAATTGAAAACTCTCCATAAACGATTCCCCTTTTAGTCATTGTAAATTTCTCAACAATTCCTCAAAAACCTGTATTGCTTTTATTCTGGTAAACCAGAAAATGTCTATCTCATGGTCTTGAAACATTCTTTCCTGATTTTCTTAACCAACAAATCAGAGATAATAAGCATTCAGGCAGTATGAAGGATTTAATCAACACTTGCATAAATGTACCAAAAAGCACACTATATAAGCAGAGATAACTTTAAGCAAATATATACTGTCCTTGAAAGCCATAACTTGTTTGAAAGTACGTTAGTTCCAAAATATAGTGTAAAGTAGTTGTTTTAACCTTAGGAAAAAGCAACTTGCCTCCCCTTTACCAAGGTGAATTTGTGTCCAATATATCTTAACAGAATAAATATATTTGCCCCTATTTTAATAAAGCAGAAATCAAAGGAAAATCAGATAGATGAAGTAAATAACCTAATACATTATATGATTCAGAGTCATCTTTATTCTTTTCCAACAGCAAAAACAAATTAATTTGCTTTCTTGCTGGGGCATTTATGAATGCTAATTTAATCACACAAATTTAGACTTCCTATGAGAGAAGTGAACATGCATTGTGAACATGATTTTCACAGAAGGTTTGCTCCTTTTTCTAAATTAAAAAGTAAAATAAAAAACCTTCATGCTTGTATTAGGCCCTAGGCAAAATCAGCAAAGCCCTGCCATCTCCTGTTAAGTTGATTCAGGACTCTGGGGAACCATGTCACCATCTGGACTGGAGTGCATATGGTCAGAGGAAGGCCTAGGAGAGTGTCCTCAAGAAGACCCCAGCTAACTGAGCAGCCACCTGTTACTGAGAAATGCGAGGGCAAAATACTGTTTATTGTATTCATCACAATCCGTCTGTTTCTAGTCTCCAGGTGGTCGATCCTGCTGTGGCAAGGTACAGCTTCAACAGCAGAAGATTGGCTTAGTGGAGCTGGACCACAAGTCCAGCTAAACAGAATGGTGAGGAAGACAGTCTATGGTGAGAAATGGACAAGGTAGCCATTCTGAGAAAGTCGGGAAGGCTGAGGTTGCAGGCTCAGAAAGACAGAAAAGCAAGAATTACTGAGAACCAAGAAACTCAGAGAAATCATAAGAGCAACATCAGTGATGTGTAAGGATATATAAGATTCTACTCAGAGAGGCTTAATTTAAAATGCCTCACATAACGAGATGTGGAAGAGTGTGGAGAGAACAGCAGAAGAGTCCACATGCATGGCACGAGCACAATGACTGTGGCAAGACACTTCTGCCCTGGGTGACTCCTGAGCAGCACACATTAAAGAGACAAAAGCAGATGAATGGGCTTCCCTGAGTCCTCATGAGAACCTTTCCTGAGGTGCTTAGAAATAAACAGGAAAGATTTCACATGGAAAAAAGTTGAGGCCCAATTTTTGTGCAAGAGAATATCCCAAGCACAAAATGCAGGTATTAAAGTTAATGTAGTCTCCTATTGAGGCCTGTGGACAACCAGTTTGCTGGATCCATAGGACAGGAACAGTGGGGAGAGCAAGTGCATAAACTTATACCATCCCTCAGTCATATTGAGTAAAGCATAGAGGCTGACATAGCTGACTAATAAAGGGCAACAAAAACATTTTTCCAGAATAACCTATAATCTATCACTGCCTCTTTATTAAGGTTTATTTTTATAATCACTTTCCTAAATATTGAATTTTAACCACATACTTAAACAATTGTCCTTCTGTTATAGAATTCTGTCTCTCTTTTGCAATTTTTTTGTACATTTCTCTCACTAGTATTGATATTTGCTACCCAAGCTTGTCCCTCTAGACATGGTTCACTTCAAGTCACAAGAAATTTAATTGTGACCTTTTCATTGTCCCACTGAGCTTGCATTTTCTTAGTTTGCCAAAAGTCAGATTCCAAAAATCAGGTGACATAGGGGTAAAAAATTAAAAAACATAATAAGCACTTTTTATCTAAGCTAATGTGACTGGACCATATGTAAGAGTCCGGCTGTCCTTTTCCTATTTTCTATTTCATACATGGTCATCAACTATACTGGGCAATCTTCAGGGGGGAAATAGCCTTTAAAAACTTCTCAAAAGGATGAAGTATGAGCATATGTCCAGGAGAAAGATAAAATAACATTGCAAGGAAATGAAGAGATTTATTGATGTACTCTAGTAAGCTGTAATAGAAAATGCTGAGGACCTTAGACTACAGCACTGAAAGAGAAAAGGTAAAAAGTCTTATTTTCATCCCATTGTGTTCAATAAGTCATGTAGCTCTGGTTACCTTCAACAAGTCTATTCACTTACTGAGATCTGTCATTACTTGTCAGGTCAAATTAATCATATGCAAAAAAGTTTCTCTTATATATTACATTTAAATAACTATACTACATAAAGATAGACATTTCAGTATTAATTTATAGCCTATAGTACTTTTTTTGAGTGCTAAGGATTGAACCCAGAACCACATATATGCTAGGCAAGAGTTCTAAAACTGAACTATAAGCTCTCTAGCCCTACAACACTTTATTTTAAAATAAAGCTATTATGTATAAAGTCATATAATTATATTATGCATTTCTTTTTAAAACTCCCTATTTTGGAACCATGATTAAATAACTACTCTAATAGTAAGTCAATCAAATTTCATGGGGAAAGGAATAATAGTGAACCATAGTCAACAGTATCTATTTTTTTAATAGTATCTATTTTTTAAAATACAGATTGTGGCTCATGTTGGATGTATGAACAGTTTCTGGACATACTGACAGAGGTATGACCAATAAGATTTAGATAATATACCTGCTAATGGGAAGTAAATGGTAAACACACACCAAACACCTACTATTAACTATGAACTATATGATTACTAAAGGTAGACTATTTCTACTCCATGCTTAGTGAAGCAACAGAAATGCAAACAACTAACTAAAATGCATGACAGGATTAAAGAATAATCAGTTTTGGTGCACAATGAGATATGTCATACTCGTTACAGAACAATTATCATAAAGTTGGAAATCACAAGTGCTGGGGAGGATGTGGAAAAACTGCAGTGTTGATGGAATTATAATTTGATACAACCACTATGGAAAAGAGTATGGAGTTTCCTTCAAAAAATACACTACCAAGCCAAGTACCATGGCTCATGCTTGTAATCTTAGCTACTCTTGGGAATCAAAGATCTGGAGGATCACAGTTCAAGGCCAGCCTGGCCTCAGCCACAAGACCCCATCTCAACCAATAAAAATCTGGGCATGGTGGTGTGCACTTGTCATCTCAGCTACACATCCATGGATGTATGGACAATGAATATCTAGTTTATATATTAAATGGAATACCCAGTCTTTTGAAAAGAAGGAAATCCTGTGCTACTACAATATGGATGAACCTTAAAGATATTATGCTCAGTAAAATAAGCCAGTCACATAAAGACAAATTCTGTATGTTTTCACTTATATGAGGTATCTAAAGAAATCAAACTCACAAAAACAGAAGGCAGAATCATGGTTGCCAGGAGCTTGGGGGAAGGAGATAAGGTGGAGTTGTTATTTAGTGAATATAGAGTTTCAGTAGTACAAGATGAAAAAGTTCTAGAAATCTATTTTATAACATGTTCATATAGTTAACACTGTAACATAGATTTAAAAACTTTAAAAGGGTAAAATTTGTTGCATTTTTTTACCACAATAAAAAACATTTTAAAAAATCAGTGCTTTCAAAGCATGAAGAAAGGGGTAATTAATTCTAATTCAGACTTTCAGCTTCAAAGTGATGACAGCATTTGACCTGAGTTTTGAATAGCAAGTAAAATTTTAGTGTACAAAAGGGTATGGAAAAGAATGAACAAAGACCCAAAGGAGATAAAAGTTCATGGATTTCTGGAAGAACAAGCAACTTGGGTGGTTGGGACATAGGCTATGGAGGTGTTAGCACAGACCATTTATCAAAAAAGTTCCTTTAAAGAACAATAGCATCTTCTCTACTATCTGTAACAATTTATAGCTATTTTAACAGGATAGAATGTTATTTCATGTCCTCATTGTAAAAATCCTGTACATCATAGCTGATTTAGCACCCCTCCTAGAAAGTGTGAAAAGAAATGAGGATTGTGATTTCACTTATTCTTGACCTTTTTTCATTTAAATTTTAAACAGCTGTTTTTCAGGACCTGAAATAGGACAAAGCAACTCTACTCAAGAAATGTAGGCATTGAAAACCCTTGTAAGAAGAAAAAAAAAAAAAAAAAGAGTATAGGAAGCTCATTATTTAGTTTGTAATTCTGATACATATAAGAATACATTTTAGTGTTGTCAAGGTCTTTTATTCAAAGACAGCTACCAAAATTCAATGCCAAATCTTTTTCCTGTCTAATTTGACAATAACATTGAGAATAAAATTTCAAAATGAGGAAGAATTGAGATTCAAGTAATGGATTTGGATTTGGACGTTTGCGATGCTCATAGGATGTCAAATGGAAATGTTGAATAATCAATGAAAATAAGAGGTTTGAGCTCAGGAAAGTTAATTGGAAGGAAAGGTTGGGAGGCACCAACCAAAAAGTAATAAATCATGAGAGTTGATGTAACTGCTCAAAGAGAATAAGTAAGAAGACAAAAAATAACTATAGAAAAATCCCAGGATACACAACAATTGAAGGATGGATAAAATGTACAGAGAACACAAGAAAGTTAAGTTGAATGTATAGGAGTGAGAGACATCTTGGAGGTAGATAGGTAGAGTATTAGCTGAAGGAAAATATAGAGGAGAGTACCAAATGCCACAGTAGCCAAGTAGGAGGAAAACTGAATCATGACTAGTAAATCCACAGTGATGTGGTTACTAGACAAGTCTGATCAGAATAGTGAGTGAATTTATGAATATGTGGTTCCAAAAATATGATGGATATGATAGCCTGAAACCTCCCACAACAAATTTAATAAATAAATTAATATGTAGCTATAATTAAATATTTTTTTAAAAATGTATGACTACACTCAGATGAAAAAATCAAGTGAAATACTCACTTGCCAAATAAGATTACCCCCAAATTCCATGATGAACCAATTCTCTGATTGGGAAGGAGATGTGGGAGAGAGAGTAATTAATTTTGCTAAACTAGTTTAGGACTTCACACATGAAAGGAAAAAATAAATATGTCTGATGTGAAGAGTGCAACTGAGATACTTACACAAATCCAGGGCTCTCAAATGGTCGCATGCTCAATTACAGGGTGGACCAGAGAAAATTTACCCATAACCATAGAAAAGAGGCATTGTTTTGTTTGATTCTGCTTGAGCTCTGAGTAAGTAAAACCCAAGAAATTCTTTAAAAATATCAAAATAACAGGCTGTTTGAATTAATATAAATTAATTTTCAAACTCTCTCTGTCTCTCTCACACACACAACATTAAAGATGAACTCATAATAAAGCATTATGGCAAGACATATAAGATAGTGTACAATGTATGAAAATAACACACAAAAAACATTAAGATTAGAACTTTGAAAATCTAAGATTATGGAAGCAAAATTTGAAAAAATACAAAATATATTTAAACTAATAAAGAAGGAGCTAAAACTCAAAAGGTAAAACACTGAACACTATAGAAAAAGAATAGGAAATTGAAAATATATAGACTATTCAGAAACATAGCAATATAGATAGAATATTTTATTACAATAAAAGATCTGAAGAATACAATTAACAAATCTAATCCAATGTGCATATATATGTACAAAATATTTAGAAGGAAAGTAGTATATTCAGAATTGCATGTTAAACTGGCTGCCTGAAATAGAAATGGAGTTAAAACATAGTCCAAGAAAGTGATGAAAATGAGAAAGAAAAAAAAAAAAACAGGTAAGATAGAAAATTAGAAGCTTTCTTTGTTTAACTCTGTGAATGAGAACTCATGGTAACAAAAGTGAGACTACATTTGGAAGGAAGAAAAAGGAATCATACTAGGAATCAAGAAACAAGGACAGGACAGCCAAAAAAGCATGGAGAAACAGAAAGTGGCAGGGAAAAGTAGAAAACAGTCTGCAGCTCCAAACCCAGCTCCCTTGGGGTGAAGAAGCTGAAGACATAACCAAAAAGTAAGCCAAGTGACCCTGGTAACAGACAGGTAAATATTCCTGTGAGACAAGCCCACACATCCCATCATCTTTCAATTCAGTGAGGGAGTCTGATGCAACAGTGACTCCCCCTCTATGACAGGCTAGCACTGGAAAAGAAAGACATATTTTTCATACTCCATATCTTGGAGAACTATAGCCAGGTACTATCTTGAGAGAGGGCATACTGTTTGAGATTGAGATACTTGCAAGACTTGAAAACAAAGAGCAAATGAGACTCAGGGAGTCCTGAGACACCTGGAGACAGTGTCAGGGAGGGAGACAGACAGGAGAAGTGGTTGTGGAAAGTTAGAGGGTCAATCATGAACTCACTGAGTAGTTTAAGCTGCTTGGAGCTCAGACAGTGATGGGCATGGTGGTCAGTGGCCTCACACTCCCTGGTGAGAGCATGTTCCATTGTCTGAGGCTCACAGAAAAAGCAGTGCACTAAGCCCATGGCTGGCAGAGTGCTCTGGCTCCAAGACCTTCCTAATGGCTGTAGGTATTAGCTGACAACCAGGGTTTAAGACTGAGCTATTCTGAGGACTAGAAAATAGGGAATAATCAATCCTCAGAGAGTCTTGAGAAACTCTTTCACAGAGACTTGATGGGAGATGGCCACAAATAGTGGTAATGGATGAGGAGAGGGTCTGACTTGGACTCACTCCGAGTTAAGCAATGAGAGCTTGGGCAGTGAAGGGTGTGGTGGTCAATGACCCTACCTTCCTTGGCAAGAAAAGTACCATTGCCTGAGAATCACTCCAGACAGCACCAAGCCCATTTCTGGTGGAGTACTTAGCCTCTAGAAGCTATCTGCAGGCTGTAGATGTTTGCTCCAAGGTAGGGCTGAGAGCTCAGAAAATGGCAACTGAGGATCACATGATTTCCCCTACCTAATTTACCAATAAGGCGGCAGGTGCTAAGTGAGGTCTGAAAGCACTGAGACCTGTAGGCAGAATGACAGTCTCTCAATTCTCCACCACCAGTATAGAACCCAATGCTCTGTTTGCACCCCCATCCAATATATTCAGGGTATGCCCATATGCTTGCTGTCCCTGGAGTCACAAACTAGGCAACCTGTGCAGCAAGTAGGAACATGCTTGGCCCACAGATTACAAATCTCCTTGTGCTTGGGAGTGGTTTCCAGTACATAAAGAAGGAAAGTTTCTAAGGGGAAAGCAGCACAGAGGCAGACAACTCACACTGACTTGACCAGCCCCACTTTCAACCCACATATAGTACCAGCGTATATATGAGGAACTACGAGAAACCCCAGTTGGTTTTCCTCTGTCTATGCGGTGCTAAAGATCAGGCCTAATGCCCTGAGCATGGGTATGAAAGTTTGGCTACTGAGCTACCCCTAAGTAGCTCAATTCAATAAAATAAGGAAGACAAAATAGAATATTAAAGAGGAATTCAATAGAAATATTGAAATTCTAAAAAAAAATTAAAATTATGGAAATAAAGGTCAATAAGTCAAATAAAAAGCTTAGTTGAAAGTATCTCCAAAACACTGGATCAGGTTGAAGACATAATATCAAGGTTTAATGACAAATAGAACAATTACAATATTCAGATAAACATAAAGAAAAAAAATAAGAAAGTACAAATGGAACATTGAAGACCTCCAGGACACCACTAAAAGACCAAACCTAAAAGTCAAGGGTATAAAACAAAAGAGATGCAAGATAAAAGCATAGAAAACATATTCAATAAAATAATAATAGAAAAATTTCCAAATCTTGATAAAGAGACAGTCATCCATGTACAGAAGGCTTTTAGGAAACCTAACAAATGAGACCAGAAAAGAACCTCTTGGAGGCACATTATATTAAAGTATTAGCTAGTGGGGAGGGGGGAGAAATGACCCAAACATTGTAAGCACATATGGATAAAAAATAAAATAAATAAATAAAAGTATTACCTATACAGAACAAGAAGAGGATATTGAAAGATGCAAGAGAAAAGTGCCAAGTCACACTTAAAGGCAAACTCATCAGAATAACAGATTTATCAACAGAGACTCTAAAAGCAAAAAAGGCATGGAATTATATATTTTCAGCCATGAAAGAAAATAATTGCCAGCTTGAATTACTGTGTCCAGAAAAGCTATCCTTCGTAAATGAAGAGGAAATAAACATCTTCCATGATAAATAAAAAACTAAAGGAATTTATGATCACCAAACCAGCACTGCAGAAGATACTTAAAGGAATCCTATGCACAGACTATAAATGCAACCATGAAAATATGGGAAAGAATTCACACTAGCCTCAAAAAAGTAAATACCTAGAGATAACCCTAACAAAAAATTAAAGAAACCTATAATGAAAACTATAAAACTATGAAAGAAATTGATGAAGACACTAAAAGATGAAAAACCTCCCCATTTCCAATAGCTAAAGTAATCCTGAGCAAAAAAGAACAATGCTGGGGGTATTATAATATCTGACTTCAAATTATACTACAAAGCCATAGTAGCAAATGCAGTATGATACTGACACAAAAACACATGTCTAGACAAATGGAATAAAATAGAACATCCAGAATTAAGCCCATACAGTTACAGCCATCTGATTTTTGACTAATGCACCAAAAATATATGTTGGAGAATAAATAGCCTCTTCAACAAATGGTATTGGGCAAACTGGATATCCAAACATAAAAGACTGATATTAGATCCTTATCTCTCACCCTATGCAAAATCAATTCAAAATCTATCAAAGATCAGATTTAAGACTTGAAACTTTGAAACTACTCCAGGAAAACATCAAGAAAACCCTTAGGGATATATGTATAGGCAATTACTTTCTGAATAGGACTCCAACTGCTCAGGAAATAAGAACAAGAATTAGCAAATGAAATTACATCAAGTTAAAAACCTGCACCTCAGCAACAGAAGTAATTACCAGAATCAAGAGATAACCTACAAAAGGTAGGTTCTATTTATCAGATAAAAGAATAACATAAAAAATGATATTTGCCATGCACTTGCTGGTGGGACATTGATCAGGCTACACAGCTCAGCAGCTGTGTGAAATCTTCTGACTGCAGGACCATAGGGAGCTCACCTGGATGTGTCAGAAGCAGGAAATGGTCAATTTGTGATTTTTGATACAAAATGGCAACTGGGACATAGATGCAGACAGCATAAGCTCTGTGAATCAGGGAGCTTACTGAGACACTGGAGCCACACTTGGCAGAGGTGAAGCACCAGGGAGAGTTAAAACTTTGGCACTCTGAACCCCTAGCCTGTGGAAGACTTCTCCATGCCACAAAACACTGAGAGAACAGGGGGGCCACCACCCCCACGCCACTGCTGCCACCTGCTACAGGCTCCAAATGTGCTTGGGAGACTTTTGGCAGACCAAACAGGTGAGAGCCAAGCATCACACAGTATCCTTCAGCCACCCCTGGGATAAACCAGCACAACCCCCCTGGACAGACTGATTCCCCACTGCAAAAAAAAAACTGAATAAACAACAGAACTGAAAACTAGCACACAGCAGAGGGGGAGGGAGTTGCTGAAAGCACACCAGAGAAGGGAGGAGGAGCAAGGAGCTGAATTTGCATGAACCATCAGTAAACAAATGGCAAGAGGGCTGCCAGCAGGTGGGTGATAGGCTGCTGCCTGAAGTAGGGAAGGAGCAAAGGTGGCAGACTACAGGGGTCAGACACTGGGCACCCAATGTCAGACGGATCTGTAGCAATGAGGCACAAACAACACACCATAACAACAGGCTGACAGCAGCAGACGGCTGACAGCAGCAGACGGCTGACAGCAGCATACAGCTGACAGATCACTGACCTTGCCCCTGCCCTTGCCCTTGCCCCAGGGAAAGGGGACTAGGCAAAGACAAAATCCCCTAGTAAACAAGCACAAAGATAAGCCAAATCCAAAGCAGGATGACTAGTAGACTGCAGAGCTGCCACACTTCACTGTGGGAGAAGCTGACCAAGCAGCAGCTGCTGAAAGACAGAAGAAAAAAACCAAAAACTCTACCCACAAGTCAACTACCTGGCAAAACAAAGACAGAGCTTCTGCTTAAATACCAACACCGGGACTGGATAATGAAGGAGTAACACCAGAACTACTAAGACTAAAATTCAATTGATCCTGAACCTGGAGTTTTTGTTTGTTTCTTCACTGTTTATTTGCTCATCTCTCCCCATTGATTTCTTTGGGTTTTTTGTTTGTTTTTTTTTTCTTTTTTTGGTTGTTGTTTTTTGTTTGTTTATTTTTGGTTGTTGTTGTTTTTTTTTTATCACTATGAAATAGTTAATACTAAAATAACCCAAACCAGGGACAGAAACAGCACACACATAATTAGCTAAAAATCCAATATGGCCACCAAACAAAATTTAACCAAGGGAAAGAAAACAAGTGACTGAAACTGCCAACTAGCCTATCAAGAACAGTTACACAATACCAGCAGGAAAAATGGGAAGAAGAAAAAGGGATGGAAACCATTCCCCACCCCCCAAAATAATTTAATACAGGATTCAGTGGGAAATGAAGCAAATAAATACACAGTTCCAGACTCCAACAAAACAAAGATAAATGATGCCAAGGAACCCAAAGATGTCTACAAGAACACCCTTAAAGATATCCTATAAGCCACCACTACAAAAGATTCTTCAAGGAATTCTGTACAAAGAAAGTGAAAGCAAACAAAACCATGAAAGGACAGGCAAGACCAAACCACATGAGAAGAAAAGGCAAGAAAGTAGAGAGTAACATTGATTCAGCTGCACACAATCAAACCCTTAAACAACAAAGACAACTACATGACAGGAATCACCACGTACCTATCAATACTAACACTGAGTGTCAATGGACATGACTACCCCATCAAAAGACACTATTTGGCAAACTGGATTAAAAGGAAGATCCAACAATCTGTTGCTTACAGGAGACCCATCTCACTGACAGAAACAAGCACTGGCTTAGGGTGTAGGAAGATTTACCAAGCCATCAGTGCCTGAAAACAAGCAGGAGTAGCAATAAAAGGGGAAATACACCAAAAGGAAATAACAAATATCAACCTATATTCACCCATCAATGCACCCAATTTCATCAAACATACTCTGAAGGACTTAAAAACATATATAGACTCCAACACCAATAGATAATAACCCCCATCACCAATAGATAGGTCATCCAAACAAAAAAATCAATAAAGAAGTTCTAGAACTAAATCATATCATAGATCAAATGGACCTAGCAGATGTCTACAGAATATTTCATATAACTTCTGCACAATATACATTCTTCTCAGCAGCCCATGGAACCTTCTCCAAAATAGATCATATCCTAGGGCACAAAGCAAGCCTCAGCAAATAGAAGAAAATAGAAATAATCCCATGCATTCTATCTGATCACAATGCATTAAAACTAGAACTCAACAACAAAAGCAGCAGTAAAAAATATGAAAACAATTGGAAAATGAACAACACATTGCTCAATGATCAATGAGTCATCGATGAAATAAAAGAGGAAATTAAAAAGTTCCTGGAAGTTAATGAAAATGACAACATGACCTACCAGAACCTATGGGACACAACAAAGGCAGTACTGAGAGGAAAGTTTATAGCCATGACTGCATATATTAAAGTGTCAGAAAGATCTCAAATCAATGATCTAATACTACATCTCAAACTCCTAAAAAAACAAGAACAAGCAAATCCCAAAACAAGCAGAAGGAGAGAAATAATATAATAAGGGCTAAAATCAATGAAATAGAAACAAAAAAACATACAAAGAATCAATGAAACAAAAAGTTGGTTCTTTGAAAAAATAAATAAGATCGACAGACCCCTGGCAAACCTGAATAAAATGAGGAGAGAAAAAACCCAAATTAGTAGAATCAGGAATGCAAAAGGGGAGATAACAACAAACACCATGGAAGGCCAGGAAATCATCAGAGACTACTTTAAGAACCTATATTCAAATAAATTTGAAAATCTTAAAGAAATGGACAGATTTCTTGATACATATGATCATCCAAAACTGAATCAACAGGAAATTAATCACCTGAATAGATCTATAACACAAAATGAAATTGAAGCAGCAATCAAGAGTCTCCCCTAAAAGAAAAGTCCAGGACCTGATGGATTCTATCAGACCTTTAAAGAAGAACTGATACCAACCCTCCTTAAACTGTTCCACAATATAGAAAGGGAAGGAAAACTGCCAAACACCTTTTATGAAGCCAGTATTACACTTATCCTTAACAAAAGATGTGAATGACCTCTACAAGGAGAACTACAAACCCCTGAAGAAAGAGATCGAGGAAGACTACAGAAGATGGAAAGATCTTCTGTGCTCATGGAGTGGTAGAATCACCACAGTAAAAATGGCTATACTACCAAAAGCAATCAATATGTTTAATGTAATTCCCATCAAAATCCCAATGACTTTCATCACAGAGATTGAAAAATGTGCCCTAAAGTTCATTTGGAAACTCAAGAGACTGCAAATAACCAAGGCAATACTCATCAAAAAGAGCATTGCTGGACTTGGATCACATGATAAAGGGAGAGCACATTTCGGTGATATAGAAATAGGTAGAAAACCCAAAACATGAAAGCGTTTGATGTCCCCACTCCAGAGGAACTAATACAGAAATCTTAAAGCAACAGAGGTTACCATGAGAAGGGGATCAGTAACCAGGGTAAAGATCAATTAGAGATGAATCAACATGGGTCATAACACGTGTACATGAAAGCAATGCTAGGAATATTTCTGTATAGCTATCCTCAACTCAACTAACAAAAACACTTTGTCTTCCTTATTAGGCTTGTCTCTTTTCTTCAACAAAACTAGTGATAAAGGCAGAACAGGACCTGCTTGGAACTGAGGGGGGAAGGGGAGGGAGAGGAGAGGGGAGGGGGCAGGGGGGAGAAATGACCCAAATAATGTATGCACATGTGAATAAAAAAAAAATTAAATTAAAAAAAAAGAGCAATGCTGAAGGTATCACAATATCCGACTTCAAAGTATATTACAAAGCAATAGCAATAAAAACATCATGGCACTGGCACAAAAACAGACATGAAGACCAGTGGAACAGAATAGGGGACCCAGATATGAAACCACACAATTATACTCACCTCATTTGTGACAAAGGTGCCAAAAATATACGATGGAGAAAAGACAGCCTCTTCAATAAATGTTGCTGGGAAAAGTGGTTTATCCATCTGCAAGAAACTGAAACTAGATCTATGTCTACTACTCTATACTAGTATCAACTCAAAATGGATCAAGGACCTAAATATCAGTCTGGATACTCTGAAGTTACTAAAGGAAGGAGCAGGAAACACTCTGGAAATAATAGGTATAGGCAAGGACTTCCTCAATGGAACCCCAGCAGCCCAGACTAAGAGAAAGGATTGACAAATGAGACTTCATAAAATTAAAAAGCTTCTGCACCACAAAAGAAATGGTCTCTAAACTGAAGAGACCACCCACAGAGTGGGAGAAAATATTTGCCAGGTATACATCACAGAAAGGACTGACAACCACAATATACAAGGAACTTAAGAAACTAAATAAACTCTCCCAAAATCAATGAACCAATAAAGAAATGGGCAAGTGAACTAAACAGAACTTTCTCAAAAGAAGAAATTCAAATGGCCAGAAAACACATGAAAAAATGCTCACTATCTCTATCCATAAAGGAAATACAAATCAAAACCACACTGAGATTCCACCTCACCCCTGTTAGAATAGCCATCATCAAAAACACCACCACCAACAGGTATTGGCGAGGATGTGGGGAAAAAGGAACCCTCTTACACTGCTGGTGGGAATGCAAGCTAGTGCAACCACTCTGGAAAAAAATTTGGAGGCTTCTTAAAAATCTAAACATAGATCTACCATATGACCCAGCATTCCCACTCCTGGGGATATACTCAAAGGAATGCAACACAGATTCCTCCAAAGGCATCTGCACAGTCATGTTTATTGCAGCCCTGTTCACAATAGCCAAGTTATGGGAACAACCAAGATGCCCAACAACTGATGAATGGATCAAGAAAATGTGGTATTTATGCACAATGGAATTTTACTCAGCCATGAAGAAGAATGAAATCTTGTCATTTGCAATTAAATGGGTGGAACTGGAGAACATCTTCTGAGTGAGGTTAGCCAGGCTCAGAAGACCAGAAATTGTATGTTCTCCCTCATATGCGGATTTTAGATCTAGGGCAAATACAGCAATGTTGTTGGACTTGGGTCACATGCTAAAGGGAGAGCATATACGGGAAATATGGGGATAGGTAGGAAACCAAAAACAAGAGAGTGTTTGATGTCCCCACGGCAGAGGAACTAATACAAAACCCTTAAAGCGACAGAGGTCAATATGGAAAGGGGATCAGAAACTAGTGAAAAGGTCAGGTAGAGATGAATCAACTTGGGTTGTAACACATTTGTACATGGAAGCAATGCTAGGAATCTCTCTGTATAGCTATCCTTAACTCAACTAGCAAAAACATTTTGTCTTTCTTATTATTGCTTATGTCTTCTCTTCAACAAAATAGAGACAAGGACAGAACAGGTTCTGCCTGGAAGCAAGGGGAACTGGGGGGAGATGGATGGGGTGGGGAGCAGGAGGGAGGAATGGCCTAAACAATGTATACACATGTGAATAAATGAATACAAAATTTTAAAAAAGAGTTATTAACATGAAAGAAAAATTCAGCAAAGAAATGGAAGTTATGAAAAAATCAAGTAGAAATATTAGAAATGAAAACCTCAATAAAATCAAATAAAAACCACAGTAGATAGCATTATCAACAGAAGAGATCAAACAGAAGAGAGTATCAGAGATGGAGAACAAGATTAAGGAGATAATGTATGCAAAAAATGACAAGGAAAAACATGAATATTTATGATTACAACATAGAAGATGTCTCGGTCACAATCAAAACCCAAACCTAACAATTTGTATGGTAGGAGCTGAAATACAAACTAAAGCATGGGAAACCTATTCAATGAAATCAAACCAGAAATTTTCCCAACTCTATGTATTGATTTAAACACCCATGTACAAGAAGTTTTTCAAACTCCAAATAGATATAACCAGAAAAGAATAACCTCACATCATAAAATATTTGAAATGCCCAAACTAGAAAATAAAGCAAGGATACTAAAAACTGCAAGAGAAAAATATCAGCTCACATACAAAGGTAATCATATAAGAATCACCTCAGACCTCAGCACAAACCCTAAAAGTCAGGAACGCATGGAGGCAATGTAATTCATGCTCTGAGAGAGAATAACTGCCAACCAAGAATAACATATCCAGCAAAGCAATTCTTCAGTTTCAATGGTGAAATAAGGACCTTTCATGATAAGAATAAGCTAAAACAGTTTGTGCATAAAGTCTGCATTACAAACGGTACTCAAGGGAATAATTCACACAGAAAAGAAAGAAAAGCAATCACAGATATAAGAAGTCAGAAAAGAATAAAACTCAACAGGGGAATTGATGAACCCATGAGAGTTAGGAAAGTAACAAGTATACTAAATAGAGAAAAAGTGAAACCATTTCCTCTAAAATCATGAACAAAGCAATGTGTCTACTCTCTCCACTCTTCTTCAATATAGTGCTGGAATTCCTAGCCAGAGCAGTAAGACAGGAGAAAGAAATAAAAGGGATTCAAACATGGAAGGAAGAAGTCAAATTATCCCTATTTGCAGATAATATAATCTCATACCGGAAAGACCCTAAAAACATCACTAAAAAACTCTCAGATGTCATAAACACATTCAGCAAAGTAGCAAGATACAAAATCAATACACAAAAAATATTTATACACACAAATAGTGAACAGTCTGAGGAAGAAATCAGAAAGGCAATAGCATTAAAAAATTAAAATACCTAGGATAAATTTAACAAAAGAAGTGAAAGAAAGACCTGTACAATGAACACTATAAAGCACTAAAAGAAATGAATGAAAACATTAGAAGATGGAAGCACATTCCACATTCATGGAGCAGCAAAATTAATATTGTGAAAATGGCTATACTACCAAAAGCAATCTATATGTTCAATGCAACTCCAGTGACACTCTTCACAGAGATAAAGAAAAAATCAATCCTAAAGTTCATAGAGAAGCACAGAAGACCTCAAATAGCCAAAGAAATTTTAAACAAAAAGAGCAAACCTGGATGAATCACAATACCTGACTTCAAACTACACTGGAGAGCCACAGTAATAAAAACAGCATGGTTCTGACACAGAAACCGACATGAAGACCAAAAGAGCAGAATAGAAGACCCAGATACAAACCCACCAGCTGCACCATTTGATTTTTGACAAAGGAGCCCAAAATATGTATTAGAGAAAAGATGGTCTTTTCAACAAATGGTGCTGGGAAAACTGCTATCCATCTGTAGAAGATTGAAACTAGACCCTAGTTTTTCACCTTACTAGTATCAATTTAAAGTGAATCAAAGATCTTGATGTAAGATGTGAAACTACTACAGGAAAGAATACAGAATACAGAGCAACACAGACATAGGCAACAACACTATGAACAGAACTCCAACAGCCCAGCAATTAAGAGAAAGGACTGACAAATGGAACTGCATCAAACTAAAAAGCTTCTGCACAGCAAAGGAAAAGTCACTAGACTGAAGAGACAGCCTACAGAATGCAAGAAAATCTTTGCCATCTATACATCTGACAAGGGATTAATAACCCACAAGATAAAGGGAGCTCAAAATATTAACCTTGCAAAGAATCAACAACCTATTGAATAAATGGGCAAATGAACTGAACAGACAGTTCTCAAAATAAATACAAATGACCAATAAAATACATGAAGAAATGCTCAACATCCTTGGCTATAAAGGAAATGCTAATCAAAACAATATTGAGATTCACTTCACTCCAGTTAATATGACTTCATCAATAACAGCACAACAACAAATGCTGGTGAGGATGCAGGGAAAAAAGGAACCTTTACCCACTGTTGGTGGTAATGAAAATTTGTGCAACCAGTATGGAAAGTAGTTTGGAGGTTCCTCAAAAAACTAAAAGTAGACCTACCATAAGATCCAGCAATACCACTCTTGGGCATATACCCAAAGGAATGTAAGCCAGGAAACAACAGAGCCACTTGCACTCCCACATTTATTTCAGCACTATTCACAATAGCTAAGCTTTGGAAACAGCCCAGATGCCCTACAACTGATGAATGGATTGAGAAAATATGGTGTATACACACAATGGATTCAGCCATAAAGAAGAATGAATTTTTTTTTTGCATTAAATGGATGGAATGGGAGAACATATTATCATGTTAAACAAAATATGCCAGGCTCAGGAAGACAAAGGTTGCATGTTTTCCCTCGTATGTGGAAACTAGACCTATAAGATAAATGTATGTATAAATTTGAGATAGGTAGCTAGATATGTAGAGAGAACATGATTGTATTAATAGATGTGTCTGAAGGGACTACAAGTTGATGGAAGAGGAAAAGTGAATGATAAAGAGTGAATAATATTGAAACTCAATGCATCTGTGTATGAAGATAGTATAACGTATTACACTGTAAACTGTTTAGAAATAGGGGAAAGGGTGATAAAGTAAGTAATAGAGGAGGTAACCTGATTAAATTATGATATATACATATCTGAAATACCAAGGTGAAACCCCCTTGAACAATCAATATATACTTTTAAAAGGATACAGAGGTAAAATAGGTCCTGTCAGGGTGGATAACAGTGGGAAGGAAGTGGGTAGATGGAGTGGATGAAGGAGGGTAAATATGGTGGATATATTTTGTATTAGTGTAAGAAAATAGAACAATGGAACTTGCTGAAATTATCCTAAGAAGTGGTGCAGGGGGGTTGAGAAAGAATGACAGAGGGGATGAATCTAATAAAGACATACTTTAAGCATATATGTAAATGTCACAATCTATCCCTCCTGTACAACCATTATATGGTAATGAATAAAAAAAGAAAAAGCACTAGCTGTGGCAACATCAGGGCTGGAGCATGGCAACAATCAACTAGAACAGAGTAGATGTTGATCCTGTTAAGGGAGCATTCTTGCATCTCAATGTTTTACTTCCCTCCCAGCATGCTTTTCTCTCCTCCCAGGACACTTCACTCCTTTCCATTAAGTCAACTACCTCACTCTTAAAAGTATTTCCCTGTTGTAAGGCATTTGAAATTCCTCTTAGAGGGTCTGCAGCCTGGAGGGATCCTAGAGGATTCCTTGTGTCTCCAAGTCTTTTACTGCTAGAAGTAGTACATGGAATTAACTAGAAGCTTAACAGAGTTAGGCTAAATTGGGGGATATCAAACTTCAAAATTTTAGCTAATTCACTTTTTTTTTACTTTATTCATTTGATTCTTATCCATTTCCTTAATCACTTTCTAAAAAAAACACTTGTTTTAAGTATGAGTCACTGGATTTGGAATTTTAAGACTTTATGTTGTTGTTTATAGTTATCATATTTTGTTTTTCTCTTTTTGTTATTTTCGTTGCATTGACTAAAATCCCTTACCCTGGTTTATGAAGACTTCATGAAATGTCTTCTGTTTATTGCTCTAACTATATTTCCTCCCATTTCTTCCCTACTTCCTTCTGATTGCCTGCAAGAATTGAAGAGATCTCCAAGAATACCAAACTAACTTAATGCAATCAGTGGTACATAGGAATCCATAGTTGTACCCTAGCAGTTTGAGCATGCTCATCCCTACTATGAGGTCTTCTTTTGTCAGTGTCCTACTCCAAATTCCTTATTAATGTTCAACTTAGCTCATAGTCACTCCCTAATACTTCACTGCCTTCCATACTCACAAGATTGAATTAGGAACCCTGTCTCTGAACACTCAAACACACTGTATAATTGTCCTTTTCTGTGTTGTAGGAACATGTTTATTTTTCTGTATTCTCCAGCAGACCCCAGCATGCAGTACAAATGGCTGAGCTAATCGATATCTTACTATTGACCCAGGATGCCAATTTACACAATTGTTGTATCAGGTGTTAACAGTACAACCTGAACCCTAAAAGATATTTCTTTATTTCATCTCCTTTTGATTTCCAATCTCATCTCAAATACAAACTAATTATAAATTTTTGCTAGTCAATACCCTCCACCTATGCTCAAAGTATGCATCTTACATTTTCATAACAAATGATAAGAGCCATTATTACAATTGATATTTTTTGAAGGAAGTATTACACAGAATGAGGCACCAGTTTTCTTTTGCAACAGGTATTTAATAAAACACATCTTTTGTATGACTCACTAAATGGGGTCCTCTTATGATAGGGTCTAAATTTCTTAAAAATACTGTTATTTCAATGTCTTACAGATTTTCCTTCTCACCACCTTTCTAGCCCACCCCCCAAACTCTCCTCAACACATATACAAATCTAAAGGCAATCCTTACTACACAAACTTGTTTGGATTTAAATTATGAGACATCAGCCTAGTGAGTTTGGACTGACAATATTCATATTCCATTCAAGGAAATAGGTTATTAGGAAATAACTCTTCGTCTGTCAATACACTAGAAATCAGAAGGCTTCTCTGTTATTCACCAGGGGAATACCTTGGAATTCTGTAAAACTACTAAGTGGAAGTCTATGTTCAGTTGAGACACATAAATATCTCCCCATCCACCCCCCCTAAAAAAATCTAGTCAAGTACACTTTTTTTGCACTATATTCATCCTTGTACCCCCTTTCCCCACACCTCCCTCCCACTGGTGCCAGGCCTCCCCCCCGGCCAGGACTTGTTCCACCTTCCTGTTGTTCAATTTTGTAGAAGAAAAAAGAAAAAATAAAATAAAAAATATGAAATTTTAGCTTGAGATAAAGGTAGCTACACAGGAAATACCTATGATATTTCCAGGTATATATGTATTATAACCACAATTGGTTTATCTCCTCTAATTTTCTTCATTCTACCTTAGTTCCTTTCTTATGATAGTTTCAGTCAGTTTAAGATTTCTATATTCATTCTTGTATAGAGAGTATATCACCCCATTCAAGTTCTTAGTTTCCCTACCACTCCTGTGTATGACCTCCCCTTAGTGTGATTAGTGTTCCATAATATTGCTGCATTTTATTAGGTCTATATTCCACATATGAGAGAGAACATGTGGCTTTTGGCCTTCTGAGTTTGGCTAACTTCACTTAAGATGATGTTCTCCAGTTCCATCCATTTACTTGCAAATGACAGAATTTCACTCTTCTTTGTGGCTGAGTAAAAGTCCATTGTATATAAATACCACATTTTCTTAATTCATTCATTAGTAGTGAGGCATGTTGGCTGTTTGTACAGCTTAGCTATTGTGAATATTGCTGCAATAAACACGGGTGTACAGGTGATTTTCTTGTAAGCTGACTCACAATCCTTCAGGTATATTCTTAGGAGTGGTATTGTTGGATTATATGACAGGTCTATTTTAAATTTTTTAAGGAGCTTCCATACTGTTTTCCATAGTAGTGTACTAGCTTATATTCCCACCAGCAGATCTCCTTTTTTCCCCTGCATCCTAGCCAACATTGGTTATCATTTGTGTTCTTGATGGTAGCTACTCTAACCGGAGTAAAGTAGAATCTTAATATGGTTTTGATTTGCATTTCCTTTATAGCCAGTGATGGTGAGCATTTTTTTCATGTGGTTTTTAGCCATTTGGACTTCTTCCTTTGAAAAGGCTCTCTTTAGCTCAATTGCCCATTTCTTCAATGGGTCATTGATTTTGGGGGAGTTTGGTTTTTTGAGCTCCCTGTATATTCTGGTTATCAACCCCGTCAGATATATAGCTGACAAAGATTTTTCTCCCACTCTGTGGGTGCCCTCTTCATTTTAGAGACCATTTCTTTTATTGTGTAGAAGCTTTTTGTTTCACGTAGTCCCATTTGTCAGTCCTTTCTCTTAGCTGCTGAGCCACTTGAACTCTACTAAGGAAGTCACTGCCTATGCCTATCGCTTCCAGTGTCTTCCCTGGTTGAGACACCACCCTCTCAAGATACAGGGCAACAGCAATGAGCCACAGCTCCCAGCCAGCCAGGGGAAATAAAAGGTACTCTGCAGTGTAGTGTGTTGTTAAGCATTTATGTTCAGTAGGTTAGATGTATTAAATGCATTGTTACTTACATTTTCACTTTATGATGGTTTTTAGCAGAATTTAACTCATAATTAAAATCAAAGAATATCTTATATTAGTGCTTATGGAGTGCCAGGAATTCAGGGCTTAGAAGTACATGATACAATATGATCCCTTTCCTCTTAGGGCACATGCTCTGCAAATAAATAAGGAATAAGCAGGTAAATATATAATTTAAAATTGGATTTACCCAAGAGAAGTGAAAAGATGTGCCGACACCAAACTTGCACACAATTTTTCATAGCAATGCAAAAAAAAAGCCCAAATGTCCCTCAGCTGGTGGTAAATAAAATGTGGTACAGTCATACAAAGGAATATTACTAGGCATAAAAAGAATGCAGTATTGATGATGGTCAACATGGATGGCCTTGAAAACATTATGCTAAATGAAAGAAGCCAGACAGAATAGGTTATAAATATTTTATGATTCCATTCATTACACGTGCACCCATACAGATAGAAAGTAGTTTAGGGGCAGGGAAAATGAAAGGTGATTGATAGTAGGGGTGGAGTTTCTTTTGGAGTGATAAAAATATTTTACAATTAGTAAAAGAGATAATAGTTACACAACTTTGTAAATACACTAATAAATACTAGTTGTATATTTTAAAAAGGAAAAATTTAGGATACATGAATTATATTTGATCAAAAAAAGAGAAAATATAATCAGAATTCATACTGTAGTAGAGAATAATAGAAAAATAATAAAATATGATAGCCAGGAAAGGACTCCCTAATCTTATACCTAAAGTCTAAACAGGATCAAGATATGCAAAGAAAGTGGGGAAAAGTATTCCTGTAGTAGGGAAGAGCATTGAGAATTGAGGGAGAAAAGAGCTTGGTGTCTTCTGGGATCTTAAATAGGAAAAAAGGGGAAAGGAATACAAGATGTGTGAGAGAAAGGAATGGGCAGATAATACATGATTTATAGGCCATGGTAAACGTTTTGTATTTCATCACAGATGAAGTGATATGCCATTAAAACATTTTATGCAAGGAAGTGACATCTGTCTATTCATTCAATAAGCTTAATTATCATATATTATGTGCCAAATGCTGTTCTGAAATAGAAGGTACTTCCATAAACAATTGGACAAATCCTTTGACCCTTATTATTCTGGTGAAGGGAACAGTCATCAGATTAGTAAGTAATTGAAGAGTAGTGTATATGGATGGCAATAGGTACTATGGAAATAAGAAAGGGAATTGCATAGAGTGTGTCATTGTGAGTGACTTTTTAAAATATGGTTCAACACAAAGACTTCACTGTGATGTGGTATTTGAGCAAAGACTAGAAAGAAGTGAGGATGTGGGTCATGAGTTAATGAGGTGGGAGGAAACCTGGGAAACAGTGATGGCCTACCAAAGATAGCATCTTAAGAAGCGAAGACTGATCAGTTTGCCAAATTATGGCAAAAGTTCAATTAAGATGAAGGTAGAAATTGATTGCTGAATTTTGCAATATGTATATCATTGGTAAACTTTGACTAAAAACATAGTTTCAGAAGCTAGGACGTGGTGGTTCATGCCTATAATCCCAGAATTCAAGAGCCTAAGGCTTAGGAGTTTGAGGCCAGCCTGGGTTATAAGACTCTGCGTCAAAAAAATTAATTAACTATAGAATTTATTTCAGTAAAATAGTATTGGCCTGATTGAAGTGGGTTCCCAGAGAATAGGAGACTTAAAGGATATTATTATAATTGCAATTTAGATGGATTATTCTGTGAGAGAAAGCAAAAATGGGGCAACATCAGGAAGGATAAGTAGATTCAGTGCAGATGAACAAATAGATGATGCCAGAGAAGAGTGAGAGAATATCTAGAGCAGTATCCCCTAAGAAGTGAGAAGAGATGGCACCTCACTCACAAGTAATGAGTTGGCCTCAGATAAGAGAATAAAGAATTCATTTAAATTAATAGGAGGGATGGGAAGGAGGATTCAATGGTGCAGACCCAGAAGGTGGGCAGAGTGGTGTCCATACTCTATGGATAGAGTTAAAGTTAAGTTTGAAAAGTTATTTTTAGCTGCTCCAATGGGCAATTGGTGAAATTATGAAAACAGGGACTCCAGTATTGGTATTAACAATGGTATAGTCAGATGAGAGATCTTGGTGACTTAGACTAAGGTAATGACAATGATAATGATTTTTTATGATTAAATAAACATTTATGTTACTTCATTTCTGCATGACAACATTGGTAAGCTTTCTACATGGATATTTATTTACACGTTTGGTTTTCAAAAAAACTCAAATCACTAAATTAGATTAGTTACAAAGAAATTTTAAGCTTCCATCACATAGATGTCTAGAAAAGAACTTTCCCATAAGTTTTTTATGTTCTGTTGAGTATTTATCAAATTCTTTAATTTTGTTTCAGCAGGATAATCTATAATCATAAAAGAAATGTACAAATAACAGACGACTAGATTTCTAGTTATTCTTGTCTCCCTCATATGTCTACCGATCTTCACAATAATGGGAATATGGTATAAATAATTCTTGTGTTTTTCAAGAGATGTTACTATATGTCACTAGCTGATGAGAGAAGTATAAAATCTGTTCATAAACTAAAACAGAAAATTTCCATAGACTTGAGACTGAGAAAATATAATTCCTATTTTGAACATTTTTTGCTACCATGATACATAATTATTCTTTCTATCTTAAAGCTTCAACAACAAATGCATTGTTAGCATGTTGCTCATTTATTTGGTTACCTGATGTGAAACCACGTAGTATGCGCACAATACAAGATTCAACCCTACACTTCCCAGTGAGATTTGAAGCATGCTTAGATTCTTTGGTAGAAAATAGGCAAATCCCAATGAGAGAAAATGTTCTGCTGTAAATAGCTGCCTCTTGTATTAATCCACAGCCTTTACTATTTGCTCCACTTTCTTTCCAAAGATTAACATTTAAAAGCCTCTTTGTCACAGGCTGAAATTGAATTGTGAAATGTGCTCCTGAATAAATAATTTCTTCCTGAATGTTAATTGCATAGGTAATTATACTGAAGTGTAATTTTACATAAATACAGTGTGAGGGATTCTACAGATGTGAACAACTACACAAAAGCCTCCTCAATTGGAAAAAAAAATGTGAGGTTGAAATGAAAGTACCTAACCTGCTGGATAAATATGGAATGTTTAATGTATTGAATATTAATCTGTATGTTTATGGAATTTATCACAAGGCTTTAGGGCAACTATACAACTAAATATTCATAAAGACAAAATGTACACACTTTATTTTCCTTACATATTCATGAAAATGGAAAAAATATACTAATACTAAAAAGTCTAAGCAAAAATTTTTAATGAGACAGCTAGTTTTAAGGATCTAAAAATAAAGTTTGTTTCTTCAGGATAGTCACAATTTTTTTCAAATGATGTACTTTGTTGCAATTGCCAGTTTCTTATTTGATAATGATAGAATGATATGCTGATAGTAGTGGCAGTTTAGTTTTCACAAAGTCACCTTACTAAACGATTATCACCAATACATTTTTAGTATTTAGTGAAATTCCTCTTCCAATAAGAATCACAGTGAAATTGGATCTAGACTCATTTTCTTATTGAAGATAATGACTAGAAAAACAGGTAGAATTTAAGCATTTACTAGGTATAGGCACTTATCAAGCACTTGGCCTATATTGTCCCTTTTAGCCTCACAGCAACTCTGTGACACTCAGGTGGGGAAACTGAAGGCTGAGGGTATGGCTCAGAAGTAGATCATCCAGCTAGCATGTGTGAGACACCCAGAAAACAACAACAACAAAAGCCTTCAAAATACCAAGTTCTTGGATATGGGATTTAAATCCAAATTTTACTAACTTCAAAATCCATAATATGAAGGAGGCTGTTTTGTGTTGTAGAGGTAGTCTGAGTTCAACTATCAATGTAATTGTTTGTTTGTTTTTTAGGGATTTGGAGGGACAGTACTGGGGTTTAAATTCAGGAGTTCATGCTTGCTAAGCAAGCACTCTACTGCTGGAGTCAAACCTCTAGCCCTATCAATGCTTGTAAATCATGGTCTTAACTTCCTTGCCTTGTTTCTTCTATAAATATTTACCTTGAGTTGGCATTGGGATGGGGTTAAGTGGCAAATCCATAAGTCCTATCAATTAGAAGAGGGAATTGATCAAATTATTGATTCTATCTTAAAAAAAATTAGTGATTAAGATTTCAAACTTCTTATAAAAAAAACCTTCTTATTCAAAGAGTTGTCTGAAGACAAGAAATATCAATATCACCTGGGATCTTGCTAGAAGTGGAGAAATTGAGGCTTGGTCCTGACCTGGTAAAAGAGTTCCCAATTTGAGAAGCACTAATATAAATAATAGGTCACATAGGTTCAAATAGACCCTGTACTAATCTCCCTTAAAGTGACATAAAGTCATAACAAAGCTTTAAAAGTAGGCACTATAGTATTTATAAGTAGACACTATAAATTTCTAGCACTTGATGATAATGATAAAAAGAGGTCGGCAGACACACAAGGTGAGATCCAGGAACTACTGACTTTGCTTTTTGAAATTACCCCAAAATTTCCTACCTCTAAAGCTAATCCAAAAAGGCTCTTACTTAGAGACTTTTTAGCAGGCAGTTTTTACTGTGGCTTTTAGTACTGCCCACCTTCAGTGAGAGGATTCTGTTTTTAGAAAAGCATTTAGGCACTGATTACAATAATGAATAGATATGATTTTCACATTATATTAAGGCTTATTTGTACTTCTATAGCACACTTTTATGACTCACAAAATACCACTTGACATCTCCAACAGTTTCATAAACAACATATTTAAGAGAACAAATTAGTATTCTAAATTCACAAAATACTCACTTGTTCACATAGTTATATAATTAGTAGACATTTTTACAGTTTACCTTTTTTCTTCTTTCTAAAATTTCCTCAGCAGTAAGACAACAAAGAAGTATTTTAGTAGTATACTATAATTAGTTGTTATTGAAACTTTCTCAAATTTCCATGTTAAAATGCACAGATTAAAATTCACTTTACCTGTCTGTGGAGCAAACATTTGCCTGTATAATTTTAGAATTTTAGGAAAGACTTTCCTACCTCCATCAGTCAGGGGTTAGTAGAATTTGTGCTAGCTAACTGAAACAGAATGGAAGTTGTTACTATGTATTCAATGATCTAATCTAGTCTTTAGGCAGTCCATGGAAACTAATGTTGGCTGAGATTCTAGAATGACTCCCAAGCCACATCAATGAACTTGGGCACTAAGAGAGCTGCTACCCCTGGCACAAACAGGAAACTGTGTAGAATGAAGAAGCTGACAGTTGAATCAGGAAGCCACTGAGTAGTGCACTAGCTACCAGCTCCAGAATTACATCACTTCTGCCATAGTCCACATCAGCCAGTCTTCAACAGATGCCATTAAACATTCTGTAAAGCCATCTGGCTGTAAGTGATGGTGTAAATGGTAGGAATAGTGCATTCCATGAAAGTCTGTTGCTGACTTCTATTCCATAAAATAAGTTACTTGACCTGGTACCAATGTCATATAAGAGAAAGTCCACAGATTATGGTGTTTTGAGAAATATGGCAACAGGTAAGGCAAATTCAGAATGAATAATTATTCCAATGAGAACAAGTTGCTGCCTCTTTTATAGCAGAAAGGGCCTAATATAACTGACCTACCACTAGGTGGCTTCCAATTTCCATTAAGTACGATGCAGATTAATCACTGGGTAGGTCATTTTAGTCAGATCAGTCTTGTAACATTCTGTGTTTTGTAGTTCATACATTATTCCAAACCCTGTCACTTTGTCCTATTGCTCATTAACCTATTGATTAAGCTCTTGGAATAGCTAGAAAAAAGATGTAAGTAAAGACCATGTGAACCAGGTTCACCTGGTTATTGAGAATCTCCTCTGATTGAATACTCACACAAGATACAAATGATTTTACACTCTAGGCCTATTCTTAGATGTCTGGCCACACATTTCTTTCCTAAGTTAACATCAATTCTTAAATCATGATTTTCCCAAAATTCCTGGATATCTGCCAAGCATTAGCTTCTATCATGAGTCTGTACAGATACATGATTCTGACTCTTTGCTTTCATACAAAATATTTATATCACTCAAAAAATTATATCACTCAAATTTATGCCTACTAGTATTGTCCTTCCCCACAATCCTCCAGGTCCACTCCCTCAGTGGGGTTAAAATATTATAACAAGTTGCTGTACATTGCCAGATTGTTATCTAGTGCCACATACAAACCATACTTGAACTTTTTCTTCCCAGATAGTTATTGAAAATGAATCATGACGCCACAGACAGATTGATGATGAGATGGTACTGCAATGGGAGTGGGTATTGGAAATGTGAGACACTAGCTCTTATAACTTATTAGTATCTATAGCATCTACTTAGGCATGTTCTTATATATAGGCCATTTCTACCTATTGATAGGTGATGCTAGACAGACTTCATGTTAATACCTAGTGGGGCAGAAAAAATCCAGGTCAGCAATATAGATGGGGTGAATTTGACGAAGGTACACTATATGCATGTACATAAATATTATAATAAAACCATTTTGTACAATTGATTTATGTTAATAAAACATTTTTAAAAAGAAAACATCTAGGTCAGTAATGGAGATTGAGTTCACATAATTGGACAATGTGTAACAGGCCCAATAGCAATTCAAGAGTCATTTCTCAACAGTATAATGTTTCTTAATTCCAAATACCACAAACTTGATTTGATGGTTGTCATATTTTGTATGTATATATGTATGTGTGTGTATAGTGTTCCTACAAGGATCTCCTGAAAGTTACATAGGGCATTCCAAACTGTCACAGACCCTCTGGCACCACTCCATCTGCTAGTTCATAAGAACTAAATAGCAGAGCTTTACAGAGGTGTAGACCAGCCACAGCAGTGTCTCTTATTCTTGGCCCCCTCAAACCTAGGAGCTGTACAAGTTCTCTTAATTAAGTGAGTCAGAGAAGATTCCCAAAAGTGATGTATATGGTTTCCAAAATGCAGAGAGACTCACTAAGCGCTGTGCCTCTTTTTTAGAGGCAATTTGGAGAGAATATCTCTTCATAACCCAAATTACTGGTCTCTAAGAAACTTCACTAAAGTGATCAACCCATGAATTTTCTTTAGATTTTTCTTCTACTCTTAAATCACATTTTTGTTTTGCCAGAGCATCTGTGGTACCAGCTACTTACTAAGTCAAGCCATCATAATGTTATCACTGAAGTAGATCATCATGCTTTCATTTGGTGGGTGAATAATCAAGACTACATATGCAGAGAAAGCTGGAAGACTGGAGAGATGGCGTTACTTTAGGGCAGTACAGAAAGAAAATGCTATTGCAAGATAGAAAAGTTTCAACCTGCATTGACCACCATTCTTCCTTCAAAATATTTATTTTCCCATAAGAGCCAAACTCCTATTAAAAATTCAAGTATATTTTTTTTTCTTACAGTACTAGGGATTGAACTCAGGGCTCATGATTGTTAGACAGGTGTTCTGTCACTTGAGCCACACTCCAGTTCATCAAGTGCTTTCTTGAATATGAATGATATTTACCCGAGAGGTGAGGACAGTAGTAAGCTGTTATCATTTTTATCTAAGTAAAAATTAATTTATCAGCTCTCTTTATTCTAAAGTAATCAGTGGAGATCATAGCACTGAAGGAAAGATGGATCTTTTATATTCCAGACACTTGTGGGCATTATATTACTTCATTTATTTATTCTTTCCTGCCTATCAAGTTTTAAGGAAGCTAAGATAAGGCTTTATAGCCCTTTATAGGGAAGAGACAAAAATGAGTAGCAATACAAATAAGTCGATTGAATGGCAGATCTTTTCCTTGATGTCCACAAGATGGGGAAGAAACCTGTAGTTTGTGGCACAACCAAAGGAATATAAGACTGTGTGAGGTGAGTGGATGGATATCAAAAACACAGGGGAGTCAGCTATACTTCAGCAATATCCAATTGTCAACCTGCAAACCAAAGGTCAGCCATAGGCATAGTTCTCTCCACTCCTACGTCTTTCCCCAAATGCTTAATTTAGTCTTAGGATTTAAAAGTAAAGACTTTCACACACAAACAGATTTATTGGTATTTCCTGAAAGATTTAATGATGTGGCAATGCTGGGCCCCCATTTTCACAGGCAGCATCACAAGAACTAAGGCATTAAATGCTTATACTCCCCAGTTCTCCACCTTGTGGTTAAGTCTGGCCCATCTTCCTCATATAAATAGTCTACAGTGCCCTTAAACTCATTTAAACTTCTGTTGTTATCCCAGCCCTACTTAGCACAGGGCTGGGGAAGGAGAGAGAATAGAGGATACACAATTTGGTCTAAGACAGAGTCTGATAGATGAGATACAGAAACACTATCACCTGAAGTCAATTGTTTAAGGAATCCATTTTTATAATGACTTTAACTATTTAAAAGAACAAAAAACAGTACAGTTATTCCAAATCTCAATGCAATTGAATGAGTTTACTTGGAACTATAATGAATTCCATTTGTTCAAGACATTGGACTACCAACTATTGAACCTTTGTCCCTTAAGCCATAATAACTTTAATTTGCACAATCTCCACATTTTTAGCAGTGCTTCTAGCCATATACTCATCAATAATGTCATTGTTGCATGGATTCTGAATGTCCTTGCTTTGTGGAAAGGCAATATGAAAAGCCATCACTGTTAATTAAGTTTATCAAACATTAGTACATCTGTTCTTTTGGCAATGGTTTTCATTCTATTTGTTATTACTCTATTATCTTTTTTTGTATTATTTACTTTCTACTACTTCTTTGGTTTATGTGCATAGTACATTCCTAACATATTTATTAGCTTAAACTTAAGAACTCTTATAAATAATATTAGCTACATTTAGTTTGGTAATACAGTCCATAGTAATCAAAGATAGTATGGCTTTTCTGGTTCTCCTGTTAATTATGGAAGATCAAGAGATTTCTAGGCCTCCATAGTCTTATCATCTAATTCCTAGCAGAGAGAGAGAAATCGTCATCCTATTATTTCTGCTATTCTGGAAGACACTAATTGTAGGTGACTGTGACCAAATTATTTCAGCTTTATATCTAACTCACAACATAACCACACAAATCAAATGAAAGAATAAAAGTGAAAACATTTCATAAATCATTATGAATTAATCTTTTTTGATTTTTAAAAGTTGTTTCAGTAAGGATATCTTCTTATACTGAATACCAGAATTCTGATTTCTGGCTAGTTATTAGTACAAGATGATACAAATATTTGTAATAGCATAATTCTGTCTAGACTGTGAGCTTTTGGATAGCTGGTCCTATGCCTTATTTGTATTCCTCTCTATACCATCATACCTAATATCACTCCTTTAGTCAATACTACCTCTCTATCAATAAAGAGATTTAGAATCTCATTGGAACTGGCACCACCCCTTCAAGATGGAAAGAAAAGCCACTTACCAACTCAATAGTAATGCATCTTTTTTAAAAAGCCAAATCTAAGAAAGTCAGTCTTTTTATTATAACAACCCTATTCATTGATGTTATTGTTTTGCAATGGGCAAAGTCCAATCAAGTTAATAGTAAACAACTTTACTCATTTGAAACAATATTGTACTTTCTATAAAATTTTAATTCTTAGCTTTTTAGGTAAAATTACTGAGTAAATCCATTACAACCTCTGCTGGAGTGCAGACTGAACCAGAATTAGAGAATCTTACTTTTTGTATGGGAGAAAAATCTGTCCCTCCAGATTGGACACAGCCAAAAGCTGAATTGGGGGTGGAAGAACAGATGTTTCATCCCATGAGGGAGGCATGAGGAACAAGATGGGGATTTTAGGAAACTTGACTAAAAAAATATTAAGGAAAGAGAAGTCAGTTGAGAGAGAGGGGGCTTTTGAAAATTTAATTAAGGAAGGTTCTTCAGAAAAGAAAGTAGGATAAAGTCTTCATCTCTGTTCTTTCTGGATAATTCTGGTATGGTGAGACTGACAAAAATCCCCTCATTGAAGAACTTCAGAAACCTCTGCAATAATCAACTATGTGTTTATGCTGGGGAAGATGGGAAAGCAACAGGAGCAGGAATAGAGCAATGCCTTCTCTGTAATCATGTTTCTCAGGTGTTAGGGAGGAAGAACTTAAGGAACATTGCCTAATTGTCCAGTATGGATTACAAGGCAGAGTCAGTTATGCCTATTCATCAAACAAAGGGGAAACACAGTGTTGGCAGGAGAGAAGACCCAGGCTCTGAAGACTCTCTTTCCCCAATGATAGCAAAAGAATAAATTAAATAAATAAATAACCAACCTCTGGTGCTATACAAGTTATTTTATAAATAAATGAAGGAATGAAGAATACATAATGAATGGATGCCCTGAGAAAACTTTGGTTTTCCCCTACTTGCTTCCATTTGTGTCATGCCATCTCCTGCTACTGTGTGTATTCTTGGGTGGTTCCTAAACATTTGGATTTTAGAGAATAATAAAAAAATCAAGAAAAATTTTGAAAGCTGATGTATACTTCCCATTATTTTTTCCATGTAAGTCGATCTTAAAACTACCATCTATTTTAAGACCATTTGACAAAGTAAAAAAAAAAAAGTTTAACCATCTGAAATCTTGTAATCTCTAGATTTTAAAATGAAAGAAATTTAACATTTTTGAAAAAATACTTCATATTGTCATATTTCTCTTATTTTGAACAGACAGGTTTCAACTTGGTCATGAACTGTGATTTGGAAACCACTTCCCTACACTTTAGACTAGAGTCTAGACAGGTCTCTGCATAAGGAAACCCTTATCTCTCCAATACACAAAGCCTTAAGACTATTATGGTGAATAAGGAGGTTAATATATGTGATATTGGCAGTGTTAGACCATTTTAACCTACAAAAAAATTGAAAATTTCATATGGTCCAACCTAATATCATGATCTTTTTGTCTGCCCTTGATCATTTTATAATGTCAAATAAATGTTAGAACTATGACAAATATATTCACAGCACTTTTGTGGAATTACTTCTTTTCTGAAAAAAGCATTTAATAATTATCCCCACATGAACTAATGTTCCAGAGCAGATTTTTCTAAATGTTCTTTACCAGATTCTAAGCAACTGTAGGTATCTGTATGGAGCAAAGGGGGAGTATTAAAATGCTAAACCTTTTAAATATCAAATCTTTAATTATTTAATTTTTACTTATATCCATTATAATAAATCAATCTTTCATCAAATTAACTAAAGATTACCAGGTATATACCAGAGTATTTAGTACCTAACACACCTTAGTGACAGTTAGTACCTTAGGCATGGATTAGCTAGAGAAAGGGGAACTTTTCAGTAAGTTGAGTAATAGAATTTATGATGAGTAGTTGGGAGACTAATAGAATTCATAGCAAGAAGATGGTGCAAGCTTCATGGAAATAGAGATGTCAGACAGCTGCTTCTCCATGTTTTCTATCAACTATATGATCTCCTCTTGCCAGCTCTTATGATTTTTCTCTGCAGTCTCCTAATTCCTATTCCACCACAACATTGTTTTGCAACAAGGGTCTGAAAACCTCATAAGGGAGATAAGTCTCTCTCCCAACCTGGACTCCTGCCTTGGCTAATAATACTGGAAGCATTCCCTGTTTAGAGAGGATCAGAAAAAAGGACACCTACCTGTATCCCCTTCTTTCACTTCTTTTCCTGAGCATGATTTATTTGAGTAAAAAGTAAAACTCAAGGTACTTGTACAGAAAGAACCGGTATCTTCTTGATTGTTTATTTGGGGGCCTGTCCACCTCAAAAGTCTTAAGATGTTCTCTGCCTTCCAGAGATGCAAGCCTTTCTCGTGAGCCACACAGGAGCAGTATGGAAGACCTGTGGAATTCTAGCTGCTGTTTCTTCTACTGGAAGAACAGTAGTAAGGAGTAGGAAGCTAGCCTTTGACCTACTGGAAATTTTCCAACTTAGATTTATTAATAATAAGGCTAAATTTTGATATCTATTTAAGTCTCAAGTCCTTTTCATTAGTGTAATTATTTGACCCATTCATTTGCCACCAACTCTGAAGCTTCCAACTATCCAATTCTTTCTCTATATCTCTTAGCCCAAACAAAAGAGAATGAGATCATTTGATTGGCTTCATTTAATTCAACTGCCCATCTCTGTTATGGACAGTTACTCCAATTAAGGCCAAAGTAGCAAGGTTACTTGAGTTTAGTTGTATCTCTTCAGCAGAAACTGTGAGGAAAATTCCAAAGAAGGTTAATAATTTGTGTAGACCCACTAAGAGTCAAAGGTCTCTTTTGAGTTCTAATACTTCAGGGCTCTATAATAGTTTCCAGCCCTAATGCCATTATTTTTTAACAGGTTCTGCAAATTTATTCAGTGAGAAGATGACTCTCAATTTGACTGATATAAGACACTTCCATCTAAATTCCTCATTTAAAGGAGTTCAGATCATCTTTACTTTTACTGCAATGTGTTCCTGAATGTGATGTCATAAAGTGGGTTGCCAATAAGCAATTTCTAAAAACAGCATTGTAAGTGGGAGTTGTTTTAAGCCACCAAGTATATTATTTGATTATGAATGTAACAATGGATGAAAGTTCAAAACGTATTGGTTTCCTCATCTTTATCTGCAAAGTTGAAGTTACCTACCCAGTAGCAAGCAGAGCAGTGAGAAATTTCCACAGCAATCTGCCCAGATGAACACTTCAAAGACAGAATGATTATATAAACTATTCTACAGTTAATTAAAAAATCATGCTTCCAGTCTTATAAATGGGTATGATCTCTCTATACAATGATTATGTTAAGACAAATATAATAATCACATATAAATGTAAAACTATAAGTTATATTGTATATAAACAATTTTATGGCTTCAAAATTTGACCTAAACTTAATATGCAAACTATAATGCACATGAAAGTCTAAACTGAAGTTTTCTTTTTCTCTCAACATATTTCATCAAAACTAGCAGAGAAATTCAAAATCAATCCATTGACCTTGGAGATGAACTCAAAGCATTACAACAGGTGCTCTGTAAAAGACTGTTGTGGATGCTAATGACAGGGCTTCTCTGTGTAGAAAGCATTTTTAAAATTCACGGGTGACCCTCATTTCTCTCCTTCACCCCTATATACTACTGAATTTTATTTACAAAGCTCTGCATATCAAATGCTCTTTAATTGTGCACTGAATTAAATTCAAAGCTTCAAATGTAGCTATTTACAGAAGAACCAACAGTGCCACCAGGAAAGATAAGCCATTCATTCTCACTCTTCCTCTGCCTACTTGACATTTGTTACCAAGGATCAAATACCTTCAAACAGAACTGCACTAACAATTGCCAGGTCATTAGTACTCTGAATTATTTAGAGTAGGCTAACCACCATAACAAATCTGAGTTGAGTTTTACCACAGTAGTATGTTTCTTTTTTTTTTTTAATTCACATGTGCATACATTATTTGGGTCATTTCTCCCCTCTGCCCCCTCCCCCACATTCTCCTCCCTTCCCCCCTCAGTTCCAGGCAGATGCTGTACTACCTTTATCACTAGTTTTGTTGAAGAAAAGAGACAAGCTTAATAAGGAAGACAATGTGTTTTTCCTAGTTGAGTTGAAGAGAGCTAAACAGAAATATTCTCAGCATTGCTTTCGTGTACACGTGTTATGATCCATGTTGATTCGTCTCTAACTGCTCTTTACCCTGGTTACTGATCCCCTTCTCATGATCACCTCTGTTGCTTTAAGGTTTCTGTATTATTTCCTCTGGAGTGGGGACATCAAACACTTTCATGTTTTGGGTTTTCTACCTATCTCTATATCACCGAAATGTGCTCTCCCCTTATCATGTGATCCAAGTCCAACCACATTGCTGCATTTGCCCTAGAGCTAAAGTCTGCATAAAGGGAGAACATATGATTTTTGGTCTCTTGAGCCTGGCTGACCTCACTCAGAATGATGTTCTCTAGTTCCATCCATTTACCTGCAAATGATAAGATTTCATTCTTCTTCATAGCTGAGTAAAATTACATGGTGTACAAGTACCACATTTTCTTGACCCTAGTGGGGCATCTC
Source organism: Castor canadensis (assembly GCF_047511655.1). Lineage (NCBI taxonomy): Eukaryota > Metazoa > Chordata > Mammalia > Rodentia > Castoridae > Castor > Castor canadensis. The sequence goes on along the minus strand of NC_133393.1, from coordinate 112,150,100 downwards.
AACTGTTTCCATAACTTGGCTATTGTGAATAGTGCCACAATAAACATGGGTGTGAAGGTGCCTCTGGAGTAACCTGTGTTGTATTTCTTTGGGTATATCCCTAGGAGTGGGATTACTGGATCATATGGCAGGTCTGTTTAGGTTTTTAAGGAGTCTCCAAATTTTTTTCCAGAGTGGTTGTACCAGCTTGCATTCCCACCAGCAGTGGATTAGGGTTCCTTTTTCCCCACATCCTTGCCAACACTTGTTGGTGTTTTTGATGACAGCTATTCTAACAAGAGTGAGGTGGAATCTTAGTGTGGTTTTGATTTACATTTCCTTTATGGCTAGAGATGGTGAGAATTTTTTCACGTGTTTTTTTGCCATTTGAATTTCTCCTTTTGAGAAAGTTCTGTTTAGTTCATTTGCCCATTTTTTAAATTGGTTCATTGATTTTAGGAGAGTTTAGTTTCTTAAGTTCCCTATATATTCTGGTTATCAGTCCCTTGTCTGATGTATAGGTGGCAAATATTTTCTCCCACTCTGTGGGTGGTCTCTTCAGTTTAGAGAACATTTCTTTTGTTGTGCAGAAGATTTTTAATTTTATGACGTCCCATTTGTCAATCCTTTCTCTTAGTTGCTGGGCTGCTGCGGTTCTATTGAGGAAGTCCTTGACTATACCTATTAGTTCCAGAGTGTTTCCTGCTCTTTCCTTTAGTAACTTCAGAGTTTCAGGTCTGATATTTAGGTCCTCGATCCATTTGGAGTTTATACTAGTACAGGGTGATAGACATAGATCTAGTTTCAGTTTCTTGCAGATGGATAACCACTTTTCCCAGCAACATTTGTTGAAGAGGCTGTCTTTTCTCCATCGTATGTTTTGGCACCTTTGTCAAAAATGAGGTGGGTATAGTTGTGTGGGTTCATCTCTGGGTCTTCTATTCTGTTCCACCAGTCTTCAGGTCTGTTTTTATGCCAGTACCATGCTGTTTTTATTGCTATTGCTTTGTAATGTAGTTTGAAGTCGGGTATTGTGATACCTCCAGCATTGCTTTTTTTTGCTGAGTATTGCCTTGGTTATTTGCGGTCTCTTGTGTTTCCAAATGAACTTCAGAGTAGATTTTTCAATCTCTGTGATGAAAGTCATTGGGATTTTGATAGGAATTGCATTAAACATGTAGATTGCTTTTGGTAGTATAGCCATTTTTACTATGGATTCTACTGATCCATGAGCACAGGAGATCTTTCCATCTTCTGTAATCTTCCTCGATCTCTTTCTTCAGGAGTTTGTAGTTCTCCTTATAGAGTTCATTCACATCTTTTGTTAAACTTACTCCTAGTATTTGATTTTTTTTTTGAGGCTATTGTGAATGGAATTGTTTTCTTATATTCCTTTTCAGTTTGTTCATTGTTGGTGTATAGAAAAGCTCATGATTTTTGTAGGTTGGTTTTGTATCCTGCCACCTTGCTATAGCTGTTATGGTATCTAAGAGTTTTTGGGTGGAGTTTTTTGGGTCTTTAAGATATAGGATCATGTCATCTACAAATAAGGATATTTTGACAGTTTCTTTACCTATTTGTATTCCTTTTGTTCCTTCTTCTTGCCTAATTGCTCTGGCTAGGAATTCCAGTACTATGTTGAGTAGGAGTGGGGATAGTGGGCACCCTTGTCTAGTTCCTGATTTTAGAAGGAATGGTTTCAGTTTTTCACTGTTAAGTATGATGTTGGCTGTAGGTTTGTCATAAAGTGCCAGTAGTATGTTTCTTGTTCACATAACTGAGGAAGCATAACATTCAGTAGATCAGTTTTCTTATAGTCATTGTCATTGAAGGACTCAGGCACTTTCAATTTTGTATCTCTACAAATACATAGGCACTTATGTTTGTCTGCAAACGGAGATGTCTTCATGGAAAGTTTGCATGGAGGAGATGGAAAGTAGCACATACTACTTCCAATTCACTAAGTGGCTAGAACTCAGTCTCATGGACACACTCAGCTGCATCAGAAGCCAAGAAAATAGTCTAATTCCAGGACAAATAAGCTAAGTTTAATGAATAGGTAAAATCTCTGTCACACCCTTTATCAAAAAGAATTTTAAAATAAGTATTACCAGAACAACCTAAAATGGCCAGATACAGAACATAAATGAATGAAAAGAGCATGATATGACTGTCCAAAACTGAAGTGCAGCCCATGTCTGCAGCAGCCAGCACTATTGCAACTTAGATTAGCACCCTGAAAAAATAGGGACAAGGACTGATAGATCTGATTTTTCAAGAGAAGCCAGAAATCTAGTTTTGTTTCTAATGTGAATTCTTCCAATATTAAACTGTTAGCAATTATTTATTGTTTTAAAGAAATATCATGCAGGTCATGATATAGATAAATATAGATGCCTAATTTGGTACAAAGTATTCAAAGTGCAAAATGCTTTAAAATTTAACTAGTCACTAAAAATAAAGCTAGTTATTTTCTAGAAGACATGAGTTAGTACATGTTTACATAGGCCAAGCTAATGAAAGAACAGATAAACTTCAGAATGGAGGCATGAGCATTAATTGAATACTTTGATGTGATTGTGATTTGTTGTGATTGTATTAATTATAATAGAAATTAATAATTTGGTAGCTTTAGATACCATGTGCTACATGGATAACACATACTATTGTAAATCAACAAAAGCAGGGATTGGGGATATCTTTGTAAATACTATAAATAATTAGAAGACTCTTGAGTAGACTCAATGATATTTCTTAGTTTATTCATTGGAAATTAGTCTGAAATCTATTCATTCATTTAAGAACTTCTTACTCATGTACAAGATACTTTGTTGGCTTCTGCAGAGAAAAGAAGAAGGAATTTGATTAAAATCTTTCCTTGAGAAATATATGTTTTAATAGGAAATAGTACAAGTACATAACTGGCTACAAAGCAGGCCAAGAGCAAAGAGCCATAGTGAATTATGACTACAGAATTCAGACAAGAAAGAGAGGCAATCTCGCTGAGTGGTCAGAATAACTTAGAGAAAGAGGAGGTAGGGATGACATAAAATAAGATAGCATTAGCAAAGGCATGAAACTTAGAAATATAAACATGTGTGTGAGGGAGGTGGTGACTAGAACATAAAGTCCCTAAAGGCAAATAAAGTTTATAATAGTTTATTTGTTCCCTCGGGAATTTATAAAAATCATTGAAGCTTTTCAATAGAGGCATTTCCCTCTCAATGGCACAAATCTTCTGTAACAAAACTGTTGCCAATAGTTTATAGAAAGTAGACAAAATATTCCTGATGCAAAATTTAGTAGCTTCAAAATATTGCTATTTACACTTGTTACTTGTTTTCAAGTCTTATTAAATTGAGTATTCTTCTGATTTACTCAGAGTATGTCCTGTAACAACTCCAAATGCTGTCATGAACTTTTTGTACCAGAAATCTGCAATCAGTCAAGTCCTAAGCTTTCTGGTTACAAGCTGCTTTTATTACATCAGTCACCTCCTGTTCGGCTTTCCGATAGGTGACATTTGCATGATTCCATCTGTCCAATTTATTTCTTCTCTGGGCCACATTGTTGCAGTGACATTTGGGAAACTTCCAAATTATTGCTTCTATATATCTTCAATTTGTAGAAATTATCTGTCTAGTCAATTTCTCATGAGAAGTAATCTCAAAGATATTTCTTTTGTTTATTTCAAAGAAGTATTTTGATAATCACTTGCCCTGGCTTTATAATTTTATTTGTTTCCACAGTTCAGATAAATCTGTTCTCAAGTCAATTTAATAATACTGGCAAAATACATCACCTCTACTATCAGGGTTAGAAATATGACAAGCAGCAGAAAGTAGCAACATTAACTGATGTCAAGTGTGATAGATCCTCCAGGTTTTAAAATTTCCCATTAGCTATTCTAAAACCACTTCACTCAGCAAGATAACTATCTCTATTTTGATATTTCTCAATTTCCATCTTTCATCAGATCTTATATCCAACCCACAGGCTACACTAATTTTACTCCCCTCTGCTATTGAGATGTTTCCATTTAGTAGAATAGTTATCAGCTTACGCTCGTTTATATTATTAGCTTTGGAATAAAATGTCTGGTCTATTAGGAAAGATTTTTTTAAAACAGTTTTTATCATTCTAAACCATTTTATTTATCATCATTATTTCTTTTGGAATTTCAAATTTCAGTTTTGGTATTATTAATGGTGTTACTGTTATCATAAACATTATTACTTATGATAGCAGTATATCATCTGATTATTTAATATCTGGATCTGAATGTCTTAATACATACCACAATATTCTACTTTGAGCACCATGCTGCTAAACAAAGTCACAGAAGATACTCAACTTAGAAGCAGAGACTGTTTAATCAAAATAGCTTCTGGATCAAGTCAGTGAGGCAAATTTATCAAAGCAAGGGCACAAACATTTCAATTAATGGTGCTTGACATCATACAAATTGCTTATTTCCTGAAATGTATATTAGAAACAATCTTCAAAAAATACTTTTCAATGCTTTTCATTTATATACTTGGCAGTTATAACCCTAGACTTAGCTTTCAAAAGCATCTTTGTGTTTTTCTTCACCAAAGAAGGCTACAGGGCCATATTCTCCTGCAGTGACTGGAGGGTATATTTTAGAGCTTGCCTTGACAAAAATGCAATATGAAGTAAGATTTAAAAATGGTTCCAAGTACTCGTATTTGGTTTTGTTTTCTTTCATAGGCCTAATCATTATTTTCATAAGTTATGTTGCTGAGTAATACAAATATACAGGCTATAATGATAGCTTATCATTTTACACACTTTGGGGACAATTAATAGATATCTAAGTTTCAGGAAGCCATGTAGTTTAAAATATTCATTTTTTTAAACAGGAAAAAAGGTTTTATTTTCTAAGTTCACATCTCATTGTGACATTCTATAAAACCAGTTTTATAGAAAACATTTGGGCATTCAGTTTTTGTTCTCTATGTGTGGAATTTGTAGTGTTTGTAATGTATATGTATGATAATTTTTATAAAAATTGTATATAATTTTTCCTATTGGTCATAGTTTGTGAGACTGTGGCTTGGGGTGTTTTTATTGTAGCCATTTATTTCATCTTCAGAATGTCTGTGTTCAGTATACATTCTTAGATAAATGCCACTTAGTGACCTGAAGTGGTTAGTGCTCTGAGTATCAGTTTTTAAGGTGTAATGTGTATTTGCCAAGCCGTATTATAAAATCAACTCTCAAAAGTACCTCGTTCTCATATTTTCTGAGCTAACATACAATATTGTAGAATTGTTGCAAGTGGAAACTTTCCATGTTTGGTACTTTTGAAAGAACTATAAATATGAGCAATCCAATTTAGCAAGGATAAATGCTGCCGTCCAAATTCCAATCATATCTGTCCTTAGTTATAGCAATTTCCAATAAAAAAAAAAACCTTTGGTGATGCTCAGACACATATCATTTTTAAGACCTGGAAATAAAGACCTGGACTAAGGCCAGTCATTTGAATTGTGGGGATATCCATTTCAAGAATATCTTTTATAGTTATCACCGCTCACTTGTCGCCATGATCTATTAGACTGCCCCAGCTTCCTTACCACAGGAAAAAAAACTTTACATTTTCTATTATTTATCTTATTCTTCTTGCATGCATTCTGCCTCTCTGTAAGGTATTATTCAATTTGTTTTTCCTAGATAAATCCACAGCAACCTTGGTATCAAAATGACCATTTTGTTTTTGTTCTATCACTTCTTTTAAATAAGAAGAAACTCTTTTGAAACCTTGAAACTTAAATAAGAAGTAAATTAAATAAGAAGTAACTCTTTCAAAGTTCTTTTTTAATCTGGGAAATAAATAGAATGGGACAGGAAATTTTCATACAAGTTAATGACCACTTTTCATTTAATGACTCCATCTCAATTGCTGTATTTTTTCCGTTCTAAGATGACACTGGTTACACATGCATCATAAATTTAATAACAGGTGTTAGGAACAGACATACCACTATATTAATGCACACAATTAGCTTTAACTAACTGAGAACAGCATACATTTACTCATAGAAATATATATCACTTACTCTTTGAGTATATTGGTGTCATAAACCCAGAGACAAACTGTCCACAAATAAAGTGTGTAGTCAAATATCCTCTACCTATTAGTTTCTAGATCTGCCTCGGCTATAGAGTCATTTAGCCTGAGCTCACACTCTTCTTGGGTCAGGGTGAGAGCATAAAGGACCATAATTCTGTCCACACATAGGGCACTATGAATGACAAGGTGGACTGTGACTTTGTTGGACTTGAATCATAATTGTCTCTCAGTTCAATCCCACTTTTGACCTTTATTTTCACAGGCATTAATTCTTAATAAAAAACATCTGACACCCCAAATTTGATCTCAACATCTGCTTCCAGAAAGCCCCACAAGCAATATATGGCCAGAGTTGAACCATATTCACTGTCAAATTCTAAAATTGCTTTCTCAATTGGAAGCTATTCATAGCATCAAAGTATCACGTTTATTTTTGCAATTTATGCTTATAATCTTGTACACTTTAGCAATATTTATGTTGACAGTATAATTTGAATGTCTTATTCGTAATTATTGGTGCTGTGTTAGGTATAGAGTTAGAATTCTTTTTGTAACAAGTAGCAGAATTCTAACTTTAAGCAAAAATGTGACCTCAAAGGCTCAGAAAACAAATATGTGCAGAAAGCAAGCATATAGCTGAGACTTAAGAACAGAGTTATACCTTCTTTCTCCCTGCTGATCAGCTTTCTTCACCTGAAGCATGGCCTGTCTAATGGCCTGTTTTCATTGATGGCTCAACTTATAGATTAAGCCATAACAAAGAGACTCACCAGATTCTGCAAGTCCTGTATCAAAAATTCCATTATGCCCTTTTGCAAATACCATAGTAGCATTTTTTTTTGGAAAAGGAAATCTTACAATTTGAGACAACATAGATGAACCTAAGGACATTATTCTAAGTGAAATAAGTCAGAATGTAAGGAAAAATATTATATAACTCCACATGGAAAAAGTACATAAAACAGATTCATAGAAGTAAAGAATATAATGGTGATTGTCCAAAGCTGGAAGGTAAGAAAAGGGGAATTAATAATAACTAGGCACAAAATTTCAGCTTTGCAAGAAGAATAAATTTTAGAGAATCTGCTAACCAACACTATACTGTATTATATACTTTAAGATCCATTTCCAAATTAGATCTCATGTTAAATGTTCTTAAAATGAAATTTAAAATTTTTTAAATATAAAATACATAGTAAGACATAAATTGTATGAAAGTATGAGGAGGACCAATGTATTTCTTATAGATTATTGTAATAGCAAAGGGAAATACAATAGTAATGGTGGACAAACTGGTGTACACTACTTTGAAGTAACAAAGTTAACATTACTAGTAATAAGACAAATTGGCATCTTGTGTCTTATGACTGAGAAGGACACAAGAAAGCATCCTAGGAGATTGCATGATTTAAATCTAATCATAAGAAAACGTCACATAAACTAAAACTAAAAGACATTCTTCCAAACTCTAGACTCTTCAAAAGTGTCAGACATAAAAGAAAAAAACAAGCTAAGGCAAAATTCCATATCAAAAGAAATTAGAGGTAGCATGTGGTAGCATGCACCAGGCCCTAGGTTCAATACCCAGCAATACAATATAGATAGATAAATAAATAAGTAAAAGAAATTAAAAGGCATGACAGCTAATGGCAGTGCATGATCCTGGATTGGCACATGGATTTGGTTGAAAAAAGAAAATGCTTAAAAAAACATTTTTAGGACAGCTGGAAAAAAAGAGAGGGAATGATGTGCTCCTGTGTGAGCCTTGAGTTGTTGTATGTCCCCCATGCTGCTGTCCTATGAGAGGACTTCTTCACAAAACTTAGAAACACCCTAAAGCCACAAAAGAGCCTTACATTTATTCTTCCATCATTGAACAGAACCAAGACATATCAGCATCTTCTAAGAAAAGCACAAACAGAGATGGAGATGTCTCTGTTATACATAGACACCTGCATTGCCAATCACTTGGCATTCCACTCAACTATTAATCAGCAAGCTAACAGGACATAAATATTTAGTTTAACTGAAGTTTGATAATGTACTAACCTTCATGAAATGGCAGACATAAAGACTGAGAACACTTTATGAAAAATAACACATACTGAATACTACCTGCATGACAGACACAATATGTTTGTGTCTTTCTCTAATGGATTTAAAGAAGTTTCCAATTTCCATATCCTTGATTCTAAATTGGAATACATAAATCACATCACTTTATGATATAGTCAGTATAGCACTGTACGCTAGGGTTAGACAGACTTGAATCCAAGCTTGGCTCCTAGTTCCCAAGTATATGATTTTAGAAATGTTACATGACTTGAACCTTGGTTCTCACATGTCTAAGATGCAAAATTAAAAAACAAATACTTTATAGGTTTGTTGGGGATTTAATGAGATGATACCTGCAATTTATAACTCAGAGCACAAAACTGTATGTGGAAACCTGTCTGGCCCACAGACAGCAAAGCTTCTTGCAGACAGTAGCAGCTCCTGCTTCAAAAAAAAAGTGAAATTTCTTAAGTGAAAGCAGTTCTGAAGCAAACAACTGACCTTAACCAGCTCCACCCACAACCTACATACAACACCAACATGTATGCTAAGAACAACAAGAGACTCCAGCTAGTTTCATTCTCTCTGAGTGGTGATGAGGATTGGGATCCATGCCCTGAGAATGTGGGCGAATGTATGGCTACTGAGCCATACCCCTAGTTCAGTGTGAGAAACTATACCTCAACACTCCCCTAACCAGTCCTGCCTAAACCTTAACTGAAAGATGACAGAAGATTTAAACCTCCAACCAACAACTTGGCCACAGAAGTACATATTTCAATACATGAACACAAGAAATGTGAAAAAATGCAGCAACATGACTCTCCAAAAGTCAACAATTTTATAATATTGGACTCTAGTGATAGTTAGCTATGAAATCTCAGAGAAAGAATGCAAAAGAATGATATGAGACTATAAATCAATTTAAAGACAAAATAAATAGACACCTGAATTAATTCAAGAATACAAATAAACACATATATGAATTCAAAGAGAATAGAAATAAACAGCTAAATGAGATAAAATAAAGAAGATAAGGCAGGAGATTAAAGAGGAGTTCAATAAAAATATAGAAATTCTGAAAAAAACTAAACTGAAATTCTGGAAATGAAAAATTCAATAAGTCAAATTTTAAAACTCAGTTGAAAGCCTAATCAAGAGACTGGGTCATGTTGAACACAGAATATTAGGGCTCAAAGACAAGGCAGATGAATTAGACCATTCAGACAGTGGTAAAGAAAACCATAAATATGAACAGAATATACAAGACCTGTGGGGCACCATTAAAAGATAAAACTGATAAGTCATGGGCACAGAAGAATGAGAAGAGGTACAAGCTAAAGGCATGGAAAATGTATTCAATAAAATAATAGTAGAAAAATTCCCAAATTATTTGGATCATTCAGGTACAAAAGGCTTTTAGAACACCATGCAAGAAAGACCAGGAAAAAAAATCTCTATATTAAAACATTAAGTGTACAGAACAAGGAAACAATATTGAAACCTGAAAGAGAAAAGCACAGAGTCACAGATAAAGGTAAACTCATCAGAATCACAGCAGATCCTTCAACAGAAACTCTAGAAGCAAGGTTGCACTTTAATTATTGAAGGAAATAACTACCAACCTAGATTTCTGTCTAATAAAGTTATCCTTCATAATTGAAAGAGAAAAAAAAAACCCTTCCATGATAAATAAAAACTATAGGAATTCATGACCACTAAGCCAGCACTGCAGAAGATACTTAAAGGAATCCTACATACAGAAGATAAACACAACCAAGAAAATATAAGAAAGAATAAATCTCACTAGATATGTAAATAAGCAAATAGGAATTAGAAAAGAATAAAACACTGCAAAATGAACAAAATAACAGGAATTATGTCATACCTCTCAAAAATAACTCTGAATGCTAATGGTCTCAGTTCTCTAATCAAAAGACCCAGGGCTGAATGGAGTGAAAAATAAGAGTCAACTATTTGTTTCCTAAAAGAAATGCACCTAATTGGTGAAGATTAAGACAGGCTTAAAGTGAAAGAATGAAAAAGACATTGCAAGTAAATGGAGCCTGAAAGCAAGCAGGAGTAGTCATACTAATATCCAAAAAAGACAAACTTGAAAATTATTCAGAAGAGACAAAAAAAGGTCAGTTTATATTGATAAAGGGAACAATCTATCAAGAGGAGGTAACTATTATGAACATATATGCACCAAACATTGGTTCATCCAATTTCTTAAAATAAACACTACTGGACATAAAAGCACAGATAGGCCTCCAACGCAATAATATTGTGTGACTTCCACATCTCACCCTCACAAATAGAAAGGTCATCTACACACACACACACACAAACAAATCAACAAGGAAACTTCAGAATTAATCAACACTGTGAATCAAATGGTCCTAATAGGCAGCTACAGAATATTCTACCCAACAGCCACAGAATGTGCATTCTTCTCAGTAGCCATTGAAACTTTCTCCAAAATAAATCATATTTTCAGACATAAAGCAAGTCTTAACAAATAAATGAAAACTGAAATAATTTATTGTATTTTACCATACCTAACGCAATAAAACTAGAAACCAACAGTGAGAGAAACTACACAAAATACCCAAACAAATGTAGACCAAACACTTTTGAATGATCAGTGGGTCATCAAAGAAATGTGAGAAAGTCAGAAAATTCCTAGAATCAAATGAAAATGAAAACACAACTTACCAGACCCTGTGGGATGCACTACAGGCACTTCTAAGAGGAAAGTTTACAGCTATGAATGCCTACATTAAAAAATCATGAAGAAATCTAAAAGAAATCCCCTAATGGTACACTTCAAGATGTTAAAAAAAAAAGAAAACACCAAATCAATAAATAGAAAGGAATAATACAGATCAGGCAGAAATTAATGAAACAGAAACTAAAATAACAATACAAAGAATCAGTAAAACAGTTGGTTTTCTGAAAAAATTAACAAGATTGGCAAGCTCTTAACCAAACTAACCAAAAGAGAGATAAGAATCAAATTAATAAAATTGGAGATACAAAGAAGCTATCACAACAAATATCAGTGAAATTCAAAGACTCATTAGGGGACATTTTGAAAACTTACATTCCGATAATTAGAAAGTCTAGAAGAAATGGATAAATTTTTAGACAAATATGACATAGAAAAATAGAGCCAATAAGGTATAAACAAACTCAAGCACAATAAAAGAGTTTCCCAACAAATAAAAGTTCTAATTCCCTGCTAAATTCTGCCAGTTATTTAAGGAAGAACTGACACAAAAGGAGTGTATGTCAGCATATACTCTGCACACCCATGGTTATTTCTGTACTCTTCCCAATAGCCAAACTATGGAATCAGCCAAAAGGCCCATCCATCGATGAATGGATAAAGAAAATGAAGAAAATGTGATATATATATATATATATATATATATATATATATATATATATATATATATATAAAACAGAGTATTTTTCAGCCATAATTGAAGATCATGTTAAGCAGAATAAACCAGTTTCAGAAGGATAAAAGTCCATGTTTTCTCTCATGCATAGAATCTTGACCTAAAAAGAAATGTTAACAAGAATGTAAAAGGAGGAGCATTTTGTGGGGAACCTGTGGGAAAGAGGAAAGTGCAAGGGGAGAATGGGAGGGGGTGTGAATATAACCTAAGTATATTATAAGAATGTATGGAAATAAAATAATACAACCATTAACAATTATATAAAAAAGAGGTAGCGAGAGGGGGATACAAAAGTAATGGAGGTGGTTAATATGATCAAATAAAGTATTTGCATGTATGGAAACATCACCATGAAACTGCACAATTAATATGTACAAATAAAAATACTTTAGAGAGATAAATTAATAATGATAAATAGATCTCTTTCTGTTCATGCTCTCACAAAGGAAATGTCATGTGAGGACACAAGAAGAAGGTGACCATCTACAGCCAGGAAGAGAGGCTGAAAACAACCCTGTTAGCAACATGATTTTGGACTTTTCTCCTCTGGAACTGTGAGAAAATAATTTTCTGTTATTAAACCACCCAGTCTGTGGTATTTTTGTTAAGGCAACCTGAGAAAACTAATACAATCATTGTGAACCAGAATTTTCTGGGGGAGGCTTTAAAAAAATACCCCATCGAAAACATACCCCATAGAGAATGATTTAATTTGTCTAAGGTGTAGTTTTCTGAAACTAGCATTATTTTCAGAAACTCCCCAGATTGTTCTATGGACAGGAAGGTTGAGACCACCATTCCTGGCTTGTAGAATTTAATCCCTGGCCCTATTTTGTAGAATGTCTATACCACTGACACAACTTGAAGATACTATTAAATTTAGACAATTCTATTTTCCTATTCCAATGAATCCCAATTAGATAAAGAAGACACAATTATAGCTTGCCAGTGTGAGCAACAAAATATAAACTGAGCTTAAAATTAAAACAACTTTAGAACAAATCAGTTCAGGATTTTAATGTAATAATTTATTAAAGAACTCATATTTTTCTGTTGAAAGTAACTTTCTAAGAAAGGACCAAGATTAGTATAGAAATGTATGTCAATCTTGTAAATAAGACAGGGTTCCAAATTTGGAGTGCAACCTTAAATATACATTGTTTAAATTTAGACTAAAATAAAAGAAGTTGGCAATAAGCTGTATAATTCAATAGCAATTCAATTACAACAAGCTATATAATTATATGCTATCCTTCTCTAGAGGATAATATGGGATGTTTGGAAGTAGGTGAAGATTTTCTGAAGGAAACATCCCACTAATCTAATATACCTTTCATCTACAAGTTGGATGAAAGGTATTAAACAGGAATCAATTGCAGAAAGAAAGAGCCACCCTAGTTAGTCAAAGCAGTACAAGATCTAATGTAGAAAATTATGTGCTTACAAATTTGTTGGAAGGTCAGCAGGCAGAGAATTAAACCTGAACAGCTCTCAAAGATACCCTGCCTCTGCTATGATCAGAATAGCAGCTTCTGCAAAAATTTGCTGAATCAGGGAACTACATTCTAAATTAGGAAGCTTTAATAAATCATCCTACTACCACACAACCTCAGTAAGTAAAATGGATGGCTCACATCCATAAGAACCACCCATGTGACTCAATTTCTAATCAATGTATCAGAAAAATGTTTCTCATTGGTATAACTTATATGTCCAGAACTCTAGATGCAAAGGGGTCTGGGAAATGTGCTTTTTTTTTTTGTCATTTTTCAGTCTTTGATCCTATCAGGTCAAAGGGGGATATTTGCTTATGAAGCCACTTTCTGTCTGCTCAGCATCCATATATAACTATTTTCCATACTTATAGTTCCAAACAACAAGGCAACCTCAAAAATATGCATAGTTGCGCCAGTTGCTGGTGTCTCATGTCTGTAATCCTAGCTACTTAGGAGGCAGAGATCAGGAGGATCACAGTTCAAAGCCAGCCCAAGTAAATAGTTCCATGAGATCCTATCTTGAAAAAACCCTTCACAAAAAAGGGCTGGCAGAGTGGCTCAAGGTTCAGTACCATTAAAAAAATTATATATATATATATATATATATATGTGTGTATTTATATATGTATATATATATATATACACATATATATATATATACACACACACACATATGCCTAGTTGCTTAATTCTTCCATCTGTAAAGTGAAGTCATAGGAGACATTCATGAGAATTTATATTGTTCCAGCCATATTCTTCCTTCTGTTTCCCCCATGATATTTAGGATCAAATTTGCCAGCCAACACAAGATTAGCTTCATTTTCCCAAGATGGCCAGTTGATAGTCTCATATTGATTTTTCTTTTTTGCAATGCCAGTGGTCAAACCCAGGACCTCACCCATGCTAGGTAAGCACTTTGCCACTGAGCTCTATATTAAATTTTTATCCTCTAAAGGATGCAATCTTCTCTTAAATACTTAGACCTCTAAATCAACAGGGTCTAATATTTCATCAAAAAAGGCAAAGTTTTATTAATAGGTCAATTGGTATAATGATAAAAGATGTCATCCCCAAATCTCTCACTTTGTTTTTAGGCTCCATGAATTCCAACTATGGGAGAAATATGTTGGTCAGTGGATCAGATTAAATACCACATGTGTAAGATAGCACCCCAATCTCACAAGGTGTTGTTTCTTATATACTGCCATAACTGAGTCTTCAATTGGCCACTTTATCATTGTGCATGAGTAATTGCTTCTGGATGGATATTACTAGTGACTCTCATAAGCACCAATTTAATTCCTCATTTCTTTTTCTATAAAATCAGTCTCTTCAGTCAGAAAAATTGTGTGGGATACTGTAAGTAAGCTATTTAGTAAGTCCATAGATATTCTCTGCCAAAAGCATCATAAGAAGGTAAAAAAATTCAAGTCTGGATTGAATAACCACTTCCAGAGATGACAAGTGCTGCTTTTTTCATGATGTAAGAGACTTAATATAATCTACCACTAAGCCACCTATGCATTATACTGTTTTTCTCATTTGAAGCACTTAGTTGATAAATAGCCATATCAACTAGGGTGGATGAAAATTTATGTTATTCAGCTGAATAACATAGATGGAACCTCTTCCTGTGCTACTATGACCATTTCATTCATTAACCTGTTGAGCAAACACTGGAATATATATGAAGAGTATTTTTCTTTGTCATCTACCAAGTTACTGTTAGGATTTGAGAACCCTGTCTCATAGTGCAACCTTTTGAATACAGTCAGAAAAGATACATGATTCAACCTCTGGGTCCATCCAAAAACTCAGCCTACTTCTTCCTCACACCTGTTTATCACCATTCCTCCAATTTCATATCTTCCAACTCATTGACTACTAGCTGTTGCCTATGAAATAGAGACAGATAGATATGTATATACCTTCAGCTACCTTTTATTCTATGAAAAGTAGATCATTAGACATATCACTATATGTTCCAACCAATTGGGGGATTTTTCCTTCTCCCCTGTCTTTTAAGAAAATCTGTGATCAAATTGTGGTGCTTCAGTAGTAGGTTCACCTCTAACTGATGGTACCTATCATAGGAGCCATTTATAAACAGACTTGAAGTTTGTTCTTTCTTGGGTCATTTCAAACTTCCTACCTTGTCCTAGGGATAAATTGGGAGAAGAATGGAGTATATCAAAACTTGAACAAGCTTTATGACACATGCAATACTTCCATTTAAGGATGGAATGATGCTGGGTAGGCCTTAACTTATGACTTACTTGGTAAATCAGACACCCCCCAGTTCATGAGAAATAGCTTAGTTTGCACAGATATCTTGGGATTTTATAATTAGATACCTAATCTCTGCTAGAGTTTAACAGTACACCAAAAACTTTCTCTCAAAAAAAAAAATGGTTACACACTATGTAGAATATAGCATACATGGATTCTGCTAGTTCCTGACACTCAGAAATTGGAAAATAGTCCCAGAATATACAGATGAATCTACAAAAATAATCGGAGGTAAACATAAATCCAAACTGCATTTATCAATCACTACAATTCACAAGCTGTCCCCCCAACACACATGCAGATGAAGACCATAGTGATAGCTAAGTCCTTATGAATTAGTATTCTCAGAGAACTAGTATCAGTAAGTACTAAAAGGTCTGAGTATCTTCCATTATCCCACACTTCATTACCTTGTTCTCAGAAATGTGAGGAAGACTTGTAGTGTGTACTCATGATGTTTGATTCTTTTTTCAAAGCTCATTGATTGACTAAAAATGTGGATTTCATTGTGGCCCAGGATGAATAAAAATGGCAAAAATCCCTTGTCACTCTAAAGAAAGAAGAACCCAAGTTCACAGGGAGAGCAATGATTCCTTTCACTCAAAGCTTCAAAAGGCTCTGGGTCTGTGTATTGAGTAGGTTTGGGCAATAGTAGGGAGGCCATGATTAGCTGTTTCATGTCAGGTGTTGTTTACAGACGTAAGGTTTTAGTGAGTGGCCCTTCGGTTTCATTCTGAGGCCCCAAGATCAATAAGCCACCACTAAACATTTCTACCATTAAACCACTATTGTCCTTCCTATTAAGGTAACTATGCTCAGGCTTTTTGGTGTGGTAGTGCCCCACATGGTCTTTGCAACATAAAATCTTATTATTCCCACTGAAGTTGTAATTCTGTCTGAATAGCAGCATGTTCTGTTTTCATTTTCATTTTCAGCCTATACAAGACAGCTATGGCTTGTCAAAAAACAGTACCCTGATAGATGTGTTTATCAATAATTTGATCACTATTGTGAGACATAGTTCTGGGATAATTGAGCTAATCACACATGTCAAGCCTTTTCTATCATTTTAATTCCCTAAAATTTGCATTTCTTCTTTTTTATAATACCAAGAATTTCTGGCATCCAGGCTTAAATAGTTTAAGCCACCATTTAGTCTAGGATTCAGTCAACCATCAAACCAATATTCTAGTATACTGAAGCTATACCCAGAATTCCAAATCCACTTATCAGTGAGTTCAACTCTATCAAATTCTTGGTCTTCAATTCCATTTCCCACACATAATCTCTAGCATTCTGCTGTTAGAAATATATTAGAAAAATAATTTAGTTCCTTTGTTTATAAGTCTTTTCCTCTAATTCTTGACATTGCAATTGTTCCCTAAGACATACAGAAAATCTGACTCTGACTCTAAATGTGGAAGCAATGAATAGTAAGAATGCTACATAAGGTGAAATGCCATCCCTTTGAAAGAACCTGCCACACACGCTGTTAGAGGGGTCTTCAAACCTGGCAAGATTAATTTAATCAGGCAAGAGAGAAACTGCTTCAGCTGACAAGAAGGACTTGGTAAGACTCAAGGGCATAGAATATGCAGATTTATTCCATTGATCCTGAGTGACACCATTTCAATGATGGGGATCTAGCTATTCACAAGGCAATGTTTTTCACTTTGTGAAAAATAATGGCAAAACTGTAAATTCAACAACCTACCTGGGAACCAACTTTCTTTCTGATTTCCTCTAATGAGTTTTTGAGGATAAAAAAGATGAAAGATTCTTGAAGGACAATTGCAGAAATTCCTGGATTCTCTGACAGTTCCTAAAGTTGAAAATTTTAAATACTAAGCCTATCACTTTCTTTCTTTTTGCTCACCAGCACAATCTCCAAAAATCCAATTCAACTCAAAGCCATTTTCTTCCTGGTATTCCCTATAATGGCCTATAATAGCAGACATTCTCCCTTCCAAATCCTTGCCTTCGACAGGTTTATTATTTCATATGACCAGAGGTGATAATTTAAGTTATTGCTTACTCAGTGCCATCATAGCCTTAAAATACAGTAAAGCCTTCTTCTTTTTTTTCTACTTTGTATTTCCTGCAAACACTTCCAGTACTAATTACTTTTAATATTCAGAGCTCAGTTGCACACAACAGAATCCACTTTAGTTTAAGCAAAGAGGGTTTTATCTAGGGAATTAGGTGCTCCCATCAATTTGAACAGTTGAAGAAACAGGCTCCAGGCTGATCTTCCAGGAACAACTCCCAGCCATCAGAACCATCGTAACCTTCATCACGGAGAAAGAAACCATTGCCACTGCAGGAAGATAATGAATCAGCCCATTTGCGTAACTGTTGAAAACCATACTCACTGTGACGTGACTGGAGCAGAACTGGGCCGACACTGACAGGAAGAGCTGAATAAGGAAACCAGCTCTATGTTAGGAGGTCAGAACTTCATGTGCTGGCACCAGTGTCACCTCTGCCACAACCTGTGCTCCACACCCCACCTCTCTCCTCTATGTTCTTTTTTAATCAAAATTTCATGTTACAGTATCTAATTAATGATATTTAAATCTGAAATTCATATCCCTATAGCATCTGGGAAATAGTTTTAGCTTTCTATACTCAGCACACTAGAAGGGACTTTCCACTACATATCACAAACATTGCAAAACCAAAATGATACATATAAAAAAGACACTACATAATGCCATGTTTTATTTATTTATTTTTTATTATTGTGCTTGGGGTACATTGTGTCATTAACAAAAGTTCTTACAATGTATCAAATATATCATACTTGAATTCACCCCCTCCACCACTTTCCTTGCCACTTGTTTTCTCTGTCATGTGGATGGTAGGAAAACAGGTTAACATTTACTGAGTGCATAATTATAACAAATAATCCATATCCACAAACCATAATATTAGGTAAACTGTATTGACATACTGTAAAAAACATGGAACAGTTAAAGCAATTATATCTAATCACCCTCAGAGATTCTGATTCAAGAGGTTGAGTACGGGGGCCCAAAAATTTTCACTGGGTACAATACATGTTTCTTTTTCTGGGAGTGGGGTTTGAACTCAGGGCTTCACACTTGCAAAGCAGGCGATCTACCGTTTGAGGCACACCTCCAGTCCCACTGAGTGTAATATTGATGTGCAAAAGTATATAAATGAAAACAATGAGTCTTCACAGTTAAAAAACTATTGACACATCAAGATAATGAACATATCCATCAGTCTTAAAATTTTTCTAAACACCTTTGTAATACATTATTATGGGGGTTCTTTTTAATTTGACATCACATCAAGTTAGTTAACTCATTCTCTTTTTTTAATTCATTTATTCACATGTTGCATACATTGTTTGGGCCATTTCTCCACCCTGCCCCTCTCTGCCACACTTTCCTGCGGCTTCTCTCCTCACTTCCAGGCAGGTCCTGTTCTGCCCTTATCACTAATTTTGTTGAAGAAAAGACATAAGCATAATAAGGAAGACAAAGCATTTTTTTAATTTATTTATTTTTAATGTTTTATTATTCATATGTGCATATAAGGCTTGGGTCATTTCTCCCCCCTGCCCCCACCCCTTCCCTTATCACCCACTCCACCTTCTCCCTCTCACCCCCACCCCCTCAATACCCAGCAGAAACTATTTTGCCCTTATCTCTAGTTTTATTGAAGAGAGAGTATAAGCAATAATAGGAAGGAACAAGTATTTTTGCTGGTTGAGATAAGGATAACCAAACATTAATTTCCTGTGCGTGTGTGTTACCTTCTAGGTTAATTCTTTTTGATCTAACCTTTTCTCTAGTTCCTGGTCCCCTTTTCCTATTGGCCTCAGTTGCTTTTAAGGTATCTGCTTTAGTTTCTCTGCATTAAGGGCAACAAATGTTAGCTAATTTTTTAGGTGTTTTACCTATCCTCTTTTTTTTTTTAATGGACAAGTTCTGCCACAGTTAAATTCATGCAGTCCTCATAAGAACCGACTGGATTAAGGAATATCATTATTTTTCCAGAGTGGTTGTACCAGCTTGCATTGCCATCAGCAGTGGATTAGGGTTCCTTTTTCCCCGCATCCTGGCCAACACCTGTTGTTGGTGGTGTTGCTGATAATGGCTATTCTAACAGGGGTGAGGTAGAATCTTAGTGTGCTTTTAATTTGCATTTCCTTTATTGCTAGAGATGGTGAGCATTTTTTCATGTGTTTTTTGGCCATTTGAATTTCTTCTTTTGAGAAAGTTCTGTTTAGTTCACTTGCCCATTTCTTTATTGGTTCATTAGTTTTGGGAGAATTTAGTTTTTTAAGTTCCCTGTATATTCTGGTTATCAATCCTTTGTCTGATGTATAGTTGGCAAATATTTTCTCCCACTCTGTGGGTGTTCTCTTCAGTTTAGAGACCATTTCTTTTGATGAACAGAAGCTTTTTAGTTTTTTGAGGTCCCATTTACCTATGCTATCTCTAGTTGCTGTGCAGCTGGGGTTTCGTTGAGAAACTTCTTAATATACCTACTAACTCCAGAGTAGTTCTTACTCTTTCCTGTATCAACTTTAGAGTTTGTGGTCTGATATTAAGATCCTTGATACATTTTGAGTTAATCTTGGTATAGGGTGATATACATGGATCTAGTTTCAGTTCTTTGCACTGCTAACCAGTTTTCCCAGCAGTTTTTGTTGAAGAGGCTGCTATTTCTCCATCGTATATTTTTAGCTCCTTTGTCAAAGACAAGTTGGTTATAGTTGTGTGGCTTCATATCTGGGTCCTGTATTCTGTTCCACTGGTCTTCGTGTCTGTTTTTGTCCAGTACCATGCTGTTTTTATTGTTATTGCTTTGTAATATAGTTTGAAGTCAGGTATCGTGATACCTCCAGCATTGTTCTTTTGACTGAGTATTGCCTTGGCTATTCGTGGCCTCTTGTGTTTCCATATAAATTTCACAGTAGATTTTTCAATCTCTTTAATGAATGTCATTGGAATTTTGATGGGAATTGCATTGAACACATAGATTACTTTTGGGAGTATCGACATTTTTACTATGTTGATTCTACCAATCCATGAGCATGAGAGATCTCTCCACTTTCTATAGTCTTCCTCAATCTCTTTCTTCAGAAGTGTATAGTTTTCCTTGTAGAGGTCATTCACATCTTTTGTTAGGTTTATACCTAGGTATTTGATTTTTTTTGAGGCTATTGTAAATGGAATTGTTTTCATACATTCTTTTTCAGTTTGCTCATTGTTAGTGTATAGAAATGCTAATGATTTTTCTATGTTGATTTTATATCCTGCTACCTTGCTGTAGCTATTGATGAAGTCTAGAAGCTTCTGAGTAGAGTTTTTTGAGTCTTTACGGTATAGGATCATGTCGTCGGCAAATAGGGATATTTTGACAGTTTCTTTACTTATTTATATTCCTTTTATTCCATCTTCTTGCCTAATTGCTCTGGCTAGGAATTCCAGTACTATGTTGAATAGGAGTGGAGGTAGTAGGCATCCTTGTCTGGTTCCTGATTTTAGAGGGAATGGTTTCAGTTTTTCTCCGTTAAGTATAATGCTGGCTGTAGGATTTTCATATACAGCTTTTATAATGTTGAGCTACTTTCCTTCTATTCCTAGTTTTCTTAGAGCTTTTCTCATGAAATGGTGTTGGATCTCATCAAAGGCTTTTTCTGCATCTATTGAGATGATCAAGTGGTTTTTGTCTTTGCTTTTGTTAATGTGGTTTATTACGTTTATTGATTTTCGTATGTTGAACCACCCTTGCATCCCTGGGATGAAGCCTACTTGGTTGTGGTGAATAATCTTTTTGATGTGTTGTTGAATTTGGTTTGCCATTATTTTGTTGAAGAGTTTTGCATCAATGTTCATTAAGGAGATTGGCCTATAGTTCTCCTTTTTGGAGGTGTCTTTGCCTGGTTTTGGGATAAGTGTAATACTGGCTTCATAAAATGTGTTTGGCAGTTTTCCTTCCCTTTCTATTTTGTGGAACAGTTTAAGGAGTGTTGGTGTCCGTTCTTCTTTAAAGGTCTGATAGAATTCAGCAGAGAATCCATCAGGTCCTGGACTTTTCTTTTTGGGGAGACTCTTGATTGCTGCTTCAATTTCATTTTGTTTTATAGATCTATTCAGGTGAATAATTTCCTCTTGGTTCAGTTTTGGATGATCATCTGTATCTAGAAATCTGTCCATTTCTTTTAGATTTTTTAATTTATTTGAATATAGGTTCTCAAAGTAGTCTCTGATGATTTCCTGGACTTCCATGGAGTTTGTTGTTATCTCCCCTTTTGCATTCCTGATTCTACTAATTTGGGTTTTTTCTCTCCTCGTTTTAGTCAGGTTTGCCAGGGGTCTATTGATCTTGTTTATTTTTTCAAAGAACCAACTTTTTGTTTCATTAATTCTTTGTGTGGTTTTTTTGGTTTCTATTTCATTGATTTCAGCTCTTATTTTTATTATTTCTCTCCTTCTATTTGTTTTGGGATTTGCTTGTTCTTGTTTTTCTGGGAGTTTGAGATGTATCATTAGGTCATTGATTTGGGATCTTTCAGTCTTTTTAATATATGCACTCATGGCTACAAACTTTCCTCTCAGCACTGCCTTTGCTGTGTCCCATAGGTTCTGGTAGGTTGTGTTTTCATCTTCATTGACTTCCAGGAACTTTTTAATTTCCTCTTTTATTTCATCAATGATCCATTGTTCATTAAGTAATGATTTATTTAGTTTCCAGCTGTTTGCATATTTTTTGTCTTTAAATTTGTTGTTGAGTTCTACTTTTACTGCATTGTGATCAAATAGTATGCACGGTATAATTTCTATTTTCTTATATTTGCTGAGGCTTGCTTTGTGCCCTAGGATATGCTCTATTTTGGAGAAGGTTCCATGGGCTGCTGAGAAGAATGTATATTGTGTAGAGGTTGGATGAAATGTTCTGTAGACATCAAGTAGGTCCATTTGATCTATTGTATACTTTAGATCTTGGATATCTTTATTGATATTTTGCTTGAATAACCTATCGATGATAATGCGGTGTTAAAATCTCCCACAACCACTGTGTTGGCGTTAATATATGCTTTTAGGTCTTTCAGGGTATGTTTGATGAAATTGGGTGCGTTGACATTGGGTGCCTACAGATTGATGATTATTATTTCCTTTTGGTCTATTTCCCCTTTTATTTGTATGGAATGTCCTTCTTTATCTCGTTTGATCAATGTAATTTGGAATGTAATCTCTTTGTCAGAGATAAGTACTGCTACTCCTGACTCTTTTCAGGGGCCATTGGCTTGGTAAATCTTCTCCCAGCCTTTTATCCTAAGCCTATGCTTATTTCTGTCAGTGAGATGGGTCTCCTGTAAGCAACAAATTGTTGGATCTTCCTTTTTAATCCATTTCGTCAAGCGGTGCCTTTTAGTGGGTGAATTAAGTCTGTTAACATTAAGTGTTAGTACTGATAGGTATGTGGTGATTCCTGTCATTTAGTTGTCTTAGTTGTTTGAAGGTTTGATTATGTGTACCTAAGTTGAGGTTACTCTCTACTTTCTTGCTTTTTCTTTTCCTGTGGTTTCTACTTTCTTGCTTTTTCTTTTCCTGTGGTTTGGTGCTGCCTGTCTTTTCATGGTTAAGTTGGGTTTCACTTTCTGTGTGCAGAATCCCTTGAAGAATCTTTTGTAGTGGTGGCTTTGTGGTCACATATTGTTTTAGTTTCTGCTTATCATGGAAGACTTTTATTGCTCCATCTATTTTGAATGATAGCTTTGCTGGGTAGAGTATCCGAGGGTTGAAGTTATTTTCATTCAGTGCCCGGAAAATCTCACCCCACGCTCTTCTTGCTTTTAATGTTTCTGTTGAGAAGTCTGCTGTGATTTTGATGGGTTTACCTTTGTATGTTATTTGTTTTTTCTTCTTACAGCCTTCAATATTCTTTCCCTAGTTTCTGAACTTGTTGTTTTAATGATGATATGTCATGGGGTAGTTCTATTTTGATCTGGTCTGTTTGGTGTCCTGGAGGCCTCTTGCATCTGTATGGGAATATCTTTCTCTAGATTTGGGAAATTTTCCATTATTATTTTGTTGACTATATTACACATTACCTTCACTTGCACCTCTTCTCCTTCTTCGATGTACATGACTCTCAAGTTTGGTCTTTTGATGGAGTTGGTGAGTTCTTGCATTTTCTTTTCACAGGTCTTGAGTTGTTTAATTAATAGTTCTTCGGTTTTTCCTTTAATTACCATTTCATCTTCAAGTTCTGAGATTCTGTCTTCTGTTTGTTCTATTCTGCTGGATTGGCCTTCCGTTTTGTTTTGCAGTTCTGTTTCATTCTTTTTTCTGAGGTTTTCCATATCCTGGGTGGTTTCCTCTTTAATGTTGTCTATTTTTGTCCTGAGTTCATTTATCTGTTTATTAATCATGTTCTCTGTTTCACTTTAGTGTTTATACAGTGCTTCTATGGTTCCCTTTATTTCTTCGTTTGCTTTTTCAAATTCTCTATTTTTGTTGTCTTGGAATTTCTTGAGTGTCTCCTGTATGTTTTGGTTGACCATATCCAGTATTATCTCTATAAAATTCTCATTGAGTACCTGTAGTATGTCTTCTTTTAAATTATTCTTGTGGGCTTCTTTGGGTTCTTTGGCATAGTTTATCTTCATTTTGTTGGAGTCTGGATCTGAGTATCTGTTTTCTTCATTCCCCTCTGGTTCCTGTAACTAATTTTTTGCTGTGGGGAAACTGGTTTCCCTGTTTTTTCTGTCTTCCTGTCATTGTCCTTGGTATTGTTACTGTCCCTGTTCTGTGTGCAATTAAGTATTTTCTAGCTTGTAATAATAGCAATAGTAATATTTAGAATGGAAGGGTGAGAGGATGGAAAGCAAGAAGTTAAAGAAAAGGGAAAAACAAACAAGTAGGAAAAAACAAAACAAGGAATCGAACAAGAAAGTTTCAAAGGTATAAACAGGGAGCATTAGTATACTAATTGACAGTAAACTGAACAGGCCTTAGAGAGACAGAGAATTGAAAATAAAAAATAAAAAGAATAAAGATAAGAATAAAAATAAAAAATAAGTAAATGAAAGTAATATATAATATATATATAAATAAAATAAAACAAAATGAAAAATAGAAAAAAAAAAAACCTCCAAGTT
This sequence comes from Castor canadensis, assembly GCF_047511655.1. Classification (NCBI taxonomy): domain Eukaryota; kingdom Metazoa; phylum Chordata; class Mammalia; order Rodentia; family Castoridae; genus Castor; species Castor canadensis. Next base: position 112,125,572 of record NC_133393.1, on the reverse strand, counting down.
CAAATGCAATGAAATTTCTGTCTTAATAATTTTGGTGTCCGTCTCAGTCTCCAATCCTGGAGATGGTGTCTCAGATGTTGTTCTGTAGTTGTCTCATCAAAGAGGATGCATAAAGTAGGACAAAACTGCACAAAAAACAAAAAGAACCCACAAAGTGTCCCAAGTTCAAATGCAATACAGTTTCAGTAAGTTTTTCAGCATGCATGTATAGTTCAGTTGTTTTCTCATCAAAGGTAGGGAGAGAGAAAAAAAAAGTCTGGAGACAGTTCTGTGAATGGTATCTGCGGCTGTGGCTTGCCTGCCTGCTGCTATCAGCCTGCTGTTGCTGGAGGCTTTATTTATGCAGATCTCAGGGGTGAGCTTAGCACTCACCTGGCCCTGCAGGCTTCATTTACTCAGAGTTCTCCTGTGCACGAGCCTCTGCTACAAGCTTTCCCCTTTCCAAGCACACTGGGGGAGGTGACACTGCATCTGCTTTCTCAGGCCTGGGTGTTCGTTTAGAGCTCACGTGGCAAGTGGGTCTTCCCCCCTCTCCTGTGGAGTTTTCCTCCCACCACCACTTTTACAAGCTTTCCCGCTCCTGATTACTGGGCAATGGTGCTGCTCCTGCCAGCCGCCATGTTTGTTTACAGCTCATGTGGGAAGTGGGTCTTCCCTCTTCTCCTGTGGAGTTTTCCTCCCTCCACCACTCTCACAAGCTTTCCCACTCCTGGTTGCTGGGCATGCACCCCCGCTCCCACCGGAGCCTCTCCAGCCCGCCCGGCTTGTTTATTTACAGTTCCAGGCAGGATTCCCTTCCCCCAATCTTCAATGCACCCCACCCCCTTTCCCACGTGTCTTTATTTTCTTATTGCTTATTACTCAGTTACTCTTTTTTCCCTGGGTGGAGGTCGGTCTGTCCAGGGTGCTATGTTGCTCTGGCCCAGGGTTGTCTGTGGAAGTACCACGGTACCGCTAAGCTCACCTTGTCCGCATCTTCCCAAGCCGTCTGGGAGTGGGCGACTGGCAGCCTGGGGACCCTCCTGGTTCCTCCATTTAACATGAAGTGGAGATGCTCTGCACCAGCTGGAGGTGTGGAGGGGTCAAAGTTTTGCCTCTTCTTGGTGGTTTTGCCTGCAAGGTGTGTCTCCAGCGTCTCCAAGATTTCACTATAGGAAGCACGCTTTCTGCTTCCTCCCTCTAGCCACCATGTTGGAATCTCTCCAAGACAAAGCATTTTTGCTAGCTGAGTTAAAGATAGCTATACAGAGAGATACCTAACATTGCTTTCATGTACCCATGTGTTATGACCCATGTTGATTCATCTCTAGCTGATCTTTTCATTGGTTCCTGGTCCCCTTCTCATGTTGACCTCTGTTGCTTTAAGGTTTCTGTATTAGTTCCTCTGGAGTGGGGACATCAAATGCTTTCTTGTTTTGGGTTTTCTACTTATTCTTATACCTCCCATATGTGCTCTCCCCTTTTCTTGTGATCCAAGTCCAACAACATTGCTGTATTTGCCCTAGATCTAAAGTCTGCATATGAGGGAGAATATACGATTTTTGGTCTTCTGAGCCTTGTTGACCTTGCTCAGAATGACGTTCTCCAGTTCCATCCATTTCCTGCAGATGATAAGATTTCATTCTTCTTCATGGCTGATCAAAATTCCATTGTGTATAAATACCACACTTTCTTAATCCATTCATCAATAGTGAGGCATCTAGGTTGTTTCCATAACTTAGCTATTGTGAATAGTGTTGCAATAAACATGGGTGTGCAGGTGCCTCTGGAGTAACCTATGTTGCATTCTTTGGGTTTATCCCCAGGAGTGGGATTGCTGGATCATATGGCAGATCTATGTTTAGATTTTTAAGAAGCCTCCAAATTTTTTTCCAGAGTGGTTGCACCAGCTTGCATCCCCACCAGCAGTGGACTAGGGAAGACTCATTCTTAAATTGGAAAACAAAATAATCTTCCCTCCCCTTATCCTTGCCAACAGAGCACAATATGTTCTAAGATATAAAAAGCTTATTTATCTTCAGTACAAAAATTCCAACTCATTCATATCCAGAAAAAAAAAGCTCTTGTGTTGGGGTATAGCCACAGTTTGCTCCTTACCCACACAAAAGTCAATATGACTAGACATATAATACAAAATTTTGGCTTTTAAATGTGCATAGCAACATACTGATGTATACTTAATGCCACAGATAACCCTCCAATTGCAGATCAATATGCAGTAATTTTATTGGCTTCAACAGATAACACATACTATTGGTGGAAATGTCTATCAGCAACTGAGATGAACAAGTCATAAAACACAGGTACAATTTCCAACCAATGAGACAGGAAGGAGAAACAAATAAGAGATGAGAGGAACTAAAAAAGGTCTTCTGTTTTCTAAGACGAGTCAAAAAAATTCTAGCATTGAGTATATGAGAAAGAATGGCACGACAGTAAACAGATATACTCAAACAGCAATACTTACTAATACTAACAAAGGAACGGTACAATAAGTTTCAAGTATTTTACCCCCAAATTCTAGTATTTAGAAATATGACATAAAGATAAATAGAATAATATAAGATAGGGTACAGAACATATCTAACACAATGGTTCTCAGCTTTTGTATGCTTTGGAATTATCTGGAAAATTTCTTTTGCTTGCATTTTTACAGGCATATTTTAGTTTTAGGTGGGGGGGTTCATTGTGACATTTACATATGTGCTTACAATGTATATTAATTATATTCATGCCCTCCCTCATCCTCCTTCATCCTCTCTCCTCTTTCTTAGAACAATTTCAGCAGATTTCATTTGTCTAGTTTCACATGCATAACTTGATCATAGTCACTCTCCCCATTCCTACTATTACCCATCATTGGAAATGTTCTCCTGCCACACTTCCTGTCTTTCATTTTTGAAGTGTATATTGATTGTTCCAGGGGTAATACAACACACACACACACACACACACACACGTGCATACACACATATAACACACATATATATCTACTTTAATCAGCACTTATATGTCATCCCCTATTATTTACTCTTTCTCTATTGCTCTGCTCTCCCATTATTCAATAGCTTTCAATGCATTTTATTATACTATGTTCATACACAGAACAGTGGACCTTAATTACTTGTTCCTTGATAACTATAGTTATTGGTTTTCTTTAATTTTCAAAATGTACTATTCTCTTGTCAATTATCTACAGTTTCCATGAGAAGTTAAGCTCTATGAAAAAGACAAACACAGTTTGTCTTTTTGATTAGTATGAACCAAGCATCTAGTACAGTGATTGACATAGTAAATAGTCAATAAATGTGTTGAATATGTGAATAAATAAATAAAAAGTTATTGTCATTAAAGCCACATTTTAGACTGGCAGGTAAAATGAAATATTCTAAAGTCTAGAAATAGACCCAACCATATGTAACAGTTCTGAAAACATTAAAATGATTTTAAGGTGGACGAGGGGTATTAAGCACCTGACAAATTGATTGAATATTTGGAAAAGTGAATAAAGTTCAATTTCTGTATGAATGGCTTTTGGGGCAGTTAGGGAATACTAAGTTGGCATAGAACAAAAAAAAAAAATACTCAGAAAATCAGATGTGCATTCAGTCAAAAGTTTAGTGTGGCAGGAGCACAGAAAATGTTGTAAGATATAAGCCATCCAGGATTTGCAGATGTATTAGGAAAGCCGTCCCATAAGACATGGAATAGAGAATTACAAATCTTTAGTTCTGACTGGGAAGCTGACATCTATGCAACATTAACACCAATGCACTGAAGCAGAATTTAAAGGAGAAAAGATGAATACTTTTGACTCCATACAAATTTTAAACACCTCTATCACAAAAGTAATACCATGAATAAGAAAGAATAATAAATTGCAGCCTAAATTAAAAGGTGTAACTTATTTGGTAAATGATTATTTATATTATTATCTCTAATATTATTTATATTATTATCTCTAATAGAAAAATAAGATTCCCAAATCAATAAGAAAATGAAAGCTACTGAAAGACACAGAGACAATCACAAAAAATATCACAACAAATTCTAGTCTCCTAGCAATTTGTGTGTATACTAATGTTAACTAAAATCACATATATAAAATGCTTTGAAATATCACTTTTGCCCATAAGATTAGCAAAGATTAATAATGCAATATCCAGAGCTTGTCAGAGTAAAAGGAATCTCAAATACTCTTAGACAGTTTATTTTAGAAATATATATATTTAAAAACTAACACTTTGTTATAGCAGTTCAATGTTAAAGAATTTTTCCTAACAAGGTAACACATATTTGCAATTTGAAACTTAGTATATCAAAAACAAAATTCTCATAATTCCAACAGGATTTATTAATCTCTCAACTCTTCCCCATTTTACTAAAAGGCACCTCCAGAAATTTAATTGTCCCAAACAGAGGAATCAAGTTTGGTTGCTATTTTTTTCACAGTTTCTACTTTCAAATCTATTTGGAACTCATTCTCTCTTCACTTTTTACACTGTAGTCCAAACCACTACTCTATTTTCTCTTTATTGTTTCAATAGCTCCCTAAATTAATTTGGTTTCTACATGAACCTACCCCAACTACAAAGCAAAGCCAAGACCTTTAATCATAAAGTTTTATATGTTTCGAAGTGAGTGCCTAAAGGGCTGTAATTTCTCTCATGTTAGAAAACTGACCACCAAACAAACAACAATGAACCTTTCTTGCTCCATATCCCACTCTGGCCTTTCTCCCATCTTCTTGCTTTCTTTTATTGCAAAGAAAATGAATAAATAAGATTAAAATTTTTCCAAGAAATTGGTTTGTTTTAAGAAAATTGAACATTTAATTTCCCTCATGGTAATCAAAATAAATATTTTATTTTATTACTTTTGGTCTATTAAACTGAATTCCAGGAATGTAATAAAGCCTACCTTGGAAATATTATATAAACAAAGACTGAAATAATAAACACATTGCTCTTTTTTCAGTTTTTTCTCATAAGTGTCTGTTGACATCTACTTATATCAGCACTGCTGGCTTTGAGGGAGTTTTTGCTTTTATTTTTTCTTCTAGAGGGGATGCAGTGTGGTGGTGTTATCTTTGAAACAAATTAAGAATTTGTGTTCTTCAGGGGCAATAAATTGATAAGCATATAATTATGGAGAATCTGCCTCAAATATGCTCTGCTTAAATTACTCAAAGCTTATTGTTTTGCCTTTTAAATTAAAATATAATGCACTGTCAATACTCTCTGTTCTGGAAAAAATAAATCTTGAGGTTTGAGTTTTCTTCGTTAATCAGTAGACTAATACCAAGAGTAAACTTGGATGGAGGTCAAACTGTTTAAGCCAACAAAGAGTTTTGTAGCATATCTGATTACTTTATCCAACATACACATATTCTGGGTTATAATCAAGAAACTCACCAAATATTTTAAATCTAATTTTTATACCCCAAATGGATTCTTTGATGATTTATTATGCTAGTATAGGAAATTTGAAGAAATAGCAAATTAAGTAACATAAATAGACATGCAATATAGAAAAATATAAAAGATACAACTTAGCCCTGGATTCTTTTCCCTTAGAATTTCTTCCATAAATAAGACTTTACTTTTCCTATATAGATTACATACAGATTATGAAGAAAGTTAACAACCTCGTATAAAAATCTAGACCATGGTGGGCATTGGTGGCTCACACCTATAATCCTAGCTAAGTGGGAGGCTGAGGGAGGCGGACTGTGGTTTGAAGCCACCCAGGCAAACATTTTTTGAGATAACCCATCTCCAAAATAACCAGAGCAAAATGGACTAGAGGTGTTTCTCAACTGGTAGAGTGCAGAGCCCTGAGTTCAAACCAAAAAAAATCTAGACCACATTTTTTCATAGTCTTTTGTCACCTCCAGGGCATGAGAAATATTCTCCAATTGGATGCTCAAATTATGATGCTCTTAAAGAAATAAATAAACTGAGACTTAGACTGTATCACACAGCTACTTGCAGCAGCAACAGTCTTTTCAAAAACTGACTAAAACAGACTGGGAGCTGGGAGCTTATGCCTATAATCCTAGCTACTCCAGAGGCAGAGATCAGGAGGGTCATGATTCAAAGTCAGCCCAGGCAAGTAGCTCATAGACCTTATCTCGAAAAAACTCATTACAAAAAAGGCTGGTGGAGTGGCTCAAGGTGTAGTCCCTGAGTTCAAATCCCAGTTACCCCTCCCCCCCAAAAAAACTGACTAAAACAAACTTCAAAGTATATAAAAAGGACTATTAGTGATAGTTTTCCTTAAAATAATAAAAAAAATCCATTGTCTATACCCAATCTCTATCTTCTCATTTTCTTTCTCAAACCTTCTCCCACCAGGCTTCCATCCACATCTATGACCAAACTTTCTTTTTCACTGACATTATATTTGCATTATGAAAGCCAATAATTGATTCTCAGCAGAATTTAATGCATTGTGCCTTCCTTCCTCAAATACTTTATTCATTTAGCTTTCGAGATGCCATATCTTTCTGAGCTTCCTCTTGACTCTGGCCATTCTTCTGGTAGCTCTTCTCTCCTTCCAGACTCTAATTGTTGAAGTTCCCAGGCTCCTTCCTCAGGTAACTTCTCTTCTCCCTGCTACACTTTACCTAGTTTCTTCTCTCTTCCTATACCCTTAAATATCATCCAAATTCATATCTGCAGACTTGTCTGATCAACTGCCAACTCAACATCTGCCCAGAAAAGCACAACAGGAGTTTATAGCTCAATATGCTCAAAACAAAATTTCTATTTCCCCACACACACACCTTCTTCCTTCTTTGGTTTTTCCCATCTCTAAAACTATCACTGCCATTCACCAGATATGTAAGGTCAAACTGCTGGAGTTTTGCTTGACTCCTTTCTCTCTCTGAGACTCCATGCCCAATGTATCAACAAATCCTATTAGTTCTTCCTTTTCAGAAACTTCAGATCCTGATCCGGACAGTGTCTCACCACTTCTGCCATTATCACCAAGTCAAAGCCACTATCATCTCTTGACTAGTCTAGTAAAATAACCTCTTAACTGTCCTCACTACTTCTCTCATTTCCTCCTTCACACAACATCTAAGCAGATCTTAAAACACAAGATGTCATGTCATGCTCTTGCTTAATACTTTCTAATCTCCTCCACATTATATTTAAATGAAAAACTAAAATCTTCATCATGACTTTCACAGACCCTGACCACCTCTCCATCTTCATTTTCTGTGCTCTGAACTTAACCACTGAGGTCTCCTGGGATTTTTAGGCCATCAATTAAAAGATCATTGTACTTACTGATTCTTCCATTTCTTCTGCTGAGAAAATCCATCCCACAGGTATTGCCTTGGCCACTTGTTCACTGCATGTAATTGTTGGCTAAGAGTTACCTTCTCTAAAAGGCCTTCCAGATGACCAAATCTAACATAGCATACATGCATACCCCGATGCCGTACTTTAACCTCCACATGCTTTGCTACCAGACAATCTGTCATATGAACCTACAATGTCAACTTGGAAAGGGCAAGGACTTACTTGTTCTGTTTGGGGGATTACTGAATCCCCAATAGCTCCTATATTCTCAGGTTTAAAACATGGTTGGCATGAGAATATTGCTCCATAAATATATGGTGAAAGACTGGTTAAATAAACAGATGCTTCCCTTGCTTCTTCACCAAATAGCAGCACCCAAACCTCTCTTACATTCCTCAGATAGCATTTAGAACTTGGAAAAAGTCTGGTTGGAATAAAATGTAACTCTTAGTCATTGCCCATGAGGCTTTAAAGAATCAACTCCTGTCCACTTCTCCTTTTCTTCCTCTTTTAATTCTCTCTTTGCTATCCACCACACTCCAACATGTTCCGCATCATTTTGTTCTTTAAACACTCCAAGATCACCCCAAGTCAGGGCTGGAACAATTGCCTGGAAAATTCTCTAGCTCCTTCAGTTCAGGTTTCTGCTAAAATTCCTTTTCCTTAGAAGGTCTTTTCTTGACTATACTAGCTAATGTTACCTCTACTTCTCATTCAGTTAGTATTATATTCACCTATAGACATAACACCATTTTTAATTATCTCAGTTACTCATTTGTTTGAGTTCCTTTCTAGAATGTAAGTGCCATAAAAGCAGAATCCTTAAATGTTTTATTCACTACTATATCACCAGTGCACAAAATTATATCTGACACATAAAATACAATTAAATACGTTGACTTGTATTATACAAGGTTGCATATATTTGTGTCTTTGAACCTATGTTATTTATAAAGATTCAAAGTTGAAAATAATTAAAAATCCATCAGAGAAGAATTAGTTGTGAAGTATCTGTGTACTATAAATTCTTTTTAACTGTGGATTATATAAAACTATCTTTAGTGATATAGAATAATCACCACAATATTTTAATGGATGAAAAAGTTTACATATTTAGTTTCATCCAATATTAGTAAATATGCCTGGGTTTATTTATGTATAGTTGGATGTCTGATAAAATATTTTCCAAAATGTTAGCAATTGCTCTCTTTGACTGATAGGATTTCACACACTATTTACCTTCTTTATATGCACAGATTTTTGAAGTTTGGGCCAGTTTGTTTGGCTGTGCATTATTTATGGTTATTTTTAGTTTACATTTATATTTTATTTTATAGTTATTTTTTCTGAAGGGGAAAAACATGACATAATTATTTTTATTTTGAAGGGGGAAAAGCACAGGTGTTCATTTTTGTGAATGTTCAAAGTGATTCTAGTCTTTTCGCTTTGAAAGAACATACAAATGCCAATCTGGGCGACTTTGACTTTTGGAAATAGAGAAGCAGTAGTGGAAATTTCTAAAATACATACCACTTCTTATGTAAAACAATATTGACTTCAAAATTAAATAATTACCAGATGGCTTGGATACAGTGCCTTTTTTCTAATTTACATTGACTAATTGAATAGAACATTTCATCATGATGCAGTATTTTTCTCAGTCTTGCTATGTGAAAAAAATGAACTATGAGGAACTAATACACATCATACTATATACAGAGAACCTAGGGTACTCCAAATGACTTTGGAGAAGAATTATGTCCGCCAGTCTCTTCATCCAAGTCTGTAGTATAGTCTAAACTCAAAGAGGTTATTTGTTTGTTTGATTTGTAATTTTTAAGCCAGTAAAATTTTGTCAAAATTTTCAAAACGAAAGTCTAAGTAATCAAAGATTGCGTCTAGTAAAACATTCAATAATAATCATGGGAACACTTTTAAGACCCAGGAAACTGGAGGGAAACTATTCTGTGAAAAGGCATTTGAGCATATACAGTCATACATGGAGATATCTGTCCATGGTAGCAGAGTCACAGAAATTTCTATAAATCATACTGACATACGTTGTTTTAGTCCAGCTTGTAAGATAGCTGCTTTCACAACATCCCAAAATGGGTTGCAGAATGTAGTCCAATTGCTTTTCTAACAAAACTGTAAAGAGAAAACCAGTAAGGACGAATTCTTATGAGATGAAAACATGCTTGGAAGACCAAGAACTCAGAGATTACTGTGATTCCTATGGGCACCATGATATGCCAAAATTGTTTTATGACACTTAGCCATAATTGCAACTAACCACACTGTTGGGGCTCTTTTCTTGGCAGGATTAGAGACTATGAATATGCGTGTATATTTGTGTGCATGTATAAATTAATTTCCTTGTGAAGAAGTGATTGCTCCACCTGTTATAGTCTGTCTACATCTTAAATTTTCATTAAGTGTTGCCAATTAGTTCACAAAACAGAACTGAAGAGTGAAAATTGAGGAGCAAAATGTCTGATTTACGGATACCATTCGTTATGCCCAGTGATTTTTGTTGCTTCTTCAAATATTCTGTTATTAAATTGATTAAGTAATTAAACTTGTTATGAACATGTCAGATGGAATTTCACATCAAATTTCAACTACTGCTTTAGAAATGTCACATATTTTCTAATGGTGTGGGATTCTTTCCATTTCTGGAAGGTCACTTGGAATTCTCACCTTCATATAACAAACAGTTGTGGCAGGATAAAAGAGTTATCCCCAAGGAATTAGTAGTCCTGGATTTTGTAATTCATAAGCACAATGACCCTGAGCAAGTAACTCACTTCTATGAGATCCAGTTACATCTAAGAAGTGGAAATAAGATTTGCTCTGCCCATCTTATAAGATTCCTTAAAAATTAAATAAAGTCAGTCAAGTCATTTGAAATGCAGTTTGAAAATTATAAAATACAAAACAAATTCAATAACATTAAGAGAAGTCACTATGTCAGAAGCCAGTTTGTCAGAATGATAACAGAGCTGTTCAGCGCAATTGATATCACTCATGTCTGTTGAGCCCTCTGTAAACATCCATTGGAAAGCATCTCAGGTGTTCAAGGTTGACTATAACACTATCTTCCATCAACAAGTTTGCACTCTAGTGAAGACTACATAGTATGCCTAAAACTATAAAACACAAATAAGTGTCAGAGGATGAGCATGAAAGGATAGTGTGGGAAGATGGAAGGTGAAAGATTTTTACCACGACCTTCAATAGTAAGAGAAATCTGAGCCTTGATGAACAGAAGTTTTCTTTATTTTTCTTTTTTTGTTTGGCTTCATGGGTTTGGGACTAAAGTTTTGGAGTGATAAATAAACATGTTTCTTTCCTTTTCAAGTTCAAAGACAACTGATAAGTAGATGCTATTTTCAAAGAGATGCAGATTTTATAAAATAAGCATTATTAAAGATAAAATTAAATTATAGAAGGCAGCAAAACCTGTTGCCACCATCACATTCCTTTAAGTAAATTTAGCACACAACTCTGGTAACTTTGGATGACTGCTCCCCACCTATGATGAGGTAGAATAGAACTTGTATATACTAAGAACAGTCAGCTGAACTGAGACTAGTTAGATCATTGTCCAAAGCTCCTCAATCAGGTAAGTCACATTGTCTTCCATGAAGAGGAAGAGATTTCTTACAGAAATATGAACTTGAACAAATAAGTTCAAGTTTCCTTTCTGAAAACATTAGGTAAAACTATAGTTTTAATTTTTTTTCAATAAATTTTAAGGCCACTTTTTCACTTACCAAATTTCCTATTTTTTAAAAAATCCATTGCTCACCTCTGTTTGAGTCATTGATTTAGTTCTATTTCATTTTAAGTGTTTTCATGTCTATAAAGGTTAGCTTTCTTTATGTTATTATGTAATGCTTTGAAAAATAATTGGACTAACGATGAAAATAGAATAGGAGGTAATCTAAATGGGAGAGGTAGCATAAGCAGTAACAAGAGATGAGATGGAACATTTGTTATTCAGGGAAAAATGAACAGACCAAACTAACTAGAGAAGAGTTTCTGCAAGGGAGCCAGAAACAGTAAACTAAGTAATGTTACTTCATAGACTTTGAAGGTATTTTAATAGGATGCCCAAATGACCAAAAGAATCTTCATGAAGATCATTGCTATATTATTATTGTTGTTATTTCCTCAAAACCTTAGAAATGTACAGTAAAGTGGAGCTTATTAAAACAGTCTGAGAATAAGGAAATAAGGACACGGATGACAGCTGAAAATGTAAGTCTTCTTGAATGTTTAAATAAGACAATAAATTTAGTTCCTTAGTGAATCTATCCAATTATATAACCAAAGCATAGACATACCTCACTCCTAAACAGCTTTAATAGCACACAGTTCTTATTTTCAAGCAGTTATTTCCTCTTTTTTTTCCTAGGTGTATTTGTTGGTTTGTTTGTGTAAGGACACTTTATATTCCACTTAATGATTTACGCTATTTTTATGGGCTATTCTGTCAACACTCCATGTGATAACCACTGAAATACTATCTTAACATATAGTGAGAAAACTGAAGCATCATTGACCTCAACTCCCACACAACTATAGATGTTAGCAACAGATGAGGTTAGACAGTTTTTTACGCTGAAACTGATCTTCTGCATGAGGACTGCCTAGATCTTCTCCTGATCTCAGTCCCCAAATACTGCCTTCAGGTCAACACCTCATTCCTTCTCTTTCTCAATTCCAAGGTCAGAATGGCTTTGGGTTTTCCCAATTTTATTTGTTCTCAATCCTTCATGTGCATTAGGAAAATCCATGGAATTCTGCTTGGTTGGTTGGCTTTATTTTTATTTTCAGGGACCAATGCCCTGTGACCTTTCTGATGGATTCTGACTCAATCAGTCAGCTGGAGGCAAGGCCCAGGTATGGGCATTTTAAGAGCTCCCTCAGGTTATTCTAATGTTCAGTGAGGGTTTAGAAACACTGTCATTTTCACATATGTCTCAAACTATGTCACGCTTCCTTCAGGGTTTTCCCTTTGGAATCTCAAGATGTTTTGTTAGTTTTATAGAACTTGGTTCTTACAAACAGAAGGCTTTGACGTTCACTATGAATTCTTTTCACATGGACTTCAAGGGCCTCTTTTAGAAGTAACAAACATAACAGTGGCTCACACATGGATCTATCTAAAATGCTCTACCTTCCAAGTCTGGGGTTCAAAATAGGTTGTTTCTCTTGGAACATGCAACTTAAATGACTTTGAGTCCTCCACTTCCTACCTTCTTATGTTTTCCTATGATAAACCCCAAATCCCTGTGAACACTCTTTTCATGGGGCACACTCCCAAGGAAGAAATGGAAAATCTCTTCTGTTTCATTCACTGTTACTGGTGACATTGCCCTATGACATCAGTGGAGAACAGGTGGTTACAAAAATGAGAGTGTTTTCTCAGACTCCCCACTATCAGCTAGTAACCATGATTGAGAACACTTTACATCAAGGATGAACTCTGCCATCATTGAATGCTGTAAAAAACAGATGCTGGTAACTTTCTCCCCTGTAGAACTTCTATCTTCCCCTCTTTCACAGCTACCAAGGAATCATGAGGGACTTGTTGGCATCACAGATTGCTAGCGACATGGTGCTTTCAACACACAGGGAGCTGTTTCCCTCAGTATCTACCTATAGACCAGGACATCAGGCCAGAAGGAACTCTGAGCTTCAGGCACATGCTTGTCTCCCACAACCTCAGAACAGGCACATGGTCATCCTTGGAGCTAAAAGGCCAGTCATACTTTCTCTCTGAACCGTCCTGTAGGGCTAACTCCAGTCATTCTCCATTGAAATTGAAGCTCAAATCCAGAAATTGATTCTTCCTTGAATGATGCTCAAGAGAAGAAAAAGTAATCATCCTGGAGATTTAGCGATAGTGCTCATTCCAAATCTGCCTTCAGATAGCTTGCTTTCCCCACCCCACGCAACCCCAATCTGTACCTGGCTAGCGTCTCCAACCCCAGTGCAAGACCTGGAAGAAACCTACCCCACACCTTCTCCCAGAAACCCTCTCATTTTTTACCCCAGAATGATGAAAAATGTAGTACTACTGTTTTGTTTCTAAGAACTCAATAATCACATGATAAAATACTCTGAAGTTGACTTTTTTCCCAGACCTAGACTAATAACTGCTAGTCTAGCAGTTATAAAATGCTAACCTCCAAAACTTTTCCACAAGCCCAAACTATCAATAACAATATGATTTGTACAACAATCAGCCATACACTGGGCACACAATCCATTAAGATGTTTTTCTTTTCTGTTTTTGCCCTCCTATGGGTCCATAGGAAAATAGAAGCATTCATTTAAATTCCCCATTACTTTGGACATGCATGCTCCTACTTCCTATCATTTCAATGTAGCCTATTTAATTGTAAATTACGAGTTCTATGAAGAGAGCTTTATTGCATTTCCCATTTGCAGTTGTTTATACTTTGCTATCAATATTTTCCCACCAATATGCAATTCAGAGACTGTTATGCTGACACTAATGCTAATGGGTTATATTATGCTTCTGTTCCACTACAATGCACGTTTTTTAAAAAACATAAAGAGCCCATTTTGCAGATGTTCACATAGCCTCACAGCACAGCGTTGCTTATATTCTACACAGAAAATAAGCCTAGACATCCTCTCTCCCCCAGCCGGTTATAATTCAGGTAGTTCAGAATTATCTGAATTGAGACCTAACTCTTTCACTCCATATTCATGATCGAAATGAAGGATGGGCATCGGGTGGCCCTGTCCCTGAAGTGAACGGCGTGCTTAACGCAATGCAAAACCAAGCAGCAAAAGCTAGAACGAATGAGCCCTGAGACTGCCATCACTGAACTGCCCAGTGCTGTGATGTCTGTACTGATCACAAAAAAAGAGGTTGTAAAGTGTCAAAGCCACAGAGGCAGCACATCTGTCCCAGCAGCGTAACTCAGCCCAAGAATTGGACGGGAGTACGACAGCTTGCTTCTGAAGGGAAAAGAATCCTCAGTGGAGGCAGAACAAACTTAATCTCCTTGGAGTTCAGCGCTAAGTCTAGAGAATACTGCTTATTGATCTCATCCCACAATAAGGCACTTGTATTTTATCACCAGTAAATAGCCCTTGTGAGTCTTTTCAGGACTTGAGGCAGCTAAGATAAGAACACATTTTCCCCTGGTCCTTTTATTTAAAAATAAATTGTAGGTTTAAAATATATATATACCGTAGAAAACCATGAGAGCAGAATGTCTCAGTAGCCGGGTATAGGGCTAGTAAGTCTACCAACCACTGCTGAGCTTTGTCCCAGGTATTGATTGAATGTGAGACCTAAGGCAAGCTTCACCTCATTCTGCGTCAGTGTCACCAATGGATACCAGGCTGATAATGCTGACATCATCCCTCATGGGGGTTTCACAGAACTCCATAATGAACAGAAATGTGCTTTAAACAAGAGGATTTTGCTGAAGTGCTTGGAAACATGACAAATTAATAACAAACAGAAGAGAACTGACAAAGCTGAAGAGGCTATGGAGACCTGGCCATTCTGATTATGCCTCTGGAAAATCACACTTCAGTGCCAATTCTGAGTGACTGTTACTATGGTCCAAAACCCCACAAGCCCTGTGCTTACTGCCAGTTTTCATCTGCTTTATGTTGGAACTGATGCACTTTTGCATTTATGCTCACATCCTTGTCTTTTCTTTTTTTCTTTTTATGGTGTTTTGCATGTTGTGGTGACTGATTTTAAAGCTCATACATATATCCAAAACAGAGCAAGCATAAAGAGTTTAGCGTCAAATGACATATTACCATTTTGTGGGCTTGAAATAATTAAGGCAGTATCACAACAACTATTAGTCATTGCTTCCCTCATTTGTTTATCTGGAATTATGCAAATTATGGAACCAAACAGGCCA
This sequence comes from Castor canadensis, assembly GCF_047511655.1. NCBI lineage: Eukaryota > Metazoa > Chordata > Mammalia > Rodentia > Castoridae > Castor > Castor canadensis. The sequence goes on along the minus strand of NC_133393.1, from coordinate 112,110,328 downwards.
GCTGAAATCTGCCTCCCACCTCCTCTTCTACACCCAACCCCCAAACTTTCCTGCTTTGAAAGTAGCTGCATTTAAAATTGTAGGATGTCAATGAGCCAGATAAAACTAACAAGTAGCATAAAGGGAGCACAAAGAACAGCTATATGTTAGAGTTTTCCTTTCTCTTCTTTTTTTTGCAGCCTTGAGTTAGCGTACGTACAGGTTTTGTGTAGCTTATGGCCTATACAATTTGAGCACCCTTTTGAGAATGAGAATCCAAGAATAAAGTTTTTCAGAATATATATTCATGGCAACGCCTTGGTTAGGGCTCCTCCCAGGAACTCAGAGAGAGCCTTTGCAAATGAGAAGCCCTGAAGCTTAGAAAAATTTGTCTCTAATGGATTTGAACATGTCTCTCATCTTCCTCATACAGCCCTTAGTCTACTTCCAATGACCCTCTACCACTTTCTCTCTCATGATCCTTTCCTTCCTACTATTTTTTCTTAGGCCTGGGCAATAGATGGGTTCTGCAAATATGCAGAATACACCCTCTTTGTAGGAGAAAGCTTAACATCCCAGCCACCTGTCCAGAAACTTCCAAGAAACAAACTTCATGGCGTAAAAAGACAAAGGACTATGAAATGATTTCCTTGATTTGAATTTTCAGACCATGCTTACTTTCCTAATCCAGATCCTAGAGGGAAGAAAATCAGAGATCAGCCAGTGCCAGTCACAATTAAGGAAGCCTGATAGTTCCTCACAAGATATTCCTGTTTATTCCTAAAAAAAAAAAAGACCAACGACTTAGCAAATTCTAATTTTAATTAGAGCAAGGAGTGAATTAACAACTTTAGCTGCTAGCACAAACAAAAGCCTAGAGAAGTCCCACTTGCTCTCCTTACAATCAGCAATATCACCTGCCTCCAGTGCTTGCCATCTCTCTGCATATAGAACAGCCACCCTGGGAAGAGCTGCGGAGGAGGTGAAAGGAGATGCAGGGGTTGTCAGGAAGTGGCTGCTGCATCTTTTGCAATCCCAGCAGTGTACCTAGTTCAGGACCAACCAGAACAGAAAGTCACTTAACTACTCCATAAACACTCAACACACTGACTATAGTATAGGTCAGGCAGCTTTTTGGATGAAACAAAGGATACCTAGTGGCCCAACTAGGTATACATAGTAGTCCCAATTGGGACTGTGTATCAACATCTACACCACAAGTTCAACATAAGCGCTATTGTGTCAATGTAACTTTAGTCCACTTTGCAATTCGATCAACAGGCAGGAAAATAATATACTGGAAAACTGGGCCTGGAGGCATGGCTCAAGTGGTAGAACACCTGCCTAGCAAGCACAGGACTCTGAGTTCAAACCCCAGGAAAAAAAATACTGGAAAACTGCTGGGTCCACACCAGGCAGCTTATAATGGGAATGCCTTCCTCCCTCTCTTCCAAACCTGCCCTTCTTATGATAGCTCACTCCTCCCCAAGGTCACAACCTCAGTCATCATTGATTCCTCTCTTATCCCCCATATCCAAATTGTCAAGCCATCTTGAGCCCGTCTCTGGACTATCCACCTGAATCTGCTCACCCCCTTCTCTCTACCTATCCTGTTACTGCTTTCATTAGGGTTCTTATTAATTTTTCCCTGGTCTTTGGCATTAGCTTCCTACTTGATTTCACAATTTTCACTCTCATTCCTCTAATCAATCTTTAAATCATCAATAGCTATTTTCTGAAGCACAGATCTCTATACTTTGCTACCATGTATTATAAAAGCTTTCAATGTTTCCCCAATGCCTAAAAAATAAAAATCCACACTGTTTACCATGGCCCCAACCTTATAGAACTCCTGTGCCCTCCTTACTCTGAGGCATCTTGCTGGTTTTTCTTTCCTTTCCATCTCCAGGCCTCACATACACTGTCTCTGCTTGGAAAACCTTTCCTTATCACCCAGATCAGGTTTGAATGTGGCTTTTCCCATGAAACTTCATTCAACTCACCCTCCTCCAGGCTGAATTAGTATCTCCTTCCTCTGGGCTCTCTTGTAGTATCTCCCTGTCTCTGTAAAAGATAATTGTCTGTGTGTTCATCTCTGCTTGGTAGGAGCCAGTTTCTATTCATCTCTGTGTCCTTAAGGGACACACAGCACAGATCTGGGATAGAATGTAGTCCATACCTACTGAAATAAATAACCCCTCAACATCAAGGAAGGCATAAGGAATAGATTTAGAGTTGAGGATTTTTTGCTAACTTCTTTTGCCATAACTGCTTTCTTTTTTAAAACTTTAATTTTTATTAGGATATATTCATTGTACGGGGGTATTCATTGTGACAATTCCAAATAGGCTTATATTGTACGTGGTTAGATACCTCCACCATCTCCCCCACCCACAATCCCTTCCCTGCCCCACTTAAAGCAATTGCAAGAGTTTCTTTGTTCTACTTAGTATATGTACATGAAGTCCATCAACCATATTCCCTCACATTCATCTCCTTCATTCACCCTCCCCTTTCCCACAAGTACCCTCCCCTCCAACCAAGGATTGTTTGGTCCATTCAGCCCTTTCCATTACTCTCCCTTAACCCTTCCCTCCCATCCCCCATTATTCAACAGCTTTAGAAACATATCAATTGCTTATCTTTTGCAATGTTGGAGTGAACAGTGCAAGAGTGTTGCAAGGAGGAGGTCAGATTCACACACATTCAAAGGACTTCCTTAATCTGAAAAGGGAACTGCTTATATCTTAAAGCTAGTTATTTTTCTGTTTGTGGGTTTTTGTTTTTTTTTTTTAATTCTCTACCCAAATGTGCCTGACTTGACTTTCTGGTCTGGTTTCCTATTGGACATTCAAAATTTTTTGAAAAAGCAATGTCTTCTGAAAGTCTGAGGATGCCAGAGTCCCTCAAAATTGGTAAACCTTTTCAGCCTTCAAACTCCTGGTTGGCTGTGAAATGCTAGCTCATTTCTTCAGGTGTTATTAATCACCTGTACTACAACAGACACTCAGCCAGTCTCACCAGCCCCCAGCAGGCAAGCCAGCAGGTTTACCACATTTCCTGCTTCAATTAAACAACCCAAGGTAGCTGCAGGCTGCAAGCTCCAAGTTACTACAGGATACTTTCCCAGGAATAATTCTTACTGCTAAATTATCCTTCCCCTGAGACACTCTTATTCCACCATTACATCATTGCAGGGTAGGAATAAAAGATGTTGAATTCTTTAAAAAGAAAAACAAAACACTCCTATGCAAATAAGCCCTCTAGAGGTTGTATTATCATTTCCATTCATTACTCCGGTGAGAGGATTATCCCTTCCCACCCATTGCCTTGTGACTTGCTGTGCATCTTCATAGGTAAATTATACTTCCCCTCCTTGCTTTGGCTAATGATCTACAAGCACAAGTGGCAATGCTAGTTAGGAGCAAAAGCTTTTTTTGTTTGTTCTTTTTTTTTATTAGGATATATTCATTATACAGGAGGGATTCATAGTGACAATTCCAATTAGATTTATACTGTACATTATTTACATTGCCCCCATCGTTTCTCCCCCTTAATTCCCTCCCCACCCAACTTAAAGCAGTTGCAAGAGGTTTCTTAGATCTGTTTCATATAGGTATATGAAGTCCATCTACCCTATATGAAACCTTAATTTCCTTCCTTGACCCTCCCCACCCCCACAAACACACACTGTGCCTATTTTATAGTCCTGGCTTTCATTATTAACATTTAAGTTGATGTTCAAAGGGATGACTCAATGTATGACCTCTGTGGGTGTGCTTTACTTTGGTCTATTCAACCCCTTCCATTACTATCCCTTATTCCTTTACCTCCCACCCCCCGATTCTCAACAGTTTTCAATATATATCTTTATATCCTTAACCTTCACATCTTATGGTATGCAATATTACTAATGCTCTACCAATTTCTTTTCCTTTCCCTCTTTCCCCCAGTTCCATAGAGTAGTTCCATTGCTATAAACATGGACTACATCTGAGTTTGTATATGGTCATGCTTGTTTTTTGTGTTTATGTTTATCTTTGGATCTATCTTCCACTTATGAGAGAACACATGTGACTTTTGTGTTTCTGATTCTGACTTAATTACAATGTCTTCCAATTGCATTCATTTACCTTCAAACCCCATGTCATTATTCCTATGGATGAGTAATACTCCATTGTGTATACAGACATCAACTTCTTGATCCATTCATCAGTTGTAGGGCATCTGGGTTTGCTATTGTGAATAGTGCTACAATGAACATCATTGTACAGGTGTCTCTACTGTATCCTGTCTTACATTCCTTTGGGTAGATGTCAAGGAGCAGTATCACTGGATCATATGACAGTTCTATCTCTAGTTTTTTGAGGAATGTCCACACTGCTTTCCATAGTGGTTGTACTAATTTGCATTCCCACAAGCAGTGTATAACGGTTCCTGCTTTGCCACATTTTCACCAGCATTTGTTGTTATTACCCTTAATTGTGGCCATTCTAACGGGTGAGATGAAATCTAAGTGCTGTTTCATTTTGCATCTCTTTTATAACCAGAGAAGTTGAACATTTCTTTTTTTTTTTTCATTTTTCTTTTATTATTCATATGTGCATACAAGGCTTGGGTCATTTCTCCCCCCTGCCCCCACCCCCTCCCTTACCACCCACTCCGCCCCTTCCCTCTCCCCCCCCAATACCCAGCAGAAACTATTTTGCCCTTATTTCTAATTTTGTTGTAGAGAGAGTATAAGCAATAATAGGAAGGAACAAGGGTTTTTGCTGGTTGAGATAAGGATAGCTATACAGGGCATTGACTCACATTGATTTCCTGTGCGTGGGTGTTACCTTCTAGGTTAATTCTTTTTGATCTAACCTTTTCTCTAGTTCCTGTTCCCCTTTTCCTATTGGCCTCAGTTGCTTTTAAGGTATCTGCTTTAGTTTCTCTGTGTTAAGGGCAACAAATGCTAGCTAGTTTTTTAGGTGTCTTACCTATCCTCACCCCTCCCTTGTGTGCTCTTGCTTTTATCATGTGCTCATAGTCCAATCCCCTTGTTGTGTTTGCCCTTGATCTAATGTCCACATATGAGGGAGAACATATGATTTTTGGTTTTTTGAGCCAGGCTAACCTCACTCAGAATGATGTTCTCCAATTCCATCCATTTACCAGCGAATGATAACATTTCATTCTTCTTCATGGCTGCATAAAATTCCATTGTGTATAGATACCACATTTTCTTAATCCATTCGTCAGTGCTGGGGCATCTTGGCTGTTTCCATAACTTGGCTATTGTGAATAGTGCTGCAATAAACATGGATGTGCAGGTGCCTCTGGAGTAACAGTCTTTTGGGTATTTACTGGCTCAATTCCTTTGAGAATTCCCTGTTTAGTTCATCTGCCCATTTCTTCATTGGGGTGTGATTCTTTGGGGATTGAGTTTTTTGAGTTCCCTGTAGATTCTGGATATTAGTCCCTTATTGGATGAGCAGCTGGAAAAGATTTTCTTCCATTCTGTGGGCTGACTCTTGAGTCTGGTAACTGTTCCCTTTGCTGCACAGAAGGTCTTTAGTTTGATGCAGTCCCATTTGTTCATTATTTCTCTTAGATGCTGAGCTTTTGAGTTCTGTTTAAGAGTTGTTCCCTATATCTGTCTCTTCCAGTGTATTTCTGACTGCTTATTGGAGTTGTTTCAAAGCTTCAGGTCTTATATTAAGGTCTTTGATCCACTTTGAGTTGATTTTGGTACAGGGTGAAAGACAGGGATTTGGTTTCAGTCTTCTGCATGTAGATACCCAGTTTTCCCAGCAGCATTTGTTGAAGAGGCTGTCTTTTCTCCATTATGTGTTTTGGGATTCTTTGTTGAAGATCAGTTGGCTATAGATGCATGGGTTTATTTCTGGATCATCTATGGTGATCCATTGGTCTTCCTGTCTGTTTTTGTACCAATACCATGCTGTTTTCATTGTTATGGCCTTGTAGTATAGTTTGAAGTCAGGTATTGTGATGCCTCCAGCATTGGACTTTTTGCTCAGAATTGCTTTGGCTATTTGAGGTCTTTGTGATTCCATATGTATTTCATGATTGATTTTTCAATTTCTGTGCAGAATGTCATTGAAATTTTGATACTGATTGCATTGAACTTGTAGATTGCTTTTGGTAGTATGGCTATACTCCCAATCTATGAGCAAGGAAGGTCTTTCCATCTTCTGATGATTTCTTCAATTTCATTGAAAAGGTCTTTGGTTTCTTTCAATAAATTTATCCCAAGGTACTTTATTGTTTTTGAGGCTATTGTAAATGAGATTGTTTCCCTCTTTTCTTTCTTGGTCTGTTCATTGGTGGTATACAGAAAAGCTACTGGTTTCTTTATGCTAATATTATATTCTGCAAGAGTTTATGATTTCAAGTGGGTTTTTTTATAGAGTTTTTGGGGTCTTTTAGGTATAAGAACATGTCATCTGCAAAAAGTAATAAATTGACTTCTTCCTTCCCTATTAGGATCCCTTTTATATCTTTCTCTTGTCTTATTGCTCTGGCTAGGAATTCCAAAACTACATTGACTAGGAGTGGAGAAAGTGGACAGCCTTGTCTTGTTCCTGACTTTAAGGGGAATGGTTTAAGTTGTTCTCCATGTAATACGATGTTGGCCCTAGGTTTGTCATATAAAGTCTTTATTATGTTGAGGAACATTCCTTCTATTCCTAGTTTCTTCAGAGCTTTTATTGTAAAAGGATGTTGGATTTTGTCAAAGGTTTTTTTCGGCATGTATTGAGAAGATCATGAGGTTTTTGTCCTTTGTTCTGTTTATATGCTCATGGATTACATTTATGGATTTTTGTATGTTGAACCATCCATGCATCCCTGGAATGAAACTGACTTGGTCATGGTGTATGATCTTTTTGACATGTTGTTGAATTCTGTTTGCCAGTATTTTGTTGAGAATCTTTGCATTTATATTCATTAAAGATATTGGTCTATCATTCTATTTTCTGGTTACATCTTTACTGGGTTTTTAATGAGTATAATTCTGGCTTCATAGAATGAGTTTGGTAGTGTTCCTTCCCTTTAGATTTCTGGAAAAATCTGAGGAGTATTGGTGTTAGTTCTTCCTTAAAGGTTTGATAAAGTTCAGCCATGAATCCATCAGGTTCTGGGCTCTTCTTTGTAGGGAGGCTCTTTATTACTGCTTCAATTTCATTGCATGTAATAGGACTTTTTAGGTGGTTAATATCCTCTTGGTTCAATTTTGGTTGGTCATATGCATCTAGGAATTTATCCATTTCATCTAGATTTTCCAGTGTACTTAAATAGAAGTTTTCAAAGTACTGTTTAATGAGTCTCTGGATTTCACTAGTATTTGTGGTTATGACCCCAATTTTATCTCTGATTTAATAATTTGGGTCTTCTCCTTCCTCCATTTTGTCATGTTGTCTAAGGGTTTGTTGATCTTATTAAGCTTTTCAAAAACCAACTTTTTATTTTATTAATTCTTTGTATAGTTTGTTTGGTTTCAATCTCATTGATCTCAGTGCTGATCTTTGTCTCCATCTGCTGGTTTTGGTTTTGGTTTGTTCCTGCTTTTCTACAAGCTTAAGGTGCATTATTAAGTTGTGGATTTGAGAGGTCTGTTTTTTTAATGTAGGCACTTATAAACTTTCTCCTTAGCATGGCTTAGCATACCACAGATTCTGGTATGTTGTATTTTCATTTTCATTGGAGTCTAGGAACTTTTTGATTTCTTGCCTTATTTCTTCAGTCACACATTAGTTTTTCAGCTGTGTGTTGTTCAGTCTACATATGTTTGCATATTTTCTGGGGTTTCTTTTGTTGTTGAAGTCTAGTTTTATTCCATTGTGACCTGATATGATGCAGGGAGTTATTTTGTGTTTCTTGAATTTTTCGAGACTTGCTTTCTGTCCTAAAATATATCTATTTTTGGAAAGTTCCATGAGCTGCAAAAAAGAATGTGTACTGCCTGGTTGTTGGGTGAAATACTCTATAGATATCAGCCATGCCTTCGGTCTAATGTGTGGAGTAGCTCTGAAGTTTCTTTGTTAATCTTTCATCTGATGACTTACTTATTTGTGACAGTGGGGTATTCAGGTCTCCCACTATCACTGTGTTAGGGTCTACCTGTGCTCTTGGAGCCATTAGAGTTATTTTAATGTAGATGGGTGCCCCTATGTTTGGTGCATATATGTTAAGGGTTGATATTTCCTCTTGATGAATTATTCCTTTCATTAATAGGAAGTCACCTTCATTGCCTCTTCTGATTGATTTTAGTCTGAGTCTACTTTGTCATATATGAGTATATTTACTCATATCTGTTTGGGGGGGGTTGCATTTGCTTAGAAAACTTGTTTCCACCCTTTGAGTCTAAGCCATTATTTATTTTTTCAGTGAGATGAGTCCCTTGTAAGCAACATATGGTTGGGTCTTGTTTTTTAACCCAGTTTACTATTCAATGTGTTTTGATTGTGCATTAAGGCCACTTCCATTCAGTGTTAATGTTGAGAGGTCCCTGTTGTTTCCAGCTATTTTTATTCCCCTGCTGTTTAGCTTTACCTACTCCTTGTTTACTAGTCTGCTTGCTCAAAAGGGTTTATTCTTTTTGAGTCTACCTGACTCACTCTAGTTTCTCCTTCTATATGTAAAAGTCCTTTAAGTATCTTCTGTACTGCTGGCTTGGTAGTCACAATTTCCTTTTATTTTTCCTTGTTGTGGAAGGTTTTAATTTCTCCTTCAATTAGGAAGGATAGTTTTGCTGGATAGACTAGTCTAGGTTGACAGTGGTTGACAGTTGTTTTCTTTCAAGGCCCAAATTATGTCTCTCCATGAACTTCTTGCATTTAGAGTTTGAGTTGAGAAATCTGCTGTTATTCTGTTTTTCTAATGAGTTTGCCTTTATATATGACTGTCTTTTTTCTTTTGCAGCTTTCAGAATTCTATCTTTGTTCTATGTGCTAAGTGTTTTGATTATGATGTATCTGAGGGTATTTCTTTTTTGGTCCTGACAGTTCCGTGATCTGTAAACTTCCTGCACCTGAGTGACTCTCTCTTTCTCAAGATTAGGGAAGTTGTCAGTAATTATTCTACAGAATAGATTGTCAGTTCCTTCTACACCCACAATTCACAGGTTTGGTCTTTTCATGGTGTTCCAGATGTCTTGCATGTTCCATTTGTATTTTCTTAACATTCTTTCATGATCTTTTACTGTTTGGTCCAATTCCTCTACTTTGTCTTCTGTTCCTAATACTCTTATTTTCAACTTGTTCCACTCTGTTTGCCAAGCTTTTGATTGTGATTTTTTGGGGGAGGGATATTGAATTGTTTATTTCAGATTATTTTTCAAGGTTTCCATATCTTTATTGATTTACTCTTTTATATCCTGGATAGTCTTCTTAATTTCACTCATCTGTTTGTATTCTCTATGAACTCATTTAACTGTTTATTCACATCCTCTTTGAGGTCAAATACTAGGTCATTAATCATTTTTACTACTGCTTTTTGGAATTCATTGTTTGATATCTCTTCTTCAATGCAGGTGTTTTGATCCTAGTGGTGGAACTGGCTTTTGAGGAAGAGTTGTCTTGCTGTTTCATTCTGTTTTGAGTTTACACATCTGGAGTTGGTTTTGGTTAGGGTTTTAATCGCTTGTGCCCCTGTACTTGGGGTTTTGAGGTTTTTTCTCCTGGAGCTCCAGCAGTTTTCCTCAGAGAAGGGTATGCTGGAAATTATACTCTTGCATGGTTCTTATTGTGTTGTAGATTACCTCTTTTCTCCCCTCAGTGAGGGGACTGGAGTTCCTGTGCTTTGATGGGGGCACGGGAATACTCATGCAGTCACAGTGGGGAGTGCTAGGTCTCTGTGCACCATGGAAGGCCAGGCTCCTAGCATTTGCAGAATAGCAGATTGCCACTCAATAGAAGATCTGGGATTCCATCTCTTAGACAGGAGAGAAGGGACTCTCCTGCCAGGAAGTGGGGACTCTCCAGCTGTCAGACAGAGTGGGTAGCCCTGGGCCTCTGTGCACCTCAGAAGACAGGCCTTCTGGTGCCATTCATTGCATAAGTTACTTCTTTCCCCTCCTCAGTGGCAAATCTAGCAATTTTGGTCTTTAACAGAGAAGCAGGGGCTCTCCTGTGGTTGGGCACAGTAGGAAACACTGAGCTTTTTTGTGCCTTAGGGAACCAGGTCTCCTGGCACCCACAGAATGGCAACTTACCACTCAGTGGAAGAACTGGGTTCCCCCTCTTTCACAGGGCAGTGGGGGCTCTCCAACAGGAGGCCTTGGTGGTTAGCACTGAACCACTTTGTCCTGTGGAAAGGGAAGCCTCCTGGAACCAGCAGAATAGCAAAGTGTGGAGCCTGGGGTTCACCTGCATATGTGGCAGTGGACTCTTGGCACTGAATAGCAAGTTGAGGGTGCCCATGGGGCAGCAAAGCTGGCAGGCTTAAATCATCTGGTGCCCACAAGGCAGTGGAGGCCCTGAGGTCTACTTGTATTAGAGCATGGGCTTCCAGGAGCCATGGCAGCTGCTGCAGGCACAGAGGAATCAAGCCTTTGGACAGTGGGAGGCCTGGGGCCTGCTTGCTGGTACAAGCTACCAGGAGCTATAGCAACTGCTGCAGGCATATAGGATCTAAGCCTGTGAGCAGTGGGAATTCTTGGACTTACTTGCCAAATGCTGGCTTCTAAGAGTGTGATATAGCAGCTGCTGCCAGAATGGGGAACCAAGGCTGCTGGCTTGCACCTTCTGTTACTCATGGAGCAATGGGAGACTTGGGTCCTGCTAATACTGGGGTGCCATTTTTCCTGGCATTTCAGGGTATAGATAGCAGGTTGTCCAGTTGAGGGGAGCATGGAGTCCTGAGTTCCTGTGTGTGCTGGGAATCAGGGCTTACAGCCCAATGAGCACTGAGTAATGGAGCTGAAACCCTGCAGAGACTTCAGGGGCAGTGGATCAGGAGTGTTGAGCTGGGAGTCATTCTTCTCATTCTTCCTGTGGTTACTCGTTTCCTGCTGGTTATGGGAGCCTATGGGTGCTTTTTGGGGTCCTTTGTTCTTCCTTCTTCAGAGTAATTAGTCACTGGTGGGATATAGAATGTCAACAGTCCCCCATCTTGCTCCAGAACCTCTAGGAGCAAGCTCTTGATTTTTACCCTTCACACAAAGAAAGGATGTCCCAAAGTTGGACTGTGCCCTGAGTTAGGATCCTTGAATGATTAGTATATACGGAACAGATTCTAGAAAAATCCCCAAACCAGAAGCAATGTATAACTGATATTTGGGGGTCATTCATATCTGTAGCACAACTTATGGATACAAACAACCTAAATATTTTATGCAAATGTATGAAAATTAAAATATTTTTGTATGAAAGCTTGCAAGAATCAATATGAAAGAGAATCCAAATTCCCAAAAGATTCATAGGTAAAGGGGATAGATAATTTATAAAAGAAGAAATCTATTAATTAATAAACTATATTCAGCTTTACTATCAATTAAAAATTAATAAATATAACAATACAATTTTTGATATGTGATAAAACATTTACCTTAAATAGTAGAAAGATAGTACATAAAATGCTGTACTTTTAGTGCAATAATTTGGCAATATACAAAAAAAAAAGCCAAAATTCTTATTTTTGCCATATTGCTTTCCAAAATGTCATCTTCAATTCATCTGTGAGGAGTGCAAAGTACTTTAGCTTCACCAACAATTGCTATTACCTAGATTTTTCATTTTTGTTAAGGGGTTTTGTTTGCTGTTGCATATTAACTTGCAATTTTCCAGTTAATAGAGATGTTGAGAATATTTCATATACTTAACTAGCCATATCCTTTTTCCACTTTGTGTATGGAGGTGTGTTGGTACTGGAGTTTGAACTCAGTATTTCATACTTGCCAGACAGGCCCTTTGTAGCTAAAGCCATGCCTCCCTCCCTTTTTACTCAGATTATTTTGGAGATAGAGTCTTGCATTTTTTTGCTCAGGATGACCTGGACGATGATTCTCCTATTTTATGCTTCCCACCAAAGCTGTGATAACAGGCATGCACCACTGCACCTGGCCATTGGCTGGGATGGAGTCTTGTGAACTATTTGGCTGGACTGGCATCAAACCATGATTCAGGTATGGTAGCTCATCCCTGTAATCTAGGTATTTGGAAGGCTGAGATTGGAAGGATCATGGATCCATGCTAAACACGAAAAAAAAAAAAAGTTTGTGAGACTCCATCTCATGGGAGAAAGGTCTGTGAGAAGCATAGACCAAGATCATGGCCCAGGCTGGCCTGGGAAAAAAGAGGGACCCTATTTCCAAAATAACCACTGCAAAAAGAACTGGAAGCATGGCTTAAGTAGAAGAACCCTTACCCAGCAAATACAAAGCCCTGAGTTCAAACCCCAGTACTAACAATTAATTTTCTTTTTTTGCTTTTTACTTATTACATTATCTAAGACTTGTAGTGCCATGTTAGACAGTACCAGTTACTGTGGTCATCTGTTTTTTCCAAGCATTATATGAAATATATCCAAAGTTTCTCTGTTAAATATATAAGCTCTTGGAAAAGTTTTATTATCTGTAAGTTTCCTTTTAATTCCAGTTTTCCAAGAAATATGCTTCCTAGGAAATACTTTACAGATGTACAAGAGAATATGAGAAGGGCTCTCACAATTTATACAATATTAGTGAAGTACTGGAGATCATCTCAGTGTTCATCACCATGGTGATGTATATGTAATTAGTAATGTTTAAATACAAAACTTCATATCTACCCATGTTACTATTCCCAGTGTTCATTATTTCTTTCTTTATATCCATATTTCCATTTGTTACCATTTTTCTTTTGCCTGAAGAAATGGCTTTAATAATCCACTTACTGCAGGTCTTCTGGCAACAAATTTTTTCAGTTTTGTGTGTCTGAACTAGTCTTTACTTTTCTTTGTTTTTAAAAGATATGTTTGCTTAGGTATAGAGTTCTAAGTTGGCTTTTTATTCAGTACTTTAAAAATGTTGCTCACACTGCTTCCAAAGAGAAATCGGCTGTCATCCTTGTCTTTGTTCCTCTGTGCATACTGTGACATTTTCTCTGGCTGCTTTTAATATTTCCTCTTTAGTACTGGTTTTGAGCAATTTCATTGTGATATTCCTTGGTGCTGTTTTCTTCTGTTTCTGTCCTTGGAGTTCTTTGAAATTCTTACAGACATGGGTGTATAGTGCACACTGAATTTGGAAATTTTTCAGCCATTATTTTCTTAGATAATCCTTCTGTTTCTCCACACATCACAGACCCTAATTACATAGCTATTAGGCTACTCAAAAGTTCTCACAGCTAACTGATCTATTTTCATTTTTTATACCCTTTCTTCTGTTTTCTTTTGGGGAGTTTCTATAACAATGCTTTCAAATTCATTAACCTTTTCCTCTGTGATATCTCATCTGCTTTTAACCCCATACCATGAGGTTTTTATCTCACACATTTTAGTTTTGAACTCTAAAAGTTCAACTTAGTCTTTCAGAAAATATCATCCATGTCTCCACTTAACCCTTTGAACTTCTGACATAGTTTAATATGGAAATTTTAACAGCTATGTCAGTTCTTTTTCAGCTTCAAAAGAATAAGTTTTGGATATATTGTCATGCTTATTTGCATTCCTGGCAATCTTCAATTGGATGCCGAATATCCAATTTTATCTTGTTGGATGCTGGATCTTTTTATATTTCTGTAAGTGTTGATATTTGGTCTGGAATGCATTTAAGTTAGCTAACAAATATTTCAGGTCTTGCTATAAAGATTGGTAGAACAAAATAGGGCAATGACAACACTAGGATTGTGTGTTCTCCACTACTGGAGCAAGACCCATCTCTGTGCTCTGCTCAACATGCCATGAATTTTGTGATTTGGCATGGTAAGAATGGACACTGTTCCTGGCCCTGTGTGAGAGCAAGGCAATTGTTACCCCCAATTCTTTCTTATAATTCTTTCCATGACCACAGGTGGTTCCTTCAAGCACTTGTCCTGATCTATACTCTGTTGCTTACTCAAAAGGTACCTGCTGCTCATCTCCAGGGTTCTGTTGCTGGGTAGCCTGCCACTCTTCAGAACTCTGTCTTACAAATGCAGAGCGTGCTAGTCTCCCAGGTTCTCAATTCCTTCTCTTCAACTCAGAGAGCCTTCCAGGATCAGTCTGGGTTCTTTAGGCCTTGCACCATGCTCTGCAGAACTGGGATGATCATAGGGATTATCTCACTTATTTACCATCTCTCAGGGATCACTCTTTTTTCATTATCTGATGTCCACATCACTGGCTAAATTTTTTTCTGGTTTTGTTTGTATATTTCAGGCTATTATTCATGTAATTGTGTCTTGGCCCAGTAATCATTTATGTAAAATTTAAAAGCATGAAAATGCCATATACTTTTCCTGGATATATCTACAATCACATGTCACTTAATGACAGGGATATGTTCTGGGTGACGTATCAATAGGCAATTTCATCATTGTGTGAATATCACAGAGCTTTTTTATTTTTTTTAATTAGATTAATTTAGAGTTTACTCTTACTAAAAAACCATTTTTTGTCAATATCTTTAGTAGATTAGTCAGTTAGATTTCTAAGTAGTTCACAACAGATCTCTAATGCAAACATTCTACCCTTTGTCCAATCCTTTAGAGACCAATGCGGTAAAAACAACATGTATAAAAACTACATTAATCTAGATAATTTTTTATCACAAGTTAGTTATAACTTTCCTAGAGTATGGCAACATGGCCTCACCCACGAGTTTCCTACTGCTAGGGAGTGGCAAGATGGCACTATACACATGGTGGCTTCATCATGGTGGCAGCATTTCTTGTGACCACAGTCCCTCTAAATGGTCTCACAGGGCTTTTTTACACAAATTAAAATTACTACGACATCAGTAGGCAATGTAATTTTATGCAACCAACATCATATATGCCATCTGTCATGAACTAAAACATTATTATTCAATGCACACTTGTATGTAAATATATGATCAATGAGTGGAAAATCATACATTAAATGCATAGGAATGAAGTTTGGAGGAACAAGAGAGGATTGAAGAAAGTAAAAGAAGGGGACAGCCAAGCACTCAGTGAGTGAAGATCATACCTGGTGATAATCACTTATTCTAATCCCAAAAATGTGATCAACTCTGTGATAGGCACCTAAAAGTCCAAGTTTTAAAAACACTTAAGAATTTAGCTCAAGTAATTAGAAAAGCAGCAGCAACAATTGTAAAAAATGTATAACAAAAATGTAAATACATATAAATGATCTGAAGGAAGTCCTATCATAAGGATACAGAGCAAAAGTTTTGTTGCTGTTTCTTCATATTTTCAAATGAACAAAACTCTACCCAAAACTATTCCAGAAAAGAGAAAAAAAAGAAGACTATAAATATCATTTCTAAGGAAGGTTTATATAAGGAATATAGTAATGATTCAACACTTAAAAATCTAAAGACAGTGAAAACAGAAGATTGTGGATTGTTGACATTCTCATAGCCCAGTGGTGACCAACTATCCTGAAAAAGGAATATCAGAGGACTCCAAAGGCACCCAAGGGGTCCCATAACCCGTGAGAACCAAAACCCTCTCCGAATCCACAAATAGAGAAACAGCTAACCAGGGGAAGAATGTGAAGAATGACTCACAGCTCAACACTCCTGATCCCTCATCCCTGAAGCTGCCACACAGCTCCAGGCTCCATTACTCAGCAGTAAGTCCCAAAACACACAGGAACTCCGAGCTCTACTCTCCCTTGTAAAACATGATCTGCTACCTTCACCCTGAAATGCCATGGAAACCAGCACCCTTGTATAAGCAGGTCCCATGGCTCCTGCTGCTCCACAGGTAACAGAAGACAGAAGCCAGCAGGCTCTATTTCCCTAGCAGCATTGCCACAGAACTGAGCTTCCCTGAACACCCTGCAGGAAATCAGGTCCCCAAACTGCCACTACCTGTAGCCTTTGTCTCCCATGCCTGTGGCAACTTCCATGGCTCCTGGAAGCCCACACCCCAACACAAGTAGACTCCAAGGCCTCCATTGCCCTTTGGAGGGCCATGCTGCCACATGGATACCCCAACTTGCTATGCAGTGGTAGGAGCCTGCCACCACACACCTAAGTGAACACCAAGCTCCAGGCCTTGCTATTCTGCTGACACCAGGAGGCTTCCCTCCCCACAAAGCATGGAGGTCCAACATTACCCACTGTCCCTGACAGCAAGCAAACCCTCACTCTCTTGTTAAAGAGTGAGAATCCCAGATTCCCCACTAAGCAGAGGAAAGCTACAACCTGCTACTCTGCACACTGCACCAGAAGCCCTGTACCCCAAGGTACACAGATGCCCAGAGCTTCACACTGCACCTCCCTGCAGGAGAGTCATGTCTGTCCAGTCCAAGAGCTGGATCCCAGCTCTTCCACCAAGTGGCAACCCACTACTCTGCTGGTGCTAGAAGGCCTACCCCCCACAGTGCACAGAGACCCAGCTATTCCCATTGTGACTGCAGGAGAGCCCCTGTGCATCCAACAAAGAGTGGGAACTCCAGCCCCCTCACTGAGGGGAGAAAAAAGCTAATTGGCACCACAACAAGAACCCTGCAAGGGATAACATACCCAGCATACCCCTCTCTGAGGAAAACTGCTGGAGCTCCAGGAGGAGAAAGACCTCAAAACACCAACTACAGAGGCACAAGAGATTAAAATCCTAACCAAAAACAACTTCAAATGTGTAAATCTCAATGCAGGATGAAATAGCAAGACAACCACTCTACATCAAAAGCCAATTCCACCACTAAGAATACAAATACTTATGTAGAGGAAGAGCTATCAAATAATGAATTCCAAAACACAATAGTAAAAATGATTAATGACCTCAAAGAAGAAACACAAAAGCTAGTATTTGATCAAAGAGGATGTGAATAAGCAATAAAATGAGCTCAAAGAGAATATAGACAGATGAATGAAATTAAGAAAACTATCCAGGATATGAAAGAGGAAATCAGTAAAGACCTGGAAACCCTGAAAAATAATCAATCCAAAATAAACAACTCAAAAAAAAAAAAAACCAACTCAATATCCCAAATAAACATCACAATCAAAGCTTGGTGAGCAGAGTGGAGCAAACTGAAAATAGAGTAACAGGAATGGAAGACAAAGTAGAGGAATTAGATCAAATAGTAAAAGATCATGAAAATAATGCTAAGAAAATATGAACGGAACATGCAAGATATCTGGGACACCATGAAAAAAACAAACCTGTGAACCATGGATATAGAAGAAGGAGAGGAAATACAAACTAAAGGCAGGCATTGAAAACCTATTAAATAAAATAATAGCATTGAACTTCCCTAACCTTGAGAAAGAGAAAGTTACCCAGGTGCAGAAGCTTACAGAACACCAAACATCAGGACCAAAAGAGAAACACCCTCAGGCACATCATAATCAAAATACACAGCACACAGAACAAAGAAAGAATTCTGAAAGCTGCAGAAGAGACAAGTCACATATAAAGGCAAACCCATTAGAATAAGAGCAGATTTCTCGACTCAAACTCTAAATGCAAGAAGGTCATGGAAAGACATAATTCAGGTCCTTAAAGAAAGCAACTTTCAACCAAGACTAGTCTATCCAGCAAAACTATCCTTCCTAATTGATGGAGAAGTAAAAATTTCCACAATAAGGAAAAACTAAAGAATTTGTGACCATCAAGTCAGCACTACAGAAGATATTCAAAGGACTTTTACATATAGAAGAAGAAACTAGAGTGAGACAGGTAGACTCAAGAAAGAATAAACACTTTTCAGCAAGCAGACCAGTAAACAAGGAATAGGTAAAACTAAACAATAGGGGAATAAAAATGGCTGGAAACAATAGGCCCCTCTCAATATTTATATTAAATGTAAATTGCCTCAATGCCCCAATCAGGTGACATAGAATAGCAAATTGTATTAAAAAACAAGACCCAATCATATGTTGCTTATAAGACTCATCTCACTAAAAAAATAAACAAATAAACAATGGCTTAGAGTCAAAGAGTGGAAAAAAGTTTTCCAAGTAAAGGACCCCCCAAATAAGCAGGAATATCTATACTCATATCTGAGAAAGTAGACTTCAGACTAAAATTAATCAGAAGAAACAATGAAAGTCACTTCCTATTAATGAAAGGAACAGTTGATTAAAAGGAAATATTAGTCCTTCACATATATACATCAAACATAGCAGCACCCATCTACATTAAAAAAAAAAAAACTCTAATGGCCCTAAGAGCACAGATAGACCCTAACACAGTAATAGTGGAAAACCTGAATACCTCACTATCAGCAATAGATAGGTCAACTGTACAGAAGATCAACAAAGAAGCTGCAGATCTACTCCACACATTAGCCCAAATAGACATAGTTGATATCTATAGAATATTTCACCCAACAGCTAGTCAATACATATTCTTTTTTGGCAGCTCATGGAACTTTCTCCAAAATAGATCATATATTAAGACAAAAAAAAAATCTCGACAAATTCAAGAAAATCAAAATAACTCCTGTATCATATCAAATCAT
Organism: Castor canadensis; assembly: GCF_047511655.1. NCBI lineage: Eukaryota > Metazoa > Chordata > Mammalia > Rodentia > Castoridae > Castor > Castor canadensis. The sequence goes on along the minus strand of NC_133393.1, from coordinate 112,091,767 downwards.
ACAGAATAAAACTAGATCTCAACAACAAAAGAAACCCCAGAAAATATTCAGACATATGGATACTGAACAACACACTGATAAAAAAAAAATGGGTGACTGAAGCAATAAGGGAAAAAAATCAGAAAGTTCCTAGACTCCAATGAAGACAAAAGTACAACCTACCAGAATCTGTGGGACAGAGCAAAAGCCATGCTAAGGGGAAAGTTCATAAGTTCCTACATTATAGAAATAGGGACCTCTCAAACAAAAAACCTAATAATGCACCTTAAGCTCATTATTAAGCTCATTAAGCTCAAACAAGAACAAACCAAACTCAAAACCAGAAGTTGAAGAGAAATGATAAAGGTCAGGGTCCAGATCAATGAAATCAAAACCAAACAAACTGTACAAAGAATCAATGAAACAAAAAGTTCGTTTTTTAAAATGATTAACAAGATCTACAAACCCTTAGCCAACATGACAAAACGGAGTAGGGAGAAGACCCAAATTAACAAAATCAGAGGTAAAATAGGGCCCATACCCATAAATACTAGTGAAATCCAGAGAATCATTAGAGAGTATTTTGAAAACTTCTATTCAAGTAAACTGGAAAATCTAGATTAAATGGATAAATTCCTAGATGCATAAAACCAATCAAAATTGAACCAAGAAGATATTAACCACCTAAATAGTCCTATTGCATGCAATGAAACTGAAGCAGTAATAGAGTCTCCCTACAAATAAGAGCCCAGAACTTGATGGATTCATAGCTAAGTTTTACCAAACCTTTAAAGAATAACTAATACAATACTCCTCAAACATTTCCAGGAAATATAAAGGGAAGGAACACTACCAAACTCATTCTATGAAGCCAGCATTATACTCATTCTGAAACCCAATAAAGACATAACTAGAATGAATACAGATGCAAATATTCTCAACAAAATACTAGCAAACAGAATTCAAAAACATGTCAAAAAGATCATAAACTATGACCAAGTTGGTTTAATACCAGGGCTGCAAGGATGATTCAATATACATAAATCCATAATCATAATATAGCACATAAACAAAAGCAAGGACAAAAACCACATGATCGTCTCAACAGATGTGGAAAAAGTCTTTGACAAAATCCAACATCCTTTCATGATAAAAGCAGTGAAGAAACTAGGAGTAGAAAGAATTTTCTTCAACATAATAAAGGTTATTTATGACAAACCTAGAGCCCCCATCATGCTAAATGGAGGACAATTGAAACCATTCCTCTTAAAGTCAGGAATGAGACAGGGCTGTCTGCCTTCTCCATTCCTATTCAATACAGTTTTAGAATTCCTAGCCAGAGCAATAAGTCAAGAGCAAGAAATAATGGGGACTCAAATAGGGACAGAAGAAGTCAAACTATCCCTATTTGCAGATAACATGATCCTATACCTAAAAGACTCCAAAAACTCTACCAAAAAACTACTAGCAATCACAAACTCTTTCAGCAAAGTAGAAGCATAAAAAATTAATGTACAGAAATCAGCAGACTTTCTATATAGCAACATAAACAGACTGAAAAAGAAACAATCCCATTTACAATAGCCTCAAAGACAATAAAATACTTTGGAATAAATTTAACAAATGAAACCAAAGACCTTTATAATGAAAACTATAAACCACTGAAGAGAGAAATCAAAGGAAACATCAGAAGATGGGAAGAGCTTCTATGCTCGTGGATCGGTAAAATCAACATTGTGAAAATGGCCATACTATGAAATTCAATCTATATGTTCAACATAATCCCTATCAGAATTCTAATGGCATTCTGCATAGAGATAGAAAAATCAATCATGAAATACATATGGAAACACAAAGCCCTCAAATAGCCAACGCAATTCTGAGCAAAAAGTCCAATGCTGAAGACCTGACTTCAAACTATACTATAGTGCCATAACAATGAAAACAGCATAGTATTTGCACAAAAACAAACCAGAAGACCCATGGATCAGAATAGAAGATTTAGACACAACCCACACATCTATAGCCAAATGATCTTCAATAAAGGAGTCCAAAACACAGGATGGAGATAAGATAGCCTCTTATCTTAAATGCTTCTGAGAAAACTGGATAGCCACATGTAGAAGACTGAAACTAAATCCCTGTCTTTCACTCTGCACCAAAATCAACTCAAAGTGGACCAAAGACCTTAATATAAGGCCTGAAACTTTGAAACAACTCCAATAAGCAGTCAGAAATACACTGGAACAGATAGATATAGGGAACAACACTTAAACAGAACTCAAAAGGCTCAGCCTTTTGAAAAATGGGACTGCATCAAACTAAAGAGCTTCTGTACAGCAAAGAAAACAGTTACCAGAACTAAGAGACAGCCCACATAACAGGAGAAAATCTTTTCCACCTACTCATCCAATAAGAGACTAATATCCTGAATCTACAGGGAACTCAAAAAACTCAATCTCCAAAGAATCAACACCCCAATGAAGAAATGGCACATGAATTAAACAAGGAATTCTCAAAAGAAGAGGTACAAATGGCCAATAAATACAAGAAGTGTTCAACTTCCCTGGTTATAAAAGAGATGCAAATCAACACAACACTTAGATTTCATCTCACCTCAGTTAGAATGACCATAATCAAGGATAATAACTGCAACAAATGCTGGTGAGGATAGGGCAAAACAGGAACCCTTATACACTGCTGGTGGGAATGCAAATTAGTATAACCACTATGGAAAGCAGTGTGGAGATTCCTCAAAAAAACTGAGATAGAACTACCATATGACCCAGTGATACCACTCCTAGGCTCCTACCCAAAAGAACATAAAATAGGATACAGTAGAGACACCTATACACCAATGTTCACTGTAGTACTATTTACAATAACTGAGCTCTGGAAACAACCTAGATGCCCTAGAACTGATGAATTGATCATGAAATTGTGGTATATACACAAAATGTAGTATTATTTAGTCACAAGGAAAAATGACATGGGGTTTGAAGGTAAATGGATGCAATTGGAGGACATTGTGTTAAGTGAAGTTAGCCAGGATCAGAAACACAAAAGATGTATCTTTTCTCTCATGCATGGAATATAGATCCAAAGGTAAACATACACAAAACAAGCCTAATCATATCCAAACTCAGTTGTAGAACATGTTTGTAACAGTGGAACTACTCTATGAAACTTGGGAAAAGAAAGAAAGGAAAAAAGAATGATAGAGCATTAGTAATACTGCATATCATAAGATGTGAAGGTTGAGTATATAAGCATGTGTACTGAAACCAGTTGAAAAACGAGGGGTGGTAGATAAAGGGGTAAGGGTGTAATGGAAGGGGTCTAACAGACCAAAGTAAAGAACATCCACAGTGGGTATACATTGAGACACCCCTTTGAACATCCACTCAAATATTAATAATGAAAACCAGAACTGTAAAATAGACATAGTGTATATGGGGTGGAGGGGGTGGGGGTGGTATTAGTGGGAGAGAGGAAGATGAAGGAAGGAGATTAAGGTAACGGTATATAGTTGATAGACTTCATATACCTATAGGAAACAGAACTAGAAAACCTCTTGCAATTGCTTTAAGTGGGATGAAGAGGGGGTTGAGGGAGAGAGACGATGGGGCATTGTGGATAATGTACACTATAAGACGAATTGGAATTGTCACTACAAATCCACCCACCCATACAATGCATATATCCTGATAAAAAATTTATAAGAAATGTAAAGACAAAGAAGAAAAAGTTTGTCTTTGCTGTAACAATTTTGCCCAAGGTAAATCTACCCTAGGTAAACAATAAGCAATTCAAAAGTCTTATTCAGAATATTAATAATACCAATATACATAGCAATAAAAATTAGAATTAATCTGAAGATTTCACTATATTTATAATTAAGAAGCATGCAATATAATGACTAAGTTGAATATGACATAGCTATGGAATATTTATTAAAAATTACATTAAAATGCTATGATATGTAGATCCTTGACATTTTCAGATTTTAAAACTTAGACCACACTACAGCCTCACCTGATCACTGTATTTAATCTTGTCACCAAATTCTATCTCCCACCACATTGCTGGTTCTCATGATCTTCCTTAACTAAGTTGATTTTTGTTAATGTAAAACTTATTACCTTCTTATAATCCAAATGATCTATGTGTTTATATTTACTATATATTATAAACAAAATATATTTTCTACTCTTATAATATGATCTCAATAAAGAAATGATTTTAGTTTGCCAATATGAATCAGGTACATAAAAGATGCCCTAGAAAAAATGTTTATATTTCAAATGAAGGAATAAATTGCACATTAGGATTTTGATTATTTGCAAATGACCTCAATTCTGTGATATGACATATGAACATGTGTAATTGTATTGAGGCATTGATTTGACTCACAGGCACTATAGATCAGAGGAACTGGAAACTAGTAACTAGGAGGTCCCTGGCATCTGAATCTCAGAGTGGTTTTGGTTTTCTCTGCACATTATATAGAGGAAACTACATGCTATACAGTAGCATATCACTCTAATAAAAAGGAGCAAACAACAGATAAATGTAGCATCATGGATGTCTTGAATGCATTGTGCTGAGTGAAAGACACCAGATAAAAAGATGGTGTATAGATACTCATTATAAGATTTCTTTCATATAAAATTCCAGAAAATGCACACAATAGTATAAAGTAGATCAGTGATTGTTTGGGAAAGGATAATGGCAACAAGACCTTAACTTTTACAGGAAATGAGGGAACATGCTGCATTAGAGACACTTTCCTGGGTCTACATAATTCTGAAATAAAATATTAGGTGCATGGCTTCAAAGAGAGGTAAAAGACAAGGGAGGGTAACAGTAATAGTAGCTAGAGACCAGATCAATTCCAGAAATACTGAACTTTATATTTGTAAAATAAACAATGGACCATAACATAGAATGCCAAGCAAAATGGTAGGGAAGGGGAAAGCACACATGCACACACACACACACACACACACACACACACACACACACAGCATGGCTGCAAGCAAAAGAGAAAAGGAAAGCCTCAGGAAGATTCACAGTTGCACGAGCTGGCACACTGCAAAATAAAGATTAAGACAGGAGGTGCACATTCCACACAGCAAGCAATACCAGAGAAAGGAACTTGTGCACTTCTCAGTTTGCTTATTTGTACAGTGGAGAGGAATCATCTTATGAGAGGTCTTCTAGTCAAACTTCTCAGCTAGGGATAGCAGTTGACCACACATTTTTATGGTCAAAGACCTCTCCCCTTCCAATGACTGAGTAACAACTAAAAGAATCAGTACAGAGCCAGAAACTGGCTGCAATTTGGACTCAGATTTATGGACACAGATCTACTTGGGTAGGAAGTCTAGATTCTAGTCATGCTGTTGAGGGGAGCAGTGAAAAAAATAAGGGAGATGTAGCTCACATACTGGTAAGAAGAGAGACCAGCTGTGTGGAAATATGAATGAAACAGAAAACTATGAGGCCTGGGCAGCCAGGATCAATCACAGACCCATGCCTTGCCCAGACAATTCATACTGCTGTCATTTGACTCCTTTGTACAATCAAAAAGTCAAAGAGATTGGTGGAAAGGGTCTGCTTTAGGACAGGGCTCAGTCTACAAAAAGTCTGTTCTCATCTAATTTGATTGAGATTTCAGAGAGAAAAAAATTCTGTCATTTAATGAACAAAATAACCTTTAAATGGCAAGCCTGAAGAAGGGGATACACCTTCTCTTCCTTATCAAGGTAGAAATATTGATTGATGGAGGTTTTTTGTTCCATTTTGCTTTGTCTTTGCTATTTTATTCTCTTGTCTTTCTCTGTGCTTAGTGAGTTCTCTCTCACTATGATTTCTTATGCCTTCATCTCATATTCTTTCTTTCTCTTTCCTATTTTGATTCTCTTCTCTTTTTTCTTCCTCTGTTCCTCCTTCCTTTTGTAACTTAGTTATTAATACATTAAGTTTTAATAACTTTTAAACTCCTAATTTATCCTATAACTATCCTTCTTCCTTCCTTTTCGAACCTTATGTAAGTATTGTGTACCGTTTTTTTACTGAAACACTAGGTTTGTTTTTGAATGGTTGCTTTTGTTACTGCTGTCTGCTTTCTCTCCTTTAAATGGTACTGAGGATTGTAACCCCAAGAGAAAGCTGCACACTAAGAAAACCCCTATAATTTTTTTAGAAAACAAAAAAAATGAAAGAGATATCATCCTACCACATGTGGAAATCACAACATAGAAACATAAGGAACATGTAGAAATACAAGGCAATATGACTCCTCTAAAAGGACATAACTTCTCCATAACTGGATCCAAAGATACCTAAATGGTTGTAATGCAAAACAAAGAACTTAAAAATATAGTTTTAGAAATGATCAATGACCTCAAAGAGGATTCAAACAAACAGATTAATAAAGTAAGGAAGTCAACTTAAGATCTGGATAGGAAAGTAAACAACATGGATAAGAATTCAGCAAGGAAAGTGCAATTCTGAAAAAAAAAGGGATGTTGACAAATAAAAAAACTTAATAGATCAAATAAAAAATACAGTGGAATGTCTGTCTTATCCCAATTTCTTTCTCCTACTGTTTTCTCCTTTTGAAGAATGCAAATCCTCTTTGCCTTGAGATTCCTGTATACCTTATTTTTCATGATTGGCCAATAGTGTAATATTCTTAATGTCATGTTCTAAGTTTATTAGCATTTCATCATAAAACAATGTTTAGAAAAAACATATGCACAATTACCGGTTAATTAAGGAAGAGCAAAAATTTCCTCCTCCACTCCAAAACCAACAAATGCACATGTGGATCTGAATTTCCAAAGAGTCTGGCAATGTGTGGCATCCATGGAAATTCAGGGATTTACTGGCAGTGCTCAGAAGCATTGATTTGAAGGGACAAGGCATAGAATTTAGCTCATGTTTCCCTTGAACCTTGAACCTGAAGGACTCAAAAGGAAACCAAGTTCCAGTAAAGAGAAAGGAGATATGGAGACACTGTACAGCAGTGCCTCATCCTGGCACAAAGTCCATAAATAGCCAGCAGTGTCACACCACAAACAAAAAAAAATACAGTGGAAAGCATTAAATAGACTAGATCAAGCAAAAAGAAGAATATCAGAAATTGAAGATAAGGTCAAGGAAATATTACATTCAGATAATATTAAAGGAAAAATATAAACCAGCATGATCATATCTTTCAAAAACTCTGGAACATGACCAAGACACCAAACCTAAGAATCCATGGGATAAAAAAAGCTTAGATACAAACTAAAGGCATACAAAAACCTATTTAATGAAATTATAGCAGAAAAATTCCCAAACCTAGGGACACATTCAGAGTCATTTAGAACCCCAAAAAGGCATGACCAGAAAAGACCTCTCCATATCACATTATAGTCAAAATGCTGAGACTATAGAACAATGAAAGACTATTTGAAATCTGTAAGAGAAAATGCCAACTTGCTTTTTAAAAGCAAACACATGAGAATTACATCAGACCTCTCTTCAGAAACCCTAAAGCCAAAGATGGCAATTAGAAGAAGAAAGCAGACAGCGTGAACTCTGTAAATCAAAAATCTTGCTGAGACACTGGAGCCACACTTGCCAGAAACAAACCACCAAGAATAACCAAAACTCCAACATCCTTAACCCCTAGCCTGCACAAAGCTTTTTTACACCACATTACACTGAGAAAACAGGAGGGCTCCCACATCACCAGACGCCAGCTTCAAATCTGCCAGCAGCATGTGGTATTCCCATAGCTACCCCTGGGATAAACCAGCATAGCCCCCTGGACAGATTGATCCCTCTCCTGCAAAAAAAAAAAAAAAATTCTGAATAAAAAACAAGGAACAAGCAGCAGAGAGGGTGTGGTGCTTTAAGTGCACCAGAGAAGGGAGAAAAGTAAGGAGTTGCTCTCCACGTGAACTTTTAGTAAACAAGGCCTGCAAAAGTAGGTGGCAGATGAGCTGCTGCCTGAAATAGGGCAGATAGTGCTTCACAAAGTTGTCTCCAACCCAAACACCTGGCAAGACTACAATGGAGCTACTGCTTAAATACCAACACCAGGACTGGATGCTGAAGGAGTAACACCAGAACTACTAAGACTGAAACTTCATTGTTTCTGAACCTGAATTTGTTTTTCTTTTTTCTTTATTTTCTGTTTTCTTTTTTCTCTTTCTCTCTAAGTGCTTGTCTTGTTCACTGTTGGTTAGTACATGGTCTCTCCTATTGATTTCTTTGGTTCTATATTTTTATTATTTTTTTTCTTTCTTTTCTTTCTTTTTCTTCTTTCTGTTTCATTCTTGGTTTCATCACTTTTACTATTGTAAGTTAGCTAACACACAGAATAGGGACAGAAACAGCACTAAGTGGAATGATGGGAAGACAAAAAAGGGATGGAAACCATTCTCGTCTCAAAAATAAATTAGTTCAGGATTCAGAGGGAAATGAAGAAAATGGATACCCAGTTCCAGACCACAACAAAACAAAGATAGACTATCCTAAGGAACTCAATGAAGCCCACAAGAACACCCTCAAAGAAGAAATCTTGCAAGAAATCACTGAGAATTTCAGGGAGATGTTATTAGACAAGGTCAATCAAAATGTACAGGAGGCACTCAAGAAATTCCAAGACAACAAAAATAAAGAATATGAGCAGACACAAAAACAAATCAGTGAGCACATAGGAGCCCTAAATAAATTCCAAAGTGAAACAGAGAACACCATAAATAGAGAGATAAATGAATTAAGGGTGAAAATTGACAATATTAAAGAGGAAGTGATATGGAAAACCTCAGAAAAAAGAATGAAACAGAAATACAAAACACAATGGAAGGGCACTCCAGCAGACTAGAACAAGCAGAAGACAGAATCTCAGAACTTGAAGATGAATGGAAACTAAAGGAAAAACTGAAAAACTATTATGCAAACAACTCAAAACCTATGAAACGAATATGCAAGATCTGACCAACTCCATCAAAAGACCAAACCAAAGAATCATGGGCATTGAAGAGAAGAAGAGGTGCTAGCAAAAGGAATTTGTAATATATTCAACAAAATAATAACAGAAAATTTCCCAAATCTAGGAAACTATACACATTCAGGTACAGGAAGCCTCCAGGACACCAAACAGACTTGACCAAAATAGAACTACCCCACAACACATTATCATTAAAACAACAAGCACAGAGAATAGGGAAAGCATATTGAAGGCTGTAAGAGAGAAAAAACAAATAACATACAAAGGTAAACCCACCAAAATCACAGCAGATTTCTCAACAGAAACATTAAAAGCAAGGAGAGCACAGACTGAGGTATTCCAGGCACTGAATGAAAGTAACTTCAACCCTAGGATACTCTACCCAGCAAAACTATCATTCAAAATAGATGGACCAATAAAAGTCTTCCATAACAAGCAGAAGTTAAAACAATATATGACCACCAAGCCACCACTATGAAAGATTCTTCAAAGAATCCTGAAAAAAGAAAATGCAAGCATACAAAACCATAAAAGGGCAGGCAGTACCAAACCACAGGAAAAGAAAAGGCAAGAAAGTAGAGAGTAACATTGATTTAGCTGCACACAATCAAACCCTTAAACAACAAAGACAACTAAATGACAAGAATCACCAAATACCTATCAATACTAATCCATTTGGCAAACTGGATTAAGAGGATGATCCAATAATCTGTTGCTTACCGGAGACCCATCTCATCAACAAAAACAAGCACTGGCTTAGGGTGAAAGGCTGGAAGAAGACTTACCAGCCCAATGGCCCCCAAAAACAGGCAGGAGTAGCAATACTTATCTCGGACAAAGTAGACTTCAAACCTACATTGATCAAACCAGATAAAGAAGGACATTCCATGCCAATAAAAGGGGGAATACACCAAAAGGAAGTAACAATTATCAACTTATATGCACCCAATGTCAATGCACACAATTTCATCACACATACTCTGAAGGACCTAAAAACATATATAAACTCCAACACAGTTGTAGTGGGAGAATTTAATATCCCCCATAACCAATAAATAGGTCATCCAAACAAAAAAATCAATAAAAAAATTCTAGAATTAAATCATACCATAGATCAAATAGACCTAGCTGATGTCTACAGAATAGTTCATCCAACTTCTGCACAATATACATTCTTCTCAGCAGTTCATGGAACCTTTTCCAAAACTGATCATATCTTAGGGCACAAAGCAAACATCAGCAAATATAAGAAAACAGAAATAATCCCACACATTCTCCCTGATAACAATGCATTAAAACTAGAACTCAACAAGAAAAACACTAAAAAACATAAAACAAGTAGAAGCTGAACGACAAATTGCTCAATGACAATTGCTTATGACATAAAATAGGAAATCAAAAGGTTCCTGGAAGTAAATGAAAATGAAAACATGACCTACTGGAACATATGGGACACAACAAAGGAACTCCTAAGAGGAAAATTAATAGCCATGACTGCATATATTAAAGGTCAGAAAGACCTGAAATCAATGATCTAATGCTTCATTTCAAACTCATAGAAAGACAAGAACAATCAATCCCAAAACAAGCAGAAGGAAACAAATAATAAAAATAAAGGCTGAAATCAATGAAATAGAAATAAACAAAAAAATACAAAGAAACAATGAAATAAAAAGCTGTTTTTTCGAAAAAATAAATAAGATTGGCAAACCTGAATAAAATGAGGAGAGAAAAAACCCAAATCAGTAAAGTCAGAAATGCAAAAGGGGAGATAACAACAAACACCACAGAAATCCAGGAAATCATCAGAGACTACTTTGAGAACCCATATTCCAACAAATTTGAAAATCTTGAAGAAATGGACAGATTTCTAGATACTTATGACCATCCAAAACTGAACCAATAGGATATTAATCACCTAAATAGGTTTATGACACAAAATGAAATTGAAGCAGTAATAAAGAGTCTCCCAAAAAAGAAAAGTCCAGGACCTGATAGATTCTCTGCTGAATTCTAGCAGACCGTTAAAGAACTAATACCAACCCTCATTAAACTGTTCCATGAAATAGAAATGGAAGGAAAACTGCCAAAAATTTTATGAAGCCAATATTATTCTCATCCCAAAACCAGACAAAGACACCTCCAAAAAGGAGAACTATAGGCCAATTCTTAATGAACATCAATGTAAAAATCCTCAAAAAAATAATGGCAAACCAAATCCAACAACACATCAAAAAAATCATCCATGACCAAGTCAGCTTCATCCCAGGGATGCAGGGGTGATTCAACATATGCAAATCTATAAATGTAATACAGCACATTAATAGAAGCAAAGACAAAAATCTCTAATCATTTCAATACATGCAGAAAAAACCATCGACAAGATCCAACACCACTTCATGATAAAAGCTCTAAGAAAACTAGGAATAGAAGGAATGTACTTCAACATTGTAAAGGCTATATATGACAAACCTACAGCCAACATCATACTTAACAGTGAAAAACTGAAACCATTTCCCCTAAAATCAGGAACAAGAGAAGGGTGCCCTCTATCCCCACTCCTATTCAACAAAGTACTGGATTCCTAGCCAGAGCAATTAGGCAAGAAGAAATAAAAAGAATAAAAATAGGTAAAGAAACTGTCAAAATATCCCTATTTGTAGATGATTTGATCCTATACCTTATAGACCCAACTCCACCCAAAAATTCCTAGACACCATAAAGAGCTATAGTAAGTTGGCAGGATACAAAATCAACTTAGAAAAATCATTAGCTTTTTTATATACCAATAATGAACAAACTGAGAAAGAATATATGGAAACAATTCCATTTACAATAGCCTCAAAAAAAATCAAGTACCTAGGCATAAACTTAACAAAGGATGTAAATTACCTCTACAAAGAGAACTACAAATCCCTGAAGTATGAGATAGAAGAAGACTACAGAAGGTGGAAAGATCTCCTGTGCTCATGGATCGGTAGAATCAACATAGTAAAAATGGCTATTCTACCAAAAGCAGTCTACATGTTTAATGCAATTCCCATCAAAATCCCAATGACATTCATCACAGAGATTGAAAAATCTACCCTAAAATTCATTTGGAAACACAAAAGACTGTGAATAGCCAAGGCAATAATCAGCAAAAAGAGCAATGCTGGAGGTATCACAATACCTGACTTCAAACTATATTACAAAGCAATAGCAATAAAACCAACATGGTACTTGCAAAAAAACAGACATGAAGACCAGTGGAACAGAATAGAAGACCCAAAGATGAATCCACACAACTATACTCACCTCATTTTTGACAAAGGTGCCAAAAACATATGATGGAGAAAAGACAGCCTCTTCAACAAATTTTGCTGGGAAAAATGGTTAACTTTCTACAAGAAACTGAAACTAGATCCATGTCTATCACCCTGTACTGGTATCAACTCAAAATGGATCAAAGACCTAAATATCACACCTGAAACATTGAAGTTACTACAGGAAGAAGCAGGAAACACTCTGAAACTATGTGGTATAGGCAAGGACTTCCTCAATAGAATCCCGGCAGCCCAGCAACTGAGAGAAAGGATGGACAAATGGGGCTTCACAAAATTAAAAACTTCTGCACAAAAAAAGAAATGGTCTCTAAACTGAAGAGACCACCCACAGAGTGGGAGAAAATATTTACCACCTATACATCAGACAAGGGACTGATAACCAGAATATACAGGGAACTTAAGAAAGTAAACTCTCCTAAAATCAATGAACCAATTAAAAAATGGGCAAATGAGCTAAACAGAACTGTCTCAAAAGTAGAAATTCAAATGGCAAAAAAGCACATGAAAAAATGCCCACTATCTCTAGACATAAAGGAAGTACAAATCAAAACCATACTAAGATTCCACCTCACCCCTGTTAGAAAAGCCATCATCAAAAACACCACCAACAACATGTTTTGGTGAGGATGCAGGGAAAAAGTAACCCTTGTACATTGCTGGTGGGAATGCAAGCTGTTGCAACCACTCTGGAAAAAAAATTGGAGGCTTCTTAAAAACCTAAACATAGACCTGCCATATGATCCAGCCATCTCACTCCTGGGGATATACCCAAAGGAATGCAACACAAGTTACTCTAGAGGCACTTGCACACCCATGTTTATTGCAGCACTATTCACAATAACCAAGTTATGGAAACAACCAAGATGCCCCACTATTGATGAATGGATCAAGAAAATGTGGTACTTGTACACAATGGAATTTTTTTCAGCCATGAAGAAGAATGAAATCTTATCATTTACAGATAAATGGATGAAACTGGAGAACATCATTCTGAGCGATGTCAGCCAGGCTCAGAAGATCAAAAATCATGTGTTCTACCTCATATGGGGACTTTAGATCTAGGGCAAATGCAGCAATGTGGTTGGACTTGGATCACATGACAAGGGGAGAGCACATATGGGAGATATAGGAATAGATAGAAAACCCAAAACATGAAAGCGTTTGATGTCCCCACTCCAGAGGAGCTAATACAGAAAACTTAAAGCGACAGAGGTTATCATGGGAAGGGGATCAGTAAGCAGTACAAAGATCAGTTAGAGATGAATTAACATGGGTCATGTGTACACGAAAGCAATGCTAAGAATATTTCTGTATAGCTATCCTCAACTCAACTAGCAAAAACGCTTTGTCTTCCTTATTAGGCTTGTGTCTTTTCTTCAACAAAATTAGTGATAAAGTCAGAAGGACCTGCTTGGAACTGAGGGAAAGGGGAGGAGAGCGTAGGGGAGGGGGCAGTGGGGAGAAATGACCCAAGCAATGTATGCACATGTGAATAAATGAATAATTAAAAAAAAGCCACTAACAGGTGTTGGTGAGATTGTGGGGAAAATGGAACCCTCATATACTGCTGGTGGGAATGCAAACTAGTGCAACTACTCTGGAAAAAATATGGAGGCTTCTTAAAAATCTAGACATAGACCTGCCATATGATCCAGCAATCCCACTCCTGGGGATATACCTAAAGGAATGCAACACAGGTTACTCCAGAAGCACCTCCACTCCCATGTTTACTACAGCGCTATTCACAATAGCCAAGTTATAGAAACAACCAAGATGCCCCACTACTGATGAATGGATCAAGAAAATGTGGTATTTATACACAATGGAATTTTACTCAGCCATGAAGAAGAATAAAATCTTATCATTCGCAAGTAAATGGATGGAACTGGATAACATCATTCTGAGCGAGGTTAGCCAGGCTCAGAAGACCAAAAATCCTATGTTCTCCCTCATATGCAGACTTTAGATCTAGGGCAAACACAGCAATGTGGTCAAACTTGGGTCACATCATAAGGGGAGAGGACATACAGGAGGAATGGGGATAGGTAAGAAACCCAAAACATGATAGTCCCCACTACACAGGAACTTATACAGAAACCTTAAAGTGACAGAGGTCTATATGAGAAGGGGATCAGGAACTACTGAAGAGGTTAGTTAGAGGTGAATCAACTTGGGATGTAATACATTTGTACATGGAAGCAACGCTAGGAATCTCTCTGTATAGCTGTACTTACCTCAACTAGCAAAAATGCTTTGTCTTCCTTATTATTGCTTATACTTTCTCTTCAACAAATTTAGAGATAAGGGCAGAACAGATTCTGCCCGGAAGCAAGAGGGGATGGGGGGAGAAAAAGGGAGTAGGGGGTAGGGGGGAGAAATGGCCCAAACAATGTATGCACATATGAGTAAATGAATTAAAAAAAGAAAGAAAAAGAAACCCTAAAGACAAGAAACATGAATTGAAGTAATTAAAGCTTTGAAAATAAACAACTGTCAACCAAGATTACTCTATCAGCAAAATTAGATTTGATACATTATAAGAACATTTCTGAATGTTACAATGTACTCTCCCAGCACAAAAAATAATAAATAAAATAAAATCAATGGAGAAATAAAGACTTCCCAAGATAAGTATAAACTAAAGCTGTTAATGGCCCTAAGCCAGCATTGCAGAAGATACATAAAGGAAGCTTACACACAGATGAGGAAGAAAGATATACACAAACATAAGGGCTCAAAAAAGAACAAATTTCATGAGAGGCATAGAGGAACAAATGAGAATTAGGAGAGAATCAAACATGTTCAACTTAGAAAACCAGAAAACACCTAAGATGAATAAGCAGACAAAAAAAGAATAAATAATACTTGAAAAAAGTATTATTACAGAAATCAGCTAATAACTCTCAATAATAACCCTAAATATAAGTGGTCTTAACTCTCATTAAAAGATGCAGTGTGGCTGATTGCATTAAAAATAAAAATAAGATACAACTGTTTGTTTTGTGCAAGAAACACACTTCACTGGCAAAGATACACACAGGCTGAAAGTGAAAATATGGAAAATGATATGCCAAGAAAGTGGAAGGTGAAAGCAAGCAGGAGTAACTATACTTATACCTGACAAAGTAAACTCTAAGTCAAAATTATTAAAGATAAAAATGGTCATTACATACTAATAAAGGTAATGATCCTACAAGAAGATAAAATGATTATAAATACACATACACTGAATGTTGGCACAGCCAATTTTATTTAAGGAAAAAAAACACTACTCGGCAGAAAGAGAAAGATAGGTTCAGATACAATAATAGTGGGTGAGTTTAATACTCCACTGTCATCAATAGATAGATCATCTGGACATAAAATCAACAAAAAAATTTCAGAATTAAATTCTACCAACATCAAATGGACTTAGCAGACATCTACAGGATATTCCAGCTGCAGAATACATATTCTCATTAGCCTATGGAATTTTCTCTAAAAAAGATCACGTCTTATATCACAAAACAAGTGTTAAAAATGCAAAAATTAAAATAACTTCCTGCATTTTATCAGATCATAATGGAATAAAATCAATAGCAAAAGAAACCATACAAATATGTAGAGATTGAACAGTATACATCTGAGTGATGAATGTGTCACTGAAGTCTGGGAGGAAATTTAAAAATTCCTAGAATCAAATGAAAATGAAAACACAACTTATCAAAACCTATGACATAGAGAGAAGGTACTTCTAGAGGGAATTTTATAGCTATGAGTTCCTACATTAAAAAGTCAGAGATTTCAAATAAATAACCTAATTATGTACCTCAAGATCTTAGAAAAACAAGAGCAAGCCAAACTTGTACCTCTATCATATATCTGAAAAGTTTATTGTATAAAATCATACAAGTTAAATAAATTATTAAAAAAGAATGGTAAAAATATAGCTCAGAGGGTATACTGATACCATTATCAAACATTTCAATCTGAATCTTTTATAAATTTTAAGAATATTCAACAATGTTAAATGAAAAACCATCAGAGTAAAAATTATACACACATTGTGGTGGACAGGGGGATTATTACCAGTGGAGGGGGAAGGAATTGGGAAAAGCATGTGGGAGGATATAGTGTAAATACTGTGTACACATCTATGTTAATGGAAAAACAAGACCTGTTGAAACTATTCCAGGAATAGGGAGGGGGGAATAAAGGAGAATGGTAGAGAGAGTGAATTCAACTATGATATATATGATATAGTGTAAGAACTTTTGTAAATGCCACAATGTACCTCCCATCCAGCACAACAATAAAAAAAATCATATGTACATCAGTGTTTACAACTATGTAGCCATAGCCAGGAATAAAGATTCAAAGAAAATATGCCAAAAGCTAACACTGTTTGGGATTCAATAATGATGCCTTATGGGTGCTTTATTTCCTTCTTTCTAACTTATCTGAGTTTTTCCAGATAAGTTTTCTTATTTTTCTCTAAAGAGAATGTTTTATTTTTAGATAGAAAGAATTGTAATATACTTAATTACTCTTTTAACAGAAAGCATCATTTCTGTCCCATCTTTCATGTCTCCACAGGATTAATCTTCCTGAAATATTTATTTCCCTGTTCAAGAACCTATGTCAGTTTCCCATTGCTCAGCATATTAAATGCAGTTTGTCCTCCTGTACACATCTTAACCTGTTTCCATTAGGTCTACTAAGTCTGCATTTATAGATTATAACTAAACTAAAATATACTTTTTTTCAAAGTTGAGATACTTGAATATTGTTATCTACTAGCCGACAGTAGCAAACAGGCATTAGAACTGAGTGTTTTCCTTTTTCAGTTCTGAGGCTTGATTTCAGGGTCTCATGCTTGGTAGGCAGGTGCTCTACTACTTGTACCACTTTGTGAGCCTTTTTTGTATTGTATATTTTCAAGTCTCGTGAGCTATCTGCCCAGGCTAGCTTCAAACTGTGATCTTTCTGATCTCTGCCTCCTAAGTAGCTAGGATTATAGGTATAAGCCACCTACACCAGGCTCCTTTTTTAAATTTATAATTCAGGACATCTTCCTTTTTCTAAATTTCACTGTCTTTACTTCACAGTATTCCTTAAGGTAGGAAATATTTGGCAGCTATATTTTAAAAGATTGGGTAATGCACAGGAAATTAATGTGAGTCAACTCCCTGTATAGCTATCCTTATCTCAACCAGCAAAAACACTTGTTCCTTCCTATTATTGCTTATACTCTCTCTTCAACAAAATTAGAGATAAGGGCAAAATGGTTTCTGCTGGGTATTGAGGGGGTGGGGGGGAGAGGGAGGGAACGGAGTGGGTGGTAAGGGAGGGGGTAGGGGCAGGGGGAAGAAATGACCCAAGCCTTGTATGCACATATGAATAATAAAACAATAAAAAAAGATTGTGTAATATATGTTTAAATCTTTCATTAAACAATATTTTGGTTTGAAGTTCTTTGTGGATAAGAGAAAAAGGTATGTTTGGGGCTGAAATTTGTGCTTATATATAGAACTTTTGTAGGATCAGATAGTGAATACGGTTACCTGGAGAGTAATGTGCATATCAGAACTCTCAAATATCCAACAAAGTAACTTTCTTTCATACCTTACCATGTTCTATGTGTTCTGAGTTGAACTGCCAATGGAAAAGTACCTTCTTTACTAACGCAATTAAAATACACAGTAAATTATCATTACTGGAAACAGAATTCCCTAGAAATTCATTCTTACAGAAGTCAGCTCCTTGGCCTTGGACATGATGTTCTACAGGAAAGCATTACTTTAAAAATAGAATTCCTTTTCAGCCATAGAACTCTGAAGGAAAGCAGACTGTTTTGTCCCTGTGTAAAATTCTTGCGTAAGAAAAAATTTTAGTGTCGTAAATAACCAATGAACCAATTAAAGCAATAAATAAGTGCTGATTTAACAAGAAATTATATCAGTTAGGGTTCAGTCAGAAGACCAAAACTACAATTAATAATACTTAATAAGGAATTGACCCTGTGTTCCCCTGTGAGCTATGGCTTCTGTCTCCAGGTTTGGAACTGAAGTCAGCAGGGCCAGCAGTACAATATATATATGTATTCATGATTATAAAGAGGGTGAGAACAAAAACAAGTGGAACTTGTTAGGACGAAATGAATGATAATGAGAAAATGGAGCCCTCATTTCTCTCACCAACTCCATCATTTTGGATGTGAGTGGCACACAGGATGGTATCCTTCACCACAGAGCCAAGCTTTGGAATCAGAAAGGGTGGAGACAGGGCCAGAGTTCTTTTTCTTCTCCTTACATTCTTTACTCTCTCACATCTTGCACTACTTACAGGTCCCCAAATTTGATCTATGAGCTATCTTCCCTCACACCCCCAAGCTACCCCCAAGTGCGTATTTTGGAATGATTTTCACATGACCATGTAATATTTGGATAGAAATGTTTGATATTGGAGTTTTGAACTGAGACCCCATTGTAAGCAAAGATTTCAGACTCACCAGCATAGATGACATCATCATCCATGGGCACAGTAATGAGTTCACCCAGGAAGGATAAGGATGGAGTCTTCAAGAACACCAATGTAAAGTTCATACAGAGTTGGGAAAAGGAAAATACTCTGCCCTGCACAATAAATTGGTATTCCTGTATTTTCGGGGCTCACTAAATTTGCTCAAACATTTGAACCTTATAACAGCTCTGTGAGAGAAACAAAAACTATTCCCCAAATTTTGCAGATACGGCTCAGTGACATTAAGTAGCCTGTAGCTCCTGTCACTCTCTGGCTTTTTCTCCAATAATTTTTAAATTACAGAGAGAGGAAACAGGAAACTGTCTGAGTTGGGAAGCTTCCCAACATTCTTCTTTGTTCTTTATCCAGGAGCACCTGACATAAAAACAAAGGTTCCCAGAAGTAAGAGGGTGTCATTACTCTTGGCTGCTAATTCCTCCAAAGACAAGACAGTAGATAGGCTTCGTCTAATAAACCAACCCAGAAAGACCAAGAAAGCCTATGAAGATTCTGATAAAACAAACAAACAAAAAAGCCCTCAAAGCTTAACAAATAATCCATTTTGTAATATGAACTCCTGAGGATCAAGAATCTGATGTAAACTACATACTGACTAGCACCCCAACACTGCGATGAATAGGAATAGAGGAAAGTTGATGCAATCTTTCAATGCAATTGCAAGTTTATTCCTCCCAACACCATGATATCAATTATTTGATACTGTGATATAATAAGAAATATATATTTGGTCTTATTCCTGGGTTCCTGACACACAGTCTATAGCCCTTGGAATTTCTTAAATTAAAAGGGAATTTCATCATTCATGTACCTAAGTTTATGAGGTGACTCACAGTGGGCCCATAGACAATTTCAAGATGGGGAATGGTTGTGAAAGGAAACAACCTGTGATTAAAAGGTTGAAACTTGCAGCCCTATCCCCAAACTCTGAGAAGGTGAAAGGTGCTAGAGACTGGGTTAACTATCAATGATTCAATCAATCATGTCTACATAGTAGAACCTCTAAGACTCCCTAAGTAATGGGATGATGAGAGCTTCTAGATTGGCAAACACATTCACATACCAGGAGGGTAGCGCACCAACTTCATGGGAAAAGAAGTTCCTGTTCTGGGAACCCTTCTGGGCCTCACCTTTTGTATGTCTTCATCTAGCTGTGCATTTGGATCCTTTACAACAAATTGGTGATAGTAAGTAAGGCATTGTCCTAAGTTCTGTAAGCTATTATAGCAAGTTATTGAACCTGAAGGAGAAAGTTGTTGGAACCCCCAATTCTGTAGCCAAGTTGAACATAAGTGTGGGTACCCTGGGTACGCAGTACTTGTGACCTGAATGCCGGCTGTCTAATGGGATTAATCCCTTGGAGTTATAGAGTTTGACACTAACTCTGGATAGTGATGGAGTTGAATTGAATTGTAGAGTAAATGCTGGAAATGTGGAGAGTTGGAGAGTTGGAGGTTGATGTGGAAAATCCTCTACTCATTTGGTGCCAAAAGTGCTGTGAGTTAAAACAATTTAGGATTACTAATAATTTACCAGGAAATTTAAACTCATAATCTGCTTTCCTATGAGTCACTCTACTTTTATCAGCAAATATATATGATGTTGACATCTCTCTTGACTCTTTTGAGTTATAATGAACAAGAACCCCTTAAAGTCATGTCATGAAATAAAGGTGTTCATTATAAAAATGCACACACATTGAAAAAGAAGTTGTCACAATAATTCTCCATCTTTTTCTCAGGGACTTCATAATCCCAACAGCCAAGCACAATACCTCAGATTGTATTTGTATATTTGTTCCTTTCTCACTGGTGAGTGAGAAAGCAGTTTTCTCACTGGAATCTATCTTCTCTGCTCTGTTATCATTTGAACATGGGCTTTTGGCTTGCTATAGTCAACTTTTAACTCATGCCCTCATTTCAGTTGAAAATATTTTCCAACATTTCTAACTTAAAATTCTTAAGAAAAAATCAACTTGATTCCACTTCTCTTTGGAATAAGTCAGACATCACTGGCCAACCTATGCAATGGTGACCCTTGGGTAAGATACCAAGTCTTGAGGTCCACTTAGACCCAGAATGCTGATTCAAGAGGCAACAAAATAAAAAAGGAACATACAATTCAAAACATGCCTTCAAAGGCAACAAGATCTCAGAGTAAGCAGTTTCTCACAGAATATAGAATAAGCAGGGCAGACCTTGAGTACAACTAATAGCTACCCAAAGAGAAGTGGACATGCTCTCATATTGAATTTCTTACATGAATTCTTCCAACACTACCAATATTAAATTAAGCCCACTATAAAACCAGTAAAATCAAAAAAGTTGGTATCTGTGAAAGTGCATTGAAAAGTACTTCCCACCATACAAATATGAGAGCTGTTATCAGGAATTCAAAGCTTTCACTTATTTCTTTAATAGTTGGCACCTACTATGTGCCAGGCACTGCACTATTTGCTGGGGAAAGCAGTCATCCCTTTTCAAATTCCATTTACATCAGTGCTGTGATGTTCATATCTTTTCAAAGCAATTACATGATTTTATTTCCTTTCAAATGAAATCTAATGGCTAATCACAGTTACTTATCAGCTCCTAAAACCTAAATAGCAGACATGACCAATCCTTGTGTGGCACCTCTAAGAAAAACACAGCATGCTGCTGGAAGTATATTGCTAATTCAGTGAAGTGGCATACATTGCTTTGCATCATGCTAAACGGATGCCCCCATACAGCATCAGGAAACCCTGCTGCTGACAGCACCCTATTTCAAAGGTCCTTAAAACTGACTTCACAATCCCCTCCTGGTTCATTCGGTAGAAGCAGAACTAGGTATAGGCTGAAAAAAATCCTTTTGCATATATACATATTCCTGCCTTCCAGATTCTTTCTAGAGTTAATAAACTCAGGATTTTAACTTTTCAAAAATTTTATACCCCCCAATATTATGTATGTTTGCTTGATACTACTGAACAGCTGCAATGTGCTACCCAGTGGGATTGCTGAAATTTTTGGCAATTGCTGAAATTACTCTGTGTAGACACATATTCACACATGTAGAGACAGAAAAATTGTTTAAGAACCAGGGGACCCATAGGAATGAAAGATGCCGGCTAAGTGCTAAACATTATTATTTCATCTGAAAGAAGACCAAAGCAGAGAAAAATAATTTCTGGTAAGGCTGAAAATGCCTCAAAAGTATTATGTTAATTATTATCTCAAAAGTTCATCAGGAGCCTCCAAGCTCAGCAAACTTGACCAGAAACCCATTTCCCTCCTGACAATCTTTCAGCCTATACTAGCATTCTTGCTTCTAATCACTTCAATTAAAAGTGCTTTAGAATAAAATGTTGTCATTTCTCTTTTTCAGACCTTGGAACTATGGAGATAATTGTCAAATTGTTCTTTCGCACTCCCAAATGAGATTTTCTTCCCAGTACAATGAGCTTTTTCATTCTGTTTTCTACTTACAAAGAAGATAGTATGTAGCCTTTCTGAAATACTGAGGAAAGATTTACCTTTTTGTATGTTTGCTTGTTAAATAGTATGAGAAACTGAGAGAGTTATCACACAGATAGATTCTCCC
Organism: Castor canadensis; assembly: GCF_047511655.1. NCBI lineage: Eukaryota > Metazoa > Chordata > Mammalia > Rodentia > Castoridae > Castor > Castor canadensis. Next base: position 112,069,351 of record NC_133393.1, on the reverse strand, counting down.
TCTGCTTATAGTCCTTTTATCACCAGGGGCTGTCAAATACATGTGCTCTCATGTATCTGGTATAAGTTGTCAGCATGCTGAAAATCAGATGATCAATAGAACCAGTCTCTGAGATGGACTGCTTTGTTGTTTCAATCACATCTGTAACATGAATTAATGTTCAACAGCCAGAAAACATTTGTTGTCTCGAAGAGGGACTCTAATAACTGAATTGTGCCTCAGATTCCTCACAGAGGACATGGAATAGCTGGTAATGACAAGCACCAACTGGTGAAAAGTTGACTTGGTCAATTATCCTCTGCTGAACTGAGGTCTATACAATGCATTTCACAGACATAGGAGAGCTTGGGAGTAATAGGGAAAGAGACATACTTAAACTTGTCAACATAATAGGACATAGTTCTCACTTGAGCAAATTGGGATTTTACTCTCTTTTCCATCATGTCCTCCCATTAAAACAATAACACAAATTTTTACTGACCATTTAGGCTCATTTATCACACAACAGTTTCTACTAGAGTTATTAATCCCTATTTCTTCCCTTTTTCTATATTGAAACAATGCTGCTTGGTGTAAAACCGCATACCCACATTTCATATGAAATAAATCGGTACAGAACATCAGTATTGTAGAGTCCAAATATTAATTACCTGTATCTTATCAAAAGAAACTTGTGTTATTTGATCTAATATATTTGATAAGTGATGTTTTAAATTTTCCCCAAATGTGATTGCACACTTTCTGGACCAGAAGTATGTTATGCAAATATTAGCATTGACTAACAAAGAAACTCACAGCACACATTAAAATCCAGAGAACAACATCCTCAGATTCAAATGACCTTGCTTCTATGCTGAGCTTTGCAAGGAAGTGTGCAACAATGAAAACAAAAATCAGAAATAGTAGGAATTTTTGTGAAACCATTGACCTGCTATAGTAACTCCGGGATTTCCTACTTGTTGTGTGATATGAAGTCACATACATACATACACACACACATAGAATTTTAAGTAATTATATGTTACTGTGTTATTTGCAAGCAAAGCACATTCTAATTCATAGCATCCTATCTTTTAATATCCTTAGAGATCTCAAGAGAAATCACCAAGCCAGAAAGGATTAAAAGCTAAAATAACACTTTTAACTCTTCCAGGAAGAAAGAAGCTGAGGAATAAAACCTCTGGATCTTAACAGTGCTTCCCTGCCTTTAAGGTGGGACAAATTGATCTCAACGTCTACATTCAATTGAAACATGTCTGTAAGGGCAAGAACTTGGTCTTATTTATATCCCTAGCACCTGGCAAATTGCCTGGCACATAGTAGGCAAGCAACTCATGAACATTTGTTGAGTGACTACATAAACATTGTCACTGTCTAATGGTTTGTATTGAGTCAGATCTCTTTGTAACAATTTGATTTGGAAGTGAAGCCAGAAAACAAGAATGTCTTTCTATACCTCCTCTTTCTGTTGCAAATGGCTCTATACTGCAGGCCCACAACATAAATGCTTTAGCCTCCCCTGTGCCCTACAAAGCTGTGATTTTCTTGTGATTCTCTATTTTTAAAAAGCCCAAGATGGTGCGTGTGTTTGTGTTTTTTTGTGTTGACTGTAGGTTTTGATGTTGTTGCCAGTTCCCTTCTCATACTGTCAAATTTTGTTTTATATTCCCTTATTCTTTCAACCATTTCGGGGGGAAAATGCTAATTACCATGGGCTTAATAGCAGTTCTGAACTGCACCAGAACACCAGGGTCTCACAAATACCTGTCAGCACAGAAGTTTTCAATTACCATAATTTTATTCCTAATTCAAATTACCATAATTGCCCTCCATTAATGCAACTTTCTTAAAGCTGAAACATCAAAGAAGCTGGCATTCACATTAGCTTAGTTGACTACTTGCAAAAATAAACAGTGTCTGTCCATTTTGCAAATAGGATGAGGTTAGCCTGAAAAAAAATATGTATCAGTGCTCTGAGTTCATAAGACCTACCATATTATATTATAATTATCTGTCAACATTTGTGAAAAGTAAAAGCCATCCATATCTTACTTTCTCTCTCTTCTACTTGGATGAAGTACAAGAACTGCTTTTCTGATTGCTGTGACATCTACCATAGGAAAATTTAAACTATAAGCACACCTAACTGTGCTCTTATTTAATCCATCTATTTGTATAAAATGTAGTCTTACCACCTTACAATCATCAGTTTCACTTTTAATGATTCTCATTGTTCTGAACAAGTCATAATTGCCTTTCTCATTTATAGGTGCAGGACAACACCACTTTCCAGAGTTAGTAGATTATCAGTGTTATGCCATCACTGTACTGTCCCTGGCATTTTGCCAGAAAACTGTAATTTTGTAATTTGAGATGCAGTCACTTCTTTATACTTGAACTCAGAAACTGCCAGAGAACAGGAGGCAGATCAAAAGTTCATGTTATTAGTTGGATAATTGGAGTACCTTTTTTCTTGTATTTTATTTTATTGTTTTGCTGGGTAGGGGTACATTGCAGCATTTACAAGGTTTTTACAATATATCAAATATATCATACTTGAATTTACCCCCTCCACCATTCTCCTTTACACCCTCCCATTCAAGAATTAGTTTCAATAGGTATCTTGGTTCCAGAGAGGCAAGCAAAATAGTCCTGTAAATCAACAAGTTAAAGCAAGGATTCATACTTCCATAAGTTTAAATCAATTCAGATAATAGATTTCAAAAAATATCTAAATAGGCCCTATAACAATAAGCTCATTTTACTTCCCAGAATATGATCAAAGTCATTGGCAATTTTCAGCCTGCAGAGTCTCTCTGCGGTATCCAATACTTGACTCAGCCATTCAAGAGCCACAGAAGTTTTGAAGGTTGAAAATTCTGCATTTTCAAATGCCACAGGCACATTTAGGATTTAGCTCCAGGCTGAACCAATATAGAACTCTCTGTGGAAGACAGGAAACATAACAGAGTCCAATTTGTTGGAAGACTCTGAAGGGTTCAGAAAGACAGAGTTCACCTAATTACCTCCATCCAATCAACAAAAAAGATATAGCAGATGAAGTCATAGGGACACAGCTAAACCCTGGAGACTTCAATTTCTGTGCTCCTGAGTACCTGAATGTATACTTAGTTTATTACATTTTACTCCTCAAATTTGGTAATTTCCATTGGTACCAAAGAGCTCATGATACCAAATAAATTTCTATCAGTAACAAGCAATCTCAGGATAATTGGAAATTACTCATAGACAAGATCTTTAAAAAACATGTTTCAGGGATATTTGTGGATCACCATATTTTTGAAGGACTATCCCCAAAATTATTGTTGCGCCTTGCTTAAGTTTCATAACTTCTGACTAAAAAAAACAATGAAGTTCATGATATCTTAGACTATGGCAGAATGAATTATGATACAAATGCCAATACTAAATATTCACCCAAAATATGAGTAGAAAAAATGCAAATACAAAATCAGTTCCAGCACTTAGCTTAATTCTATACCGTCTCAGAGTAGGACTTTTCTGATCAGATTTTCAGAAGTTTAGGTCACAGTTCCTAGGCCTAACCCTCAGATTTGTTATTTATCATTTAGAGAAGAGTGTACCCAACAGGTTGTTGAGATAAAAGAGCAGACATACTTGTTTTCTCTCTGCTCTACTGAGAACTGTATGATGGACATGACCACCCAGGATAATATATTGCAAATGAAAGATGTTCAATGACTATATGTTAGATTAAATTATTAACTAATGGAAGGAATAAAGAAGTTATCAATACTTTTCCAATATGAAGCTATCTTCTATATTCAGTCCTTCTGTTTATCACTTTAAGAATAGGATTTATAAATAGCCAAGGTTTTAAGCAAGTAAAAGTTCTCTGAGGAATCAACATCATAAAGGTCATTTACTTTGAACTTTGCAGATCAAAATACATCTAAAAATGAGCTGAGATTCATTAGCTATATTTAGGTAGAAAATGTGTCATGGCTTATGCAAGTTTCATTCACATACATACTATTGTTCAACTTTTTTTCCCTCTCTCCTCTCTCTCTCGATTTCCTTTTCTTCTTTTATTTACCTTTTAACTAAAATTAGTTAAAAACTGAAGAACCTTCTTATTATTTTTCATACTCATTGAATAAAGCCTTAGGATTGCAATCTTAATTTTTAAAGTAGACAGTCTTAATATTTTATATGATTTTTCCTTAGGAAAAAAATCTGAATGTGATTAGCTTCTTTTCATTAAATCAGAAGCCATTTAGTTTAATTTTAAAAATTAAAAAAAAAAACCCTCCTTCTGATTTGGAAAGCAAACAGTACTACTGTAACTCAGATTCATATCACCTCTGTCTTTGATGTTCCAGACAGTCTCTTGAATCATCTTCACATTCCTTGTCACTCCCAAGCCAACCTTACAATGTCATTCATCATCAATACTTCAACGTTCAAGCAATGAGGCAAGAAAACACCAAACAGATTCAGGAGCACTGAACTTCTAGTCTGAGCCCAACCACTTTCCTGCTGAGTTAATTTAAGGAAATTGCTTAGGATAAGAGTTGTATTTCAATGATTTCAAAAATAAAATGGGGATAGAAATAAATAACTGCTTTATTGAATTCATGGGATTATTATGCAACTCAAAGGAATTAATGTAAATAAAAGTATTTGTAGTGTATAAAACATTACACAAACATCAGATATTACTAAACTTCAAGTTTGAGACACATTACCTTTAAGTGGATAGTAGCAATGAAAAGCACAGATTTCGGAGCCAGACTTTCACATTACCTATATGATTCTGACCTTATAAGACTGATGTCTCAGTTTCTTCTTCCTAAAAACAAGAAGAATAATTGTACTACAATTATTACAATTGTAGTACAATTATTGTGAGGATTAAATGAGTTAATATTATATAAATGCACTTAACATGTTTCTGACCCAGAGTAAGTGCTCTCTAAGTATTTGCTATTGTCACCATTATTATTGTCAAACAGCTCTCTAGCTAAAATTCTATAACAATTTCCCTGTTGTTCAGCATAGTGTCCAAGCACTATGAATTCCCCATTTTCCTTCATGTCCAACCACAGACAAGCTCTGCTCCAAGTAGACCAGTCTCCCCAGTGCTCTGCATTCAGTCCCAAGTCAGTACTTGGCTCACTTAACATCATTTATCTGAAATGCCCTTTTCTTTCTGACATACCCACTAATCACATTCCTGCTCAAGTCCAATCTCCCCAACCACTTGAGTCATGCTCTTTCCCTTTTCTGAATTACAATGGCAGTTTTAATCCAGATGGTTCACCAAGAATTTCTATCATGTACTTCCTTGTGCTGCTACTTTTTACAATCTATTGTCCTGTTTACCCACAAAGCCATCTTCTCTTCCAAGAAATGTTCTCTCTAACCCTGAGGCTCTAAAGACTGAGTCCCACTTCCTTGGTCACATGGCTCTTAGGTCCAAATAGCCCCTTCTAGAAGTATAGCTGTCTCAGTATCTACCAGGGATTGCTTCCAGTACCACTTAAGAATACCAAAATCAGCATATGCTCAAGTCCCTTATATAAAATGACATAACATTTGCATATAACCTGTGCATATCCTCCCATACACTTTAAATCATCTCTAGACAACTTAAAATGCCTAATACAATATTTGTTGCATTGTTTAGGAAATAATGACAAGAAAAAAGTCTGCACATGTTCAGTGCTGTAGCAGTTTTTCTCAAATATTTTTGATTCACAATTGGTCAGTTTGCAGATGCAAAACCTAGAGATGCAGAGGGTCTACTGTACTTCAAACTTGAGTAACAAAGAAGAGCCCTATCTTTTCTAGCATAGAGCTGTTAGTTGTGTGCCTGGAGGTGCCAATGTCCATGCCCCTAATTCCATGGAAAACCTAGTGTGAGAGAATGAAGGAAACTCAGAGGCAGACATTCATGAGAAGTTAAAATGGAAATTTCAAATGTCTCTGAAACTAGCTCTACCCATTCTTCTAGTTCTTTCATTAATGGGTCCTATATGTCAATGCTTTAACTAGTTTAACTGTTAATAGTGTGGCATAGATACTGAAAAATACATCTGTTTCCTATTGACAGGCCTCTGTCCCAAAGCCAGGCTATTTTCAGCTTTAATTATATGACTTGTCCTTGTTCATTATCCATATAACCATTGAAGAGCAACAAAAGTAAATGATTCATTGCTGACACATGGCATTTCTTGGGCAGCCATTAATTAGCAAAATAGCACTTGAACATAAATTGTTAAGAAGTGTCAGCAAATAAAACCTTAATCAGAATTTTTTCTCTAAAAAATTAAAAAGGTGTGCACCTTTGTAAATTGCACTAGGCAATTTCCAACTTTAATTTAGAGCTTATCAGGAAAACTGAGTATTACATTAATCTTTACGAATTGAGTCTAAGTGTGCTCTATCCTCTCTGTTCTCTCTTTTAGAAACAAGAGATGACCTGAACCACGCACGTTTATCTTCCCTAGCCTGTTGAGAGTCTTGGATCCTTGCGCAAGAGCCACATAGATGAGCTTGGTGTCCTCTTTAAGGAATTCAGGAAACAGTGACTGGATACATGCTATGTGCCATGCACAGTACAGAATAATGAAACCATTCATACCTGAGCAGCCTTTGTCAGCTTCCCTCCCACACCCATATGTTTTTGTATTTCACCAATTTGTTGAGTTCCAAATTCCATCTGCTAGTATCTGTATCTCTAAGCATGAGAAAGCTACTACTGCAAGAGCACAGCAATCCACAGTGCCAGGGAAATAATACCTCTCTGTACCTCCTCAGCTTCCTATACCCTGTCCCCACAGTGCTCAGCCAGTGACTAACCGGAGTTGGTTTATAAACACCCCAGCTAACTTGACACTTGAGGGACCCAGAACTGAGACACAGGAGTGGCCCACATTTGTTGACCTTTCTTTTGCCCTATTTTTCTACTTCCCTGTCAGTATTCTCCATGTCTCCCTCTGAAAATAAAACCAAAGATTTCTTGCATTTAAATGTTTGCTTCACTGACTTCTTCCAAACTAAATTAATACCATTAAAGAACATCCGCTCTTATGGAAAACATCAGCCTGCAGATCATACTCCTTTAATAGAAAAAGTGAAGACTAAAACCAAGCAAACAAACCAACAAAACATACTTCTTCATGCCTTTAAGTGCTACTTCTCCACCTCCAGGAGTCACAATAAATGGACATCTTTATTACCACTGCTGTCACTAATGCCTAGTTCATTTCTGCCATGTTGGTCTCTTTTTCCTGTGATCAGGTTGGAGCCTTCTTAACTCTGACCCTTAAAGATGAAATGCCTCTAAGCAGTAGACTTTCCGATAGAATTCATTGGGGTAATACTTAGTAATATTCTAGCATGATACTTCTATAGGATATTTTTTAAAGACATGAAAGTAGAAGAGAGACTATTTGGGAAGAAGATGGAGACCAAGGAGACAAGAAGATTCCATAGAGAGTAATGGTGGAGGGTGAATATGATCAAAGTACATTACATGCATTATGAAAATGTCATAATGAAACCCATTATTTTGTACAATTAATATATGCAAATTTAAAAAACAAGCCTAACAGGGTAACACAGGATCTATGAACAAAGGGTTTTATCTCCACTTTCTTTACCTTTCAAATCATGGTACATTCATGATACCTTACTAAATTCTAGATGTATTTTCAATTGGGACCTAAATGTTCATATTGTGTCTCAGATTTCGCTATTTGGGAAGCTGACTCTGAGACAGAATTTTGTATGCAAGTAATGCTTTTGGAAAGAAGGAGAAGAAAGCAGGATTGAGAAGGGAAATAGGTCAATGTCCAGAAGATCTGAAATAAGCAACACTTTTCATAGTTGTTTTGTGTTGATGCAAAATGTTCAAGCGTAGATCAGGCATTGGCTATGGCTACCCAGGAAGGTGGTCTTGGGTAAGTGGTTGGTCCTCTGCTGCTGAGGCATTATCTTCAGGCTACTATCTGCTGAGAGCACTCCCACAAGCCAGGGAAACAAGTCCTTTCTTGAAAGAGAGTCTAGATGGCACATCCATGATTATTCATCATAAGTTAGGATCTGTTTCATTTCTCAATCTAATGTCCACCTTCACAGGAACATTTTCAAAACAATATAGGTTGGAGAGTTACATGGTGTCAGTGACTCTCATGAGTTCCCTTTCTCCTCCCTTTAAATTCTCAAGGCTTTTGCCAGAATGGCCAATTTCCAAATATATTTTCTGGCTATTATCAGTTGAAGATTGGAATTTAATGGCAAAAATTTAGTGTTAGGGTTAGTGTTAGGTTTAGGGTTAGGGTTAGGGTTAGGGTGGAACAAAGAATCAGATGGTCCAGCAGACTCTAAGCTAGCAATTAGGTTCAGATTATCTAGGACAGTCAGATTATTTGAGTAATCAGGAGACCTATCAAATTACTGGCATTTTTCTGGGTACTGGGAGCCAAATCTCTCTACCACATTGGAGAGATCTCTGGATAACAGCCTTATCCTGGCTCTAGAGAAAACTCATTTGAAGTTACCATAGGTTTAAGTATGTAATTCTGTCCGTACCTCCTAATGTTCACTCAATGCCCTGCTATTACCTGAGGGGCTTGGGGTACCAGGAATGTGAATTGAGCATATCTAGATATTGAAATACACCTAAGGGTTATGAAGAGCATAATTCAAACCAAATTTGCACTTGCAATTGTGTTCATTATGCTTGATTACTGCTTTAAAAGATTTCCTCTGTTCCATCATAGAGGCCCTTGCTTTAAGAAAAGATGCACACAGGAGAAGAAATGAAAAGAAAGACTCTATGCATTTAACAACACACTTTGAAATTTAAAATGATGTAAACAAAGTAGGCTGTCTTTATAACTAATTATGTTTTTGGTTTGGATATGACCTTTGCCTCTAATCCAAAGTGAAAAATTACATACTCATTTATCATTTTCTGGGGTACATATCCCACACCACTTCAAATTCTACATTTTTTCTCAGTCTGTTCTCTCTTCACTGAAACAGTCAGACAAAACAAACATAAAGATAATAGTACAATAACAAAGGGACATGAGTAATTGGAATGTCTCCTCAGTTAGTATTTTTGCTTCTACTAAAGGATTACACTGTGGTAAACATTATTACCCTCAAGATCAATGGAATGAAGAAGGATCTGCCAAATCTAGCTCAATGCCAGGAAAATCTGTAGTGTATTTACTGATTTCAGGTGGAAAGATCCAGCATTCAGAGTACAAAGCATTGGCATTCTCTTTTCCCCACTCTCCCTTCAGTTTTCTTTCAGAACCAAACTGTGTACAACACTTATTGGCAGAAAGCTCCTTGTTCTTAGAGTTGATACTATAATCACTAAATAAAATACTTTGAGGATTGTACATCAGTCATTCTTAATACCAAGACTCAGAGCAGACACTCATCCTGTGTTCATTGCTTCATTCCTTTCCTGCCATTTTCCCTGAAAGAGTTAAGTCATTATTGAAATATATTCACTCCACCTATTTTGTGAGCAGACAAACTGAGTAGATCAAATGGATTTGTAAACATTTATTGGCTGTTCAGGTAAAACTGTGCAATATAATCATGGAGTCTGAACTCTTGCTTTCATTAGCCATGCAAAATTCCCCAGGTCAGGATTTACATTTTAGCTGCTTATTAAGCTCCCAGATGCTGTGATTCAATCAGCTTCACAGAATCCACTTTGGTATGGCTATGCTGACACAGAAATGATGGAGGGAAAATAGATTCAAATTAGTCAGACTCCAGTCACACTAGCATAGCACTTTACCCTTCATTTACTTCTGAATTTGGATACATCGCATGCAGATTTATTTGTATCCCGAAGACCCAGAATGTACTTTGGAATGAATTTAGCAAGCAAAACAAGTCATAGCTATTTTGGAGGACAGTATGAGGAATGTTGTTAAGATATGAGTTATCATCAATTCCCACACTGATACCATCTTATCAGTGTGTGAAGGAGTCAATGACCCAGTCAATGTTTCAATATATGAAAAGAAGCCTTACACTTTGGCAAAATAACTAGGTCATGATCACAATATGTCTTGAAGAGATAGGTAAAACTAAGAAAAAGAGAGATCATTTCTATTCTAAGGGTCCTGCTCTTTACCTGATGCCAAAGAGACCAGAAGGCAGTAATTTTTTTAATTTTTTTATTCATTTATTCACATGTGCATACATTTTTTGGGCTATTCCTCTCCCCTGCTCCCCCTCACCCCCTCCCATTCTCCCCCACCCACCTCGCTTCCAGGCAGAATCTGTTCTGCCCTTATCTCTAATTTTGTTGAAGAGCAAGTATAAGCAATAATAAGAAAGACAAAGTGTTTTGCTAGTTGAGATAAGGATAACTATACAGAAAGATTCCTAGCATTGCTTCCATGTACAAATTTGTTACAACCCAAGTTGATTCATCTCCACCTGACCTTTGCAGTAGTTCCTGATCCCCAGAAGGCAGTAATTTTCAGAGATCTTTGTTTCTTCTCTCGTAAGGATAAGAGAAGGTATGTCTAGAGAAGATAAGTGACTATGACAACAAACACACTATGGAGATAAAGTTGAACCCATTAGGAGCTTCTTTTATGTCACATTATACTGACCTCTTCATGAACATCTATCAACCATAATGACCAAAAGCTTAAACCAGACAATAAACCATTAGCATGATGTTAATGCAAGAGCCCTGGAGTTACGACAAGAAGTTAGGAATAAGTTCATCTTCGTGGCTAACCAAAGAGTGTAAAAAAGTAATAATGACAGCAGATAAGAAGTAAAAAAGTAGGTGTAACATTAAGTAACATTTAAGTAATTACTATTTGGAAGAAAGAAGAAACTGTGCACCTTCCCATATAATCCTCATATAAAAACACCTAAGATAGATCTTATTTTCATCCCTATTTTACAGATGCAAGAACTGAGGCACATGAGATTATGGAAACTGTATAGGGTCCTGTAGTCTATAAATGAGCTAGATTTTCACCTGGGAGACAAATTCCAAAGATTTCTGAACCACTGTGTAAATTAAGATCTACTCACTGATGTATGTGGTTAATCTTTAATATCTCTACAAGAAAACATTGTAAAAAGCCAGGAAATACAAGCTCATTCATATCTGTACTATCTATGGATATTTCTATATAAATAGATACTTTCCTGGGATTTCTAACACAATCAACCCTTTCAGAATATATATGTAACTTTATATTTAACAAGATTTATTATTGGTGTTAAATTAAGTATCAAAACAAAAATCAAAATCATAGCTACTGAATGGTTTTCAGGAAACATGAAGTCTTTGAACTGTCTTCTGGAGCCTAAACTAGATTTCTATGTTTGTTTTAAAGTATGGTAATGTCAATTTTTTTTCTTTTTGTAACGTGAATTTTTCTAGTGAATCATTTATTTGCTCAAATTAAGTCTATATAAGTATTAACCTAAGCAAAAGGTCTCGGTCTATATCTATATGAAACTATTAAATTTCCTTGCCAGTTACCACTAAAATTTCATATGCTAATAAAAGATAGATTAAATATGGCTATATTGTTGATATTAAGAAAATTTTCTTGACATGTAACTGAGTAGAAATAAGAAAAGATAAAATCAATTGACTTGTAATTAAGGGAAAAGAATCCAACCTATACATAGTCAATCTTTGTTTGCCAGTTACCATGTCATTATCCAAGAACAAAACCTAAGTATACCTGAAATTCTCATTGTGAAATCCTGCTGATTCAGTCACCCTCTACTATATAATAAATATTCCAAAAATTAATGACTGTATGTATTGATGATTTATTATTTTTTACAATCTGTGGGCTTTGACTGGGAACCTCATGCACCAACAAGCAAGACAATTAATTGGGCCAAAAAGTCCAAGATGGATTCACTCACAGGTCTGGCAGTTGTTTCTGGCTTTGACTGGAGCATCTCAGTCTGCCTTTTAGTGATCTCTCATCTATTATACTTCCATATAAGGGAATCTGTGAAAAATAGATCAAGAAAAAGAACATTAGAAGTGGAAAAATTACTTAGGCTCTATAGCACTCAGATCCTGTAACTTTTGCCAGATTCTATTAATCAGAGTACAATAAGTCTGGCCCAAATTCAAGAAGTTGGAACAAGAGACTTCACCTCTGCATTACAGCAATAGTAAAGTGACGTTGCAAAAAAAAATGTATATTGGATGGGAAGAATTTGTGACCATAAAAGAATTTACCTCAGATGCACAGCCATGGTGAGGTGGGGGTAGGGATGCACACACACACACACACACACACACACACACACACACACACACACACTATCAACCAGATGTTTTACAAGATGTGACTATTGAAGGAAACATGATTTTAAAAATACATGGGATTTCTGTGTACTATTTTCTAAAACTACATACAAACCTACAATTATCTCAAGTTTAAAATAATTTTTAAAAAGCAAACTAGAATGAATCTCAACATAATAAAGCATTGTTAAAGAAGCAGAATTTTCTGTCATGATATTTTATCAGTCCATGGTGAAGTCACATATAAAATAACATAAACAACATACACAGTGTACCGAATCATTTATTAAACAAATATTTTTGAGTGTCCATCTGGGCCTAATGTTCAATGAGGCAGTGAACAAAAGGACTAAAACCCCTCTCCTCAAGGAGCATTGCCTTTAGGTTTTAATTCTTAAATCACATCACAGAAAGAAATAGAAGAGAGAGAAAGTCATAGTTGACAACAAAATAATCATTGAGAAAATATCAGTTCAGGGTGAGGAGAAACTAAATATATTCAAAATATCCATGCTAGAACTTTAAAGTCATCCAGAGAATATAATTTGTTTGTAAAATCATAGGGGGGGGGCTCTACACTAGTTCTCTTTTCATCTCTAGACTACAGTTAGCTAGAAGCACAGTCACCTCAATCTAAACTATTCAGCTCTGTATACCTAGTCCTCCTCTCCACTGCTCTTACACACCTGCAAGACACAATCTGACTGCTCAAACTTGACAAGGATGATGAAATGTGTTCTATTATTTTGGTACAATTTACTATTCACCATTTTTCTTCTTTTAGAAAACGGTTTCCTCCTTACTTTTCTGTGCATGTGGGTTGATTGAGGCTAATCCTAACTTAATGTGAAGGTGGGCATTTGATTTGGTAGTAAGCTAATCAGAGTAGTCAACAACAGACATATAACTTAATTGGAGATTAAGAGTCAGGCTCAAGACTTCTGTTAGCTCTCTTGAGAAGAACTCTTTCTGAACAGGATGTGCTCTAGGAGTCACTGACTGTATCTTGCCAATACTAATGGCAAACTAGCCTGGAAGTGATGGTATGCAAAGGAAAACCAAACATAGGGGTGGAGAGATTCCAGGTCTTGGGGAAATGTTTAAGGCTCCAGATTCTCCTGCAAAGATCTCTACTCAGAAATGTTTTATTACATAAGTAAATAAAACTCTATTTTGGTTTAAGCTACTTTGAGTTCAATTACTCTTTATCCATGACTGAAACAAAAAGGAGGTTAGAAAAGATCTGTATCTTGGGAAAATCAGATGGTGGATTTGACAGGAGAATATCTACTAACATTTCATGAAAACTGAGTTGCTGTGTAATTGCTTTCTTGCATTGAACCTGAACTAAAAAACTACCTTACCCTTCAGCAGGTACAGTCTGGTCTCAGAATTTGATGAAGATATATAATGATTCTATTATGAGTAACTATGGATAATCTTATATAAGTTATGAAGCATATATTTAAGTTCTCTTTTAGAATAAAAATTCTGTATTTATAGAGCATTAAAGAGATAGATAATAGCACATGATTATCAAAAACATCAGACAAGATACTCTCTTGGTACAAATATTTAAGGTTCAAATGCTGGATTAGAGAAACAAAAATTTCACTAAATATATTAGAGTTCTCAAGTGAAATAAAAGCCATAGGAAAGATAGATAGATAGATACACATAAACACACATATATGTGTACATATGAACAAAAAAAAGAGAGAGATGTTTCAAGGAATTTGTGTCATATGATTATGCAGGCTGACAAGTCCAAATCTGCAGGATGGGTCATCACACTGAAGACTCAGGAAAACTTCAATGCTTCAGTTCAAGTTCAGTATCTGTTGGCAAAATTTCCTTTTATTCAGGGTTGGTCAGTCTTTTGTTCTATTCAGGCTTTCATTTGATTGGGTGAGAGGCACACATATTGAGGCAAATTTGCTTTACTCAAAGTCTACTGATTTAAATGTTAATATAATATAAAAAACACCTTCGCAGAAACATACAGAATAATGTTTGACCACATATGTGGGCCTGGTGTCCCAGCTAAATTGATATATGATATTAACCATCATACTAAACATAGGAACAGCTGATCTTAGTAAATTTCTTTATGTCATCAACTACATTTTATCTGGCTTACAAAATTCAGATCTCTGAGGAAGTACTCTATCAGTATTGTCATTGGCTTTCAAGCCTGAAAGATACTGAAAGAACACTTAGATATGATAGGAAAATCATTGTCACAAGGCATGGTGACACAAGACTAAAATTCTAGCACTCAGAAGGCCAATGCAAGTTCGAGGCTAACCTAGGCTACATTTCACAACCTTGTTCCAAAAAAAGAAAAAGGGGGAAGAATAGAAAAGAAGAAAAGAGAAGAAATGAAAAGAAAAAGAAGGAACATTATCTCATAAGTAAGAAGAGTTGAGTACTTATTACAAGTCTGAGTACTAATATAACTAGCTGGACTTCAGTTTCCCTATCAGTAAGGTGAGGTGGGCACAGGTAGACTAGTGACATCTGTGGTAACTTCTAACTCTAACATTTAATTATGTGATAGTTCTAATCTCCTCTCTCATCAGGACCACCAACTTCCCTCCACCTTAGAATCTGTATTAGAGTCTACATTTATAATACTTATTTAAAATGCCAAAACAGATATTGTTCTTTTTTTCCAGCTCTAAACTTTATGCTTTAAACAAAAGTGAGACATGTGTTACCAAGAATGGTAATGATTAGTGTCCATAGATAAAGTAACACTGATTCACTAGAGTCAGCCTACACTGAAGGATTTTCTCAGCTATATCTGGTGAAAGTTTTGCTTTTCCAGTAGAAAACAAATTGAGGTCCCAAAGATAGGATGGATGATAAAAATATAGCCTAACCTTCCTCTGAGAGATGACATGTTCTTAGGAAATTTCTACTGAGCTTAAAAGGATATTTCAAGCCTGGATCCAAAATGGTGACTGGAACACAGACACAGACTGTGTGAGCTCCATGAATCAGGGATCTTGCTGAGATACAGGAGACATGCTTGGCTGAAGTAAAGCATGAGGAAGAGCTGAAATTTCAGCACCCTGAACCCCTAGCCTGTGGAAGTTTTCTGCATGCCATGATACACTGAAAGATGAAGCAGGCCCCCATGCATCCACCCTGGCCTCCACCCCACAGAACACCAGGCTACCACCTTGCACAACAGCCAGCCCCTGCTCACCGTCTGGCCAGGCCTCTGCCCTGCAGGCACGCCAGGCGGCCACCCTGCACAACAGCCAGGCCACTACTCACCAGCCTGCCGGGCCTCCACCCTACAGAACAGCCAAGCCACTGCCTTGCGAAGGAGCCAGGCTGCAGCTCGGCAGTCCACTGGGCCTCTATCCTATGGGCCTGCAGGGCCTCTGCTCCACAGAACAGCCAGACCACTGCTCGCTGGCCCACTAGGCTTCTACCACACAGGCCAGCCAGGCCACCACCTGCCCACTGGCCCATTGGTCCATCCACCGGCCCACCAGCACACCAGTCACTGAGCACCACAGGAGGGCTCCAACAGCACCAGATGCCACCTCCAAACATGCCTAGGAGATGCAGACAAACAGGACTGGATGCTAAAGGAGCAATAAAGAACAATTAAGACTGAAATTCTACTATTCTTGATCCAGGAATTTTTCTTCTTTTTTATTTTTCTCTTTTCTTTAAGTGTTTGTCTTGTTCACTGTTTGATTGCCAGCATATCTCCCTGTTGATTTCTTTGGTTCTCCTTTTTTTTTTCTTTCCTTCTTTTTCTTTTTCTTTTTTCTTCTTCTTTCTTGGTTTTGTTAGTTTTACTATTGTAAGTTAGAAAATACTAAATTACACACAGACCAGGGACAGAAACTGTACCAAGTGGAATGCTGGGAATATGAAAAAAGGACTGAAACCATTCTACACCCAAAATAAATTAGTAAGGATTCAGGTGGAAATGAAGAAAACAGATACCCAGGTCCAGACTCCAAAAAAACAAAGATAGACTATCCCAAGGAATTCAACAAACCCCACAAGAATATCCTAAAAGAAGAAATCCTGCAAGAAATCACTGAGAATTTCATGGACATGTTATTAGACAAGGTCAATCAATCTTTGATTTCTTGAGTGTACAGGAGGCACTCAAGAAATTCCAACACAACAAAAATAAAGAATATGAGAAAACACAAAAACAAATAAATGAACTCATAGGAACTCTAAATAAATACCAACATGAAACACAGAACTCCATAAATAGAGATAAATGAATTAAGGAAGAAAATTGACAATATTAAAAGGAAAGTAACCCACGATATGGAAAACCTCACAAAAAAGAATGAAACAGAAATAAAAAATACAATGGAAGTCCACTCCAGTAGACTAGAACAAGCAGAAGACAGAATCTCAGAACTCTAAGATGAAACAGTAATTAAAGGAAAAACTGAAGAACTGTTACTCAGTCAACTCAAAACTTGTGAAAGGAATATGCAAGAACTCACTGACACCATCAAAGGACCAAACCTGAGAATCATGGGCTTTGAAGAGGAGAAGAGGTGCAAGCAATAATATTCATAATATATTCGACAAAATAATGGCAGAAAACATCCCAAATCTAGAGAAAACTATGCACATTTGGGTACAGGAAGCCTCCAGGACACCAAACAGACTTGACCAAACTAGAACTACCCCACAACATATTACCATCAAAACAATAAGCACAGAGAATAGAGAAAGAATACTGAAGACTCTAAGAGAGAAAAAACAAATAACATACAAAGGTAAACCCATCAAAATCACAGCAGATTTCTCAATGGAAACCTTAAAAGCAAGAAGGGAATGGAGTAAGGTATTCCGGGCACTAAATGAAAATAACTTCAATCATAGGATACTCTACCCAGCAAAGCTATCATTTCAAAGAGATGGAGCCATAAAAGTCTTCCATGATAAGCAGAAATTAAAACAATATATGACCACCAAGCCACCACTACAAAAGATCCTCCAAGGAATTCTGCACACAGAAAATGAAAGCAGACAAAACCATGAAAAGGCAGGCAGTACCAAACCACAGGAGAAGAAAAGGCAAGAAAGTAGAGAGTAACATTGATTCAGCTACACACAATCAAACCCTTAAACAACAAAGACAACTACATGACAGGGATCACCACATACCTATCTATATTAACACTGAGTGTTAATGGATGTGACTACCCCATCAAAAGACACTATTTGGCAAACTGGATTAAAAGGAAGATCCAGCAATCTGCTGCCTACAGGAGACCCATCTCATCAACAGAAACAAGCACTGACTGAGGATGAAAGGCTAGAAGAAGATCTACCAAGACAATGGCCCCTGAAAACAAGAAGGGGTAGCAATACTTATCTTGGACAAAGTAGACTTCAAACCTACATTGATCAAATGAGATAAAGAAGGACACTCCGTGCTAACAAAAGGGGAAATATACACCAAAAGGAAATAACAATTATCAACTTATATGCACCCAACATCAATGCACCCAATTTCATCATGCATACACATGTATAAACTCCAACACAGTGGTAGTGGGAGATTTTAATACCCCACTATCAGCAACAGATAGGTCATCCAAACAAAAAATCAATAAAGAAATTCTAGAACTAAATCATATCATAGATCAAATAGACCTAGCTGATGGCTACAGAATATTTCATACAACTTCGGCACAATATACATTCTTCTCAGTAGCTCATGGAACCTTCTCCAAACTGATCATAACTTAGGGCACAAAGCAAGCCTCAGCAACTATAAGAAAACAGAACTAATCCATGGATTCTCTCTGATCACAATGCATTAAAACTAGAACTCAACAACAAAAACAACAGTAAAAAACATGCAAACAATTGAAAGATGAACA